>NC_141698.1:440413385-441613385 GCF_964263255.1 Lissotriton vulgaris
ACCGAGGCGAGAGAATTATCGAGTCCGCTGACCCTGGTCCAGAAAACTGCCGCGCCGGGAATCGAACCCTGGTCCCGGGCCGTCCTCTGCTCTCGGGTCTGCCGCCTCAGTAATGATGGACATTAATCCGTGGAGTGGGTGTTGTATTTCTATCTAGGACCCTCATTCGATATTCCCGATTCATACCCTTGTTTAAAGGCATAAGAATCAGATCCATATTTAATAATAGCCCATGCAGTCCAAAGCACGGCAAGGCTACTCCCATAGACTCCTAGAAAGCACAACGCGTTCTTTAAACAAACCAAGCCTCCAGCAGCCCGGGAATCCCCCTCTTGCTTTTGTTTTGATTTGCACAAGAACTCCTAGAGTCCAGCAAGAACTGTTAGTTCTTAATGACGTCTTATGTCCAACCTTACGTCAAACCCGACACCTTTCAGGTATAAATATACCAAAGTTGCCTTAAGCAAACACACAGTGGTGGGGAGCAGAGCGACGTTCTACTTGTCCAAGAGCCCAGCTGTTGCCAGAGCCGAAGGAAGCCGCCCCTCCCTTTTTGATGCGCTGGAGAGACTGCCTTTTCTCACGTCGAGAAATTCAGCTCCGGTGTTCCCGAGTTACACTCGCGGGTTGCTGGGAGATTGAGTCCTGAGAAGCGAGATACAAGACCTCCTTCATTCTATAACCAAGGTACGGAGCTGATTAAAACCTTTGAGAGAATTCTTTATTTCCGATACTTGGCAAAAACCTAACTTTAACTTAAAACTGCTACTTACTTACTCCTTCCCACGTATTAGGCTTAGGTCAGGTACACTGGGGTAGGCGTATCTTAGAAGCACCAGTTGAGTTTGTTTAGTCAATGTTTTTATGTATGTATATATGTTATCCATTTTAAAGTATCATATGGCTAAGAAACCATATCAATGCTTTTACAGTATTATTTCATAATACTACTTTTACTGTACGCACTTTACTTTATGATAAGTATTGCAATTGTGGCAATTCATTTCTCTTGCATGAGAAAGAAGACTGCTCAATAAAATAACACTTCTTATTGAAAACGCCCGTCTCTGTATTTCTCTGCACTCTGGTGAAACTAAGCATGCACGATTGACTGAGTGAAATAGCCATCTATTGTTTTCACACGACTCTAGAGATACACTCTTTATTCAGGGAGAGCAAAGTTGTCATGTTTATGCGGTTGTCAGAAACGAATCCCTTCTTGTCTAAATCAGGACGGTTAACCCTTTCCTGAACATTCGAGAAAGTTTCTAGTGACCTCTGAGCTAGCTGACAAAACTAAGTAGTGTGGCTCACTGGTTAGAGGCGGCAGACCCGAGAGCAGAGGACGGCCCGGACCAGGGTTCGATTCCCGGCGCGGCAGGTTTCTGGACCAGGGTCAGCGGACTCGATAATTCTCTCGCCTCGGTGCCCACTCTGATCAGCGATCACACTCGGCAACTCTGGGCATTAGCTTGCCTCATCTTCACTAACGGCCCCACCAGACCGCCGGGGATGCCTGGTCTCACCCTGGAGATACCCATTAAGGGACCATCTCTCAGGGAAGCCAGGAAGGGTTTCGCAGCGGTCGAAGCGCCTTGGGACCCTACGGGTAAGTAGTGCGCTATATAAATGCCAATACATTTACATTTACAATTAAGTCTAACATAGTCAGTAGAGACCTAGATGACCTCAGTCCTACGTCTACACTGCTGTTTATGTTATTCCAATGCGCAGAGCCTATTGGGAATATAGGAACTACACTACATGGCGCCCAACGTTTGGTAAGGCGATAATCTAATGCAAGACACTAGAGTAGCTCAGTCGTGCTTTTCACACAGACCCCTTTCTCCCGTAAAAACTCCAATAGACGTCTGGAGTGGGTGAAAGGTTAATATCCACCGGAACTTTGTAGGATGAGAATCCTATGTATTATTTCCCGGTTTAGTTAACGTTGAAGGATACAGTGTTCCAAAATATTGTGCACCTAATCTTTGTTTCCTTGAAACTTGATCTGCAACAACAAAAAAACTTTCTTTCAATAAAATGACGGAAAGTGAAGACGAAAGAGAGAGAGAAGCCTTAGCAGCTCGACTCTTCGAGGAAGACACAAGTCTCCAGCAAGAAGATCCGAATGCTATAATTATTCCGGTCAATATAAGAAAAACTATCATTCTTAAACTCATAGAAAATGGACTATCACCAAGAGGTGGTACAGTCATATTCGTGATAGAGGCACATGAATATCGTCTGACAGAGAATTCTATTCATGGATACATTTTCCAGCAGCACACGCTGTGACAAAAGACTTCCACTATTACAAAATAGAGGAACCACCGGATGTATACACTCCTTTCGAGGATGTTGAAATCCCACTAACATACCAAGAGCACCTGCTCTGGTTTAAAGGCGCCCTAAAACATCAAAATCACATCACCAGGACGGTCCACTAGGTATACCAGGAGCCACGTGGCCGGTTCTAGCCAGCTACACACCACACCCATACATTGAAGAGGCAAAGCAACAAGCCCAATCCTCCTTAAAAGGAAGCCCAAACCAAATGAATATCCTACAAAAAAAGCCCAACTGACGGTGGGCATTGAAAAGTGCAAAAAGCCTAAAAAAATGCAAGCAACGGAGCTGGAGGCACAGCGGGGGAGGCAGCAGTAACATAACTCTGGCATTAAGAGGAGGTGGGAGGAAGGATGCTATATTTAAATGTAAGCAGCTGGTGCACTGAAGCTGAACACAGACAAACAGTGACAGAGCAGGAAACCAAGAAAAAAATAGTCCCCCAAAGAACAGATAAAGAACCACAGCGGAATGAAACAGTACTAAGTCCCTGCTCCTGGGAGAAACAGAAGAGAGGACGGAGGGACAAAGAGGCAGGACTGACAAAGAGCAAGCAGTTTTTTAAAGAACACTGACATAGACAAATGAAAAGCAATGGCAAAAAGGGAGATGGACTTGAAGCAAACAAGCTGATTACAGCACGTCTCGAAGAGACAGCGCATGAGCTGTCTAGCTCGACCTAAAAACGGGGCCTGCATTATTTCATAAAGGCGTATAATTGTGGTAATGAATGTGCACATACATCGTAACACATGCACCTGCACAAATAATAATGTGGCCAGCAACAGCAAACATGCCATCATGCTTTTTTTTATTTGCCAATACAGCCTAGGTCTTCAAGGGAAGCTCTTTTGCTTTGCTAATGCTTGTTTTTTGCTTAAAGGGACTGAGGCTGCTTTAAAAAAAGTCTGCATTCACTGACAGCAAATGCAAGGTTATAGATATGCTGTCCATCACAGATCTCCATCTATGCATTCACAGTCTTTCATAGGGCATTGCAAAAAGACTCCTGTATCATAAATATGAACGAGCCAGAAGTGTTTGTATCTCCTTGCAACTGCTGGATTTGCATTGGGACTGATTAGTACATCAGCCGAAGTACAAAACTCAATCATGTCTCAAGCAGTCAGTGTGGAAAAGCACTGTCTTCTTTGTGACCCAAACTACATATACTCTGCCCTTGGTTCTTCTAAAGAATGCCTGATGAAACATAGACATCACATGGGGAGATGACAGCACATTCTCTGATCGTCAGGAGGTCAAAACACATTAGCTGCCACAACTCGAGCGCAAATCACTTCCACAAGCAATTTCTGACATGGACACACACCTGTGAAACAGTGCAGATGTGGTCAGGTGGACACCTACGCACATGATGAATGCACTCTTCATAACAATATGTCCCATCACACAAGAATATCCAAGTGTGTGCCCGAGGGGTGCAACCGTGCATGACAAAGACTGGTGTTAAATTGCTGTTTTATTTGATTTAATTTCTTTAGGACTGTGTGACATATGGCTGGTGCTACCGCTCTTTGGGCCTTATTTAGGAGGCCCTACCCCGCTGTTGCGTCGCTTTTTTGTGACTCTGCGGTGGCATAAAAAAATGCGCCACACTGGGCCTATTTACAAAATGACGAGCGCCACTTTGAAAAGCCCTGGGCGTCGGGTATAATGTATGCAGGGTGGGCAATCCCAAGCAAAAAAGGCTCATAGAAGTGGCATTACTTTGCCAAAATACATCAGGATTCCTGATGTGTCTGTTCAATCCTTGTGACATGGAGTGCAGTAGTTTAAATATGGCACATCCATGGTGTTGCAAGGAGGGCGCACTGAAAAGTGTTGCATCGCTGTTTTTGTCTAGTGATGCAACTCTTTTCATAAATGAGGCATTTTGAATTTAAGAATGGGTTTGTCGACCCATTGAATTGGAGAACCGCAGCCTTAAGGCCCGGCGGCGCAGGGTACGCCTATATCCCCGGGATTCACCTGCCTTGTCAAAACAGAGACACTGACTCTTCATCTGGCGTAGAAGATGATATTGATAATCTCAAATTGAGATTCCTTAAATGCAATTCATCGCAATTTTGCGATTTCTAGAATTGCGATTTTTGCTTTTGGGATGATGAATCCCAAATGCAAAAATAGCGCTCGCAAAGGGCCAGATTCTCAGAATCAGGCCCTTTGCGAGCCGATTTTGGCTTGATGAATCTACCTGAAAATTTCGAAAATCATTCAAATGCAATTCAGCATTGAGCATATCTATCCACCTACTAAGCTCGGCGTCCAGTAAGGGGGATTTATTGGAGCAATTTGAATTCAACATCTCCCTTAATAGAATCAATTTTTAGAAAATGGAATGTTTACACCTTCCATTGTTGCTTATTTGAAATGTGTCATTAACTCTAGGAAAACAATGTGGAACATGAGTCCTGGTTTTTAATAATGATTGTAAATCTTTTTACCGTAACCATCGTTTATGTCTACTTGTCTGCAAAATTCTTTTAAATGTCTGTTACAATTGTGCTTTTATGAATTACATTTTAAATCGAATAAAGCTATTTTTGATTAATTGATTGAGAAGAGGGAAGGTTTTGCCTTTATACAGTGCTTGCTACCCCTGATGAGGTGTCGAAGCTGCACAACAATAATTATTCTACTCAACTGATCCAGAAGAGGATCCCATATGTACCAGAAATCTGTTTTAGAATATGTGTGTGTGTTGTATGTGAGGATAAAAGATAGAAAAAAGTCATGGATAGAAAGCTTGACTTAATCTCAGCCACTGGTATATAGCTGGGCCACATCCCAGTCCATCATTGTTTTGCCCACCATGCCACCTCAGATTAGTTCCAGCCATATGCACATCAGCCTTGGCCCTGTTCCAACAGGAACAGTTTCAACTGAACTGCCAAACCAGGTCCTCTCCAAACCAGAACAAAAGCAACTCAAAACTGGTTTTGATCTACTTAGACCTCTTCAGTCAGGTGCGGATTGGTAATCATTGAAGGGTTTTGCAGAGGCCAGAGACTAGCAAAATGAGGTTGGAACCAGGGGCATAACACAGGCCCCCGCAGCCCCCACGTTGCCGGGGCCCCCGTGCTTCCGAGGCCCCCTCGCTCTAGGGACCCCCTCACTCAGCAGAGAAATTAAATGGTGTGCACAGCCATAGATGAGCGAACAGCTATTTTATTAATTAAATGGTGCAGGCACAGCCAAGGGCATAACACAGGAGGCCCCGACAGCACCGTTGCGGGGGGCCGAGCTCCATTGCACCCACTCGAGCTAACCACGTACGCGCCTGCGGAATACTGTTAAATCTGCTCTCGCTTCAGTAAACCATAATTTACTTGTATCTCCTCTCCCTGTAGGACATCCGTTTCTTAGGTGTGAGAATATTACATTTAGAAAAAGAAAGTTTTGGAGAACAAAAACAGCAAGGAGCAGTGAGGTAATGTTGCAGCACTTTGTCGCACGTGTGCAATTACCAGAACTTCCGCAGTCAGGGTCCCCTCACTACTAAAATGGTGTGCACTGCGGCAGCGGCACACGCCCTGCCTCTTAATTAATTAAATGGTCCGCCGCGCCCCGGGCGGGCCTCTGAGGCAGGCTCTTTATTCAGTATGGTGCGCGTGCTGCGGTGCGCAGAAGATGTCTCCGCTGGTTCGCATCTGCAGGGTGGGGGATAGGGTGGGGCTGCTGGTGAGTTAGCATGCTGAATGTGACAGTGAGCATACCATTGTCATGCGCAGCGCAATTAATAGTGCGCATGAGCGTGACTGCCACTGAAGCTGCAGGTGTCCGTCCCAGCCGTGGGAGGAGTGAGTGGTCCGTCGTGGCGAGGAGTCCCTCATTTGTCCAAAAATGGAGCATAACTGTCCACGTGCAACCCCACATCTGGCTGACTTGGCTAAGGACTTCGCCTGCAAGAGCTTTTGTAAGTAGGAACGAACGAACCCTGCACCTTTATAAAGTTCAAAGTTCAAAAATTACTTTATTCGGTTAATAGGTAATAACCATAAAAGCAACAACATGAAATTTCATTTACACAGAAATGTAAAAAGGAGGCAGTTAAAATTCATCCAGACCAATTGATTTCCGCAATTTAAAAACATGTCTAAAAAATTCTGAGAGTACTGCAACAACTAAAACTGTGTCCATTCTTTGCAACTCTAAAAATACTGGGCGACATCTATTTAAGTTCATTTCTTTGAGAATTGGGATAATAAGTTTCCTACGCGGTAAAGTATGAAATTTACAAAAAAATAAAACATGGATGTCAGATTGGGACGAGGATTCATCTCATGGGCACATAGGCAAATCACGCGACCACAAATTCATTTCTGGGAAAGTCAAAAGTCTAAAAACAATATTTAATCTGAAATGTGTCAAGAGGAATCTATCATAATTGGACATAGGCAGAGTTAAATACGGCTGTAATTTATCACCAGTTAATAACAGCTGATGCGAGGTAGCCGTCTTTTTCTTTACTTCCTCTAACATTCTTTTCTCCTCGAGGTGTTCCATTCACAATTTTTTCAACAACTTTCTGGATATATTAACCATTGTGAGAGGATCATCATAGTATTGTTGGCAATCGATTTCTATTAAAAAACATTTAACATAATCTAGCCATTTGAATCTACTCACATTTTCTAGTTTTAAGACATCCCACAAAATAGCCCGGTTCACGGTACACTCATTTGTTGTCCATACCCTATGCCACAAAAGAATGGGCTGAGTTCTGATTATATCTGTAATGTACGGTTGCCCAAGTTCGATGTGGCAGATGTTGGTCGCAACACTTTCTGGTATTGTCAGAATATGCCTCATTAACTTATTTTCGGCTATTTTAATTGATTTTATGTTAGTATACCACCAAAGTCCAGATCCATACAGAGCCACTGATAGACACGAAGCATTATAAATAGTTAAGACTTCTCTTATTGATTTCTTACCCAACTTCTTTATAAAATTCTTTAAGGCCATTATTGTTTTTGAAAACAAGAGAGTTCTAGCCTTTACAGCACTTGTCCAAGAGCCAGTCACATGAAACAAGATACCCAGGTAAGGGAAAGTGGAGGTATTTTTCAGGGGAATATTGTTTATGCACATCGTTTTCATTTGTTTCCTAGTTCGCGTACCACAGTTCATGGAGAAGGTTTTACTACAGTTAATTTTTAGGTCCATACTCAACATGAACTTATCAAAGGATGTTATCAGGTTCTGTAGGGCCAGGGGGGTCCGGGCCATTAGGACTGCATCATCCGCATACAAGAGTGCAGGGATAGATCTTTTGCCAACCCTGGGCATATCCCTGCACTCTTGCAACATATGAAGCTCTCAAGTCCATTTATATAGACCAAAAATAAAAATGGAGCCAGGACGCATCCCTGGCGTATCCCACGTCCTGAATGTTCTGGTACATTCACCCCCCTTTCCATAACGAACCGATGCTGTGGCCCCTAAATACAATTCCCTTAAAAAGCAAATAATAGGGTCTTCCACGCCCAACCTTTCTAATAGTGCCCATAGTTTACTATGGGACACACAATCAAATGCCAAAGTAAGATCGACAAACGTCAGGTATAGGCGTTTACCCTTTACCCTGGTATATTTTTGATGAAGAATAAATAAATGTAATCCCTGTTCAATTGTTCCTATACCCTTCTGAAATCCAAATTGCAAGTCACTTATTATCCCATTTTCCTCGGCCCAATTTTGGAGTCTAACTAGGATGACTCTGCCAAGGATCTTTATAGATGAATCAAGAAGGGAGATTGGCCTATAGCAAGCACAATTTTGTCTATCTCCCTTCTTGTATATCGGGACAATGACCGAGGTGAACCATGAAGGATTTAATCCCCTCGCTAGCGCAGCATTAAAAAGCTGTACCAGCATGGGGCCCCAGATCTCACTGTTTGCTTTGAACACATCTGCTGGGATCCCATCTGGGCCTGAAGCCTTTCCCCCCTTTGTTGCTTTCAGACTCATCATAACTTCATCCAGAGTAACCACTAGCTTCTGGGCCCGTACCCCTTTGTCACACAGTGTGTCAAAGCCTATTTTGGATGTTTGATCTAGGCAGCTATAAATATTTGAGAAATGTTCGACCCAATCGTCCTCCGCGATTGCAATTTCCATACGCACTTTGGTATTATCGTACAGAAAGGGGGCATTTACGGCCCTCCAAAATGCAGATGGATCTTTAGACTGTGATGCTGCACTTCGGACCTCCCAGGCCTCCCTTTATATAGCCTTTTTCCTATTTTTTAATGCCTCGTTGTATGCTTTCCTTGATCCTCTCATTAGTAAAGGGTCTCGAGGTATCTTATGAATGGCATATTTCAGGTCAGTAAGTGCCTTTGTACATGCGCTGTCAAACCATCTCCTGTTGTCTTTGGCCCGTTTCTTTGACTCCACCCACAAACTTTCTCTAATAGAAGATGCTATAATGTTAAAATGTTCTATTATCCGCTCACTATCAGAGTGTTCACCCAGGAAAATCATGAAGCTATCTAAACAATTTTTCAACACTTTGCCTAAGAATTTCTCTGGTACCAACTTGCTCCATTTAAGTGTATACCCATTTTGCCTCCCAAGCATCACATCTGGGAGTGAGCGCGTAAGGGACCCATCATTATGCTGCTCCCAAAATGGGTTTTCAATCTCCAATATTTGCGGCCGATGATCGCTCAGTGGCAAGTCTAGGGTCTTGAGCCTCTTAATCTTATGGCCATAAGTATTTGAAGAAATAATGAAGTCAAAAGTAGTCAGTGCTCCTCTGCCAATAAAGGTCGGTAGAAAATGAGATGGTTTTTGGGCAATTTCATTTACATATCCCAAATCATAGGTGAACAGTATTTCATTTAGTAAGTCCCCGATCATGGAGTGGTCAAAATGTGTAAGGTTAATGTCCTGCTCTAACATTAAACCACAGATCCCTTGTTGCCCTTTTTTGCAAAGTGGACAATTAACCCCCCCCCCCCCAAAGAATTGTTACTTACCTTTTTTTTCTATCTATCTCATGTTGTATATCATCACTTAGCATTTTTAAAGTGCTGATAATATCATTATTCGGGATATTGTTATAAAAGTTTATGACAATAAAACTAGCTGCCTTCCTGCTATCTATCGTTACTGTCTGGTAGTAGCTACACTTTGATGAAAAGCGTACCCGCTCATACTTGAGCTGATTGGAGAGGTACATAATCAGCCCGCCCTTTGCTCTCCCATGTGTGCCCCCCACTGCCTGAGTGAAAAAGCTTTTATAACCATTTATATGTACTGGGTCAGTTGACCAAGTTTCTTGCAAAGCCAAGATATCGAAACTATTTATAACATTTCCCAGGAGGGGTTTTTAGTTTTCTGTTTCAGACCTGCCACGTTCCAAAACAGAAAACTGCAGGATTCCCTATTCTCAGTCACTACAGGCTCGCCCAGGAACACATTGCCCGATTCCCTTCTACGTGTCGGGGAACTAAGTTCGCCGCAATTTTCCCCCATCTTTTGTTCGAGGTTGCTATTTCTCTTATAGCCTTCCCCTTTATTAAGGCTATTAGTCTCTACAGTCGTAGTTTCTATTAGGTTATTGTCTACCTTACCCTGCAACAGCCTCTGCTCTTCTGAATTCTTATTAATTATATCAGGATTCTCATGTGTTCCTAACATGTTAATAGGAGGAGTATCCTTGTCAAGTCAGTCCACAAATTCAAGGCCCGAAAGTAAGTCGAACCGGTTGTGGGTTGGTATGTTATAGGCGCTTAATGCACCACCTCTATTACCCAACAAGTAGTTATTTTCGAAGTTTGAGCTTACGTTTGGAAGGTAATTCAGTCTGCGGTAGGAGTCAATAAATCTTTGTGGGTAGGTAAAAAGTGTTTGATTACGTCCATGATATTCTGATCCGGGACTTTTTAAGGACTGCATTCCTAATAAACATTCTTTGAGATAGGGGGCTGACGTCTGTGGGTAAAACTAACTAAGATAATGTGTAGAGATGGAATCAGTACCTCTCGCATCATACCAGTCCCCAATATGCCTCACAGCTCTATGATCTTTAAAATTGATAATAATGACATCCCCCTTCCTCTCTTTTGGACGTGAACCGACCCAGAATGCACGCCTAACACTTAGGATTTCTCCATTAATGTGGGCGGGCAAAGGTCTATTGTTATGCAACCAATATACTACTTTATTTCTTAAGGTTTGATGATCTTCCTTAGTACCCAGGGGGAGCTCAGGGACTCCTGCCATAATGACAACATAAGGGGCAGATTCTGGCGGTAGGTCTACTCTTTGATTTGATTGTCTGTATATATTTTGTGGGACATTTGCCCCATTTTACTTATCAACCTTACTTTGTGGGAGTTCCATTTTTTCCCCCGAATTCTTTTTATCCCCCCCTTGACAGCTCTCCTTTCGTTTTGGTGCTACTTTAGGTGCAGTCGTCTTCTGTGGTGCAGAAGACGTCTGTGCTTTTTTGGGGGATTTACGAATTGGCTTTGTTCCTACTTGATTGACATTTATTGGGACAGTAAGACAGGGAGGACATTGTTTCGTGGGCGGCAACAAGTTTACAGAGTTTGCTAGAGGATTTATACTGATCAGACCCTTTGCCAGATCGGTTAATAAGAGTGTATTCCCTCCAACTTTTTTGTCGATCAGGTCTAGCTGTGTATTGATCATCCTAGTTCTCTCTAGGAGAGGCAGCATCAGGGATTTCACTAGGATTTCAATTTTTCCCAAGAGGCCGCCCTCATCAGTAAGACAGTATGGGCAATAAGTGGATATTAAAGGAGCCCTAGGAGGGATTAGCGGTTGAGCAGGGTCTGACACTATCGAGGTCGAGTTCCTCTTTTGTAATTTAGCTTGCCGAGTTTTTAAAGGACCCCCCTCTTTTTTTGGAAATTTTAATCTTAGGTGGTGTCCTCTGACTCATGTTGGAGGGAGACGGGGTAGGTAGCCTCGGAGAGTTCGATAGATCAGCATTATCACTACTGGTAGACAGACTCAGCAAAGTTGGAACACTATTAGAACCCTCCAGCTCTTCTCCGATACCCTCAACATCCTCTACATCCACCAACCTGATTTCCTCCACTATATGATTTGTAGACACCGGGGAAGCCACAGTCCCTATTTGCCCCAAAGAAGATCCCTTCCCCGTTATTAAGTCCAGAGAAAGACGCTTCTCCACATCAGCGATTTCCTTCTCGAGTACGATAGAAACTTTCTTGAAAAAATGGTCGGGAGTTCTAGTAGCCACCCCATTTTAAGTGGCAAGAGTGATATTATAATTTTTTCCAGCCCGTGAGGACATAGGGCCAGATGTAGGTGGCCATTTACCGGCTGGTAACGGCCGATTTCGGCCGTTACCGACCGGTAAATGGGTTTTTCAGATGTAGGGGGCCAATTTTACCGAATCTATAAATTTACCGATTCGGTAAAATACCGAATCGGTATTTTTACTGATTCGGTAACTTCTAAATGTAGGTGGGATTCTTCTGAGTCCCAAAGGCCTTACAGATTCAGTATTTTACCACCCAATCCAATTGGGTGGTAAAATACCGAATCCACGTGTGCATGCACATGTGTGCATGCACACCTATGCCATGTGACAGACAGACATGCCCTTAGGGCATGTCTGTGTGCCACATGGCACACATGCCTGTATTTGGGGTGCTAGAGGGTGTCAAAGTGACACCCCCTGCACCCTTGCTGGAATTGGTATTTATCGAATCAGTAAATACCGATTCGGTAATGCCCATTGATTCCTATGGGCTTCAATGCCCATAGGAATCAATGGGCATTACCGAATCGGTATTTACAGAATCAGTAAATACCAAATCTCAATGATTCGGTATTTACCGATTCTGTAATACCTACACCCCCCCCTCTATTTTACCACTTCTTAAATACCGAATCTGTAAAATTCGGTATTTAAGAAGTGGTAAAATAAAATTACCTACATCGAGGCCATAGTTAGTTACAGGTAGTGCCTGCCAACAGTTTGCAGTAGATGACACACAATGACAAGTTATTATATGTTCTAGACAGTGAATAGATGCAGATTCTAAATGTCTAGATGATGGTAACAAACACCAAGATGTTAGAGGGGTAGCCCAGCCCGGCTTTAAACGTCCTTGGACGGCCTTAGACGGCCCGCCCTTTGCCCGGGCTTAGCCCCGAGCTTCGTCAGGCGCTCGTCCCGCGATGCGCAGTAGGAACGTGATTTAAATACACAAAGAAGGGCGGGGCTTGCACGGGAAGAGGTACCAGCTGTGGATGGTACAAGGTATGCTGGTCCTCGCAGTCCCGGCGTCCCGCGCTGTGTCCTGTGATCAGGGTCCTTCACAGGCTGTAATTCCAGTCAGCCAAGTCGGGGAAATTCGCACTCCATGTCCCGGCAAGGTAAGGAAACAAACAGTGTGGCAAGAACTGCTGCGAGCGGATCCCGCGGAGCAGGGGCCGCGAGCAGTGAAGTACTGGTGGAGACGGTCGGGGCTTGCACGGGAAGAGGCACCAGCTGTGGATGGTACAAGGTATGCTGGTCCTCGCAGTCCCGGCGTCCCGCACTGTGTCTTGTGATCAGGGTCCTTCACAGGCTGTAATTTCAGTCAGCCAAGTCGGGGAAATTCACACTCAATGTCCCGGCAAGGTAAGGAAACAAACAGTGTGGCAAGAACTGCTGCGAGCGGCAACTTTATAATATTGTATGCATTTACTTGTTGACCCGAGTTGACTTTCGCACCGGAGTCCACATGGGGGTGGTATTCTTTGATACTCTGTATGTAGGCAGGTTTCACATTGGCAGCTTGTGGCTACTGTTAGTAGTTAGTCTACCTGTCTATCTAGCCATACTGACTTGTGCCTTCTGTTTGTTTATTATACCCATATGAACTTGGGTCACCAGTAGCTGACCTTTTTATCGTAGCACACTGGATTTTGGGTGGAGAGGCAATCCACATACAGGGCCCATTCATGCTTGTTACGATTTATGTAGTTCATTTTTTTTAACATTCTAGTTACTCTGGGCTACATTACGCTATATCTTTTTCGTTTTAGAAATTAACCAGCATTTATCCTTGGATGAAAATACTCCACCACTGAATACTTGAGGAGCCACCTTGTTTAGTATAACCCAATGTGAGAAATATATTTAAATAAAACACCCGGCCCCAGGCAAAACGGTATGTAGATGTCTGGGTCCCGTAATCTGTGTAGTTACGTTACTACTCTTTCTTAATTGCCATTAATGTGGCTCATTTAATTTCAGATATATCCACCTCAGTGTTGATGTACCTTACACAAGATATTTAGTCCACCGGACACAATACGTGGGGGTTCTAGCTAGGTAAGGTATAACCTACTCTCTGGAAAGACACAAATTGAGCCACTGATTAAGGCCTCTCTTATTTACGATATTCTCTCATGTCATGAATTTTTTCCTCACAGTACATGTACTATGAATAAAAGACACTGCTACATTTTATGAAAATAATAAGTGGCCATCCCCTTCTGATTCGGACAGCAGGAGGTGAGGCTGAAGCAAGCGGGCAGAAGAGAGCCTTACTTGTACAGTATGCCACAGCATTAGGCCTCTGCTGAAAGCTGCTGCTTCAGCCAGTATTTACGGCTCGCAATAAAATGGAGGGTCAGTGGCCTCTGGAGTCCTAGTAGAGAGGAGGCTGCAGGGGCCTCGGTATATGCCTGGTCCGAGATTGGATACCCTGTTTCCTGATGGGACTTCATAAGCATAGTGAGCTCTGCATGTGCGGCAACCAGGCCTGGTCGCGTCTTGCAGGCATTTACACACTGAGGCACTGTAGAAAAAGAATGAACACTGCGAGGTTCAGGGTCCACTTTTAAGATAAAGATAGCCAATTTTTAATAACAATGGGGAGCATTTGATATAGACAACAGCTTGGTAGGGCAAATATTGCTCAACTGAGTAAAGAATATTTCCTCTCTGGGGCGTAACACAGGCCATTGCAGCTCCTGTTACCCTTGTGGTGCGCGAAATACTTCTGTGGCAAGATCTTCCTTTCTCCTCAGGGATGACTGACAGCAGGCGCAACCTATCTAGAGAAAGGCAGCTTTTCAGCATGGACATAATTTCACCAAAATGACAGGCATATCAGAAATTACATCACAAGCAATGTCACACACCATTTGACCTTTACATTCACTCACACCTCTGGGGAACAGCCATTACAACGTGTTTTTTATCACGCGTTGCTATTACATTGCATGCGTTACAACGGAGCAATGTTACAACGTGTGGTAAGAACCACAGATACCATCACATCGCATGAGCTTTTACAACACATGCAATGTAATGGCTATCCACGAAATTGTGAGGAAACTGAGGCTGTTTCCTCACAACGACGTGGACCTCTGACGACGCAGGAAGCAGAAACCGGGAGCAGAGACGGTGACGCTGGAACCACGAGGAAAGAGGTAAGACTGATTGTGTTTGGGGTGGGGGTAGTGGTTTAGGGTAGGGTAGCGTCGCAGTGTTTTTGGATGTAGGGTAGTGTAGGGGTGGGAGTAGTGTGGGTAGTGCCATAGTGTAGTAGTGTTTTAGGGTTTAGGGTAGTCTAGGGGTGGGAGTAGTGTTGGTAGTGTTGTAGTGTAGTAATGTTTTAGGGTTTAGGGTAGTGTAGGGGTTGAAGTAGTGTAGGTAGTGTTTTAGGGTTTAGGGTAGTGTAGGGATTGGAGTAGTGTTGGTAGTGTTGTAGTGTAGTAATGTTTTAGGGTTTAGGGTAGTGTAGGGGTGGGAGTAGTGTGGGTAGTTGTAACAACCGGATTTTCTGACCAGATAGAATCATCTCATCAGAGCACCCCCAACCCAGCCGAAACGCAATCAGCTCCCTCCTCAGGACCCATCTATCCAGGCACCTGGGTACCTACCTGAGGATGGGGAATTAGCAATATACAAGCTCATATCATCAGAAACACCACTAAATCTATAGGGATTACTAGGAATACTCACTGATTACTAAGGACGTCCATGCCCTACACCACACTCATACAATATAGTCTCGCGACCACATGGGCCCAGACTAATCTACCCTGGGGCAGTTCTGATTACTTACCATTAAACACTGACCACAACCAGTGCTCTCATTAAACCAGCCACAATCTTGTGGGTATAAATACCAGTATCCCCCCTGGTACTCTCTCTATTTCCTTACAAGCCACAATCTTGTGGGTATAAACACCAGTATCCCCCCTGATGCTCTCAGTATTTCATACATACACAAGCCACAATCCTGTGGGTATACACACTGACCACAATCAGTGCTCTCACTAACACCACTTTCCCTAGAGGCGATCTCATTACACACCAGTTTCCCCCCTAGTGCTCTCTCAAGCCACAATCTTGTGGGTATACACACTGACCACAATCAGTGCTCTCACTAACGCCGCTACACAACGATGATCACTTTCCTATGAATACCTTCAGCTCTCTCTCTCTATGTTGGGAAGTTTCTCTCACTATTAACTCGAAGTACAATAATATTATGGAATGGCCGAATTACACGGTGTACAACTTATTCTCTAGTTCAAGGGCTCCTCTCTCCCTAATTATTCAAGTACCACTTACCTGATCAGGGGTCGCTTCCGTTGGTGCAATGACACCTGACTAGAAGAAAATGTTACCTATACTGTATAAAAACAAGAGGTACACACTATATGCAAAAGTTATTCCCTGATTTAAGCACTCCTCCTTCCTTTTGATCCATCAGTTACCATACAGCATCTGGTTAGAAGAAAGGTTAGCTTTATCATAAGAATAACACATGCACACTGGTTCACTAAGAACTGGGGTTCCTTTATTACAATAACAATAATAATATAACACTATACTACAACACATAGCCTGAAAAGTAAAATGGGAATAGACACATACACAGATCTGCGGGGTCTCTGTAAAGCTTTATTACTATACTGTAAATAGCTAAAGAGGGAATAGATTATACTGCACACCACTGAAAGAAAAAGGATTAGCAATACAATAGGGGCAAGGTTAATGTTTAAATGTAAAGCAAACTATATAACAGGAAGAGTTTCACCTGATTAGTACGAAGTCTTGCTCTAGCTGTCATCTGGGTTCCTCTCTCGTCTGTGCCTTAGCTCGTCTTAGATCCTCCCCTGCACTCTTGGACACGCATCTGCGCTGATCACTCTGCACTGGATTCCTCTCCCCCACGAACTCTCTCCACCTTCCAGCTTCAGCCTAATAGTTTCTGCCGCTCTGATAACCGTTCGCTCCACTAGCTTCTTCACTCTGTCTGATTATCTCAGTTCCAATGTTCAATTCACTCCAGCTGCTCCCACAGACTAATCCACAATATAACTTCAGTCTCTTCCAAAAGGTGTCACTTCAGACTCCAGCTGATCACAACTCCTTCTGATAAGTAACTGCTTTTGACTGCTTTCTTCAGTTCCAAACATCATCTCACTTCTCTCTGTTCAAAACACCATCTGCTCACAACTGCTTCTGACTTCTCTCTCTGGTTCCAGCTCACTGACTGTATGTCTGTCTTCTCTGTGTTCCAAGCATCTTCTTCTTTCTCTGGCTCTAACTGTCTCACTGACAAAACTGACTAACTGACAAACTGACTAACAGACTTCTCTCTGTTCCAAGCATCGACTGTCTTCTTCTCTCCTCTGCTCCAACTCAACTCTTTCTGATAAACTGACAAACTGACTTCTCTCTGTTCCAAGCATCGACTGTCTTCTTCTCTCCTCTGCTCCAACTCAACTCCTTCTGATAAACTGACAAACTGACTTCTCTCTGTTCCAAGCATCGACTGTCTTCTTCTCTCCTCTGCTCCAACTCAACTCCTTCTGACTGACTCCGCCTCTGCACTTCACTAATATAGAATGCTCTCTCCTCATGGAAAGTTCCAGCCATCAGCCTGCCGCCCATCAGATCTCTGCACCACTCCGCGTCAAGGACACACACCCAGCCGGCCGGCCTTTTGTGGTGTCTTCGACACAAAGAATAATACAGCCTACCGATAAGGGCTGGCCCAGACCGGTTCTCTCCAAGTGAATAACACCTCATAACTAAAACATCACCTTTACCCTGCAAGCATCTCAGTCTGCAGGGACAGAAAGCAAAATGGAGTCTCTCTAGTTCTGGGCCTTGTAGGCCTGAGAAGGATGAAATAACACTTAGCTCTGTCAGAGTACATACACAAACCATAATATAAAGTCAGGACTACAGGATCCACCCTCTACTATAGGTAGAATGATGAAAGGACACATAATTATGACAAAGCCAATAGGCAATAGATGGATTAGAGTCAAGAATAAGGGATCTATAATCATATTAAGCAGCTATCCTCTAATTTATGCTTCTAGGTTCTGAAAAAGGCCTGAAAGGGACCAACACAAGGCAAGAATATAGATTCAGGATGGTAACAAGCTTAAAGTCACCATCACTCAGAAATAGAGACAAAAATACGGTCACAACAGTAGTGTTGTAGTGAAGTCATGTTTTAGGGTAGTGTAGTTGCAGTGTAGTAATGTTTTAGGGTTTAGGGTAGTGTAGGGGTGGGAGTAGTGTGGGTAGTGTTGTATAGTAGTCATGTTTTAGGGTTTAGGGTAGTGTAGGGGTGGGGGTAGTGTTGTAGTGTAGTAGTGATTTAGGGTAGTGTAGGGGTGGGAGTAGTGTGGGTAGTGTTGTAGTGTGGTAGTGTTTTAGGGTTTAGGGTAGTGTAGGGGTGGGGGTAGTGTGGGTAGTGTTGTAGTGTAGTAGTGTTTTAGGGTTGAGTGTAGGGGTGGGAGTAGTGTGGGTAGTGTTGTAGTGGTTTAGGGTTTAGGGTAGTGTGGGTAGTGTTGTAGTGTAGTAGTGTTTTAAGGCTTAGGGTAGGGTGGGAGTAGTGTGGGTAGTGTTGTAGTGTAGTAGTTTTTAGGGTTTAGGGTAGTGTAGGGGTGGGAGTAGTGTATGTAGGGCAGTAGTATTTAAGGTTTTAGGGTAGTGTAGGGGTGGGAGTAGTGTGTGCAGCATTGTAGTGTTGTAGTGTAGTAGTGTTTTTCAGTTTAGGGTAGTGTAGGGGTGGGAGTAGTGTGGGTAGTGTTGTAGTGTAGAAGTGTTTTAGGGTAAGTGTAGGGGTCGGAGTAGTATGTTGTGTAGGGGTAGGGTAGTCACTTACCTTGCAAACTTTAACCACGAGTTTAGTTTTATCATGTGTGCCTTTGCGTTGTAATGGCATGTGTGGTTAAGGCATACTCGTGGTAAAAGTATGCGATGTAATGACATGTCGTTGTCATTGACATTGCGTAGTAATACCTGCGTTGTAATGGTACGCGTGGCATTAGTATGCGATGTAATGACATACATCCCACACCTACACATACACACATTCACACATACACACTCTGTCTCTCACATAAACACTTTCACCAACAAGCACACACACAACATACATTTAAAAGCATAAATTTTTTATTCACCTCCATTGCCATGGAGGGTCATATTCGAGCTAATTCTACTTCATTTTTTAATACACCAATAGTCAATAATATACTAATATTCACTATTAGTGCAATAAAGAATTGACACAAAACAAAGAAAGTGGAGTGCCAACCAACCAATGTATATACAGATTAGTTGCCCCTCTGTTCTTGGCACTGTGTTTGCCATCTTTGGGACCAGGGCTCGCAAAGGCAGTACCAGGGGTTGCAAGGGGCTAGCCAGGTGTCATAGCAACTACCCCTGCCGAGCTGTAAGTGACGTCCATGCTTTTCAGTCCAAGTGGAGTCAAAGCAACACACACAACTCCCTGCTCCTTCCAAGAACATTACAGTGAGGTCGACAGTTCACCTTACTCGAGAGGCCAGTCCGGAGCACTCAGACAGTCCCTCTTCTCTGCTCATTCAACGGAGGTCAGCTGTCTCTGGGGCTACTATCATGAAGACAGGGAATTACCTACAGTGGTAAATCACTGTTTCTGGGGTACTATAATGAAGACAGGAACTAACCTACAGTGGTAGATCACACAGTAGGTGCTTCCACAGAGGGATGCGCCCTGTGTTTTTTAGTGGGTACACTAGTGATGTACTGAGGTGCATGGAGTCATTCTCCAGTAGAATGGACAGCCTCCTCTGGAGCTCTTAGCCCTGCCCCAGCCCAGGGCCGGTAGGACATTGTGTGCTCATTTGCAGATTCCACAGTTGTTTAGTGAAGCTGCTTCTGGCTGAAGATATTTCCTGTGGTGTCAAGTGTGGGGTCCTTCTGTGAACTGTTCCTGGCCCCCCTCTGTGGGCCTCACAAAGATTGTCTGGTGACGTCTTGTCCTTCATTGAAGATCTGGCATAAATTGACGACATGATAATTTCTCGTCTCACGACATCGGTACAGCTGGATTCTTTTTAGCAGTAAATCGACTGATGATTGACGCACAGTGCTCCCATTTATTACTAGGCTGTAAAATAAATATACAGTAGTGCACACAGGCAGCACTACACTCTCTCCCAGCGTTGGTTGCAGCAATGAGTTACCTCTTAACAGTCCTACCTCATAAATTAAATGGTGCGTGCCGTGTGCAGTGGGTGCAGGTGACCTGAGCTTCCAGACCCAGAAGCAAAGGGGTTGAAGGCAACTCCCTCGAGGCCAGAGACCATTTGCACATTTATATACCTTTGTAAACTGGTTACAGAGGCTTAGTTTCTTTCTGGTTGCAGTACCCTCCGGTCCCCCACTCTGCCTATTGCTTACATTAGAAATTTACATTTACTGCTGTAGTGTGACAGTGAGAATGCATTTAATGAAAAGGAATATAAAGTAGGGTTGCCAAAAGAAAAATGCCAGTCTATTTCTCTTGACTTTGTCACAATACTGAGTTCTATCTTGTGTACTTCCCATGTATATTGTCCATCGAGTTTTTATGAAACTCCAAGTTTGGGTTTGTCTTTCAAAGTTTCAAGTTATTGTCTATTAATGTCAATTCTATTTCAGACCCTTCATGGTTCCATAGGATCGCTCCTTGGCATTGTTCTGATTGCTGCCGCAGTTAAATAATCTGCTTTTGACAGTATTGTTACAAATGGCATAGCTTGTATGTTAAGAGTGTTTCCCACTTTCTCATTAGAACTTAGAGAGACAATATAGAGGCATTTCATTTAAATGTTGGAGGTTTCAAATCAAAATATACCAGATTTCTGGGCCGGGCCACCGTGGGGGGCTCCATGTACTTTGCAGGGGGGCCCTCTCAAGTTTTGTAACGCCACTGGTTGGAACTAGAGGTTCTGGTGGACTTGAGGCAACATCTCTGAGACATGAGGTGAGAGACAACCTTGAGGTCCGAGAGAAGACAAAGGAGTGAATGATCAGGCTTCAGGAAGCAGAGCTGCTGTGATTGATTGTGAGGACATCACTGAAAGAAATATATATGGCAGAGGAGATGTTAAGTGAGCATGGCAGTACTTTGTGAGGATATTGGAGGAAGGATGTGGATAGAACCCACCAAAAAAAAGGTTCATTTTGTGATATGGATGGTGCATATGGATATGAGGTTAGCAAGTAGTGTCTTTTAACCTTGAAATTGTATTGGCATGGTCAAGCAGATCACAAAGATCCCAGGATGATAGAAAACATGGTGCTGCCAGAGTAGCATTCCATTAGGCATGAAAACAGTGTTGAAATGAAACATGACTGGTACACCACTACTGCAATGCATAGTGAGACCACAGGAGAAGGACATGAGCCTCAAGAAGTTTCAAGGTAGAATCCAAGGGAGGAAGCCCTCGAGTTCTAGCAAAGCAAAAAAAGTGGCTCAGGTCAGCCATCAGAAAGTGCCAGAAGCCTCAACCTTTCAAGCATCAGAAGAAGGAAGAGAAACATGAGAGATGGTCCAAGATGAATTGAAGGACATCAAGTCAGGGGCAGTATTAGAAAAACACATCTCAAGTGTCTGGATGGATGTTGCATGGTATCATGGTCTAATACAGACAAGGAGGTAGTTCAGAATGGGCATTAGAGAACTCAATTGGTGATACTCATGTCAAGAGGGTAGATGATGCAGAGGGCCAGACACTGTTTGTTTTTATAAGAAGTCAGTTTTCTGAGATTCAGGTGAAAAACATGGAATAGTGTATTAGTCGTGACGCCACAGGCTTGGGGGCTAGTATTTAATCACAAAGTTTGTTTGTGGACACAAATATGGAGAGAGGAAAGACTAGAAAGAGCACTGGGTTTGACATTGGGTACACAACAAAATCTAACAGTAACACATTGCAAGAGATGGGGACGCAGAGTGAATAAGCACAAGCAGTTCTTTGGTGGTGTCAAAAATCATATAAACAATTTTGACAAAGTGGATAGTGTTGATGCAGAAGATGTATCAAGTATAGTAAAGAATATAAAATTGTCATACATGGGGGTAACTAAGCCACTGGGTTAGCATCTGATAGCAGCTACAAAGGAAACAATTAGACAAGGGATTCTAAAAAGAAGTAGACGTACACTTGTCTGGAGCATATAGTTTATTGCATCCACTTCCAACCGGTCTCCAGTAATCAACTCAGTCCTCCAACTGTCCCTGCTAGAACCTCATTCACTCTTAGGTTCCAGCTGCTGACATTGTATAGTTAAAGGAACAATAGGCAGAGTAAGTACAGGTCATAATACATCCCTTAGACATATTCAAGCATCTAGATAGATAAATCAGGAAGATTACAAGAGGGGTTTAAGGAAGAAGACAGGGAGCTAGCTAGAGCGCCCATAGTTCCATGCCACCATCAACAATTGGACCTTGGCATACATCATTTATGCAAGTGCCCTTTGTGACAAAGACCGAGATAGGAGTCCTTCCTTGTTTACATACATGCAAGTGATTAATCAGGCACATACAAACTTTAGAGGCATGGTATGGTTGAAGTACAATGAGAAATGTCAGTTTAGACGGGGATAAGACAAAATAATGGTATAAAGGGAGCTAACAATGACCTATGACTTCAGTGGATGACCCTGACGCAACCACCTGCCAGCCAAACTCATGGCCTGTGATCTGATAATCACACACTATTGTGTTGGCCTAATGATCTCGTGCTTAATCCTGGGCATAGTAACTTGATTAGGCCAAGTGTACATACAATCCCAGGTTTGACCTTAGAAGGATGCTGATCTTTACACCGCTCAGAAATACTCTAACCCGCGGAGACATAAAAGACATCAAAACAGCAGAAACCCACACCTATTTGTTCTTTAATCAAATATTTGCTGAAGCTTGGCGTTTAGGGGTGATTATATAATTACACAATGGCTAATGAGCCTAATTAAGACAAATGCAAGGGCAACTCAAATGTATTCTCCAATGGGACCTAGTTATAAAGTATAGTGACCTTGACAAGTTGTTTATTTTATTTTAAAGCATCAATAATAAATGATTGACTCTCACACTTGATATGTCAGGCCCCGCCCCCTCCCTGCACCACTGTGCAAACGCACCCCCTGGCGCGTTGTAAATTGGGGGATTAATTCCCCTTGAGTCCTGAGGGTCCCTGGGGGCCAACTAGCCCACCAGGTACCTCCAGTAAGCGCTCCAGAGCTGCGTTGCAGAGAGGTGTAAAAAGAGGTGTGGCCTCTGAACATCTCTCTGCAATGCAGCCCCTGGCGCATTCTGGAGGTACCTGGTGGGTTAGTTGGCCCCACGGACCCTTAGTATTCAGGGGAAATGAATTCCCCCACTTACAACGTGCCAGGGGGTGCGTTTGCTGAGTGATGCAGTTAGAGGGCGGGGCCTCCGCCACAATGCCAGGCTTTTTTTTATTTTTTTTATTTTACAGGGGGGCTGTGCGCCCCCCCTCCTTTTACATTAATTGGGGCCCTGGGGACCCCATCCCCAGGACCTGCTTTTAAATTTATTTTTATTTTTAAACGGGAAGGAGGCCGCACGGCCCCACTCCCGAGGCCAATTTCGGCCTGGTTACCTCATCCCCCGGCGCATGGCCACATTTTTTTTTTATTTTTTTTTTTAAGGAGGGGTGTTGCGTGGTCCCCCTCCTTATGCCTCAACAGCCCCAGGTGCCCCATTCCCAGGGGCTGTGCCTCATTTTATTTTGCATTTTTGTTGTTATTGACTGAGGGGGGCTGCATAGCCCCCTCCTGGGCCACTTCTGGCAGCGGGGACCCATCCACCGGGGCTGGCCCTTTCCATTGGGGACTGTGGGGGAGCCCCATGGTCCTGCCGGCTCCCCGCCTCCTGCGGGAGCCGGCATTGCTTTTCCACAAGGGGAGCTGCCAACAAGTGGCTCCCTGTGTGGAAAGGCAATCTGTTTTGGATTTTGTAAGCGAGAGCTGGAAACCTGCTCTTGCTTACAAAATCAAAACCAGTGTTTGCTATGACAGGGCGGGAGCGGCACGACTCCCACCCTGCCATAGCAAACAGCAGTGTCCTGAGGGTGGGCACCCCGAAACACTGCAGGAACCAGCCCTAGGGAGTGGCGGTCCCCAGGGCCATGGAGGGCTCCAGGAGGGGGGCAGCGCAGCCCCCTTCCCACCTATTGCACAGCCCCGGGGAGGTGGTGGTCCCCGGGGCTCAGGGGTCCATAACGGATCCTCGCATTTACATTCTAGTGCCCCGGGGAGATGGCTATCCCCTGGGCATATGGGGGGGGCTCGAGCCCCCCCACACAGGTTTCTTTTTTTTTTAAAGCCCCGGGGTGGTGGTCCCCGGGGCAGTGGGGAGCCGTGTGCCCCCGCAAATAAATAATAAAAGCCACAGGGGTGGCGGTCTCTGGGTATTGGGGGGCCTTGGAGGCCCCCCAAACATTAAAAAAGAAGTCCTGGGGTGGTGGTCCCCAGGGCTGTGTGAGGGCTGAGTACCCTCCCACACATAATGTCAATCAAGCCCCGGTGTGGCGGTCCCTGGGGCTGCGGGGGCCACCACGGGCCCCAGCATATATTTGCTGCAAATGCCCCAGGGGCCTGGCCCCCCCGGGGTGCTTCATTTAAATAAAAAAATTCTGCAGGATTAGCAGCCCAAGCATGAATTTTGCCGAAATGTTTTATAAAAAAATGCTTTTTTTTGGCCCTGGGGTCCTTTTGGGACCCCCTGAGCAGGCCTAGGGGGTCAGGGTGTTTCTAACCTGCCCCCTTTTTCTTTTTCTTCACCTTTGTTTTTCTGTTTTCTTGTGACTCGGTTCTACAGAGTCACAAGATGGCTGCCAACTCTTCCTGGTTTGGAGTGTTCGCAGTCAATAAGAATGGAGCACGTGGTCGGGAGGGGTCGCGAACCCACCGCTGCCATAGATATCGATATTTTTATTTTTTGATTTTCACAGCAACTACTGAAAGGATTTCCACCATTTTAAAAAAGGTCACTTTCTGAACCAAGCTCTACCTTTTTGCAAAATGTGGGGTAATTCCATTTAGCAGTTTGGGCTGTAGCCCGACTCCCAAAATTACCTATGGAAATTAACATGGGGAAAACGCATTTTAGGACCCCCATTTTTTCTCAGACCTCGCTTGACGAATCACCCCCAAACTATGAAGATAGGAGCTGACCTGGATAGCATTTATTTGGAGAATTTCGCGAAGATTCGTCAAACTATGTCAAAGTTATTCACAAATCAAAAAAAAAAAATTCTAGGAAAACTAGGTTCTAACTATACCTGCCTACTGGTGACCGCCAGTAGGTAAAGTATATATATATGCTGAAGACGGCTGGAATGCCAGAAACCGGTTCTCCGAAGCTTGTTTCCGGTCCAGGGAAGGCATGGCTTGGCAGTTCGGGCTGGACTGTTCCCATGAGGCACAGGGTCAGACTGATTTGCATATGGCCATGTCTGAACTGGGGTGGTGTGGAGTTCAAAAAAACGATGGATTTAGGCCCAGATCTCTGTACTTGGGTGAGTGTATGACATTGTTCTGCATTCTGTCCATCAGCTGTGGTTTTTGCATTTGTCACCCCGAGTGGGATGGGTATGCTCAGACGTGAGTCCCATGCACTCCACACCACTGGATTCAAGGAAGCCGGGCTGAAGACGGCTGAAATGCCAGAAACCGGTCCTCAGAAGCTTGTTTCCGGTCCAGGGAAGGCATGGCTTGGCAGTTCGGGCTGGACTGTTCCCATGAGGCACAGGGTCAGACTGATTTGTATATGGCCATGTCTGAACTGTGGTGGTGTGGAGTGCAAAAAAAATATGGATTTAGGCCCAGATCTCTGTACTTGGGTGAATGTATGACATTGTTCTGCATTCTGTCCATCAACTGTGGTTTTTGCATTTGTCACCCCGAGTGGGATGGGTATGCTCAGACGTGAGTCCCATGCACTCCACACCACTGGATTCAAGCAAGCCGGGCTGAAAACGGCTGGAATGCCAGAAACCGGTCCTCGGAAGCTTGTTTCCGGTCCAGGGAAGGCATGGCTTGGCAGTTCGGGCTGGACTGTTCCCATGAGGCACAGGGTCAGACTGATTTGCATATGGCCATGTCTGAACTGGGGTGGTGTGGAGTGCAAAAAAACGATGGATTTAGGCCCAGATCTCTGTACTGGGGTGAATGTATGACATTGTTCTGCATTCTGTCCATTAGCTGTGGTTTTTGCATTCATCACCCCTACTGGGATGGGTATGCTCAGACGCGAGTCCCATGCACTCCACACCACTGGATTCGAGCAAGCCGGGCTGAAGACGGCTGGAATGCCAGAAACCGGTCCTCGGAAGCTTGTTTCCGGTCCAGGGAAGGCATGGCTTGGCAGTTCAGGCAGGACTGTTCCCATGAGGCACAGGGCCAGACTGATTTGCATATGGCCATGTCTGAACTGGGGTTGTGTGGAGTGCAACAAACGATGGATTTAGGCCCAGATCTCTGTACTGGGGTGAATGTATGACATTGTTCGGCATTCTGTCCATCAACTGTGGTTTTTGCATTTGTCACCCCGAGTGGGATGGGTATGCTCAGATGTGAGTCCCATGCACTCCACACCACTGAATTCAAGCAAGCCGGGCTGAAGACGGCTGGAATGCCAGAAACCGGTCCTCGGAAGGTTGTTTCCGGTCCAGGGAAGGCCTGGTTTGTCAGTTCGGGCTGGACTGTTCCCATGAGGCACATGGTCAGACTGATTTGCATATGGCCATGTCTGAACTGGGGTGGTGTGGAGTGCAAAAAAAGATGGATTTAGGCCCTGATCTCTGTACTGGGGTGAATGTATGATATTGTTCTGCATTCTGTCCATCAACTGTGGTTTTTGCATATATGGACGGAGCACGCCCTGACAGAAGTTGGGACATTCTACTTTGACGGACACCTGCAGACTTTTGAGGAGCTTGTGAATGACTTTGAGCTTCCAAGGGGACAATTCTTGCTACATAGACAGCTTTTAAATGACTGTCGTAAACATTGGCACACGTTAGAGGACGAGCCCCCTACACAACCCGTCCTGCACGCGATCCTACAGATGGGCCCAGGGAGGCATTTAGTTACTTGGATATACAAAGCTCTACGCTCCCTTAAGCAACCCTCACTTGCAACACTCAGAGAACAATGGGAAGATGACTTTCGCAGGCCTTTACATGATAGGGAATGGGTGAAAGCACTAGCATACACCAAGAAGGTATCCCGCAACTACTGCTTCAAAAACATATAATTACATATCCTGCATCGCTCCAGAAGTATTTCCCCCGATGGCACCTTTGTATGCCCAAGATGTGAGGATACATCAGTTTAGGTGGTGGAATGCACACCTTTGTGCTCAATGTTTGCCTCTTTACTTGAATGCTCACTTTCTTCATCACAGTACCAGCGTGCAACCTTGATAGCACTTCGCTCAGTGCGCTTGAAATACATCAAAACAAAACGTAACCGGGTTAGATTCCTGTACAAGATGCACAGCCATGGATACATCAAATGAATCAAAGTCTTCATTTTAATCATCTGTTTTGTCTTTTAAATTATTTACTCCATACATTTCTCGACCATTTACTCCATATTTTCAATTAATTTTACACATTCGGCTTCCCATTGGAAAGATTCAGAAGAGTGAGATGTTTCCATCAGTCACGATCATTTTTTTAAATCCAATGCATTTCGGAAATGTTCCTTTCGTCAGGGATATCGTGACTCCTTATTTCTAGCTGCCCCGTACTCCATTTCAGCTTAATTTCAACTTTTCCCAGCGCTGCTGACCATGATAAAAGTGCTCTTTTTCACGCCTTTCGCGCGGTTCCATTTTGTTTTCAAGATGTGAGGAGCCAGATGCCGCCTTTTTCCGCATGCTGTGGGACTGCCCGTCCCACCACAGCTATTGGTGCAACGTCCATACTACTCTTGGAACGGTCACTGGCCTCCGGGATCAATACACGTGGGAAGCCAGCGCCCTTGCTATCAGTAAGCGTCGCAAGCACATGAAAGTCGAAATGCTCTTTGCCTCCCTAGTATTCCTCCTGGCCAAATGATGCATAACAATGCACTGGAAGGCACCTGATGGTTCCCCCCCCTGGTGGCGTGGGTGGGTGCAGTCAAGAAATGGGGTGCAGTGGAAGAAGGAATACTACGAGAGGAGGAAGCCCAAGGAATTTGCAAACATTCACTCTCCATGCCCTGGGCCATGTTACTTCACTCCTTTACACATGAAACGGCAACAGTGGCAGACGCGCCGGGAGGTGGTTCCCCCAGGCCCTCTATAGCCCCGGGGAGTGTTTGAGGGGGGACGCAACGGGGCCCACACCCCCAAAGGGGCAGTCCAAATGGAAGTCATTGACTTAACGCCACAATCCCACACAGATGGCTCCTAGCGCTGTCCCTCCCCCTCCTCCAGTCCGATATGGCGCAAGTCCATCATGATATCCTGCAATAGTGCAGCTCCCTACCGTCCACACGTGCATAAAATCAGCATACGACACAGTGCATCCCAGATTTTTTTTTGTTTTTTTGTTAGCCCAAGTTTATTTATGGTTTACATAAGGCAGAACTTCCGAATCCCCCACGAGCTTGCGTATGGGGAGACAATTCATCAACATCCCTAGTGTGACCTGACAAGTAACACCTGCGTAAATAACCGGCATATGGACACAGACTCGTGAGGGTCATTGTCCTTTATTGGCCTGAACGATAAGGCAAGACATTCCTCAACCCAAATTCTGAGGTGTCATAGTAATCAGTCCCTACGCGGGATCAATTGAATGTCCATATTATCGACAATGAATGAATGATATGATGTATGTATACAGTAACTTGAATTTCCTTCCATAGGCTAACATTGACTGGTTTCACTTGGAAATTCTTGATAGTGTGGAGTTTTGGAACTTAAAAAAATTCCTCTAAAATCAGCAGAACTACGAATTCCGATTTACTCACCTGTTATCAGGAGAGACCTCTTTGCTGCATCTTTCAGCCCACTACTGATCCTAAAAAGTAATTCTAACCAAACTTTATAAATAAATAAATACTTACAGTAACTTGAATTTCCTTCCATAGGCTAACATTGACTGGTTTCACTTGGAAATTCTTCTAAGTGTGGAGTTTAGGAACTTTAAAAAATTCCTATAAAATCAGCCAAACTTCGAATTCCGATTTATTCACCTGTTATCAGGAGAGACCTCAGTGCTGCATCTTTCAGCTCACTACTGATCCTGAAAAGTAATTCTAACCATACTTACAGTAACTTGAATTTCCTTCCGTAGGATATAATTGCCTGCTACATAAAATATATATAAATAAAAAAATATATAACATTTTAAAAACCTATTTCAATATTTTTTAAACATATTTTTCAATTTATATAAAAAATTATGTAATGTACTTTAAAAAAATAAAATATCTAAGAATAAATACTTTAAAACAATGTAGTAAATCAGTATAATAAAATATAGCAATACATTTAAAAATTATCATTTACAAAACCTTTGAAATTCACTGAAAAAAACATAGGTTTCAGCCACGTTATAGTTAGGAATTAGCATTTAAAAACCTTAGAAATTCACTGAGAAAAACCATAGGTTTCACACATGTTATAGTTAGCTGGACACTCATTCAAAACCATTAAAATTGCTCTGTTATAGTTAGTTCAGCTAACTATAACTCGTGCGCCCGTAATGCACTGTTGATGACGTCACATATTACATCACTCATGACATGGTCAGTGACATCACTCATCATCATCAAGAATCTTTATTCGGTGAATAAAAAACACCATAAAAGCACATTTACATATACAGACAACAATAAAACATTATTAAATACTGATTTAAGATCCTTGTACATAATTAATACAATAAAAAGATTGCCAACTTAAGGGCCCAAAATACAGATCGCAATTTTTCATTCGTCTCCGCTTGTCTGTCTCAAACGAATAGCGACTTTGATGAAATTCAGAATGCTACATAGAGTTAATGGGTCATAGGCTTTTAACAGAAATACTAGGGCATCCCTGGCGTGTTCCAATCGCGCCTTTTTTAAAATATTTACAAGGAATCTACGCCTGGGCATGGAAAAATAGGGGCAAAGCAAAACAAAATGAAGGGTATCCTGCGGAGACCGATTGTCGCAGCCGCAGGGACCCTTCTGCTCAATAGATGAAGTAAACCCGGCAGGTCTAGCCAACATAAAGGGGAGCAGATTCAATCTGAGACGGCACATTAAAAATCTATCCTGTGCATTATGCAGAAGAAATAAGTAAGGCTCCATACCCTCCACACTTTTTACCAAACCATGGGCCCTTACAGTCTTTTTCACTCCTTCTGCATCAGCTCGCCGTTGGGTTTCTTGCCCCAGAAATAGTTCCCCTACTCGCTTCTTATGCTGTGCTAAAATAGTGGCTGGGTTCATGAAGAGATTCCCCAACCCTATCTCCTCCAGGGTATTCTTCACGTATTTGAGCCAGGGGATGCGCATTGAATGGGTCCTACCTAGGCAGTCCAATAAAATTTCTCTGCTTAAATGCGCATCTGGGTTTAACCATATTTTTAACCAAGCCACTATTGGTCTGAGTTTTACTAAATCTTCCAAGTATGGCCTCCCTAACTCCCTATGGGCTATGAGACCAGCCGTGCTGGGTGGCACCCTCAGGATTGCTTTCAAGTACCTATTTTCTTCCTGTTGAATACTAGATGTATTCACAAACCCCCAGACTTCTGCCCCATAAATTACTTTGGAGCATGTTATGGAGCCGTACAAATTCATCACCTGTTCCGGACTCCATCTGCCCACCCTCCTACCATATCCAGCTATCGCCCCATTAGAAGCAATCATTTTAGTGCAACGTTCCGCCACCAGAGGGGTAAATTGCAGGGCGCCGTCAAAAGTTACCCCAAGGTAGGAAAACGTCTTGACCTGCTCCAAACTATGTGAGCCAATTGTGTAAACGAATTTGGAGGAAGGTTTTTTGCCAGCTAGGAGCACATATGATTTCCCTAGGTTAACAGATAGGTCTAGGTTACTCATAAATTCCACAAACCCCTCTATCAGGGTTTGTAGGCTACGTGGTGTTCTTGCTAATAAGACCGCGTCATCTGCATAAAGCAGGACGGGGATATGCCGCAGCCCAACCCTTGGGCAGTCTGTCTTTAAACCCAGAAGGAACTGCTCCAGGTTATTGATATAAAGAGAGAACAGAAAAGGAGCAAGTATACAACCTTGTCTGACTCCACTCCTGCATGGAAAGGAGTCAGACAGTCCTCCCTCCCTGTTGAATCTCACCTTGGCCGTGGTGTCACTATGCAGTTCTCTCAATATGGTGATTAGGCCCCTTTCTATCCCCATACCTGACATCATGTCCCACAACTTTCCTCTGTTGACGTGATCGAATGCTGCTGCCAAGTCCATGAATCCCATATACATGGGTTCATCGCTGGCCAGGGTATACTTGGCAGTCAGCATGTATAGGTTCAGGCACTGGTCACTAGTGGACCTCCCTGTCCTGAACCCATACTGGGTATCCGAGAAGATGTTATTCTCTTCTGTCCATTCGGTCAGTCTATTCAGGATTGCCCTTCCCAAAAGTTTGGCCGATACGTCAATCAGGGAAATGGGCCGATAACACTTCGGGTCATCCCTATTGCCCTTCTTAAAAATTGGTACAATGATCGCCTTAGACCAAGAAGGTGGGAGACCGCAGGTAATGGCGGTGTTTAAGACCCTGGTCATCAAGGGAGCCCATAGATCTATGTTACTAAGGAACAGGTCAGGCGGTATTCCGTCCGGGCCCGGGGATATTCACCTGTTATCAGGAGAGACCTCAGTGCTGCATCTTTCAGCTCACTACTGATCCTGAAAAGTAATTCTAACCATACTTACAGTAACTTGAATTTCCTTCCGTAGGATATAATTGCCTGCTACATAAAATATATATAAATAAAAAAATATATAACATTTTAAAAACCTATTTCAATATTTTTTTAAACATATTTTTCAATTTATATAAAAAATTATGTAATGTACTTTAAAAAAATAAAATATCTAAGAATAAATACTTTAAAACAATGTAGTAAATCAGTATAATAAAATATAGCAATACATTTAAAAATTATCATTTACAAAACCTTTGAAATTCACTGAAAAAAACATAGGTTTCAGCCACGTTATAGTTAGGAATTAGCATTTAAAAACCTTAGAAATTCACTGAGAAAAACCATAGGTTTCACACATGTTATAGTTAGCTGGACACTCATTCAAAACCATTAAAATTGCTCTGTTATAGTTAGTTCAGCTAACTATAACTCGTGCGCCCGTAATGCACTGTTGATGACGTCACATATTACATCACTCATGACATGGTCAGTGACATCACTCATGACATCACTGATGACATCAGCCTAGTGGCAGACCTCCTCTCACCGTAATATAGCCTTTGATACACACATTCAAAAATAGAAACTAAAATTTTCAAAAAAATGGAGATACCAATACCAGTTACAACAACCTATTCAGTAATTCCAACCTCTACATACAACTCCACTCATTCACCAACAGTTCCATATAGTCACTCATACATGTACTCACTCATCATATGTGCTCATACACCTATACATCCTGTTACATATCGATACTCATCCATAGTTACTCACACACATACTCAAACATCCATTTACTTGCATATACAGCTATACACACAGCACTACACTTACTTCTACAGAAACGTACACATACTTACTCTCTTAAACAATCACTTATAGAAACACATAATTATTTATACAGGAACTCTTCCAATCTCTCACTCCCACATATACTCACTTATATACATCAATACTCACATATACTAGTTTAATATGTTGTCCCACATGTCTGCACTCTTTTTAAAATGTTTTTTTTATTGGGTAGGACTGGGCGCAAAATTACTATTGGTCAGTCTACCTTAAAAAATCAGCATTTTCAAATGGTGACTGCATCATTTAGTTGGCGCTCTGGTGGGCCCCGGGGGATGCAAAGACGCAGGCTAGTTTTTCCCCGGGGTCTTTCGTGCAGGAAGGCCAGGCTGGGGTCAAGGGTGGGCTATAAGAATGCAGGGAAGGAAGGCAACTTCCTCTTCCTGCATTCAGGCACCATCGGGAGGGTTAGGTTAAGAAAAGTGTTTTTGGCCTATTTAGGTAGTGGGTAGTGTAGGCGGGCGATGGTGTGCGGCGGAGCCACTGGTTGATTGTTTTGGCGGCGTTCGTGCAGCGGAGGAGCAAGCAGATCTGCAGGAGGGTCGCGTGATGGCAGCTGTGTCTGCCGAAAAGGTGAAGGAGGCCCTGAGAGTCTTGAGCCACGCCGGCCGAGGGGACCTTCTTCGCCCCGGCGTTTTAGAGGAGGCGTGGGTGCGGCTGTTTTTCGGCCCGCACGCGGCATCAGCCGGCGTAGCAGCTGCGGTGGTGGCATGTATGGAGGAGCTACCATCGGCCGTGAAAGGCACGTCTGGAAGGGGCGGGATAAAAAAGGATGCGGCATCGCGGGGAGGTCAGCGCCGGAGCCTGCCTCCGCACCTGGGCGAATGTGAGGGGGAGGGGGAGGGTGACTGCATCATTTAGTTGGCGCTCTGGTGGGCCCCGGGGGATGCAAAGACGCAGGCTAGTTTTTCCCCGGGGTCTTTTGTGCAGGAAGGCCAGGCTGGGGTCAAGGGTGGGGTATAAGAATGCAGGAAAGGAAGGCAACTTCCTCTTCCTGCATTCAGGCACCATCGGGAGGGTTAGGTTAAGAAAAGTGTTTTTGGCCTATTTAGGTAGTGGGTAGTGTAGGCGGGCGATGGTGTGCGGCGGAGCCACTGGTTGATGGTTTTGGCGGCGTTCGTGCAGCGGAGGAGCAAGCAGATCTGCAGGAGGGTCGCGTGATGGCAGCTGTGTCTGCCGAAAAGGTGAAGGAGGCCCTGAGAGTCTTGAGCCACGCCGGCCGAGGGGACCTTCTTCGACCCGGCGTTTTAGAGGAGGCGTGGGTGGGGCTGTTTTTCGGCCCCGCACACGGCATCAGCCGGCGTAGCAGCTGCGGTGGTGGCATGTATGGAGGAGCTACCATCGGCCGTGAAAGGCACGTCTGGAAGGGGCGGGATAAAAAAGGATGCGGCATTGCGGGGAGGTCAGCGCCGGAGCCTGCCTCCGCGCCTGGGCGAATGTGAGGGGGAGGGTCCCCGGGGGAAGGCCAGGAGGGCTGCAGGGGTCAGAGGCTTGAGAGACGCGGACGGAAGGGGGGAGGGGACTCCACCAATGGCGGTTGGAGGGCCTGGGGGATGGGAGCTGTGAGTGAGGCACAGCGGCCACTGCTAGCTTTGGGAGAGCTGGAACAGGGCAGTGTTGAAGGGCAATGGGTGGACGCTCCCATTGACCTTTCCCAGGGCACAAAGGTGAGCAGCATTAAGCCCGGGGGGCACAGAGAAGGGGTTCGGAGATACTGGCCGGGGGGTGGGGATTGGGGGTTCCGAGGCAGGTTCCACCTGGGGCGGGGCCTTGGGATCTAGAACAAGGGGTTGGGACAGGGCAGTATTTTTCCCCATCCTCCCCCGTTGGGAAGGCATGTCACTTGCCGAAAGTATCAGGGAGCAGCGCCTGATCATCCAGGAGTCTGAGGCGCAGTGGGCTGCGATGAATGCGGCTAGGGGTGGGGTGGGTTGGAACGAAGAGGTAGAGTGGCCCCCAAGCCCACTTCTGAGGAGGAGGAGGGGGACAGGGAGGCTAGGGGCAAATGGGTGTGGGTAGGGGATGACGGGCATCTTCAGTAAGGGGCAGGGAAAGCCAAGACTGCTCTGAGGCCAAATGGTGCTGGGGCCCACCCAGGTTGGAGCGACCTGGGGGGCGAAGGGGGTTCCAAGCTGGCGGAGGTCGGCAGAGTATTGGGTGACACAGCGGGGTGCAACATGGCCCCTGGAGGCTGGCTTGAAGCAGCAGGCGGTCCGGGTGGCCTTCCCTCCAGCACTGGGGTGGGCAACGGCGTCGTGTGTGGCAGGTGGTAGTGGAATGAGTGTGCAGAAGAGCAAGGGTGTGAAGAGAGCGGTGCGAGAGGTGTTGTGTATGCCTGCTGATGTGGAGCCTGAGGTGGAATTGCATCATGACACGGAAAGTGAGGAGCTGGAAGAACGGGAGGTTCGGTATGACGAGGACAGGACAAAGGGGTTGAAGAACAACAGCAGACTTGGTGTTTTACAGGTAGTGAAACCAACAAAGGGCAAGGCGAAGGTGGATAACCCCAAATCGAACAGCGCTAAAGGAAGGACTGGAGAGACACAGATGGCCTTGACAGGTGAGGGGGCATGGTCGGCGGTTTGGGATGGTGAGCCGAAGGAAAGTAAGAAGAAAGCCTGCTGGTTGGTATGTGTGGGAGATGGGACGCCCTAGTGATACCACAGGGCGGAGCAGCACGGGGTGCTAAGGTGGACAGGGAGGGCAAGAAGATGTCAGTAGCGGGAGTACAGACTGACAAGACGGACAGGACGGATGACAAAGAGGAGAAAGGCGATGATAAACATCACAAAAATTGCCCTATATAGGACTGGCTATGCCACTGGGGTCGCAGTTGTCGGATAAGACTAAGAATAGAATATGGAAATACGAATATGTGGACGTGTTTAAGCTACTACACAGGGAGGTACAAGCGAAGGAGGGCTCTAAGGAGGAAGAATGGGAACTTACGAGACGGCCTAGGGTCCCGGTGAATATGGAAAACTGGACATCGGCCTTTCTCATTTATGCTAGTCTGTTTTGCGAGAAGCATCTGGACAGGGCCATAGCACTTCTGAAATATATGGATATCATTAGGAAAGCTCAGATGCATTTTGGGGGTTTTGCCTGGCTGAGTTACGACGAAGAATTCCGGGCAAGGATTAGCGTGAACCCAGATAAGCCTTGGGGGGGGAAGTGGCTCAAGAACGGTGGATGCAGTGGATGTCATCCACGCAATCATCAGCATCCACCCAAACAGCCAGTGGCTTGCCAGTCACGTACTGGTCCTTTCCGCCGCGTCCCGCCCATGGTGGGGTGGGAGGAAGTAATCCCAGTTCGAGGACTGTAGGGACACCTTCCAAACCTGGAGGCAGTAATACCGGAGCGTGTTGGAGTTACAACAGGGGTTATTGCTCACGGTACCCCTGTAAGTTCAAGCATGAGTGCTCCAAGTGTGGACGCTGACATGCACTTACACAATGCTATACCTTGGCCATGCCCTCAAAACAATGGTGAGCCACAAAGGGGAGGGGACAAGCTGGGCAGAAGGGCATCTACACCAGTTAAGATTGAGGTGATGGGGCCTTGGCTCTCGTGTTACCCCGACAGGGAGGCAGCATTGAAGATTCAGTGGGGTTTCACAGAGGGTTTACGGGTGGGGTATCAGGGCCTTAGAGAGAGGATATGGTAGACAACTTGAAATCAGCCAAGGAATTGCCGGAGGTGGTGGCTGCCAAACTGAAAAAAGAGGTATACAAAGGCAGGATAGCTGGCCCATTTGTCGACTGGCCCGTGGATGACTTGATCATCTCCCCACTGGGTGTGGTGCCTAAAAAGGAGCAGGGTGAGTTTTGCATGATACATCGCCTCTCGTGGACAGAAGGGCAGTCTGTGAATAATTTCATCGCTGAAGCACACTTAAGAGTGCTCTATGCCTCTGTGGATGATGTGGTCCACCTAGTGCGGGTGTGTGGGCCAGGGCGGAAATGGCAAAGTGCGACAAGAACTCGGCCTTCTGCTTGCTGCCCATACACCCTGTGGATTTCTCCCTACTGGGGATGCAATTTGCAGGCGCTATCCACATGGACAAGGTGCTGCCCATGAGGTGTGCGATTTCCTGCGCGCTGTTCGAGATTTTTAGCACATTCCTACAATGGGCTTTTACACAGATCAGCGGGCATCGGGAGGTCTCTCACTACCTGGAATACTTTCTCTTTTTGGGAAGGGCACATTCGGGGGATAGTGGCAGGGCGCTGTCACAGTTTCAGGAGATGACATATCGCTCTGGAGTCCCTCTGGCACCTGAGAAGACGGCTAGGCCCAGCTGTAGGTTAACATTCTTGGAAATTGAACTGGACTCGGTTCAGTGGCTGGCTCGGCTCACTGATGCGATGGAGGTGGAAATAAAGGAGGGCCTTTATGGGCAATTGGGGAGAAGAGGATTGGGTTGAGGGCGGTGCAACAACTTTTGAGTTTCCTGAACTTTGCGTGCAGGGTGGTGAGGGCAGGATGGACGTTCTGCAGACGACTCAGCATGGTCATGTCGGGTGCAGTCTTACCGCACCACAGGGTTCGGATTTCCATCGGTGTCCGAAAGGATCTGAGAACATGGCTGACTCTCTTGACTGATTTCAATGGGGTGTCCCTGAATTTCGTGAAGGAAAAAATGGTTTGGCAAGTGCAAATTTACTCCAATGCAGCTGGGTCAGTGAGCTTTGGGGTCTTCTGGGATGGCAGGTGGTGCGTGGAGGACAGGCCAGCTCATTGGGTGAAGCAAGTGAGAAGCATTGCGTTTCTTGATTTTTTTCTCCTTTTGGTAGCGCTGGAGGTGTGGGGTTCTGAATTTCAGAATCGGTCGGTACTGTTTCATGTGGATAACATGACTGTTGTGGAGTTGGTCAACCGGCAGAAAGCAAGGGATCTGAGAGTGCTGTGACTGTTGCGGAGCTTTATGCTAAAGTGTTTGAGATTGAATGTGGTGTTTCGAGCAAAGCATGTCCCTGGGGCGAATAATGACATTGCGGATGCTTGGTCTCGTTCGCAGTGGCAAAGGTTCCGGCGACTGGAACCTGGAGCAGATCAGTACAAGACCAAGCTGCCGGATGGCATCTGGGCCTGGGGGAGTGAGGGTGATAGGCTGGTGGAAAAGTCTATAGCCGACACCACGGGACGGACCTACAGACTGGCCTGGGCGGTGTTTGGATCCTTTATGGGCTGGTGCGGGGAGACAGCAACCGGAGCCCACTCAACTATCGAACAGGGAGTGTTACAGTTTGTCTTACATTGCATGGACAAGGGTCTGTCTTCCGCGACAATAGCAGGGAAGTTGGCAGGAGTGTTGTTCTATTGCAATTTGTTTTTTGGGTTCGATCCAACAAAGGATGTGATCATTAGCAGAGTGCTCAAGGGGTGGGGCAGGGGGAAGGGGGGAGGAAAGGGGGGCTACAGGAAGCGATTACTTTTGATTTGTTGGTCAGGCTGTTTGGGGCGTTGCCTTTGTGTTGCTACGACGGTTTTGAGGTTGCGGTTTTGCGTTTGGGTATGATGTGGATGTTTTTGATGCTTTCAGGGTGTCTGAGTTGCTGGGCATAAGAGGGGGCAGGTGGGAGGAGGTATGAGGAGGTCAGGTTGGATGAGGGTCGTCTGGGTATTTGGCTGGGACAGTCCAAGATGGATCAGTTGGGACATGGCAAATGGGTTTGGTTGAACGAGATGGCTGCGTGGGAGCATGCCCAGTGATGGAATGGTGGAGATTTCTTCAGGTGACGCAGGTTACGGTGGGGGAAGTCTTTTGTCATGCGTCTGGGGCGAGGGTGAAGGCGTTACAACTATTGGCAGATTTACGCATGGTTTTGGGAAGGTTGGGGATGAATCCCGCTGGTTTTCGGACTCACTCTTTCCGTATTGGGGCGGCGACGGCGGCCGCGCATCTGGGCTGGTCCTGGGACAGGATTCGACAGATTGTGCGGTAGAAGTCTAGGTGCTGCGAGCGCTATGTGCATAAATGAATGGGATGGGGACGGGGCATTGGCTGGCGGGGGGAGATTGGGGTACAAGAGTGTGGTACTAGTGTTTTTTTCTCGCCGTAGGTTGCGTGGGTGGCCCATGGTCCAAGACGGACACATGGATCGTCGGTCACTCATTCGTGCATTAGGCCTCCAAGTATGCGAAGCAACAGCTATACACCCGTAACCTGGGACTCAAAGGAAGTCATCATGAGGTGCATTGGCGGGGGAAGGGGAAAGGGGAAGGGGGAAGGGGAAGGGGGAAAGGGAAGGGGTATGTGATGGGGGCACTATTGCCCTGGCTCGTGAAGATGGTCTCCCAGAAAGGATGCCCGGACTTATTAATACTGCATTTGGGAAAAAACTATCTGATTCAGCTGTCTGGTTTGGCTCTCTTACAGCTGATGCAAAGAGACTTGGAGATCATGAAACAATGGCGTGGACCTGCATAGCATGGACAGGATTTGTTCCTCAGAGAGTATGGAGGGAGGCAATAAAGCCTGGGGCCGTTGAAAAAGCCCGGAGAAAACTTAACAGAGCAATGAGGGTCTTTTGTGGGGAGAGAGTCATTAAAGTGATTGCTCATACAGGACTGAGACTGCAGGAACCCCTACTGTTCAGGGACGACGGTGTGCATCTTTCGAGACTGAAAAACGCATACTATATGATGGAGATGAGGGATATGGTCAGCAAGTTGTGGAATTAGGCTATTTGGTGTTCAGAGGAATGTCTGAGTAGGTGGGCGAAAGATGCACAGTATGACGGGGGGCAGGTAACCGCCCTAAAGGGGGTTCCCTGGTTGGCTGTACTTGGGAGGGGTGGAGGAGTCCCTGACATGTGCACCCATCCCGCAGGGGAGAAGACTGAATGATAGGGGGGCCAGAGGCATGAGTGTAATGCCAGGTGATACAGGGGAGGATGCTAGAAGAGAAGTAAAGAAGTGGATGAAGAAGTTATGTTATGTTATGTTATACAGGGGTTTTATATAGCGTGCGGCTACTCGAAAGAGTGTCCCGACGCTTTGAATTGCACACTAATCTCATAACACAACAGGGAAAGTAAATAAAAACAGAGAAAAAAGGAAACCTAATAGGGCCCGAAACTAAGAGGTGAAAAGCCAGGTTTTAAGCCCCTTCCTAAAGGCCAACATGTTAGGAGTGCTGCGCAGGGACACAGGCAGTTTATTCCACAACTGAGGCGCTAGTAATTTAAAAGAGCGGCCACCGATGCGAGCTCTCTTCACGCGGGGAACCGCAGCAAAAGACAAGGCTTCAGACCTAAGCGACCTGGCAGGAAGGTAAAAGGTCAGCCTTTTCTGAAGATATTTTGCTCCGGAGGCGTGCAAGGCTTTGTGTGCCAGGGTAAGAGTCTTAAAAATAATCCGCTTCCGGACAGGCAGCCAGTGCAAAGCCTCCAGGAGACCCGAGGCTCTGGCACGGCGAGATAGTCCAAAGATGGCACGTGCTGCCGAATTCTGGACAACCTGTAACCGTTGGAGCAGGTATTCTGGCAGGCCGAGATAGAGGACGTTGGAATAGTCAATTCTCGAGCCTATAATCGCCTGCACCGTGATCTTCCTGTGTTCCTCCGATAACAGGGGAAGGAACTTGCGAAGCATCCGGAGTAGGCCAAAGCAGGTGCCAGTGAGACCGATTACCTGCGAGCGTAGTGTGAGGCCATTGTCGATCTTAATCCCAAGGTTTTTAGCCACCTGGGACGAACTTGCTGGTGGAAACATGTTCTCAGGCCACCACACTTTCCAGTCCGGGTCCGAACTGCACCCAAAAAAGAGGACCTCGGATTTATCCGAGTTGCACTTGAGGCTGTTATGATGGAACCACTGAAACACAGCCTCAAGGCAACCCTGGATCCTACCTCCATTGAAGTCCGCACCCCTCTCACAGGTGAAGAGGAGCTGGGTGTCATCGGCGTAGGAAACGATCTGGGCCCCGAAGGACTCCGCCAGTGCCGCCAGAGGGGTCATGAAGATGTTAAATAGAGTTGGGCTCAGAACAGAGCCCTGAGGAACTCCGACACCCAATGGCGACATCTCGGCGGAGCAAGCAGAAGCCCAGACCGTTTGTCGACGGCCTGCCAGGAAAGATCGAAACCACTGGAGCACCGTCCCTCGAAGACCAATCTCTGAGAGTCTAGCAGTGAACGGGTCATGGAGTGGAATGAGAGGTGAGTTGGGTGGTTTGTTATTGGTTATTTGATGTTATTGGTTATGTAATATATTGTGCAGCCTGGTCCTAATAAATGGCTTTTTACGCTTAACATCAGCGTGGACTGGTTATTGTGCGAATGCTTAATGACGCATAAAAATAACACCAGTAAAATGATGCACTGGTGCAGCCACATCTTCGCTGTTTTTATTTTTTGTGCTCCTTTTTGTACTTTTGGCCATGCTGCACAGCATCTGACAGAAAAGCCCTGAATGCCAAAAGGCATTTCAACATTCAATAAATACCAAAGGAGAAACATACAGGCTTCACCAATGCTTGTTAGAACTTCTGTAATAGCAAAATAAAAATGGAAAGAAGCAGACGATAAAATCTGAAGAGCTATTATAAACTCAGTTCCATCCGGAATTCTTCCCACGTTGTAATAAGTGAAAACCACACTGCACCCACCCGGCTCCTCCATGACCTGTCAGACATGCAAGAGGAACAAGGGCTAACAAGACCCCGCTAAGTTGGCTGTTGGGAGCGTAATTGGGCCGATGATGATCTGGCGATGAGCCTGGTGGAATGGCTTCACACTGGGCGTGTGGCTTGGAGCGGTCTCTCCACGGCTGCCACACACCGCGAACATGAAACACGAGCAAAGAAACAGGAAGCATGGTAAACTGTAGAGAACGTTTTTACAGTTTAATGTTTTCAAATGTAAATACGTGTTGATTGAATTACAGCCTCACTAACCTAGCAATAAAATATTTTTTAAAGCGCAAGCAAGTCTGATTTCTATGAGGAACCCCTCATGGAGGAACGTGCACTACTTTGCACCATTATATCTTTTAGGTGTGATTTTCAGACTTTCATTTATGTCAGATATGCAAAGCAAAGTGACAGAGACATTAGGAAAAGTGTTCAAGGCTGGCTTTACCACTGGGGGCGCACAGTGCGACAATGGTTGCTTGTGCCCCCCCCAATGACCACCTCTGCCACGGATTCCCTCGCTACCACCCTTTGACAGTGCCCCTCAAGTCTCCATAACCACTCTCTCTCTGGTGTATTTAATTAGTTTTATAGCACCACTCATACCAGTGTTGGGTGTCAGAGCACTTTATATCACGCACACATTGCACAGAGACAATCAATCATACTTGTGCAATTCGGTGTATAAGAAACGTTACATAAGCCAGAGAACTATATGATGTAGGAGTGACATGTCATCCATACTGGTAGGCAGAATGGTTTAAGAGTGCCTGGCCTTGGGAAGCACAAACTCTGAATTTAAAAAGTAACACCATGTTTGGGGGTTCTCTTTAAAAATAATTGAATTCTACCCACATGAACCCATTTTGTAATATTAGGCTAATGAAAGACTGTGGAAAAAATCATTATTAAATTATTATTATTAAAAAAATTTATAGAGCGCGTAGTCACCCTGAGGTATCCCAGCGCTGAAGAACCCTACTTCTGTGGGTTCGGCATAACTCTCTAATCTATTTCTTTCAGTATGCATGCAGTTCTTTGATGGCAGTTAATTGCTCGCTGTTCGACATTAGGATATTAGCTTATAAACTGCAAGTAACAATCTCTCTGACAAAAACAATTACCTATTTACATTATATGCACTTTGTGATCTGCATGGTACACGTTTTTTGCAGCAGACATATTAACCCTCTGTGCTACTTTGAGATTAATCAAAACTTTCACTAGACGAACCTCCAATATCTTTCCCTCTCCAGGAAGATTAGTCACCTGACTTATCTTTACATTTTTATTGTTGCCTGAAAATTGTTGGAGGCAAAGAACGCAGCAGCAGGTCCTTTTAAAACCATAATATACAGTGCCCCAACCTGAAGTCAGTTCCCCGTGGGGTGGCACCAGTCGCACCGCCCTAGGGCCAACCCTGTATGCGCTCTTCAGCTGGCAGCAACAAACACTGCTTTCCAAGTTCTGCTTAAGGTCAGGCGTGTTCTGAGCAGCAGCGCGCCTCATCAAAGGTCTTCACAGTAGGAAAGGACTGTCCAGACCCTCAGACAGATTCACTGGTTTCCACTGCAACTCGCTCCATATTCAAGACATGCTGTACCCTCTACTAGGCAATCATATGTGGTCAAGTTTAGGACCTCCGTTGGAGCACTCATGGCTCACAGTAGTAGTTTCACCAGAATAGAAATCAGAAAATGCTGGAAGGAAAAGAGCAACAACACCAGTCATTCTCCTACTATACTTGTAGGGCCTGGAACACAATCCTACTCTTTCACAAAAAAGTGGACAAAAACATCTCTTAAGCAACATCTTATCACAGGGTAACTACAGACATGCCGCGTCATCTGTGAGTAATTCCCACACCTTTCCACTCTACCCATTTACCCACTCTCATCTCTGTCTCTCCTATCCCTGCCCACATCCTCCCTGTAAGCATCTTTTCAGCATCCTACTACATTATTCTTCTGTAAACCAGTGCCTGTATACCTACTTTTCTCCTTCTTCTATATATATCTACATGTAGATAGATAGATAGATAGATAGATAGATAGATAGATAGATAGATAGATAGATAGATAGATAGATAGATAGATAGATAGATAGATAGATAGATAGATACTTACAGGGGCTTACAGACAGCATTCTTCATTCATTGTTCTGTTGCTGTCTCATTCACATTTTTCTTCCACCCACCACAGCATATGGCAAGGAGCAGCCCCCTTTAGCCATTGGCCAATTTCCCTGCGAGTGACAACATTCCACTTTTTCACAGTGGGCACTTCTGCACAGAAAAAGTAGGTCTATTTAGTGCAAGGGAACATTATACAAGTGTGTGATTTTTAAAACTAAAATAGTTATTGCCTTTAGATAATTTTTCTTAGATTGGAGAAGATCCAGCAGTTCCCTCAACTAAACCATTTTTTACAAAAACCATGACAAAACAAGCATTTACAATTTGTATATAATTTTAGCAAAATCAAAAGTTTTGGTTAATACCTAAAACTGGCAGATTGGGCTATCACATAAAGTTGACTGCCCAATTAATTAAGGGTTGGCGAGTGGTAGATTCACTCCAATCACATTTAATGTTGCAAATCCTGACTTCAGAACCATTACTTGAAATACTGGGCTATGCCCATGCAGGAAGCTAGCTCTTTAGAAAGTGTACGAAAATGTAGTAAATTGTGCAGAGAGTCCAGGGAGACCCAGGTTAATATACAGAGGCAAAAGTAGATAATACTAACGCTCTATTTGAGTTAGTGTGAGTGGCCAGTTATTCTTATCAGAGGGTAGTGCTAAGCATTTAATGCACTCACAGAGGCAATAAATGATACACATACTCAAGAATATATCTGAGACCAATTTGCAAAAAGAGCACTGATTTTTGTATGATTTTCAAGACCATAAACTTCATTCACTGGCAAGTACTTTTTAAGTTATGAATTTTCAAAGTTCGGAAAATAATGCACAGTTGTGCTCAATCACGCACAATAGAAGTCTATAGAGAAAAACACAAAAATGCATATAAAATCATACAGTCGGTTCTCAGGGGTTATCTTCTGGATTTAGGGTAGCAGGAAGCCAAGTTCCACTGCTCCACCAGCGGATCGTTGGAAGTGTCCCAGATTCGGCCGGGAGCAGAGTGCTGAAGTCGTTGGTAGCTGGTGCGCTACAGAGAAGGGGGTCACCTCAAAACAGACTGCTCAAGGGGACTTAGAGGTAAGTCTGGGGATACCCCAAATAAGGGATCAGGTCGCAAGGGCTTCAGGACCATGGCGGCACACCTGGTTCATCGTTACTCAGGCTGGGCGGGTTGGGTGCAGAGCAGGTAGGTCAGCCGGGTAATGGTGCTGCACGATTTTGGCAGATCCTAGTGCATCCGCAAATGGCGGGGAGACAGATCTGACCCTCTGGATCTGATGTACTGCTTCTGATTTGGTTATTGCGTCAGCATCAACAGGGAGCTGTAAGTCAGTAAACAAGACTCAGCGGGTTTTGGTGCCTTCGGACTGCAGGGGAGTAGCTCCTCTACTCCAAGGGAGCTCTCTTGCAATTGACGAAGGGCTGGAGGTGTTCCAGTGTTCCGGGGTTCTTGGAGGCCTCACATTAGCTGGTCAAGACAGAGCACCACAATGGTCGAGTCCTTGGAGACAGCAGGCAGGGTTTCCCGCAAAAAATACTGCAGCAGGTACTCTGTTCTCGGATCAGCAGCTCTTCTTTGTATGTTTTTTCTTAGGTTCATTGAATCTAAAGTTCAGGGTCCAGGAGTGCCACCTAAATACTACATTTAGGGGTGTTACAGGGGGAAGCAGGTAGTAAACAATGAGCTACCTACCTTTAGGGTGTCTTCACCCTCTATATAACCTCTTCCTTTTGGTAGTGGACACAACACTGACACTCATTGGCTAAAGCCCTCTCAAACAAGATGGAGGAAATTAAAAAGTGGGGTCCACATCACCTGCCCCACCTTAAGGGTGGTGCTGGCTGAATGTGGGCCCACCTCCTAATATAACCAATCTTCCCGCCTGTCCTCCCACCAAATGTGGAGCAGGACAGGGGAGGTTGGCATCCTCCACTATCAATACCTGCGTTGCATTTCAATGGCGGTATCACCTTTGAAGCTACCCACCTTGGAAGGTGTTCCAGCCTGGGGGAGGTGTGAAGCCGTAGTGTTCCTGGTCTCTGAGAGGGCAAGCTCTCACCCCATGAGGTCAGAAATATGTCTGGTTTTGGCAGGTTGGCTAAGATTAGTCAGAGACCACCCCCTTGTTTGGTAAGTTTTCAAGGGGCACATCTAAAGTGCCCTCTATGTTCATTTATTAATAAATCCAAAATTGGCATCAGTGGGGATTTATTAAGTTGAGATGTTTGGTACCAAAATCCCTGGGTACAGTAAAGCCATCATAGTGCTGGGAAACTCGTAATGGTGGGTATTCACCCCATGTACCCTCTACGGCATCCCTGTGCACTTACAATATCCAAGAAAATATTTAGATATTGTATGGTCAAATCTGCTCAGGCAGATATGACCACACATGTGATATAGTCCACTCTGCCTTAGAGCAATAGGGCCTGCGGTAGGGGTGACTTACCTATATGTCATGCAGTGTCTATGGGCAATTTCACACAGGGATTTGTGCCATGTTGACTCCTCAATTTTCTCTACACCGAGACACTCAGCTTGGAACAGCAGTTTGCATGGTCTTGGTGACGGGTCCTTAGGGTGGCACAATATGTGCTGCGGTTCTAGTGGACCCTCTTCAGTCACTATACCCTAGGTACCTGGGTACCATTTACTAGGGGCTTACAAGGGTTGCTGAAGTTGTGCCAATCGTGTAACCGTTTTCGTAAAGCGCTCTTTCACTGGGGGCCTAGTTAGCTGGGACCAAGTGCACTTTAATTCGAAATCACATCATGTTTCAGGCAAAAAGTGGGGGCTAACCATGTAAAATGTGGCACTTTCTCAGAGCCCCAGACTACATCAACGCAGGTGGAAGTGTAATGTGCGATCACCCAAAAGCACTCTATCCAGAGACGGGTCTGTGCACCACTGGCACATATAGCCAGTCAGGATGTTGATGTTCTTGCTACTACGTGTCGGGCGTGGAGGGACTGTGCATAAGGCCTGAAACTAGGACATCCATACTCAAAATCACTTAATCTCCCCATCCCTACCGAAAATGAATATGTCTTTGTGTAATTTTAACTGGTGCTCATGTAAAGCACTCCAATACCTTCGGGTCGAGTTCCTGCTATATAAACAATATATTCAAGCTGACACATTCATATAATGCAACTTTGAAATCCTTCCATGATGGAATTATGGTAATATAAACATTGATTTGATAGCAAACCTTGCATAATCTAATCTTGTTCAGATCACAGTAATACAGATATCACCAAAAACCTAAGTGACATTAATCTACCAATTATTAATCGTTTGTCTACATTGTATACTTAAGCGAAGAATAATATTAATGTAATTCAAATGTTTGGTAAAAAAACTACGCAATAATTCAGAATTACTTTTCAAGCAACAATGCCATCAATAAACAAGTTATAACACTGAACACATGACTTTACTTTTTGTGTGTGGCCAAGAATTGCAGAATCTCAATGGCAAAATATAGTGCAGGACTCACCGAAGATACAATGTGGTGGTTGGTGGATTATAGCACATAATGTATAGGGTTACATTCTAAATCCAATGTAGTGCTTGGAGATTTATAACGCTTGGACACAGGTTTAACTTTTAATTACAATGCATTGCTTAGTGAATTGTAGCACTTAGTGGACTCTACTCACAAAGTGGAATCCTATATCTGAGCGCAAAACATGCTTTACCTGATGTGCCTAGAGGTGCTGAAACAATTTTCAGAGTGGAGGTGTTGCCATAAATGTTACATCACCAAAGTCACAAGGATTGCGAAAAAGCCATGCGTCACACAAAGAACAAGAGTAGCAAATGCATTTATGAAGAGAGTGGTAAGGATGTAATATGTAGCTGGTGGTCAGTTGCAAATATATTTATGACACTGTATGCATAGTGGCATACTGTTTTGCTGATTAAACTGTACACTGTACAAACAATAGAGTGTGCAAATCGGGTTTCAGAAAATATTTCATTTGCATGCACCCTGGTGTATTGCTGTGCTTTGATCATATTAAAACCTTTGTTTCCATCACAGAGTTCCAAAATAATGCTTCATTTCTGCTCTCCTAACTGCTGATATATTCTTAAATATTTGTACAGTTCATTTACAGGTATTTACATTTTGTTGCATTCGGAAACACACAACGTCCTACAGCCTTTCCTCTCACACTCACTGTACCCAGCAAAATTTAAGTATAGTTCACTTTACAAAATCTTCTAACTTTATAGTCAAAGAAAGAAAAGTGAACACCAACCTTCCTGTTAAAATAATGAGCAGAAATTTGTCAGATGACAAAGCCAGACATTTACCTCCGTCTTTGAATGCACAGAAAACCTGAGAAGATAAAACAAAATTTAAAGGCATTTTGTATTGCTCATTCACCTTTTGAACTTGGGGACTTTGTCGGGGAAGGTGAGCAGCAACAAGGGGCAGTAATTCTTGAGTTCACTGGAGACTGTGAAGGGTTTCTTGGAGAGAAGTCTGACTTCTGTGTTTATCCATCCGTTGGGGTAGACTGCCATGGTGATGGATGCATTGACAATGGAGGTGAGTTCACAGCTGATTTCCTTGCTCCCTAGGTTGAAGTAGTGAAGGGGTCAGGTGTCTGTGCGTGCTCCTGATTGAATGGAGTTCATGATGGTTGTGGTGTCCTTTGTGGTGAGCTGTTCCAATGCGTTGAGCGGGTGGTTGAGGGTGGCATCCTTTGATGTGAGAAGATTGTAGAGGTTGGGGTTTGGGGTTCAAAGTTACTGTAGATGGTGGACATCTTGTTGTAGAAATAGCCCACCAGGGTGTTGCAGAGTTCCTGGGAAGGGGAGATCATGTTATCTTTGGCTGATGGGCAGAACTCTCTGATGATGCTGAAGAGTTCCTTGCTGTTGTTGGAGCTTGCTTCAATGCAGTCTGCTAGGGCACCTATTTTCATGTCTTTAAGGCATTGGTGGTATTTGTTGAGGGCTGCTTTGAAGGCGGCTCAGTCTGTGGGATCTGTGCTAGTGCGGTATCCTCTTTCTAGTCACTTGCAGTTGTGTTTGTTTGTCTTGAGTTCAGGTGCATACCATCTGGCTTGTTTCATGGATATTCTTGATGGCTTGATGGGGGGTGACTCATTCAGCGCATTTGGTGATCCATGCAAAGAAGTTCCGGGTGACCTGTTCCAGGTTGGTTGCGGGGTCAGGCCTGGTGGTGTTGAGGGTGTCGGTCGATTGAGTCTCTGTCGCTTTGTTACAGCTGTAGTGGTAGGACCTGGTGGTGGTGCACGGGGATCCTGTGATAGTGAAGTGGATGATAGCGTGGTCAGTCCAAGTAAGTTTGGTGACATGACTGTACATTACTCTGTCACTGGAAGTGAAGATAGGGTCCAGTGTGTGCCCAGCGCTGTATAAGGGGTTTGTGACCAATTGAGTGATGCTGATGTTGTCCATGCTTTCCAGGAGGTTGGCGGTGTTAGCATCTTTGGGGTTGTTGCTCAGCAGGAAGTTTCTAGTCCTGGGATTACTGCTGGCTAAACGCAGGATTGTGAGATGGTGGTTGTCTCTGAAACACTCGGATATTGAAGTTTGGCTGAGAGATATGGCTGGGTGGATAAATGCTATGGGGTGGCACATGAAAAAGACCTGCAGGGATGAAAGATTAGACCATGATATGAGGGCCTAGGCAGCAATGCTTATGGAATTATTGATGCCGCTGGATGAACTACATCTGTAGATTAAGGGATGGGCAGATATATAACTCAGATGCTCTGTTAAACAACTGGTCATGGGAGACTGTCAATGATGATCTCATTCAAAACATACGTGTTGATGTTAATTCTGGTCCGCTATGTGTGCCCCTAAAGCAATGCTGTGCGGAATTACTTTTCCTTAGTTTATGAGGAACTGAGCCTGGGGGAGGTGGGTTAGTTAATAAAAGAACTGTATGTTCGCTAAGTTGTGACCCATACTTTGGCTCCTCAAAGTTGATGTATGTAACATTTTCCGTGAAATGCTAATAAAAAATATACCGGTCCCAGGATGCTTGTTTCGGGTCCAGGGAGGACCTGGCTTGGCAGGGCTGGCTGGACTGTACCCATGAGGAACAGGGCAAAGGCTGATATGCATTTGGCTGGGTCCAAACTGGGGTGGTGTGGTAAGCAAAAGAATGCTGGATTAAACCCAGATTCTTGTGACTTGGGGTGAATGTTTGCATTGTCCAGCATTCTGTCCATCAACTGTTTCTTTTGCGTGTGTAGCCCTAAGTGGGAAGGGTATGCCCAGACGTGGGTCCCGTGCTCACTACACCACTGGATTCAAGCTAGCCTGGCTGATAAAGGGTGATGCCCTGAAACCGGTCCCAGGATGCTTGTTTCCGGTCCAGGGAGGACCTGGCTTGGCAGTTCGGCTGGACTGTTCCCACAAGGAACAGCGTCATGGCTGATTTGCATATGGCTGGGTCCAAACTGGGGTGGTGTGGTGAGCAAAAGAATGATGGATTAAACCCAGATCCTTGTGACTGGGGGTGAATGTTTACATTGTCCAGCATTCCGTCCATCAACTGTTTCTTTGGCAATAAAAAATATGCACAACAAAAAAATAGTCTTTGGGGTTATTGAGGTCACCAAGGAAGATGTAGTGCTTGGAGTCAATGGCTGGTGGGGAAATGAATTTGGGAATGGTGTCGCAGAAGCCTCGGCATTGTCCTGGGGGTCTGTAGGCGAGAGTGTCTGATGGTCATTCCGTTGCTTTGTAGCTGGAAGTTGAGGTGCTCCATGATTGGTGTGGTGTTGTCTACAGTGGTGGTGCAACAGATGATTTCTTTGTGGATGATGGCAAAGCCCCCTCTATGTTTGTTGGTGCAGTACCGGTGTAACATCTTGTAACTGTTGGGCATAGCGGTGGCAATATCAGTGCAATTGGTGGGGTTGAGCCAGGTCTCTGTGATGATCACATAGAGGGCAAGGGTGGTGATGGTGTCCCAGATTTCGGTGGCATATTTGCAGAGTTATCGGACATTGAGCATGAGGCAGTGGAATAGTTCTGGGGTGGTTGTGGGTGGTGAGGTGAGTGAGATTAGGGTTTCCATGAGAGATGGAGGTCCTGAGTTGCATGTGAAGAGGCAGCAGTAGCAGGTAAAAGGTCCTACCGCTGATCAAGGAGATGTGATGCAGTATTTGTTGTTGCAGTGTCTGGGGTCCAGGGCTCAGAGTTCTGTGCTGAAATATCTGTGGGTGGCAGGTGTGCCAGGGCTCCTGAGGCTTGGCATGGTCCAGGTATGGACAGGTACAGATGAGCTTGCCTTTGGCACACCTTCGGAGTTCCGGCGGTGCAGTTGTGTTGCAATGTCCATTAGGCAGGTCCTGGAGGGGGGAGATGGTCACTGGGAGGTGGAGGGTGGGGCCTGTGGGAGGGAGGGAGGAATGGCAGGAAGAAAGCAGCAGTCAAAATTACATAATCAGGCAAAGGAACAAAACGAGTAAGCTATCACAAAACATTGACTGGACAGTTAATGAATGGCAGAACAGCAAACAAGGATATGTGAAAACAGCACTATCAGGCGGAAAGGACAAAATGGGCACACTGTCACAAACACTGGGCAAGGGACAAATGGCAGAACAGCAGACGCAGAACAGTGAAGATAACACTCTGAGGTGAAAGGAACAAAACAAGCGCTCTTTCACACATATTTGGCAAAAGACTAATGGCAGAACATCAGACAAAGAACAGTGGAGGCAACACTCAGAGGTGAATGGAAAAATGGGCACACTTTCACAAACACTGGGCAAGAGACGAATGGCAAAATAGCAGACAAAGAACAGTAAAAACAACACTATCACGCAAATGGAACACAGTGAGTGTTAGAAATGGGGCTCTCTAGTTGGCAGCGGCTGGCTCCGAGGTCCAAATAGGGATCTTTCTTCCTAAATCAGAGTAAGGGGGCTACACCCTTTGATAACCCCTACTCAACCCTGACATCACCCACAGCATTGGGGATGCCAGACATTCACAGTGAACGCCGGATCACAGCCCTCGGGGGATTCAGGGCAATAAGAAGTAAAAGAGGGGAGAGAGGACAGCACTGGCAAGTCCCACACACCACAGGAAAGGGAATTAACAGCAGCCTGCAGCCTAACACCACGGCCTCTGGGGCATCATATAGAAGACACACCTTCCAAAACCAATATGTGACATTATGTGGAAAAGAAGCGCCAGTCAACATAATCAAAGGTCTTCTCTGCATCCAAGGTAAGCACCAGAAATTTGGAATGATCATCCTTCGTCTGCCACGATAACTAGGGCAAAAGGCCGAGATAGTCTCGGGACCTGTGGTCCAGGACAAAACCCACCTGGGTCTCATGAATCAGGAGGGGTATGACCTTACCCAGACAAGTAGCCAGGACTGTGGCCAACACCTTTGTATCAATGTTGAGCAGTGATGCCGGGCGTTGACTGACATGGTCCACGGGGTCCTTACCTGCCTGAGAAGGGTAATTGTGGCCTTTTTTTGAGTTATACCCCAACATGCCCGCCTCCTCAGCATTCAGGAATGCCCTAATCAGGTTGGCGACCAAAAATTTCTTCCCTGCTTAATGGAATTTGCCTGAAAAACCTGTCCTCCCTGGGATATTTGCACATAGGGAGGGCCGCTATTCATTGGGATGGCCGCTATGATGTCAGCCACCTATTCCTCAGTGATGGACCCCAACAAGGCCTGCCAGCCTAGAGCAGACAGCACCGGCAAATGCTGGGGGCCAGGAAAGCCTCCACCTGTTCCAGGGTAGCAGCTTAATAAAAAATAAAGGGAGGCACAATAGGAAGAAAACCAGGTGGAGATGCCATTAGGGTAGATGAGGAGGGCACCTGCAGGATCATGGACTGCCAGGATAGTAAGCTGAGATTCCCTTTGATTTAGCTGGGTGGCTAAAAGATGGCCCACCTTCTCACCATGGTCATAACTCCGCAACCACAGCTTGACTAAGTCCTTCCCAACAGCCTTCGTGAATCACAAAGTTAGATGAATTTGAGCAATTCCAGCCGTAGGAGGAGATACGGGGTAGGGAAGCCCATGTTTTGAGTCATGAGAGCGGGCACTTGCTGTTCCAGAAGATCGATGGCCGCACGCTCTGTGCATTTGGCAACTTCCATATCTGCAATCATATTGCCCCGAAGAGTCACCTTGCTGGCCGACCACAGCATCCTACCAGTGACAAAGTGCCCTCATTGTCTGAGAAGTAGAATTGGATATGATTGTGTAGCATAGCCTTCCCCTAGGGCTGACAGTAGGCAAAGGCATGCATGCACCAGCGACCCACAGGGATTCATCAAAGGCCATATCCAGCTAAAGCAACACCAGACTATGGTTGGACAGTCCTGCCTCCAGAATGGCGCAAGAGGTAACGCAGGGCAAAAGCCGACCATGCATCACAAAGTCATCAATTCAGGACTGAGTCCAATGTGGGTAGCACAGGAAAATATTCTACCGGTCTCCAGGATGCAGTAAATCCCACATATCAACTACAGAATGATTGGGCACCCAGTACCCAAAGAGCGTCCTGTCCAATCTATTGTGCATACCACCCCACCAGCCTGATCCCGCACCAAGTTCCAGTCACCACCCAACAGCACCGGCATTCTCCTGGGGAGGGCAGGAGGTGGGAAAGCTGGGCAAATATCAGATTTACCTGCAGTGGGGGCATAGGCTGCCCCAACCACCACATGTCTTTTTAAAATCTGCAAATTTGGCAATACTCAACGACTCCCTATGTCTTTTCAGGTTCTAAGCACTGAGCAGGGAAAAGGTTTACATATAAGGATGGCCATGCCACACTTCTTTTAGCAATTGCACAACGGGGAAGCTGCACTGTGATCAGCTACTGACCTACTACTACTAATAACTGTGCCCACCCACTCTCAACAGGGGACAGGTGGGTCTCCAGCAGGGGGGCTATGTCCACATGCTTGGTATGAAAATAGTGCAAAATCTTGTGTTTTACGCAGTGGGACAGGCTGTTGACATTCATAGAGCTCAAGGAAAGGGGTGTAGATAATATAGCACAAGGAAAAGAGGGGGCAGATGGTTCCTCAAGGCTAGGAAAGAACTCCGGTGCACTAGGAGAGAGTGCAGTGCTGGGGTACAAAAAGAGACCTAATTACAACAAAAGGTATCCAGGAGTCACAACCATGTTTTGCTCTTAGACTGACCGCCACACGACAAACAAATTAAATTGTGAATTGAAAACAGTTGTATATAGACACCATTCAAACACTCATACATGTAACATGCAGTCAGGGTAGGAAAAATTCCTACCCTGACTGCATGTTACATGTATGAGTGTTTGTATGGTGTCTATATACAACTGTTTTCAATTCACAATTTAATTTGTTTGTCGTGTGGCGGTCAGTCTAAGAGCAAAACATGGTTGTGACTCCTGGATACCTTTTGTTGTAATTAGTTCTGTTCTTGGGGGCATGTATCCAGTACAGAGTCATTAAATTAGCCCTTAGACCCTCATTTAAATAGTGTGTGTTTCGTACAAAAAGAGACCCCCAGACTCGAGCCAAGAGGGGCCCTTGGGCAGGCAACTCCAGGACCGGACAGTGTGGGAAGGAAATGGGGGCAGGGAAGGGATAAAACCAAGAAGGATACCTTCAAAACAAAATAGGGCCAGGGCCCAGCAGGGAAGACTCCTTTAGAGTACGGATCAGGACTGCTCCGGCAGCACACACCAAGCACCCCTGTCTGCTACACCAGATAAGAAATATGAAAAAGGTGACATGGAAGGTGGGCCAAACCGTGAGAGGGAGCAGCGGGCCTCCCCAGGGGGAGCCAGCTGTAGTGAAGGAAATTACAGAAAAGCTACCCCATGGGAGAAAGGCAGAGAGTTGGAAAGCCAGACCAGGTAGACAGCCGCGGTGAGACAGACAACGGAAGTGCAAATCCCAGCCAGCAATATACAGGGGAGCAAGATCCCCGGGGTCACTGACAGGAAAGGGACAGAGAAGGAAAAAAAGGGGGGGCCAGATGGCACTAGGTTCAGTGGGAGCAGGAGGCGGAAGAGCAAGGCAGCAGCAAGGAACAGTCAGCAGCCAACTGGGCTGCAGAGAAACATGGCAACAGTGAAGCAAAGAGTAGGGTGGAGTGGACAAAGAGAAAAGACATCAGTGTGGCACAAGAAAAGCAATGAACAGTTTCAAAACAAGGATATGCTCAAATCTCCTCATCAGCGGACGCCTTTCTTGGCTACAGCAGTGACCTGGACGTGTCCATGTCCTTGTGGAGTACCTCCACAACATGATGAAGACCCTCACGATTGGACTCCCTCCTCTGCAAGCCTCCAGTGCAGAGATGGCAGGGCTGGTACTTTGGTTTTGATGAGGGAATGCCATCCACAGTGGGGGCGGAGCTGCAGAACTGTCAGTAACAGTGTCCATGGTGGAGTCACCCAAGTAGACCAGATACATTTCATGCTCCCCAGGATCCTTGAAGGCCCTTTTAGCACCGTCTATCATTAGTACCTTCAGCGCAGGTTCCATAAAGCTGTATTTGATCTCACAGTGCTGTGGGCAGGGGAGGAGAGCCAGGAAATGCTGATGTTTGGAGTTGGTGACGGCAGAGAAATTTGCTCAGAATGCAGTTACCATCAATAAGCAAGGGTACTGTGTAACGCAAAGCAACAGAGAGAACAACTCTCATGTGTTGGTGATGGAGGGCACAAGTAATGATGGGATGCAGTGAGTTGAGTGCCAGGGCCAGTCTGGAGTGCACCCGGTGTGCCCTTTGCCGTTCCAGTGGGCCCTGCAGCCGGAGCTGTAGCAGGCCAGGTAGCGCGACATAAGTTAGACAATCATATCATCCTTTTCTGCCCCCTCAGACACACTGTACATCCAGAAGTTAACCATCTGGGACCGATCCTCCAAGTCCATCACCTTGTGGGGCAAGAATTCAGTGTCTCGTTCCCAGTGCGGCAAACTGTTGTAATGGCCTTCCACATCATCCAACCGGCAGTCCACCGTGTCCAGGCGAGTTTGAAGGAGGACACCTCCTGGCAGACTGAATGGGCCACAGCCATGAGAGCCATCATCTTGGTATCCATGGCAATGAGGTTAGAGTCAACAGCAGATATCTCATTGAGGAGGGCCTCCATGCCAGGATCAGAAGCACCCGAAAGGGGGGTGCGCAGAAGACTGAGGACAGCGCACTGCCTCAGAAAATAGGAGATGGAAGGTCAGTTTCATGTGCGTTGACATACAGTACAACTGGCAAGCAGGGGATGCCAGGCAATGAGTAGTTGGGCTGCAGGCGAATGTAGGAAGAGGGGCCCAGTCATCAGCACCAGGAATGGATGAAAACGCCAGAGGTGCTGCACCTCAACAACGGGGGCGAAGTGTGCAGCCCATAGGCCGGGTCGGAGACAAGATGATGGCTGGGGATCCACAACATAAGCAATGCAGTCCGAGCTGCAGGTGTGCCAAGTCTCAGGGACACACACACACCCAAGAAGCAGGAGAGGTGCACCAATGGGGGAGAGGGATTGGCACCCAGTGAGCGTAAGCAAGGTGTGATAAACACTTCAAAGGAACAGAGCAGTGGAGGCAAACTGTCCCTGACCACTGTGGGCCCTCACCTCTGCAGTCTAGGTGGCGCTGTGCAGTAAGGGCGACTCCCGGACTCCTGCAGCAAAACTGTCCAACTAAACAAAAGATCTCCATGGGCAGATGAGCCTTATGGGACCTCTCCAGTCCAGAGAGGTGTGAGCCTAGAGGCCATGAATCGTCCATGTCTGGACCAAAGAGGAGTGGCTGCAAGAACAGGGGGACGTGTCCGTCCCAGGCCCCCTTGGCTGCTGAGACGTGAAGTGGCAGCATCCGCACTGTCACGCCCATTTAAGCGTCACAGGCCGCAATGTGGGAGGTGAGGGCTGTGGATGTCACCATTGATGCTCCTGAGCACCAGCGTGGAAAATGCTGGCCTCCCCTGCTCCAGGGATGAGCCAGCGATGATCACCTGCCACGAGCACTGAAGGTGACATGGGTAGAACCTGCTACCCCAGACGTACTTTAAGGCCCAAAGGTGCCATGACCCAGCTTAGGGAATGATATTCCCCCCAGCCCCATGTACAGGCTTGCATTAACTGTGTGACTCCTGTCACCCCTCAAGTCCAGGTGTGGGTCTGCTGCCGACTGTAGGTGTGAACACGTCCTTAGATGGCTCCACACCCTCCGATCAGGCCCCCCGGCAGGTGGGGGTCTCAGGGCACCAGGCCAGAGATGTGGCTACACAGAATACCCACTAGGCGAGTTAGAGCAGGGGCACGATGGAAGCGCCATGCGGTGCTTCAGCAGGGAACCGCCATCTCTGTGGGCTCCAAACCCCACTCCCACAGTTCATTTCTTAATTAAAATTCACTACCTCACCTGTACATGCTACGCTTAATAGAAGTACAAATAATTTTGAAACTGGACAGGACTGAAGATGTCGCTGTCTCACATTTTGTTGATGGTATAAAAGCAGGCACTGGTTAGAAGTCAACCAACTGATTGAAATTAATTTCAGACAAAACTGAGGTTCTGCTCAGTGGGAGACAACTCTCCTGATGGTCCACCAATTGGTCACCTCTTGAGCCTGTACAGTGTCCTACCCCTGTTCAAGCTGTTCGTAAACTTGGGAGTTATCATGGATGGTCCTCTCTCATTGCCCTCACAATTTGAGAAAGTTACTGCTTCTAGTTATAGACTATTTTAGAGTCTGTTTTATAATCCTAAATCTTCACATCATACTATTCTTCTTGCAAATGCATTGCGCCTTGGTCCATTGGCCTGGCAAAGTCATCATCTTTATGTTTTTCAGAATTATACCACCCAATTTCTACTTGAGTTACCACAACATGCACACATTTCCAATCAGCTTCAACCTCTTCATTGGCTGCCAGTGGAAACATGTTTACCGTTTCAAAAGACTGTGCATTTGCTTCAAAGCACTACATTGTACTGGTCCTACTTTGATCAAGAATCTATTCACTCAACCTGTTCCTTCCAGATGCCGATGTCCATGTTCAGCCTGTCTTCTCAAAGTTCCCAAGATTAATATTGAAAATGATAAGTGGCGGTCCCAAAGTTTTCTTGGATGCCCGCTGCCAACGCTGTTGAATGCCAGGCGTGACAAATACCAAGGCTGCCTAGTCTTGATTCCACCTCATCCCTTTTTCATCCACCACTCTACACTTCCTGTTTCTTTATCTCACTCTTGCAGGTTTTTTTTCTTTCGCTTTCTTCCTTTTTCATTGTTTTCAGTCTTTTTTCCCCCTTCTTTTCCCCTTTTCTGTCTTTTTCTGACTTGTTCTGGGTCAAATTATGTGATGGAAAATAGGTCCCAGTGACCAAAAACGAGTGCGGCAGGGGCCCACCTGCAACCACCAGAACAAATTAAGTATTGTTTCTATGCCTGAAGCTTTTATTTTATGAGATCTGTTTTTCTCAGCCCTGACAGTCAGAAATTGATTGGCCTCCTTTTCAAATATGTGCTTTTTGTTACATGCATTGTTGGGATGCATAATTATTTCGGCAGTTGTGCGCAACATTGAGAAATATAAAATTAGGATTTTGGGTGTCTAGTTGTGCTATAGTTTATATGATGTGTGTATTGATTAGAGTAATCATTTGGATGCATCTTGGAATTAACCAACTTTCTGCTGACTAATTGTATATATGTGCTTTTTGTTACCTGGCATGCTCTATCTAATGGAAGTAGACACTTTTTTTGTACTCTGTAGGAAGGTAGGATCATTCTAGCATGGTTACCCCGACTTTTTGCCAGGTGTCAGTGTGTTTTTAACTAGTCTGACTGGGATCCTGCCAATCAGGTCTGCTGCTCATGACATCCCACAGACTTCAAAAGGCTCAGCAACACAGTTGGTGGTCCTGCAACTCCCTCGAGGCTTGATCTGTCTTCTCTGAAGATGTTGAGGCCAGTATCCCTCAGCAGAACTGCTGGAAATGAACTCCTCTGCCCAACATCGATTTGCCATTGCCAAGGCTTGTTGGCTCTGCTCTCCAGAGATCTTTGGACTACAAGAAGCTCTAGCCTCCAGCATCTCTTCCTGTAAAGATCAGAATCCTCACCGCATCCTCTGCACCGTCAGCCTTCATCTTTGGTGAGCTGCTCGAGGTCATTTTGCGACTCCTGTGCCTTCGGCCTGTGGGTCCTCTCGAAGGTCTTCTGCTGCTTCAGTGGGCTCCCCTGCTTGCTTGGAGCCAACTCCGACTCTCCTGCTTGTGATGAGTCCCTTGGATCGTGCTGGTCTGTACCTTGCTCCATCTTCGCTTTCTATGCCTGTTACAGCTGCCAAGGCTTGTTGGTACTCCCGCTGGAGGCCAACCCCCTGGTTCTCGACTGTGGAACAGCTCATTCATGGCTCCTGGTCTTCCACAGCATCCTCAAAGCGCAGCACCAAGGTCACTGACAACTCCCTTAAACTGTCCATCATCTGTGGGAACTGCTCTTCCGTGCCTCCGGGTCACCTCCGAGTGGCATAGACACTGTCCCCTCTGCTTACAGGTTCTCCTCTTCAAGAATCCACCCTTGGATTCCACCAGAATCTTGCACAGTTTTCGCCAGCAAGTTCTTTATTGAAGTGCTCTGTTGTGGTCTAAGGCGGTTTCAGACGTCACTTCGCACCTGTGCACTCTGCTTCCCTGGTGTAGGTATCTAGGTTCCTGGGGAGACCACAGATGAGGTGACTCTCCAACCTTCTGTCTTCCATAGGGTGTTACATCTTATCTTTCCTCTTCCTATTAATTATTTATTTATGCTTGTATGACATCACCCTGTTCTTCTGATGTCTTCCCTGCATGTTATGTTTTGATTCCAACCTCACCTGTATTCTAGAAGGTTTAGTGTAATGAGTCAGTTGTACCTTGGATTTTGATCTGTGTACTTGCTGATGCTGTGCTGGACATTAAACCTACTCATTTTCTACAAATGCTTCCTGATTAATTTCAACATATTTTGGCGACGAGGGAAAAAACCATTCTACACTCCTGTCATCTCACCAGCACAGGTACGGAGTGTCTATTTTTAAAAAAAAACTTTCTTCTAAATGTGCTCTGATTGCACCAGCGGCAGTTTCTAATTTACAAAATTGATTATATGTGCTTTAATAGCACCTGCGGCTGTATTCTTTTATTATAATTTTGGATTACCCTGGATTACACCTATTTTTACTGTTCCTGTGTTCATCTTTTCTTCCTGAAGAAAAAACAACGTTTTTACCACATCGTGCCTGTTTTAAACTATACTCCTCGCACTCCTTCAAACCTCGTTTTCCTGTGACTTTCCCACTTCGAATTAGTTAATTTTGTACCTTTCGTCTATTTTTAAACGGACACCGCCATCTGCATTATTCAATCTGTACACGAGCAGCCGCTGCCATCGCTCGCAAGCAGCTGCTCTCCTCGAGCCTTGTTGTGATCGGTTGCCAAGGATACGGCACGTCATTGCTTTTGCGCAACTGGTTGCCAAGACATTACCTCGAACGCCTGCCTACGCGAGTTGTCTCATCTTCTTCCGGCATCTTCATAACAGCGCGTCATCACGCATATGCACAACGCGTCATAACGTCGGCGGCCATTTTGTGTTGCCTAGGCTACAGAAACCAACAATACACGGAGCTCCGACTACGAGGCACAATTTACTGCTATTTCGATTCTTTTGGACACAAATTTTCACACGGCAAGATTACTAACTGCTATTTCATTCACATTTTAACTTATTTTAGCTTATTATATAGGAACAGGATTTTTCATATATCGTTTTCTTACAGTCTATTTCTAATTGTTCATTTTATCTGGTATTATTAATTGAAGTACTTTAACTTAGCTTTTACATATTGTTTTTATTATCTATTATTACAATTAAGTATGCAGTTCGACCCCCCAGCGAAATTTCTACAAACTAAGGGTGACCCTCCTATGCCATGGGTAAGATGGAAGGAGGAGTTCATTACATATATGAAGGCAATTGATGGGGAACGCATGGGAGCAGAAAGGAAGAAAAGTATTTTCCTTCATTGTTTAGGATCAGAAGGTCAGGTTATCTTTAGGTCCTTACCTCAAGTTACAGTACAGAACGATGGTAGTGGTGACAATCTAAATGTGTATAACGAAGCCTTATTACGTATAGAGAAAAGATTTAAACCTGTCACCAGTATTGCCCTTAATCGATTTAAATTTTATACAAGAGAACAAAAGTCTGATGAAAACTTTGATGATTTCCTTACAGGTTTGAGATCATTATCTATACATTGCAATTTTGGGATGTTAACAGATGAAATGATCAGAGATCAAATCATAGTGCATGTTAAAAATAAAAAAATACAGGAGAGATTGTGGGTGTTGGGTAATCCCACGTTAGCTGAGGCCATTTCAGAAGCTAAAGCTTTAGAACAATCTGAAAAATGGATGGAGGTTGTTAAAGATAATGCTAATAAGAAAGCCACAGAAGAGGAAATATGTAATGTTAAACTCAGGAACGATAATCATATGCAACAAACCTATCAACGTCCTCAACCTTCACGTTTTCAACAAAATTACAGAGGAGGTTTCAATAGCAATTTTCAGGGAACGTTTGGTAGTACGTCTGTGTGTTATAGATGTGGAAATAGATCACATTTAGCTTCCTTCCCTGGATGTCCTGCTCTCAATAAGGAATGTAGAAATTGTGGTAGAATGGGACATTTCACCAGTGTTTGTAAAGATGTCAAACGAAATACCACACCCTCTAAGGGAGCAGTTTCTTTTCTCACTTGTAATGAAACCACTCACAATAGCAATTCACAAGATTCATTACAGGGAACAGACATGATAGACAAGGGTTTTGTTGTCTCTATAATTGATATTGTTCCGGCGCACATTAAAAAATCACCAAATGCTGATTTTATTGTATGTCAAGTTAAGTTATCCTTAATGGTAGACTCAGGATCGCCATGGACAATTATGACAGAACAGTATTTGTTTGAAAAGTTAAGTGATCATCTTTGTATTAGTAAGTTGGAACAACCAGACTTTATGGCCGTTAGTTTTGAAGGACATCATATTGAAGTTGAAGGTTATTTTGAGGTGTCGATACATTTTAAACACAGATCTGCTGACATAAAGCTTTACATTGCAAAAAAAGGTGTTAATGTCCTGGGTTGGCGTGACCAATATAAGCTAGGTATTATACTAAATCCCAGAGCTAAGGAACCAGTTATGTTATGTGATGATGCACTTTATAACCAAGTAGCCACAGTGGAAGATAATTTTAAGATTGATGGTGAAGAACAAAAACTTGTCAACTCTTTTAAAAATGTTTTTTGTGACGAATTGGGGAAGTTAAAGAGTTTCTCACACAAGATTGTTTTGAAAGACAATGCTATACCAGTGAAACAAAAAATAAGGGGTGTACCTATTAGTGTGAGACAAGAATTAAAAGACATGTTAAAAGAATTGTCAGATGAGGGAATAATTGAAACTATTGAGTCAGCGGAGTGGGTTTCCCCCATAGTTTTAGTCCGCAAGCCTGATCAAAAATTAAGAGTGTGTGTAGACCTCAGGGCGCTAAATGCTAATATTGTCATAGACTGTCACCCTTTACCCAATATCAACGAAGTAGTATCAATGTTTGAAGGTGCAAAAATATTTTCAACGTTAGATTTGCGTTCAGCGTACCATCAGATTGAACTTAAAGAGGAATCTAAGAAACTGACAGCATTTATTACACCGTTTGGTTTATATCAATACACTAGAATGCCTTTTGGCCTGGCGTCAGCCGCGTCAGTTTTTCAAAGAGTCATGTTTTTGATTTTCAGAGATTTAGATGAGTATGTTAAGTGCTTTCAGGACGACATTCTGATTTTTTCAAGGAATGAAAATGACCATGTAGGACATCTCTATGAAGTTTGCAAAAGGTTAGAAGATCATGGTCTTACCTTAAAAGCCCACAAATGTAAACTGTTCCAACGTTCGGTTGAATATCTAGGACATACCTTATCTGGAGATGGAATTATTCCCAAGAAAAATAATGTTGATGCCATACTCAAAGCACCATCACCTGTTAATAGAGATCAAGTACTGTCTTTCACAGGAATGTGTGAATACTATAGCAAATTTGTGCAAGGTTTTGCTACCAAAATGGAACCTCTGCGAAGTTTGTTGAGACAGAATGTGACGTATGTCTGGTCTAAGGAACAACAGGAGGCTTTTGAGTTAATAAAAAGGGATATTGTCAATGCCCCCACGTTGAAACCTTTCAGGATGAAGAAAAAATGTGTTATAACTGTAGATGCGAGTCTATATGGCCTAGGGGGTGTTCTGTCACAGAGAGAAGGAAAAGAGGAGTGGAACGTAGCTTTTGCTTCTCGCACACTAAATGACTGTGAAAGGAGTTATGCAGTGATCGAGAGGGAGCTTCTTGCATGTGTGTGGGCTGTTGAACATTTTCGTTTGTATGTCTGGGGCTGTAGATTTGTTCTGCGAACGGATCATAAGCCGTTAGTTAATATTCTATCTACTGGTGGTGGATGGAATTCGACTGCCAGAATTGCAAGATTGTCATCCAAGTTACAGGAGTATAATTTCAGTACGGAATATGTCCCAGGTAAAAAAAATGTTACAGCGGATTTTCTTTCTCGACTTCCATGTAAACAAGATGATGTTGATGTCATTAGAGAGGTTGATTTTTCTGTATCTATTACTGATGTATTGGGTGATCAGTTTCAAGAGATTACTGAGGAGAAGTGGAATAATTGCATTAGTGAAGACGATAAGTGGAGCACCCTCAAAAAATTTGTGATGGAGGGTTGGCCCAAGAAAAATGTGATTATGGAGGAGTTATTGCCTTTTGCTAAGGTTGCAGATGAGTTAGAAATGGAGAATGATTTTTTGTTTAAATCTGGGAAATGGGTTCCACCGCAGGGTATACATGACATGATTCTTAAATTGGCTCACAAGACACACCCAGGTATATCGTCCATGAAGAGATTGATTAGGACCTTTTTTTGGTGGCCAGGAATGGATGCGTACATTGACAGAACAGTAAGGGAATGTACCGAGTGTATATCTAGTGAAAAGATGCTCAGAACTAATGTTCCACCTTTAAAGGTGACAAAATGGCCAGAGGTGCCTTGGAAAAAATTAGCTTTCGACATTGCGGGACCTTTCAAGAACTTACCAGAGAATTCACGTTTTGCATTGGTGTTAATTGATTTCCATTCAAAGTGGCCAGAGGTGAAGTTTGTTCCCTCTGCCACCACTAATGCTGTTATTTTGTTTTTCAAGGAGATTTTTGCTCGAGAGGGCTGCCCTTCTATTCTTGTAACGGACAATGGTGTCCAGTTGAAATCATTAGAGATGGAAAACTTTTTGAAGGGACATGGTATTGTGCACAAATGTACATCTTTGTATGAACCGCATGAAAACGGTCAAGTAGAAAGGTTCAATAGGGTGTTGAAATCTTACATTGCTGATGTCATTAATACACGTGGAGAATGGTTGAGTGAGTTGAGAGAGAGGTTGTGGGTTTATCGAATTACGCCTCATTCCACGACTGGAATTAGTCCTTTCAAATTATTGAAGGGTAGAGATCCAGCCTCCAAAATTTGTCCATGGTGGCTTATGGATAAATGTCAAGATAAATTATCAACTAGGGAATGTGTACATGATACGGCTAAAAGAGTCGAAGAGAAACAGAACAAGACCATGTGTTGGTACAACAAAAAATGGAATGTCAAAATGCATGATTTTGTTGTAGGGGATTGGGTGCGAATTAAAAAACCTGGTTTAATGACTAAAGGTTCCTCTAAGTTTGGTAGACCTATACAAGTTAAAAAAGTGTTCTCTAATTCTGTTATTACTCAGGATGGTAAGTTATGGAACACTAAAAGAATTGCAAAATGTAACCATGCTGCTTATGGTGCCTGTGCTAAGAATTTACCGTGTTCTGATATTTCAGGGCAGAGTAATCAAGACACCATCGCCTCAAGGATCAAACGTGATGTGCGGGTCACAAATAGGCCTTTGAAATATAGAGACTATGTTTAGTGTATCTTTGTTATGGAAAAGGGGGATGTGTTACATCCTATCTTTCCTCTTCCTATTAATTATTTATTTATGCTTGTATGACATCACCCTGTTCTTCTGATGTCTTCCCTGCATGTTATGTTTTGATTCCAACCTCACCTGTATTCTAGAAGGTTTAGTGTAATGAGTCAGTTGTACCTTGGATTTTGATCTGTGTACTTGCTGATGAAGTGCTGGACATTAAACCTACTCATTTTCTACAAATGCTTCCTGATTATTTTCAACATAGGGTTTCTTCAGGATCCTATTGGAAGGTTCCTTCTTCAAAACTGCAACCACTACTTTCCCGTTCCATTCAGTACACGGCCATGTTTCCACTCTGCACACAGCCCCAGTGGGGTTCCTGGGTACTTACCATGGGCGGTTCCTTGGGTCTCTAGCTCTTTTGAGTCTCCTGGTCCAAGTCCCAACTTTGGTTGCAGTTCGCATTCCATTTTTTTAGTATATGGTTTGGTCTCCTCCTAAAGACGACTATGGATTGTGCTTACTTACCTGTTTACAATTGAAGTGATGTTGTGTATTGCTGTTTATATCTCTGGGTAGGAGATATTCCAATGTGTTAGTGAGTGTTGTGTAATAAATAGAATTGTTTTTATGTATACACACAGTGTGGTTCCTTTCATTTTACCTACACTACATAATTACATCTGGTAAAACAAGCTGCTTAACACACCTTCTGGATAAGCCTGAAGGCTGCTCTCCACAGCCACTATTTAGATAGCTTTCTAAGGTTGTCGAGGATTACTAAAATCACCATAAAGGTTGCCTGTATTAGTGCAATGTGCTTCCCTTCATTAAATGCACCAAATATACAGGGGGTTTGCCCAAGTAATCCTCCACTATCTGGGCTGTAAATATGCACAAAAACAAAAGTGATGGGGAGGAACAAATATCCTAAAGGTTCATAATAGGGTACATTTAATTACTCCTATACACTGGTTCAATGTCCCATATATTTAAATAGAGTCACATGCCTCGCTCATTCCATGTCATAACCACAATTTATTTCTTTTAATTTTAAATCTGGTTAGGACCAAAAATAATTTTATGTGTCAACTTTGATCAACAAAATCCAACGAAGCAAATATGTGCAGTATACATTTCCAAAACATACAAAATTATACAAAACAAAAATAGTAGTATCCTAAACCCCAAATTTACAAAAAAGTGTCCTTTCCTTTAATACATTGCGATCCACGGTGAGGTAATCCTTTGCACATTAGAGGTATCTTATACACCTCTACAAAGCTTTTCCTGCCATGCATGTCCATTATTAAGTCATATTCAATATTCAACGGATTCCTCCTTCTACAATTGTCGACGCGTTTCAGCCCCGTTAGTTGGGCCTCATCAGGACTGGGGTAAAAGGAACAACTGCTAGATACTATCGTAGAATTGCCGGATTTCAAATGCAAAGCAATTCCTTGCGTCAAAAGACCTTGTCACAGTTACTCAAATTCTGCCCCACTTCTGAAAAAATCCTCAAAAGTGATGTACCTCTGGTGATGGGCAAATGTCGGACCATATAATGCCCACTAGATTCTATTAGTATGGCCACCCCACTCGAATGTGTCTCTGTATCACAACAAACTTCGCGTTAGCAAGGAACGCTTCAACTCTGACTCCATCGGCTTCTTAAATAAGTGAGCACCATATACTAAACCAGCCTCCTACATACTCCTACTAAAATAGTGCAACACAGCAAAAATACATTCTAGTGTCCCTGCTCACAAAATCACAATCACGTCAACCATCAACTTATAAGTCTTAGTCCCATTTTATTCTATAATCTTTTACTGACTGTAATTTCCTCATTATGGGCTAGGTAATTTGCTAGTAGTGAGCAGGTGAAGCAATGCTCAGTGTTTTGTACGCTTAAAGGCCCAGTACACTTCTTTGATCAACAGTGAAGTATCAGGCTGAGTAAAGGAATATTGGCCCATAGATGTCCATTATCCAAAGTGGGGAGTGTGCCTTCTGTCAGTGATGGGGAGCGTTGTAACTTTAATCGTGTGTAGTCCTGCGTGGACAGTAAAGTGAGGGTGATATTGCTTCTTTTGTAGGACACTGCTTGCCGTGTTGCAAGACATACTACCTCCCTGTTCCCCCTAACGTCTCACAATAACACCATGGTGATTTCCGAGTGGCCTAGATATGATGTTTCTGATTCCCCCCATTGACCTTTCGTTGCGCTAGATTCAAATACTGACGTCACAATATTTTAATACCAGCCGTTACTTGCACTATGTTGTCAAGGTAGGGAGGAGTAAAGTTAGAATAGTTAAGTTACACTTCACCATAGACAATTACACCATTGTCAATAATGTTACATATATATATTTACTGGAAACAGCACAAGACCTGTGAGTCACTCTTGGAAGGCTTCCATAGGGGCAGGTTCCTGGATGTAGAGTGCCAGTTGTCCTTAGACAACCTCTGACTTGCTATCCTCTGATTTGTTATCCAATTCTTCTCTCTGGACCTGGAGATTCGCTTGATGTTAGATTCTTCTTGGTACAGAGAGAAGTAACTGTGGGTCAGGGCTGTATGTATTCCTTTTGGTCCACATCAGGCTGATGATTTCACCAGAGCAAGAGATCAGGGAAATCTCTCTGGCTGAAGATTTTTGCACAATTGGGGCACTGTAAGAGGCATTTGGCCTACATCATCTATAGCATTACAAAGATTGTCTTCAACAATCCACAGAAAACTAATAGCTCCTCTGCCACGCCGAAGTAATCATTCACTCAGTAGAGTTTTGCATGTGGCCCCAGGACAAGACTATCTGCCCACCTAGCAGGCATTAAAACCTAGGCCTTTTAGGTGTGTGTATGTCTGTCAACTGCTGAAGAAGCTCTATATGCATCCCTAGTGTGAACCTCTCTCTTAAATTGACTCATAAACCACAGATGAGACAGGCACGCCAAATTATTCTGATGACTCTGTTTCAGTCCAATTTATTTTGGTTCTTGAACCTCCTAATCCTATTACTTCTACATCAAAGAAGGGATCTCTTGTCTCAGCAGATGGGGTGATTCCTTGCCTGTATTCACCGAGTGTGACAGCTGCTCTTGGAAGCCAAGGTATGGTCATTTCGATCTACTTCATAATAATAATATTTACATTATTTCGGTGGCAATGAAAGGCATCAGTGCAAATTACTTTGTTTTTGTCACTGGGCTCACAAGAAGATTAACTCGTGTAGCATGAAACATAAAGTGATATTTATTTCTCTTTTGGCCATGTTAGGCAGCTATACATTCAGTTTGGTGACAATGATGCCTATAGGAACCTAGAAACAAGTAATTAAATAATTACATTTTGATGGGCTCCTCTTTATCTATCCCCTTCTTGGGAAACCTATCCCTTCCAGATTTATCTGTTGTGTGTCTTTGTTAGCTGATAGGTTATTTAAACTCATGGCATTCAGTGACATTAAAGTAGACACAGGTAGGACCACTTCAGCTATCACTGTTACATCACCAAGTTCAATTACTGAGGTTCCTCAGACAAGGGCTCTTACATTTCTCACAGGTCAATGTCATTCTCAGAATTCCTTTCTCCTTTGTGCCTAACTTTCAAATAAGCCAGTAAATCTTTGCTTCTGTTGGATTGTACAAAGCCTTTCAAGTCAATAGACTTTTATCAAGTAAATATTGGGCTATCTCCTATTTTCTGGAGTGTGATTCAGCTAAAAGTGTCTCTATGTTGTATTCTTATCACTCATCACTGATTAAGACCTGATGTTGTGATGGAATAGCTGGTACAGCTCTTGAGAGTGTGCTCTCCTGCATTGTGTTGCCCTTAGAAACTTCTGTAAATTTTTACTTTTTGGCTGCAACATACATTGTAATTTTTATTGCATTTATGTAGAGCTTACTACCCTTGATGTCGAAGCACTTTTCGGTGAGTAGCACGCTACTCACCGAAAAGGATTAGGGGTGAATTAGTATAGGGAAATATTAAATAAATCTGAGCGGTAGACATGTGAGACATGTTATTTGGATTTAAAGGAATAGTGGAGGGATAGAAGAGGGAGGTGTTTACATTTATATATCGTTTGGTACCCCTGATGAGGCATCAAAGTGTTTTTCGAGGATAAGCACGCTGCTCTGGAACCCAAACAAGATTGGTGGTGAATTAGCATAGGGAAATATGAAATTATTTTGAGTGGTGGACATGTGAGTCTGTTAGTTGGATTGAAAAAGATAGTGGAGGAATAGAAGAGGTAGGGGTCTAGAATGTGTTTATTTGGAGAACATAGCAGTGGGAGCAGATTTGGGATGAGTAGGAGGCAGGGGCGGCTGGCACAGGGTGTGGGTGAAGTGGACAGATGACATGATAGTGAAAGTAAAATTTAAAAAAACTCTTACTGTGCGCTCTCCGCATCACCAGCTCGGCCCAAACCCAGGGGCACAGCCCGTGCTCACTGTGCCACTGAATTCAAGTTAGCCTGAATGATGAGGAGTGAAACCCCAAAACCGGTCCCAGGATGCTTGTTTCCACTCCATGGAGGACCTGTATTGGCAGTTCAGGATGGACTGTTCTCATGAAGAGCAGGGTCAAGGCTGAGGGGTGAATGTTTGCCTTGTTCAGAATTCCGTCCGTCCTCTGTTCTTTTTGAAGAACTGTGATTGCATCACCCTCATCCTGATGGACTTCATTTGCTAACCTTGGCAGCTCGCACCATCTTCAAAACCAGCAGCATCTTTTAACGACCCATTACCACCAAACCCCTAATTTGCATTGCAGACAACCTCACCATCTCTGGTGGTTCTTGACACAACTGCAGCCAGGACACCATTATACTGCACCTCTCTTTCTTAGTTTCCTCCAACCGGAGCTTGGAGGTTTCCCGCTACAGTAGCCTCGACGGAAAGGCACTTCATAATCTGGACAGGGAAAATGTCAGCGGGCCTCACTCCAATAGTCTATCCAGCCTCTGATGCTCTCAACACAGCAAACAGATCCTGGCGGAGTTGGCGGGACTGCGGATGTCTTCCTTCCAATGCTCAGCCAATAACTAAACCAGGCAGGCTGGCCGGCAAGGCGTGCAGGAAGACCGTCAAAAAAATGACGTTGGGACGAGTCCTGCCAAGATCTAGATCAGGCCCTTATTGCCTTAATGCTTGTCTGCGACCCTGTATAGAGCTCTCCTGCATTTTGTCTAGATTTACGCTATAGGCATACCACATACAAGCTGTCCTGTAAGGAGTGGCAATGTTAAATGTAAATGATACACTCTAGAAGAAATGTATGTACATGTAGCAGAGACATTGGAGGTCTCTGAATTACAAGCAGTTTAAATCCCCTAAATTATCCCTTGTGTCATAAATGCTGCGGAAACAGACTAACTAATTTTTTTCTCTTCCTTGTATTATGTCACCTTTACTTTTCTTTGTGGCACATCACTTTGAATGGACCCATACTTGCATACACCAATCTAGTGCTGTACCCGCCTGCAGTGACTCATCTCCTGTCCTACCAGCCCTTCAGATGCACCAGCTCAGGGCCGGCTTTACGGCAGTGCGACTGGTGCGCCGCACTTGGCTCTGACCTGTAGAGGGGGTGCTGTGACCTCAGGGGGTCGCTGTGTTTAGCAATATCTTATGATATGAGAGATATGGGGCATTTTTTGCAGGTGGTAGTGAGATAATCTGAGTAGGCGATCAGGGGACGTGGGGGCACCAAATGTGATTGTGGGTGCCACCAGCGCAAAGCCGGCCCTGCACCAGCATGCCAGAAATGTGTACTACCTATGCCCATCCATCTCTGCCAGTCACAGTCCTTCTTTATGCAGTCTGTGAGTCCTCCTATGACACGAGCTCCTACCTCACAGTGAGTTTCAAAACCAATACATTTAAGACTGTGTGAGTGCGGAAAATGGCCCGAAGCAAGCAACCCTTCACAGGGGCGCAAAAAGAAAAATTTACTTTTGCATGCAAAGGATTTCTGCCCTAAAAGTTGACAAGTGCACAACACCTAAATGCACAGTGTTGTGTCACACAAAATATTAGCCAATGAGGATGTGCGGTGGTGGAACAGTGGAGGTACCATTAGCAGGGGTGTAGCTTCAGAGGGGGGGTGTGCAGGGTGTTACCCCCCCCCCCCCCCCAATAAATGTGTTTTCCAACAAAGAAAGTTGGGTCCAGGAGCTTTCAGGAAGTTATGGTGAGACGTCTGTCTGATTTCAACAGGAATGTTTACATACACACAGACAAAAACGCACACACACTTTCTCCCTCTTTATTTAGAAAGTCCTCAAAAATATTGGTTGTTTTACAAAATATTGTGGGGCAGATTTGCAAGCCTCTTTCAACACTTTTGCACCGCTGTTGCATCACTTTTGTGATGCAGCGGCAACGCAAATAAATTGGCCAATTTACAACGTGACGTATCTAGGGAGATGTATCATGTTGTAAAGTCCTACGTCACAATATACCTGAGTCAGGTATAATGTATGCAGGGTGGGCGTTCCAAAGCAGGAAAGCCTTGTAAAAGTGATACAGGGAAATCTACAAGATTTCACTGCACTACTTCTAGGATGCCACTGTGTCAAAATCTTATGCCTGCTTGAAGCAGGCGTAAGGAGTGACACAATACAATAAGTATTGGCCTTAACATGCATTTCTGGAGTTGCATCGTGCTTGCGACACAGCTCCAGCAATGCATGACTTTTGGGCCAACAGATGTGTCAGAATTTCGGAAGATTCTGCCAATTCTTGCCCCGCTGTGCTCCGTATGGTAAATACTGCGCATTCATGATGGCGCAAGGGTACCGCAGCCTGGCGCAGGGAAACTGACGCATCTCTACAGATGTGTCAGTTTCTGGTAAATCTGCCCTTGTGTTTTCTCTCTTAGTACTCCTACCAATCCGCATTCCTCTCCCTTTCCACTGTCCCTTAGGCTCCTCTCATGCACCCTGCTTGTTGTATAATGTATTTAAACATCATACGCCAGTCTGACTGTAGGAAAATCTGAAGTTCATCCTCCCAATCTAACTGACCAAGCCACACCCCTGATCCATAGACTCCTTACAATCACAAGAACCAACAGCATGATATAATCATGCAAAATGAAAGTTGGTGCCCACATTTTGGGAAACAATGTAAAAAGTACCCGGCCCCCTCCCCCTTTTGATTCTCAGAAAAGTTTACTATGGACATTGCAGTATGCTGACAGAGACTGTGAATGATGCAATTCACTAGGAATGAAGCAGGAAGAAGACAGCTCAGGGAAACAAATCTAAAGAAACTTTAGGAAGAGTTCAAAGTTATAGGCTTAGTAGGGATGTAATATTGAAGCTCCTTAAATAAGTGCACACTCCCTTTAGCCTACTACAGGCAGGTTGCATGCAATACCAGCTGAAATAAATACCTTGCTGCATTGCCTCTAATGGCATCAGGGTCCACTCAGAAAATAAGCACAGAAGTAGCTGGAGTGTCACAAGCTGTGCTGTCGTTTTTTAGTTTATAGTTCACCAGGATTTTTTTCAAATAATCACCTGTTTTTTCACTATTTACTGTGAGTGAATCTCACTACCTGAGTCTCACTCATGGAAAATTCACAACGATTGGACTGAGTGTGTTTACTGCCAGGGTCTGTCTTTTAAGATAAGGCCACTGCTGAGCAGCTAGGGTAAGAGGCACTGGGTTGGTCACGCATTTACACGTATTCACAAATATGTGGGCTGCACGTTTGAGACTACTGTCATGAACAGCCCTGTAATTGCAGACAGGTAGCCAGGAGCAGAAAGTACTCCGCAAGCACTGGAGCTGACCCGAGGCAGGCCTTATAATATGACTTGACATTCATAGAGTATTGTAGTGCTTACTGGAAAATATGTGGTGTTTTCACTGTATCATACACATTGGCAAAATCTGCCCTAAAGTACAGTTTCGCTCAACATAGGTCTACAGCATCCAGCAAGGCACCAAACTGGGCTAAATAATGCATGTCAAGTTTGAATTTGCAGTTCCCAGCACAATACATATACAGCTTATGGGACTTCACGATTTGTCATATTTCTCTGGATCTGATCATAATCAGATTCCAAGCCTTTGGCCCCCCAAAAACACATGTGCATTGTTCTTCACATGTATTTAAAATTTACCCTGGGGAGGGCCAAGCTCTATGGGGGTCCATGAAACATTTATTCAATCATTTCTTTGGAGACGGGCACACGTTGAGCCACCCTGTAGGAAGGTGGATATCTGACTATATGGTTACCCCAACTTTTTGCCTAGTGTTTAGCTGGTTTTCAACTTAGTTGGCCTGGGATCCTGCTAAACATGGCCCCAGGCTATCTGCTCTCACTGTAAAATAGACTCCATGTACTTTAGGTACATCTCCAATTGGATGTTGGGTCACCTTCGCGAGCCCCTGTATAGTGTACCTTAGGTACCCAGGGCATAGGTGCATCCAAGGCCTACAAGGGGCTGCAGCATGTATTATGCCACCCCTGGCTGGCCATCCAAATTGACACAACTGGCTGATCACTCATCTGGGGCAATGTGGTGTAATCACCCTTTGCTTTAGATATGGTATACCTATATCTAACCGTATAAATAGACACATATACACCTATAAGTCACTCCTATGGCAGGCCTTAACAATCCTGGATCATTGAAAACAATGGGGTAGACCCAATAAGTCAAAGGACCTGGGTACTGGTATATATAAAAGGGGTGGTCCTAGACAACACTCTAAATATCAATAAATGTGAATCTTGATTTTTCACAAAACAATTAATCAGAATGAATCTGTAAAGAAATGGAGGAGATGTAGTACTTACATTATGTATGCAGTAAACCCAACACAACTATTTGATTAAAAAGACATGTAACTAATAATCACATTTATATCACAATTTTTATTTACATATTCATACAGTGATTACTGGGAAGGAAGGAAGAAAGGGAAAAAGGGATGCTCAAGTGAATTAGAGAAAAAGAAAAGCTCAGGGCACAGGATTAGAGTGAGACGATTACGCCCCTTTTACTTTGAGGCCTATACCATTCATTCCCTTGTCCTTTGTATAATAATGTATATAGAATTGTATGGGTAGGCTGAGTTTTTTGTGCAACTTTCAATTGTCCTTTTTGTTGTACATAATCACTCAAATCCTGTGCCCTGAGCATTTCTTTTCCTCTAATTCACTTGAGCACCCCCTTTCCCCTTTCTTCCTTCCTTCCCAGTAATCACTGTATGAATATGTAAATAAAAATTGTGATATAAATGTGATTATTATTAGTTACATGTCTTTTTAATCAAATAGTTGTGTTGGGTTTACTGCATACATAATGTAAGTACTACATCTCCTCCATTTCGTTACAGATTCATTCTGATTAATTGTTTTGTGAAAAATCAAGATTCACATTTATTGATATTTAGAGTGTTGTCTAGGACCACCCCTTTTATAATTAACAATCCTGGAGGCAGAGTGCTTGGTTTTATGTTAGATGGTGCTCTAGCATGAGCTGAGCCTGTCTGCAGCTTTCAGAATCATCTCCTTTTAGCTGTTCTATTATATAGCCATACCAAATACTCTTAAGTGCATTTTAAACCTCGCGGTTGAATGCTAACTTTGGTTTGGCTTTATCAAAACATGTCGTGTAAGGTGTCATACACTTTGGAATACTACCCCCTCACCAGTTCTGGTGACGGAGGTAGCATTCCACCCTTCTAGAGGGAGAAGACATGTTGTTCCTGTTAATCCCTGTTAAAGTTAACCAGAGCCTCAGCATCACAAAATGGATCCTGCTGCCACAGACACAAATCTTACCTCCTGCTGCTGGGACTCCTTCCAGCGAGGGAGGCTTAGACAATAGGTTTCCTGTCTTGGGAGGTGCTAGCACCACCCCAGACAGGCCATAGTGTATTGGGGCAGAGAGGGCTGAATGAAATGAGACACTGCCTGGGGCACACAAGGTGCTCCATGCATAGTCCGGTTGAAACCAGTTGCTGGGGCACTCCAGCCCCAGCTCTGGTGCGAAACTGGACAAAGGGAAAGGGATGTAACTTCCCCCTTCCCTGGTCCCACCCATAGGAGGGGCCTAGCAGGTAATCCACCCCCTTTGATTAGTATAAAGGTAGGAGCTGAGTCAAGAGATTTTAGATTTATCCTGAACTGAACCTTGAAACAAAACTCTGGACCTTCGACATTCTACTGCAACTAGAAGACTGACGAATCTCCCTTGTGGTCAAGGAGTGACCACCCTGTGCAAACAGGCATCATCCAGCGATCTGCGGTTTGCTTTGTCGACGCTCCCGCCGGAGCCCAGGCACAGAGCCTGACAAGAGCCAGACTTCCAGACTTCATTGACCCCGATCCACAGCCACCGCAAAGCTGATACCCGTGGAGGCGACGAGAGACATGGGACCGGCCATCTTGAAAAACTTGCTCATTGCTACTTGTGCAGCTTCGGAGGCACCTTCGAAGTTGTGCATTGGGTATTGAGAAGCCCCATCCCCAAGCACCGTCTACACTGACGCACAGCCCTCCACACTCCACGAGTGCCACGTGGGGCCTGCTAGTGTTTTTGTGCTTGACGGGTCTGTCCGGTCACTTGCCCATTGGCTTGTGGCCTCTGTGACGACGAACTTTTGAATCTACACCGCTGGCCTGGTTGCTCCAGGCTGGCCCCTGCTTCCCTGAAAAGGAGATGCCCCCCAGACCTTGCTGGTCTGCAACAGAAGCCATCTTCGATTCCTGCGTGGGTTGCGTTTGCCAAGGCTTGTTGACTCTAATCCGGAAGCTGACACCGACAACAGCTAGATTCTTTGTGGGACAGTTAGTATCCAGCTCCTGGCCATCATCGACACCCCCTGGTCCACGTGGCTGCAGAGACAAGCTTCATGACATCACCTGATTGCTTCACGACATTGCCTGGTTCCTTCCTGGTTCCTTCCTGGTCACTGGCTAGTGACCCAGACTCTGTGCCCTCTGCTTTCAAGGAACTCTTCATCCTCGATACGCCCTTGGATCCAACCGGATACTTCTCTCCTGGTCGCCTGCAGCATCTTTTCACAGGTCTCCATAGGATTCAGCGACGAAACCCGACACACTTTGACACCTATCACCCGGCTCCTGTGGGTGAGGTAACGCGAGTACTCTGTTGTTCCTGTGGGTATTGACTATCCAAGTGTCCTAGTTTTCAGTAGCTTTCTCCTAGTCCATCCGGAAGTGTCCTAAATAAACTAGTTTCTAATTCTTTTGTTCCCATTTTATTCCTATGAGAACCCGCGTGTGTGTTTAGACACTGCACACGCTTCCCGTGGGCCTCCTGCTTCCTAACCTTTGGTAGTTCAGTGTAGCCCCAGCGATTCCCTAGGCCCTTGGCATATTCCTTGTTCGTGACGTGGTTCTTATACCACTATTTTAATATATGGCTTGCAATGCCCCTAGGGCTCGACTGTATTTTGTGTAACTTATTGTTTGATAATTAAGTATCTTGGGGAATATTATCAAGGGGGTTTATCTCCGCTTTTTTGCTTTAAAAGCCAAGAAAGCGGAGATAAAATTATCTCCCTATTACCTAGCTGTCGCTAACACCAGTTAGCGACAGCTAGTAGGAGATAGCGACCATCTTGGGACCCACTTTACATGTCAGTGATATTTATCCCTAATGACATGCAAAGTGGGCGTGCCAAGATATTAGCGACTGGAAACAGTCGCTAACATCGCTATCTCCTATTACCAACTTTTGGAGATATTTGCGCTAAGCGCGAATATCTCCAAAAGCTAACACCTGCCCCTGAGCAGTTCTTAGCCATGTTATCCAATGGTAGGTGGATAACATGGATAAGAGCATTAGCTCGGTAATGCATGAATATCGCTGACTTTTCAGCGATATTCATGCATTAAGGCCGATTTTTATCGCTTAGGAGATAAACCTTGATAATAGCAAGGTTCCTAAGCGATAAAAATCGCCGCAGCTTGGCGTAAAAATATTGCCGCTAAGCCAACATAGCGATAATTATCGCTAGTTGTTGGTAATATGCCCCAATGTTATGTGCTTGTGCCACTGACCTCATAAAGAGTTCAGAGGGGTTGTATTAGTAATAAATACATATATATTTTATATATAACCTGTGTGTTGTCCTTTCATTTAGTATTCAAGGGGTTACATATAGTAAAACAGTTGGCTTCACATGCTCTCTGAAGTTTTAGCCTAAGACTGCTTTGTCCATGCTACCACTAGGATAGCTGGTCTATAAGGTTGACTTTACAACCATCACCATAAGGGTTGTTTGGACTGATACAGGGTGCTCACTAGAATAGTGGATATCACATATCAGGCCAACTTCTCACACACCCTCCGTGAGCCTGCTTTGGTCTTGTGGGCCCCATTTTCCGAGCTCGCCACAAATTAAAATGTCCTGGGAGGACTAAATCTTGTGTGCTATGGAAAGAAGAGAGCAAAGTGGTTTCCACCTCAGTGTGTAACTGCTATATGCAAATCAATCTTAACCCTACTCCAATAGGAACAGTGCTGCCCAAACTGCCAAGCCAGGTCCTGTCTGAACCGTACACAAGCAACCCAGGATAGGATCATGCTCAATACCTGCGCAACTGAAATTCCCCACAGGATGAAAATCAACTGTTTAAAGCTTAACTCTGACAAGACCGAAATTGTGATATTCAGGAGAGTACTTAACCCTGGCGCTCCACCTGATATTTAACAGAGCTAAGGTTGGCATCCACCCCCTCGACCCATGCCAAGTGAAGAACCGGGTTTTAGAACTCAGCGGCGCCAGGGGCACGCCCGAAGTCTTCGAGTTCACCTGTCTTAGAATACAGAGACACAGGATACTTCTCGGTGACGTCAAAGATCAAATTTATTGGCTGCAACTAGGAACAGAAGTCTACGAAGTACGACGCAAGTAGGTTCGCTAGAGACTGCTCAATTTTCGTATTGCGAGACATCATCTTTTATGCTAATAATCACATTCCTGACAAACACCCATTATTTACGAATTGTCCAATAAAAGGTAACATTACAAAAGGTATCGTATGACGACAAACCCACTTTTCAGTTGTTCCAGCCCACCATCAATTACACGGGAAAGCCCAACATTTTTGCTCGGACAGGCCGGACAAACCCATAATAAAGGACCACAACCCATACCATAAAGGAAGGAGCAGAAACAGATGAGAAACAAGATAAAGGGTGTGTGCGTGTGTAATGAACTCAACAATGTCCTGTTCTTTGATCCTAATCTCGATCAACTACCAGACAAGGAACTGGCTTAGCAAGATTAGCTTCAGGGAACGGGGTCAGTTCGCTCCGGTCACCTAGGAGTCAGCTAAAGTGTACGTGTACCAAAGACTCGTTCGGCCGTAGTCATCGGCCTATGTGAGGGCAACCACAAAATGGCTGCTGTACACGAAATGGAACCTGAGGGTTCAGAATGAAATCCCTAAATACATAGTGAAGCCATCGGTTTAACATGGCGAAATGACTCGTACTTGCCGCACTCACTAGTTACAGTTGACTACTATCAAATTCGTAACAAAACCATGACCTTTATAAAAACGGGTTCAGAATTCACGGAACCTCAGACCCTCCTTTTTCCCTTACATAGGCAATAACCTAAACTCACGTCAATCTGAATCCAGGTCTATATTCATCAGATCATCAAGATGTTGCTGGAGCATCATCCTAGTACTTAGTAACTCTCTTGAGACAGGTCTCCTTGCACACGTAGTAGTTGTACAAAGGCCACATATAGCAGGAACACACTGTACACAAAAACAGAACAAGAAAAGAATAGCTAAAGCCATCCCAATGATCATCAGAATCTTCCATCCCCAAGTGGATAACAATTCCCAAAACCATCCCATCAAAGACCAATCTCCTTCGTCCACATGCACAGACTCGGAGATCTTATGTAGCTTGGAAATGGCCTGGTACACTGTTGGAGCATTGTCTGGAATGAAAATGCAGCAGCTCGAGTGAATCAATTTACATACCCCTCCTCTATCTGCTAGTATGACATCTAACGCAACTCGTTTCCGCAACGTCATAAGACGATCCGATTGGAGCTCAGCAGTCAGATTACTAAGGGCACCGGAAGTCTCAACTATGGTGGACTCAACCACTCTCGTCAATTGCCGTATATTACTACTGTTGACCATAGGTTCCCAAAACGGCAGGAAACCCTTAAGAAAATCTCCCAATTCTTGTCTTGCAGTACCTTCCTTACTGAAGACACCTCTAACTACTCTCGTTCTGTGGTAATCTGCCGCTGCAGTATACTTAGGGGGCAACAGAAACAAAACATAACATGTTCCCGAAAAATCAGGGGGCAACCATGTATATGCTCTATCATAGCAGACAAAATACGTACCCTTAGCTGCTAAAAACGATGGGGAAGTCTGGGACGCAAAAACATACGTCTCAGTGCAAACACTCTTCCCTAACTGAGCTCTCGGATTCTTGCCAATACCTTGCAGACAAAAATGACCACAATGGGGTACGATCCAAGTCGGAGATGACCTTTTCCCTCGCTGCTTTTCACTCAGACTAACACCATATCCAGTCACGTTCCATCCAATATAAGCTAGTGTCTCATCTTTCAGAATAGTCTCATAGGAATTAATTCCTCTAATCATATCTACTATTCCCTTCACTAGAGCATGATTCCTCGGATTATCTTTCATAGAACGCAGGGGGTAAACTTCACGGGCATAGATGAACATCGTCCTATACGCCCACACAGAACCATTATAGCTGAATGGCAGAACCAGATAAGGAATACCTTTATCCGTAGTATGAGGCATAAGCCCACACACCCAGCAATTAGTGGTGTTTACTACTAACTGATGCTGATGCAAAAGTTGTACAAAGGAATTATTAGCAAATTCCAATCTTCTAATAGACTCATGTTCAGGCAAAGGATGAAAAGAATGTGAAGAAATAGTAGGAAAAGACATAGGTTGTGTGGTGGGTGCAAAGTCACTTGAAAAGAGAAAATTACATATCCCACCAAAAACATCGTCATGCTAAGTAGCATTAAAAGACACGTTATCAAAAAACATTTGCTACTCATAAGTTTACACATTTTTCTCTTAAAGTTCATTTCTTCAACAACTCTCTCGATCTCAAAAATCTCCATCCTCTAACAGTGCTGTTCGCAGCAGTTGGTTCTCTTCTGCTCAGATGTACGTCTGAATGTCCCAGGGAATGCCCTAGAACAAACCAGAACCGTCGACCCTGTGTCTACCGGCTGTACACTCCAAGTCTTTATACCGCCACCCTACAGCTGAACCCGGATGGCGGTTCGAAAAAGAAAAATAGGTCAAAACAGCTTTTCGGATGAGAGAGCGTAGTTTCAAAAGCAAAAAGGAAACTATTTTATTAGTCCATCGACTCTTGGTCATAAATTATAGCGGCCTTTACAAGGCAATGTCGGATCACGCAAAATATCGTCGTCTTCACGCTCAGAGCTTTTCCCAATCAAACATGCATCACTGAATGGAATGAACTTTGGCACAGTCTCAGTCTCTGAATCACCAACACCCTCCTGGACCCACTGGTCATACGGCAGAGGCAAAGAAACCCTCTTACAATGTACGCCGTGGATCCAGTTCTTTTTGCCGTGAACTCTCACTGCGGTACACGTGGACAAAAGTACTTGATAGGGGCCAGTCCAAAGGGGCTGATCATTCTTTGTTCGCTGAAAATTCCGTACTAGAATCCACGAGCCAGGATCAATGGCGTGTCCTGGATCTTCAGATGCTTGTGGCAATGTATTGTGAACCTGTTGGTGTAAGACACGCAATTTAGCAGTCAAATCATACAAATAGTCAATCAGCATAGGATGTTCAATCTCGCTAAACTTTGTCAGCCTCGGCACTCCCCATACATTTGCCGGGCGACCAAACACTATTTCATAAGGGCTAAGGCCTACTCGAGAATGCACTGTAGTTCTGGTTGACAAAAGTGCCAATGGCAAAGCATCGGGCCATTGGAGACCAGAGCTCGCCTGAATCTTGGCTAGTTTCAGCTTTAAGGTGCCATTATAGCATTCAACTAAACCAGGTGATTGGGGGGGATTTGCAGCATCATGTAAATATATATTTTTTTATATACAATAAAAAATTACAGAAATAAAAAAAAAGAAAAAGAAATTTCTGTCTGATGCCTAAACCTTCACACACTCTCTTCATGACTTGAACCACAAATTCGGTCCCGTTATCACTCCACACCATCCTTGGCAAACCATATCTGGGGAAAAATTCATTGAGTAGGGCTTTAGCTGTGGACAAGGCAGTATTATCTTTCAGGGGGTATGCTTCTACCCATCTCGAAAAGGCACAAACAAGTACAAGGATGTATTTTAAGTTGTTACATCTCTCCATATGTATAAAATCCAATTGCAACACCTCAAACGGGTACGTCGGAGGCGCAAAATGACCAGCTGGAGTTGGAGTTCCCTTGCCAGGATTATACATCAGACAAACCATGCAATTCTTAACCAGATTCTCCGCACACTTAGGAATCCCAGCATTCTGCCATACTGGAGCCAACAACTTACAAATCCCTTTCGCACTAATGTGAGCCATTCCATGCGCCATCGTAACCACTGCAAGCACATACGCATCGGGTAACAACCATCGCTGATGTTCTGACAACTCAATCCAACAACCAGTCGAATCCAATTTTCCCGTACTCTCTCTCCATACACTCAATTCTTTCTCTGTAGCTTCAGCCTGAATTGACTTCACACTCGCTATTGTATCCTCACACATTCCTCTATCCGGAACCCATCTCGCTGGACCCGCAACATACATTCGACTCATCACATCTTTCGCCGTCTCTTTCACAACTTCAACTGCAAACGCATTACCACGGCCAACGTCATCGGTAACCTTCTTCTGTGCACTGCATTTCACGATCGCAACTTGCATCGGTAAAGTAAGTGACTCAAGAAGTTCATTCACCAACTGACCATGCTGAATTTTCGTACCATGAGACGTAAGGAACCCACGTTCCTTCCATAACCGCCAAAAACTATGGGCCACACCAAACGCATACTGGCTATCGGTATACACAATCACTCTCTTTCCTTTCGACAACACACACGCTCTCGTCAGTGCAATCAACTCTGCTGCTTGAGCTGAATTTTGTGGAATACGTGCAGCTTCAACAATCATATGCAAAGTCGTAACCGCATATGCTACAGTCGTATCACCATTCGGAAGCTTAAAGCATGAACCATCTACCCATAAGGTACCATCACACTCCGCAAGAGGAGTATCTTTCAGATCAATTCTACCCTTCGTTTCTTCCTCTGTCCTAAGAAAGCAATCATGCAGTTCCTGAACATCCGTCTCTACAGAAATCGGCAACAACGTAGCTGGATTCAACGTGTTGCATCGCTTTATATGCACATGACTCACCAAAAGCGTGAACTCGTAACCTGACAATCGAGCACTAGTCAAGTGCTGTGTCTTGGTCCTATTTAACAAAGTATCCACTACATGTGGAACCATCACAATCAACATGTTATCCATTACCAAACCAGCAGACTGTCGAATAGAAACAGCTGCTGCCGCTGTAGCTCTCAAACAACTTGGCAACGCTCTAGCTACCGGATCCAAAGTCGACGAGAAATACGCACATGGACGTTGTTTATCACCAAACTGCTGAGTCAGGACTGACAATGCACATCCCTCTCTCTCATGGACATAAAGTGTAAAAGGCTTACTGTAGTCGGGAGTACCCAACACAGGAGCCGAACACAACGCGTTACGCAATTCAGAAAAACTCTTCAGGCATTCGTCAGTACAAGGAAGAGGATTCGGAGTATCCTTAAGAATAAGTGCTAAAAAAGGTTTCGCAAGCAACAAAAAGTTCGGAATCCATTGCCTACAATACGAAGTAATACCCAAGAAAGCACGCACTTCTCTCTGTGTGGTTGGCATATTCATTTTCGCAATCACTTGAATTCGTTCTGGGGTCAATCTTCTTCCCTCCTTCGATAAGAGATGACCTAAGTAGGTCACTTCTTGTTGACAATACTGCAACTTCGAAGGTGACACTTTATGATGAAGGTCAGACAAATGTCGCAACAAAGAAAGAGTAGCTTCTTTACAAGTCTCCTCATCATCATCAGCAACTAACAAATCGTCGACATACTGACTAAGAGCAGCACCATTAGGCAAAACAATCGTATCAAGCTGTGTTTTCAAAGCCGGACTATAGATGGATGGACTCTCACAATAACCTTGAGGAGCGCGCTTAGACCGGAAACTTCGGCCTCCTAAAGAGAAGCCAAAAATATCTCTACTCTCCTCGGCAATCGGGATGCTGAAGAAAGCATTCTTCAGATCAATCACCGAAAACCAGGTAGCTGAAGCAGGAATCATAGTCAGCAAAGCAGTAATATCCAGAACAACAGGAAATTGCGGTACAACAATCTTGTTCACTTCGCGAAGATCGATCACAAACCTATACACAGGCGGTTGAGAAGAATCAGTACGTTTCAAAACAGGCAAAACCGGACTATTGCACACATTACCTCTTGTTTCTTCAATCGCACCTTTCTCAATCAAATCATAAATGATCGCTAAAAGCGCTCTTTCACCATCACTAGAAATCCTATATTGGGGAATACGTGGCAATCTAGCATTTGCTTTCAGCGTCACAACGTATGGTGGAATCTCCAAAAGACCCACATCATTAGGACCAGTAGCCCAAAGAGTATCAGGGAGAGAACGCAATTCCAATGGAAGCCGATCTTTAGACAAATACATCGGAGAGAGCACTCTCTTACCCAATGTAAGCTGTACTCCTGAAGGAGAACAATGTAATGTTGCATACAATCTCTTCAACAAATCCAATCCCAACAAATTCTCACCACAACCTGTTGTCAGAATAAGTGGTGCTTCTAATTCACAAGGTCCAACAGAAAGAGACAAAGGACTAGAAACCGGATTACAAACCGGGGCGCCAGAAAAACCTACCGAAACATTCGTCAAGCCAGACAAAGGTGCGCCAGGGAGTTTAGAGTGCATGATAGAACTCTTCGCTGCACCAGTATCCCACAGAAAAGGCTCTGACACACCTGATGTAATCACTTCAACATAAGGTCCACTCTGATCTACTGGAACTGACACTACTCCCTCTCTTTGTCTATGGCTGTCCTAGCAATCATTACCATCAGCATTCTCACTCTCAACATAGTAATCGTCAGCATAATACTGAGTCGACCTACCAGATGCAACATTCTGCTGATCGAAACAATTCATTGTATTCTGTGGAGGAAAGGATTGTGCATTCTGGGGGAACACACCACGTCCTCTACCTCTAGGAGCTTGCTGAACACCTCGACCTCTTACACCAGACGCACCATTCGTACGCTGTAACAAAACCGGACAACTATTCTTGAAGTAACCCTCTTCTTTACAGTACGCACACTGATTAGGGCCTACAGGAACACGCTGCTGAAAAGACTCGAACCTTTGAGATCCTCTCTGAAACTGCTGAGGTTGCTGAAATTCATGCTGAGTATAACGAGGCGGATACGCATGTTGCAAAAGAACCTTCGTCTTCAAATCCTTAGTCTTTCTCTCTGCTTTCTCCTTCTCATCCTTATCCCTATTCTCGTAATATTGCACAGTAGCCAATATCTGCGCCGACGAAGAAACAGCCCATGAACTCTCTGAATCCTTCAACTTAGTACAGAACTCGGGAAGCAAGTTATGAACAAACTTATCTACGAACAACCATGGCCACCTTCCGTACTCATGTCTTGACCACTATGATCGACAAACGTCTCTTCAAACCTAGTGAAGAAATCAGACACACTTTCATCTTTCTTCTGCTTGCATGCAGACAACTTATCCCAATTCACTTGCATAGCAGGCATTAAAGTCTTCATATAATTAATGATCCTACCAGGGAGTTCTGCAACTAAAGCTTCAGGTTTAGCCCCTCCACCTTGAAGACCATCTGCAGCAGTAATGTTAGCCCATGTATCACCTAACTCTTGTGCATGATCCACATGACGAATCGTTCCCCACAAGGGTTGAGAAACCACATTCCCAAACAACATATCTATATCGGCTAAATTCATTATGCACGCATCAGCTGTCTGTGATAACTCTTTATAATACCCTGCAGGATTCTTGCGGGGATCAGGTAAAGTCTGCTTAAGAGCCAAAACTTCAGCTCTCTTCCACGGAACATGTACCCAAACGCGCTGAAAATGAGCTTTTACAGCTGCAGTACCATTGTTAACATCGGCCTGAACTGCATCTTTCCATACCGGAGGAACCTCTCTCATAGGATACTGTCGCGCTTTTCTCCTAGCAGAAGAATCAGGCTCATATAACAACTGAGAAGGACGCTCGCTCCTAAACGAAAGCAACGTCACAACTGCTTTTTCAACATCGAGACCCACTATCGTTCCTTTCGCAAACTCAGACTGTACACGAAACAGCTCTGATTAAGTCTGACCCAACTCACCATCTTCTCATTCCTCACGTAGGAAAGTACACATGATATCGAAGACATATCTCTGCTTTGGTGCTTCCCATTGACGGAAGACATTCATAACCGACTCTAAATCATATCTCGAAGAATTAGTAACCCATTTACGAGCCAAATGATCCAACATCAAAGGATCCTTTTCAGAGTCCTTCGTTGCACCTTGTAGAAGAGGTGACAAAGCTGGATAACATTTATCGATGGTCATTTTATGTTGCCTATGCAACTCTTCACTCGCTTGCTCTTCTTCATTATCTTTAAACTGTATAGCAGCCTGCATTATCGATATACCCTTCACTCTTTTATTTCTTTTTGCTAGTTTAATTTCTCTCTGTTTGGCTTCCTTACGCCAAAGGCGGAAAGAGTCAAACATCGCCGGCCGGGCTTTCTTCTTAAATAGTTTAACTTCCAGATTATCTAAAATCTCTGTGTCATAGCCACCATATTGGGGCCATTTTAAAACACTGTCTTTCCTAGTGTATCGGACCCACAATTCATTATACGTAATGGGACCCACACCATGTTTAGAATAGAGCTCATAAGTCGGAGTTCCAACCGGAGGTATCGGACACAAATCCTCCAATCGGGAATCCCTATTACAACCACAACAAAATATCTTTCCAGGTTTGCTAAGACCAGGCATCTTTGCTCACTAATCTAGCTTCAAACTTCAAGGGATTTTCAAACACGATAGTCTCGCAAATATATACGAGTCCCTCGGCTTTGGCACTTGCAAGTTTCAAATCAAAGATCCCGAAGGATACCCAAAACTAAGGACTGGGAAACGTTCCACTTATACTTAACTGAAGTATCAATCACGTCACCAGAAGCCCCGTCTATGGTCTCGCTCTACAAATTGTCACGAAGGGTCCAAGACACGGCGACAGTCAGGGCAGCAGTCCTTCAAAGCCTTCGGAAAGCGGGGAAGCCTCGCAGCAAAAACCTTCGGACCACGACTTCCTCCAGAATTTTCTCGAAGCTCCTCATGATCTTCAGGCTTGGACCGGAGCCTTCTCCCACATCACTCCTCAAGCATGAAACAACCTGTTACTACACATAGGAGCATCCTCCTCACTTCTTGAAATCCACAGGAAGCTGAAGACCTGTTTTCAGAGTAGTCTGCCCCACTGGGCCGTACGTTCGGCTAGGCTCATGCCTGCTCAGCGCCACTATACCCTCCCAGGTGATAGTGCGCTCCACAATTCTGCATACCATGACATGTCATATTAGTGCAACAAGCTGATATGGCACCCACATATCAAAGACAAAAACACACACACACAATACATGTGCAAGCATTCTACTATGCAATCACTGCTTCACCGGTGTTGTAGTACTCTTGGAAGATATATATTCAGATCTGAACCATTATACAACACCTTGAAAGTGGTGTCTATGGTAAAGGCCTACTTGTAAGTGTGCATGACGCACATGGAGTGGGAACCCATGAGTAGATGGCAGATGCAAATGCAACATGTGTAATTTGTACTCAGCTCCCCTCCACGGGTGACCAGGATAATGCCTTAAGAGGATGGCTGATGACTCCTTACACAAATCCCAACACCCAAGCATAGGCCAACAGCACAGCCCACAGAAGGACATGTGGCATCAATGAGCATATCTTTTGGTGTACTCAAGTCTAGACTCCGAAGCCTACATGCAAATGCCTCTTTTAGCCAAGAGACCACTGTTCCTTTAAGTGTATTATTTACTATATTAATTTATGCCACACACCAAGTCCTGGAGCTATGTACCTCTCCTTACCAGACTGCCCAATGGAGTAGAGGATGAAGCCATCAGAGACTATTATTTTTCCTATGGTTTACGACCCTTTGATTGTGGAAGAGGTGTGGCGCAGAGGCCAGGGCGTCTGACTCTGGAACCCGGGGGCTCACGGTTCGATCCCCGGCACTGGTGGCAGATCAGTCCAGCACCATGTGACTCTGGGCAATAACTTACTTAATCTTCCCGCGGGCCCCCTGCGCCTTGACACCTTCGGGAATTGTTTGCGCTTTGCAAATACTGGACATTGTGGGGTTTTGGTGTGGATTGCAATTTCATGTACATCAATTATTCACTAAGGGAAACTTGCTATGTCCTCCTGGGGTTTTCCAATTTGGTCATTGCTCATCTGGTCACACCTGACATGTACTGCCCATGTCAGACTGGTGATTTTTCATCCAAAATCTCCCTGGGACCTTATGCACAATTTTACCTGCCATAGAAGTCATTTTATCAAGGGTCTTCTTAACCGCATTGGCTGGTGGATTGTCCACGAAGGCTTCCTTGATGTCCTTCAAGGTGTCACTAAATTTCATCAAGATATTGTTGAGGTGCTTTTAGTACTGGAACATGGAACTCAGGGGCTTTATGCATGTTTGGATAGATTCTAGACTTAGAACCATTTCAACAAAATTGGCATCTTGGAGCTGACGCTTTATGATTCTGTTGAGAAATTCTAGGATCTGGTGGTCTTCAGTATCGGTGGACATCATGACAACCTTAACTTTGAGGGGCTGCAACTTTGACTGTTGCTGGCATGCATGTTGTTTATATGATGGCCCCAAATCCAAGGCTACCAGTTGGGTCAAGTGGTGCATTTCAGGTCCCATCCAGCAATAATATCCTAGGGGCACAATTGCTGTGTGGGAGGAGTAGTGTCTGTGTCATTGAGGCTTCTGCACGGGCAGTGTGGCATTGTCTGTTGTGGTTCCACTTGGACAGAAAGGGACTATCAGTCAATGTGAAGATTTGTTACATCACACAAATCGTGATGATGGGTCCACGCTTGTAGAAGTGTTGTGAGCTCTACAGCACAGAAGGGACAGGACTGGCCATTCACCCTTGCAATGGTCAATGGCCATTCAGCAATGTACTGATTACATTCCATGGTTTAGATCAGTGTTCTCCCAAGTAGGTCCTGGAGGGCAGGATCCATGCCACATTTTTAGCATATCCCCTTACAGATAAATGTAGCTATCTTAAAAATCTGGCATGGATCTGGCCCCCCAGGACCGACTTTGGAGAACCCTGGTTTAGATGGAGCATGCTGCTGGGGTTACACTATTCCTGTTAGCACGTGACACATGCATATTTCATGGAGCTACGAGAGCTTAACTTGGAGAAGGGGCCCACATTTTTTTCGTAGGCGGTCATAACACGTGCTGCCAAATGCCAGGGCTAAGGACCCCAAGGCGGCACAGTCTTAATTCCATCTCATCCCTCTTTCCTATCACTTCAAACGTCCTTCCTCTTCAGCTCTCTTCTGCAGCTTCTTTTTCAGCCGTTTTCTTCCTTTGTTATTGTTTCCTTGTCTTTCTCTTTCTCCATCTTTCTACTTTTTCTGCTTTTTTTCTATCTTGCTCTGGGCCAAAGTCTGATGATCAAAGACAAGTCTCGGTCCCCAAAAATGAGTGTGGGTGCCCACCACCAGCATCCTTCAACACAAAGTAACAACTGAGTGGCATACGTGGTTCAATCATGTGGATGTGTGGCACAGTCTTCGTGTGCTGACACATTCTGTGAGTAGGCAGTACTGCACACATTGTTGTATGGAAGTTGAGTCAGTCATTGCTCCTGTGCGACATATTACCATTGATCTATGGACAGGGCTTTAAGTGGGCAGGGTCCTGCCGGTGCTCAGCAGTTCTAAAAGCAGGTGCTGAAACGGGTCCCTATCGGGCTCTCCATTTTTGTACCACCTTTCACTACCTTTGATGTAAATTCGAAGAGATCCGTTGTCGGTCTTTCATAGTCTCATCATTTCAGAACTGAAGCATTTTCCATATTATATCCAAGGAAGCCATAATTGGTGCTTATTTATCTTATGCAGCTAACAACCATTGAGAAAGCCAATAGTCCTGGCTTGTTGTAGGTATAATGTCACTTGCTGTATTATATATCTGGATGCAATGACTAAAAAGCAATATACCAGTGGGTCGGCACACTGTGCTAGGCACAAGTTTTTAGCTTAGGTTGTTTAAGCCACGCCCTTAATTAAATAGGACACGCCCCTTCGAGAGAGAACCCCCGCGCCCTGACTATGGGGCATTTCCTGTTGGTTTCTTGCATGTCTGCGAGCTGTATATGAAAAACCTGCATGTGACCATGAAAGCTGCTCCACATGGGTGTGTCTTACCGGGAGTTTGTTCTTCCTCCATGTCAGCTGTATAGGTGCCGCATAGTATGCTGAATTTGGTCACTATTATTTTATCTACAGTCCTTTTGGTGGGTTTGACATTCATTTTTCCGAGTGTCATTTTAGGGGAAGCTTTCATTGCAAGTGGGATTCTGGAGGATACAAAAAAGTTGGTTTTGTTGTTTGTTCACCTTCCTGTCCCCCTCTTCGCCAGAGGCCACATTTCGTTGTTCCTGCCATCACTGGCTTCAGCTTCTTGGGACCCTGGATGCTCATGATTGTCCTGAATCCTTAACTCTGCTATATTGGGCCACCCTGATTGTTTCCCTGCTGTTCTTCACGTCCGTGGGCACCTGCAGCACTTTGGGGTGTATACTTTTCGCGCCCTGCGCAATCGCGCAAGGCTGTTCCATTATTTGCATTTGCACGGGCAATTGCTGCCTTGCCTTGTGCGAATATCACTAAATATGCTCCCGAGTATTTTAGCTAAGTAAAATAAAGGCGGAGAAAAGAGAGAATGTTCACAGCTGGGTCGGTCAGTCTGTTTCATCACGTAAAGTGGAGTAATACCGCCCTCTTCTGTCAAACAGGAAAATGCAGCAGTTTCTCTCATCACTGGCAAAACCCACTTCGCATCAGCGCAAAATGTAATCGTTTTTAAATGATCGTTCTGGTGGCACTAGCCGCTGTCCTAGGGAGAACATGATATTTTCTTTATTAAATATATCACATTTCTGTCTTGGGTTATTTCTATTTGTGTTAAGGTTGTATGCACACGAATGCGAAACGGCAATGGTGTTCAACATAGGCCGTGAAGGCCAGATAGAAACAAGCCAGATATACAGGGTTATCACTGCCACTATAAATTAGGGAGCATATTATCAAGACAGGCGATAAAATTATCGCTGTTTTAGCGGCAGAAAACTGCAGCTAAAACGGCGATAATGGGCTTGATAATATGCTCTAAGGAATTCCAATTGAAGTCTATTTTAGATGTGAAGGACATTTAACATGGGATTCAATTGGAATTCCACAGAGCATATTATTAAGCCCATTATCGCCGTTTTAGCTGGAGTTTTCTGCCGCTAAAACGGCGATCATTTTATCGCCTGTCTTGATAATATGCCCTTAGTTTCTTTACGACTAGCTGTCTGTAAAATTGCCTCATGTGAATGTCTCAAAATATGACATGTATACAGTGTTCGTGCACTTAGGTTGGACTCGTCAGCGCTAGAACACATAGGGGTAGATTTACAAGGAAAGTGACTCAGTGCATGCCACAAGCCATTTGGCTGCGCCGCACTGAGTCACTTTGCGAGTTTTACGACATATTTACAACAATATGTCCCTTCTCTGTGCTTCCCCCTGCGTAGGCGCAGGAACTGCTGTCATCAGCCGACGCAGGCATTCTTGCACCATGGTGCAAGGATGCCTGCATCACAGAGATAATTGTTGTTCCCTTCCTGCATATAAACAATCAGAAACAAATACATTTCTCCTTGCTGCGCTTCCCTACACGCATTTCCAGATTTACGATTTCTCATGAATCTGGAAATGTGTCAAGTTCCATGGTTGTTGCATGCGAACACCCACAGCAACACCCAAGGAACGCTCCTTTCACGCAAAGTGCTGCATGCAAAGGGGCTGTATTTACAAGGATAGGAAAAGTCATGCACTGGGGCTTTTCCTGTCCTTGTCAATATGGAGCGGTAAAACGCACCGGCGGTGCGTCTCAAAAAGTGACAAACCGGTGGCGCAAGGGGCTTGTAAATCTGCCCCATAGCGCTTCCAAGAAAAATAACATCTGTAGGTCAGGCCTGAACGTTTCCATGCATTGACGGTCATCTCAAGGGTCTCAGTCCGTGTGCTTAGAATATCCCATACAGGGTTTCTCTTTGAATGTAGGTTCTTGCAATCCCAAATTTGCAATGTGAAAAACAGGACTGCAGCACTGAAAATTAGAATAAAAAACCTGGATGGGAAGAGCTACTCATGGTTGAGCATGTAAATGATAAAAGTGAATCATTTTCCCGGTTCATGCTTGCTATTGCAATATAGGGACCCCATCTGACAGTTATACTGACAGGCTAGGGAGAAGAGGGGAAAAAACAAAGAACACCAAAGATGCTCCCTCATTTCCTACCTATTCCATATCTCAAGGAATTTATCTCTCTCAATGTATATCCATCAAATTACAACAGTGACACTTAACACTTAATTTTACATTCTCTTTATTTTTTCACTACTTATATACTTTGTAGCATTTCATTTTTACTTTTTCTTTTTTCTCTATATATTATTTTTAATTCAGATAGAAAAAAACATCATCATAAGAATGTATACAAAAGACAAAATCATTTCAATGAACACATAAAATTTCACATAAATAAGTCCACTAGAAAAATAAAACGACCCCTGGACTCACTTTAAAAAAAACAACCATTCAAACACATTCATACATACTCTTTCTGACTCCATACAACCAGCATCTGAGCAAGGCAGAGGTATAAGTGTGACAAGAAAGACCTCCACGACCAGATTAAGTTTTTGTATACAGGGCACCAGGTTGTGGAGTAGCATCTTCCCTTGGTGCAGCAACTGTTGTGTACAAGGGAAGATGTTACTCCCTGACAACTAGAACATAGGAAAAGCTGCTTAGATTTCACTAACTCCATTGATTTTGTCCCCTGGTCTTTGTGAATTAATGTTGGTATCTGATAAGGTCCTGATGAAGGTGGTCTAACTCATCTTCACATACCACCGAAACGCCCGTCGACCGTATGCACAGCCTGGTGCCCTGTATACAAAAACGTAATCTGGTCGCGGAGGTCTTTCTTGTTACACTTATACCTCCGCCTTGCTCAGATGCTGGTTGTATGGAGTCTGAGAGAGTATGTATGAATGTGTTTGAATGGTTATGATATGGTTGCTTTTGTTAAAGTGAGTCCAGGGGTCGTTTTCTTTTACTAGTGGACTTATTTATGTGAAATGTTATGTGTTCATTGAAATGATTTTGTCTTTTGTATGAATTTTTATATGAAGTTTTTTTCTATCTGAATTAAAAATAATATATAGAGAAAAAAGAAAAAGTAAAAATTAAATGCTACAAAGTATATAAGTAATGAAAAAATAAAAATAATGTAAAATCAAGTGTTAAGTGTCACTGTTGTAATTTGATGGATATAAATAGAAAGAGATTAAGTCCTTGAGATATGGAATAGATAGGCTATGAGGGAGCATCTTTAGTGTTCCCAGGTTCATGCTTGACCAGCTGTTCCAGTCCAGCTCTTTCTTTAGATTCTGGCATTTTTAGTTCTTTTTTTTATAATGGGATGACAAGATTTCAAGTCCCAGAATACAAAGGGAAAACTTGAACTGGCAAGCCAGTCACGCACCGACCTGGGAAATTTGACACAATTGTATAGGTTATGTAGAAAGTTAAGAGTGGCTATGACATCAATCACTAGCTTGCACTCCTTTCGTCTTTTTGAGACCCACTATCTTATCTCACATTCCCCCTGACCACAGGATTTGACGTCCTTCTTGAATTACATCATACACCAATGAACATCTTTCTTTTGAGAATGTTGCCAAAAGTGTTATGTAAATTCATAGTCAGACAGGTATATTCACTTTTCAAGCTGATTGTATACAAGGAGTGCAAATGACCCCCTAGCAGCTGAACAGCACATCCCAAACCTCGGCCTCATTTAACACCATAATACTTCTGGGAGAAGCATCACTGGTTCACATCAACTGAAATGACTAGATTGACACATAAAAAAACCAAGCATTAGGAGTAGCTGACTCTGAAGGCGCAATCCCAAACTTTTTATCATACCGGGTGACAGAGATATGCCGTGTTTCATTCTTGGCCTACCCCGGAGCTGAAGCCGGGGCCTCGATTTCCAACCCATCCGGGCTGGAATTGAAAAACATCGGCTGGAATCTTGGGCCTTGTCCGGTCTCCCGAACGGAGATATAATTTTCCTGGTTTTTGACGGCGATTTCGTATCCTGTCTGCAACATACACGCTACTGCGTGTCATATCGTTTGCTGGCCCGTATTCGACGCCTGGATACACAGTAGGATGGGTAAAATTGCCTCCAAAGGAGTTTGTTGTATTAAAGAAGTTGATTTTGATGTATAACTGAATTGAGTGCAGGTAACTTAATTATCCTGGGTAAGATTAGTTGTAATAGTTACAATGAACATTCATATACTTAACTGGACATACCAACATTTAACATTAAAGCAACAACAAATAGACATGTGTATAGGCAAATAAACGAATTTTATCAAAATTGAATCATCAAGGGAAAAATACAAAGCATAAAGAATGTGCAAAACAGGAATACAGGATAAATGTCACAAAACAAATCAAAAATCACTGTAAAGCCTGTTGGCGGCCTATCCAAAATGAAGATTTTAAGGAATTTTCTTTGGATAAAGCTGATAGTCGACGTTTCGGTCTTTATGGGTTACTCTGCAAGACCATCATCAGGACAGTGGGATGCTTGCAGAGTGGGCGATCTGTAGTAGCAAGAAGTGTCAGCCGTCACTCTGCAAGCATCGCGATGCTTGCAGAGTGATGGCTGACACTTCTTGCTACTACAGATCGCCCATTCCTGACGACTTTGTTACTAAATGAGAACTCCTTGACAAGCTTGCGAGGAGCGATACTAAACGAGCAGAGTTGTAATTACCAATTTTCCTGCTCTGGCAAATGTTTTCTCAGATCCTCCAACTCGGATGATCCCTGTGAGGAGTGATTTGAAACGCACGGAGCTTTAATTTCTTGCTCCACGTAATGCTTTTACAGATTCTTCAATTTCCACAACCCGAATTTTCCTGTGATTCCCCTATAAAGCAAGTGGGGTTCGACCAAATGATTGCTATCGTATGCGTGAAACCATAGATTAACCTCTGTCCCGTTTCTACGCATCATCCTTCTCCACCACGCGGAGTGAAAAGTTATTATTTTAAGGGATTTACAATTATTTACCCACTGTCCTGATGATGGTCTTGCAGAGTAACCCATAAAGACCGAAACGTCGACTATCAGCTTTATCCAAAGAAAATTCCTTAAAATCTTCATTTTGGATAGGTCGCCAACAGGCTTTACAGTGATTTTTGATTTGTTTTGTGACATTTATCCTGTATTCCTGTTTTGCACATTCTTTATGCTTTGTATTTTTCCCTTGATGATTCAATTTTGATAAAATTCGTTTTTTTGCCTATACACATGTCTATTTGTTGTTGCTTTAATGTTAAATGTTGGTATGTCCAGTTAAGTATATGAATGTTCATTGTAACTATTACAACTAATCTTACCCAGGATAATTAAGTTACCTGCACTCAATTCAGTTATACATCTAAATCAACTTCTTTAATACAACAAACTCCTTTGGAGGCAATTTTACCCATCCTATTACGTGTTTACCCAAGCCCCCAAAGGTCTACTGGGTTGCTCACTTTATTTACCACATGGATACACAGTAAGCTTCCCGTGGGGTGCGGACGGGAGCCCTGATCAGCGGCGAAGGAGTAACACCGTGAGGTGAGAGCGCCCGTTGTTGGTGTCCGCTCCAGATTTGCCTGCTACCCCGGAGAAGCCGGCCTCCGAGGGTTTGTATCCTGATCTGTTGCTTGCGAGAGGAGATGGAGGGTACAAAAGACATGCCATCGCTGCACGCCGTAATGGTGGCCATTAGAGCGCTCCACTCACAGACCATCGTCAACTACCGGGCACTGTCTGTAACGATGGACGACCTTTGCAGGAGACCGGACAGTGGCTTTTCGTCATCATCGCAGCCAGCGGTGCTATCAACGGAACATCGTATTTCCGACTTAGAGGTCCCTGTGCAGGAACCGGATTCCTTCGGCACTGCGGATTCCTATACTACAGATCGCGCGCCCGTGAACATTGTCAGCGTTCCCTGTTTGAGCCCTATCTCGCCGAACATCTCTATGGACAACCTTGACTGCCTCAACAAGATCACCTGTGACTATTGGAGAGTTTTATCATCCTGCCACGCTTTTCCTCGCTTGCTTTGTGTAGACTGTGAACTTTTATCCTTTAATTGGCTTGTTCGTACTGTCTTGAATTTCCATGAAAGCTTTACCGCTCTCACTGCTGCTGTGGTCTGGGTTACAATTGCTCCAGTGAATACTCGTACTGGCCAAGGTTAACTTGTGGGGCTTTTCAGGACACGGGACAATAATGTAATCGATTGCTGGGATTGTGACCTGTGAATGCGGGAGTCGGGTGGTATGTTTGGTACTTCCCCCGGATTGATTGTGTATTTCGCTGCCCTTTCTTTTGAATTGGTTTCCGGGGGGTCGCATCTGGTGGGGGGGAGGGGAGTCCGGGAGTGTGTGTTTTTGTTTCTCGTCCTCCGCTGCTTTCTTCTTATAGGAATGCTTCTGGGCGACAGGCACGCTGCTAGTGGGTTAGGTCGTAGCCATTGCAGGGGTGCAGGGTGGTTTGTTATTTTGCCTTTGTTTTGTTCTATGGTACCTTTTTCTTCTCTTCTCTCTTTCGGGTATTCCTCAGGGCGACAGGCGCGCTGCTAGTGGGGTAGGCCGTAGCCATTGCAGGGCAGCAGGGTGGGGAGTGTGAGGGGGGGTTGTTATTTTGCCTTTGTTGTGTTCTATGGGCCCTTTTCTTTTTCTTTTTCTTGCAGGGTCCAGTCGCGATAACTTTCGGTTTCATCCTGATGTACATGAGTGGGCGGGGTATGGAGTGGGTGGCTGTGATGATAGATAGGTAGCTTAGTTCTTTACCCTTAGTGAACTTACTGGCGCTTGCGTTTTTACTGTTGGCCTATTTTGATCCACGACTGCTTTTAACACCTACCCGCATATTTTATACCTCCGAATGTGTAGCTCCGGCTATCCTGTATTTTCTTCTTTATCTCATTCTGGCGGGGGGGGGGTTAAATATAAAATGAAACCTTATTCATATCCTTGATTCGAAATGTTTCCGATACATCGTCTATCCTTTACCGCTGCCGGACCCATGGGTTGTCGGCTGAAGAGCTGTGTTATTGGCATTAATGATCCGTGTTACATGCATGTGGTACCGGCCCCTGCTGTAGCAGGGTTACTTTTGTATCTTGTGTTGAACGAAATAATAAAGATTTCCCAAAAAAAAAAAAAACAAGCATTATTATGGGGAAGTTCACTTTGGAACACGGTTTTAATGAGGGCATGGATTCGTCAAACAAATATACAGGCTTAGCTGCAAAGTGACCCTGGGTGGCACTCTCCACTAATCTAGAGTTTTAGCACACAGCAGACTGCTTGCTTATATCCCTAAACCGTTATGCTGTGGAATATTAATAGAAAGTAGTCCCAGAATGCAACACGCTCTTCATAAAATCCCAGACCTCGCTGAAGCAGTACTACATGTGGCATGTGGCCACTTAGGAGCTATAACACAGGTTTAATTTCACCCCCATGTTTGCAACCAAAATATTGTCTCTAGTCCGATCAAAATTAAGATACATAGGTTCTGTATGTTTTTAACAGTACTATAGCCAGTCCTGTTTCTAGGTCTGTCATAAAGACAGATATAGCGCAGCCTCCTATTATTGAAAAAAATAAAAAAGTAGTACATACGAACATAGAGCCAGTTTGCTTCATCCATTGGTCTGTTCAACTGTCATTCACATTTTGCTTCTGCCCACCACAGCACACAAAATGGGGCACGTGGTCAGCCAACTTCAGCATTAGCTCTCTTGCACTTTGATTGACACCATTATCTTGATTACATTTTTATATCAGTCTAAAAAGACGTGCACCTTAGTGCCATGGCTGGTGGGCCAACACTTTACTTAAGCCATGCTTTTATCATTCCATTCTTTATGCTAATTATTTTTTAAGTCATGCTTGAGTTGTTAAACTATGTCTTCATATTAGAGTAATTTAGAGCAAATAGTACCTTTTCTTTTCGCCAATAAGAATATAATGTGCTCAGGGTCGATTGGGACCACAGTTTGGCCCGGGCACTGCCCAAAAAATTGCCCCACTTTCGCTGGGCGTGGACTTTCATGAAAGACCATTTGGTTACTCTAAGAGGTCTAATTTGTAGAGAAATGTTTGGTAAATTAAGCCTTTTAAAGCTTAAAGAGCCAGAAACATTGGTAAAGACTGGGAGCACTGCAGTTCTGAAACTGAATATTTACTTGCAGTCTTAACAGCCTGCGCTATGTAGTTAGATGCTCTTTCCCAGCCAGCTATGTCCTTGACTCTGATCATCACATAAATAAGAACTCTAGTACAAAGTCAAGGGGAAAAGATAAGACTGGGTATAGCACCTGTAATAAAAATAAGAGGAAAGGTAGCTCTGAACTTCTACCTTGGAGAACAGAACCTCTAATGACTAGTCAGAGAAGAAATACATTTTGTATATCAGCCGTAAAATCATTTAGCAAAACACTCAAAAGAAATTAAATATAGTTCTGTCACAAATTTTGCACTTTTCCCTGAATGTAAGTACTTTTTGCCGCCTTGTCCTGTGAAAGGCAGCGAGTCTTTTAAGACCCTCAAGGCTGCCCAGTGCAGGGTTTCACCTCTCATTCACTTTGGGTTCGCTATCAAAATAATGAGGCAAGTGCTGGAACTGGAAGACAAGAAAAAGGTTTATTTCTCATGAGGAGATCATGTCAACTGCAGACACCGGTATTTCTGAGGGAGGTGTTCTGCTGATAACTCCTTTGGCTCTTCCTTTTATACAGGTTTTACACAATGCATTTGTTTTATCAACATGGTTACACAAGCTTGGAGTCCCCGCCCGGGGCAGGTTGCCACTCAAGCCCAACAGTAATTCTCTTCCCACCCAGGTCAAACAAACAATCTTATCTTGCAGCTAAACCTTGCTTCAGGGTCTAAAACATGTGAGACCGGCCAGATCCAAGAGCCCGTTCTGTTGATAAAAACAGGTCCCATTGTTGGTAAAAACAAGTCTTGCTGTTTGCAGTGCAATAAATCATGTTTGCAAGGGTCCTTTTCACATTTGGAACCTGTTTGTGTAACTAGGTCCAGTGAGGGGTAGAGTGTCCAAGGGTTTGCCTGTAAATAGAGATGAGAGGAAAAACGAGTTTGTGGCAGCAAGTGGCGCTGAAGTTTGTCGTGGCAATAGAGTTTATAGCCCCCAGCACACATACCAGGTCGGTCAGAGGGTCAGTGGGATACTAGTAAGGGCAGGGTGAAACAAAGGTGACCAACAGAGTACAAAATGGCTGCAATAGATTAAAATGACTGCAGCTTATGTGCACATAGAAATTTCCACCAGACAAGATGGCGCAGGTAATGTTCACTATTGTCATTTCACTTTTAACAGTGGCCCTTTTGAACATACCTAGCCAGCTTGTCAGTCTATTTCAATCTCCATAATGTCCTGTATCTCTTGATCATACATTACTCGCATTTTTGTTAACCAAGTGTCCATAGTTTTAGGGTGCAAGGTAGTTATGCAAAGAGAACACAAAGATGGTAAACAGTGTATACCCAAACAACAACCACATATTGTCAATACTGGGAACAAAGCCAACTTCCATTTATCCAAGTCTCTGATCGTTGATGAATTTCTGAAGACAGTTTATGGAGATGTCCGATTGCTTCATAGACAGACTGTGAATTATTAGAGATGTATACACACAAGCTGGCACCGATGATGCAGCATGCTCCTCCACGGTCTGCTAGTACCACGTCCAGGACCATGCGATTTTGCAGGGCAACCAGACGCACCTCTTGGAGCTCAGCAGTGTTGTTGGTGAGGATGCCAGCAGTGACGTTCAGGGCGGTCTCTACCGCTTGACACAGATGTCTGATGGCTCGGCTGTTTGCCATCAGACCCCATAGCAGGACAAGCCCTTTTGCTGCATCAAGGAACTGTGATGGGGCAGAGTCTGCTTGATCAGTGTCTTTAGAGCGCTCTGCAGGGGCGGTGTAAGTTGGTGGCAAAACAAAGGCGATGTAGCACGTGCCCCACCAGTTTCTTGGGAGCCAGGTATAGGCTTTGGTTCCACAAACAAAGTACATATTGGGTGATGCAACAAGCACTGGAGGGTTGGCAGTGTTCAAAGTACTTACAATGCCACAAGTACTGTGACCCACATTCTTAGTCCCACTGCCTTCAATGCATACAAGGCCAGAGACGTTCACCACATATAGGGCCACAGTCAGTGTTGCAGCAGTTCTTTTCTTCACGTAGGATAATGTGGCCCTGATGGTATACTCTCAAAATATCGAATTTTAAATATCGAGTTACATTAATATCGAATTATAAATATAGAATGGACACAATATCGAATGGACAGAATATAGACTACAAAAATATCGAATAGAATAGCATTAATATTGAATCCAAAATATAGAATGGACAAAATATCGAATGGACAGAATATAGACAAAAAAAATATAGAATGGACAGAATACAGACAACAAAAATGTTGAATTTGAGGTAAGTAAGTTAATATCAATTTTTTAAAGTGTTTTTTATGTTACTATATGTGTGAAAAGTGTATATTTATTTTATAATTTATTTTAATTCATTAATTTTATGGTATTGAGTTTTTGCATAATATAATTCTGTAGCGGGTTGTGGGTTTATAGGGGAATAGGGTGGAAAGTAATTTAATTATAATTAATTAAATATGTTAATTTATTTATTGGTATTTATTTTGAATTAATTGTTAAATAATTATTAGTTTGTAATTATTTAAAATATAATTGGTAATTAATTTTATTAATTGATTAATTGATAATTATGTTAAATATAATAATGTTTTTTATGTAGCAGGTTGTGGGTTTATTGGGGAATAGGGTGGGAAGTAATTTAATTATAATTAATTAAATATGTTATTTTATTAATTGCTATTTATTTTGAATTAATTGTTAATTAATTATTAAATGGTAAATAATTAAAATATAATTGGTAATTAATTGATTAATTGATAGGTATGTTAATGTTATTAATTTCTTTTCAGTAGTGGGTTGTGGGTTTATAGGATGGGAAGTAATTGAATTTTAAATAATTAAACTTTTAAATTTAAATATTGGTTATTTTTGTTGTAATTTTTTATTATATTTTTAATTGTTAATTTATTTATTGTTAATTAGTAAATAATTTGTATTATTAGATACATTTTTATAAAAATTAATTTTCATTTGTATTTGTAATTGATTAATTAATATATTATATAACATTGTTAATTATTTTAAATTTTTGTAATTGGTATTAATATTTAATTTATTTTTATTCATATATGAAGTATTTACTTTCCCTACTGTTGCACTCTCTGGAGTGGGAATAGTAATTTTTACCCCTACGCTATCCAACGCTTTCCCTACTGTTGCACTCATTGGAGTGGGAATAGTAATTTTTACCCCTACGCTATCCAGCGCTTTCCCTACTGTTGCACTCACAGGAGTGGCAATAGTAATTTTTACCCCTATGCTTTCCCTACTGTTGCACTCTCTGGAGTGGGAATAGTCATTTTTACCCCTACGTTATCCAACGCTTTCCCTACTGTTGCACTCATTGGAGTGGGTATAGTAATTTTTATCCCTACGCTATCCAATGCTTTCCCTACTGTTGCACTCTCTGGAGTGGGAATAGTAATTTGTACTCTCCCGCTATCCAACGCTTTCCCTACTGTTGCACTCATTGGAGTGGGAATAGTAATTTTTACCCCTATGCTATCCAACGCTTTCCCTACTGTTGCATTCTCTGGAGTGGGAATAGTAATTTTTACCTTCCCGCTATCCAATGCTTTCCCTACTGTTGCACTCACTGGAGTGGGAATAGAAATTTGTACCTCTATGCTATCCAACGCTTTCCCTACTGTTGCATACTCTGGAGTGGGAATAGTAATTTTTACCATCCCGCTATCCAACGCTTTCCCTACTGTTGCAGTCAATGGAGTGGGAATAGTAAATTTTATGCCTACGCTATCCAACGCTTTCCCTACTGTTGCACTCTCTGGAGTGGGAATAGTCATTTTTACCCCTACGCTATCCAACGCTTTCCCTACTGTTGCACTCCCTGGAATGGGAATAGTAATTTTTACCCCTATGCTATCCAACGCTTTCCCTACTGTTGCATTCTCCTGAGTGGGAATAGTCATTTTTACCCTTATGCTATCCAGCGCTTTCCCTACTGTTGCACTCACAGGAGTGGCAATAGTAATTTTTACCCCTATGCTTTCCCTACTGTTGCACTCTCTGGAGTGGGAATAGTCATTTTTACCCCTACGTTATCCAACGCTTTCCCTACTGTTGCACTCATTGGAGTGGGTATAGTAATTTTTATCCCTACGCTATCCAATGCTTTCCCTACTGTTGCACTCTCTGGAGTGGGAATAGTAATTTGTACTCTCCCGCTATCCAACGCTTTCCCTACTGTTGCACTCATTGGAGTGGGAATAGTAATTTTTACCCCTATGCTATCCAACGCTTTCCAGACTGTTGCATTCTCTGGAGTGGGAATAGTAATTTTTACCTTCCCGCTATCCAATGCTTTCCCTACTGTTGCACTCACTGGAGTGGGAATAGTAATTTGTACCTCTATGCTATCCAACGCTTTCCCTACTGTTGCATTCTCTGGAGTGGGAATAGTAATTTTTACCATTCCGCTATCCAACGCTTTCCCTACTGTTGCAGTCACTGGAGTGGGAATAGTAAATTTTATGCCTACGCTATCCAACGCTTTCCCTACTGTTGCACTCTCTGGAGTGGGAATAGTCATTTTTACCCCTACGCTATCCAACGCTTTCCCTACTGTTGCACTCCCTGGAATGGGAATAGTAATTTTTACCCCTATGCTATCCAACGCTTTCCCTACTGTTGCATTCTCCTGAGTGGGAATAGTAATTTTTACCTCTACGCTATCCAATGCTTTCCCTACTGTTGCACTCTCTGGAGTGGGAATAGGAATTTTTACCCTCCCGCTATCCAATGCTTTCCCTACTGTTGCACTCACTGGAGTGGGAATAGTACATTTTATGCGTACGCTATCCAACGCTTTCCCTACTGTTGTACTCTCTGGAGTGGAAATAGTAATTGTTACCTCTACGCTATCTAACGCTTTCCCTACTATTGCATTCACTGGAGTGGGAATAGTAATTTTTACCCCTACGCTATCCAACGCTTTCCCTACTGTTACACTCTCTGGAGTGGGAATAGTAATTTTTAACCCTACGCTATCCAATGTTTTCTCTACTGTTGCACTCACTGAAGTGGTAATAGTACATTTAACCCTCTCACTATCCCACGGTTAAAATATTGTATCTTTTTTGTTAATATTATGTTTATATATATATATGTATTAAAATTATTATAATTTTTTAAGTTACATTAATTATTTATTAATTTTAAGGTTATTTAAGTATTTTAAGTATGTTTAAGTTAATTATATTTATTATTATATTAATTTTAAATTACTTTTAAGATATTTAAAAAATTCGATATTTTGACTATTTATATTTTTTACAACGATATTTTTGATTCAATATTTTTGTACTTACCTGTTTGGAGATAGGGATTCAATATTTTTGTATTCTATATTTTTTACTCGATATTTTTGTAGTTCTATATTGTTGACATTGATATTATGTCAGTGATCTGGCTCTGATAGGATTATTGAACACTTATATTTCCACTCATTCTTTGGAGGGGACATTCATCAGGAATGTCGCATTGGAGGTGTGAGGGCAGAAGGGGGTGGTTGTTCTTCCTGTTTTGTTTAGCCAGAATTTGTTGTAGAACTGGGCGATGGTCCCGTCAGAAGTGGCATTGTCTTTGTAACTTTCTTGTAGGATTATCATATAGGCTAGGCAAGATCCGTGAATAGAAAAGGGGGCGAAGGAATAAAAGGGATGGAATGTTCAGTGGTATGTGGTAACAGCCCACAGACCCAACAGTTGGTAGTATTGGTGGCAAGATTGTGCTGGTGCAGCATCGGAAAGAAAAAAATATTCCAGAATTCTTTGCGTCGTTCTCGGAGATGTGGCGGTAGTGATACCAGGTAGTGTTCTTTCTTGGTGGTTGGTTGCATGGTGGGTGACAATGTTCTGTATGCAGGTGCATTCTGTTCAATGATCCAGAATGCGACCATTAGCAGGAGACAGGTGAAAAATGCGGCTACAAGTGCAATTGTCTTTGTGCTGTGCAAGTTGACAGTCTTGGTGTCTTTGCAGTGGCTTTGCAGGTGTTCAGTTTCTTCCATCATCTTCAAGGAGCTCAACAATTGTTAGGACCACATACTTTGTCTGGCCCTTTCCTGATAGTGTTGGTTGACTGTGCTACCGATCTGAGACCTTGACTCAGTTAGTGGCCTGGTCGTTGGAGCATCCTCTTTCCGTCGATCTTAGGTTGTACCCTTTCTTTGATGGCACCGCGGGGTCGGGAAATTCTGATAGTTCGAGGGTGCCTTCTTGTGGGTAGCAACTCAGAGCTGGTCGGTCCTTCGCGAGTACTTCCTCTTGATCCTCCACCTCTTCACAGGTTGCCAGTGTTGGGGGGACTCGCTTGCAATGATCAGCAGGCAGCCAGTTTTGTTTTCCTTCCACTTGGAGGGCAGTTTGGGTGGTGATCAGGACTTGCCAGGGGCCCGTCCACCTAGGCTCCAGATTCTTCGTTTATTGGAAGTTGCGAATCAATTCATGGTCGCCTGGCTTTATTTCATGTCCTGGGCCCCTGGATATATCAGGAAAGGCTTGCAGCACCTGTTGGTGGATAATTGTTAGCTAGTTTGTCAATTTATCCAAAGAATCTGACATTTATATGTTCAGGAAATTGTTAATGGAGGTGGGTCTTGGTGCCACCCAAATGCTCATAGGCCTGCCAAAGACCACCTCATACGGGGTCAGTCTGTGTTTGGTTTGGGTGGAGCGCATCAATAGCAACGCCAATGGGAGGGCATCTGGCCATTTCAACCCGGTCGTGGCAACTATTTTGGCTAGTTTTAGTTTCAATGTTGCATTGTGTCTCGTTACCAGGCGCGCTGATTGGGGGTGGAAGACGGCATGGAACTTTTGTTTTACCCCCAACCCTCTCAGTATGTTCTGTATCACTTCGGCTACGAAGTGAGGGCCATTGTCGCTCCATAAAATTCTGCAAAGTCCGTATCGGGGGAAGAATTCTTTCGGCAATACTTTTCCAGTGGCTAAGGCGGTATTGTCGCGGGTGGGGTATGCCTCCCCCATTTGTTAAAAGCACACACAACCACCAGGACATATTTTAGACCATGGCATCTCTCTAGTTGGATGTAATCCATATGAAGGATTTCAAAGGGGTGGTCAGGGACCCCAAACCCTCCACGTGGTAATACTGTCCCCTTCCCTGGGTTGTCTTTTAGGCAGACTATACATTGTTGTTCTAGGCGTTTTGAAGATTCTGTTATCTTGGCACTATGCCATACTCTGGTGATTAGTTCAATCATGGGGGTGGAGCCTATGTGTGCTGGTAAATGTGCCAAGGTCAATATGGGGATGAGGTAGGCATTGGGTAACAGACATTTATTTATGTATTTTTTTCTCCAGCAATCTTCCTCGTCTTTTAGTCCCACCTTTCCCAGTCGGTCAATGCTTCTTGTGTGCCTGTAGTCTGTATGTCCCTTACAGTGGTCCTAGCATCAGTCCCTTGTTCAGCTTGTGAACTGGTCACATACATTCGTGTCGTAGTTCTGTCTCCTGCCATGGCTCGGGCAGTAACGTCTGCTAGTGCATTTCCCTGTCCAATGAGATCAGTCACTTTCCTATGTGCTTGGCATTTTATCACTGCTAACTTCTTGGGGAGGAGGACTGCTTGCGTCAAGGCGGAGACTAAATCTCCATGCAGTATGGGTGTACCGTGTGAAGTCAGGAACACTCTTTCTTTCCATAAGATCCCAAAATGGTGAACCACCCCGAAGGCATATTGGCTGTCGGTGTATATGTTAACTGTCATGCCAGTTGCTAAGATACATGCTTGTGTGAAGGCAATGAGTTCTGCAGCCTGTGCTGAACATTGGGGAATATGGGCTGTTTCCAGAATGGTTCGGGCTGTGGTGACAGCGTATGCAGCTGAGGTGGTGCCGCCGCGGAGTTTGATGCACGAGCCATCCACCCATAGTTCTCTATCTGGTTCTAGAAAGGTGGTATCTCTGAGATCTATTCTACTCTTTGTTTGTTCATCAGTTAGTGTCACACAGTCATGTAGTAGAGTCACATTAGGATAATTTTCGGGTAGGGGTAACAGTGTGGCTGGATTGAGGGTGGTGCATCGCTGTAGGGTAATATGCGGTGCTAGCAGGGTCAACTCATATCCTGTCAGTCGGGCGCTAGTCAAGTGTTGGGTTTTGGTCTCGTTTAGTAGTGTGCCGACTGCATGGGGTACTAAAACAGTGACTGGATTGGAGAGCACTATTCCTTCGCTCTGGTGTATTGATTCTGCTGCAGCTGCCACAGGGCGCAGGCAAGCTGGCACTGATCTGGCTACTGGATCGAGGGTGGCAGAGAAATATGCACAAGGGCATTGTTCGTGACCAATTGATTGTGTTAGGACAGACAATGCATATCCCTCCCTCTCGTGTGTGTAGAGGAAGAATGGTTTGAAGTAATCTGGGGTTCCTAGGACAGGTGCTGAACAAAGGGCATTGCGTAGTTCTTTAAAGGCTGACTGGCATTCGGGGGTTCAGGTGAGAGGTGAGGGAAGGTCGTTAGCTAGGAGGGAGAGAAGAGGGTTTGACAATAAGCCTAAAGTTCGGTAACCACTGTCGGCAAAACAAGGTGAGACCTATCAAAGAACGGACTTGCTTCTGATCTTTGGGGACAGGGGTGTCTAGAATTGTCTGGATCCTGTCAGGTGTGAGTTTCCTCCCTTCTTTTGATAAAAGGTGAGACAAACAGGTTACTTGTGATTTACAGAACTGCAATTTCTTTCAGGAGACCTTGTGACCATTCTCAGCAAGAAAATGGAGTAGTTTGATGGTGGCTGTGATGGCTATTGGTATGGTGTCTGCTGCTAGAAGGATGTTGTCTACATATTGTATTAGTGCCACTCCATCTGGCAATTGTATGGCGTCCAACTGTCTTTTAAGCACCTGGCTATAGATGATTGGGCTCTCAGTGTACCCCTGAGGTGCTTTGCAAAATCTGTACGAACAAGAGTTTAGGGTGAAACAAAATAGATAGCGGATGTCTTTGTGTCTAGGTATGGAAAAGAACGCATTTTTTTAGGTCAATCACAGTGAAGGTGGTGGCAGTGGAGGGGATTAAAGTCAAAATTGTTGTGATGTCGGAAACTACTGGGTATTGTGGCACTACGATTTTGTTTATTTCCAGCAGGTCAATGATGAAGCAGTAGGCTTTTCCGTCTCCCTCTCCCTGTCTCTTTACAATCGGTAGTATGGGACTGTTACAAACGTTGCTCACTACTTCCTCTACCACCCCTGCCTCTACCAAAGAGTGTATGATCTCTGTCAGTGCCTTCTCACCCTCTGGTGATATTTTGTACTGCAGTACTTTCGGTAGGGTTGCGTCCTGTCGTATTGTTACGTGTACCGGGTCAATCATCATTCGCCCTACGTATGAATCAGCCCTAGCCCATAAGTGTGATGGCAAAGTGTCCAGTAGGGATGCGTCAGTCTCAGAGATGGGAAACATGTGCTGAGAAGGGTTCTGTCTACGGCGCTGGAGGTTGTCATACAGAATGACACGCACTTTGTCCGGTGAGCATCTGATAGTCGCATGGAAGTGTTTCAAAAGGTCGAGACCCATAATGGCGTCGGGGTGTTAGAAGAGAGGAGGAATGTAGTTTCGATGATATTGTTGTCCTACACAAAGTCATACGTATTGTCATAATCTGTCTGTTGGTACTGATTCTCTTTGGGATGGTCAAATGCGTTCTCTCTTCCTGGCCTTTCCTCGCTTGCTTTACTTGCGTACCCTCTCCCACATCCTCTTCCTCTCTGTCCACTTGCTATTTCCCTCGCCCCTCTGCCCCTACCAGCCCCTAACAAAGCCAGGCATTGGGATTTCCAGTGCCCATATTCTTTGCAAAATGCACATTGATCCTGTCCTAGTTCTTGGCGTCCTACATATGATGTCGATGAATTGTTTCTAAGTGGCTGTACTCTAGGGGTATTCTGCTGGTATCCTCCCTTATATTGCTCCCTTCCAGTATTCACCCCTTGGAGTTGTGCTATCATTACCCTTTCCTTCAAGTCCTTCTTTTTTCTTTCTGGCGCCCTGTCATTTTCATTTTTCTGATGCTCATAGTACTGGGCCATTTGGAGGATGGACGCTGGTTTACTACTTTCGTTGGCTTGTAATTTCTGGAATACCACTGGCAGTATTCCTTTGATGTAGTTCTGCACAAATAAGTGGTGTCCAGTTGCGGTGGACATGTCTTGTCCACTGTAATCGGAGAACACTGTTTCAAATCTGGAGAAATACTCTGAGACGTCCTCTTGTGGTTTCTGGCGGCACGCGGTTACTATGGACCAGTCTATGTTTTTCTCTGGGATCAGCGTTTTCACTTTCTGCACTATTTTGTCAGGGAAGTCCAATATTGCTTTAACCGGTTTTTGACCAGGGTTCCGCTGTTTATCTAGTGTGTTCATTTGTTCCCAGGTATGACCAAGCAGTTCGGTATGGTCTACTTTCCTAATCTGTTTCCACACATCTGCTGGCAAACATAACCCGAAGAACAAGTCTATGTCAGCAAGTGTCATTATTATTGATCCCAAAGCGGTACCTAGCTCGGTGTAAAATGCGGTGGGGTTCTTTCGTAAATCCAGGAAAGATTTACGGAACGTCAAGATGTCATGCCTGTCCCATGGCTGATACACCCAATTGTAGACCACTCTTCCTCTAGCGTCTTGATGGTTCATATCGTCATGTCCTTTGTCCTCTAGGAGGTACCCAATAAGGGGCAGCTTCTTTTATCTTTTATCTGCATCATGCTATCTGGTTTTTCCACCAGGGGTCCTGCTATTTTAGATGTCCTGTCCTTATCTATCCTTCCTTGTTCCACGAGGTGCAAAATACTTCCAGTTTGGATTAAAAGAGTTCTGTCCCATCATTGTCGCCTTCATCTCCGGTGTCTACATTTCTATAGAGAGCCACTAGACGCTTTGGCCCTACATCCTTGTACTTCTCTTCATATGCAGTAAGAGTGTGGTAACAGAGACGTACAATAAAGTATTGTTTGTGGTTTTCAACATAGGAGTTGCATATGTCAGTTACTTACTCTTCTGTCTCTTTCCTATCCATGAGGGATTTCACTATTTTATCAATGCCTGCTCGCTCATTCCTACTTAATCGCCGGACCCTGGGCATTCCTTTTTTCTTTGATCCTACTTCTACTACTTTATCCTTTGATGAGGCATTTGGTGTGAGTGACTCGTGGGAGCAGAGGCGGTCGAGACCGAGTCGATCGTGCCATCGCCGGCTATATTTTGGGGGTCCTGGGGATGTACTACGGGATGAGTAGGGGCGAAAGGGGGTGGAATGTAAATGATTGGGGGACATAATAATAAATCATCATCTACCCTTTGTTTCGCCGGTAACTCGGGATAAAGAGTCCAGGGCGTTCAACAGGGTATTGACCTGATATTTTTGATTCCTGTTCTTTTTTATCGGTTTCCTTTTCTTTTAGTTCTTCTTCTAAACTTTTACCGGCTTGGTAAGCCGATTTACGCATTTCTTTATCTTGTCTAGGTTCGTCTCTTTTCTTTCTTTGAGCTGCCTCTTTTCGCTATAAACCAAAACTGTCAAGCTAATTCTAACTTTTCTATTTTAGCTGGATTGAAAAGATCCCGTCAGTGGCCACTGATTTACCCGGTCCTTCCTAGTGTATTTATGCCATAGTTTTCTATAAGCTACGGTGGCTAATCCATACTTTACGTACATGTCCTTGTTAGGGGTGCCTTCCGGCGGCACCGGCTGGCTGACCTCTAACAAACGGTCCGGTCTAAAGCAATTACAATCAAACAATATAGAGAAAACAGGCATGATGTATTTATCGGTCAAAATGAATATCTCAATCAATCAATATAGACAAAAAGTCTGCACTACCTGTCCTTCGCTGTCTGCAAAGAGAGAATATTCCTATTCTTTGTTGTTTGCAAGCAGGGAACTTCTCAAATAACAAAAAAGGAATACTAGTATTTCGATCAAGCTATTCAATCAATCAATCAATTTAAGTCGTTTTTTCACGACCTTACCCGGACCGTATGGAAAGTTCTTCTTCTTACCCTTCCAGCACCTGGTTGTCCTCTCACTCCAACAATCAATGCGGCGTTCCTCTAAGGTCCCAGTCAGGACCGCAGGTCACTCGAGAGAGGTCCGTTCGGAACCGGTGAAGTTCAGTCGATCGGCAGCTAGACAAGGGTCTTCTCAGGCAGGTATACCTTAATCGTTTAGTCGTTCACTCCGTCGTTAGGACCTCTCTACCGGACCCACGTGTCGCTGATGGGCCCTCACGTTTTGGTGCCAATTTGGTAGCGAGTCTTTTAAGACCCTCAAGGCTTCCCGGTGCAGGGTTTCACCTCTAATTCACTTTGGGTTCGCATTCAAAATAATGAGGCAAGCGCTGGAAACTGGAAGACAAGAAAAAGGTTTATTTCTCATGAGGAGATCATGTCAACTGCAGACACCGGGATATCTGAGGGAGGTGTTCTGCTGATAACTCCTTTGGCTCTTCCTTTTATACAGGTTTTACACAATGCACTTGTTTTATCAACATGGTTACACAAGCTTGGAGTCCCCGCCCCGGGCAGGTTGCCACACGAGCCGGTCAAACAGACAATCTTATCTTGCAGCTGGACCTTGCTTCAGGGTCTAAAACATGTGAGACCAGCCAGATCTAAGAGTCCATTCTGTTGATAAAAACAGGTCCCATTGTTGGTAAAAACAAGTCTTGCTGTTTGCAGTGGAATAAATCATGTTTGCAAGGGTCTTTTTGGTATTTAGAACCTGTTTGTGTAACTAGGTGCAGTGAGAGGTAGAGTGTCCAAGGGGTTGCCTGTAAACAGAGATGAGAGGAAAAACTAGTTTGTGGCAGCAAGTGGTGCTGAGGTTTGTCGTGGCAATAGAGTTTATAGCCCCCAGCACACATACCAGGTCGGTCAGAGGGTCAGAGGGATGCTAGTAGGGGCAGGGTGAAACAAAGGTGACCAACAGAGTACAAAATGGCTGCAATAGATTAAAATGACTGCAGCTTATGTGCACATAGAAATTTCCACCAGAGAAGATGGCGCAGGTAATGTTCACGATTGTCATTTCACTTTTAACAGTCCTACCTCCCCTCTTTCTTTAAGTGCACTACTCCAGTTAGACAGTGATCCCCAGTTCTGTTGGTTAGTAGCAACTAGGGGCTGGTAGAAAAGAGGAGGTGAGCAGAGAGGTATAGAGAAAGTATATTGAGAAAGGGGAAGTAGAACAAGAAATCAGGTGAGTATAGGTATGTAATGGGTAGAGACATAAGCTAAAGACTCAAAGATCAGGACACCAGAAGAAAAGGTACATAGCTATAGAAAGAGGAAGAGGAAGGTAGATGATGAGTGTAAGAGATATAGGTAATACTTTAAGGTCATAGAAAAACACATGCAAACCTGCAAAGTGAACCTTCTTCACTTTTCCGAAGAGAATATTTATCACATGCCACGCGGAATTCAGAAGAAGCAATAAACACCCTCTATTCTCAGAATCCTGATTCAAGTGACCTGCAGACAACTAGTGATATTGGTTTAAATATTCCATCTGAGTAACAATTGCTCACAATTCTTCACAGGCCACTCATGTGTAAGACACATGATGTAGCACCGGGAGTCCACTAAAATGTTCATTCTTCCCATGTGGATGAAATAGCAAAGGTACAAAACACTACTGCTGTCCTAGTACATATCCCTTCATGGGGTGCACCTGATGGTGTCTATGCACCCCCGCAATACTTGAAGTGTATTTTAGCTCACAGGAGCACCCTTTGTAGATGCAGATTTTGCAGGACGGTACAGCAAGCTCTCCGGTCATGATGTGCACATCTTTGATGTCGCTAGTATAGGTCTGGACGAGAAGACATCAGCGTTGTACAGTACAACAGCGAAGATGTGCAACTAATGCACAAAGAAAAAAGAGTAGTAATCTACTATTAACCTCTAATCTTGGGTTCCGGAGTAGGTTGCTACTCATAACAAAGCACTTCAACACGTCGTCAGGGGCAGTAAGTAATATAGAAATACAATTTGCAATATGTTAATTATACATGCATTTCTGTGGGATGAAAGGCAGCCCACAGTCTTATTTATGTTTTCACATTTCTACAACTGCTTTGCTAGTATCAAAAAGGCAACATGGCTTTTAAGTTCATTTGATGTCACATAGCAACAAAACACATAAATACACTCTATATAAATCTAATCAGCATAATTTCACTCAACACCACACAGTTCCACGCAACACAATTCCACTCCACACAAAAGCATTCTACACAAAATTCAGCAACACAACACATAATTCAACTCAACAACATATGTACACAACACACCACATACGTCCAATCTACACCACACAATACCACATCATGCCACAAAATTCAACACACCACATAATTAAACTGCACAACATACAACTACACAACACAAAATATAGTTCCACATAATTACCCTCCATGACACACAAACCCACTCTACATAATTCCAGTACACTCAAAACCACAGAATTACTATCCACATAATTCCACTGCACACCATGCCACATAATTCTATGCCACACGATTTTACAACTAACAATTTAAATCCAAACCACGGAATTCCACTTCACACCACATACCTCCACTCCACTCTATAACTCATGGATAAAACACATTGTTATTTACAAAGCCAATAGCGCTAACTCTCGCAAATTCAAGACCTATTGGCCACGTCAAAGCTTGTTTTTTATTGCTGTTCTTTCTTTTGACACGTTTATATAGTGTGAACTCAGTTCAAGGTTATTTAGGCTCTATTCATGACCACAAATTACAGTGCACAAGATCAGATTTTTTATTTAAGGGCCTGGTAGATTAAGTGATTTGGCCAGAATCAAGGGATGTTGAGAGCAGACCCCGAGACTCAAACCTGATCCCCTATCTGTGCACTTCTGACCTTCAGGCCACATATGCCTAGGCTCACACAAGGCATGAAAGTGGGATGTTATTGCTCGTGGGAAGGACACTGGGGCCAAGGTGACAATGGCCTGCACCCTGAGCAATAGAACAACAGGGAGGCCCCTTAGTTTACATAATTAATTACCCCCTCCCCAGCCCTACATTACCTGAGCAACAGAACAATTGCCAGGCCCTCTTGTATTGCTAAATTACTCCAGCCCTCCACTGCCCTCCAATAGCCTGGGAGGGGAGGGGATTAAGAAGCATAAAACACAGCTTCTTGGTCCCACCACCGGTATACACCCGTTACAACGCATCTTTTACTCCGCACTACCATTACAACGCGACTTTTACAACGCATACCATTACAACGCATTGCGCTGGGGGGCGCTCTAGGATAGGGAATAAGTATAATTTACTATCCAACACCTTCCCTAGGGTCCACGGGGACTGGAGTTAGAATAGTAAATTATACTTACCACTATCCAGCACCTCAAAGCGCTATGCGTTGTAATGGTATGCGTTGTAATGGTCGCGTTGTAATGGTAGGTAGTTGTAACGGTATGCGTTGTAACATGGTACATCCCCCACCACCCATAGGGGTGGGGATTGAGGTGAAGATGCCCCAAGTCCATAACATCATCTGGCCCCCACAGCAAGGCCCCAGCATAAACCTACCCTCCCTCCGCCACCATGCCCTGAATGAGATGGGCAGTGGGCAAGGTGTAAAGCAGGAACACTGTTTCTGAGCTGCGTGGGCCTCAAGGGGGGGGGGGGGGGGCGAGGTGAGAATGGCTCAATGGTCTGAGCAACACCTGGCACCCAGGTAGGCCGATTCTCGATTTTCGCAATCACCTGATCCCCATCCCACTATCAGGGCGACAGCTTGGCAAGGCAGGGGGCCAAGGAGAGGCCACAGATGATCGTCGCCCAAGAGCCCTATCACACAGCCCCCGTGAGGCTGCTTTACTCTCCCGGTCCAGTGACCTTTGTGGGATGGGGGAAAAAAATAAGCCCACAGAGGGCACTGGCACACCGGCCCTTCGGCCAATGCCCGACTGCCAACTGTGCCAATCCGTCCCAGGATGTGCTTTAAAAATAAAAAGGGCTAGGACACCTTCTCAAAGTAACCCTGACTTGCTCTAAAGCACTCATGCTGCTTTATGATAATTGCCTGCATTTTCTTTTTTTATTTAAATATTTTACTGCTCGCATAAAGTCCCCAAGTGTAAGCAGCTGCATGTTTTACTTGTTTTTCTCTTCGTTTGTGGCATACGCTTGCAATAAAAATAATTACAAAAAATAACCGTCACTGCAGTCTGCTAAATCCACAACTATTGGCCTGCCATGTTTCTCTTTTCTCTGCATTCTGGCACTTTCCTGAGGAGACAAAAAAAATCACAAGTACCAAAACGCATGGGAGAAGTCATTGGGTGAGCTGAGAGTGGGGCAGGTTGAGATCTCTGTGAATATATCTACTTTTCAAGGACAGTAGTGCTTTAAGCCAATCTAATACTTTCATTCTCAGACCCCTCTAGGAAGCTCGTTCATCATTGTAAATTTGCAATATTTTCTTTTACATTCCTCACCCTTGTTTGCTGTGTTTGATATTGTGTTCTTGCCTTCTATGATTTTACCCTACCTCTTCTAGTCTCCTGTTTATTTTTGTAACGTTCTATTATTCTGTAACATTTCTGTAATGTAACTGGTTCTATTGTACAGCACTCTGACACCTTCGGGTAAAGTCTGCGCGATATAAAAATGCATTAAATAAACAAAAATAAAAAATAAACCCTGGTGGGGATTGGGTGCTGCGAGTCCTCTCTGGTAGGGTTTAGGCGCTGCGAGTCCTCTGGATTGTGCTGCACCTGGAACACCATATGCGCAAAAGAAGCCTCCTTCAGCTCATCGCCTCTGACTGAGATGCTGCACCCCAGCCAGGGAGCCCAGTGCAGGGGCTGAGTGACTTGATGCAATCTTCTACGCAGTGACGACTGACATACCTGGGAACTCCGGGATGCGATTCACCCGAAGTCGTGGCGGTGAGTGAGTGCTGCCACAGGAATGGACAGGTGGTGTCTGTGATGAACAGAGGCAAGTGGTACCCACCCACACACAACTCCAAACCTGCTCCTAAAGTATGCAGCTTCTTGCAGTGATATGACAGGTATTCTTGTAACTGGCAGCGGGGCTCAGTGGACTCATGTGCCTGTTGCTGAGATCTGCAGGTAAAGGTTGTAAGGCCAAATCCAGCAGTGCTTCATTTGTCAAAAAAATAAGTGCCAGGGCTCTTGTCAGGAGGGCACTGCAGCTTGCACCACACATTGCCCCTGCCATGCTGCCAATGCCAGAAACAACTATTACCCATCACACTCCTACAAGCGTGACAGTTCGGACTATTTCAGACCTCCAAAACATTAAGGATTTCTTGGGCTGCAATTAATTGTCATTTTTATTGTACATTGAATTAATAATTACATGGTTTTATGATAATCTCGAAATGAGCCATACAGCGCCATCTTGTGGCAGATAGTTTCAAGCGCCAGTGTTCACAATTAAGTGCAGGTGCTGAGCATCGGAAATCACGGGCTCAAATTAAGCACTGAAATCCAGGCCTGGTTAAATCACCATTCACCACTTTAAGGCTGATAAAATGAGTGCCGCTGAGTAACACTGTTGCAACTGCTGGTATTTCCAGAGATACTAAGTGGCAAATGATGCTGGTGCAAGTGCTGTTTAAAATTGTGTAGTGAGTTATCATTGAAGGTGTTGTGAAACACCCTGTTCTGGATGATGGCTGCCATATCAGCACGACACTGCCATGGGCCTGATTCACAAAGATAAGTTACGCTTTTGAGTAAGTTTACACCTTGTTGTAAATCCACAACTTTTGGTATTCACAAACTCCAATTGTAAACTTACTACAAAAGTGTAAATTACAAGTCTCCAATCCCAGAGTAATGCAGTTGGCCTAATTTTTTGTGAGTGGGAGACGTACCTCCCTTAACCCCTCTCTTGCTCCTTCGGAACCACTCTTACTCCCCACTAATAGGGTCCTCTTTAGTTGTATGTCTGCTCTTTTCCCACCTACTTCCCTGTGCCCCTCCCACATTTATGACTAAAATCTGTACTTACATGTGCGGAGACTAGGCAGTCAGGGCAGAGAGCTCTGCCCATAGAAGTATTGGCAAAAGTGACACTTTGCAGTACGTTTTGTAGTAAATGTGTGGTATTAGCAAAGTAATTAATTGAGCCAGTTTCAGTTTTCATTTTCATCTGTTGACACAAATGAACTAATATACCTGATAATTATTTGTCCTTTCAAACAATAAAAACAACGAATGCCCGGGTCAGAATTATTAACATCTTCCTGACATGGAAAAATATAGCAACACTACCTTGCTGGATAATAAAACCCATACAAGGACCAAAGGCAGAAATGCAAAAATATTGAGATGTAATATAGCATTGGAGCCTGTTACTGATGACTATGATAGCTGTTAAAGACCCTCTTTCTGAGTTAAAGACCAAGCAGAAGGTCAGGGCATATAACAAGGGATTGGGCCTCTAACAACATTATAGCCCAAGGAAGAAGGCTACAAAGCTACAGCCACGGCCCGTGGAGGAAGTTTCGGTCAAAATGCAGGGCGCGCTACGAAATTCGTTTTATTAATTAAATTGTTTACTTACCTTCAATTATCCATACTCCAGTTTTTAGCACCCCTCACCCTGCCCCTCCCCCGCCCCGCCACTCCTCCCCACCGAAACTCCCTCCAAGGGCCGAGGCTGCAAAGCTATAAGAATATGGTTAGAAGATTCAAAATGAAAAAGAGAGAAACAGAAAGACAAGTGTTAGAAGGTCGGAGCAGGAGGTCTTTATCAGCCATTACTGGCACTGAAACTTTTCACTGGAACTCTCAACATTCCAATGTTCTAATATATTTTTACAGAGAAAAATGTCTTTTTAGTTGGCCCTGGGACACAAGGTGTTCTGTGGCAAGTGTTTGCAGTTGTTTTGGCCAGAGGATTATCCTCAGGTAAAGGCGGTACAGAGAAGGGAGAGGTCTCACTGCGAGTGGTGAGAAAAGGTCAATTATTGAGGACGTTTATTTGAGCCCGATTTAAAAACCATTGAATCCATACCTCACAAAAAATGACTGCTACTGCTTGGCATGGTGATCAGCAGTGCTGTAGTATTGCACCTTTGCTAGTTTTGATCATCAGAAAGGGCAGTACCAGCCAGTGCCTGAAATGGAAAAATAGAAATGCAGGTACCCTGTACCAGAGAACCTGCTTGTTTCTGAGAAGTGCTGGTACACTCCAATTAAAACTATTACGTCTCTCTTGAAAAGTGCGGTGCTCTCCCTCTCAAAATAGAAAAGTGAAGGTACTCCGTACTGGGCAGTACCGGCCCATTTAAAGCACTGGTACCAATGGAAATCGGAGATTGTGCACACCAGGGGCGGCTCTAGGCTCATGGCGGCCCTGGGCAGGGAGCGGAGGAAAGGGGCCCCGGAAGACGGGGTTCGGGCGGGGCGGAGCGCGGAGGCCAGTGAATAGGGGGGATCAGGGTGTTTGGAAGTGGAACAGAGCCGGAGGCCGCCAAATTCCTGCCAGGGGCCGCCACGCAAATATGTATCCATCCTCAGAGGATTATTATATTAAGGATATATGTTGACGTGGTGGCCCCTGGGGTTTGGTGGCCCTGTGCAGGTGCACAGCTTGCACATGCCTAAGGCCGCCCCTGTGCACACATCTTTGCACACTTTTCCCTCATCCCTGGAACTTTTCTCTGCATTTATTATTTTTGCCCTACACTGGGAGAACATGTTGGGGTAGAAATCTGAGGGTGCGGCATTCCTCAAAACTCGTAACCGCCATTTACCCAATAACTCTTGCTAGCAGCAGACTCAAAATCTACAAGAAACTCGAAAAAAGGGTGAAGAAGAGACTCTGATGTGCAGGTCAGAAAAGAAACCGGTAAAAACAGAAAGACACAGGTACACAGTAGAGCCTAGCTGTTTAGTCCAACAAGAAGTGCATAGGATGCAGAGGAGGATACTGCCCAAAAGACGGGAGGAATGGCAGGCAGCTTCATTTTGTGTGGGACCCTTGATGGAGATGAGAAGAAAAGAGTGGTGAATATTATTATAACATATTAGTCCATTTGTAGTAAGGGCACTTGCTGCTAAAACCCAGTGAAGGGTCTGGTGACTCAGTGGACTAATGGATCCAATGCAGAGGCCTGTGTTCAACACCATGGTCACAGTTCCAAATCCCGGCAGGTTCGGTCAGCCTTTCATCCATCTGAGGTCGATAAAATGAGTACCATTGAGTTTGGTGACAATAAACATCTGTTATTCAGTGCCAAGTTGCCTACAGGTGAACGTTTGCTTTACAAATATATGTTATGAAAGACAAAATTAAGCATGCTACACCATCAAACTGCATTATATTTCTTTATTTACTATATAGTGTGCTAGTGCCTGCGGACATTTAATTGCTTTACAATTAACAAAGAACGTGACATACAAAAGAGATGAACACACAACATGAACGAGAAATACATAACAGCATCACGTGGGTGTCGGGCCATGTGACAACTAGGATGAAGCCACAAGGAAAGGAAAGAGGTGAAATTAGATGATTTAATGAGGCTTAAGATTACTCCAGGAATAGGAGAAGAGATGCGTCTTTAGCCTTACAGCCCACACGACTTCTCAGAGTAATTTTTGGACTGCTCTGACACGCTGTTCTCAGAGTCAAATGCTGAAGGGGTGTTCTTGGTGCTCAATCTGAACCCAATAGTTAGGTGGACTTAAGACACTAGAGTGACGAGACTCAAATAGCCAATAATATCCTTGCGGATTCTCAATTTGGTTTCCGAAAGGGTCTTGGCAAAATTGAGCAGTGCATTAACCTAGATCTTATCCTTGGGAAATACACTTAAGCTAAACAGGGCTCATTATTTCTTTGTTTTGCAGACCTCTCAAGTGCTTTTGATCTGGTGGACCATAACCTCCTATGGTCCACCGTACTTGAAATGGGAGCACCGAAAGCTATATTTATTTCCTGGCCAGACTATATAATAAGCTGTCAGCCCAGATACGCTTTGGCCAGGTGGGGGAATGCACTAAAAAGACCAGGGTTAAATCAGGTATAAGGCAAGGATGTGTCTTGGCCCCGTTACTTTTCTCCCTTTTTATAAATTCTATGGAGTCCGAACTGAAGAGGGTTCAAGCTGACGCCCCTCAAATAGAGGGCTAACCAGTACCGGTACTGCTATTTGCAGACAATAAGGTCCTTCTCTCGCGAACTCCAATAGGTCTTCAAAAACTTAATACTGTATGCTTTTATGATTGTTTATGAATATTTCGAAAAAAGCTTATGAACTGAACTGACTCAAATAGCCATAATTGGAGGCCAGTAACATCTGGCTGAGAACCCTTGAACTAGTTCAATCAATCAATCAATGTACTTGTAAAGCCTGCTACTTACCCGTGAGGGCCCCAAGGTGCTAAAGGGAGGGGGGAGTGTGCTGCTACAGCTCAAAGAGCCAGGTCTTGAGGAGTCTTCTAAAGGTGAGTAGGTCTTGGGTCTGCCGTATGTGGGTGGGGAGGGTGTTCCAGGTCTTGGCGGCGAGGTAGGAGAAGGATCTGCTGCCGGAGATCGTTCGTTGGATGCGGGGGACAGCGGCAAGGGCGAGGCTGGCGGAGCGGAGCTGGCGGGTGGGGGTGTGAAAGATGAGTCTGCTGTTCAGGTAGGCTGGTCCGGTGTTGTGAAGTGCTTTGTGTGTGTGGGTGAGGAGCTTGAAAGTGATCCTCTTGTCGACAGGGAGCCAGTGTAGGTTTCTCAGGTGGGGGGTGATGTGGCTGCTGCGGGGGATGTTGACGATCAGTCGGGCGGAGGTGTTTTGGATGCGTTGTAGTCTTCGTAGGTGTTTGGCTGGAATTCCTGCTTAGAGTGTGTTTCCGTAGTCCAGTCTGCTGCTGATGAGGGCCTGTGTCACCGTTCTTCTTGTTTTGATCGGGATCCACTTGTAGATCCTGCGGAGCATGCAGAGGGTGTTGTAGCAGGAGGAGGAGACAGTGTTGACCTGCTTAGACATGGAGAGGGAGGAGTCGAGGATGAATCCTAGATTGCGTGCGTGGTCGGTGGGTGTTGGTGCTGTTCCCAGTGTGGTCGGCCACCAGGAGTCGTCCCAGGCTAAGGGGGTTAGAACCCGAGGATGAGGACCACCGTCTTGTCCGAGTTCAGCTTCAGCCGGCTGCTCCTCATCCAGTCAGCGACGGCCTTCATTCCTTCGTCGAGGTTCATTTTGGCAGTGTGTGGGTCCTTGGTGAGGGAGAGGATGAGCTGGGTGTCGTCGCGTAGGAGATGATGTTGAGGTTGTGATGGTGGGCCACTAGTGCGAGGGGGGGCATGTAGATGTTGAACAGCGTCGGGCTGAGGGATAAGCCCTGAGGGACGCCGCAGATTATGTCGGTGGCTTTGGATTGGAAGGGTGGGAGGCGGACGCTCTGGGTTCTGCCTATGAGAAAGGACGAGGTCCAGTCAAAGGCCTTCTCTTGGATTCCGACTTCTAGGAGGCGTGTCTTTAGAGTGCGATGGCGGACCGCGTGGAAGGCGGCTGACAGGTCCAGGAGGATGAGGGCTGATGTTTCGTCGTTGTCTAGTTGGCGCCTGATGTCGTCTGTGGCGACGATGAGGGCTGTCTCGGTGCTGTGGTTTCGTATGAATCCAGACTAGGATGGGTCCAGGATGTTGTTGTCTTCCAAGTGGCGGGACAGTTGCATGTTGACGATTTTCTCGATGACTTTGGCCGGGAATGGGAGCAGGGAGATGGGCTGGAAGTTCTTGAGTTCCTTGGAGTCTGCCTTGGGCTTCTTGAGGAGGGTGTTGATTTCGACGTGTTTCCAGTTTTCCAGGAATGTCGCTGTTTCGAAGGAGATGGTGATGACCTTCCTTAGTTGGGATGCGATGGCTGCATCAGCTTTGTTTTTTTTTTTTGTTTTTTTTTTAAAACCTTTATTGCACAATGTCAAGAAACAAATACGGGCCTACAACCATCTGGCCGGCCACGACAATGTTTGGAGCACATCCGTACACAATACGGCACCGCAGTAGTTCGTCAAACAAAATACAGTCGACTTAAGTTACACTGGAGGAAATACGTACTACTGGGGAGCAGGAGAAGCGAAGGTTTATTTTAAAAGTTTTTTATGAAGAATAATAACTATAAAGCCTAGAAAGGATCAAGGACCAAACATACCAACCACACTGCAGTGGGCTACGCATAGCAAAGAATCCAGCGAGCAAGGAGACAACATCAAAATGGCGGCACCAAGACAGTACCCAAGGATTGGTAGTCTCAGAATACGTTGCGTGCCAATTGCTACCCACCCCCTTACACCCACGCCCTTGACCCAAGAAAAGGGGAAAGAAAAAGGAATGTAGAAATAAGAGAAAAACTAAGGCCCATAGAAACCAAAACTGACAAAATAATATCCCCCCCCCTACCCCCCACCCTACACGCATGCAGAGGCTACGGCCTACCCCCCCCCCCCCCTAGCAGTGTGCCTGTCGCCCAAAAAAGAGTACCCGAAATAAAGAAGAAAGAGAAGAAAGGAAAGAAAAAGGAAACATTTATTACCGGAGGAGGGCCAACCATATGCACCCGAAACAACCAACAGGAATATCATCGGCCACCGCACCCCCGACCCCTAATCAAACCACAGCCAACGTCCAGCATCCCTCTCCATCCATCACAATCCTAGTAATTCAAACAGCAGTAGTAAGGCAGGAAAAAGGCAGAATCAACCCTGTCCCCTGCGATCCAGTGTGTCAGTGAGGTACAGTAGCGAAGTAGCCCTGCGGCGCAGGTGAAGCAGCCGGAATGACCACAGCGAGACAGGGAACCGTCCATCAATATCCATCCGAAGCAGGACAAAGTAATCCATAAAGATACAGTACAGGCAAGCACATAACAGTAGTCCTCCAAAGTTAGTCAACCCAGTCCGAAGCACCATGGCCAGAGTAAGCGTGCCAGTCTCGCCAATAGATCCCAATGGAGGTATTAGATATGGCGTCCAAAGGCGATCTCCCAGTATTTGCACAAGTACAGAAGGCATACTTTCTTCCATTGCTGCAGCAGGCAGTGTCGCGATGATGTTAGGTTCACTCACCCTCAGCACTTCCACGCTTCTCTGAAGAGGCAGCTCGCAACAGCCGAGCCCAGGGTGCAGCGAGATGCCCCGCACACGGGCGCCAGCCCGGCCAGTAGAGGAGAGCGGGGGCAAAATGTCGTCTATTCGGCACTCCAGGTCCCGGGCGTTGTAACACAAGGCATCTCGCAGACCAGCCAAAGCACTCAAGATATCGCCGATACTCAAGGGCGTCATGGGAGAGGATGGTGCTGCAGCTCCCTGCACACGGGGCTCGCAGGCATGTGGCAACCCCCGATCCCGATCGTCGGCATCCATTCCTAGCTGCCGGTCATCAAGGCAGCTCCCCGACAAGCACAGCCAGGGCGTGGGGACCAGGACATCACCCTCCATTCCAGCGCCGCATATGGGGGCAACACAGTGTCGGTCGTAACAGGTGCCTACGGCAAAGACCGGCGCGTCCAGTGCAAGCGCTAAACACTCAGCCCAAAATGGCCCCCTCCACTCCGCTGGAAGGCAAGGAGACTCACAAGATCAGCCGGGGAGAGGGATACAATTGTTGCAGCGGCGGCGATGAAGCCGTGAAACGTGGAAACTTAGAAAGAAACTGTTGCGCCACTTCAGAGGACCCAGAACGTCTGCCGCGTCTCGCCGGCCGATTCCGCACCGCCCACAATGGCCGATGTTGTTGTCGTCCGGCCGGACGCAGCCGAGAACAAAGGACCGGCCTCACTCATCAACCACCAGCAGGAGAACAGGGCGTCCCGTCACTCCCGCCGCAGGGAGACCGACGGGGAGCACACCGTTGGAACCAGCGTCGCTTCCCAAACCTGTTACCGCACCACAGATACAAATCAGCACACAGGAGAAGAAGCAGTACGGGAGGGAAGCGGACGGGTCGGCGGAGCTGAGGGCTCAGGCGGCCATCGCGGTTGCTGGCTAGCTGCATCGGCTTTGTTGAATACGGTGTGTGGGCACGGGTCACACTGACATCCTGAGTGGATGGAGTTCATGACCTTGCGTGTCTCGTCGTCCTTGACGTTGGACTAGAAGGTCAGGCGGTTGGCGCTGGTGGTGTTCACAGGGGAGGTGGAGTCTGGTGTAGTCGGGCGGTCGTGGTGTTGAAGCTGTCATGGATGTCAGCGATCTTGGGGTGGTAGAAGATGGCTAGTGAGTCGGACAGTTCTTGTGAGGGCGGGATGTCGTTGGCGTTTGCGCTGGGGTTGGAGAGTTCCTTTACGATGCTGAAGAGCTCTTTGCTGTCGTGTGCGTTGTTATCCAAGCGGTCTTTGAAGGAGGACCTCTTGGCTAATCTGATGAGGTGGTGATGTCTGTGGGTAGCATCCTTGTTGGCTGCGTGGTTGTCTGATGTGCGTTCGTGGAGCCATGTCTTCTCCAGTTTCAGCATGTGCGTTTGGTGACCTGGAGCTCGTTGGTGAACCATGTGGCTCTCTTGCTGGTGTGGCTGTTGGAGGGTTTCTTGAGCGGGCGAGGGTGTTGGCGCAGTTGTCGATCCACTGTCTGAGGTTGAGGGCTGCGGCGTCAGAGTTGGTGGGGTCGGTGGGTGGGTTCTTGGCGAGGAAGGTGAGTAGCTGGTCTTCGGTGACTTTGCTCCAGCAGCGGAGAGGCAGCTGTTGGGTACAATGGTGCGTGTTTGGTTTCTTGAATGTGAAGTGGATGCAGTGGTGGTCGGTCCAGTGGAGTTCGGTGGTGTGATTGAAGGCGACATGGGAGCCTGTGGAGAAGATGGGGTCAAGCGTGTGGCCGGCTTCATGGGTGGGTGTGGTGACGAGTTGTCTGAGGCCGAGGTTGGCAAGGTTGGCGGAGTTGGCATTGTTGTTGTTCTCGAGGTGGAAGTTCAGGTCCCCGAGGAGGATTTAGCCCGTGGAGGCGAGTGCATGGGTGCTGGTGAGGTCGGCGATGGAGTCGCTGAACTGAGCCCGGGGTCAGGGTGGTCTATAGATGAGTGTTCCTCAGAGGGTGGTGTTGGGGTCGGTGTGTATCCGGAAGTGCAGGTGTTCAGCGGTGTAGAGGGTGTCATCTGCGTGGGTGGCGACTTTGAGGGTTGACTTCGTCCGGGATGGCTATGGCGATGTCGGATGCAGAGGAGTCATTCCACCACGTCTCGGTCAGGAAAGCCACGTCTGGGGCGGAGGTGTCGAGCAGATCCCAGAGCTCGACGGTGTGTTTGCGTGCGGAGCGGGGTTGAGGAGTATGCAGCGGAGGTGGTTGGGTCCAGTTCTTGGGGGTTTGGTGTTTCTGTCGCAGGTGAAGCTGCAGGTGTGGCAGGAGTAGGGTCCGTGGGTCCGTTTCGGGGCAGCCTGGAAGCAGGTGTGGTTTTGGCCGGTGTTGAGTGCGTGGAGGCTGCTAGAGTCGTAGTGGAGCCTGGTGTTGTGGCGTTCGTGGGGTCCAGGGGTTCTGGCACTGGGCAAGGTCCAGGCATGGACGGGCACTGACAGGCTTGCCTAGGCGCGCCTTCGGCGCGCCAGCGGCATTCCCGCTGCGCACGGCCGCTGCGCACGGCCGCTTCTCGGCCTGCATATGAGGAGGCTTGGGAGGGAGGAGCAGCTGGGAGGCGGGAGGCCAATGGGTGTGCTGGGGGGCGGGGCCGCAGGGAGGCAGTAGCGGGAAAGGCCGGGTAGGGAACAGTGGGGGCGGGGGGAAGACGGCAGTAGAAAGGGGCACAAGCAGAGGTGGATGCAGCAGCGAGTGGCGGTGTGGGGGCGACCTGCCTGCAAGCAGCTTCAAAGGTCGCTCCTGATCACCGTCACTCTGACACTTTTAGAGGATGCCTGGGAGGGAGGAGCAGCTGGGAGGCGGGAGCGGGGAGGCCAATGGGTGTGCTGGGGGGCAGAGCCGCAGGGAGGCAGCGGTGGGAAAGGCCGGGTTTGGGAGCCGTGGGGGGCGGGGGGGAAGACGGCGGCAGAATGGAGCGCAAGCAGCGGTAGTTGCAGCAGCAGGTGGCAAGTGACGGTGTGGGGGTGACCAGCCTGCAAGCAGGGTCAAAGGTCGCATGTAAGCACGCATCTCTGGGGATTCCTGCCCTTGGGAAATGCCTTAGTCAAGGAACAAGTCTCCAAATCTAAGAGCCATCTTGATTGAAAGTTCTCAATGGGGCCTCAGTTGACCTCAATTGTCAAAGTAGAGTATTACCATGTGGCATCCTCGCTGGGTCAGGTGGGCAGGGCTAGCACTGAGTATTGTCCGTAGGGCAGAGAATGCTAATGGGTGAACTTCACCCTTCTACAGTATCAAACCATATACTTCAAAATATGGCAGCTTGCCTTTTAGTTGGGCTGAATCACAGCAACCATGTACTTTGTGATCCTTCAACTGCTGCAGCCCCTTCAATTGAAAATAAAGTATATAACCCATTAAGCTTTTTAGATCTGGCATTAGCCAAGAACTTTAGATTTTGCAAAACATTATCTGTCCAATATTCTTACTTGAAGGGGCCTTCAAACAGCTCTTTTCATCCATTAGTCTTTTATTGTGTCATTCAAATTTTACTTCATCCCACTTCTGCATAAAGCATGGGGCAATAGGTCAGCCCACATCAGCCATTGGCTAAATTTACTGTGAGTGACGGCATTCTTCCCTTCCACGCAGAGAACATACACACACAAAGTAGTTCTCTCCAACGGACTACAATGGCAATGTGTGTGTTTTTGAGGCCAAACAAATCACTTTGATTTTACCTAATGTTTCATTTTTTTAGATTGGTGAAGTCCAGCTGCTTTAGCTACAATAACATTTTGCAAATCCTATAACAAAACAAGGATTGACACATATGTAAATAATATGCCCACTGGCTTTGCAAATGCTTGTTATAATAAGGAACCTCTCCTTCTCCAACCGAAGTGGTTTCATCATGTTCCTTTGAGTTCCATGAAGTTCTGATAGACACTTCTAATAAATGTTCCAAGAATCAGACATGCGCACTCTGGCAGTAGATCATTCTCATTTGTGGCCCCTGTGTTGTGGATATCTTAAAATCGCAGGCCCTCTGTCTTTGTACGATATAGGGCAAAAAGAGCGTTCAGAATGGAGCGGAAGACCTGGCACTCTGTGAAACAGTACATGGCCTTGTATGTATGTATGTAATATTTGTAGAGCACAAAAGTAACTGAAGGGGAGCTGAAAACTGTATCAAAGCAACAAAAAAATGCCCATAAATGATAGGAGGAGCAGATGAGTTCCTAGAGCAGAAGTGGACTCTTACTGCGTTGTGATTTAGTGTTCTTTAAAGAGGGGTGCCTTGAGCTCTACTCTAAAGTGCAGAAGTGTTGGTGAGGTCACACTTTGATACAGAGATGTAATTCAACTTACAGGGTGCATAGATGGGGAAGTCCTATTGTTTTTTCATTTGTTTTTTTACATTTTTATATTTCCAATCTAATGGTGTCCAGTTTATGGGTGTGCCAAGAGCCACCGGAGATGCAATGCAGAGTTCAACTCTGGTGGCACCTGGAGCACTCCGTGTGTCTTGTTCATTCTACTAAATGTCAAATTGCCCAGATGAAATACAAATGTTATGTTATTTGAACTTCTAGAGAGCACGGTTACCTGGGGTGTCCTGGCGCTGAACACTACCTGCTGGTTATCAATATTGGAAGATGTTACTGTGTGAAAAGCTACATTTTCAGCCCCTTTCTGAAAGAGAGAAGATCTACTGAGTTCCTTAAATGGAACGGGGGATCATTCCAGGCTTTAGAAGCGCAATTAATAAAGCTCCTGCCCCCCCAGCTGGCTTTTTTAATCAGGGGAACTAGGACTTGTTTTGCTCCTGCGGACCGAAGAATCCTTCCAGGAGCATCCCACTTAAATGTTTGCCTCAAGTGGGGCCTATTCCATTGAGGGCTTCAAAAGCCAAGCAGAGGGCCTAAAAACACACACTTTGTTTCACAGGGACCCAGTGTAGTTGTTTTAACTCATTCTTTACAGAGACAAATTTTGTTGTCCCTGTCAGCAGTCTGGCCGCTGCATTCTGCGCAATTTGAAGCCTATTAATGTGCTGCTTTTGAGCATTCAAATATAGACTGTTACAATAGTCTGGCCGTGTCATAATGAGTGCCATGATCACTATCCTAAGACTACCTTCAGGATGAAAAAATGTATTTTCCTTATAATACTGAGTATTTGGAAACATGCTGAGACCACCGAGCTTATGTGATCGCAAAACGTAAGCTTATTGTCCACTATCACCCCAAGGAGCGGGGCAGATACCCAGATCTTCTGGCCATCAGTCTGGCGTCCATAAATTAAGGTTGTTCCCAAACATGATGACCTCTGTTTTACCTGAATTTAGTTTTAGGCAATTGTATAACATCGACCCAGAGATAGCTTTCATACAATCATGGAAACGAGCCCCTGTTTCCTTCTCTTCCCTGTCCCTAAGTGACAACACTATTTGAGTGTCATCCGCATAGGAGGTATAGTTTGGGCTAACCTATCATTCTGCGTTAAGAACCTCTCAGGTGTAGAGTCTTGGTACCCTTTGAGGATCTCCAAATAATTGAATATCAAAATAGCACCACTGGCAACTCTATTTAAAAAAAATTGGAGTGGTGGTATATTTCCATGCTAAAAACACTCAGATTATGATGTGGTTAAACTGATCTAACCCTGCTGACTCAAATAACTTGCCAAGTTACAGCAGCATAAAGGGGCTAAACGAAGAGTGCCTAAAGTAGTGGTACTTGAAGTAAGGCCCGGCAGCCGCATGTGGCCCTCCTGGCCTATACATGTGGCCCCCTGGTCAACAGCAGCACTCAGATGCTGTTAACTTGACTCAGCACTATGATTAAAATAATGTTAAATAAACAGGCAATCCTTTGGTTAAACATTAGCTGAAGTTAGAAAAAGGAAGTAACTACATTGTCCTGCACTGCTTAAACTTCAGGAACACCTTTATTTTAAAAGACATATTGCAGCAAAAGTTAAAAAATATGATAAGGTCTATGAAAAAATCAAAAAAAGCGTATATCATTAACATGCAGAACCATTTCACCTTAGTACATCAGATTATGTCAGTGCATTGAGGAGTATTTTCTTTTTAAGTGATAGTTTTCAAACATGAATTCAGAAACACTCATTTTTCTCCCCAACCTGAAAACAATGCCAATAGTGAATGAAGAGGCAAGTCAGCTGTTATGTGCACTCTTTGGGTGGCCTGGGTGCCTATTATACATGAACACAATTATAGTTTATTCAATGAAGCTCAGGAGGTGTTTTTGTACAGTACAGATCAAGGACTCATGCATTCTGAGGTTCTCCTATACGCGATGATGAAGAAAAAGTAGGAAAAGTGAAATAAAACAATTGCCTAGGATCACACGATTTGGTAACGTGGGGAAGCTGGGATTAATCCCAGGTTTTCTGGTTTTGCATTGTGCAATTCAACCACTAGGTGTACATGCTTCACTTCCCCTACACCCCCCACCTCACAAAACGCCCCCTTTGTGACCCCCACCGTGCTAGCATCAAATGCGGCCCTCGGTCACATCACCAACCAAACTTTGTGGCCTGTGGGAAAATGTTTGTGAATACCTACGGTCTAAACACTAATGTTTGGTTTACAAATCAATACATAACAAGCATTTGCAATGCAATAGGTCTCGCAATTAAGCTACTTTGAGCTGTTGGCATTGTAAATGACAGCCCAGTGTGTTTAACAGTGCCTGAAAGCACGGAGCAGGGCCAGAGGTGGCTTGTTCCAGCATTGGAACCAATGTTGAAGTGAAAAATGTAAATGATTTTGGAGGGGGTGAGGTGGGCAACACTTGTGTAGCACACCGCTACTCAAGATTATATATGTGCTATAGTTAGAAGAGTTTGGGATCAGGGGCAGGGACGAGTTCAAAAATAAACGTTGGCTCAATATTAAGAGTCAGTTGTTCACTGATCACTTTTCAGTCAGGAATTAGGAGTGTGCTCAGTGGTCAGGTCGCACCTAATCCTCGCCAGTGCGAGATCACTGGCCGACCTCATACAATTTGTCGGCCCGATTCCATTGCCCTGTGGTTATGTGTTCACTTGGGTAAAGTTCTCCTCTGGCTGGCAGTCACAGAAAAGAGGAAAATGATTGAATGGGAAATGTCGGCCCGAGGACAGGAAGCAATGGGCTCAGTGCATGGCCTTCTAGTGCAACTGACGCACTGTGAGCAGTAGTGTGCATGGAGAATGCGTTTATCTCATGCAGGTTTGCGGTGTGCAAACAAAGCCAGACCTTTCCTATGCATGTGAGATGAAGCCACTACTGCGAAGCCAGGAATTGAATGAGAGGGGAGTATCCCGAGGCCTTACTTAATCTGTTATTTGTTTTTCATTTCATGCTTATGTGTCATGGGGGGCAGAGGCGCTGGTCAATTAGTGGAGAAGTGTGGCTCAATGGTTAGAGCGGCAGACCCTGATGCAGAGGTCTGGCCCGAGAACAGGGTTCAATTCCCCGCCTCGGCGGGTCTTGGACTCAAAATTCCACGGACCTGATAATTCTCGCCTCAGTGCCTATTCCAATCATGGAGTCCCACTCTGCAACTCTGGGCAATAGCTTGCTTAATCTCCACAACGGCCCCCACAACGCTAAGGATGCTTGGCCTCCACCTTGGGGGTGCCCAGGAGTGGATGCCTCACAGGGAAAGCCAGGATGGGTTCCACAGCGGTATTCGAACAAGCGCCTTGAGACCCTTGCGAGTGAGTAGTGTGCTATACAAGTATCAATTTACATTTTTTAGTGCGGGGTGGCATGCACGGGGTGCATGCAGGCTCCACCCCCATTTAATTCACAGTGAGGAGAAGGAGAATTTGGGGGATGACGCCTGGTACCTGGCTGTGGACTGGGCCGTACTTGGGGGTGCTCTTGCTGGGGCGCCGGCGGTTGGAGGGGCTCCGCAGTGACACCGTCAGGTCAGTCGCTCGGGCATTGGGGTTCTGCCACAGGAGTTGCGGTGGGCAGTGAGCAGCGGGGTTGATGGCAGGGGCAGGCCAGTTTGATTCTCATGCAGCCCAAAACGGACCTACGGGAGTGTCGGCTCCATCATGCAGTGCATAGCTGTGCCTCCACATGCCTGCGGTTGTGGCGGCGTGTTGATGTGGGGGGCGCAGATGAAGCACTTTTGGCTTGCAATGGAGCATTTGCAAATAGGGTGCCGCCGTAATTCAATTGGTGCTGGTATAATGTTTTTGTTGCCCCAGCCGGTGTTTTGCTGCGTTCGTGACACCGCGGTACCCGTGGCACAGCACGGGGATGCAGGGAGGAGGGGGAGCGCGGATGCAGTGCCATCAGATGGGGGGGGTGAGAGTAATTGAAGGAGACTGCATCACACAGCAAGCAAAAGATCCAGTACCGGTGAGCGGGGCCTAAAGGAGACAGGGCGGTCACCAAAAAGCCTCACTTTCAATGGGAGGCCAGCGTTTACCATAATGGTTGACGCGCGCCAATCAAAAGCATGGGCGGAGCTTCCACTCCACTTCCGAATTCAACTTGAATACAATAGATCTCGCAGAGCGACAGCGCATGCGCTGCAACGCTAGGCGAAACCTAAAAATGGCAGGCCAGTAAAGCTCCGCTTATTATTCCAATATGAGGAAATTTTGCAACAATTACACCTTTCTCTAATTTAGAAGGAAAAGAATGGAAATAATTCCTCTTAAAAATAGGCAGATTCAAAATCTTGGTATTTTAGGTAGCCATTATTAACCCACTGCTTCACAATTCATTTGTGTTTCTGAAGTCACTGTTGTTGTCCCGATCTTGAAAGGGCGCCCGCTTTATAGGCATACAAATCAGTGGGTGATTTCAGATGCTACAAGTTAGGGTGACCAGCTCCCTCCAAATCCCCCGGACACACCATTACGAACCCTGGCCTCTCCTTTTACAGATCATTGCTTTTTGGTGCGTGGCTCCAGGTGGGTGAAGTGAACGAAGCCTACAACTCCCAGAATACACTGATTAGTTAAATGAAACTCAGCACCAATGCTTTCACTTCACACTGCATGACGTTTCATATCATAACCCACGCTGTGTGCAATATTTAGGTCACATGTGATTCGCTCAATGTTTAAACAAATCGATATCAATGCACAGCTAAAAGTGGCCCTCGTGCAAGATACTCACCTCCCTCCGCCCTTTCGAATAGAAGAGGAAACAGAGAATCCTTGCGCTTGTACCGATTGTGGAGTTCGAGCGCCCCCTGCTGTCATATGGGTCTCATCCATAAAGACGTCTATTTTGAGTAGAGAAGCCCAAGGAGCTCGAAAGATCCGCACTCTATTAGCAAAGTCAGCGCTGAAATACACCACACGGCGGGCGCGCAACGCCCACAGGCGTCTAAAGGCATCAGCCCCACCCATAAGGCTTTATTAAACCAAGTATAAGATTTGTGTACACAGGCACATCCGGAACTCGCATATTACATATTGTTTTCATATGTGATCATGAAGAAAAAGGAGGCAGTGAAATAAAATAATTGACTAGAATCACACAAGCTGGTCAAAAAAGGAAAGCTGGGATTGATTTCAGTTTTGCTGGTTTCACATTAAGCAATTTGGCCGCTTGATGAGTAGCTCTTTTCTTCTCCCATTTACATCAAAGGTTAAGGCTTTGATTCTAATTCCTGGCACGTGAGGTTTAAACATGGGTCGCGTCCAGAACGACGTAAAGGTTGAGCTCTTTGGGCACGAGGGCGGTAAAGGACCTCGAGCTGAGATAGAGCCAAAGATTCAGTGTCTCACTCACCCCTAAACCCCAGACAAGGGGGCATTGCCCATTCTCATCACTTTGCATCAGGACCAGTGACATACAATACCAAAACATTGGGGGCCAAAAACAGCCCCATCGCTCATCACTGCCACTACCCGAGGTGCCGCCTACCTCATAAGTTACTACAGGCCCCAAAGTTTGCAGCTACACTGCACACTACTCTGCTGGAACCTATTAGTGCCAGGGACCATTATATCTCCAGTGGGCTCCAAAGAGACTATTGGGGTCTGGAGTTACAAATCCACCACACCTGCAAGCACAGAGGTGACATTTGGGGCTGTATTACGGAAGTTCCAGGGGAGCTCAATGGGTGTTTGCGCCTGCTTTGCTCGCCCCAGGGTACTTTGGTATTACAGAAGGGGCCGCAGAAGCGTGTGTTTCCCCTTCTGTAATACCGCTAGCGCTGGCTCACATAAAGCGGCAGGGGTAACTTCAGAGGCTGTTCCGACATTTGCAGGGGGCGTGACCCAATGCAAATTAGGGAATCCGCTATGCCTCTGTGGCCGCACCGAATTATAGATGCGGACGCAGAGGCAAAGAAGCTGTCAGGAGGTGTACTGTCAGTGCGTCCACTGATGGCAGCCCTTTGCAGGGGGAGAAAGGAGTCCCATGACCGCCCCAAACATCCCCATGCAGGCGGGCGCAGTCACTCACTGCACCAACTTGCAACGAGGTCTCTAATCTCCTTTAAAAGTTCAGGGGAGCTGCACTCTGAAACACAGAGCGGCTTTAAAGCATCCGCTCCATTTTTCGCAAAAAGTTCTCTGCCCTCATGGCCTTATGAGTGTGCAGCAGCCCTGTGGGCAGGGCATTCATGGTATTAGGGCACACTTTCCCTGGTTGCGCTCGTCACACCTGTTTTAAGGTGCACCGGGCGCAAACAGGGAAAGAGCGTCCTTTACATAAAAGGGTTCCTGGAGCATTTTTTGCATTTTGGGGACAAATTCCATGTCTGTGAGCACAATCACAAAAAAAGTTCCCTTCCGAGTGGAAATGCTTACGTGAACTTGTGAATTTGCACCTGCACTGGAAACAGCGCATTTGTGAAAGGGGGATTGGCTAGTTGAAACCAGATTCAGATTTAAGGGGACCATGGATGCCCCGTCAAGCTAGTGCAGTGCATGATTGCACCTCCTGGACGGGGAGATGCATTGGTGTCCCTGGGAACCACAGATCCCATTCCAAAAGGAAATCATTGTGATGCACGCTGGCTGTGTGCCACCTTTTAATGTTATTGCACAATCAATGCACCTACCAACACTGGCTTCTGTGCCTGCTCTGTAGTACGGCATGGGCACAGGGTCAAATGTGTGCTATCGTTTGCATGGAGCCACACGTGCAAGCAAATGAGGGAACCCACAAGCATCAGCTCCCCATTCTGTAATACCACGTGCCAGGGCACAAGTCCTAAAAAAAGAAGTGGGGGGACGCTGACGTCACGACATGAAGTGTAGTCACGAAAGGTGGCTTGCACCATCAGACTCATAGCCTCCCCTCGCTCACCCCTTAGATGCGATTGCATCAGAGAAGCCAGCGTGTGAGCAGCATTCTGAATAAGCTCCTATCTCGCCCCAGAGAGGCCAAAGAGTGAATGTGTGGCTCCATTTGCTCCAGTTATCGAGCTCCCGGTAAAATAAGTGGGGGGGCCCCGTCCACCCGCGTGGTACCCCGACTCGAGCCCTGCACCGTGCCCCAAGAGTGCAAAAACACGTGCCAGTGACACGTGCCAGTGACAGTGTGTAATATGCCCCCTGATACTCTTTTTTATGTTCAAAATAATTTTATTGATTTTTTCAGAAAGTGACACAAATAGACAAAACAGAAAAATATACGATATATCAGTAAATTACAACTAAGTGAATAAGAAAAAATACAAAAAGCATGCCCCCTGATATTCTAGTATTACTTTCTGTCTAGAACTCCCCTCTGCACTGGAACCTGGGGAGGCAAAGTGAAGGTAACAAACCTGACAATCCAAAAAGTGGGGGGCAGGGCCTGGCTTGCAGCTGTGGCCCTCCTACATGGCTTGCCCCACTGTCCCTTCCACCGTGCACGGAATGCAGCTGAAAGTAACGCCTTTCCACTGTGGTTTCGAAGAAAAATATGAAAGAGCTGCTCATGGCCACACTGAACGACATTAAAGCTGATATTAATGAAGTATGATCCTGTTCGGATCACCTGTGCCTCGCGCATGAGTCACACGCACTTTATTACAGTCATTACAGCGTCACGCTTCGATACTTACGGGTTGCAGCGCTTTACGGAAACCATAACACAAATAAATCTGTTCTGCCTTCTGCCCTCCACACAGAAGTCGCTTCAAGCCTTGCTTGGGTTTCTAGAGCTCGGTCCGTGAGACACACTAATCACCACAGAAGCCCCAGAGTAAACAGCAATAAACACTATTAATACTAAATTAATGTTTCAAAGGGGCATTGTATAGGTGTGACATGACGTATGCAAAGGCAGGTTGCAGTCCTACGCTTTTTGCACTCACACAGCTGTAGAGAAACTCCGGTGCCCTGCTAAGCCCTCTCCTCTTGAAATTCCAGGCAACCAGTTGCAAGTGGCGAGTGGTGGACGCAGTTGCGGCCTACTGTTTTTAGGGCACTGGGGTGTATGTGTCCATTTTAAAATTGAGCATTCAGTCTGCTTAATCAAGAATTGCAAATAAAACTCACTGCCACGTACAGGCACCAATAGTCGGTTCCAGGGTGCAACTGGAAACACCAGGATGTTCTCCAGATAAGTTTATTAGAAGAACAAAAACCACAGGCTTCCAACTGGACACAGTATAAACCATTTGTAATTGGTCCACTGGAATTTCAGTTCATACGAATATGACTCTTCCTTTGAAAGAAATCGCAGTTTCTCACTTGCAAGGAAAATGTATTTAAGAATGGTCCCTGCCATGTCTTGAAATCTGCTTTTCCGCTGCAGAGAGGGAGGTTTCACGTACCAAAATAGACACATTTTACTTTGATTACGACCAAAATTTTGTAGATTGGTTTAAATTCATCGCAAATTAGTAATACACACACTTTTCATGCACCAGCATGAAACTGCATGGGTGGATGGATGGATGTGTTGTATGGTGGTAGGTGTAAATATAGATGATGGGTGAGTCTTAGAATAGTAAATGGGGTCTGTGGAAATTGGGTAGTTATCTGGGTGAGTTGATGGATGATTTGTGTACTTCGATCCTTCGAAAAGAATAGCTTCAAATTAGTTCCTAGCTGATTGATAGGATGCCCAAGAGATTCCAGAAGATGAGTTTTGTATTTTTTTCCCTGATGGCGAGCCTCAGAGCAGCTAGCTGCAGGAAGCCTGATCCATAGGTACAGGCCGGATCATCCTTTAAGGTGGAGCAGCGTCGCCCCACTAGAAAAATTCCCCCAGGGTTTGAAAAGTAAAATGGTAAGTGTCAGGACAGAGGGGCGAGGCAGCAGCAGAAAGCAGTGATGGGAAGGCAGGGCACTTACGTGTACAGTACACGTGACTTTTTGTCCGTCCAGCTTGTGACGACCAGCCAAACGTGCAGTTTAAACCTCTCTAATACATCTGTCTTAGACAGCGTGATTAGAGACAGCAGAGGGCTGCAGTGACCTCAGGAGCAGCGAGAGAGGCCGCTCCCTCCAATACTGTGGCTGCTTTCATGCTGCATGAAAGCAGCACCAGGATTGGTTACTGCAGCTTCCTGGCCCGTGGTGGAGCCTGCCTGCCTGGAGCACAGAAGATCTGAGAAAGGAGAACGTAACGCCAGGATTAAAGGTGAGTGTAATTATTATTTTTTTTTTAATGATTCATAACTTTTATGTTTTTTACCTCCTGCATCACCACCCTCCTTACATGTCAGCCACTACTGCATGGGCAGGGTCCTCAGGCGGAGCTTTGTGAAGCGTCTGGTTGGTTTCACACTGCACTGTGAGCGTAGGATCAGGCACTAGATAAGTGTAAGCAGCATCCATAAGTGTAGTGTTGTATTTTGTCACTGCAGTGATTTGGGGCAGAGTAGGTGGACATATGTGTGCTAGGTCTGGGCTCTTAAATCTCTTAAAGGTGAATGAGTGTGGTGTTGGGGAACCTAGATTGCAACTATGTAACTATGCAGTGTTTCAGAAGCTAATGCACAGATTGTTTAAGTCTACTCATGGCATCCTGTAGTTTCAGGATGCTCTCCGGCTGATGAGCGTGGATAAGAAGCAGCCAGCGACGGCTCGTGGAGGGAGTTACGGTGGGGCAGGAGGGCGGGGAGGGGGAGGGGCAGGGCGGAGGTTGCTAAAAACCGGCATATGGATAATTGCAGGTAAGTAAACAATTTAATTAATAAAACGAATTTCGTAGCTCGCACTGCATTGCATTTTGCGATGCAAGGCGCACTACGAAATTCGTTTTATTAATCAAATTGTTTACTTACCTGCAATTATCCATATGCCGGTTTTTAGCAACCTCCGCCCTGTCCCGCCCCCTCCCCGCCCTCCTGCCCCACCGTAACTCCCTCCACGAGCCGTCGCTGGAAGCAGCATGTCCAACGACGTAGATAAGTGTTAAACATTCTTAAGGTGCAAGGGCTGACTGCAGAATAGGTTTGACTTACTTGGGACAAGGAGTGATAGAGAGGGGATCCAGCTGATGAAAGACATCAAGGAAAATTCTACTCCATCAAATAAAGAAGCGTTTTGAGGATCAGTTCAGTTTTATGCTGAATTTTAACGAATTGTTCATGAAAAAACATATTCTTTAAGGCAACTGTTAAAGAACAAGACTACATTTGGTTGTTCAGATCATTGTCAAGATGATTTCGGAAAGATCAAAACTGGATTTTTTAGCAGGTTCTTTACAAGGCTTCCATCCTTCTACAAACTGGGGCATATTACCAACAACTAGCGATAATTATCGCTATGTTGGTTTAGCGACGATATTTTTATCGCCGAGCTGCGGCGATTGTTATCGCTTAGAAACCTTGCTATTATCAAGGTTTATCTCCTAAGCGATAAAAATCGCCCGAAATGCATGAATATCGCTGAAAACTCAGCGATATTCATGCATTACCGAGCTAATGCTCTTAGCCATGTTATCCACCTACCATTGGATAACATGCCTACGAACTGCTCAGGGGCAGGTGTTAGCTTTTGGAGATATTCGCGCTTAGCGCGAATATCTCCAAAAGTTGGTAATAGGAGATAGCGATGTTAGCGACTGTTTCCAGTCGCTAACATCTTGGCACGCCCACTTTGCATGTCATTAGTGATAAATATCACTGACAAGCAAAGCAGTGCCCAAGATGGTCGCTATCTCCTACTAGCTGTCGCTAACTGGTGTTAGCGACAGCTAGGTAATAGGGAAATAAAATTATCTCCGCTTTCTTGGCTTTTAAAGCCGAAAAAGCGGAGATAAACCCCCTTGATAATATCCCCCTGTATTGTAACCCTGGATGCAAGTTACATGGGAATTGGAGTGTCTCTGTCGCAAAAAGAGCCAGGCAGAAGGGAAGTAACAGTAGCATCTTCCTCAAGAGCTTTGTCACCAACAGAGGAGCGATACTATGTTATAGAGAAAGAGACACTGGCAGTTGTTTGGGGTCTTGAACATTTTTTGCAATTTTTGTGTGGCTTGGAAATCTTACTGAGATGTGATCACAAACCATTAGCCGTATTTTTATCTACGGATGGATTACTTACTGCCACTGCTGGGATAGCTCACTTCTCCATGAGATGAATGGACCAAAATGATAAGATCCAATACATCCCAAGTGTCAAGAAGAGGGATGCTGATTGTTAAAGTAGGCTGCCACTACTGCTGGGAGAAGTTCCTAAAGATGGTTGAGAGGATTAAAGGGTTTCACAGTTGGTAAAAGAGCAGTTTGATACTAAAATGAAAGAGGAGTCGGAAGGCGCTGCTTTGAAGTTTGTGTATGACTATATCAAACATGGATGGCCACAGAAACAGGAGTTGAAAAGGGAATGGTGTTAGATTTGGCAAATTTGCAGTGAACTTTCAGAGAAGGAGAACAGATTGCTAAGAGGGATGAATATTGTTCCTCCAGTTCATTTAAAGGGAACAATAATGAAAACATGTCATGAAGCACACAAAGACATTACTAAGTGAAAGAGTTGTATTGGGGGCCAGGTACTAATGAAGAGATGGAAAATTTGGTACAGATTTGCATGAATTGGGAGGGTGCTGATAAGTCAAAAGTTACACACACACCCCTTTTTATCCCTAGTGAAGTGACATGGCTTGGGAAAAGATTGGTGACTATGTGGTAGAATCTGTGGGCATAGCAACTGAATGAATAGTTCTCGCAGTTACTTTTCCAAATGACTAGACATTGGTTTTGCAGAGCATTCAGATACTGAGGTTTTGGTGAGGTTTCGACATGAGGTATTCCAAAGAGAAATTTGAAGAGAAAGGTAATCATAGACAAAGAGTCTCAGCTCACTGCAGAGGGGTTGGACGAATTTTTGTAGAGGAATGATAGGGACACAAATGTATATTATTTTAACATTTCCAAGGTGACAGAGAAGTTGAGAGGTTCAATAAAGTGATTGTGAGAACTAGGGTCACCAGTTCCACAGGGGTAGCTTGGCGCGAGCAGGTAGGCACCCGAAAGCTTAGGTGTAAAGTGACCATACAGCACACACACCCACTGAGACAGGAAACGCACACAATAACTGACACCACACCAGCTGGTCTATTAAAATCAATATACTTTTATCTAGATCAAATTCAGGGTAATCAATGTAGCATTAACTCATTAGCAACAGTTATTTAGCAAAGCATCAGTAAATTAATTCAGTATGGCATTAAAGAAGCAGAGTAAACATTTCCTGAGATAACTCCATGCCATTCTATACTCTTAGAATTCATTCAACATTTCCTGAGGCAGAAGTAACCCCATTGGTGTAAAGGATCAGGCAACATCTCATTAATCTTATTAAGCAGGAATAAACATGTCATTAGTAGGAATAAACTTTTCATTAAGCATATGTACACCTTGTGCATAAGGACTGTATCAACATTTCATTAAACCCGTCTCAATACCAGGTACCACCATAACCTCTGTGGCATTACCGTTGACCGGGCCTAAGTGAGGCCAGTAAAACAGTAGCACTTCAGCAGTAACCCCCTCAGTTCCTGCCTAGGGGAAGGTTAGAACAAACAGTCCCCCCATGCGGGGTTAACTCTACCGTGATGCAGGCCCCAAATGTTCCTACAGTGCTCTGACCCAGTTCAGTAGGGGGCCTGCACAGAAACAACCAGGGCCAACAGGGCCCAACTACAAGTCCTCCCCCTTGGGGAGGGGCGGCCGCGGGGCTCCCTCTTCGTTCCTCGGGGCCCCCGCTCTTCCTCCTAGCCTCCCGCCCGCCTCCCCGGGGAGTTACCTTGTTCTTCGGCTCCAACAGGAGCCCTTACGGGGATTTCCTTGGTGGGGAGGGCTCTCGTTCCCCTCAGAGCCCTCCAACAGCGTTGTTTCCCGCTCCCGGGCCTTCGGTGACGTCTGCGGCCCGGGAACCAATCAGGGGACTGGTGCGAAGGGGCCCGGCCACAGCGGCCAATTTCGAGACAGGCCAGGTGGGCGCGTCAGCCTGAGCCAATGGTTGCGCAGCAGTGGGCGGGGGCGCGGCCAATGACGTGGCCAGGCGCCCCCGTCACGTGAGGCGAGTGTTCCTGCCTCCCGGGGCCTATTATGTGATGCGGCTGCCCTCTCCCAGCTCCGAGGGCCGCTGGGACAAGACGAGCAGCAGTGGGGGCCTCAATAGCCCAGCGACGGGCCGCAGCAGTGACGCAGGCCCTCAGGATGCTTCCGGGTGGCGCGAGGCAGCGCCCACAATCCTCGGGTCGCGGTGGTGAAAGCGACAGCACTCCCGGAGATGAGGCGCTTCAGGGCTCCCAGAGGACCGGGGCTGCGACGGTGAATCACCAAGGCAGCACTTCAAGGGGCACAGCGCGATGGCAGTTAGGTTGGCGCTTGGTGATTTGAGTGCCTCGAAGCCCAGCACAGGGGCACGGGACAGGACAGTTTGGGAGTGAAGCACGATGGGGGCACAACACAACAGTTCTGGCACAGCGCGGCCCAGCACTCAGCAGGGGGCCACTTTACAAACAGTTTCTGGCAGGACGGGCCACACGACAGTAGCAGGACAGCAAAAGGGGCACAGGTTGAGCCAAGGAGCGCAGAGATGACACAGCACCAGTACCTGGTTGAGCCTGAGTAGTCCTTCTGGCAGACAAATGTTCTTCTTGGCGCTTGTTGGTTCCGGCGCCCTTGTGAAGCAGTTTCTTGGGGGGAGGTTGAGTTGGTGGCTGAGGACGGGTTGGTTCCTGTAGGTCACTGCAGGTGGTCCCTGGGTTCCCCCCACGCTGGGCCAGATCAGTGGATTTGGTCAGAGTCCCTTACTCAACTTAGAAGGCAGCGCCTAGGCCCAGTCACTTCTAGTGGTATAGGTTCCTCCCCCCTGCCTAAAACTCCTGCGTAGGTTCCCCCTGGTCAGTGATGCCCCAACTGACAAAAAAAGTTTCCCTCCTTTCCTTAAATATTCACAGGTCAGGTGACCTCTCTCTAAGGTGGCAAATGGAGACCCCTCCCCTATTCCGGAAGGTTCCAGGAGCTTCCACAGTCTAGCTACGGGCAGGGAAGGCGGGCTGGTGTTGCAACAGTATCTTAAGATCCCAGCCAGCTCCTGGCTACTAGGGTGCTACTAAAAAGACCACTCCGCAGTAGCAGGGGCCTGTGGCAGCCATGTTGGTAGGAGAGAGCACCTGCACCTTAGCACTGATTAGCAATGGTAAGGCGCCCGGAGACCTAGGTCCAACAAAAAAGAGGGTGGAAAAACCAAGACAAGGGCGAAAAAAAACAGGGAAAGACCACCCTAGGGCTGACAGGTCTAACAGTGATAAAAGGTACAATACAGTTAGTTAAGCGGCAGAATAGGAACTGGGTCCTGGGGGTAAAGAGAATTGTTTGAGAGTGTTGCATCACCATGACTGTCAAGCAGTACTGCCCTTTTACCATTATGCGGGGGAGGCAGTCTAAAGAAATGGTCTCCAGAGGTGAAGATGGGACATATCAAGGAAGCACAAGGTGCGTGTAAAAGGTTTGTGATAAGAGATGAGGAGTGAAGAATGTGGTTTTAGACGAGGGAGACATAGGGTCAGTTAAGAAGCATGGTATGGTTCAGAAGGGTGAGAGGTTTTTTTTCCAGAACCATTGGACGTGGTAGAGATTTTTACCAATGCTGCCAAACTTAGTGATGGTAGAGTTCAGTATATGAGTATATCAGTGAAGTGCAGAGGAAAGTGCACTAGAAAGGTGGAATATTTTGTGCAAGATGAGAGAGGAAATCAAAAAAAGCTATGGATGGTTAACATATGAAAGCAACGATCAAACTGCGAGTTGTACAAGGAAGTTAACAGATATGACTAGTAGTTTCATGTCACATCAACCTGTTATTGATGCGAGCAGACAAGAAGTGGGCTCCGCAAGAGTACATTTGTGTGCACCATTTTGCAACCATAAAGCGCAAGATATGTAAAATTGAACTGTGAAGAGAATGGATGGCTGTGGTACACTTGAAGCTCCTCTGTATTCTCACCTGTTCCCCCTCATTTCCCACAAGTTAAGATGGATTTAGGTTTCAGGATCCAAGGGCAGGCGTCGGCCAGACCCCGGTGATGTGCAGTCTGCACAGCCCATCAGAAGACATCACTCTGACTTAGCCCCAGACAGAAAGGCAGGGCCAGACTGACCGCAGGGGGCATCGGGCATTTGCCCGGGTACGTGGCTGGAAGGGAGGGGGCTGGGTTTACAGGCAGTAGGGGCTGGTTTTGTTACTGGGGGCTGGTTTTACCGCTGTGGTGCAACATCGGCCCCCAGTAACAAAAGCAGCAGTGCTTCACTCCTACACCCTGCCCCCCTCTCCCACCAGGGGCTGGTCGACAACATTGACAGGGCCGATATGAGTTCCCAGTCCGGCCCGGTGGAAAGGATGGTGTCTCCAGCCTCGTGTCTAGTGCACAGGCCCTTACATGACTGGGGGCCTGTGGCAGTGCACACACCGGAGAGATGAAGGCCATGTCGTCCGATGCAACTCTGCATGAGATGGGTCTATACAGGGTTGGTCGTCCTTGGTCCCAAACACAAACCCATTGCCAAAACAATATGAAGAGCACACACTAGTCACTGCAGTGATTCAGCAGAGGGCAATCAATGGAAAATGATGATTGTTCTATGCGTCACTGTTACAGTGTCAACCTTCTCTAGGTGTTTTGGTTTCTGTTGATGTGAATGTAGACATGTGGTCTTCGTTCTTCAGGTGCCATGCCGTCATGGACACTTTGGGCCTGATTTAAAGCATGACACATGGGATACTCTGTTGCAAATGTGACAAATATCCTGTACCCCGTATTACAAGTAACATAGGATATAATGCAGTCGTAATGTGGCAGACGGGATATTCGTGAGGTTTTTGACAGAGTATCCCTTCCGCCAAACTCTAAATTCGGCCCTTTGTCTTGATACACGGAGACCACAGACAAGATTGTGAACTCCAGTAGTGCCAAGGCATCACAGATCCTTTACTCACGGGTGTCCACAGTGGCCACCGGGTCTCAAGACCTCACCACAATGCCAGGTAGTCCAAATCCTTCCCAAGATAGTTGTGGGCTGCATTGGAGCTTCTCTCACGAATGTATGACGTTACAACGCATACATTCACAACGCCTACCATTACAACAAAACTTTTACAATGCAGGATCCATTACAACGCATGCCATTACAACGCATGCCATTACAATGCAGCTGCTATTACAATGTATGCCATTACAATGTAAGTATGGGTAAGTATTTTATTTTAATTTTAATTAATGGGAATGTATTAGTAGAGTAAATATTGGATAGTGTAGGGGTTAAAATGACTATTCTAACTCTAGGGGGGTGTAATAGTAGGGTAAGTGTTGGATAGTGTAGGGGTTAAAATTACTATTCTAACTCCAGGGGGGTGTAATAGTAGGGTAAGTGTTGGATGGTGTAGGGGTTAAAATTAAATTAAAAACTTGCCCATACTTACGTTGTAATGGCATGCATTGTAACAGCAGCTGTGTTGTAATGGCATGCGTTGTAATGGATCCTGCATTGCAAAGGTTTCGTTGTAATGGTAGTGCGTTGTGAAAGTTGCGTTGTAATGCCTGTTTCCCCCTCCCACCTCAGCTCTCCACAGTCTTCCTCCTCTATATAGCAGCGTCTTCATGCTAAGGCACCTCTAGCACCCGTCCCCAGCATTCATTCAACTCCTTCCCTTAAATTAAGGACAAGTCAGCCCCTCCTGGCAGTCGGCATAACTTTCAAGGTTCCTGGTCCCAAATCTAGTGAAGAGGAGTTACCAATACCCTAACCCTCACACAGAAAATAATTTCTCAGTCCAGACTGGTGCAGGACTTTGGATTCTAAATAGGGGACTCTTGGCACACTCACTGATAGCTTCTGCCCCATTCTAATACCACATTTGCAGACAGAGTTTATGTATCCCAAAATTCCCGCTCTTGGTCTAGTTTTGGGCAGTTGCTGCATTGTGCTTTGCACTGGAAAGGAGCCCTAAAGTAACGCAATGTAGTGCTATGTGTGACTTTGCTGTACTTTGTGTCAGGAGGACATACCCTTGGGGACACATGGACTTTCCCATGCAACCACCCATGGCTTTTGATGCAAAGCCCTATTTCCCAAGAAACAGGTAGCTAGGGATTTGCACCTAAAATGTATGCCTCCAAGAGGCAGGCATTACGTTGGTGAAAAACATTTTAGGCAAACGTTTCCAACTTTTCATGTATGCTGTACTGTACAACACACTTATAAAGTGGGAAAAAGTTTTAAACTTTGTCAAAGCATAATATTATTTACTAGAAGGTTATCCTTCCATTACAAAACCTATGCCTGACATAACAATCACACCCTTGCACTATTGTGCAAGGGAGGGTGCACTGGCGCAAGACACCCTAACGTGCACCAGCACTAGGGGAGTGAACATCAGGTGCTATTCCTTGGCAACTATCACAGTGTTTTGCTCTCTTCCTTTCACGCAATGTAGCAACGCATTGTATGAAAACTAAACAAATCTGCGACATAGTCTTTCTCTCAGTGTCAGCAGGAAGGTGGGGTGAAGCTGGGAGTCTCCTGCTAAGGGAGACCCAAAGCAAAGGCACAAAAGAGAAAGAGGCCTGCTCCCTCAGCACTACTCAACCTGTTGTAACACTTCAGGGAAACAATGGGCGAGGGAAGGACAGGTGGCCTACCCTAAACTACAGGAGACCCTCTGTCTGTTATCCTCCACACCATAGAGTCTGATCCACTGCAAAGGACCTCAGAAATGAACTGGAGAAGGACTGCAATTCACATTGATATCAAAGGCCCTCTCCGGGTGCAACTCTGCTCACAGTCGTGCATCCGACTGCACATAAATAATGTAAACACACAAGCATCATCCAAGTCCCACATGGATGGAATGGAGGAGCCCATTGCATGAGACCTGCAGATCAAATAAAAGAACATGGGAGAGCCCATCAGGCAACTCTTCCTGGAAGGCAACAGGTAAAAAGGGCAGTCCTGCCCCTGAAAACTGATGCTGCCACCACTGTCAGTCCTCCACAGCCCGGTGAGCTGGTAATAGTCATGCGCAGTGAAGGAGCGCCCCTCACAACTGCAGAGCGCCGCTCTGGGTCTCATTCTGTGTCACAGGGAGCCCTCAGTGCACATGCATGAGTGTCTTGTTTGCTGAGACAGAAGATCCAAAAACAGAAATGTGCTATGGGAAATTCAAAGCAGAGGGTGCACGCTCCCCAGAGCCATGCAGGGGACCTTCTCCATACCAAAGACATTAAGCATCTTGGCTGGATGTGCACACCAATTAGTTATGATATGCCCAGCCACATCTTCAAATGCCAAACCACAAGCACATAAATTCTCAGAACTAGCTTCCAGTGCTTTGATGTTGCACAGCTCTCTGCTTCCTTTTGGCTTAGTTTCAGCTATACAAAAACACACATATGCTTTGGCACAGCCCACATTCCACGGGCACAACCTCAAATATCAAGAAACAACCATCACAAGACCAAACAACGACCATCAATGCATAGATCTGAATGACCAAGCAGAGTCTCAAAGGCCAGCAACAAGCCTGTATGCCTAGGTATAGTCACCAATGCCCATTTCAGTTTCAACCGTGCAGAAATAGCTGCAAATGTCTGCTATAGCTCTATTTCCAGTGTCAGTTTTAGTTCGGTCTCATATGTGAATGTATGATGCTGTAACTTGAACTAATACCACGAGTGCCATTACAACACAGGTATTACTACGCCAATGCCTTTACAACGACCTACCATTACAACGCAAACTTTTACCACGCATATGCCTCTACCACGCATGCCAATACAACGCAAAAGCATGCGTGGTAAAGACATACACTTGGTAAAGTGTTGTAGGTGTGTACATTTCTATATATATACCTTTATACCCCCTTAACCCCTTCGATGCGGCCGCGATTCCCCTGCTGTGCTGTAAACAGCACGAACAGGGGCGGACCGTGACGAACCCCAGCCGTCATCAGCACACGAGCACCGTAGTGCATGACGGCTGGGGTTCGTCATGAGCATGGAAGGGGTTAAACCCTAAAATTACCCCATCCACACAAACCCACCCTAAACCTTAAATTGACCCTTCCCACCCAAAAACCCAAATCCACCCTAAACCCAAAATTTACCCTTCCCATCCAAAAACCCAAACCTGTCCTAAACCCCAAAATTACCCTTCCCACTATTAAATCTAATCCTGCCCTAAACCCCAAAATATACCTTCCCACCCAAAAACCCAAACCTGCCCTAAACCCTAAAAATGTCCCTTCCCACCCAAAAACCCAAACTCACTCTAAACCTTAAAATTACCATTCCCACTCAAACCTGCCCTAAAACCTAAAATTAACCTTCCCACCCAAAAACCCAAACCTGCCCTAAACACTAAAATTACCCTTTTCACCCAAACCCACCCTAAACCTTAATATACTTGCCTTATACTTACATGTAAAACACATATGCCTTTACCCATGCCTTTTCAACAAAACTAATTGTAAAGGCATGCGTGTTAAAGGTATATGCGTTGTAATGACATGCGTTGTAATGCAATGTGTTGTGATGGCATGCGTTGTAAAAGCATGCATTAAAAAAGTTTTGTTATTATGGCTGTTTCCTCTCATGTGTACATGGTTGCGATGCAGACGTCCAAGTGGCTGGCACAGCTGCCACCTTCTCAAGTGATGCATGCAGGTGGTACAATAGTGCTCTGTCTAATGAGTGCTATTATTTACATGACAACAGTACTTATTTCGTCAAATGCAGTAGAATTAAAGGCTGAGGGCCTTATTTACAAGATTTTACAGGAGGGCAGTGCCGCCGGCCTTCCTGCAGCGCTGCCCTGTTGCAAAAGAAAAGGGCAGGAATGCACCTATCTATCAGCTATCTGTCCTTTACCCCTGCGCTGACGCACAATGAGCTGCAATACGCCAACGCAGGCACCTTTGCACTCTGGTGCAAGGGTGCCTGTGTTGCAGTCATGATTGTTTTTGTGCAGGAAGGGAAACAGAGGGGTAACTTTGTTGCCGCTGCCTCAGAGTTATGATTCCTGGTAAATCTGGATCAGTGTCAAAAAGAGATGGGTGTTCCTGGGAACGCCCACAGCAACACCCATTGCACGCACCTTTAACGCAGGAAACTGCGTTAAAGGCAGCTGTATTTACAAGGACGCATAAAGCCATGCAAAGTGGCAGGTGCTGCCTGGTAAATATGGCGGTACAAAAGGGGGTGGTAATGGAAGGAGCATCTGAACCAATCAAACACTCACACCCAGTCAAAAGATCTGGGTTTAATCCATCACCGTTCTTTAGCCCACTCTGCCACCCCAGTTCAGACATGGCTATATGCAAATCAGTCTGACCCTGTGCCTCATGGGAACAGTCCAGCCCGAACTTCCAAGCCATGTCTTCCCTTGACCGGAAACAAGCTTCCGAGGACCGGATTCTGGCATTCCAGCCGTCTTCTGCCCGGCTTGCTTGAATCCAGTGTCAAAGGTAAATATGGAGCAGGCTCCTGCGCCACCAGAGCGTCCCAAAAACCGACGATCCGGAACTGAGTGTGCAGCGTTGGAATTTCAATCTTTGATTCGCAGCATATCTTTTAGTAGTGTGTCATGTCGCCAGATTTACACAGGGCTGCCACGTACCTTGATTGACACCTCAGCTATTAACTGTTGCTCTTAATGGTACCCTAACTGCCTGAGGGCTTACCCTTCCTTCTCTTGATCCCTCCTGCCACTGCATCGCCCCCCTCTGTCCTCTCCTGCTCAATCCCTCGTTGCCAGCCACGTGGCTTCGGCAAACTTGCCCAAAAACACATAATTGCTTTTTCTTTGGGAGTCTGAGTTTTGATAAAGAACAATCCATCCACAAGCCTTTTCCCTCAATTCTTTAATATTTTTCTCTGCAATACAATCAACATAGCAAAGATTTCAATTCAACATCACCCAGTCTGCCTGACATCGCCACCTCCGCTCCCTTCCTGCACCCAGCAGCTCTTCTTCAGTGCTGTTGTGTGCTGTGCATTGGTGTTGCATGGTTGTGGAAGGAGGCGGCCGCTGGCAGCTCTTAGGCTTCATGGGCAATAAGGCCTCAATGAGCTACATTTTCGGACAAAGAAGCTTCCTCTGAGGAAGTCTGCAGCAGTAAAATCAGAGAGCTCTTTGCACCTGGACGGAAAAGAATGCTGTGCCTGAAAAACACCCAGGGGCTTATTTACAAGGCTCTTGCACCCCTTTTGCGTCATTTTTACCATGGGAAAAGTGCCGCAAAAGTGGCGCAAGGGGCTTGTAAATCTGCCCCTCAAAGCCTAAACTTCAAGGCACGACAAAAGGAAAAGGAAGAAGAAGAATCTGGAGGCGAAGACAAGCGGAAGAGATTAAAGGGACACACTGGAGGGAGAGCTCATAGGCAAAGAGAGAAGAAATAAAGATTGGCGCACCATTGAAGACAAGGTACAAAGGAGCGTGTAAAGGGGGAGGGCCAGCATGAAAAGGAGCCGAACTGGGGAACCCACAGCAGCTCTGGCAAAAATGCTGAAACCAGCCCTGCTCCCTTCATCTCCTGGCACAATCTCTCTTTCGCTCCATCCATCCACTCTCTCTCTATATATATTTTCACCTCTCTCTCTCCTCCCTCTCTGATCGCTTTCTCTCTACCTCCGCCCCTCATTCCCTCTCTCTTGAAGCCTCCATGTGCCTGCTACAAGTAACCTTGCGTATCTGGGAAAGTGACAGAGGCAAGAATACATGTATTGGAAAGGCACGCACCGTAATTTTAATATGCCAACTTTGAAAGAGTGAAAAGTTGTTGCGTGCAAGCCAGGGCTTCGCTGTCTGAACAGTGCAGCGTTGAGATAAATACCAAGAATAGCAAGTTCCCAATGGGAATTGTCCCCCAGCGCACCGCGTTAGGTGATACCAGCAGGTATAATAAAGTTCAAGCAGACAAAAGTTTGTTTTTCAATTGTTCACTAGTTGTAATTTTCAAAAAATGCAAGGTAACTCCAGTACCATTTTGCTTTAAATGTAGAATTTCCTAAACATCAGAAAAATACATCCACATTTTTTCCATCATCAATCCCATCAGCCCCGATTTACACCATCTCCCCCGGAATTTCAAGGACCAGCGAGAGCTCACAGGACGAAAGTGTCGCGGTTCCGGCGGCGTACGGTGAGCTCTCGCTGGTCCTTGAAATTCCGGGGGAGATGGTGTAAATCGGGGCTGATGGGATTGATGATGGAAAAAATGTGGATGTATTTTTCTGATGTTTAAGAAATTCTACATTTAAAGCAAAATGGTACTGGAGTTACCTTGCATTTATTGAAAATTACAACTAGTGAACAATTGAAAAACAAACTTTTGTCTGCTTGAACTTTATTATACCTGCTGGTATCACCTAACGCGGTGCGCTGGGGGACAATTCCCATTGGGAACTTGCTATTCAAAGTGACAGAGGCCCCAGAGCAGCTCTGGGCTTTCAAACCCGGCCTCCAGCCCACCAGGGAAATGCCAGATGGATAACAAGACATGTCTGGCCCTGGATAGAAAGCCTAAAGCCATAGTAAGAGGCAGTGGGTGAGTGAGAGGCTGAGGAGAGTGCCTGGAGGAAGCGGTGTGGAAAACGTGTGCGAGATGCTGTCTCAACTGTTTCCTAGCTCCATTTGCGAGTGTCTCATCCAGTCTAGGTTTTTTCTTTGTGCTCTGGGTGTTATTGTCCAGTTGATCAAATATTAAAATCACAACCACACCTATAAGAAAGCAATGAACAACCTGCTCTTGGCAAACTACTCAGGCATGGACCTGGGACTCACGAGCTTCAGTGACTGGAATGGGGGGGAGGGGGGCGTGAAGAGGCGAGAGAGACAACCTAGCACCTAGAGTGACTTGAGGAAGAAGCTTCAGTAGAGACTGGCACATCGCACCACACAATGAAATAGACTAACAAGCATTTACAATGCAATGGTTTTGCCTTTGTTAAAGTTAGAGCTATTGGCATTGCTCTTGACATTATTTTTATTTATGTGTTTTTTTTAAAACATAAATAAATGGCATTGTCATTTACAATGCCAATAGCTTAATCGCTCGCAAATGCATGACCTCTTGCATTTTACACCCACACAGAGCCACACACGCAAAGCCACCCACACACACATAGAGTCACCCACACAATCTGCACTCTGAATCTGCACTCTGAATCTGCACTCTGCACTCTGAATCTGCACTCTGAATCTGCACTCTGCACTCTGAATCTGCACTCTGAATCTGCACTCTGCACTCTGAATCTGCACTCTGCACTCTGCATCTGCACTCTGAATCTGCACTCTGCATCTGCACTCTGCATCTGCACTCTGCATCTGCACTCTGCACTCTGCATCTGCACTCTGAATCTGCACTCTGCATTCTGCACTCTGCATCTGCACTCTGAATCTGCACTCTGAATCTGCACTCTGCACTCTGCATCTGCACTCTGAATCTGCACTCTGCACTCTGCATCTGCACTCTGAATCTGCACTCTGAATCTGCACTCTGCACTCTGCACTCTGAATCTGCACTCTGAATCTGCACTCTGAATCTGCACTCTGAATCTGCACTCTGCACTCTGAATCTGCACTCTGCACTCTGCACTCTGAATCTGCACTCTGAATCTGCACTACAGGCTTTGCCAATGCTTCTTTGGTGACACAACCCTAGTGTTGGACAGGCCACGTGAAGGGCTTGCTCCCTCCCCGCATGACAGGGCCCGAGCCCCGGCCCTCCAGGTGTTACCCCCGGAAGCGACCCGCACCCCGTCCCCTACGGGACTCCTGACCACAGCCATCTCCGTATCATGGGGCCGAGCCACCACCAGCTTCATCGCCCGGCCCGGCCGCCATCTTGGACACTGCACCACGAGGCCGCGTGGCCTCAACTCGACCCTAACCCTGGGCCTGGCCAGACCCCGCCATCCCGGCACCAACATCCACCCAGGAGGTGAACGGACCACTTGGCAGGTCAATGGGAGAAAGAAGTGTCGATGGCTCTCCCCCGCCAGGTGCCGATCGTCCCCAGCTCCCCCGGGCGCTGGCTCCACCCCCCTGCTGGGTGTCTGGACTCCCTCATCCCGGACCTCCCGACCTCCAAGTGCGAGGGTCCGGACATCAAAGGGCGCCAGACCTATAACTGGGGCAGCTTCAGAGCAGGAAGGCAGTTGTATCCTGGAGTCGAGAGACACCGTGACGAACTCATCCTTGACGGACTACTGGCGCTGCCGTAGCCCTGCCTCGTGAACTATTGTCCTACTTGCTGGCGCTGCCGCAACCTACTGCATCCTTCCTCCTCGTCGGGACCTGCTGGCGCTGCCGCGGACCGTTGTAACTACCACCTTCACCGGGACCTGCTGGCGCCGCCGTGGACCGTCGCTACCTACGATCATCTCGGGACCTGCCGGCGCTGCCGTGGCCCGTCCATCTAGAACGCCGAGCTCGAGGATTGTGAGCTATCCATCATATCATCGCATCTACCAGATTGGTAACAAGACTGTCCCGCTACCCCCTTCCCCATCCAAGAGACTAGAATCGAGGGGACCCCTGAGTCCTGACCTCCTTGTACCATCCTATCGTACCTAAAGATTGCTTATAAAGAACGTAAACCTTATCTTTGTGTGGTGTCCTTCTGTGGGGGGGAAGTTACTCGTCTGTACGATCGCTGGAGACGGCTCTCCCCGGAGACCTCTCCTCTTGTCCTCGGCCGACCCTCCCGGTCCGTCTAACACCTAGTATAATGGACTAGCTGTAACCTTCATGCCATGCTTAGTCTACCTGTTGAAGAAGGGCACGAATACTCTTAGAAACCAATAATTTCATACTTAAAAGCGACCATTTCCTCATCTGTCATATAAAATTGTTATTGCGCATGTATTTTTGTGCAGTATAAAACAGTCTGTTCATTGCCAGCGCTTGTGGATGCGTGTGAGTTCCTTGAAAGCAGACCTGGAAATAAAACTCCTCCCAATAGCCCAAGGTCTAGTAAAATGTTACCAGCGCAAGTTGAATTCTGACTGCAACCAATTATCTTCACAGGGATTGTTGCTAGTCAGTCCTCAAATCACTCCCCACCTCAGGCTCCTCATCAAGTTTATAGATGGCCTTAAAATGAACAACCCAGGGCTTGAATGAGATAGTACAGGCCTGGTTAGAGAGGTGATCATTGCTAAACAGGGGCAAATTGACGACACACCAAAAAACAGGAGTTGTCTCGCTGAAGACTAGCAGTTAATAACTTATCCCACAACTCCTATTTGTGCTGTATTTTACTGTCCTTACAGGCCGTTCTAAAAGCAGTCCTGGCCCTTTTCACCTTATCTTGGCAAGTGGCCTCTCATGCAGACGTTTCCAGAGATCCTGATGATTTTCAGAACACTGCCTATCAAACGATCTTTCTACAAACGTTACGAGAGATGGATCGATCTTACAGAGCCCGGATTTAATAAAACTGCTGATATTATGAAATGACTTCAGAATACTCTGGGGTGACTCTTCTTCAGACGAACAGGAGTGAAAATCAGCTGGACATGCAAGAATCAAATTTTGGACAAAAACTGAGGAAACAATGGAAGCTCACCTCACCCTTCGGCCCTGATTAGTCAAGGTGATGGTCTCCTTATATAAGGATACTAGTCCCAAGTTGAATGGTGATGCAGGAAGGATAGTCTGCCAAACGAAGATTTTTGGGATGTACTAGGAGCAGCCGATAGGGAGTTGGAACCATTCCTTTGAGCAGGCACTTGGGTTGGGACTGAGGTTGGCTGACCGGAAGTATCACTGGCTATACGAAAGGGAGCCGATTGAAGATGATTACAGAGGTTCGTAGGAGAGAGTAATGCGGCTCTAGATGGGACCTGAGCCTGGGCCAGAGGGGATGCTCCCGCTCCAATGTTGTCAGCAACTTCACTCTGAGGAATTCTGGGACCTGTATTCAGCATAGTTCTAAAGAAATCATTGGGCCGGCCGCAAATGCTTAAATGTAGTATGTCTACAGACCCTTCTAAAGATCCTACTATTTGCTCCAGAACAGATATCTGAGAACCAAAACCATTTAAAGCTTCAGAAAACTTGGTTTCAAGATTTTTCACAAGCGCCACAAGGGAGCCCTCTGCTGTATCCTGCCCATGGGCTGTAATTGTGTCAGATGCATATATAGCTAAAATCTTCTTAAGGCCAGGTGTGGCCATTTTAGTTGGTTTGGTAGGATGAGGCGGTCCCGTCACAGATATTTTACATAGAGCACCCGTGGATTATCGGGACATTTCAACGTAACATCACTAAGAGTAGGCTGTACTGCCTGGGTGCTGGAAGAGCTGGTCGAAGGAGCTTGGGTGGTAAAAGGAGGCGCAGGAGATGCACTAGTAGTAATATTGACAAGATCAATGCCCGCCCCATTTTGAGCATCTATATCATGCAATAAGACACGATGACTAACTGTCAACTCTATTTCGGCACTGGTAATCTCATCTGAGAGCAGCCCCGCGGCTTGATTAAAAAAAGTCAATATAGTATTGCTAGCTCTCGGTCTTTTTTCAGTCCCTTTGGAGGTTGCCGCCTTTCTCTTCCCCAGGTCAGATTACCTCAAGACTACAGGTCGGGCTGAGCTGACCGGTTACGTAGGGAAGGTCGACTCCCAGCAGACTGGAGGGCCACAAAATCAGGTAATATACAGTAAAGAAGCACCCACTTACCGTTTCCAGCTTCCAAGATCCAGAATTAAGAGGGTGGGCACAGTCCAGTCTCTTCTGGGCGATGACAGGCGCTCTTGGCCCGGTCTGCACAGAGGGAGCTAGAGCCCAATTATTAAGGAGCCTCTGGGCGCAGATAGACTGATGCAGCTGAATCTGTAGCCACAAGTGCTGCTGGGGTGAGAAGTTCAGCCCCCACTGCCACTTGATACGGGCATCCCGTGCAGCGGAAACCCAAGTTCAATTATGAAGGCGCCTCTGAGCGCAAAATGGCTGATGTGGCGCAGCATCTGTAGCCGCAAAAATCTGCTGGGGCAAGAAGTCCAGCTCCCACCACCACTCGACACGGGCGTCCCACGCTTCAGGAGCCCAAGCCCAATTATGAATGTGCCCCATGCGCAGAATGGCTGATGCAGCGGCTGAGTCTGTAGCCGCAAGTGCTGCTGGGGCGAGAAGTCCAGCCCCCACCTCCACTCGATATGGGCTTCCAGTTAACTTTGATGCCACTCATTTCAAAGGGAACTTTTGACTTGTGATCGTTAGCTTTGAACTCACTGCGTCCCAAAAACAACACCCATAAAAGAGGCGATTGAGTCCCAGGCATGAATTCCCCACCGTTAATTCACTCTGCTCCATGGACAGACAAGCCTTTGCAGCCGTCTGCATATCTCGAGCGTGGTGCAGAGTTTTAAACCGGGGGAGGGGGGCGGGAGAGGACACGGACGGCGGGAGACACCGGAGCAGGAAGGCGGGTGCCGGCAATGCCGGCTGTTCATCGAGAGGGACGGGGGGAGGGGGGCGGGAGAGGACACGGACGGCGGGAGACACCGGAGCAGGAAGGCGGGTGCCGGCAATGCCGGAACAGATTCGGGGGCGTTCCCGGCTTTTGGCTGACGTCGCGTGACGTAGCCAAAAGCCAAAAATTCTCGGGAACACCCCCAAATCTGGTCCGGCATTGACGGACAGGCCCGTCTTCCAATGGCTAGCCTCCATTTATGGAGCTAGCCAATGAAAGACGGAGGCCGTTCCTGTCTCCCGTATACAACTCAAGAGGTTTTCGCCTGCGCGAAAAAGATGCGCAGAAGCGCATCTTTTCGCCAGGCAAAACCTAAAAAGGCCACGTATTGAACCAACATGCATAACAAAATATACAGCCAAATCCTTACTCTCCAATATCTGACATGATGTCAGAAACGTTTACTTCTCCTTTGGTCTCTGGACAATGCTCTCTCTGTTTCGACCTCTAACATTTATGTTCTATTTATTGCACCCTTCTCCTCCTCCCAATCCCCAACCATGCTTGCCTTTTTGTGGGGTGCAGAACGAGATGCACTGGAAAGCGTGCACTGGAGTAATACAGGGACCTGCTACCCCAGAAGAGGTCAGTTCTGCTTAGTCTGAGGCAGGAACAGGAACCCCAAAGCTAGTAAAGCATGCATACTACAGTACAGCTGAGGTAGGGCTAGTGCAGCTTGCTGTGAGGTGTTGTCACGTGGACTGTGATCAGCTCGAAGCTCTCATGTGCCACCCCAAAGACCGTGTTTGCCCATGATGTTTGAGCTGCACATCTGAATTGTCCCTTTCTGAAGAGGGCTCTGTTCACAGAAGGTAAACAGTCTCCACCTTCTATCCGTGAGGTGGTCCCTATGGACTCTGAGCCCAGGGGTGTCCATGACAGTGCCAAGGGTAGCAAGGAAATCACAAGCTTGGCAGCTGCCATTAAAGGTGCTGAATTCGACCAGCACTTTGTGAAAACTCACAAGTTGGGAGTGCCTGGCGAGTTTCAAAAAGTGTAAAAAACGTGGGCATGTTACGTAGGGAGTTAGAGATAAGGGCACTGGAGGATAGCAACCCAGTGCAGATGGGGTGGGCCCAACTGCCCAGTGCATACAGCCAGAAACTATGCACTGGTGAGACGGGGACAGGCCCTGATGGGCCAGGCACAGGCCCTGGTGGGCCGGGCACAAGCCCTCGTGGGCTGGGCACAGGCCATAGATCAGGCTGCCCACCATGTTGTTATCCCCATGGCTTTTTATATGTCTTTGTTGTTGGCAAATTGGTGTCATAAGCAGAGCGGTCAGTGCAAGTTATGTACATTGAAAACCATAATTGGCAAATTCCAGTGGTTTTACGCGTTGGAGCCAGAAGACCATCATTTTTTGTTTAATTTGTACTTAATTTGCATCACATGCTGCACATTGCCTGTGGGCAGGTTCTGTGCCCAGCCTGTTCCTATAACACACCCCTCACAGCCTTCAGCCATACTCAATAGTAACTGTGCAGAGGGGGTTTTGAAAAGGACACGCCGCCTAACCCCAGTTACACACATCTTTCATCTAGGCACTGTGAGGGTTGGCCGCAGGGCCCTGCCGGTGGCCAGGCTGTGTGCTCAACTCACCAAAGCCAGTCAAACCCCACTCCCCAGAGCCTTCAGCCATGCGAAGGATGTGGTGTCCATTTTCATTCTTTTTGTTTCCTAACTGGAAGAACAATTTCCCAAATGTTCTTCTTACTGTGGGGAAAAAAATCCTTTTTTAAATCAGAAAACATTTTCCCCATATATTTTTATTTACATTTTTGCAGAAAATTCACAATATTCATAGAAACTGAGAGTTTTGGCAAAAAAAATCATGCCTTTTTCCTGCACCTAAAATGGCTGCCTCTGGACCACGATTCTTAAATGAATCACAATTCACAGAAATGGTGAGTCATAAGAATGTTAAAGTCCCCCCTACAATTTTGTCCCAAGGAACCTGAATCAAAGATTGACACAATTCCTCATAGGCTTTGGGACTATCTTCCACCGGTGCATAGAAACTAATAAATGTTAACGTCTATATCTTTCTTGAAATGGACATGTGACCCAGCACCAGCGCCCCTGTTGATCTTTACCAAAATTAACATAGTCAGCTTGTAGATTCTTGCTCACAAATATGGCAGTCCCTCTATGAGAGGCCGAGGACGATGGAAATCCCCTATAAGCTGCCCAAGATCTAAACATGGGAAATTCGGAAAGTTTTACTGTCTGAATATGGGTTCCTTGCAAGAGAATCACCCCCAGATTTTCAGTTTTTACCCACGTCTCAGTTGCCTGCATTTTCTTGTGATTATTCAGACTGTTAACATTAAATGAAACTACTTTCAACAATTGCTTATTAGCCATAGTTAGAGCAAAACCAAAACTTTACGCCTTCCACCATCTTACCTAGAGTCATTTTAGTCAATAGATGCATATAATCAACACAAACTTGAACAATAACAGGCTTCGTTTTTCCCCTTTTCATACTGTGACCCTTCCCCCCAAAAAGTGAACCCTCCTCTAAACCCCCGAATTGTGGCTCTTCCTTCCTCCCCCACACCAGCCACAGTTCCCTTCCACCTAACACCTTGGGTGTCCTGTTATTACACCCCTAGGACCCCTCCTCCCCCCCCGTGAATAGCGTGCAAAAAACCTTGGTATGTTGAACATCAAGTAACATCTAATAATTCATTCGAAGGATTTAGTGAATAATTCTTAGAACTTCATTAAGCTTACATCCTATAATACCTACAACTACCTTCTATCCAGAACCAAATTACAAAACCCCCCAATTACTTAGCTAACCCTTCCTATATTTGGCATCCATGGGTTCTAACTCTATTCTATATCCGTTCACCCCTTATGACCCTGTGAAATTTCCTTCAACAATTCCTGAGCTTCATCTAAATCTGACAACATATAAAATTTGCCTTTCACCAACACTTTCAATTTAGATTGTTGAGCAATAGTGGCCTGGGCACCATTGGTTTTGAATAAATGAAGAATTTTCACGAGTTCCTTCCTCCTACGCGCCCCCGCTGCTGACATATCTGAAAAAATCTGGCACTTAGTTGTTTCATTAACTACAAATTGTCTTTGCTGAATCGCTTTAAATAGTATCCTTTCCAGAGCCGGCTATAGCAGGGCCAATTATAACTGGCTTTACTTGTGCTGAAATAGTCCCAGACTGACCAGTCTCTAAATTTTCACCAACAGGCTGCAGAGCTCGAACAGGGCTCACAGGAGTTTGCACATTGATTTTTTTTAACAAACAGAGGGAATTGCTTTGGCATCTTGGCAGCATCAGCGTTTTCTTTTTTAGGGCAATTGGACCCCGTATTTCCCAACTGAGCTATTTCTGAACTAAAAATTATCCCATTCATATCATCCAGTGTCGTATCTGCTGGGAGACTGGTTTGTTTTAAGAATTTCATGTAAGGTGACTCTTGCTCATCTGAGCTCTCAAATGTGGAGTCGAGCTCGGGCGGCTTCTCAGGGGATTCCTTGCCCATCATTTTAGCTGCCTCCTTTACTTCTTTTGCCTGAAGCCGGCGAGTTCTAGCTTCAATCTGTGCATTCAACAGTATGCCAATTTTTCTCCTATGCCCCTGTACTCTGCTCAAGTTATATCCGGCATTAATAGGCCAGGAATCCTGACTTCGCTGTACAGGTGCTATCACAGGGGAACGTCCTTATAAACCTCAGCAGGGGGTGCGGTTGCAGTTGGATAGACTGTAAGTTCTTTTTCAGAGCCACCCCAGTTCAACCTCAGAATCCAGCTCAAGGCCAAACCATTCAGAAATTAAAAACACTGTCCATTCCAGAGAGGCTCCACGACTTCTAGAAACTGCCTCAGAAATGATGGCCAATTCAATAGCCGCCGGGACAAATGAGCAGTCCACAGCCTGCAGTCAAAAAAACAGCGCGTTGTACACAAGATCCCGTTTAACTAACAGGTCTCCTCATTTTCCTTGAAGCAACATACTGTACAGTACATTACATGCAGGAATTCATCGCTTCCTTTAATCCTTAAATTCACCAATTTATGGCTATAAACTGGCTATAAACTGCACAAGCTGCAGTCTTCGAACTACCTCTCCCTCCGTTCCTCTGTTCCTCCCCTCTCACCTGCCGCAGGCTCCCATCCCGCAGAGGGAGCTCAGACGGGCAGAGGTGTTGAAATCGAAAAAACGCTCGCACCTCGGAGCTTAAGAAAAACTGGCTGGGGTCGCGTAGAAGTCCGTCAGAAAAAGCTCGGGGAGTTTCAAAATCACCGATAGCCCAGCAGATATGCAAGGTCACTGCATCGCTTCAAGGCAGGTACGCAAGTAAACCTGCACGCCAACAACGATAAGCCATCACGGGGCGGGGTCTGGGGATCACAGGTGACTATGCGGAGGCGTGGTACTCCGCCTACATCCATTCTTATGAATCCTCAACTAGATTCCTCGGTGCAAGGGAAAAGACAGGCGAAACTGAATTCTTTTAAGGTTCTGCAACATTATGGTGTTATCTTAGATCTGTATGACCCCTGGCGAGCAGCGTTTCCTTTGAAAACTAAGTATACGTGTTGGTCAGGACAGTTTCATTCTTCATCTCGCATTGATATTTTGGGGGTTTCCCAGTGTTTACATTTTGTCCAACAAAAATCTTTGTATAACGGATTCTCCGATCATGCAACTATGGCATTGGAGTTAGATTTGGGGATTGGGGTTAGACCCCGAAGTGTTGGATATTAAATAAACAATATTTCAATGATGAGAATTGGGTGAAATCTATGGGGTCAAAAATCGAAGAATTTCTAGTCCAAAATAATCAGTTAGCTTCAATAAATGTAGTTTGGGACTCACTAAAGGCTTTTATCCGCGGGTTAATTATTGGAAAGGATGCAGCAATCTCAAAGACAGTTAGGGAGGATAAGAAAAATCTTGAATATATGATTCAAGTACTCCACAAGGCCTTTTTACATAATGCCTCTGTCTCTAACAAAAGCCAGCTCGATCAGGCTAAACGTGAATTAAGTCCTACCTATTATGCTCAAAGTGAAACTGTCTTTCAACAGTATCGTCAGAAGACATATGAGGAGAGCAATTTCACGGGCAGACTCCTGGCAAGGCAGGCCAGGGAGCAGGTGGCAGCAAATCAAATTAAGGCATTAACTTGCCCCTTGACTACCTTGTGTACAGAGGATCTGGTGAAAATTGGGGAAATAATGTTCAATCACTATGAGTCTATTTATGGTAAGCTTCAGAAGGTGGATGAGCTATTATTGGAAACATTTCTCTATGACAATCAACCACCGATGCTCTCAGAAATAGAGAAATTATCTATGGCTAATCCCTTCTCCATGAATGAGTTGGAGGATGTTGTTAGGAATTTACCTAATGGTCAGGCTAATGGTCCGGATGGGCTTTCATCAGAATTTTATAAAGTTTTTTTGGCTCATTTTCAGATTTTTTTCTTAAATTGGTAAATTCTATGTTAGAGGGCGGAGTAGTTACATAATCTTTTAGACAGGGGAACATAGTGAGCTTTGTGAAGAAGGGAAAGAATAGCAGGGATCCTAATTCCTATCGCCCAATAACGCTATTAAATTCTGATTATAAAATTGTCACTAAGCTTTTGTCACTTAGGTTTAATCAGCATGCGGCAAAATTGATCCATTCGGTACAAAATGGCTTTATCGCCGGCGGACAATTAGTTACGAATACTCACTTTTTGATAGAGGCCTTGGATTATTTTGATATACAGAAGATACCAGCGTTAGTATTATTGTTTGATGCCGATAAGGCTTTTGACCTCGTGGTATGGGAGACATTGTTTACAATCTTGCAGCATTTTGGTATTCCAGGGCAGATTGTATCTTTGATCCGTAATCTTTATGCAGATGCTGTAGCTAATGTAGTTATCAATACAGCTGTGGCAGGGATTCTTAAAATTAAACGAGGCACAAGGCAAGAGTGCCCTTTATCACCAGTTCTTTTTGCCTTTTTCATCGAGCCCTTGGCGATAGCAATTAGGAACTGTGCTGATATTTGTCCCCCAATTCCATCAATGCCAAAATTGAAATTATATGCGGATGACATCATGCTTATAATTAAACCAAAAATAGAGGTCCAAGCCAAAGTCTTCCAACTTTTTTAACACTTTGAGGCCTTAGGACGCTATCGCATTAATAAAAGGAAGACCAAAGTTTTGCAATGCGGGAGGGTAGCTTTAGATCTGCACCCAGATATTCTTACCTCGGTCAATACTAATCCAAAGAGATACCTTGGGGTATTCTTTACAGAGTCTGTTAGCGATTTATACCAATTGAATTTTGCTCCTCTTCTTAGGAAAGTTCAGGGATTGTTCTCTCTGTGGAGCTTGCTGCCTCTTTCTACTCTGGGGCGAGTGGCTCTAATCAAAATGTCTGTTCTTCCGTTGTTTAACTTTCGCTTTTCCACTATCCCATGCACTTTATCAGGTTGTTTTTTTACTCAGGTAGAGTCTATGTTTACAGCCTTCCTCTGGGCAAAAAAAAAACGCCTCGTATAGCACTCAGCACTTTGTATGAAGACCTGGATCAGGGGGGGTTAGCTCTCCCAAATCTTAGGGATTATTATTATGCATATTTTGTACAATATTTGTCTAGATATAAATTCTTACCGCAATCTAACATATTTTGCAATAATTTAATGAATTTAATGTGTAAAGACAGTCAAATTCATTCCCCCTTGTTGATTTTCAGATCCCCGAAACTTGTTCGGTATAAGTGCCTTCACTGGGTTTTTTTAAAACGGCAGGCTATGTTTAAAAGATACTCAATTCCTGTGATTAATTCAGCCACATTGTTAGAAGGAATCCTGCCTTTGGCTGGGGTTAGACAATCATTATATCTTGTGTCAAAATGGGCAGCGGCTGGATTTGTTAAAGTTTTGGATTTCTTGAGAAATGGGAAATGGGTGACTGTAGCTGAAATGTCACAATTGATTTTTAATGATTTTATTCTGCTAAATTCTCACAGTGTACTGTATAAATTCCTTGCAGAAATTGATGTTTCTCTTTTGGTTTAACGAAACCGGTTGGTTGATGACCTACTAGGGAGGGCGTCGGATAAAAGCCAGGTGCCTGGAAGAAATAACTAGCCTCAGTTAAGGGAGTGGATTTTGAGTCAACGGCAATTAAAAAATGGTTGGATCATGAAAATTTAGAGATGTCAGCTCATGTTTGGTCAACTATCAATAAACTCAACTTCGGCACATTAAGAGGGGCGCATTGGCAAAGGATGCTGTTTTTCAGCAAATGGCTACTGTATCGAACTCCCTGCTTGTTGTCAGAAATGTATGCCAACCAATCTTCTCAATGTTTTCGCTGAATGAATCATCCATTAGCTAATTGGTCTCATATTATGTTGAGCTGCCCCCAAAATTCATAGGTTTTGGGTAGATCTATTTAGTTATTTGGAGTATAAATGTAACATCGAATTGGCTGTGAATGATAAATTAATTCTTTTTGGATATGATCCTGATCTGTCGCTCATAGATCCAATGATAAGATTCTAATATATAGCATTGGCAGTAGCTAGGTCGCTTTTATTGCAAAAATGGCGCACAGATTTGATTCCCTCTGTTTTGGAATGGGGTCAAAAGATGAAATTAGTTAAGAAAAGTGAACGTATTTTTGCATTACGGGTGGGAGGTACTAAGAAATTCAAATAGGGTATGGGGTATTTATTTTGTCTAAGGGCTGAGAGACTGTCTTTTATATGCTTAAGTAGGTAGGGTTGTGGTTTTGGACTGTGTTATTGTATAAATGCTTTTTTAAATCCTTGTTGTGTGTATAATTAATGTATTATACATTTTTTTATTTTGCCCTAAAGGAGGTGTAATAATGGTTTAATGATGCATATATTTATGTAAAAAAAAATTCTGGCTTCAATAAAAAAATATATATATTAATTAAATGGTGAGTCATGGCCAGGGCCATTGGAATTCTGAAGCAGGGCAGGGCCAAATTGTGCAGCAAGATTGAGTAAATTATGCACCATGAAAAGGCAAATAAACTGTATAATGCATCACATTTTGTGGCATTGTTTTATCATTTTCAGACTTGTTAAAGCTGTGTGGGCCCTGATTGAACTTTATTAGTACCAGTTGCACACCCAAATGTAGCAATAAGCAACAGAAAGGGGGCCAGTCAACCTTTGCAAAGGGCCTTCCACCATGTGGCTGTGTTTTTATTAACTTTTTGAACCGTTTGAGCTAGAATTTTTTTTTTTAATCTACAGATTATGGATTATGTGGCAAATGTGTCAAATCTATTATTATGCAAAAAACGCTGCCCCCCATTCACATAATTCCAGTGGCCTAGTAATGACTCCCGTTTTAAAAACACAGAAATATAAAACAATAGTGTTAACCCTTTCAAGATTGTTTTTGAAAATATATCTCAAAAACTACTAAACGAATTCACACAAAACCAATGAAGGCATGCTTTCTAAGTAAAATTCTACTTTCATGCCAAATTGCGCAATTCAGAATATTTGGTTGTGGGCATGAGCAAAATGTCCTAAGGGAGTTATGAGGGGAAAATACTTCTTGTTTCACAGCCCTCCCTTTAAATTTTCCAACTGCACGGATCTGCATGAAATACGTATGCCAAAACTTAGCTGGCAGAAGCAGTAAACTGCCAGGTGTCATGCAAATCTGTCCACGGGGTCAAAACTCGTAGGCAAATCAACAAAAAAGCATCTTCAGAGCAGAGTGCCTGCCCTGGACCATAACTGCAAAGACAGAGAGACAGAGGGAGAGATGAATGGATGGATGGGTGGGTGGGTATGGGTAGTTGGATGTATGGATGGATGGATTGGTGGGTAGGTGGGTGGGTGGATGGATGGGTGGGTGGATGGATGGATGGATGGATGGGTGGGTGGGTGGGTGGATGGATGGATGGATGGATGGATGGATGGATGGATGGATGGATGGATGGATGGATGGATGGATGGATGGATGGATGGATGGATGGATGGATGGATGGATGGATGGATGGATGGATCAATGGATGGATGGATGGATGGGTGGGTGGGTCTGAGTGGATGAATGGATGGATGGATGGATTGATGGGTGGCTGGATGGGTGGGTGGAAGGATGGATGGATGGATGGATGGATGGGTGGATGGATGGATGGATGGATGGATGGATGGATGGATGGATGGATGGATGGATGGATGGATGGATGGATGGATGGATGGATGGATGGATGGATGGATGGATGGATACAGCTCATAGCCTGATGAGCCTGGGGAACTTGAAATCTCTTCATTTAGACCTGGCTAATATTTTAGAGGAGGGGGAATCTTGCATTCTTTACATTTTAGAAAGATCTTGGAAAGAGCCAATTAGGGAGATTCATTTGAGGCCAAGGACATCTGAGCTGCCTGACCGCTCCACTGCCCAGTGTCAGCCAGCAGCGCAGACAGGACAACCAGGCCCCGGCCAGGCGACGAGCGTTTAGGGTGCGGGAGAGACTGCACAGCGTTTACTTTAACACCTATTGAAGGTACAAAATTCCTCACACACAGACGATTTCTTGGAAAATCCGCCCCCTTCTCATTGGCAAAGTCCAGAGACGAGACTGCAAACCTACATGTGCCCCGAGGGGCTGATTTTCACTTTTCTTTCTTATTGAAAAAGGAAAAAAAAGTCCTGCCTTTTGATGACTTTCAACATCTTTTTAACTAGATTTCATATAAAAATACCAGCCGCGACAGTAAAATGCCTGGCAGGTGGCGGGCTTCACAAAAAACAATTTAAATGCTGTGGCACTAGCTCAACTTCTAACCGCACGCTCACATGATCCTCGTTACACAGCTGGGTTTCTGGGCTCACGTTTTCAATAAAGGGACCGGCCTGCAGTTCTCATCATTCCATAACAGCGGGTTTCAAAGCCTTGAGCAATTACAGTTGATTTGACGGTAGGAACAGGCTCATAAATAGTTGTGCCCAAGATCACACTGTGTGCCCGAAAAACTCACCAGAAAAAAATCTCGCAGAGGTGTTTGGAAAGTAGGTCTGAAAGGGTGGCTGGCGCACTGGTTTTGGAGCAAGGGAGCTAAATCGAAAGGGGGCATTCAAAGTCTGAAACGGAAGGAATCAGGAAGGTTTGAAAAGCTTTCCAAAATGTTGAGAGAGGCGCTGTCCTTCTCAGTTCCTCTGGGAAGGTGTTTTGAAATGAGTTAGGCTCTGTGGAGAAAGGCACAATAAGAGTGCTTGATGGATCTTTGGTGTTTTAAATAAGATATATGCACACAGTGAGTTGGAATTGTAGCTTAATTGCAGGATATCCCTAATCCCAAATAAAACCCTCTTCCTAACTGGCATCCTCGCTGCTAAAGTGACCAACAAAGCACTGCTCCTTCTATCCAGTGAAGTCTGATCATTGTTTCCTTGATTCTCTTCCCCTGTTCTGACCCACCTGTCTTCTTTCCAAGGGTACACTTGATCCCAACTCTGCTGAAAAATGGAAAATGGAAGTTGTTATACATGTAGGAGGCAGGAGCAGCAAGGATGACGGGTGAGCAAGGGTTCCAGGAGCTTCAGGGGGCCAGGGCCTGCAGGTGCCAACAAAGGTGACCAGGGGTCTAGGAGCTGCAGTGAGCACTGGTCATTGGAGTGCCAGATGTTGCAACCTTGAGTTGTGGGGCCAGTGCCTATGTCGAACAGAGGCACATATTGTGCTGTGATGTCTCCGTGACGAGAAGACTGTGGTTTGTGTGGCCTTTGCTGGCCAGTATACCAGCATTATAGTAAACAGCAAGGTGGGGCAGCAGAAGACATGAATGTGATACATACAGGTTAATCAGACTACAAGCCACACATGCCACATTTCTAGCCACACTTGAGGGGCCCCAAAATATTATAAAGCCACTAAAACACTCCTGGGTGAAAAGACCCCTGGGTGATAAGGCGCTATACAAATCCAATATACAATACAATACAATACCTCAGGTTTACTTTGAGTTTGACTAAACATGAACATGGCTTATTTGACCTTATGCTGGCTTTAGCCTTCCGACAAAGTGCACTTAATTGGAAAAACTCAGTTATTCTCCCAGTTCAGAATTGGTGGAATCATCTACGTCATTACCATGGATTGGAAACTGCTTTTGCCTCTTCATGTAAACCGTTTGTTAATTGAGACATATACTGGTTACCATTAACAACGTATCTAAATTGGATTGTAAAAGCAAAATTCTCTCGTACATATTCTGAGAATTTTAAACCTCCGTGAACTGTCAAGTTTCTCTGCTCTTTTCTTATTGAAGTTTTATCTTTGTTATTTTTCCCTCATGTGTTATTGCAATTTTCTAACTGATATATACTGTTATACAATATTACTCGAGCTCCACTTGTAAGAGTGTTCCCCCTCCCTCTCTCCCCCCTTTTTATTTTTCTGATGCTGTTTAAAATGTAAATAGCTTTCTCCTCTGTCTTTATGGCTTGCTTCCTCGTGTATTCTTTGCTTTCATATGTTGTGTTTATTGCAGACTCATTGTGACATGTATAATTACTTAATAAAGCTTATTAAACAAAATATAAAACGCTCAGGTAACCAGCCCGCAGAGAGGGTGAGTAGATGTGCCTATCAAGATATGACTGAAGCCTGGGGGATTTGAAGCTACCCAGTGGTTATCAGGTAGACCGCAGAGGAGAGACTCTGACCCTGCAAACCACGCTGGTCACACCACCCTCAGGAGCTTTCCCTTCCCCATCGCTGCGGAAGATCTGCCTGGGGACAAGACACATACTCCCTGCTTGAGGAGAGGCCAGTCGCCATTTCATGCCTGTGGCTTCTGGAAGATGCCCTGCATTGTCCTGTGGCCAGGGACTGCCTGTACCGGTGGACGCCCAGGAGGGGAGGAACCCTGCTGTGGAGTTCACCTGCTGCTGATAGGTGCCCTGCATCATGGGGGAGCCGCGCTCCTGCCAGTGGGGGACTTTCTGTCCCCATAAACAACATGGCAAAAAGGAGCCCCGCTGTGGACCTCACCTGCTGCGTGCAGAGCACTCTGGACATCACCAGCTCGGTGATCCCTCCAGGCCCAAGATCACCTGCGAGTGGAACAACACCCAGAAGGCCTGGCTGAAAGCAAGAGCCCAAACAATGGTGAGAAGATCATGCTGTGTAAATATATATTTTACATTTGTCCAACCCTAACCACTTCAACTTTCATTAAAATGTAATCTTGAGTGAATTTGCACCTTGTATATATGTAACTCTAACCATGAATATCTGTAGTGGACTTATGTATTTACTACCATTCTAATGTGAATTTAAAGTTTATCTGTTTGTATCTATACCTTGAGTAAATGTGCAACTTGTTTATATGTAACTCTAACCACTTATATGTGTAGGAGACGTTTGTACTTACTACCATTCTTATGTGGATTTACATTTAGGATGATAACAAGAACATATTTTCACTACTTTACTCTGGCTCCATATAGCGCATAGAAGCCATGCTTCGTTAAGTACAATGAAAGAAACATGCACTACTGAGAAATGAGGAAATGTCAAGAAACAAAGCCATGCATATTCAACCTTTTTCATAGCAGTTGTGTGGTGGTCCTGGTCCTCTCATGCTCGAGGACACAAACGTCATACATTTGAAAGTTTTAGTTTTGCCACTAAATGTATTTACATACCTATTGTGCTCTGCAAACCCTTTTTTCTTCGAAATCTTGAACGTAACCCTCATGGAGTAGGATCTTTTACTTGGCCTGAGAAGAGAGCCCTGTTTCACAGTTTGTGACGTCAAAGTGAGCAATCAGCAACAGATGGGCAAACCAGTGCCCTCTCAGGGCACAGGAGGCACACTCACCACAGGCTTCACCAGAAGCACCACAACAAACAGCGGAAACCACATCTCCATAAGTACAAAGAGCTATTGCAAGGTTTGAAGTAGAGACCTCCCGAAGGGAGACTGAAAGAGCGTGTGGATACTCGATTAAATAATTAAAGTTTGAGACCCTGCGCATTCACGGAGATGTGGGTGTGGCCACTTACAAGACTTTTACATAAACACGTGTGGACCGCCAAATTGCGAGGATGAGTATTATTTTAAAATAGCATTTCTTGTGCACAAAGGCTGAAAAAAATGTAGACTCTAACATTGATTTGAGACCGCACGACCCTTCACAGCAGCATCAGAAGCAGAACTCTGAACGGAACATTTAGTATGTCATAGGCCCTCCGTGTGACATCACGACACGAGACCCAGGGTACGTGAATACAAAGGGGGCTTGAACGGGGGAGGCCGCGACTGCAGCAGAGACTAAGTTAGAGGCATTAAACGGTGGCAGTTGGGTGTGGGGGGTATAATTTTACTGACACGTGACTGGATCAGTTCTAGTGACGTGATAGTTCATCGTTCCAAGAAATGGGATATTGTCCACATTCTTCAACCCTCCCTCCCCCCGTAATCCGGGAGTGCATGGACTCGCCCACCGATTAGTGATGTCATGATGACATGTTGAAAGGTCTTCGTTGTGACGCTCCTTTTCCATAAAAAGGCTCGTAACCTTGGCGCTGCGGCATTCAGCGCGAGGACACACACTAGGCAGGAAAGGATAACGGCAGTGCGCTGGGGATGATGCACCGAGAGGCCAATACCCATGGGCGGACCGGGCCGCAAAAAGGAAATGGTCAAGGGGTGGGGACAAGGGAACAAGGTGAGTGAATACATCTAATGAAAACTGACATGAAAACCAAGCTGAAGACGGACATGACACTCACTTGTAAATCCCAAACTGCTCTAACCCTTCATTTTTTGACGTAGCCTACCCGGAGGGTCCTCCCAGCTCCAAACACCCCTCCACCAAGTAATTCCTCCCGTCGCTCCCCACTTCCCCCCTATTCCCTTCCCTCCCTTTTATTCCTAACATTCTCCATTCAATTCCGTTTGGTTCCTTTCTATGCACCCTCTATTTTCTCATCTCGTCTTTCCTCTCACCTCCGCAGTCTTTCTCTGCCTTATCCATCTCTTCATTTCACTTTATATAATTTCCCTCTGGTATTGTTTCTCCCATTAACGATTGTCACCTATCTCTTTCCATGCCTGTTATCGACCCTCTGTTCCTCTAGCCTTCCCTCTACTACGCTTCCCTAAACTGCCTGCTTCCTAAAATTTCTATATCTTCTCTTCTAGCCCTCCTATAGTCTCCTTTACCTCTGAGGCATTCACCTTCCATTCCATCTGTCAACTTTTCCCAAATCTTTCCAGTGGCTATCGCTTTTGAAAGTAGTGGTAGGGGTGGGAAAGGGGGCGCTCGATTAAAAAAAAAAAAGGTCGCTTACCTGATGGGCCGCTGCCTCTCCTCCATCTGATGCAGGAAACAGGAAGCACACAGGCCCCCAGACTCCCCTAAACACACAGGCCACCCAGACTCCCCCTAGCCAATCATGACGCTACTGTCACTAGCATGAGAGCAGTGTTTTGATTGGTCTGAGTGCCATTGGACAGGGACTGGTAGCCTGTGCATGTTCTCTACCCAGGCTGTACAACACAGCCGGGTGAAGAACATGCTATGTGCGCATGACGGTTTAGCTTGCTCAAAACAGCCGGCCAAACCACCATGCACACTTCCCATTATAGCACTCCTCCTCCATCTCTCTGTGGCACAGCCTAGCCCTGCGCTGCCATAACCTGGCTTGGGCTATATAGAGACAAATACAAGGATAATAACATAACGTTATTAACTTTTTATTTTTCCTTTTACCCTCAGTGGAGTGAAGCTCGTGCGACTTAGCAGAGGAGCCGCCCGATCCTTCCACCCATACTTCTTCCCTTTTGTTCTCTTCACCCTCTTCAATGCCATCAGTTAATTTCCCCGAAATTTCCCCAACTCTTCCCCATTGCTTCCATTCCCCTTTAATATCCTTCACATCCTTCCTTTTTTGACGACCCTTTTCTCTATTCCCCCTGCTTCTAATTTTCATGAAAATGAATGGGATAGAAGAGATCCCCTTCACTTCAATATCCTTTTTTTGCCCCTTTTCGTTCATTTTCCTCATCTCTTATCTCAACAGTTTTTTTAGTGTTATCTTTCTCTATTTTACCCTTTAATCTCCCTCTATTTTCCTGCCAACCCTGTCCTTTAATTGCCATAAACGTTCTTCTGCTATGCTTCCATCTCCTCTCCTCTCCTCTCATCTCCTCTCTTTTCCTTTCATTGCCTTTCCTTTCTTTCCTTTCCTTTCACATTCTTACCCATTCAGTCCCCTTCCCTTCCGTTCTGTTCCCATCCACCATCCATTCCTTTTGCTCCCATTCCATATCTTTCATTTCCCCCAATCCTACTCTTACCCCTTTCCTATCCTTTCCCTCTCCCTCCTAAACTTCGTCTTTCCCCTTGCACTTTCCCCTTTATTTCATTTGCTTAACCTATCACCCTTCCTTCTTTTTACTGTCTTTTCTCCCATCATTCTTCCCTTTCCCCCTTCCTTCTTTTTTAATGTATTTTACTGTCATTCCTTTTACATTTTATTTTCGTTCCTTCCATCTCTTCTCCTTTCCCACTCCCCTTCCATTTCATTTCCTTTCTGTCCACTTCATTTCTCTTTCTTTCCCATTTCTTTCCATTCTTTCATTTTCTTTCTTTTCACTGCCTTTGCTTTCCATTTTCAATATCACGTCATCTTTACTTTCTAGCCATTATTTGCCTTTTGTTTGCTTTCCATTCCATCAGCCCTTCAAATCCAGTTCCATCACTTCCACTCCTTTCCTTTCCTTCCTAAATATTCCCTTCCCCCTCTTTCCCATCCTTTCTCCCGTCATCCTATGTATTCGTTCTTCTCCCTTCCCATTCCATCATCTTCCTTTCCTTTCCTCTCATTTCCTTTCCTTTCCCTTCCATATTCCTCGCTATTCATCCCCATTATTTCCCTTCCCCTCAGTCTTCCATTCCTTTTCCTCCTCTTCCACTTTTTTCTTTTCCCTTCCAATCCTACTCTTTCACCTTTCTCCTTTGGTATTTTTCTGTTCCTTTTCCTCACTGTGCTTCCCTTTCTTTCCCCTTCCTTCTTTTTAATGTATTTTCCTCTCCTTTCCTTTCCTTTCCTTTCCTTTCCTTTCCTTTCCTTTCCTTTCCTTTCCTCCTTACTATGCATTTCCTTACCCCTGCTGTACTATTTAACCCCTGGTTCCATTACATTTCCTTCCCCTTCTTATTTTTTCTTTCCTTTCATTTTCTTTCCCTTTCCCTTTTACTTTCCCCTTCCCTTTCCCATTCCCATCCCCTTCCCATTTCCCCTTCCTTTTCCCTTTCTCTTTTCCTTTCCCTTTTTCCTTTCCTTTCTCTTTACCATTGCTTTCCTTTCCCTCAACCCTTAAATTCCTGTCACTTCTCTTCCACTCCTTTCCTTTCCCTCCCAAACCTTCCCGTTCACACCTCTTTCCCTCATCATCCTATTTATCAATTCTTCTTCTTTCCCCTTTCATCATCGTCCTTTCATCTACCTTCCTTCCTCTTCCTTTCTTTGTCTTTTCCTTTTCACTTTTATTTTTCTCTTCCTTTCCTTTCAACTTCCAGTACTTTCCTTTTCTTTTCATTGTTTTTCCCCCTCCCAATCCTACTCTTTCCCTTTCCTATCCTTTCCTTTCCCCATCCTATTCTTTCACCCCTCTTCTTTCCCTTATATTCTTCACCTTACACCTTCTGTCTTTATCATGTCTTTTCTCTCTTCTTGCTTCCCTTTCCCCCTTCCTTCTTTTTACTGTACTTCCTTTTCCCTTCCCACTTCATTTCCTATCCCTACCTTACTTTTCGTTTCTTTTCCTTCCCCCCTCTGTTCCATTTCCTTTCTGTCCACTTCCTTTCTTTTTCATTTCATCTCCTTTCCCTTGTTTTATTTTCTTTCTGTTCTCTGTCTTCCCTTCCCATTTTCTATTTCCTCATACCTATCCTTTCCCTTTCCCTTTCCTTTCCCTCAACCCTTACATTCCGGTCCCTTTTTTTCCACTCCTTTCTTTTCCCTCCCATATCTTCCAATATTCCCTTTCACCTCTTTTCTATTTTGTACCTCATCATCCTATTCATCAATTCTTCTCCCTTCCCTTTTCATCATCATCTTTTCCTTTTCCTTTCCCTTCCCTCTTCTCCCTTGTCCTTTCCCATTCACTTTCCATTGTCCCTTTCTATTTCCCTTTCTCTTTCCCTTCCCTTCCCATTCCTTTTTTGCTTACTTTTCCTCTCCTTATTCTTTTTTCCTTCCAAATCGTATTCTTTACCTTTCCTATCTTTTCCCTCCCAATCCTATTCTCCCCCTTCTTCTTTCCCTTTCCCTCATCTTCTTCACCATACTCCTTCCTTCCTTCTTTTCCTGTCCTTTCCCTCATCTTGCTTCCCTTTCCTCTCCTTCGTTCTTTTTAATGTATTTCCTTTTCCCTCCCCTTCCTTTCCTTTCCTCTCCTTTCCCTGCCACACTTTTTTCCATTCCATCCTCCTCTGTTCCACTTCCTTTATGTGCACTTCTTTTATTTTTATTTTCCTCTCCTTTCCTTATCCTTCCCTTTCCTTTCACTTTCATTTGTCTGCCTATGCTTGACCTCATCATATCACCTTTCCTTTCCTTTCCTTCACTTTCCCTCCCCTCCCTGTCCTTTCCCTTCCTTGCTTTTGTTTCCCTTCAACTTCTTTCCTTTCCCTCTCATTTCTACTCTTTCAACTTCTTTTTTTTGGTGGTTTTCCTCATATACCATTGTGGGATTCTTGAAGGGAAACTAGGCAGCTCAGAATGATTGGTCAACCTTGTCCGGCCCTGATGTTAAAGACCATAATCAAAGAGGAGCAGTGCCTGATCCCTCAAGTTGCCACTGCTTTCCCAATCCACTCCTGTTCACGCCGTACCTAACACCCTGCGTTACTGGGGAGATAAAGGAACCGGCAGGGCCCAGGATAAATCATAGGAAGACCATATTACCTTTCACCAATCAATCAATCAATCAATGACATTTATAGAGCGCACTACATACCCGTAGGGTCTCAAGGCGCTGGGGGTGGGGGGGGTGCCGCTACTGCTCGAACAGCCAGGTCTTCAGCTTCTTCCTGAAGGAGAGGTGGTCTTGGGTCAGGCGCAGGTCGGTCGGTCGGGAGTTCCAGGTCTTGGCGGCCAGGTAGGAGAAGGACCTTCCTCCTGTAGTCGCTCTTCGGATGCGGGGGACGGCGGCGAGGGCGTGGTTGGCTGATCGGAGGTGGCGTTTGGGAGCGTAGAAGTTGATTCGGCTGTTGAGGTAGCTCGGGCCTTGGTCGTGTAGGGCTTTGTGTGCGCGGGTGAGGAGGCGGAAGGTGATTCTTTTGTTGACGGGGAGCCAGTGAAGGTCTCTCAGATGTCCGGAGATGTGGCTGGTTCGTGGGATGTCGAGGATGAGTCTGGCTGATGCGTTCTGGATCCGCTGGAGTCTCTTCTGGAGCTTGGCGGTGGTACCGGCGTAGAGGGCGTTGCCGTAGTCCAGTCGGCTAGTGACGAGGGCCTGGGTGACGGTCTTCCTGGTCTCGGTGGGGATCCACCAGAAGATCTTCCGTAGCATGCGTAGGATGTTGAAGCACGCCGAGGAGACGTTGTTGACTTGCCTGGTCATGGAGAGGGAGGAGTCCAGGATGAAGCCCAGGTTGCGTGCATGGTCTGTCGGTTTGGGTGCGGTGCCCAGGGCGGGAGGCCACCAGGAGTCGTCCCAGGCGGAGGGTGAAGAGCCCAGGATGAGGACCTCCGTCTTGTCCGAGTTCAGTTTCAGGCGGCTGGTCGTCATCCACTCGGCTACCTCTTTCATCCCTTCGTGCAGGTTAGCTCTGGCGGCGGCGGGGTCGTTGGTCAGGGAGAGGATCAGCTGGGTGTCGTCGGCGTAGGAGATTATGTTGAGGTTGTGTTGGCGTGCGATGGCCGCGAGGGGGCTCATGTAGACGTTGAAGAGGGTGGGGCTCAGTGAGGATCCTTGAGGGACGCCGCAGATGACTTCAGTGGCCTCTGACTTGTACGGTGGTAGGCGGACTCTCTGTGTTCTTCCGTCGAGGAAGGAGATGATCCATTCCAGCGCCTTGTCCTGGATTCCGACGTTGCTGAGGCGCTGTACTAGGGTGCGTTGGCAGACAGTGTCGAATGCCGCGGAGAGGTCTAGGAGGATGAGGGCCGCTGTTTCTCCATTGTCCATCAGGGCTCGGATGTCATCGGTGGAGTCGATGAGGGCGGTCTCGGTGCTGTGATTGGCTCGGAAGCCGGACTGTGAGGGGTCGAGGGATCCATTCGTCTCGAGGAAGGCGGCCATCTGCTTGTTGGCGGTCTTCTCGATGACTTTGGCTGGAAACGGGAGGAGCGAGATGGGGCGGTAATTCTTGAGTTCGGTAGGGTCCGCTGTGGGTTTCTTGAGTAGAGCGCTGAGTTCGGCGTGCTTCCAGCTCTCAGGGAAGGTGGCGGTGTCGAAGGATGTGTTGATGATGTCTCGCAAGTGGGGTGCGATGACAGCGTCGGCCTTGTTGAAGACGTGGTGAGGGCAGGGGTCGGTCGGTGATCCGGAGTGGATGGAGTTCATCGTGCGGATGGTGTCTTCGGTGCTGATCGGGGTCCAGGCGTGGAGGGTGGTGGTGGGGGGTGGTTGTTCGGTCTTGGTGTGCGTTGGTTGGTTGTTGAAGCTGTTGTGTATGTCCGCGATCTTGTTGTGGAAGTATGAAGCGAGGGAGTTGCAGAGGTCTTGCGATGGGGTGATGTCGTTGTTTCCTGCGCTGGGGTTGGATAGCTCTTTCACGATGTTGAAGAGTTCCTTGCAGTTGTGTGCGTTGTTGTCCAGCCGGTCCTTGAATGCAGTTTTCTTGGCGGCGCGGATCAGCTGGTGGTGCTTCCGGGTGGCCAGCTTGAAGGTGGTCCTGTTGTCCGGTGTAGGTTCCCTTCTCCAGACTTTCTTGAGGGCTCGGCAGTTCTTCTTGGAGCTCTTGAGTTCGTCGGTGAACCACAGGGTTTTCTTGCTGCCGGGTCTGCTGGGCGGGGTCCTCAGCGGGGCGAGCTCGTCCGCGCAGATGCTGATCGACTTCGTGAGGTTGTCGGCGGCCTGGCTGGGGTTTGCTGAGCTGGCAGGAGGGTGCTGGCTCAGGGAGGTGGCGAGCTGGTCTGCTGTGATCTTGTTCCAGCTTCTGCGGGCGGCCTGTTGCTGGTGGTGGTGGGTCGTTGTTCTCTTGAAGGTGAAGTGGATGCAGCTGTGGTCCGTCCATTGAAGCTCTGTGGCGTGGCTGAAGTCGATGTCTGTGCAGGAAGAGAAGACTGCGTCGAGTGTGTGTCCGGCGAGGTGGGTGGGGGTGGACACCAGCTGCTTGAGTCCAAGATTGGCGAGGTTGTCGAGCAGGGTGCTGGTGTTGCGGTCGTTGTTGTTCTCCAGGTGGAAGTTGAGGTCCCCCAGGAGGATGTAGTCAGCGGAGGGGAGGGCATGCGGGCTGACGAAGTCGGCGATGTCCTCGCTGAATTGGGTGCGTGGTCCCGGAGGTCGGTAGATCAGGGTGCCTCTGAGGGTGGTGTTCGGGTCGGTGTGGATCTGGAAATGCAGGTGTTCGGCGGTGGTCAGGGTGTTGTCGGTGCTGGTCGTGAGACGGATGGTGTTCCTGTGGATGATGGCGATGTCTCCTCCCATCTGGTTGGCGGTGCGGTCCCTCCGGACGATCTTGTAGCCCTCTGGGATAGCGATGGCGATGTCGGGAGCTGAAGAGGCGTTCATCCAGGTCTCTGTGAGGAAGGCAACGTCAGGGGCTGTGGCGTCTAGGAGGTTCCAGAGTTCGATGGCGTGTCTGTGGACGGAGCGGGTGTTGAGCAGGATGCACTTGAGGTGGGTGCTGCTGGAGTTCGACTTGGCGGGAGCTGGTGCGAGGCAGGTCCGGATGCAGGAGAATTTGCAGGCGTGGCAGCTGAAGGGACCGTGGGTGCGTCGTGGTGTGGCTTGGTGGCATCCTGGGAGTCGGCCAGTGTTGAGTGCGATGAGGGTGGCGGCGGAGTACGTCAGGCGGGTCGGTCGGGGTCTTCGTGGGCCAGGGGTCCTGGCGCTGGGCGCGATCCGGTCGCGGACGGGCGCAGACGGGCTTACCTTTGGCGCGCCTTCGGCGCACAATCGGCGCGCCCGCTGCGCGTGACCGCTGCGCGGTCGCACGGTCGCCATATAAGGCGAAGTGCGCGGGTGGGCGGAGCAGCTGGGAGGCGGGAGCGGGGAGGGTACAGAAGAGAAAAGGGGCGGGGCAAATGGCGGTGGCGGGAAGCGGGGAGGGAGAGCGGAGGGCGGCGAGGTAGGCGGGCAAACAGGAAGGAAACCGTTAACACGGCACAGAATTTACAATAAATTACAATACAACAAGCACAAATGGAGCGAAAAACAAATCGAGAAAACAGGAAGAAAAACGTTAACACGGCACAAAAATTACAAAAAAAAACAAGCACTAATGGAGGGGAAAACAAATGGAGAAAACAGATGGGGAGAAACCAAGGCGGCAGCGAGGCCGGCGGCGAGGCAGTTAGGCACGGCAATGGGGCACACGCAGCAGCTGGTGGCCGTGCGGCGCGGGGGTGTCCCACAAGTGGGTCAAACTCACCTGCGTCGCACGGTCACCATATAAGGCCAAGTGCGCGGGTGGGCGGTCCTGCCAAGCCACTAGAGGCGCCCAGATGTTATCAAAACTTGTAGGATCACATGCCATGTCGGATTTACTGGTAAAAAGAACATGTTTAAGGCAGTTCGAAAAGGTGGGGGATATTGGGTCTTTCCATGCTCTACAAACTTCGCGCCTTGCAAGAAGCATAACATTAAAAATAAGCCTTGTATGGGGATCGTTGACATTGTAGGCAGAGCCCAACCCAAAGAGAATGGTGCTGGTGGTAATTTCCAATGGTAGTTGGAGAACATCTTCGAAAAAACCCTGGCAGTATCCCAATAGTTTCTTATCTCAGGACAGGCAACGAGCATGTGTACATCATCTGCAGCCAGGTGTCTACATCTTGGGCAATGGTATTCTAAATTGCAAAATTTCATTAGTTTTTTGGGAGTTATGTATGCCCTATACATAGTGTAGAGCTGATTCCGCTTCAGTGTGGCAGGCTTTACCACAGCCTGCAAGATGGTTAAAGGAATCAGTCCACAGGCCCACAGAGATTTCGCTCTCCAAATTTAATGCGTTATCCCAGAGTTTTTTATGCTCAGGTTCTGTGATATTTTCGGCATCTAGCATGGCTGCATACCAGTTCAAAAATTGGTGTTCCCACCTGCCACTCCTAAATTTAAGGTCAAATTTAGGGTTAGGTTTATTGAGATTCCAAGGTCTAGTTAGCCACCATCTGGATAGCTGGTGATATTTCCCCCAGTCAGACTAGATAGAACCTCCCAATTTAGGAGCTGCGAGTCTTCCTGTAGGTCTCCCCAGTTTTCGATCCCCGCTATCCTAAGAGGCCTGTATAGTTGGTCTTCGAGGCAAGCCGGCGTACCGGGAGATTCCCAGATCGGGGCCTGCACTGCATAGTAAGGAATGTCAAGCCTCTGCCTAACAAACACCCAATTTCTTAGAGCTGTCCCCAGAATCTTAAGTCTTTCTTTTTTTTTTTAAACTTCGGGCCACCATATTTAAAAAGAAAGTGTGCTTGACGCTGTGGCACATCATGCAGCAGCGCTTGAAATAATAAGCCTAAAGACGATGCGTCAATTTCACCCGCCAGTAATCTGAAGTTTTTAAAGTGGAAAGCGTGGCAATAGACCAGTAGATCTGGGAAGGCCAGTCCCCCTGTTTTTAGTGTTCTCCTGAGCTTTTTCCAAGATATTCTTGGCGATTTTGAATTCCAAATAAAAGAACCAAGTTTCCCTTGCAGCTTTTTAATAGATGATGTGTGGAATGATAAAGGGATAGAATTAAATACAAATGTGAGTTTAGGGAGGATGATCATCTTGATTAAATTTACTCTCCCAAAGATGTTTAAAGGGAGAGATGACCATCTTTGCAAAAGGGCACAGACATCCTTTGAAACTCTGTCTAGATTGATTTTTGTTATATCTTCAGTTTTGTGGGCCAAAAGGACTCCCAGATATCTCATTTTGGAATTAGCTCCCACAGTCCCAGCTTCTTGGTTCCACTCCATAATTTCATTTGTATCTCTATTAATGGAGTAACCAGAGACGTCTCCAAACTCTTCAGCTAGATCTATTAATCTGGGCAGGGTGTAGTGTAGTTCCTATTTTCCCTATAGGCCCTGCGCATTGGAATAACATAAACAGCAGTGTATACGTAGGACTGCGGTCTTCTAGGTCTCTACTGACTATGTTAGACTTAATTTAGGTTTGCGCCAGCTAGCTCAGAGGTCACTGGAAACTTTCTTAACTGAATAGGAAGTGATCAGCTTCCCTGGCTCAGACAAGAAGGGATTCAGCTTCCGACAACCGCATAAACATGACAACTTTGCTCCTCAGAAATAAGAGTCAATCTCTAGAGTCGTGTGAAACAATAGACAGCTATTTCACTCAGTCAGTTGTGCAGATTTACTTTCACCAGAATGCAGAGAATGGAGAGACGGGCGTTTTCAATAAAATATATTATTTATTAAGGAGTCTTTCTTCTCATGCAAGAGAAATGAATTGCCACAATTGCAAGACTTGTTATTATAAAAAGTGCGTACAGTAAAATGAGTATTACGAAATAATACTGTAAAAGCATTGATAGGGTTTCTTAGCCATAAGATGGTTAAAATGAGTAAAATATATACATTCATATATACATTAGCTAATGACCTCAACTGGTGCTTCTAACTACGCCTACCCCAGTGTACCTGACCTAAGCCTAATACAAGAGTGGGAGTAAGTAGCAGTTTAAGTTAAGTTGGTTTTGCCAAGAGTTTGTTTCAAGAATTCTCTCTAAGGGTTTAGTCAGCACCGTACCACTGGAATAGAATGCAGGAGGTCTGGTATCTCCTCTCAGGACCCGATACCCCAGTCACCCGCAAGGGTAGGCTGGAAACACCGGAGCTGGATTTTCTCGGCAGGAGAAAAGACAGCGTCTTTCTCAGCGCGTCAAGGAGGAGGGGCAGCGTCCGTGGGCTTCTCGCATCTGCTGGGCTCTCTGCAAGGGGACAGCTGTTCTGCTCCAGTATTCACCACCACCGTGTGCTTGCTTAAGGCAACGTTGGTATATTTATACCTGAAAGGTGCAGAGTTTGACGTACGTTTTTGGACATAAGACGTCAATAAAGATGTCACTAAGAACTGGTCGTTCTTACAGTACTCGCAGGAGTTCTATTACTAATCAAAACAAAGCAAGCGGGGCTTTCCCAGGTTGCTGGGGGTTTGAGATGTCGAAAGAACTCGGTGTGCTATCTAGGAATCGAAGGAAGTGGCTTCTGCTGTGTCATGGACTGTCATGGACTGCAGAGGCGAGTTACTGAAATATGGCTCTGATTATTATGCCGTTTATAGGGATATGTATTGATTATAGCCGTATAGGGGCATGAGGTCACAATATTGATCGGGGTCGTAGATAAAACACATCACCCACTCCACAAATTTATGTCCATCAAATTACTAAAAACTAAAGCAATAAGAAGCACGTGTATTCCTACCCACCCCAAAATACATTTTGCATTTGAAATGGTGTATATGAAATACATGAAAATGAATAGGTACTGTACGTCATGAAGCATAGTAATCATTCAAAAATTTTGCATATGTAATCAGTTTAACAATTCTGCGAAGAATTACACATGAAAAGTCTCTAAATACAGAAAAGAAGGGCGAGACTATTTCATCACATAGCAAATACAAATACAATTGCTGTAAAAAATGTGCTAGAGGCTGAGGTGAAATTTTGTCTCTAGATCTACTAAAAATAGAAGCTCTCTTCTTTAGGAATAGTTCTACTTTAAGCAAAGTACGTGTGCCCGAAAAAAGGTAAATATTTTGGAAATTTTTGAAAAAATAATTTCATGGTGAGCGTGGAAAAAATAGTTCAACAACGCTTTTCAGTAGCTTTTGTTTATCAAAGCTGAAGGCCGAATTCAGAGTTCATGGGAACGCTGTGTGCCGGATTCTTTTCCAAAAGTTATTGTTTCTGTTCAGGGGAGAACATAATTTCAGACAGGCTCTCAAAGAATTGGTCTACATATTCAGGAGACAGTTCGACCAAGTTTGATAATGCTGTAACTTGGCAGTTGTAAGAATGATTGCTATCATCGATTTCAGGATCAGCAATGCTTACAGAAGGTCGTACCTGGGTGATGCTGCTTTCATTTCTTGCTTCACTGCCACCACCTAGTCGTAGCGCAGGAGTCTCAACGAATGCCGTCATCAGGATTGGTAACCGCTGGGGACAACACGATGCATGAACCGTTACTGGACTTAGCAAAGTATCGACATCCGTTGGTATTGCTGATGGTAGTGCAAGACAGGTGTCTAACACGCATTCCTCTCCGCATAGCATACATCGAAGCACAGGTAAGATGCAGGTCTGCCATATAGGATGAAAGAAACCAGGTCATATTCAGATCTCGTAGCCGGGCTATCTCAAGGACTTTAGTTATGTGGTCCCGGTAGCGTATTGCTAGGATCGTTTCTTCCATCCTTGCCGGAGTCATGTCTGCGTTTTGGTTTGCCATATCGGAGCAGGAGGGTCAAAAATAAAATACCTGCTACGAGTCCCAAAAGTAGTGGTAGGCCGCCAAAGATCGAATGGACAAAATTTGGAAAGATACCCAGGACTGCTTCAAATGGTGTTAACAGTCCCTGAAAAATTGTCTTAAATACACTCGAGATACCACTGGCATTCGACATATTTAGGATTTGGCTGAGCATTTCTGTGAAATGCACCGGGCAATTTGTTGATAAAAGTGTATGTATCTCTGCGGCCGTCCTTGCAACTTGGAGATCATACGTCTCTTTTGATGACGAGATGGGCACCGTTGTCTGCAAAAGCACAGACTTCATTCTGCTTAAAGTATCAATTTGTATAGAAGAGATATTCAAACTAGGCCAAATCGGAGCCACTGAGTCTCCAGGGCCATTCGGGTACAATGCTTGCATACAGCAAGTGACCATGTAACTCACGCTTAAGAGATATGCTTTCCCTGGCACCAAGCCACAACAGTTGTGATCCGTTATTAGAACGTAACTCCTGTTAGAAAGTTGCCTAAAGAATGGCTCTATTTGTGCTGCAGGTGTGCCGTGCTGGTGGCATTAAAGGTTATTTGAAGTACCCTCACAGGCCCCATGTAAGTTAATACCTTGGCACAAAAGTATACCGCTTAGTGAATGTTTACACTCATTACCACTAAGAAATACATTTTTGTTGTTGTCACTATAACATGTGTGTGTATAAGGTAATTTCCATGATGACTTAATGTATCCTTTACCCAACTTTTCATACTGGCCTGCCGGTATATACTCAAGGCAATTTTTAAACTGGAAAGTTGTTATCGGAATTGTGATAATCCTGTTTATTATCCATTCAATGACAGGTCTTTCAGGCCAAGACAGGTTGTTTGTTTGAATTGTGTCATTCAAGAACATTATTTGTTCTGGGATCATGCAGGCTCGAAATAATGCTTCTAGGCCTTGTACCTGCCAATCTTTTGTACCCCAGATGTTTTTTCTTTCATTGTTATTTTTCCAGAAATCAAAAACAAACGTAATCAATTTTTCATAAAATGCTTCCGAATATATCAATTTAGTATTTGTCAGCATTGTTTTTGTCCCTGTTTTATCCAACAGTTTATAATAAAATGTTTCTGCATTACTCGTGTTAAACCCTGAGAAGTATTGGAATTTCTCATAGAATGTTTTTGAACTGCTTTTAGGTGGAGTAGCACAATGTTCCCATTGGTTATATTTAAAAAACATTTCTAGGTTGAGCATATTTATGTAAATAGTGGTCTGCGTAATGTGAAAAACAGTACGTCTGTTCATAATTAGATGAACCTTGTAAATAACCATGTTCTGTAAATTTTGCTGACAACACTAAATCTGACATCATATTATTTATACTTTCAAAATCCCAATCATCAGAGAATGTACTTGGTTTTACAAAGTCACTTAATGAAACCTTAAACTGGTGAGGATATTTCAAGATCTCGACCGGTCCATATATTTCATAGTCTGTTTTGTCTCAAACTACCCCGCCGGGTATTGGAATGGCTGTGACATTCACTGAAGATAGTTCTCTTTTCTCGATGTGAGATGATTTGTGAGGCTTCAGAACTAAGTTGATGTTCTGACTTGCTGTGTCCATTGAACTGTATTTTCCCTCAATGAATTTTCCCAAACAAAGTACCATGATGAGCCAAAGCAGGAAGAAAAATACACCTAGCCCAATCCAAAATTCTAACCATGGAGAAATAAGATAGGTTTCTTTGAGTTGATGAAAGAGTTCTGTTGCGTTTTCTTTAAAAGTCTTTGTTTCTGGCGTCACTTCAGGGTCGCTTTGATCTTCAGAAAAGTTGTCGAAATTGATGAAGTAGCCAGATGCAGTTCTGTCGATTGTTGGAATTGTTTTTCCCATTTGGCTTTCATTAGCACATTATGATGCCACATCATTGTAGACTGGCGTTTCATGACAAACTGTTTCAATTTGTGGTTCAAGAGGCACAAGTTCCATGGCATTTCTGCATAGTCCTTTTTTATTCACTGCAGGTTTATCAAATGTGATTAGTCTTTCAGTTTGAACCTCTTGGATCCTAGCAAATTTGGGTATTCTGTTACTTCTTTGGAGTCCACTTGGCCTGCTATTGATTATAGGCCACATGATTGTGGTTTTACCAGGTCGATTGATACAACTCGGTTCTCCTTTTTACCAGCAAGGGGCGGTAGTACTACTGATCTTGTTCCGTTGATTGCTAAGACAGATACTGCTTTTCTGTAAGAAGGCCCAAATTCCTTCTTCACCGCTATTTTCTCTCTGACCAGATCCCCAATCTTTGGAATCCAGACAGGTCTTGCTGGGACAGGTGGTGTGTCTTCAGTGGTGGTTGGCTGTTGCTTTAACTTTATGTTGCTCAGGGCTTTTCTTGTTTCATTTAAGTTCTGTAAAACAGCCAAACGATCTTTGATGTCAAAGTCTTTATTCTTATCTTCTACCACTGAAGCAAGACTATCTAAGTCCTGAACATGCATTCTAGTTCCGAACAATAGTTTGTACGGGCTGAAACCTTTTAGAGAATTTGTTGGCAAGTTGTTAGGACTGCGTTGGACACTTATTAAATGCTTGACCCACCCATCACCCGAACCTAATACCTTTGCCGTTATAGATTGCTTTATGTCTCGGTTTTTCTTTCCACTACCCCGTTTCCCTCAGGATGGAAGGGACAAGAGAATCGCAATCCAATGCCCATGCTGGTCATGGCCTCCTTATAAGCTCGAGAGCTAAAAGCAGGACCCTGGTCAGAATGAAGCATGGCAATTGCGTATGTGCCAATAAAGACTCGCAAATCTTTTATAACAGTTCTGGCGTCAGCCGAGCGCTGGGGCCACATTTTTAAAGTGAATGTAGTTTTAAACAATTAATAGGACGCTGGATTGCATGTGTAGATAGCTCTATGCTACTTTCATAAATGACCATGGCATTACTCCGCTTGACTCGTTACTGCGGTCTCTGTCGCAGTCTGGGCAGTTCTTTACAAATTTATAATGGTGCAGGGTCATCCCCGGCCACCAGTATGCTGATTTTAATTCAGTCAGAGATTCCTTCATCTGTTTGTGCCTTGGTCCTTCACCCATGTGTGCGTCTGCTATTAATAACTTTCTCCGATTCGTGTTTGGAATTACCCTATCCCCCACTCCAGGGATTCGAGCAAAAGGAACGGAGTTTGCATCAATTACGTATGTATTATTGAGTGGATAGTTCACAGGTAATGCTGCACAGTTGCCTTTTGAAGACGTTTTTACCGCCAGCATGGTTTCCCCGTCTATATATTTTTCTGAATGCTTTTTTGTGGCTACGGAAGCCAGTTTAGCTGCTTCCGCTGTGGCTGTATTAGCCAATGAATTCCCTGCAACGTGAACATCATCACGTTGATGACTCAGAGTGTGTATCACGTGAGTGTTTTGTAGTTCTTTATGAAAAAGAACTACTTGTTTCCAAAGCATATTATGCTTGATTGTGGCACCTGTGTTGTCTTTGTAATCATTTTGAACCCAGTTCTGCAAATCATTATTGTAAGAATTGACGCAAAAATGCGAATGGCACACGATTAGTGTCGGTAATTCACGTTCGGCATTTTCAAGCGCCATCTTTAAAGATCTGATTTCAGCTCGCTGAGCCGAACATTTTCTCAGTGATTCCGTTTTTGTTATTTCGGTCTGAATTTACCACAGAGCCAGCGACCTTTAACCCCTTTGATGCTCATGACGAGCTCAGCTCGTCATGAGGCACAGTTGAGCTGTGCTTATGACGAGCTCAGCTCGTCATGAATAGAGGAATTCATAAAATGTTAGCACAGGAGGGGAAAACCATTAGCAGCCAAGGTGTTAACAATTGCGCAGGCTGCATCGTAGGATTTATCTTCTACATTGTAATGCTGTACAAATCTGTCTGTATAGATTATACAGGAGTACTGTTCTAGAGGGAGAATTTCGATTGGCAGAGGATATTCTTTTTCATATTTTAAATCATTCAGTTTTTTCATGTGCAGGGCGAAATAGTATTTCACGTCTTCTGCAGCAAGAGAGTTTTCCCACTGTATCCATTTCGGATCCAGTGATACTGTAGGCAGGTTTACTGGGCTGACTAGTGCCTCGAAGGCTGATTCTGCTGTGAGAACAGTGATTCTTTTGCCTTGTGCCAGTGCTCGTTCTTTCGCTATAGCAGTTTGCAATGCCTTTACAGTATTTTCTGAGAGACTGAATGTTTTTTCTGCTTGTGTGTGCAAATGTGATTTGTAAGCTATTGGTACCGTTTCTCCCTCATTAGAGGTCAGGTACGTGAATCCGCATCTTCCTGGGATGACCCGGATTACAAGGTTGCGTGTATTGTCACATGTTTCTAATTTTGTTTTAGCTAACATGTCTGTTTGCAGAGATCTCAAAATTTCTGTGTGTTTCTGAGTCCAATTGATTGGTTTAAAATCAGGTTTTATTAATTCGTAGAGAGGTTTAATCCTTTCTGCATAATTTAAAATGTAAGTTCTTCCGAAATTCAGGAAGCCTAGAATTGATTGTAAGTTCTTCAGCTTTTTCGGTGCTTGGAGTACAGCGCAATTCTCTAAGAAGTTGTCCGCTAGGCTTTTCCCTTCACTTGATAATTCGTATCCTAAGAATAAGACTGTCAGATGGGCAATTCTCGACTTTTTAAAGTTGAATTTGTAACCCTCTGATGCGAACCCAAGTATTATGGTGTTCACTCTTTTCAAGCGAGTATCCAAGTCGTCGTCTGTGAGATAGATGTCATCGACATAAGATAATGCCTCATCATCATATATTTGTAGTAACTCTGTTACTCTGGCTGAGAATAGTCCTGGGCTATTCTTGAATCCCTGTGGGAGCCTACAGAAATTTTTCTGTGACCCCATTGTTGAGAAAGCGGTCAAGTACCTGCTTTCTGGTGCAATATTTTGGCAAAAGAACCCATTAGATATGTCTAATGTCGTTTTGTACTTTTTGCGAACTATGTTATTCATTAGTGCAGCACTATGCGAATTTTGTACTGCAAATGTTTTGCAACATGAGTTAAGGTGTCTGTAGTCCAAGACTAGACGGTACGATTCGTCCGGTTTGGAGACAGGAAACAAAGGATTGCTCTTTTGAGAGGTGCATGTTTCAATTACCCCTTGGTATTCAAGTTGATCTAAAATCTCCCTGACTTGTTTTTTCGCTTCTTGCTTAATTGGGTACTGCCTTTGTGCAGTTGGTTGACATTCTAACTGGATTTTGTGAGGAGGAGAGTCCTCATGCCATCCTACATGATTCTTATATAATGCTGGTGCCTGGGCTACTGCCCATTTCCTTGCATATATATATTTAGTGTGAATTGGAATGTGATTTGAGAAGGCAGGCATAATCATTTCTTCGCCATGAGGGCACTCCATGACAAACTCTGGGGGCCAATCTTTCTCGGCTAACAGGATGTCATAGCCTTTTGAGAGGTTATCCCAAAATAGACCCCTTATTTTCCTAGTCTTGTCTCCCTCTATACGCAGTGTTATTTCGTATATCTTATGAGGTTCGCTAACTCTGGTGTCTGCAGTTTCTACCTGAATGTATTCATTCGTGTCCACTGTCTCCAGATGACTCATCAGGATCTTGCGAGCTATGCTGATTTCTGCTGCACTGTCTAGCATTGTCTGTGCCCAGTCTCCGTTTTTCAGCTGTGTCCTCAGTATTCTCGGCATGTTCGATTACTCTAATACTGGCTAACTTCTTCCTAGGGAATTGTAATTTTTTACTTTGAGCAGGTTCCTTGTGTTTGGACTTGGTGTGCTCTTCCCTTGGGTCTGACCGTCCTCTTCTTTCCGATTTCTGCGAAAAAGATCGAGAGGGACATGTATCAATACTTTGATATCTATCAGGCTTTTTCAAGTTATCCCTATTTCTAAGGTTATATCTTTTCTCAGAGTGCTCCCTCTGGGGAGACTGGTGTTCTCGAGTCGGAGTTCTTTCCCTCCGCCGAGGAGACCTTCCTCTGGACTGGAAAACTTTTTCTTTGGGAGTGTATTGTTTATTTCCATCCCAGCTCTTTTTAGGAGTGTTTAGATTATTTTTAATAAATAATTTTTCAGGATTTTTGAGTAGTTGGGGTTTTACTGGTTTCCCACCCAAACTATCTCTACCTAATTCTTCATAGCATTTTTCTATAATTCTGGCAAGCTCAATTGGTTGATCTGTTATATCTGTTTCCTTCAATTTCTGGCGGATCGCCACAGATGCTGCTTCTCATTTTATGTTGGCTACTAATATAGCCGAGACCTGCTTGAAGTCTTTCAGTAATTTCATACCAAGAGTTAAAGCAGGTTCTGGACCGTATTCATTCTGAATTTGTTTCAGCACATCCGGTATTACCGCCATGGACGGAACACCATGTGTTTTCGTGTAGATGGAAGCAAAGACTGTACCCCAAGTGTCACAGTCCTCCACATGTGGTGCGACCCCCATTGGAAGGCAGATAGTCAGAATTCTGTTTTTCTCAATAGGGGTAGTATTCGGAAATACTGCCCCTATTTGAGTAATTTTCTGTGCTAACCAGAAAGGAATTTGTTCCCGTTTTGCAAGAGTTTTTTCAAGACATGATTGAATGTTCTGTGGTGTAATTTTATTTGTGTTCCCCTGATGAGGGGTTAGCTGTGGAATATTAACAGCTGTTTGGACTGTTGCAGTCCGCATTACATATTGGACTAACTGTCTGTGTATTTTAATTAGGGCTCCCGGTTTTATGGTTTTTATTTTTTTGCCATTTCCGTCTGTATTTATCCATATTTATTTTTTGAGCATTTTTTCTGTATTTATCCACATTTATTTTTTTCACAAGCAAAAGAGCAATACAGCTAGTATTTTTCCACATTTATTTAAATTGACAATGCACACATGCGCTCGGTTGTTATTGGTCAATTCGCCAGGCTAGATGAAGATTTGCTTACTGTTCTGGCTGTAACTGAAGCCGTTCGCAGCGTGGGCATGGACTGTAAACTGCCTGGTTTAATATATCGCACCAGCCCTTTTTTTTTCAAAATTGCATTTATTGTTAAAAGAGCAGCAGGTTTTAACAGCAAGTCGCCCGGTCATTACAGCAGCTCGCAGCCAGTTGTGGTCCCAGTGCCGGCCCTCACCAGATGTGCAACTAGACTGCTGCAATGTTACCACTCTGAACCAAGCTGTCAGCGCTGCTCACCGCTTGGGGCTGGCTCAGCTGCGCGCTACTAGCAAACTCTGGATACATCCACCTGTAGCTTTCTAAATCACGTGCACAGGTCAGGAGAGTCAATGCAGTGATTTGCCCAATCGCTGGGCAACCGAGACTGGGTACTCAAAGGTGGGCCAGGTTGGCGGTAATACCTATGTGCCGTTGGAGATAGCCGCAACTTAGCACTGCCGCTCTAGTGCTCAAACCGTTTGTGTTGAATGTGCTGCAGTGCCAGTAAAATAAATAAGTCAATTGATTATGCCGACGCTCGAGCGAGAGTGCCTGCAGCTATACCTCTTGTGAATGCTGCATGAATTCTTATCAGAGTAACCAGATGAACTATGGCCGCCGTGGGAGCATTTGTTATGGCTCAGTTCTGGCCCGTACAGTGGTGGCGCTGGCTTTGTCAAGTAAATTAATGCGAAGGTATTTACCTTATTTGACACACTAATGATTTGAATCTCAATGTCCTGCCCGCCCGGACCCCAAAAGTCAATTGCTCCTGTGCCAAGTTAAATAATTACAGGAGGAGGCCGGTGCTCGGCCTGTCACGTCCTGACCTGACACTTGCTGCATGCCTGCTCAGCCCCTGTTGTGCGGGGTCCCCCGTGACTCTTTCAGGTCAGCGTGAGTCTTAGAGCAGGAGCTGAATGTCTTTAAAAGGCACTAGCACAGCTCCGAAGATAATGTGCCACTTTGCAGCTTATCTCACCGCTGTCACCATGTAAAATGTATCCCGATTCTCAGCAGCTGTGTGCAGCCAAGGGGCGTGACTGGACAGACTCAAAGAGACTAGGAGGAACCGTGGCCAGTAGTCTGTATATCCCCAGCTGCAGCACTGTGACTCACAGACTTGGTAAGTAAAAAAAATGAAAGCTGCTGACATAAATTATTTTCCTGCTAAGGTCCGAGTTGTAGTTTTAATCTCACGATTGAAGTTTTAATATCAGGGTTAGATATTTGTTTTACGATAGGATCAGGTTACAAGGGCACTAGGTTAGTGCCCTTTCGTTTCATGTGCGTGTGCTTTAAAGCAGTTTCAAAATGTTCTTAGAGTTTCTCGTTGTTCAAATGAGTAACATTTCTGATATATGTTTCCCTTATCTTCATTGTTTGATTTAGGGGGGCCGTAAGAAAGTGTCACTCTTAGTTTTTTAAATGCCACTCATTATTACACAAACATTTTGGAGATGTCACACGTAGCAATCTGAAACCTTGACAGCTATGTGCAAGGCAACTGCCTTACTATTTCTCCCTCGGTATAATCCTCTTTGCAAACCGGTCACTCCAATACAGAATCTGCTCAATTAAAACCCAGTCTGCGAGGAAAAGACGGGTGCTGGGAGCAATTGGCATAGTGAAGAGGCGGGGATGAGGGATGAAAGAACTACAAAAGACAATTAGCCCTGGCTGACACCTCTTAACCCTCTAAGGAGGGGGAGACACCAGATGGCTGGGGGTGTGAGATTAATGAGAAAATATACTAGTATTTTCCCGTTTTTATATCTAAATACAGATGAAAGAAAACTTGTTTTCCGTCTGTATTTATATGTAAAAATCTGTTTAAATGGAAAACCGGGAGCCCTAATTTTAATTAATAATTTTAGCTGTGCTAAAAGTTCTTCTCTTGACATTTTTTCGATGTCTGGATCTGGTGTGTAGCTGGTTAGAACCGGCCACGTTGCTCCTGGTCTACCTAGTGGACCGAGCCTGGTAATGTGATCATTATGTTTTAGGGCGCCTTTAAACCAGAGCAGGTGCTCTTGGTATTTTAATGGGATTTCAATCTCCTCGAAAGGAGCGTACTCTTCTGGTGGTTCCTCTATTTTGTAATAGTGGAACTCGTGTGTTGTAGCGTTTGCCGCTGGAAAGTTTATCCAAGAATATAATACCTCTGTCTGCCGATATTCGTGTGCCTCCATCACGAAAATGACTGTACCACCTCGCGATGTTAGTCCGTTTTCTATAAGTTTTAACGTTATAGTTTTTCTTATGTTGACCGGAATGAGGATTGCATCCCGGTCATTCTGTAGGAGACTCGTGTCGTCCTCCATTAGTTGATTTGCTAATATAGTAGCATCCCATTCTTCATCACTCATTTTACTGTCAGAAAGGTTTTTCTTGTTGCAGATCAGGTTTTCAAGGAAACAAAGATTAGGTGCACAATATTTTGGAACACTGTATCCTTCAACGTTGACTAAACCAGAAACTCTACATAGGAATCTCTTCCTACTAAGTTCCGGCGGATTTTAACCTTTCACCCACTCCAGACGTCTATTGGAGTATTTACGGGAGAAAGGGTCTGTGTGAAAAAGCACGACTGAGTTACTCTAACGTCTTGCGTTAGTTTTATCGCCTTACCAAACATTGGGCGCCATGTAGTGTAGTTCCTATTTTCCCTATAGGCCCTGCGCATTGGAATAACATAAACAGCAGTGTAGACGTAGAACTGCGGTCTTCTAGGTCTCTACTGACTATGTTAGACTTAATTTACGTTTGCGCCAGCTAGCTCAGGGGTCACTGGAAACTTTCTTGACTGAATAGGAAGTGATCAGCTTCCTTGGCTCTGTCAAGAAGGGATTCAGCTTCTGACAACCGCATAAACATGACAACTTTGCTCCTCAGAAATAAGAGTCAATCTCTAGAGTCGTGTGAAATAATAGACAGCTATTTCACTCAGTCAGTTGTGCAGATTTACTTTCACCAGAATGCAGAGAATGGAGAGACAGGCGTTTTCAATAAAAGATATTATTTATTGAGCAGTCTTTCTTCTCATGCAAGAGAAATGAATTGCCACAATTGCAAGACTTGTTATTATAAAAAGTGCGTACAGTAAAAGGAGTATTACGAAATAATACTGTAAAAGCATTGATAGGGTTTCTTAGCCATAAGATGGTTAAAATGAATAAAATATATACATTCCTATATACATTAGCTAACGACCTCAACTGGTGCTTCTAACTACCCCTACCCCAGTGTACCTGACCTAAGCCTAATACAAGGGAGGGAGTAAGTAGCAGTTTAAGTTAAGTTGGTTTTGCCAAGAGTTTGTTTCAAGAATTCTCTCTAAGGGTTTAGTCAGCACCGTACCTCTGGAATAGAATGCAGGAGGTCTCGTATCTCCTCTCAGGACCCGATATCCCAGTCACCCGCAAGGGTAGGCTGGAAACGCCGGAGCTGGATTTTCTCAGCAGGAGAAAAGACAGCGTCTTTCTCAGCGCGTAAAGGAGGAGGGGCAGCATCCGTGGGCTTCTCGCATCTGCTGGGCTCTCTGCAAGGGGACAGCTGTTCTGCTCCAGTATTCACCACCACCATGTGCTTGCTTAAGGCAACGTTGGTATATTTATACCTGAAAGGTGCAGAGTTTGACGTAAGTTTTTGGACATAAGACGTCAATAAAGATGTCACTAAGAACTGGTCGTTCTTACAGTGCTCGCAGGAGTTCTTTTACTAATCAAAACAAAGCAAGCGGGGCTTTACCAGGTTGCTGGGGGTTTGAGATGTCGAAAGAACTCGGTGTGCTATCTAGGAATCTAAGGAAGTGGCTTCTGCTGTGTCATGGACTGTCATGGACTGCAGAGGCGAGTTACTGAAATATGGCTCTGATTATTATGCAGTTTATAGGGATATGTATTGATTATAGCCGTATAGGGGCATGAGGTCACAATATTGATCGGGCCCTAGATAAAACACTTCAAGGCAAGCCGGCGTACCAGGAGATTCCCAGATCGGGGCCTGCACTGCATAGTAAGGAATGTCAAGCCTCAGCCTAAAAAACAGCCAATTTCTTAGAGCTGTCCCCAGAATCTTAAGTCTTACTTTTTTTTAAAACTTCGGGTCACCATATTTAAAAAGAAAGTGTGCTTGACCCTGTGGCACATCATGCAGCAGCGCTTGAAATAATAAGCCTAAAGACGATGCGTCAATTTCACCCGCCAGTAATCTGAAGTTTTTAAAGTGGAAAGCGTGGCAATAGACCAGTAGATCTGGGAAGGCCAGTCCCCCTGTTTTTAGTGTGCTCCTGAGCTTTTTCCAATATATTCTTGGCGATTTTGAATTCCAAATAAAAGAACCAAGTTTCCCTTGCAGCTTTTTAATAGATGATGTGTGGAATGATAAAGGGATAGAATTAAATAAAAATGTGAGTTTAGGGAGGATGATCATCTTGATTAAATTTACTCTCCCAAAGATGTTTAAAGGGAGAGATGACCATCTTTGCAAAAGGGCACAGACATCCTTTGAAACCCTGTCTAGGTTGATTTTTGTTATATCTTTAGTTTTGTGTGCCAAAAGGACTCCCAGATATCTCATTTTGGAATTAGCTCCCACAGTCCCAGCTTCTTGGTTCCACTCCATAATTTCAGTTGTATCTCTATTAATGGAGTAACCAGAGACGTCTTCAAACTCTTCAGCTAGATCTATTAATCTGGGCAGGGTGTAGTGTAGTTCCTATTTTCCCTAAAGGCCCTGCGCATTGGAATAACATAAACAGCAGTGTAGACGTAGGACTGCGGTCTTCTAGGTCTCTACTGACTTTGTTAGACTTAATTTAGGTTTGCGCCAGCTAGCTCAGAGGTCACTGGAAACTTTCTTGACTGAAGAGGAAGTGATCAGCTTCCCTGGCTCAGACAAGAAGGGATTCAGCTTCCGACAACCGCATAAACATGACAACTTTGCTCCTCAGAAATAAGAGTCAATCTCTAGAGTTGTGTGAAACAATAGACAGCTATTTCACTCAGTCAGTTGTGCAGATTTACTTTCACCAGAATGCAGAGAATGGAGAGACGGGCATTTTCAATAAAAGATATTATTTATTGAGCAGTCTTTCTTCTCATGCAAGAGAAATTAATTGCCACAATTGCAAGACTTGTTATTATAAAAAGTGCGTACATAAAAGGAGTATTATGAAATAATACTGTAAAAGCATTGATAGGGTTTCTTAGCCATAAGATGGTTAAAATACATTCATATATACATTAGCTAACGACCTCAACTGGTGTTTCAAACTACGCCTACCCCAGTGTACCTGACCTAAGCCTAATACAAGGGAGGGAGTAAGTAGCAGTTTAAGTTAAGTTGGTTTTGCCAAGAGTTTGTTTCAAGAATGCTCTCTAAGGGTTTAGTCAGCACCGTACCTCTGGAATAGAATGCAGGAGGTCTGGTATCTCCTCTCAGGACCCGATATCCCAGTCATCCGCAAGGGTAGGCTAGAAACGCCGGAGCTGGATTTTCTCGGCAGGAGAAAAGACAGCGTCTTTCTCAGCGTGTCAAGGAGGAGGGGCAGCATCCATGGGCTTCTCGCATCTGCTGGGCTCTCTGCAAGGGGACAGCTGTTCAACTCCAGTTTTCACCACCACCGTGTGCTTGCTTAAGGCAACGTTGGTATATTTATACCTGAAATGTGCCAAGTTTGACGTACGTTTTTGGACATAAGACGTCAATAAAGATGTCACTAAGAACTGGTCGTTCTTACAGTGCTCGCAGGAGTTCTATTACTAATCAAAACAAAGCAAGCAGGGCTTTCTCTGGTTGCTGGGGGTTTGAGATGTCAAAAGAACTCGGTGTGCTATCTAGGAATCTAAGGAAGTGGCTTCTGCTGTGTCATGGACTGTCATGGACTGCAGAAGTGAGTTACTGAAATATGGCTCTGATTATTATGCCGTTTATAGGGATATGTATTGATTATAGCCATATAGGGGCATGAGGTCACAATATTGATCGGCGTCCTAGATAAAACACATCACCCACTCCACAAATTTATGTCCATCAAATTACTAAAAACTAAAGCAATAAGAAGCACGGGTATTCCTACCCACCCCAAAATACATTTTGCATTTGAAATGGTGTATATTAAATACATGAAAATGAATAGGTACTGTACGTCATCAAGCATAGTAATCATTCAAAAATATTGCATATGTAATCAGTTGAACGATTCTGTGAAGAATTACACATGAAAAGTCTCTAAATACAGAAAAGAAGGGCGAGACTATTTCATCACATAGTAAATACAATTGCTGTAAAAAATGTGCTAGAGGCTGAGGTGAAATTTTGTCTCTAGATCTACTAAAAATAGAAGCTCTGTTCTTTAGGAATAGTTCTACTTTAAGCAAAGTTCGTGTGCCCGAAAAAAGGTAAATATTTTGGAAATTTTTGAAAAAATTATTTCATGGTGAGCGGGGAAAAAATAGTTTAAAAACGCTTTTCAGTAGCTTTTGTTTATCAAAGCTGAAGGCCGAATTCAGAGTTCATGGGAACGCTGTGTGCCGGATTCCTTTCCAAAAGTTATTGTTTCTGTTCAGGGGAGAACATCATTTCAGACAGGCTCTCAAAGAATTGGTCTACATATTCAGGTGACAGTTCGACCAAGTTTGATAATGCTGTAACTTGGCAGTTCTGAGAATGATTGCTATCATCGATTTCAGGATCAGCAATGCTTACAGAAGGTCGAACCTGGGTGATGCTGCTTTAATTTCTTGCTTCACTGCCACCAGAGCCTTCCATAGATACAGCCAGTCTACTTGATCGAACGCCTTGGCGGCATCGACCGCCGCCAAGGTCAGGGGGAGCTTCTTATTGACTGCAACATCTATCGATGCGATGGCTTGAATTGTCAATTCGTTGAGTTGCCTATCCGGAATGAAGCCCCGCTGATCATAATTGATAATTGTTTTAACTATTCTGGTCAATGTAGCTGCTACCACCCCAGCAAAGACCTTGTAATCTATATTCAACAAAGAAATCGGTCTATAAGATTCGATTTTGGTAGGGTCCTTATTTGGCTTCAAGATTAAAGTTACAGTGGCTTCTGCCCAGGAGTCAGGAACCCTCTCCCCCTCTTTGAAGATTTTATTAAACAGGGTTGTGAGGACTGGTAATATTTGATCCAAAACTATCCTGTAAACTTCCACAGGAAGTCTGTCGGGCCCGGCTGCCTTCCCTTTAGCCATTTTCATTAGCTTAGATCTTATCTCACCTTCTCTTATGTCTGAGGAGAGATAGATATTATCGTCTTCGGACAGACAGGGAAGCTGTATTTTACTTAGCAAGCTTTTTACCATCTGAGGGGAGTGATTTGTTTTAGCAGTGTATAACATTTGAAAAAAGGATTCAACCTCCTCTCTAATTTGCTCATCCTCATGGGAGATTGTAGCTGTATTTCGCAGGAGTAGGCTGTTAATCTGGTTTCTATTTCTATCCATCCGAGATTTCCACGCGAGGAGGCAGCTGCACTTCTCCCCATATGAGAAATTTTGGAGCTTGCTGGCATCCCATCTGCTTTTAAGAACCTTATCCAGACCTGCTTGGTAGTCTGCTTGCAGGCTGTGTAACTCTTTTTGCAACTGTGGTTTAGTGTTTGACTGGTTAACTGAGGCTGCCTGAAGCTCCTGCTCTTTTAGTTCAAGTTTAAGGAGCTCTTCCTCCTTCTTCTTTTTATTTAGTTTATTCCTTCTGATCGACCAAGTAGTTAGCAAGCCTCTCAAGAAAGCTTTAAATGTTTCCCAGATAACCTGCTGGGTAGTTGAGCTGTTATTGTTTCGAAAGAAATCCTCAGTCAAGGTTATCAATTCCAGCCTCAACCCTTCTTCTAGTAATAAGGTTCTATCTAGAGTCCACCTCCTCTGCAGTTCTTTTTGTTTGAAGCTAATTACTAACTCAACAGTCGAATGGTCTGACTGTATAGTGGGGATATAGGAAATAGTATCCACAGAGGTAAGCAACGACTGATCTAGAAGGAAGAAGTCGATTCTGGAGTGGTGTCCGTGCCTATGACTGTAAAATGAAAAGTCCCTTTTTGTGTTGTATTTGGCTCTCCAAACATCTATGAGATTATAATCTTTAATTAGGTTCTTAAGCTCCATCCGAGATCTCGGTGGGGTGTAAATTTAACTCTAGATGTGCGATCCAACTTTTCGTCGAAGATCAAGTTGAAATCGCCCCCTAGTATAACAGGCCCAGGGTGGTCCAAAAGGCTGGCCTTAAGCTTTAAAAGAGCCCCTGGCGCATCTTGATTGGGACCATAATATACAGCGCAGACAAATGGAGTGCTCTGACATTGTAGGGACGCCACCAACCACCTCCCTGAATGATCTGTTTCAAATGTATCCACCCTAATACCTGCATTGGCACTGATCAGTATTGCCACCCCTCTCGTGCTACCACTCTGGTCGGAACATAAAATATCTTGGACCCATCCTCGCTTTCCCAGCCCGGACTCACACTCCCATCTCTCTAAATGGGTCTCCTCGAGCAGACACACATGAGCTCCAGACGTGTGTAAATATTCATTAACCCTGGACAGTTTCCTCCTGTCTCTCAGGCCGTTGATATTCCAACTAATAAACGTAATTTTGTTAATCATATTAACCATATCAACTAATTCTAAGGTAAGTTGCCCAACTCCCTTCCATGACCGCTATGCTTCTTGAGTATATGAGGAATATTATTTTTTTCCTTTTTTTTCCCTACCACCCAGCTAGCTACCCCCTTCCCATGAGGAACCCCTCCCATGCCTACATTGGCGATCTTGTCGCCTATTAGGGGCTCCCCTGATCCGGTCAGGATCGCTCCCGCCGTTTAGAAAGAAGTCAGGCACCTATGTGTAAAATTAATATCAACCCTTTTTTTCCCAAAGCTATCTCCCATGTCTTGTCTCGTGATAAAGTTTTGTTTTCAATTCAGTAGGTAATGTAAGGTAATTTACTGTGTTGACTGAATAACCTGCATAAAGCTGACTATCATTGGCATCCTACCTTCTTGCCTCGCAGCCGATTGAGCGCTGCTACGGCAATTGTTTGTTTCACATCCAGCGGCCGCCATCGCAGGCGTGCTCGCTAGCCACGCCCCCTTGAGGCCACGCCCCCTGCCCTTTATAAGCGCCGCTCTGAAACACACCCACAGAAATCAGATCCCAGACCTGAGGCGGAAGCCGGGTTCTGGAGGTACGCGATATTTTAAAACTTGTGACAAATTGTTTATACTGTGTTGACTGAATAACCTGCATAAAGCTGACTATCATTGGCATCCTACCTTCTTGCCACGCAGCCGATTGAGCGCTGCTATGGCAATTGTTTGTTTCACATCCAGCGGCCGCCATCGCAGGCGTGCTCACTAGCCACACCCCCTTGAGGCCACGCCCCTTCCTTCTCCTTCAGTATGTGCCAGGGCAGGAAGCGCAGCGGACGAGCGCAGCGGGAGCGCCGTTTGCGCACCGAAGGCGCGCCTAAGGCAAGCCCGTCTGCGCCCGTCCGAGCCTGGACAGGCCCAGGGACCAGGCAGAATGATGAAATCATCAAATACTCTTCCCTAGAGTTACACTCTCTGCAAGACCCCGTTCCTCAACCACTCGACCCATCCACGCACGCTCGCCTAAAGGCAAGTAACATCCTCGCTCTCCATCACTCACAAGACCCGACTCACATTCTCCCCCTAAACTCAAAAAATTCCAATCCCCCTAAACCCAATCTCAGGACTCTTCGCTGTCTCTACCTCAACACCAGATCCCTGGTCAAACACCAACTTGACATATTCCTGCTCCTGAAAACGGATAGCCCCGACATACTCTTTGTCACTGAGACATGGCTCACCACAGACTCCTTGCCAGATATACTCTCGGCCTTGCCATCAGACTATTACATCTTGTCTGCAAATAGAAAATCAGGTAAAATTGGGGGAGGCGTGGCCACTATTATTCATAAAGACCACACTTTCTCCTCCTTACCCCCTCTAGACCTACCAGACTCGGATAACCTAGTTATCAAATCTGACACCGAGACAGGCACCATGGTGCTAGTATTGCTATACCGTCCTCCCACATCTATGCCTTCCTTCCCTGCCTCCTTGTCGGAGCAAATAGCAGGCCTAGTCGTCGACCACGACAAAGTTATGGTCATAGGAGATTTCAATTACTGGTATAATAACGCTGACGCTGGACCTCACGCCACAGAACTGTTTGAACTCCTCTCCAACTTAAACTTCCACCAACATGTTGCGGCCCCCACCCATGAAAAGGGACATACCCTAGACCATATTTGGTCTCACAACATCTCTACCTCCTGTCCCACGGCCTCACCATGCATATGGTCCGACCACCACTTACTGCAATTCTCTATTATCACTCAGGGTTATCAAAAAAACCATGCGCCCCCTGGAGGATCAGTCAGGAAATGGAGATCCTTAAACCTCCAAGATTTTCTCTCCTCTCTGTCCAACTCCATCCCCACCCAGCTACCAGATATCAATTTGGCGAACACAACGCACTCCGAGTGGCTCCTCTCCGCATGTAATGAACATGCCCCCCTGACCAAGTTCTCTCGCGCCCGCCGCATGGACGCCCACAAATGGTTCTCTGCTGAATTAAAAGAGCAGAAACTAGAACTCCGCCAACTCGAACGGAAGTGGAGACACAGCTACCTAGCCACTGACAGAGCACTGTATAAGACAGCCCGCAAAAATTACAAGGACTCAATCTTATTGGCTAAATCCACCTTCTTTTCAGACAAAATTTCTAACGCCAAAAACAAATCACGGGAAATCTTCAGAGTCGTCAACGGCCTTTGCAATGACACCAGAACTGCCCCCTCCCAACCCGCATCTCAAACGCTGTGTAACCAACTCAACAACTTCTTCAAGGAGAAGATTGACAACATAAAAAACAGCATTCAAACCAATCACCCTGCAGACGAGTCGGACATCTGCAGAAATCCCAACACCCTACAAGACTTCCCCCCCATTGACCCACCCAAACTACTGGAATTAATGAAACGAGTAAAATCGGGCTCACCCAACGATCCCTGCCCCCCGCACATTTTGAAAGAGGTCTACACCATACTCCCTCAGAGCATACTCCCCATCCTGAACACCTCCCTATCACAAGGAACAGTACCCGACTCCTTTAAAAACGCTACCCTGGTCCCTCTCATAAAAAAAACAGGCGCCGATCCCTCCAACCTCTCTAACTATCGCCCCATCTCGCTTCTCCCCTACTGCGCAAAACTACTGGAAGCCTATGTAACCAGCCACTTATCCAACTTCATCGAAACATCTGACTATTTCGAACCTAACCAAGCAGGATTCCGCCAGGCACATTCCACCGAGGCGGTGATCCTCGCCGTGCAAAACACCCTAAGGACCAATGCCGATAACGGAATCCATCAGGCCCTCGTACTACTCGACCTATCGGCCGCGTTCGACACGGTGGACCACACTATTCTATTACACCGTGTCGAACAAGCCGGCCTCAGTGGCACGGCCCTCTCTTGGGTTAAATCCTTCCTGACGGATAGATCTCAGGCGGTAAAGCTGGAGAACTTCACAGCCCCCACTCTCCCAACCACTTGCGGTGTCCCACAGGGCTCCTCACTGTCTCCCCTACTTTTTAATCTCTATCTTAAACCCCTCCTGCACTCCTTGAAAAACAGAAAAGTAATAATTTTTAACTACGCTGACGATTTGCAGCTGATATTCCCCCTCAACTCCCCGGATTCCGTCGAGGAATTCCAAAAGACCATGCTGCACATCCAGAGCTGGATGGATCGAAACCACCTTAAGCTAAACCCAGGAAAGACTGAGTTAGTACTCCCCTGTGACAGCGCACTCAGCTGGGGGCCCCACTTCTGGCCACCTTCCATGGGCACACCCCCATCCCCTTCTCAGACAGCTAAAAGCCTTGGGGTCACTCTTAGCGCCGATCTCTCTCTGAAAACCCAGGTCGGAACAGTGATCTCCTCCTGTTTCTTTCAACTAAGAAAAATAAAAAAAATCGCTCATCTGTTGTCTCACTCTGCTCTCATCCAGGCAGTACTCGCACTAGTCCTCTCGCGATTAGATTTCTCTAACTCAACCTACCTCGGCCTTCCCCTCACCATCTTGAAACGCCTGCAGATCGTGCAAAATCAAGCAGCCAGATTAATCTTCAAGAGCAATCGTAGAAAGTCAGCCAAACCTCTGTTAGCCTCCCTCCACTGGCTCCCTATCATCCATCGGATCACCTTTAAGACAGGCTGCATAATTTTCAAGGCTCTTCACGGAAAAAGCCCTAGGTTCATCAACCAACTCATTATCAAACATATCCCGCCCCGCAAGCTCCGGTCTGCCCACCTATCCCTTCTCAAGGCGCCGACTTTTAAAAAGAAACGACTCGGCGGATCCAGTTTCGCATACCTCGCCCCAAAGACCTGGAACTCTCTGCCCTTGTCCATCCGGAGCTGCTCCAAGCTGATTGAGTTCAGACGTGCACTGAAGACCTGGCTATTTAAACAAGCGTACGGCTGATCTCTACATCTTCTGACCCCGCATTTTCCATCTCTCTTCTGTTTTCTCTAGCGCCATGAAACCCCTGGGTGTCCGTGCGCTTAACAAATTCCGCATAGAAATAGAAATAGAAATAGAATGTGTGTTTTTTTTCCCACCTCCTTGGCAGTCTAAATATGCTCTCTTTAAGCCCCAGCCCTCCCTTCACCCTTTTCCTCTTTCTCTTTCTTTCAATCTGATTCAGCTGAGGAATTCTACTGAGGATTCTCTTTCATTAAAGTAATGGAGTCAACTTCATGGGGCGATAGGAAATTATGAGTCTTATTCCTCCAGACTACTTTTAGAAATGCCGGAAATTTCATTTGGACCTGAGCGCCCAAGCTTCTCAGGTCAGGCATTCTGTTCCCCAACTCCCACTGTCTTTGCGCTGTAGCCTTCCCTACATCTGACCGGATTAAATATTTAGTGGAATCTATCTGAAGTCCTATGTCCGATAGCGCTCTACCCAGAATTAGCTCCTTTACTGTGTAGGTGAGGAAGTTCACCAGGATCTTCCTGGGCGCTTTCCTCTCTTTGTGTAGCCTAAACGGATCCCTATGGGCTCTCTGGATTTCGGCCTCAAGGTCTATGTCCGGTCTGTCTTTTAGTACCCCTTCTCTAAGGAGTTTACAAATAAATGCTTTAACATCCCCATTCTCGGCTCCCTCCGGGTTCTTTAAAAATTTCAAATTGTTCCTTCTGGAATGTATTTCAAGCCTCTCAATATCCATTTGAAGGTTTTTATTTCGGGTTCTGAGAGCCTCTAGGTCCCTCTCATGAGGTAGGGAGGCCCCTGAGAGCAGGGACAGCTCTTCTTCCAGTACGGCAGTCCGCTTAGATACGTCGTCCAGTTTGGCCTCCAGATTCGCGCATTGTTCATGTATACTTTTCTGGTTTGCCTCAGATATTTCAAACTTGGATAGTAGGTCCTCCTTCATAGTATGAAGCAGGGACTCTAGTTGAGAGAGCCCAGGCCCGGAGGGGCCGTCTGCTATGGCAGGAGGGGGCACCTCCTCGGCTACTAGGGGCACCTCTTCTGTTTCCAAGTCACAATCCAGGGGGGCAGGAGTAGAGCCCTTTGATGGTATAGGGGGAGGAGGGGGAGTAGGTGGGATACCTCCCTTTGAATCCATGGCCTGCTCCAAGATTTTAAAGTAGGATTTCAGTGAAGGGGTTGTTTTACCTAGGGGGGGCAAATTCGTTTGCAGTCTTCGTTTAGGCTCCCCAATCCCAAACCTTGAATTCCTCTCCTTCTTCACCTTCCTTTGCCCCATGGGCGAAGATGCAACTATCCCGGGTTCTACTGAGGCGCTGGCTACCGAGAAACCCAACTTTTGCAGCTCCGAGTTGGACCTGAGCTGATATCTATTTCTAGTGATCCCTGCTGTAGGGGCTGTAGAGACAGGAGGGGCCAGCGCAGTTGTTACCGCCTTACTGCTTCTCACAGATAGAGGGGGGGGAGCACCTAGCACTCTGGGGTGAGCTGGAAGTAGTGAACTAGTGGATTGGAGAATGTCAGAGCTCATCACCCTCCGTAATTCCAGTTGCAAGGAGGCAGGAGCTGTCACAACATAAAGGGTCTTGTTATCGACTTCACTTACACAAAGCCCAAAGTCGACATACCCTGGAGAAATACCATTATCGAGTCTGCTACCTCCTGGGGCTTGTAGCACTACACCCCTCTCTTCCTGGACTGACCTTATCGCGTGGATTCCTGTAGGGACACGGTGGCTGACCCTGGCAAGCACCGACCTTACCCTGCGCCAGAGTTTTGCCCGGCAGTACGACCACCTCTCTCGCTCCTGCTCTTGGTCTTGATCTTGATCTTGGTCTAGGTCTTGCGCCCGGATACCGCTGGCGATACTGCTGATACTGCTGCCGCTGACGCCCTCCAACGCTCTCACGGCCGGTTCCGCGGGGCCTCTAACAGCTGCAACTATCATCGGGATTATCCTCCCCGTGGTCCTAGCGTCAGTCAGTCGATCCCAGTCTCGTTACAGCACAGGCGGGTGGCGGGGCTCACAACACGCCGCAACGGAGAAGATGGAAAACGGGAAAAAAGACAGCAAAGATAGAAAATGTTTAGAAAATAAGTCACCCACGGTGGAGGGAGATTTCATACATCTGCTCACCGTTAGGATGCCGTTAGGATGCCTCTGTTAAACGGATCGGGGCTCCAGCGGACTGCGTCAACCCTCCGCCATGTTCCTCAGCCGGCCACGCCCCACAAGTAGCTACTCTTTCAACTTCTTTATTCTTTCCACTTTCCTTTCCATTCCTATTCATTCCCCCTTCTTCTTTCTCTTTCCCTTATCGTCTTCCCCTTTCCTTCAATTTTTCCCTCATCGTGTTTCCCTTTCCTGCCCTTTCCTTATTTTGAATGTATTTCCCCCCTCCCTTTCTTCTCCCTTCCTTACTTTTGTTTCCTTTTCCTTTACCTACCCCTTCTTTCCTTTCCTTTCCTTTTCTTTTTTCCTCTGGATAACCTTTCACTATCATCTTTCTGTTTTTTCCTTTCCTTTGCTTGGATGAGGAAATCTAAGGGCGAGGGAAGGGAAGGGAAGGTGAAGGTGAGGGTGAAGGTGAGGGAAAGGAAAAGGAAAAGGCAAGGGCATGCTGGGTTAGAGGAAAGGTGAGGGAAAGGTGAGGGAGGAGTTGGGTGAAGGAAAGATGAGGAAAGGAAAGTGTAAGCTGAGGGAAGGGAACTGTGAGGGAAGGGTAGGCTGAGGCAAGGCTAAGGTGAGGGAAGGGTGAAGGAAGGATGAGGGAAGGGAATGGTCTGCTGATGGAAAATGGAAGGCAAGGGAAGAACAAGTGAAAGTTAACAGAAGGATAGAGTGAGGGATGAGAAGGGAGAGGGGATAAAATGGATGGTGAGGGAATGGAATGGAAGGGAAGGGAAGATGGTGAGGGATCAGGGAAGGGACTGGAAGGGTGGGAAGGAAAGGGTAGAGGGAAGGAAAAAGGAAGGATGAGGGAAGGGTGAGGGAAGAGAAAGGAGACGGAAGGGTAGAGTGATGGAAGGGTGAGGGAAGGGTAGGGTGAGGAAAGGGTGTGGGAAGGGAAGGGAAACAGTAAGTGAAGTGCAGGTGAGGGTAGGGTAGGGTGAGGGGATGGAATGGAAGAATGAGGGAAAGGTGAGGGAAAAGAAGAGTGAGGGAAAAAAGAAAAGGCAGGAAAGGAAAAAAAAGGAAGAAATGGGAAAGAACCGAGAAAGGCAGGGCGAGGCACTGGAAAGGAAGAGAGGTGAAGGGAAGGGAAGTAAAGGGAAATTAAATGAAGGAACAGGAAATGAAGGGTAGGGTGAAATGTAACGGAAGGGTGAGGGGTGGAAAGTGTGAGGGGTAAGACAGGTGAGGGGACAGAAGGGATGGGCATGCTGGGTTAGAGAAATGTGATGGAAGGGTGAGGGAGGAGTTGGGTGAAGGAAAGATGAGGAAAGGAAAGTGTGAGCTGATGGAAGGGAACTGTGAGGGAAGGGTAGGCTGAGGCAAGGGTAAGGTGAGGGAAGGGTGAAGGAAGGTTGAGGGAAGGGATTGGTCTGGTGATGGAAAATGGAAGGTGAGGGAAGAGTAAGTGAAGGTTAAAAGAAGGAAAGAGTGAGGGATGAGAAGGGGGAGGGAATAAAATGGATGGTGAGGGAATGGAAGGGAAGATGGTGAGGAGAGGTATATATCTGTGGGGATCAGGGAAGGGACTGGAAGGGTGGGAAGGAAAGGGTACAGGGAAGGAAAAAGGAAGGATGAGGGAAGGGTGAGGGAAGAGAAAGGCGACGGAAGGGTAGAGTGATGGAAGGGTGAGGCAAGGGTAGGGTGAGGGAAGGGTGTGGGAAGGGAAGAGAAACAGTAAGTGAACTGCAGGGTGAGGGTAGGATAGGGTGAGGGAAGGGAAGGGAATGGAAGGATGAGGGAAAGGTGAGGGAAGAGAAGAGTGAGGGGAAAAAGAAAAGGCAGGAAAGGAAAAAAAGGAAGAAATGAGAAAGAACCGAGAAAGGCAGGGTGAGGCAATGGAAAGCAAGAGTGAGAAAGAGGAAAGGAAGGGAGGTGAAGGGAAGGGAAGGGAAATGAAGGTAAGTAAAGGGAAGGATTGAAAAGGGAAATTAAATGAAGGAACAGGAAATTAAAGGTAAGGTGAAGTGTAACGGAAGGGTGAGGGGTGGAAAGGATGAGGGGTAGGACAGGCGAGGGGACAGGAGGGAAGGGATGGGAACAGAAGGAATGAAACAGAAGAGAACAGAAGGAAGGAGAACAGAGGGAAATGAAGGGTGAGGAAAATATGAGGGAAGGGAGAGAGAAGCAGGAGAGGAAGGGAAGGGAGAGATTAGGAAACATATGAAGGAAGGGAAGGAAAGGGAAAGGAAATGTCAGCGGAGAGACAAGTAAGGGATGGGAAATGTCAATAGAGTGAAGAGTGAGGGAAGGGAAGTGTAGACTGCAGGTAGGAAAGATAAGGAAATGGTAAGGGAAAGATGAGGGGAAGATAAAATAAGCTAAGGGAAGTGTGGGGATGGAAAGGGGTGAGGGAAAAGATGGGTGAGGGGACAAAGGGGAAGGGATGGGATAGGAACAGAAAGAAGGGAACAGAAGGGAAGGGACAGGAAGGAAGTGAAGAGTGAGAGAATTATGAGGGAAGGGTGAGGGAAGGGTGAGTGAAGGATAAGATTAGGAATGAATGAAGAAGTAAAGGGAAAGGAAATGTCAGTGGAGGGATAAGTGAGGGAAGGGAAGGTAAATGCGAGTGGAGTGAAGAGTGAGGGAAGGGAAGGGAAGAGTAGGCTGTGGGTTGAAAAGATAATGGAACAGTAAGGAAAAGGGAAAATAAGCTAAGGGAAGTGTGAGGGAATCGAAAGGGTGAGGGAAAGATGGGTAAGGGGACAGAAGGGAAGGGAAAGGAGGGGAAAGGAAGGGAATGGCTGGGATGGGTACAGAAGGAAGGGAAGGGGAAAAGAGGGAAGGGAGAGTGATGAAAGTATGAGGGAAGGGAAGGTGAGATTAGGAAAGAATGAAGGAAGGGAAGGAAAGGTAAGGAAAGAGAAAGGGAAAGGAAACGTCCATTGGAGGGACGAGTGAGAGAAGGGAAGGGAAATATCATTGGAGTAAAGAGTGAGGGGAAGGGACAGTGGAGGGAAGAGTGAAGGTAGGGGAAGGGAAGGGAAGAGAGAAGGAAGGGAAGGGAAGGGTGCAGGAAGCATAACTGGAAAGTAGAATGAGGGAAGGGCAGGGAAAGGAACAGTAAGGGTGAGGGAAGGGCAAGTGAAGAGAAAGATGTGGGATGGGAAGGGAAGGGAAGAGAAGGGAAGGGAAAGAAAGGGGGATTTGGGAAGGATGAGGAAATGGAAAAGATGGAAAGGAGAAGGGAAATGTAGGGTAAGTTAAAGGAGAGTGAGAGGTGAGGAAATAGTAAGGTGAGGGAGGGGCAGGTGGAGGGAATTGGTGCGGTAAGGGATGGTTAAGGTAAGGAAAGGGTGAGGGAACAATGAAGGTAAGGAAGGGTGAGGAAAGGGACAGGTGAAGAAAGAGCAAGCTGGACAGTCAGGAAGGGAAGGCAAGGGAAGAGAAAGGAATGGCAGGGGATGGCTGAGGGAAGGGAATGGAATGAATTGAAAAGGAATGGGGGATGGAAAGGAAGGGAAGGGAAAGGGGAAGGGGGTAGGGGAAGGAGGGTAGGGGAGGGTAAGGTGCGTGAAAAATAAGACAAGGCAGGAAGGGAAGAGAAAGGAAGAAATGGGAATGAACCGAGAAAGGCAGGGTGAAGAATGGAAAGAAAGAATGAGAAAATGGAAAAGGAGGAAGGTGAAGTGAAGTGAAGGGAAACAAAGGGAAGGAAAGAAATGGGATATTAAATGAATGGAAGGGAAATGAAGGGTAGGGTAGGGTGAAGGAAGGGCAGTGTAACGGAAGGGTGAGGTAAGGGTGGGCAGAGGGAAGGGTCAGGGAAGGATAGAGTGGGAGATTGAAGGGGTAGGAAATGGGAAGGGAGGGAAATGAACGGGACAGTATGGGAATGAACATAAGGGTAGGCTGCGGGAAGGGAAGGAGAACAGAGGGAAGGGAAGGGTGAGATTAAGAAATAATGACGGAAGAAAAGGGAAAGGACCCTTCAGTGGGGGATGAGTGAGGAAAGGGAAGGGAAATGTCAGTGGGGTGAAGAGTGAGGGAAGGGAAGGAAAGGGAAGGGACAGTTGAGAGAAAATCAAGGATAGGGTAGAGGAAGGGAAGGCTGCAAGAAGGGTGACTGGAGGGTAAAATTAGTTACGGGCAGGGTAGGGGAATGGAACAGTAAGGATAAGGGAAGGCTGAGCAAAGGAAAAGGTGAGGGATGGGAAGGGAAGGGAGAAGGAAGGGAGAGGGAAGGGTGTGTATAGTAAACAGATGAGGAAATGAAAAAAAAGGGTGAGGAAAGGGAAGGGTGAGGGATGGGAAGGGTGAGGTTAGAGGAAGATGAGGGAACACAAAGGATGGGTGAGGGAAGGGAAGGGAATAAAATTGGAAGAAAGGGAATGAAATGAAATTGAATGGAATCGAATGGAATAAAGGGAAGAGAAAGGAAGGGAAGGGATGTTAATGATGAGGGAAGGATGAGATTAGAGAAAGATGAGGGAACACAAGGGATAGGTGAGGGAAGAGAAGGTAGGGGAAGAGAAGGGAAGGTAGGATAAGGTGAGCAAAGGGAAGGTTGAGGGAAGGGTAGGGCGAGGGAAGGGTAAAAGAAAGGAATGTTGAATGAAGGGTGAGGGAAGAGAATGGATGGGGAAGGGAAGAAGGCAAGGGGGAGAGGGAGGGAAGGGGAAGAAAGTATGAATGGAGTAGAGAGTGGGGAAGGGTAGGATGGAAGAAGGGAAGGGTGAGATTAGATGAGATTAGAGAAAGAGAAGAGAAGGGATGGAGGGAAGGGAAAAGTAGAGAAGGGTGACTGAAGGAGAGAGTGGGGACGGGTAGGATGGGGCAGGGAAGGGTGAAAGAAGGGCGAGCTTACATGAGATTGAGAATGAGAATGAGAAGGGAAGGGGAGAAGGGACTGGAGTAGAGAGTGGGGAAGGGTAGGGTGGGATGGGATGGGGAAGGAAACTGAGGGAAGGGTAAGATTAGGTGAGCTTAGAGAATGAGAAGGGAAGGAGATAGTGGAGCAGATAGTGGGAAAGGGTAGGATGTGGAAGAGAAGGGTGAGGGATGGGAGATGTAGGGTGAAGTTAAGGTGAGGGAAAGGATACGGTAAAAAAGGGGTGAGGAAAGGATGAGACAGGTGAAAGAATGTAAGGTTGACGTAGGGGTAGAGGAGGGAAGGATGAAGGAAAGAAACTGTAAAGGAGGAGTGAGGGAAGGGAAGGAAACAAAACGAAAGGGAGGGGTAAGGGATGGGAAGGTAGACAAAAGGGTCAGATTAGAGAACAATGAGGAAAGAGAAGGGAGATGTAGGGTGAGCTATAGGTGAGCAAAGGGTGAAGAATTGGTGAAACAGGTGAGGGAAGGGGCGGTTGCAGGATGGGAAGGATGAGAGAAGGGTGAAGGAAAGGAAGTGTAAAAGAAGGGTGAAGGAAGGGAAGAGTGACGGATGGGAAGGGTGAGATTAGAGAATGAGAATGAGAAGGAAAGGAAAGGAAATGAAAGGAAAGGAAAGGAAAGGAAAGGAAAGGAAAGGAAAGGATGGGAAAGGAAAGGAAAGGAAAGGAAAGGAAAGGAAAGGAAAGGAAAGGAAAGGAAAGGAAAGGAAAGGAAAGGAAAGGAAAGGAAAGGAAAGGAAAGGAAAGGAAAGGAAGGGATATCTGGAGGAAAGAGTGGGGATGGGTAGGATGGGGAAGGGAAGGGTGTAGTAAAGGCGAGGGAAGGATAATGTGAGCAACGGTTGGAGAAAGGGTTTGACAGGTGAGGGAAGAGAAGTCTAAGAGAAGGGTAGGGTGAGGGAAGGTGAAGGTGAAGGTGAAGGAAACACGGGTAAAGGAAGGGTGAGGGATGGGAAGGGTGAGATTTGAGGAAGATGAGGGGAGGGAAGAGAAGGGAAGAATAAGGGGAATGGACGGGAGTGGAGGTGAGGTGAGTGGAGGTGAAGGGAGGGAGGGAAGGGGTAGGAAAGGATGAGGTAAGGAAAATAAAAGAAAGAGAGTGAAGAGGGAAGGGAAGGATGAAAGAACAAAAGGCCAAAGTAAGGCGAGGGAACTGAATGAAAGCCAGGAGAAAGGGTGGGGAAGGGAGGGGAAGCATGAGAGAAGGTGTAACGACCGGATTTTCAGACCAGATATCACCAGCTCACCAAGACACCACCAATCCAGCCGAAACGTAACCATCTCCCTCCCCAGAGCCTACTTACCACAGTACCTAGGTACCTTCCTGGGGATGGGGAATTAGCAATATACAAGCTCATATCATCAAAAACACCACTAAATCTATAGGATTACTAGGAATACTCACTATTTACTAAGGAATTCCATATTCCACACCACACTCATACCTTATAGTCTCGCGGCAACTCAGGCCCAGACTATGCTACCCTCCTCCTCATAGTGATCATTTACCATTACACACTGACCTCAATCAGTGCTCACGCAAGCCACAATCCGGTGGGTATACACATTGACCACAATCAATGCTCTCATTAATGCCACTCTCTCTAGCGGCAATCTCACTACACACCGTATCCTCCCGGTGCTCTCACTTCCGTCACAATCTGGTGCGGATACACACTGACCACAATCAATGCTCTCACTAATGCCACTCTCTCTAGCGGCAATCTCTCACAAGCCGCAATCCAGCGGGTATACACATTGACCACAATCAATGCTCTCACTAATGCCACTCTCTCTAGCGGCAATCTCACTACACACCGTATCCTCCCGGTGCTCTCACAAGCCACAATCATGCGGGTATACACATTGATCACAATCAATGCTCTCACTAATGCCATTCTCTCTAGCGGCAATCTCTGTCCTATGAATACCTTCAGCTCTCTCTCTCTCTCTGTTGGGAAGTTTCTCTATATATCTAATATCTACTGGGGATGTTTCATACACAATTGTTATCCCTTATGTGACGAATAGGAGATCCAATCCTCTCACACAAGAATGGCCAAATCACAACATGCAAAGGTTATTCTCTGATTTAGGCGCTCCCTGCTCCCTTGCTCAGTTACCACTTACCCGGACGGGAAACACATCCGTCCACATAACAGCATCTGACTAGAAGAAAGGTTAGTCTCATCAAGAAATAACACTTGCACAGCTGTTCACTAAGAACTGGGGTCCCTTTATTACACAATAGCAAATTATAACATCATAATAACTAGCAATCTAGACATAGCCTGAAAAGTAAAGGGAAATAGGTACATCTAAGGAATACACAGATCTGCGGGGTCCTTTATTAGAATAAAAACAAGAAAGCTTTATTACTAATACATCCACATATAGCTGAATAATGAATTATAACAGGACTGCACACCGCTGAAAGAAAAGGGATTAATCAGTGCAACAATACAGTAGGGAATATAGCCTAGGAAATAAAGGAAAGGATTAATATATATATATATATGGGCACTAATATAACAGGACAAATATCACCTGATTATTATGAAGTCTTGTTCTAGCTGTCATCTGGGTCCCTCTCTCGTCTGTGCCTTGGCTCATCTCAGATTCTCCCCTGCACTCTTGGACACACATCTGCGCCGATCACTCTGCACTGGATTCCTCTCTCCCAGGAACTGTCTTCACCTTCCAACTTCAGTCTAATGATATAGTTTCTGCCGCTCTGATAACCATCTGCTCCACTAGCTTCTTCACTCTGTCTGATTGTTCCAGCTCCAATGTCCAACTCACTCCTGCTGCTCCCACAGACTAATCCACGATATAACTTCAGTCTCTTCCAAAAGGTATCACTCCAAACTCCAGCTGTTAACTGCCTGCACCAACTGATCTCTCATGATGTAACTTCATTCTGTCTCCAAAGCATCTTACTCCAACTGCAAAGCAACTTATTCTGACTGCATCTTCTCCAGACTGCATCTCATCCTGACCAGCTCCTTCTGATCACAACTCCTTCTGACAAGTGACTGCTTCTGACTGCAACTGCTTCTAACTGCTTTCTTCAGCTCCAAAAACCATCTGAACTCTACCATTCCAAGATTCATCTGACTGCTCTGCCTCTCTGCACTTCGATAATATAGAATGCTCTCTCCTAGTGGAAAGTTCCAGTCAGCAGCCTGCCGCCCATCAGATCCCTGCACCACTCCGCGTCAAGGACACACACCAAGCCGGCCGGCCTTTTGTGGTGTCTTCGACACAAAGAAAAATACAGTCTACTGATAAGGGCCGGCCCAGGCCGGTTCTCTACAAGTGAACAACAACTCATAACTAAAACATCACACTTGACTTACAAACATCTCAGTCTGCAGAGGCAGATAGCAAAATGGAGTCTCTCGGGGTTCTGGGCCTTGTAGGCCCGAAAAGGATGAAATAGACACATAGCTCTATCAAATGCATACACAAACCCTACCAATAGGTAATATAAAGTCAGAACTACAGGATCCACCCTCTACTATAGGTCTTCAGGCCTGAAAATGATGAAAGGACACATAATTATGTCAAAGCCAATAGGCAATAGATGGATTAGAGTCAGAAATAAGGGATCTATCATCATATAAAGCGGCCATCCTCAAGTTTATGCTTCTAAGTCTGAAAAGAGGCCTGAAAAGGACCAAAACAAGCTAAGAATAGGGATCTAGGATGGTAGCAAGCTAAAGTCACCATCACTCAGAAATAGAGCCAAAAACCCGGTCAATACAGAAGGGAAGGGTGAGGTTAGGCAAGTTTGGGGTAAGGGTGAGGGAAGGGAAGTAATGGTAAGATAAGGGTTATGGAAAGTTGCAGTGAGGGAAGGATAATGGTAAAGTAAGGCAGAGGTGAGGGCAGGGAATTGAAGGGCAAGCATAGGGTTGGGTAAGTGGCAGAGTGAGGGTAGGGTGAGTGACCCCCCCTCTGTCTCTTCCCTTCTGCCAGCAATAAAAAAACACTATGATGCTGGTGTGTGCTGCTGTACAACAGGGCTAAACAAATTGATATAGCAAATACCTCTTGTAGTTGGGACCCATTGGCTTTGCCAATGCTTGTTTTTTCTTCTGCCATGCAGAGCAGTGTTTGTTCACCCTCTGAGAACCATCTTCTCGAGAGAGGAGTAAGAGGACTGCACCTTACCCACAGAAAAATACTGGGCATGTGTTCAAGTTTTAAGATTCTGCAACAGCCCGGGCGTTTCTGGGCAATGTGTAGCGTTTTTCAGGCTGGTCCTTGTTCACTAGCACAATTATTCCTTAAAAAAAACCTATGGCTATGCACTGCACAGTTGCTGGATTTCACGGCACTCTGTTTCTTCCCTTCTATCGGCAACTGTGTTGCCTTTCTAAGTGAGGTGTATGTCTCTCTGCTGTGACATATTAGTAAACAAACCTGCTCATGACAGAGCCGAGCTCATTGGCCCATCCCTTTTCCAATTCACAATATCCACGAAGCACACCCTAGGAATGAACACTCCGGGGCTATTAACTTTGTTGCTACTACTAAATGTACCTCACAAAACAGAGCTTTGCAAAAAAGTAATAACAGGCAATTTAATAACATGCCAAAAAAGGAAAATGTGTGCCGTAAATGTTCCATCGTGGTCAGGGCACAAGTCCTAAAAAAAGAAGTGGGGGTACGCTGATGTCACGACAGCAAGTGACGTCACGAAAGGTGGCTTGCACCATCAGACTCATTGCCTCCCCTTGCTCACCCCTTAGATGCGATTGCATCAGAGAAGCCAGCGCGTGAGCAGCGTTCTGAATGAGCTCCGATCTCGCCCCAGAGAGGCCAAAGAGTGAATGTGTGGCTCCATTTGCTCCAGTTATCGAGCTCCTGGTAAAATAAGTGGGGGAACGCCGTCCACCCGCATAGTACCCCGACTCGAGCCATGGATTCTTTTTGCTGCAATTTTTTTTCTGAGCTAAAATATCTTGGATGCTCTGACTGAGAGTGTGGCCACTGAATCTTTCATCCTTCTGAGGTTGAAAAAATGAGCACCCTTCGGTTACAATGCACATCTACTATCAGGGTCAGTAAACTATCTAGAGGGTGAAAGTTACAAAAGATTTTGTGTTACAATGTCTGACTACTGTGTGGATCCATTTCACTAGAAAGCCTGTTTAGGTCGAGCTGGTAAGCATCCGTAGGATGCAGTCCAGGTCGACAACTATAGTTATCGACTTCGGGGGAATGACGGACAAGAGGGTGCCACGCGCTTTTCCGCTGGATTTGACCTCGTGCACGCGCACGTCGGCTCCGTCTACATTTGCAGCAATTCAGCCGTGCATGCACACAGACACACACACATGCGCGCGCGCACACACACACACAGTCACACACACATGCGCACAGACTCCAAGACACATACACACACGCACGCACGCACACATACACAGCCCCCGCCGCCGCACGCGCGCGCACACACACATGCCCCCCGCCCTCGCAGCTCAGCAACAAGGTGAAGCCCCACTCACCGGCTTCCTTGGTGCGGCGGCTCTCCTCTCATCGGCAGCTGCAGGGCCCGGCAGCAGGAACTCTTCCTCCCTCCTTCGGCACCGGGGCGCAGGGTAGGCTCCTGCCTGCTCCGGTGCTCAAAACAGCCGCAGCTCTTCCGTTGGAGGCGGGGTAGGCTCCCGCCCTCCTACTTCCGGTTTCCGGTTGTCCCGCCCGGCCTGCCTGACTTCCTGGTCGCAGGCCGGCGGCGATGTTCGTTTTTTTAAAGATAGTTTGGGGACATCACAAACCTCCCTTGCGTTTGTTTATTTGAATCTGTCACATTTGACCGGAGCCTTCCTGCATACCCTATGCCACCTTACACTTCCTGGGCGGCCTGGCAACCACACTGGTGGCTACTGCTACATGTACATGTGCAAGGCAACGCGATCAAACCCTGTACGCTGCGCCGGTGTGAAGTAAAACGGTTCACCTCCATGTCTCCGGTCCAGAAAACACCACTAACTTATGACATTTTGTGCAAGCAGGATGCGTGTTGTCTTTTTTGTGTTTTGTGGCAGTTGTGTACTTCACGTGTTGGTTTGTTGTGTGACCGTTGAGCACAGGCTGCCTTTTATTTACCATGCCATAAATAGCGTATGCTGATTGTTACTGGGCACACAATATTAGTATCCACTTCACTGCACTTAAGCCTTTCCTTGCCGTTTTCCCCATCCATCCTGGCTGTGCCCCTCGCGCTCAAAGCACACTCATCCAGGTGAGGTGAGCCGGGAGCACCGTTATCTCTGCCTCCTGTCCTCCACGCACCCTGCCCGTGCCTCATCGTCGTCATACTCTGCATGACTCTGCGCTTCAGGTCATGTCGCCTCTTTTGCAGGTCATGTGACTGACGCGGGCCACAGCATTCACCTCAGCTGAGGGCAGCTCCTACGTCAGCTCTGAAAGTATTGCTTGTCTGGAGGGCCAGGGCCTCAAATAACCTTGTCTCCGCCTTTATGACTACTTCACCCGTCGAGATATTCAACTCTGCATGGCAGAACTTTCTCTTTCTGCAGCCCGGGGCTGTGATGACACCTTGTTGACCTTGAACTCTCTTCCTGCTCTTCTGTATTTCTGTATACTCGCTTTCTGCTTTTCTTTCTGTATGGTGCACATAGCGCCTGCCTGCGGTTGTCTGTGTTTATGCGCTATTTTATAAACTTATGGATTCATGGAAGAATTTGTTTGGGTGACATTCTCGCCCATTACACTGTTTAATTTTCGTATGCCAGTAACTTCCAATAATGCCACTATTTTGAACATGAAGTTCGTGTACTTGTTTATTTTATTTCGAGCACTGTCCGAATCCGATACGTTTATTAAGAACATACCTAAAATTGGAATGCAACATGTAAGGTGCTAGTCTGAGAGCTGAGAGCAAGTCTTTTTCACCTAGACATACACGATCTGTAATGGTGTGTAGGATTGTTTGAAAACGTTGATTTATCAATGTCATTTAAGTAGGTGCAGGATTTCGGGTTGGGGTTGTTAACATGCACGGAGGTTACATTTAATTTGAGGTCATGATCATTTTACTTGCCTCCATGCACGTGATTCACCAAAATGCTAGGGGTAGCAGAAGGGACATCATACGCCGTTTGACCTTAATAACATCACAGGTGTGACATCACATGACAGATGCCCCAGAATTTTGCAAGAAGGTCCTATCACACAACAATAAGCCTGATGACATCACAGTAAGTGAGTTCAGCTTGCTGCATTTATCAATGAAGGCTGAAACTGTACGTTGTTGGATTAATTAATTCATATATTTCGATTTAGGTTAGACCTAGTGCTTCAGATAGGATGAAAAAGGGTCTCTAAAAGGGGCATGGCAAAAGAAGTGTAACTAGCAATTTATTCAAAGAGGCATCGGCTATGTATTTGAGAGCGTGGCTTAAACATGTACACTGAAATCTTGTGCTTTACGCAGCATGCCACCTGACCGGCATTGGGTGCCTCTGTGAGTTTATTTGCAATGCAATAGGTCTCACTTTTGCGAGAGTTTAAGCTATTAGCATTGTAAATGACAATGCCTTTTATTTATGTTTTAAAAACAAAAACATAAATAAAAGGCATTGGCATTTACAATGCCAATAGCTCTAACTTTAATAATGCAAGACCTATTGCATTGCAAATGCTTGTTTGTAATTAGCCGTGTTCCGCTCTAGTCCAGTCTAACCCACTTCACTCCAATCCACCCAACTCCATCCCAAACTACCCTAGTCAAATCTACCCCATCAAATACCCCCTCCAATCTACCCCAATCTGCTCCATTACAATCTCCCCACTCAAACCCAATCTACCCCTCTCTAACTCATTCTGCCCCACTCCAATCTACCACACCATAACCCAATCTACTCCAAACTACCCTATCCAACTCCACTCCAATCTACTCCATTCCAATCGTCTCCACCCCAATCTACCCCACTCCAGTTTACCACACCATAACCCAATCTACATCAAACTGCTCTATCCATTTCCACTCCAATCTACTCCATTCCAATCTTCTCCACCCCAATCTACCCACTCCCATCTCACTCCAATGTATCCCACTCCACTTCAATCAACACCACTCCACTCCAATCTACCCCATCACAATCTAATCTACCTCAATCCACTGCACTCCAACTCTTCCCCAATCTACCTCACTCCAATCTATTCCAATATATACCACTCCACTCTACTCTGATCTACCCCACTCCAATCTACCCCACTCCAGTCTACCCCAATCCACTTCATCCCCAACTACTCCACTCCAGTCTACCGCACTCTACCCTAATTTACCCCAGTATATCCCACCCATCCCAGAAAATATGAGTGACAAACCACAAAGCCAATGGTAAGCAACGGGCGGGATGCATTCTTAGGTGTCTGAATGCCCCCAATATGTCTTTAGCCTGTCTGGTAGGTTTCGACCTAAAAAGTGCCAGATTTCTGTGTATTTGATCACACCATATTCTAAAAAATCAGGACGTATTCAAGGAGTCATTAAATACATACTTCATGGATAACATTTGTTGCAGTGTCGCATTAAAACTATGGTAGTCTTACAGAAAAGTAATAGCACTTGCCCAGCCAAGACATTCTGGTACTGTCCCACTAACAGTAGAGCAGCTATGCAACGAAAAACGTTTAGCATCCTCCTGTGAGTAAGGCATTTCTGCTGAGATGTGCTAATACTGTCCAGAAAAAAACTACAGGAGCCCTGCTCAGAGTTGCAGGGGCTGTGGATTACAAATACATCAGCCCACACTGAGCCCTGCAGAGATGTATCATTACGGCCCATTACAAGAACAGCCGCATTGTTGAGAAGTGCTTGAGTAGGTGCTACAGTTAAATCTTCCCTGCCTTAAGGCACAGCCACAGTCTGCTACAAACATAAATACCCTGCAAAACAATGTTAAGCATCCCCATTGACAGGTAATGGTTCTGTCTATTACATGTCCAACTGCCCTACAGATAACTGGTTGGGCTGTCCATTACTCTTATAGCATCTCTCCTGTAAAGTGCAGGTGCTGTCAGTTACAAACATAACATCCCTGCAAAAAAATGCTAAGGCTACTCTAAGCACAGCATCCCTATTGACAAGTAACGGTGCTGTTTATTACATGTCCAGCTGCCCTACTGAGAAGTGTTTGGACTGTCCATTACTCTTATAGCATCTCTCCTGTAAAGTGCAGGTGCTGTCTGTTACAAACATAACATCCCTGCAAAAAAATGCTAAGGCTACTGTTGAACCCGGCCCTTTGGGCAGGTTCACCCCAAGACTTTTTGCTTTTTCCTAGCCTGTTTCTTGAACCTGGTGGTGGTGATTTTAGGCCTCTGCGCACTTTTCCACTGTGGTACAGTGTAAAGTGCTTGAGCTCTCTGTGTATGTGTGGTGAGTGACCTGCCCTCCCATAGGAATGAATGGGGAATATGTATGCCCATGGTAGTTCCTGATGTGTGGGGAGTGCAGGGTCGAGTTTGGTATGAGAGAACTCGTGAGACTGAATGCTGCGAAATGATATATGCGGCATGACTGTGTCTAGTCTAGAAGTACCACTTTTGGAAGTTGGCATATTTGTGTAAGTTGTTGCTGGCGTGTGATTGGCTGGTGAGCCTGGGTCAGGAGTGCCTGGGCCTGCTTGTGGATTGACTGTCTGGTTTGAGTGTGACAGGGGCTGCAGAGCCCCCAGATGGTTGTCTGAGTCAGCCCGTGGATGAAAGGCAGCATCTGCTGCCAGGGAAGTGGGAGGAGATTAGCCCCTGATAGTGAAGGGCTGTGCCTGCCTGACTACAAAGCTGGCTCCACCTCCCGCTGGGCGACTGTCACCTCTGTCCCTGATACTGACAGGACTTCCCTATAACCAGTTCTAGCTGGTTCTCACACTGCCTACACAAAGACTTCAAAGACTTTTCTGTGTATAAGAAGGGGCTGTGTCCCCTTCCAAATTGTTCTTGTTTCTAACTTGAATCTGCCAGGGGCATGCTGCTGCTGGGGCTCAGGGGAATCCCTGGGCCCTGCCCAGCCCCTGGACGCCTGATGGACTTTTCCCTGGATGCTGGAGGATTTTCCTGCTGGGGGCTATGCTGCTCCCTCTTTTATTCCTAAAGCTTTGCCAAAACGCTGTGCAGATTGTGCTGTTTTGGACCTGGAGCGTGTGGTGCTCAACTGCAGAGCGTGGGTAGGGATCGGTGTGCTCATCGGCACATTCCCAACGAGGGTCGGAGGTCTTTGGTGCCTCCCCTCGTGTATCTTGCTCCAGAGCGCTTGTGAGGCCAAGAGGGAGGTCTTTCCATGACCTGCGCCCTCAAAAGTCATCTGCCGCATATTCACCGCCGCTCCCCGGGGCCAGGAATACCCCCAGAAGTTGCCGTTCGAAAACGGAGGCTGCCGCGGTGAAGATCGGAGCTGCTGCGCTCCCATTGGCTGGAGGAGCCCAGCCCCCTCACCAACGCTGCGACGGGATAGGCCCGTGCGGCGCAGCGTCATCGCAGTGGTCGTGCCGTGATTGGCTGGGAAGCGGAGCGTCACTGAAAGCCTGTCCCGGGAGCCGCACTGCCATTGGCTAACTCCCGGGTGTGTCAGAGGCTCGCCCCCAAACGCCGCGTCCGGATTGGTCCCTGTCCTCGGGACTGCTGGAGGGGCCGAGGACGAAGGTGGCGGCCGTTGCGGGGCTCCCATGCCCAAGAGGGAGCCCCGAGAGAAGACCGGGTGAAGCATGGCCTGTTGCTGGGGCTCCCGTGTGCTGAGGGAGCCCCGGCGAGAGAGAGAATGCCGGCGCGAGGCTCCCCGAATGAAGGGAGAGCCTCGAGTGTGGAGAGCCACCGATCGCCTGCAACCGGTGAGTCGGGCAGAAGAGAGGGAGGGGCACCGGGACACATTGTCGGTGTCCGCCCCCCCCAGTAGCGCGAGCTCGCGCTCCTTGTTCGTGGGAAGCCACGAGATCTTCAAGGGCGGCCCCAGTTGGCAGTGGGTCGCACCAACGGTGTGTCGAGCCTGAGAGGCTCCAACGGTCTGAAACCAGCAGGGCGGCCCCGGTTGGCAGTGGGTCGCCCCAACGTTGAGTAGAGCCCAGAGAGGCTCTGAAGGGGCATTTCCGAGCCCCAGAAGGCTCAAGGCGCCCTTTGTGTTGGGAGGCTCCCTGCCCACATGAGAGGCTCTTGGGGGCCATTTTAGTTAAGAGGGGGCGTCGGGGCACATTGCCGGTGCCGGCCCCCTCCTGCCTGCGAGAAGCTTATGTCAAGCCCAGCGAGGCTCGAGGTGCCACATTCATTTTAAGAGCCCAGAGAGGCTCATGGGGCATATCTGTGCAAGAGCCTGTGAGGCTCCAACGTTTGGGGACATGTGCGAAGTAGAGCATGTTTGGCGGCAGCAGTGGGCGCAGTTTGCTCCTGAGGGCTAGTGAGAGCCCTGCTGCAGTTCTGATCCCCATCTGCCCAGCAATTAGTGGGCAGCTGCACCGTTTAGGTTTTGTGATTGTCCTCAGGTGCCCAGCAAGTAGTGGGCACCTGCTACGTTTAGGCTTGTTTTTGGACTGTTACAAACATAACATCCCTGCAAAAAAATGCTAAGGCTACTCTAAGCACAGCATCCCTATTGACAAGTAACGGTGCTGTTTATTACATGTCCAGCTGCCCTACTGAGAAGTGTTTGGACTGTCCATTACTCTTATAGCTTCTTTCCTGTAAAGTGCAGGTGCTGTCTGTTACAAACATAACATCACTGCAAAAAAATGCAAAGGCTACTTTAAGCACAGCACCCCTATTTGCAAGTAACGGTACTGTCTGTTACATGTCCAGCTGCCCTACAGAGAAGTGTTTGGACTGTCCATTACTCTTATAGTATCCCTCCTGTAAAGTGCAGGTGCTGTCTGTTACAAACATAGCTACCCCGCTGAGCTCTGAAAAGAAATTCGAAAGCTACCTATAAGCATAGCTCTCCCTTTGACAGGTACTGGTGTTGTCTGTTACAAGTACATCTGCTCTACTAAGAAGTGCTTGGGCTGTCGGTTACTCCTATAGCAACCCTGCTGTAAAGTGCAGGCACTGTCTGTTACAAGTACAACTGTACTACTGTGAAATGCTGCTAGACCATTACCAATATTGCTTCTCAGCAGTATTGGTGTAAACGCTCAAGTCCAGCAGAAGGAAAACTAAGCCTCAGTGGAGAAAGGGCCACTCCACTTAAGGCAAAACTACACAGCCCCTAGGTTAAGTTATAACTAAGGGTGGGCATATCCGTGGAATCCGGTGGAGTAACATAAAAACTCAGTGCAATTTCGCAGAGCTCCGCACATGCATAGTGGTTAACCAATTTCACTTTCAGCCCAGCCAGCAGCTACTGGAATGCAGATTTTCATTCCTTTAACAAACAAGAAGGTGTCATTGCTTCAACAGGACTGCCTGAACAGCTCCAATGTAATCAATCTTTTGTAGTGGGCAGAAGATTATGCCCAAAGACAGCATCACCAAAGTAAGTAAATCAATAAACAGAAGTTTCAAAGATGTGCAAATGTGCACAGAGCCCCTGGGCCCTTACCTTGCCACTGATCATCACTGGTTTCGGTACATGGCCCGCACCAGCTCGACTGTCTCCTTGTTAGTCCTTACTCTGTCCCAAGGCACTAGCAGAGCCCGGCACCAGGCCAGCACCAGTACAAAGAGCCAACCCAAGCAGCAGTCAGAGCCCGACCCCAGGAAGAACTTGCCGGCCATGCTCTTTCCCCAGGGCACCACCAGCCTGCCTTGAGGTGCCCCGGAGCCAAAGCAACCTGATCAACCCACCCTCCTCCACTGGGAAATTCACGCCACGTCCGTTTGCCTCTGCTTCTTTCCCAGTCTTTGACATCAAGGACTGAAGAGTGAAGACACGGAGATGGTCCAATCAGGAAAGCTGGTTTGCTTCTTTCCCAGTCTTTGACATCAAGGACTGAAGAGTGAAGACACAGAGATGGTCCAATCAGGAAAGCTGGTTTGCTGACTGACAGTCAGTGAGTAGTAATACAAAGAAGTACACGCTTTGCGTGGAGCGATCTCAATGTGAGCATTGTGGAACTCAGTGTTTTGTTTTGTGTTTTTTGTGTCTATTGTCCCTAGGTAATTGTTTGCAATTTACAGTGTGGCGAGGATTGACCACTAGCCCTGAAGAAATTGCCGAAAAGCATCAAAAGGCAATGAAACATGTTGGCTTCTCTTATCAAATTGATGGAGCACGACAGTAGGTCTTGTTCTAAACGTGAGCAAACACACAGCAGTGATTAAAATTGGAAATAGTGCCAGTTACTTTTCAGCTCGTTTTTATAGTGTAGGAGCTAGAAAAATCTCTTTCTATTGCTCTTCTAGTAGGGGGTCAAGGTTGATAGGCACACAAATACATTTCTGAGTGCGTATTTTACCTTTTTTTCACACTTTCATTTCAATTTAGTTTCACATATTTTTTATGGTTTGGAGGTTGCCAATGATGATAAGCGGAACACACTGATGAGAACCTATCATTAGCTCCCTGGTTGGTGTTCCTGTGAGGTGCCTCCACACCTTTCACATATTTTTTGTTGGTGGATGTGAGAAATTGTGGGGAGTGAGAAACACACACAATTTAATTCCTGGGGAGACAGACACTTTTGAGAATTTTAAACAGGGATAGGAGCACCCAGTGTGTACAGCATTGTTGAGCTAGTACCTAAGTAGTATAAACATGAACAGGTTTGAGGTAGGCTCATGATGTTTATCCCGAGACATAAGCAGGTTTTGTTGAAGAGTTGTGAGTGGAGGGCAACCTGCGTTATTTCACTTCTTTTGTGAAAGGGGTTGCTGACTGACAGACCATGGGTGATCCTGGGAGGTTCCTTCTAACTTCTAATTAAGGAATGGGAATGAACTGGAAGCTGCATGGCCAGAAGGACAGTAGTGAAACACTGTACATTGGTGAGCCTTACAGATATAGAGTGACTGCCACAACGTATACAGATCTGAAGCCAGTAACTGACACTTCATTAATGATTAACTATGCACTGTGCAACATTTAGGGAAAGACAGTCCCGCTAAATTCGTTCCAGTGGTGGGAAGCGGGTGCAGGTAAACTCCGCTACAAGGCAGAAGACAGACTTTTGCCAAACTTCGTGTTCCAAGCGGAGTGCAAAGTAGCAAAAACTCTGTCAACTCGGCCGGCGGAGTTTACGACACAGGGTTAGTTATAACCTCAAATTAATCAATAAAGCAGAATGAGATGTTCTGCTGGTTTATCAAAAGTTGCTGTGAACTTCGGTTGTAATCATACAGATCCCGGAGATCCTCACCTCAACTTTCTAATAATGTGCCTAAACAGATTTAGAGTAGTGTCACACTTTCAGGTCGCTATCTCTCAGTTTGAAAGTCTGGGTTTTTATAAAAAACAAACTAAAACAATCTTGACTCAATTCCAGGCAATAGAATTCCTAGGGTTTTCAGTAAACTCCATTCCTGTCCTCTTAAACGTTCAGATTCAAAATTGGTTCTTATAAAAAAATAATCTCCTTTCCTAACCCTATCTCAAATTTTCCTTTGCCACTTAAGAAGGATTATAGGTCTTCTATCCTTCCCAATCCAAGCAGCAGTTTTTTCTGGGCCATCTCCATTATCATGCTCTTCAGAGATTAGAAGTTTGTCATCTCAGAAAGGAAAACTTTCAGTTGCTCAGACTTAGTCTTAGATTTGGAAAGAAGAGAAGAGGTACGTTGGTGGCTGGAATACCTCAGGGCTTGGAGCTGAAGAACTAGCTTCAATTCTGCCCTTGATCTAGTAATAAAGTAATATACCAGAATGTCTGGGAGGGGAGCTCATTGAGATTAGTCCTTGACTGGCGGCTCATGGTCTGCAAAGGAGTTTTGTCTGCATATAAACTGTTTAGAACTTTTTGCAGGTTCCTGTGCTGTACACATTATAACAAAGAGTTATGCCCACTGTTCTGTAATTCTTCGAATGGGCAATTTCACAGCAGTCAGTACATCAGACCTTTAAGGAGGTGCCACTGGATCAACTATAGTGGCTGATCATTGTGTCTTTAAATGCACAAAGAAGGATAGACAGACAAAAGTTAAGAACGAAGGCAAATGTCTAATGTTCTAGGTGTTGAGGGACAAAAAAAGACTCTAGGAAACAGGTCGGGCCCACAATGGTTAGGTGTCTTGAGTCACAGGGAAAGGAACAGAACGTATACAAGAGTTGTTGTGCAAATTTTCACCTTGATATTTGATGCTTGAGGCGAGTGCGCCAATGGGCAATTTCACAGCAGTCAGTACATCAATCCTTTAGGAGGTACTGGATTAACCGTAGTAGCTTCCGTAGCCAAACAGTTTTGAGAGATTTGTCTTTGTCATTCCATTTAAGTAAATGGGGAATACCTTCCTGGTCACTCCAATTAGATAGCTGAATGGAATTCTAACTATTTGTAAGATCACAGCAACTGAAAACTTCATACTCTTTTTTAACCATGCAATTATATAGTTGAGGCTCATTTTCAATAGATATACTAACGTCAAGGTTAAACATTGACCTTTCTCTGTTCTGCAGTTAAAGGCCGGATCCATTTGCTATTGCAACGTTTGCTTTCATATAACTGTAGGGTGTATGTCTTCCTTAAGCCTTGCCTCCATTTCTGTTACATTCCTGATCTATGATCAAGTTCAGGAGAGAATTGATCACCATTATGATAGTAACTTGCATGGGAGCGGTTTCCTTGATGCCCCGAAACCGGTCCCAGGATGCCTGCTCCTGGTCCAGAGAGGACCTGGCTTGGCAGTTCGGTCTGGACTGTTCCTATGAGGCACAGTGTCAAGACTGATTTGCATATGGCTGGGTCTAAACGGAAGTGGCATAGTGAGCAAAAGAACTACGGATTTAACCCAGATCTATTGTCTGATTTGCTCTGCATTCCGTCCATCATCTGTGTGCCTTTTAGTAACTTCTTTTAGGCCATCACAAATATGGTTCCCAGACGATTTTTAAATAGCAATGGACCTTCCCAATTTGTTACCAGATATCGACACTATCTCCTCCTAAATCACCTGGACAACCCTCACAATTTCTGGCAGGTCATCTTCAGTTAATGGCATAGAAAGTTTCAGGCATAACTGCTTCACAGAAAGCTTTTCAGAGAGTTTATTAGACACATTGTTAGACATGTTGTAAGAAAGTGGCTTATTAGCTGGGGTGGATGGTGGTCCACCACAAGTAATAATGTCTGTATTCTTGTTAGGGTCAGTAAAGGTTTCGGTAATTTAACCTTGAGCTCAAACCCAGGTAGCAATGGCATAGAGCAGACAGGCTTAATTTAAAAAAAAAATGTGTAAAGCATTTAGAAGTACCAAAAAACTTAAAAAGTGGAAAATACATAGCAATAAAAATCCCTCTCCAATTTTTAAGAATAGAGAACAACACAATGCTAAAACGACAAAAATCCAATATGGGGAACCAAAGAGATATGAATAATTCAAGTTTTAAATAAAAATAGCACAAAAAAGCATTTAAGTGCCAACTGTGGTCATCTGTTCGAGCTTGACCAGTACCTAGGCACTATTTAAGGCTGGCCACAATGGAGTGCAGGTTGGATACACAAACCAGGTTTGATTCGGTCTGAAGTTTTACCTCACAACTTAGGGCCAGATTTAGATGTTGGCTGTTGGGCCATTGTTCCACCAGGGCAATGGTGTAAATTACTCCATCGCCCTGTCAAATATCCAACCGCTAGATTTATAAATGACCACCACCTGTCGGTCAATTATGGAGCATTGGCAGAAACCTCCATCACAGCAGTTCCTGGGTATGCATTTTGCTGTTTGGAGCAGGTTTCTGTCAACTGGAGTCTTGCATCAAAGACTTTTCTTTTTTTAATTTCTCCGAAAAAAATACAGACACAGCAGTTCCTATCCATGCATTTCACTGTTTGGAGCCTTGTATCAAGCACCTTTCTTTTTTTCTTTTCCCCCAAAAAATAAAGACACAGAATTTCCCTTTTTAAAATAAAAAGATAATTCTTGGCTCTCCATTGAAGTCATCTACCATGGCAAGAGGAGCATTATTTATGTTCTACTGTCCTCACCACCAGGGTTTGCCTAGCAGTGACAAACAGTATGTGTCTGCCCATCCCAAATGGGTGGGTGGACATATTGCTAATTCTCCATCGCTCCTTTCTCTGTTGGTCTGTCTGAGAAGTTTGGCTACGGCAGTGATGGAGTAATCACCGCTGTAGCCACACTCACAGCCTGCCCACATCTAAATTGGGTGGGTGTACAATGATGTTGGGGGCGGATATCCATCGCTGTTGCAATGGAGTTCTGTTGTATAGCGTTTTAGGACCCTAGTGTAATTTTCCCGATTCATGCCCTTACATAGGTACAATTCACATTACCCTTAAATAGGCATAGAAATCATACCCATCTTTAGCCATAGCCCATGCAGTCCTAATACAGGCATGGCTACTTTCACTAGTTCCAAAAAGCCACAATGATTTCTTGGAAAACTCGGCTTCAGCAGTCAGGGACATCCCCTTTCTTGAATATTGATTTATCCTAGAAATCATGGTGTTTTCAAAGAACTACCATTCTTTGGTGACGTTATCATGTCTGACCTTACGTCAATCCAGGCACCTTCAAGGTATAAATATGCCTACACTTGCCCTAGCAAACACACAGTGGTTTGGAGCAGTTCGACTATTTACTTACTCGACGCATCTCGCTATAGCAAGTGCCGAAGAAGCCGACCCCCCAGTTGACGCACTGACAGAGAGGCTGCCTTTCTCTCACTGAGAATCCAGTTCCAGTGTTTCCAAGCTTCCCTCGTGGGGTGTTGGGAAATCGAGTCCGGAGAAAGAAATACTAGACCTCCTTCATTCTAAACCAAGGTACGGAGCTGATTAGACCCTAAGAGAAATCTTGGATAGATTCTTGGCAAAGAAACTAAACACATACTTACTTCTTCCCTCGTACTAGACTTAGGTTAGGTACATTGGGGTAGGCGTATTTAAGAAGCACCAGTTGAGTACTTTTAGTCTTTGTTATTTATGTATGTATTTTATGGCGTAGAAACCATACCATGCTTTTACAGTATTATTTCATAAAATTCTTCTTGCTGTACGCATCATACTTTACAGCCAGTATTACAATTTTAGCAGTTAATTTCTTCTGCATGAGAAAGAAGACTGTTCAATAAATACTTTTATTGAAAACGCCCGTCTCTCTATTTCTCTGCACCTCTGGTGAAACGAAGCATCCACGATTGACTGAGTGAAATATCTATCTATTGTTTCCATGACTCTGAAGATACGTTTTATCTTGGGGAAACAAAGTTGTCATGTTTATGCGGTTGCCAAAAACGAATCCCTTCTTGTTTATTCGAGAACGTTTCTAGTGACCTATCAGCTAGCTGGCACTCACAATTAAGTCTAATATATTCAATAGAGACCTAGTCGACCTAAGTCCTACGTCACATCTATAGGATATATTATTCCAATGCGCAGAGCCTATTGGGAATATAGGAACTACACTACATGGCATCCAATGTTTGGTAAGGCACTAATGTAACGCAAGATACTAGAGTAACTCAGATGTGCTTTTCACAGAGACCCCTTTTTCCCGTAAATACTCCAATAGACGTCTGGAGTGGGTAAAAGGATAAAATATCCGCCATTACTGAGTAGGACGAAAATCCTATGTATTAGTTTTTGGTTTGTGCAACGTTGAAGGATACAGTGTTCCAAAATATTGTGCACCTTATCTTTGTTTCATTGAAACTTGCTCTGCAAACTTTCAGTCAACAAAATGACTGAAAACGAGACCAGTGGAGCTGCAGCAGCCTGACCGGGTTTAGACGTTACAGGTGTCCAACCAAATGACCCGGATGCTATAATCATCCCGGAAAACTTAAGGAAAACCATCACCATAAAGCTAATAACAAATGGCCTATCGTCAAGAGGTGATAGGGTAATTTTTGTCATAGAGGCACATCAATATCGGCAGACAGAGGTATTCTATTCATGGATTGTCTTCCCAGAAGCAAATCCAGTAACACATGTGTTCCACTGCCACAAAGTAGAGGAACCTCCAATGGAATACATTCCTTTTGAGGACATTGAAATTCCACTAACTTACCAAGAGCATGCGCTCTGGTTTAAAGGCACCCTAAAACATCAAAATCTCATTACCAGGCTCGGTCCACTAGGTAGACCAGGAGCAACATGGCCAGTACTAGCCAGCTATACACCACATCCTGACATTGAAGAAATGTGAAGTGAAGAACTATTAGTTCAACTAAAACAATGAATCAAAATATTTAGGGGCAGATTTAGGTTAACTGGCGCATCCCCAGGGATGCGCCAGTTAACATGCGCCACAGTGCGCCACAGCTCCGCCAGCCATGGTGCGCCGCATTTATAATGCGGCGCACCATGGTGCAAAAATGGCACAGATGCGTGACACATCTGTGCCGGAAATGTGGCGCATTGCTGGAGTTGCGTTGCAAGCGCGACGCAGCTCCAGCAAGGCTCGGGGGTGCCCCATTTTAACAATGTTGCGTCAAGACCTACGCCTGCTTCAAGCAGGCGCAGGCTTTTGACGCAGCATTGGCTTAAAAGTGACTGAGTGAAATCTCATAGATTTCACTCAGCCACTTTTGCGAGGCGCACCTGCCCCGGAACGCCCACCCTGCGCCGGAACGCCCACAAGCGGCGCAGGGCTTTACAACGTGACGCATCTGCCTAGATGTGTCACTTTGTAAATCGTTCGTAGGGATGCGCCATGTTTACGCCGCCTTGCGTGACGCAACAGCGGCGTAAACGTGGCGCAAGGGCCTCATAAATCTGCCCCATAGACTATTGGTTCAATATGTCATGCGGACTCTAACAGTCCAACCTGCTATCAGGATTCCACAGCAAACCCCTCATCAGGGGAACACAAATAAAATAACACCACAGACCATACAATCAGTCATTGGTAAATTGCCCGCAAAACGGGAACAAATTCCATTCTGGTTAGCTCAAAAGATTACTTCAATAGAGGCAGTATTTCCAGATAGTACACCCCATGAGAATTTTAACAATATTTTTACCAATGAGGATCGCACCACATTTTGAGGACTACGACACTTGGGATACAGCTTTTGCTGCAATCTACACAAAAACTCATGGTGTTCCGTCTATGGCGGTAATACCAGACGTCCTGAAACAGATTCAAAATGAATACGGGCCAGAGCCTGCTTTGAATCTAGGTATGAAATTACCTAAAGATTTCAAACAGGTCTCGGCTATAATATTAGCTAATATTAAAGGTGAAGCAGCATCCGTGGCGATCCGCCAACAATTAAAAGAACTTGATGTAACTGAACAACCATATGAACTAGCCAGAATAATTGAAAAATCCTATGAAGAACTAGGTAGAGATAGCCCTGAGTGTCAGTTACATGATTCACTAAATGCTTGTGAAACTCTAATTTTAACTAAAGTTTTGTGGTTTTCTCTTTTAAAAAGAACCACATTTTCTCATACTTGCACACTAAAACTTTAATTCACATAGAACTTAGTTCTATATATACTTTTTTGCTGTATTTCATTTGGAATGCTCTTGTTTTAAAATCGTTTTTAAATCTGTACCTGTGGTAGTTGTTTGCCTGGCTCTGCATGATCCCATACTCTACAGTATGGCTGCCCCCTGACTTTCAGCCTCTCTAGCCACACAGAACCTCTCACTGGTAACATTTCGAACGACATTCTAGTCGCACTCAATGGTCCTTGACTCTATTTAAGTGGACATATGCAAGCACGCAGCCCCTGAGTGTCAGTTACATTTTTCACTAAATGCTTGTCAAACGCTAATTTTAACTGAAGTTTTCTGTTTTTCTCTTTTAAAAAGAACCGCATTTTCGCATACTTGCACACTTAAACTTTAATTCATATAGAACCTAGTTCTATATATACTTTTTTGTTGTATTTCATTTGGAATGCTCTTGTTTTAAAATCGTTTTAAATCTGTACCTGTGGTAGTTGTTTGCCTGGCTCTGCATGATCCCATACTCTATGGCAGTGGTCTTCAATCTGTGGGGCGCGACCCCCAAGGGGGCAGTGGAGGCATGGGAAGGGGGTCACGCTCTTCATTTTATAAAAGAAAACTTCCCAGACGGTTATTTCCAGGAATCTTCTATGCTGGGGAATCTTAGTCAGCTAAAGACACCTTTCTAATAGTGTGTTGCTGGCCTGTGAAAGAAATGCAAATGTGTGCAATGAGTTAATCTGCAAATGTAAACGATTTGCAGATTAACTTGTTGTGAACATTTGCATTTCTTTCAGGCCAGCAGCACACTGTCAGAAAGGTGTGTCCAGATGTCTGCCTGGCTTTGATTTCTCGGAGAGTGCAGTTGCATTCAACTGATGAAATCACTTCACGTTTTTGAGTTGTAGTGCAATGCGTTCAAAAGGCTGGGAGGGCTCTATGCATTGAATGTGAGAAAAGGGATTAAAAAAAAAATAGCACTTGAAATGCGATCGGAAGAAACATTAGAACGGGACAATATTGGGGTGCAGAGTGCTTAGAAGTGCTTAGACTTAAATAGAGAAGGGGTGAGCTTATTTAAGCATTGTTTCTTTAAGAGAAAAAAATAGGATTTTGTCACAACCCTGGTTTGAGTATCCTGGGGAGAGCAGCAGTGGGGCGAGGGCATCTTCGTCATATAAAATAGAAACAACTCAGACAGCATTCTTTATAAAGGGGGAAAAACGGCCCATTGCCTGCGTTAGGAACATCGTGTGCCCTCTCTACCTTTACCATTTGAAATCATTTTGGTTGGTTGGTTGATAGCTTTATTTCGATATGCAGATATATCTTAAAAGCATTACATACATGTATAAAACTGCAGATCATCAATTTAAAAATACATTCAGGGATTAAAACAGTAAAAAAATGCCATTTGATACATACAATAAATTAATTAAAAGTGAATTAAATTGAAATAGTCAGTCTTTTAGAGGGAATCAACCATGCCCATTTTAAAAATGTTGAGACAGCACAAACTATAGGGGGGGAAGTGTCAGTTAATAAGATATGTAACGCCACCATATGCTGCATTTTATGGTTTGTTGTTAAAAGGGGAAAGTAATGCAACTTGTGAGGGGCTTATCCTGTGGGGGGGGGGGGGGGGGGGGGCTTCTGAAACAATTGCATTTTTAAAATGCATCCCCCCCAACACATGCTAGCACACAAAAGAAGGGGTTTGGGGGTCAGTTTAGATAAGAAATGACGTTACTGCTATCCACTATCTCGGGGTGGATGGTATGCACCATATCAAACAAGCGCTGAACACTGCCTGAGTTAAAAAATATGTCCTTCTAGCTAGTATTCTGTGTATATCTCTGTGGGGGTTGTGGTCATAAGAACTGCGTCTAAAGTCAGAAAACTAGAGGGGCACAGGGCGGCTCTTCACCCATGTCCTCGGAAGAGCAACATTGATGGGGTGAAGTAATGAGCAAATTAACAGAAAAGAAAGAAAACACACATTGGAAAACTCTGGCATATGACCTAGCTTGGAGATCGGGATAGGAGCACCCCAGGAAGCATAACCCCTGGTTATGCTCGGAAAAGATTGTCAGTGGTTTTATGGTGGGGAGTGAGTGGGAAGAAGCACAAATGTTAATGAAAGAGTAAAATGGGGAGGGTGTCAAAACGGACTATGTAAAGCATTGCTACAAATTAAGCAAACAAGGGATGTTCTTACTTACAGCACCACGTGCCCAAAATGTGTGCATATATAGATACAAATACACACAAATGCGCCATTTAAAACTACCTATTTGATCCCGAACTGAAATGAATTGAATTGAATGTGGGTTTATAGAGCGCATAGTAACCCGGAAGCATCCCAGCGCTAAAACCAAGACAGCGATGTCAGAGGGGGTGACAGGGAGGATAGGGGGGGGTCAAGGGAAGAGGTGGGTTTTCAGGAGTTTCCGGAATCGGAGATGGCAAGGTTCGCTCCTGAGTTTGAAGGGAAGGGAGTTCCACAGTTTGGCTGTGTTAACCGAGAATCGCCGTCCTCCTGTACGTGCCTTTTATACTCTGGGCACTGTGACTAGGCGTTCATGATCTGAGCGGAGCGGTCTGTTGGCTTTGTAGGGCACGACTAGGTTTTTAAGGATGGAGGGGCCCTTGTCCTGTAGTAGTTTGTGTGCCAGACAAAGGGATTTAAACTTTATCCTTTCTCGTATAGGGAGCCAGTGCAGCAATTTCAGTGCTGGTTTGGCTGATGTTCTGGCTGGGGTGTCCGTGAGAAGCCGTGCTGTGGCGTTCTGGATTTGTTGGAGTTTGTTGAGGGTGGATTCCGGCGCTCCAAGGAAGATGGCATTGCTGTGATCCAGTCTGGACAGGATCAGTCTTTGGATGAGCAGCTTGCGAGAGGTCTGCGGGAGGAGGGGCAGGACGTTCCGAGCCGATCGGAGGAGGCCGAAGCAGGCTCCCGCTATTTTTTTGGCTTGGGTCTTAAAGGATAGGTCCTTTTCCATCCAGACCCCCAGACTTTTGATCTCCTTTTTTGGAGAAGGGGGGTCCCCCAGACAGGTGGGCCAGATGTTCGGAGGGAGGGTGGATCCTTTATGCCCTAGTAGCATGATCTCGGTCTTGGACCCGTTTAGTTTTAGGGAAGATTCACCCATCCAAGTGAATATTTTTGATAGGCAGGTGTGGAGGGTGCCCGGCCCTTGGTCAGATTGGGATAGGGAAACGACAAGTTGGGTGTCGTCGGCGTAGCTCGCGATTTTGACTCCGAAATGGGCGACCACCTCCTCCAGTGGGGACATGTACACATTGAATAATGTTGAGCTAAGGGAGGAGCCCTGTGGTACCCCGCACTGGAGGGGAATTGCCGCTGATCGGGTGTTACTCTCCCAAACCTGAAAGGTGCGATTGCTCAGAAATGACGTGAGCCAGGACTGGGCCATTCCTACCACCCCTATGTCAGTCAGTCGCTGGATGAGGACCTGGTGGTTAACAGTGTCGAAGGCCGCACTTAGGTCCAGGAGGATCACTGCCACTGATCGTCCTGAGTCCAGAATTCATCTGGCCTCCTCAACTACTGCCAGAAGGGCAGTGTCCGTACCCTGATTAGGGCGAAAGCCAGTCTGCGAGTTCCGGAGAAGGCCGTTAGATTCCAGGAAGTGGGAGAGTTTTTTATTGACTAGCCTTTCCGTGACCTTGCTAAGTCTGGGGAGTAGGGAGATTGGTCTGTAATTGGCCAAGTCCGCTGGGTCTAGGAGCGACTTTTTAAGAAGGGCTTTGACAATGGCTCTCTTCCATCCAGGAGGAACCACTCCCTGAAGCAGTGAGGAGTTAATGAGGTCAGTAACAGGTGTGGCGATGGTGGGTGCCATCATTTTAGGATACGCATGGGTACCGGGTTGCTAGGAGAGCCGCTTTTAATGATGGCCAAAGTTTTGAGTACTTCGTCCACTGACCAGGACCAAAAGTATCCAGGCGGATGGTTGGTTTGGCTGGTTGGCAGTTTGGGTCTGCTCTTTGATTGACTTGGGGCAGGGTGGTTAGAATATTTCGAATTTTTTCATCAAAATAGTTTGCCAATTTGTTACATTTGTCCTCAGAGGTGTCTTGAGCTAAAGGAGGGTCCGAGACTTTGAGCAGTTCCTTCATGATGAGGAAGGTTTCTCTAGCGGAGTTGGAGGACTGAAGGCGTGGCATCACTAATGTTTTTTTGAGGGGGTGGGGATCTATCAGGGCAATCCAGTTTGATTCTCACGAGGAGATGTGCGTTTTCCAATGAGTGTGTATTGAAGGAGGGGTGGGGGCAGCCATCCATCCACGGCCCCCACCGCCAAACACACCTTTAAGCATAACAAGGCGACGGCATAGCACTGCAGATGTGACTCAGTGCAAGGAACACAGTTCATGGGCTAAAAAGGGATATTGTACTAAAAAGCAGCAACAGGTGTTGCCGCTCTGTAGAAGGCCCTTTGTAAAACTGTACGGGTTACCTTTTTTTGTTGTTGCTTATTGCTATACTTGGGTGTTAAATTGGTACTAATGCGGTCCAACCACAGATTGACTGTTTCGCTGTAGAACATGTATAGTTGTCAATGAGAAGGAATACTAGGTTCTACAAATTTTTGTCAAGAGGGGGTCCTTATGCCTAAAATATTCTGATGGGGGGGTCCCGGCATCAAAAAGTTTGAAGACCACTGCTCTATGGTGTGGCCGCCCCCTGGCTTTCAGCCTCTCTAGCCGCACAGACACCTCTCGCTGGTATCATTTCGAGCGACACTCTAGCCGCACTCTATGGTCCTTGACTCTATTTTAGTGGACAGATGCAAGAGCGCAGCAAGCGCACTGGTGGCGCGCCGGTGGCGCGCCAGAGGCAAGCCCGTCTGCGCCCGTCCATGCCCGTCCGCGTCCGTCCGCGCCCGCCCGTGCCCATCCTCGCCCAGCGGCCAGAAATTATGGCCAAAATGCGATCACTGTAAGTAAGAGAATTATATACTCAGCTGCACAACTTCACAGACTTAGTAAATATATTTATCCTAAATGCTCTGTATGTACTCCTCCTTATCGCGGCACCATTTCCAGAACTGTCCTTCAGGTCTGTCACAGCACCCCCTCTGCCAAAATGGCATGTCGCCAGAATTTGTACTTTTTAAGCCTTAACTGTAGTTCTCTGGCCAAAAATAAGCAGCATATTTTTGACCTTCTTAGTACTGAACATCCAGATGGCACTCTTTCTGACCGAAAAATAGCTTCATGCCAGTTCAGGCCCCGATATTGCCACTGCTCTTCCTCCTGGATATGTCATCGCCTGGAAAGATCTAGACACAGGAAAAGGCGGGGGATTGCTATAATTGATAAATCTACTCATTTCTGTAAATTCTAAGCTATTTCCATCAGAGTGTGAAGCGACTTTGTTTAAACTCTCTGTATCCCCTCAGCTGACCTTGTCTGGCATTTTAATTTATCGCCCTCCGGGGAAGCCCAGTCCCTGGGTCTCCACTTTCCCTAACCTTATCGCTCCCTTTTGATTTTAAAGGCAGCAAATTTTACAATTCTAGGTGACCTGAACCTTCACCTAGAAGATAATCAGAATAACATCTGCCACACCTTTTTATCTGATTTGGAGACTCTAAGCTTACGGTTATGCAATCAGGGCCCTACTCATAAGGCGGGACACCTTCTGGATCCAATTTTGTCCAATCTTTGCTATGACTGTATTACTCCTGCGCTTCAGTTAGACTGGTCCGATCATTTTATAATTCCATTCAACCTGCAGCCTTCCACATCTATGGTAGTGGCCCTTCCTACTAGCTCACGTAGTCTCAGATCTTGGAGCAAGTTGAATATGGAGTCTTTTAATACTATTCTGTCTACTAGCTTACCTGATGTCACTTTACCTTTGCTTTCATTAAATACTGCTGTCTCAGACTGGGTAACCAATGCCATTGACATCTGTCTGCCCCTGTTTCCCAAACGCAGCTTTACTCATCATCCCCCTGCCCCATGGTTTACAAACAATCTTAAAGTTATTAAGTCTAAATGTAAAGCACTAGAAAGAAGAGGGAGGAGATCATACTGTTTAACTTGTAAATATGCTTATAAAGCTGCTCTTAAAAGTTATAATTCAGCGTGTAAAGAGGCACGCATTTTTTATGCAGCTAACACAATAACTAAGGCATCTAATTGTCCTCGGGCTCTATTTTCGGTAGTGAAGAAGTTAGCTGGCTCTGATACCATCCCTCCTCCTCCTGTCCTTGATGAAAATCAATGTAACAACATTGCTGACTTCTTTATTCAAAAGGTTGAACTTATTTACAAGTCACTCTCTGCTCCTTCCCCTTCCTTGTGTAGTATGGCTTCTGCATTTGACCCTACATATCACAGTAATTGTTACCAGATAGCCAAGATTTTTTCCTGGCACCCATTTGAAGAAGCGCCTCTCCAAAATTGTTTAAACAGTATTAAATCTGGGTCTCCTCTTGATCCTTTGCCTATTAACATCCTTTGTCAGCTCTCTGCCACATCTAAAGGTGTCCTTATCGATCTTCTTAACGCCTCTATGCGGGAGGCCTTGGTACCCCCGAGTGGAAGCGAGCCATGGTCATCCCTTTCTTGAAAAAGGCCAGAGCAGATCCTTCTGTAATATCTAACTTTAGACCTATATCTCTGCTTCCGGATTTCTCCAAATTTTGGAGAAACATATCAATACTCAACTGACTCAATACATAGATAAAGTTGGCTTTCTTCATTATTCACAATCCGGGTTCAGATCCAACTTTCAACGGAAACCGCTCTGCTTGTGGTTACTGAGAAACTGCGCCAGCATTTAGATCAAGGGGAAACTACGGCACTCATTCTATTAGATTTGAGTGCCGCATTCGACACTGTGTCACATAACATCTTGCTTAACGCCCTTAGGTCTCTTGGGCTGGACGGCACTGCCCTATCCTGGTTTGCTTCATTCCTTGATGGTCGTACTTTTCAAGTCTTTTCTGCTAAGGCATCATCTAAGATCTGCGTATCAGCACATGGAGTCCCACAGGGATCCATTTTAAGCCCCCTGCTCTTCAACATCTATGTCAGACCTCTGGCACAGATTGTGGAAGAGGCGGGTCTTTCCCTATATTCGTATGTGGATGATACGCAGATTGTCTTTTCGCTTTCCACCACTGAAGACGCTACGACATCTGCCTTTCAGTGCGGCCTACGGCAAGTGACAGAGTAGCTGCGCCTTAACTTTTTGAAGGTAAATGGGGGTAAGACTGAGGTCCTTATCCTGGGCAAGCACAAGGACCTATGGGGCCCTCACCATTGGCCTCAGGAAATGGATTCCTTTCCCCTACCTGTCACCCATGTCCGTAATCTGGGCATCATTATTGATGATATTCTCCTATGAGACAACAGGTGGCGAGTGTTGCTGCCATCTGTTTCACGATCCTGAGGTGGCTTTGTAAGATCATTTGGATGCTTCCTGCCTCAACCCAACGCACGGTAGTCCAGGCACTCATCAACTCTCGCCTCGATTACATTAAAGTGTTCTCTATCTCGGTAGCTGCCAAACGGTACTGAGAAAGCTACAGGTAGTTCAGAACTCTGCAGTACGCCTTCTTTTTCAAGCTCCTAGACAGGCTTCCATCTCGCCGTATTTACGTGACATTCACTGGCTTTGAATTGATCAAAGAATTAAATTTAAAACCCAGTGTTACATCTTTAAAATCAAACAAGGTGTGGCACCATCGTATCTGCAAGAGCTCATCCATCCTTACATTCCTTCTCGTCCCCTGTGCTCTACAGCCCACGGAGACTTTGTGATTCCCAGATTTAAACTTGCAAGAATGGGAGGCCGTTCCTTTTCTTGTATTGGCCCCAAAATCTGGAATTCTCTTCCGGTGTCCTTGAAGAATGACCCGTCCTATCTCAGTTTTCGAAGAAATCTTAAAACTTGGCTCTTTTAGTAGCAAATGGTTCTTGACTGCTCCTTTTCTAGCAATTTGTGGGCTAGGTGGAGGGAAACCCTTTTTGGATAGCTGCACGCGTTACAAAACTAATTTAATAATAATAATCGTTTGGGTGGGAAACCAGTAAAGCCCCAACTAACAGAAAATCCTGAAAAGGTTTTTATAAAAAAACACTCTCACTACTCCTAAAAACAAGTGGGAAAATACAAGACAGACACTTCCTAAAGAGAAGCATTCTCAATCCAGAGGTAGGTCTCCTCAAAAGGAGCCCTCTGAAAAGAGGTATAACCGCAGGAATAGGGATAATTTGAGAAAACCTGATAGATATCAAGATACTGATACACGTTCCTCTCGTACCTTTCAGAGTTCCTCATAGAAATCGTAAAGAAGAGGACAGTCAGAACACAAGGAAGAACGCGTGAAGTCCAAAGACAATCAACACGTTCCAAAAAATAAGAAAACCCAATTCACCAAAAATAAGGTAGCAGGTCTAAAAATCAGACATGCCAAGGATCTTGAGGCACAACTCAAGAACGGGGATAAGGTCCAGACAATGCTGGACAGCGCAGCAGAAGTTACCATCCTCATCATCATCAAAGCTTTATTTCGATATACAAAATATCATAAAAGCACATATAAGTATAAAACCACTGTTCATTGTCATTACATTTTCTTAAAAGATTGTGATAAAAACCATTCATATTTCAATAAATATTTTAAAATACATATTAAACTTTTACAAGCTTTGTGATTTTTTTTTTTTTTAAAGATACAGCTAAGACTAAGAACCGCTAATGGCCTTCAATCCAATCAGCCAAGCCCAACTAAGAAATTTGGCCACCCCACACACTAAGGTTGTACTAGTGTCGGCCATGAGTATTCTGAGTGCAGAGGAGTGGTCCCTGGTTCCGAGCAACAGACACACAGGTTTGAGCCTTTTCTGCCTAGGTTTTGCATAGGCTGGGCATACAAAAAAGAGATGAGGGATGTTTTCAGTCACACCTTCACAGATTGGGCATACGGAAGAGGTTTGGTACGGCGGCTTCCATTTGTAGGTGTAATCTCGGAGGGGGAGTGTTCCCAGCCTGAACTGAATAAAAAGAGACCTATCTCTAGGTTTCTTGATAAAGTCCAGGTATGACTCCAAGCGAGGCTTTAGTTTATGCTGTCTGAATGCCTCCGTGAGCCTATCTTGGTTTGGGTCCCTTAGTTCTTGGTCATCGACCCATGTCCAGTAGGCTCGCTTAGTTTCGGTCTTGGATAAGGAGACCCCAAGCTCCCAGTCAGTTGGCAAGCCAGATTCGCGCAAGAGCTTTTGAATATTATGAATCCAGCTAATTTTATGAGCACCATAAAGATTCATAACTTCCCTCAAACCATCTAAATACCTTGAGAGCTCCGGTGTCCGCCATAACCGAGCCCAATATAAGAGAGGGCGTAATCTGGCTAATTCCTTGATAGAGCAGCGACCCAAATCACTCAATAGTGGTTTGATGGGAGTACCCCTTGGAAGCGATACCAGCTCCCTCAAAAACGTATTCTCAGAGATAACCAGGGCATCCACATCCTCAAAACCCCACATCTCTGCACCATAGAGGACGCATCCAACAGCTTTTGCAGCATAGATATCCAATGCAGAAGTTTCCATAGCTCGCAAGATCCTCAAGGATCATCTGGAGACAGTGGACTTGCATGAGTATATTCAAGTTGAAACTGCCGATACCAGGGTTAGTGTACTCCATAAGTTATATGAAGTAACACTCTGGATGGAGGGGGATATAACTCGGAAAATAAGTGCACTCTTTTGGGAGAAGCTCTCTAAGGGTTATGACATTCTTCTAGCTGAAAAAGATTGACCACAAAAATGTGTCAGGAAGTCCCCACATGGCGAAGAGATCATTATGCCAGCCTTCTCCATTCATATTCCGATTCATAAAAAATATACTTATGCCAGAAAATGCGATGTAGCCCAGGCTCCAACATTATATAAAAATCATGTAGAATGGGATGAGGATTATCCTCACCATAAAATCCAGTTAAAAAATCAACCAACTGCTCAGAGGCAGTATCCAATTAAGCAAGAAGCTAAAAAAACAGGTCAGGGAGATCTTAGATCAACTTGAATACCAAAGGGGGATTGAAACATGCACCTAGTCCATGAACAATCCTTTGTTTCCTGTCTCCAAACCAGACAATACATATTGTCTAGTTTTGGACTACAGACATTTAAACTCTTGTTGCAAAACATTTGCAGTACAAAATGCACACAGTGCAGCACTGATGAATAACATTGTGCGCAAAAAGTATAAAAATACATTAGATATTTCTGTCAAAATATCGCACCTCAAAGCATGTACTTGACCGCTTTCTCAATTATGGGGACACAACGTTACTTCTGTCGTCTCCCCCAGGGATTCAAGAATAGTCCAGGGTTATTTTCACCAGAGTAACAGAGTTATTACAAACGTATGATGATGAGGCTTTATCTAATGTTGATGACATCTATCTTACAGACAATGACTTAGACAGGCACTTGAACAGAGTGAACACGATAATACTTGGTTTTGCATCTGAAGGGTATGAATTCAACTTTAAAAAATCAAGAATTGCCCACCTCAATGTCCTATTCTTAGGATACGAACTTTCAAGTAAAGGCAAAAGCCAGGCAGCAAACTTTTTAGAGAAATGTGCGCTGCTCCAACATCCAAATACGCTGAAAAACTTACAGTCAATTCTAGGTTTCCTGAACTTCGGAAGAACTTACATTCTAAATTACGCAGAAAGGGTTAAACCGGCCTACGAAATAATCAAACCAGATTTCAAACAACTAATTGGACTCAAAAACACACAGAAATTTTGCGTTCAGTGCAAACAGACTTGTTAGCAACAACACATTTACAGACACGCGTAAACGTACCCAACCTTGTAATCCGAATCATCCCAAGAAGATGCGGATTCACGTACTTAACCTTTAATGAAGGTGAAAAAGTACCAATTGCTTACAAATCACACTTGTACATACAAGCTGAAAAGAAATTCACTTCAACAGAAAACATTCTGACAGCGGTTCAAACTGTAGTAGCAAAAGAGAGAGTTCTCGCACAGGGTAAATGCATTAAAGCTGTTACTCCTATACAACGTTTTTGACCCCTACTTGAAAACTCAAGAATTTTTACAATATGAATAAGAATGTCCTCTACCGACTGAAATTCTCCCTCTGGAACAGAACAAATGTATAATTTATACAGACGGATCAGCACAGCCCGCAATTGGGGGTAAACAAGCTTATAGTGGCGCAATGGTAAATTCAGACCTATGGTCACAAAAACTCAATCTCTAGGAGACTGTACAGCTCAGCAAGTTGAACTACAGGCATTCAAGATGGCGCTGGAAAATACTGATCGCGAATTCCCCACACTCATAGTGTGCGATTCGTATTACTGCGTCCAATCTTACAATGAATACTTGCAGAACTGGGTTCAAAATGGTTTAAAAGATGCAAAAGGTGGCACAATCAAGCATAAGTTGCTTTGGAAACAAGTAGTTCAATTACAGAAAGAACTACAAAAGACTCACGTGATCCATACACTGAGTCATCAGCGTGATGGCGTTCACGTTGAAGGGAATTCATTGGCTGATGAAGCCGCGAAGGCAGCTGTGCAAACGGCTTCCGTAGCTGCAATCACTCATTCAAAAACATAAATAGACAGCGAAATAATGCAGGCAGCCGCCGGTTCCAGTAAGGACAGCGGTAAAACATTACCACAAGGCTTTCCACTCAAGTACTCATATATAATTGATACAAATAATGTTCCTTTTGCTCGAATCCCTGGAGTGGGGAATAGAGTAATTTCAAACATGAAACACAGATTAGGACTAATTTTAGCAGCACATGAAGGGCTTGCCTCTGCACACGCAGGTGTTTCTGCCACAGTGTCATTATAAAAGCAAAGATACTGGTGGCCGCGCATGAGGAAACAAACCAGAAACTATATTTTGGAATGTGAAATCTGCCAGAAAATGAAAGATTCAACAGTGAAACGCCCGGTGCAGATGCCCCTTCTAAATTCAGATAAACCATTAGCGTATGCTGTGTCTCTAACCCTCCCCTCCTCTTTCCCTCCTCCACACTGTCTACTTCCCCTGCTCTTACCCCCCCACTCCCCAGAATATCTCCCCTTGCCAGCTTTTTCCCCTACCTATATGTTCCTTTTTGTTTGTCTCAACCTTACTTGTAACTAAAATTGCCATGCTCTAATAACTGTGTAACCTTTGTAAAGCTGCAACCTGCAATTTATTGTCTGATACCCATGTAAAGTGCTCTGATACCTCCAGGTCTAGCAAGCGCTACATAAAAACTTTTAAAATAAAATTTAAAAACAGTGTTTACCTGGACCACTGCAGTCCCTTACAAAGGGATGGTAACTATAAATATATCATGGTCGCAGTGGTTTCGTGCTCAAGATTCATTTGGATGTGGCCTCAGTGCTGGGCTGACGCCCGAACTGTTATAAAAGATTTGTGAGTCTTTATCGGCACATACGCAATCAGCATGCTACATTCTGATCAGGGTCCTGCGTTTAGCTCTCAAGCTTACGAGGAGGCCATGGCCAGCTTGGGTGTTGCATTGCGGTCCTCAATTACATTCGATCCTGAGGGAAATTTGGTTGTGGAAAGAAAAAACCATGACATAAAGCAATCTATAACAGCTAGGGTATTAGGCTCGGGTGAGGGGTGGGCCAAACATCTAATAAGTGTCCAAAGTAGTTGTTAGACCTGTCATCCCTTTGGATGGTCCCTCCTATTATTTATTTATTTTGTTCCCTTTTTGCCTCCTAAGCTTTCATTTTTATGTCCACTGGAATTTTTGGCGTTGTCCTAGGGGCTAGGTGCCACCTTGCCCCTCTAGTGTTTTTTGAGGCCTTGTTGTCCACATAACCTGATAAACACATAGACACACACAATGTTGGCTTGTAAGTAACTGCCACCTATTTTTACCCCAGGGAGCAGGGCCATAGGGTTACACTGGGAAGGTTCTGGAACCTTCCAGCTGAGTCCGGTAGCCAGGGGTCAGCCTATAAAAGGCCAGTGTCAGGGCGGCCATTTTGTGCAGTAGATTGACCAGAGGGCGTGGGTTGGAACTGGTGAAGAGTGAGGCGACCTAGTGAGGAGGAAGACGCACTATGAGGAGCTAGATTGACATAAGGGCAGGCGGTACTCCTGTAATGACGTTACCCCTCACCTGTTTACCAAACCCTACCATTAGGAAAATACAGTTAGACCCAAGATTCCCCTCTTTATTCATTCTGCCCCTGGAGTAACGAGCTTAAGTTGCTGCGGGAGGAAACAGAGAGAAGTTAACTCAGTGGGAACCCTCATCATAGCAGAGAAACTGAAGTCTTCCCTAAACCTGTTTGTTAGGAATCCATCGGCAGTGTGGTGAGACTCATATACTGCCAGCAGTTTGGTAATTGGCAGAACTGTGGGCTTTATCTCACCGGCTTGAAACCTAGAAGGCCGGGATAGTGCTGGGGAAGAGGAGCAAAGACCTGACCAGCGAGATCCCACTCACCGCAGAGAATATCCGGTGTCAGCTGTCGCTCCCTGCGGAGACCCTCGCTGAAGAAGACGGAGCAGAGGTCGGCGGGTGCATCGTGAGGAGGGCGGAAGCCGTAGCGAAGTCCGGAGGCAGGCCCGCAGCGAAGTCAGGAGAGGCGGGGTGACGCTGAGGTAATCTGAGCAGAGGCGGAGTCCCAAGTGTGTGGAGCCAGCAGAGAAGAAAAGCGTATTCCTCCAGCTTCGCGTGAGTCAACGGGTACGGAAGCCTTCTGCTGAGGAACCAGATCGAGCGCCGATGAAACTCTAACGGACAGAGCCTCATCGAGAAAGTAAGCGGGGAAATCTAACCCAGCGGGAGTGGTGAGGGGGAAATCGCACACGGCCCTGGTTGGTGACAGGAATAAAGGCCTAGACTGTGTCTCTTTAAGTTCAGGACTCGAGCACCCAACTGACTGTGCCTCAAGCAGTGTCCCCTAAAAGCTGGACTTGGTCCTTCTAGCGACGACCTTCCTAAGACTGGTTCGTGAGGGGAGGGGAAGAGATCAAATATAAGTGCAAACATCTGATAACAAGGTTTATGTAAACGCATTGAGAGATATTACTGTAGCCGGCAGGCCAGCCTATTTAGACAACTTAAAAGCTAGATATCTGTGTGATTTGAAAAAGTAATCTTCCTGTTTTCTCTTAGATCGACAGCTGCTATACCCAGTTTTCAAATATGCTAGTAAGGGGAACTGTTGACGGAGCATCTGTAAATTTCCAGCTACTGTTGCCAATGAGATCGTCGGGGTAATGTACAAATTGGTTTCTGTATAAGGAAGTGTTAACCTGACTGATTCCTCATTCAATCTGATAGTAACGCTGAGAAGCTAGGAGGCCAATGTTCTTCTGATATACTGTCATCCTGGGGAAATGGGACAATGGAAGTAATGTAAAGCATATAAGTGGTCAGAATCAAAAGTAGAATTATAACCTGTGATAAGTTTCTGCACATCTGAAGAACCAAGAGAGATTCTTTAACACCTTGGCTGCTAATGGTTTTCCCCTCCTGTGCTGATCCTACTCGAACCCCATTGTTCATGACAAGCTCAGCTCGTCATAAGCACAGCTCCACTGTGCCTCATGACGAGCTGAGCTCGTCATGAGCATGGAAGGGGTTAAAGTGTTTTTATAAAAAGGAACGTATTTTTCTAAATTGGTGTAGCGTCATTCTTTTTGGTGGATGGGCATTGAATTACTGATGGGGGTGTGATGCAAGCATAACACAAATTGCCTTGGAGTTTAGCCTTGCCAGCTCTGTGCCATGCTATCCTCATGTGGACTGGTAACCCCAGGTATAACAGTAGTCTTAACAATCTGCCAAGAAATTCTCTTGGTGGAATCACTGCATATGAAATCCTTTTTGGTACTAGAATGATTGTCGAAGACCGTGATTGTCATACTTCAGTGGTAGAACAAGAACCCTTTGTTATCCACGTTCATTTGGCTGTTTTGCAGGACTTAACTGAAACAAGAAGAAGTCTAAGCAACATATTACAGAAGCCCACGACCACTGAAGAAAAACCACTTGTCCCAGCAAGGTCTGTCTGGATTCCAAAGATTGGGATTCTAGTCAGAGAAAAGATCGCGGATAAGAAGAAATGTGGGCCTTCATATAGAACACCAGTACCTGTGCTAGTAATCCACAGATCAAGAAGCAGTGTTACTGCCGCCCCTTGCTGGAAGACAGGAGAACCGGTTCGTACCAATTGACCTGGCAAAACCACACCATGTGGCCGATAATAAGTAGTAGGCCCAGTAGACTCCTAAGATGTAGCAGATGACCAAATCTGGCTACTATCCAAGAGGTTCAAACTGAGAGACTCATCTCCTTTTAAGAATCTGCAGTAAGAAAAGAAGGACTATGCAACAAAGCAATGGAACTTGTGCCTCTTGAAACCCAAATAACAGTTCGTCAAGATACCCCTGTCTACAATGATGTAGCATCTGAGTATACTAATATGACAAGTGACCAAGCAGCTCCAGCAATTTCAAGTAATCCGGATGCAATACCAACAATTGACAGAACTGCCTCTGGCTATTTCATCAACTTTGATACATTTTCTGTGGATCCCAGTGAGCCCGAAACAACGCCAGCAAACAATACTGTTAAAGACAAAATAACAGAACTTTTCAGCAACTAGAAAAGACTTATCTAGTTTCACCATGGCTTGAATTTTGGATTGTGTCAGGTGTACTTTTTCTCCTACTTTGGCTCATTCTTGTTTTAAGTTTGGGAAAGCTGCTAGATGGAAAATATACTAAAATGGAAACAGCAAGTAAGAATATCAACTTGCTCCGGAAACCACACAAATCATCTCATTGTGAGCAAAGATGCCTGTCATCAGTGAATATCACAGCCGTTCCTATACCAGGAGGTATAGCATGGGACAGAGCTGATTATCATATCAGAACGGGTTGCACACCTCTTTTTGTTCCATTTATTCCGCAACTTAAGCTCATTTAAACCATTGTCTTTAATGTGTAGCGTGCTCACTGGCGACGTACCAAGCCCAAACAGCATGTAAAAAACTGAACACAATCGTATTGTGGCACCATCTGCCCCAAAACCAGTGGCGACAGCTTCTCTGCGAGTTGCATCACTTGTTACAAAGTGGAGTTTCGTTTATTCTTATTTCTAATCCATTATTCGCTGTTTGATCCTCTTGTTGTTCTCTTTTTAACCGTCTGCATCCCCTTTGCAAGGAACTGCAATTTCCCAAATTTCTCATGTTCGAGTCGGCCATCCGAACCTTTCTCCCAAGAACATATACAAAGGCAGGGTTCCTCCAAAACAGTTTATTGTACCTAATGCATTTCGTACCCCATGGGTCCTTCGTCAGGAAAAAACTGTGAATAACAATGAAACATACTTTAGAAACTACAGCTTCAACAATGTAAACATCAAATTCATTTTGAAACCTCTTTACTGCACCCCTGCTGACGCCTACATGTTATCAAAGTCTCGTTCTTAAAAATGGATACGCGTCCAAGCAACACTGTACTCGCTCTTAGATGACATCCCAAAAATCTCATCTTCAAATTACTCATTACCCTCCTAACCTCACATACTTCTCCTCCCTTCGTTCCATGGGTGCATTGATAGAACTTGTACATCACGGTATGATACATTCACTTCCTTCTTACATGAATATTCTTTTCCTGTCCTTCGAAAAACTGTCTTACTACCCTGCCTCTTCCCACAGACCACATTCAAACTCCCCACAGTCTCATTCTCATAGGCCTGACTGCCTCCGCGAAACCACTTACAGTCCCCGTCCATCCATCTCCCCTTTCCCAAAAACCTCTCCTACCCTGTGGCCCTTCAAACTTTCTTGCTCCCTACTCGTACCTGCTGTAACCAGAATCCTTCTGCTCTCTCAGTAACCAAAAATTTCTCCTCTTCCGGTATACTTTTATTTAAACCCAACCTTCCGCCTACAAATCCTAATCCCTCCCCTTACTCCCTCTTCATGATTGACACCTGAGCCACTGAGTGTGGTAGAAGAACTGCGATACCCATAATGCACTTGATGGAATCCTGTGACATTATTAATTACTTCATTAAAACCAGTAACATGTTCTTTGTTAAAAAGCGTGCAATCTAATTACAAAAGCTGATAGAATTTCCAATGTCTCGAATAGTTTCAACGTAGCCTTCTGACAACCTTCAAAAATAAACATGCTGTGTGGACCGAGGTGTTCCGCATCGCTTGGAGATGATGGTGAAATTCCACAAAGATCTCTCATTAGTCTTGGTGGGTGCTAACCCTGTAGGGCAAGTAGTCAATAAACATCATATCAGAACGGGTTGCACACCTCTTTTTGTTCCATTTATTCCGCAAGTTAAGCTCATTTAAACCATTGTCTTTAATGTGTAGCATGCTCACTGGCGACGTGCCAAGCCCAAACAGCACGTAAAAAACTGAACACAATTGTATTGTGGCACCATCTGCCCCAAAACCAGTGGTGACAGCTTTTCTGCGAGTGGCATCACTTGTTACAAACTGGAGTTTCATTTATTCTTAATTCTAATCCATTTTTCGCTGTTTAATTCTCTTGTTGTTCTCTTTTTAACCGTCTGCATCCCCTTTTCAAGGAGCTGCAATTTCCCAAATTTCTCATGTTCGAGTCGGCCATCCAAACCTTTCTCCCAAGGACATATAAAAAGGCAGGGTTCATCCAAAACAGTTTATTGTACCCAATGCATTTCGGACCCCATGGGTCCTTCGTCAGGGGAAAACTGTGAATAACAAAGAAACATACTTTAGAAACTACAGCTTCAACAATGTAAACATCAAATTCATTTTGAAACGCGTAACCTCTTTATTGCACCCCTGCTGACGCCTACATGTTATCAAAGTCTCCTTCCTAAAAATGGATACGCGTTCAACCAACACTGTACTCGCTCTTAGATGACATCCCAAAAATCTCATCTTCAAATTACTCATTACCCTCCTAACCTCACATGCTTCTCCTCCCTTCGTTCCATGGGTGCATTGATAGAACTTGTACATCACGGTATGATACATTCACTTCCTTCTTACATGAATATTCTTTTCCTGTCCTTCGAAAAACTGTCTTACTACCCTGCCTCTTCCCACAGCCCACATTCAAACTCCCCACAGTCTCATTCTCATAGACCTGACTACCTCAGCGAAACCACTTACAGTCCCCGTCCATCCATAACCCCTTTCCCAAAAACCTCTCCTTCCCTGTGGCCCTTCAAACTTTCTTGCTCCCTACTCGTACCTGCTGTAACCAGAATCCTTCTGCTCTCTCAGTAACCAAAAATGTCTCCTCTTCCGGTGTACTTTTATTTAAACCCAACCTTCCGCCTACAAATCCTAATCCCTCCCCTTACTCCCTCTTCATGATTGACACCCGAGCCACCGAGTGTGGTAGAAGAACTGCGATACCCATAATGCACTTGATGGAATCCTGTGACATTATTAATTACTTCATTAAAGCCAGTAACATGTTCTTTGTTAAAAAGCGTGCAATCTAATTACAAAAGCTGATAGAATTTCCAATGTCTCGAATAGTTTCAACGTATCCTTCTGACAACCTTCAAAAATAAACATGCTGTGTGGACCGAGGTGTTCCGCCTCGCTTGGAGATGATGGTGAAATTCCACAAAGTTCTCTCATTAGTCTTGGTGGGTGCTAACCCTGTAGGGCAATACGATTGTGTACAGAACTGATTTTGACATTTATGGTCCGGCCGAGCTGCTGAAGATTCCACATGAATTCAAGGTTTCCCTGAGTGACTTTGTTTCACCCAGCACATTTTCTGATGATTGGGACTTTGAGACTGTTAATAACATAATGTCAGATTTAGAAATGTCTGCAAAATTTACAAAACATGAATACTTAGAAGGTTCATCAGATTATGCACAAATGTATTGTTATATTAATTTTAGTCATCATTACTTGCACAAATCTGCAAGCCCTAGAAATGTTTATTCTTTTAATCAATGGGAACACTGTCCATCGCCACCAAAAGGTAGCTCAAAAACATTCTATAACAAATTTCCATACTTCTCAGGTTTTAATACCACAAATCCGGAAACATTTTACTTTAAAAATGTTGGTAAAACAGGAATGAAAAGTATGCTAACCAACACAAAGCAAATTTATTCAGCAGCCTTTTATGCCCAGCTGTCCTCATTAGGATTTGACTTTTGGAGTGACAACATAGAAACAAAACCTGTCTGGGGCTCAAAAGACTGGCAGGTGCAGGGATTAGAAGATTTATTTCGAGCCTGCATCCTCCCTGAGCAGATAATGTTTTTGAATGACACTGTTCAACAAACATCCTGTCTTTGCCTAGCCAAGATAAAAGATTTTAACAAACCGTCCATACCTGTACCTACAGCTGATAGTAAAAACACTTCAGAGGGAGGGGTCGACGTAAATACAATTTTACTTAAAAACAGAACTGATCCTGAATGGAAAAATGGTTAATCTGGCCCACAGGCACAAATAACTGTCAAGATAGATTCCTGAATAAGACACAAGGGTTTACAGTAACTAGGCCAGACCCAAGATATGTCCAGAGACAACATCCAGGGATAGTAACACCATACAGTGTAGGAAAACTGTGCCTTGTGTGGCTACAAAAATCTACACTTACAGAGGTTAAACAACACTTAACTTTACTTAAAGATGGCGTTGATTTGAGAGACTTCTTACTAGGGCCTCATAAACCACGTCATAAACGTTTCATATACGCCGGTATTTATACTGCTTATACTGAAGCATGGAAAGTCATGCAAATGGAAACTGCAGAACGAATATGAGAAATTGATTGTATTAATTTAGAGAAAGCACTCTCTGTAGTTGATAATGGGTTAACAACTCTGTCATCCAGAATTTATTCTTAGGACAGCATTGTATCCTCTGCCATAGGCATAATGGAACAGGACTTACTCATGTGACAACATGGACAGTCTCAATTGCGTTCTATAATGTGCTAGGCTGGATGTTACAAAAACTTTGTTCTGGCTATGAGCCTTGGCGTCCAATCAACACCACGTCATTGTTTACTGGATTTAACCTTACAGATAAACAAATCTCTTTGGCCCAAAGGGGAGCAGACTATACGGTTCTGAGCATAGAAAAACTGGAAAGATTACCATTGACTGTTTCTGAGAAACCAGCCATTGAATGGATAATACATGGCACCATTACGTTGCCTGTGACTATTTTCCAGTTTCAGTATTGCTTGAAACACATACCAGCAGGCCTGTATGAAAGGTTGGGTAAAGAATACATTAAGTCAACCTGGGATTTACCATACACACACAAATGTTGGAGTGGGGGAAAAGAAGTATTTCTTAGTGGTACACAATGTAACAGCACACTAAGCAATACACTTTTATGTCAGGGTATTAATTTACACGGAGCCTGTGACGGTTCTTCGACCAACTTATCCTACCACCTGCAAGGTTCTCCTGCAGCAGTGATAGATCCAATTTTTAGGCAGCTTTCCAATGGGAGCTACATAATGTTGAATGATCACAGCTGCTGTGGAATGATTCCAGGAATTGCCTATCTCATAAGTGTGTCAGCCAGGGTCACTTGTTGTATGCAAGTATTGTTTCCTAAAAGCAAGACAGACGAGAGTCGCCACTATGGCCTTCACTGAACATCTCTTCTATTCGAATTGATACTTTAAGCCGAATGAAAGCCATTCTTTTACAAAAAAATGTGCCACTGACCTCGTCTAAAGAGACATATGATCTGCAAGTTGCAAAGTCCTCTGCAGAGATACATGCCTTATTATCAACAAACTGCTGCATACATTTCGCAGAAATGTTAGGTCGTATCTTAAACATGTCTGATACCAGTGGTATTGTACATGTATTTAAGACAATTTTTTCTGGACTGTGAGCACCCTTTGAAGCAATCCTGAGCATATTCCCAAACTTTGTGCACTCAGTGTTTGGTGGACTGCCTCTCGTTTTGGGACTTGGAGCAGGGATTTTATTTTTGCTACTTCTGCTCCGATATGGCAAGCCAATCCACCAACGACGCCCAGATTACCATCGAGAACACTCTCCTGGTAAGGAAGTGTCATGATCGCATAATCCAAATTTTGGGTTTGGCTCGTTTAACAGATCTGAATAACACATGGTTTCTTTCATTCAGACCAATCTGGCAAGATTGCATCTTACCTGTTCTATGATGCCTGCTATGTGGAGAAGAATGCGTGCTAGACATCTTTCTAACACTTCCATCAGCACTGCCAACGGATGTTGACGCTTTGCTTGGTTCGGTAACGGCATGCATTGTGTTGTCCCCAGCGGCTACCAATCCTGATGACGGCATTCATGGAGGTCTCACCAGCACAACAAGCTGGCGGTGAGATACGTGGAGCAACAGGCACACAGGTACCATCTACAACGAACATTGCTAATGCAACTGACGCTGACGGTGATACTTCTCATCTGTGTACAATTGATCTGCTTAAAGAGGTAGTCCAACTTTCATCTACAATAGTAGACAAATTCTTTTCAAACTTGGAAGACTTAATGTTTTCTCCTAACAGCGAGAATGACTTTTGAAGTGAGCACACAGCGTTCTAATGAACTCTGAATTCGACCTTCACTTTTCAAAACAAAACAATCTTCTAACTTTAGAACTCTATTTTTCCTCGATTTAACTTTTTCTAAATTGAACTTTTTTTTGGCACAAAGTAATCTGCTTAACGTAGAACTGTCTTAGAGAACAAGAAATCTTTGAACACTTCCAAAAAAACAATATTTGACCTCGTTCACAAACAAAACAGTTTATATATTCTGTCATGTAATGGTCTCAACTTTTTCTGTATTTAGGAGCCATTTCATGAATGTGATTTCATGATTCATTCTGATAAGCTTTTATTTCAATATCACACTACTTGCTTTGAATGAAAATAATGCTTTTTACATGCGTACAGCACAAATGCTCATTTTCGTGTACAACCACTTTGAATGCATTTTATGTATTTTGGGTGGGATTGTAAACACATGCTTTAGATATGTTTTTGCTTAGTATTTAGTAATATATTGTCAAACATAATAAAGTGGAGTGGGTGTTGTATAGGGTTTTAGGACCCTAGTGTAATTTTCCCGATTCATGCCCTCATAATAATAATATTAATAATAAAAACATTTATTAAGCGCCTGATCACAATATGGACAGTGCGTCTCCGCGCTAGGATTCATTCCAACAAGACTCCTAACAAAGAGCGGTCCATGATGAGGGGAAAGGACAAGAGAGGTAAGACGCTGACTTCATACTAATCTTCCGGGAACAGATAAGTCTTAAGTTTTTGCCGGTACCTCGTTTCCAACGGTTCCATTCGAAACTCAATAGGGAATTTGTTCCATTGTTTGCTGGCTAAAGACCTGAAGGAACGCCCACCCATCCGCGCTTTATAGATGCGGGGTACCGAAAACTGCATGCTGCTCATAGATCTCAGAAGGCGTTTAGGACGATATATGGTTAACATCCTTTGGAGGTAGGCCGGGCCCTTGCTGTGTGCAATACGATGGATGATGCACATGGCCTTAAACCGGATGCGTTCCCGCATGGGGAGCCAGTGCAAGATCTGTAACGCACTTTTCCCTGATGACTTCCTCAGCAAGTTTAAAACTAGCCTGGCCGCTGCATTTTGAACACTTTGCAGTTGGTTCAGGCCCTTTTTACTGAGGCCACAGAGCAGGGAATTCCCATAGTCAAGATGGGACGTGACCAAGTCATCTACTAATGTTTTCCTGGATGTAATAGGTAGGAGATCCAGGATTTTACGTAGGACCTTCAGTATGCCATAGCATTTCCCTGCCATCTTGCCAATGTGTTGGGAATATGAAAGATTGGTATCCAAGAGAACACCCAAGTTCTTCACCGTGTCAGAGGGGGTGGGTGTAGGGCCCAGATCAATGGGCCACCAGGCTGATGTCCAAATTGATGGAGAGGAACCAATCACAAGAAGTTCGGTCTTGTTACCGTTAAGGCGGAGACAATTGCTCTTCATCCAAGCTGCAAGTGCCACAAGACAAGCAGAAAAATTATCTGCCGTCTCAACTAGGTTGTGAGATAGAGTAACCACCAGTTGCGTATCGTCCGCATATGACACGATGTCCACCCCGTAGGATTCCACCATCCTAGCCAGGGGTTCCATATACAGATTAAACAACGTAGGGCTCAGAATGGAACCCTGTGGGACCCCTTGTTTTAAAGCTCGAGACGTGGACCTAAAGGGGGGACAGTGTATTTGAAATGTTCTATCCGCCAGAAAAGAGACCATCCATTCATAGGCTAGCCCGGCAACCCCCATCTCGCTCAAACGGGCAAGAAGTCTGGGGTGCGATACAGTATCGAACGCCGCACTCAGGTCCAGCAATATCAAAGAGGCGGTCTGTCCTTCATACACTTTCTGGCGAAGCAGTTCTGTGGAGAAGAGAAGGGCAGTTTCTGTAGAATGTTTCGCCCTAAAACCAGATTGGGAAGAGTGTAATAGATGATTATCCTCCACAAATTTAACCAACTGGTTATTAACCAATTTTTCCACCACTTTGGCACAGAAAGGTAGAAGAGAAATGGGCCGGAGGTTATCCAGTTGGGAGATACTCAGGTTTGCCTTCTTTTTAATAGGAACTACCTGTGCAAGTTTCCATTCCTCAGGCACCTGACTTTCTTGAAAGGATAGGGTAGGCAAATTGCCTATATAGTTCCACAGAAGGTGTACATGATTCCTGAGAATTTTTGGAGGAGCAACGTCCGTGGGGGATCCTGAATGGATACTTATATTTAGTTTTTATCAATTCCTCCCTCGGAGGCACCATGAACTCCTTGAGACATGCTTTCTTAGTGGGCCTTTGGCAGATGTCCCAAGCCGAGACTTCTTCGGCTGGACCCTGCTGAAAAGACACGTATATCTGCTCCACTTTGCTTACAAAATGATCGGCGATAGATTTGCATATGTCAGTGGAAGAAAGGTCTTTGGTCCCTATCCTTGTGAGTGCCGTTAGCTCCTTATAAATTAAGAAGAGCTCTTTGGAGGAATTTTCAGATGATTCAATCCTCTCTTTAAAGAATTTTCTTTTAGCCTTTTTAATCCATCCATGGCACTCCTTCAAACTGTTCCTATATGACTCTTTCCGGGCCGTGTCATAGTCTTTACGCCACAGGCGTTCCAGTCTTTTGCATCTGGCTTTAGCTGTACGCAATTCCTCATTATACCAAGGAGCAGACCTAGTCCCACGTACTGGGGCTTTTAGGGTCCATGGGGCCACCTTATCTAGAGCCTTAGATATCCATTCCTCGTAATCCTTCCGCGCTTCCTTAAAAGTTTTACTGAGCAGGGGCTTTCCCTGCAGTAACGTGGATTCGAATGCCTTCTGGTTGAATTTTTTTCCAATTCCTGCGTTTAGGTAGAATAGGTCTCTTGAGTCTTTCCTCTCTGGGCATGCCTGTGATTATAAATGGGATGAGATAATGGTCACACCACAGGATCCTAATGGGGGGGGGAACATCCTAATACTGTCCCAGTTAGAAAAAATGAGATCAAGGAGATGACCCGCCTGATGCGTTGGCATCTCGCCCGAGAGTGTAAGCATCAGGGACTTCGGAGAGACAATCATTGATTGTGCCTCTGCACAGTTAGCATCCTCAAAATGTAGGTTAAGATCACCTAGTATGAGGAATTTACTGTAGCGTAAAGCCGGTTGAGTCACTGATTCCAATAGGCTCTCAGCAAACTGTGTAGATCCTCCTGGGGGGCGATATATGAGATAGCCCATGATAGTACACTCAGGGGAGACTTTAATAGAAAAAAGGCCAGCTTCACAATTACTGATTTTTACTTGCTCAAGAGAGCACTCAAACTTAATATTATACACCATTGCAATGCCCCCCCCCTCTTTGGACGCCCCTGTCGATTCTCAGCAAACTATAGGCCGGTGGAAGGGCCTCCAGAATCTCAGGCGCCGATGCTTCATCCAACCATTTCTCCGTTAAAAACAGCAGATCCGGCTGGTGATCGGTAAGGACATCATAGACGTCAAAACTATGTTTTTAAGTGAACAGCAGTTTACTAGGAACATAGTGAGTTGGTCCCCCCTCTTCGTGTTCACCAGGGCTAGAGCAGGATTGAAATGGCATACCCTGCACACCTGCGCCATATTTTCAGGCAGCATACTATGAGTAGAGGCGGCACTAGGAGTGGGACGAAGACAAATTAATTGATCACATGTGTATCTTATGCTTCTTACCGTCTCCTTGGGGTTGGAGACAGGGGTTCTGGCCCCTGGCCGCGGTCGGTCGCGGACGGGCGCAGACGGGCTTGCCTTGTGCGTGCTTTCGGCGCGCACTCGGCGCGCCCACTGCGCTCGGTCGCTGGCTTGTCATCATTATATGGAGGTAGGCTTGGGGAAACTAGAGCGCTAACCCGAGAGCTGAGGAGGCAGGAAGTGGTGGATTCCTCACCCTCCGCGCAAACACCCACAATGGACGCGTCGGACCGGGGCGGGACCAAGAAGGAAGACACAAATTGCTAAAAAACTAATTAGCTGTAAATTACAATTTTAAAATATGTCAACAGGTTTTAGCAGCACTGTATTAAAAACATGGATTCCATTCATTCATACAGGTATAATTCACATTACCCTTATATAGGCATAGAAATCATACCCATATTTAGACATAGCCTATGCAGTCCTAATACAGGCATGGCTACTTTCACTAGTTCCAAAAAGCCACAACGATTTCTTGGAAAACTCAGCTTCAGCAGTCAGGGACATCCCCTTTCTTGAATATTGATTTATCCTAGAAATCATGGCGTTTTCAAAGAACTACCTTTCTTTGGTGGCGTTATTATGTACGACCTTACGTCAATCCAGGCACCTTCAAGGGATAAATATGCCTACACTTGCCCTAGCAAACACACATTGGTCTGGAGAAATTCAACTATCTACTTGCTCGGCGCATCTCGCTACAGCAAGTACCGAAGGAAGCTGACCCCCCAGCTGGCGCACTGACAGAGAGGCTGCCTTTCTCTCGCTGAGAATCCAGCTCCAGTGTAACCAAGCTCCCCTCGCGTGGTGTTGGGAAATCGAGTCCGGAGAAAGAGATACCAGACCTCCTTCATTCTAAACCAAGGTATGGAGCTGATTAGACCCTAAGAAAAATCTTGGATAGATTCTTGGCAAAGAAACTAAACACATTCTTACTTCTTCCCTCGTACTAGACTTAGGTTAGGTACATTGGGGTAGGCGTATTTTAGAAGCAGCAGTTGAGTACTTTTAGTCTTTGCTATTTATGTATGTATTTTATGGCTTAGAAACCATACCATGCTTTTACAGTATTATTTCATAATACTCTTCTTGCTGTACGCATTATACTTTACAGCCAGTATTACGATTGTAGCAGTTCATTTCTTCTGCATGAGAAAGATGACTGTTCAATAAATACTTTTATTGAAAACGCCTGCCTCTCTATTTCTCTGCACCTCTGGTGAAACGAAGCATACACGATTGACTGAGTGAAATATCTATCTATTGTTTCCACGACTCTGAAGATACGTTTTATCTTGGGGAAACAAAGTTGTCATGTATATGCGGTTGTCAGAAACTAATCGCTTCTTCTTTATTCAAGAAAGTTTCTAGTGACCTCTGAGCTAGCTGGCACTCACAATTAAGTCTAATATATTCGATAGAGACCTAGTCGACCTAGGTCCTACGTCACATCTATAGGATATATTGTTCCAATGCGCAGAGCGTATTGGGAATATAGGAACTTTAAAACTTCAAATTTAAAATTGCATCCGGGAAAGGTCCCTCGCCAGCAGGAAACGTTTGGCACTGTCGATCTGTGAAGATTTCTACCTTTGCACTAAGTCCCTTTTATGGAGCTCAAATTCCTTCAGTGCTGCAAGGATAAAAGCTGTAACCAAATAGGGCTCCGTGAGGCAGGATACATTCTCCACGACGTCCCACTATAACAGATTTTCTGGCACAGAAAAGCTCCATGATGGAGCAACCAGAATCCTTGGCACAGTCTAATGCACCTTCGTTAGATTGACTTCCCAGGTTTGTTCGCGTCCTTCAGAGGTCTTTGGAGCCAAAACATTTCCAAGTCCCAGGTTTTTCAAGATGTTAGGAGACGTTCACATTGAAACAGTCAAAGGGTATCAGGACCTCAGGAACAGCTCTTGGGGGTTAAGACTCAATCCAGAAGAAGCCACAAGCCGGGTCCAGTCCAGGTCCAGTTGGAACTAGTTAGCTGGGCTCATCACAAATAAGGGCTTCTTGTGGTTTTTTGTGTCTCTGTAGTTTAACTGGCCTAGGAGTCCATTTCTTGTCCTGGGTACGAGTGGAAGAAGGTCTACCCTTCAGGTCTCACCAAAGGTGCTAACAGCAGGTGATGTCCTTCTTTTGTCTTACAAAGGTCAGGTAGGGCTGTGAAGCGCATGCCCAGGGGTGCCTCATATATGTCTGGCACTAGCCTATGGGATAGGTTGACTCCTGAGCCCTTCCTAGGGAACAGCGATGGGTAAATCGCCTCAAAACCCATGTATCGGGATTGAATGATAATATTCCCTGACATCAGTTTTCTTAATCTGTTCTCAAAAAACAATGACATTTTCCCAAAAAAAGAACGTTCGTTTTTTGGGATTTTCCCAAAAAGATTATATAATATACAGATGTATAATTTCTTTTGACAAAAATTGTTCTACCATCACAGGCTCCACTGATGTCTATTTTTGCGATTCATTTGCGAGTGAATTTCGAGCAGAGCCACCATCTTGAAGTAAGCACTTTGACCTGGTAATCCCTTGTTTATTTCTACTTTCTCCACTATAAACAGGAAACTGAACTAAGGCCTCCTCTTCCAGGGGCAGAGTCAGCACAAGCAGCACATGCTTCGGAACACGCGGGTAAGAATGGCGGTTAGGACTTCCTCTATGAACCTTGTGATTTCCTAGTTATGACATTACTCTTATTGAGTCACTTTTGTTAAATACCACCTCTGCTCTCTAACCTTTGAGCAAAGACCGCGTTACTAGCGACTCTTTTGCAACCTGATGTGGAACTTTGAACCACTTACGAAGGTATGTTGTGTAAAAACCCTCACAATGTCGCCACGTTGCACACTGTATTAGACATATGGAAATCCTGTGACTTTCTTCCTTTTTGTTAATTTTAGATAATTTCATCACTGTTTACTAAATCCAACTAACCGAGACAATTGTAAATAATTCCAGTGTAGCGAACCTCCTGAACTTCCTCCCATTCAGACCCTCCTCCCCATTAGGTGCCCGTAATTAGGTGCGCTTTCATTGAAGAACTAATATTGTTCGTATCCAGCTCAAAACTTTGAGCCACCTTGCGTGCTAGGTGCCATCATCCTTTAATTAATGCTCATTAGCAATACCTTGTTTGTTTTACTATTACAGGAATCTCAAATTGAGAACTTCGTACAAACCTTTGAAAACTACACTAATAGTGTGAGTACTTTCTATGTCCTTTTTTTTGTGTTTTGTCCTGACGAAAGCTCCATAGACCTTCTGGCCCTGGGTGAGCTGAAACATGTCGACCTGTCTTTAAGAGTTATATGGTAATCCGGTAACTCAATTACTTAATATAACCATTACTTTTTTATCTAACGGTACTCACCTTCTTTGAATAAATATTATTGTTACGGGGAACTACCGTTTTTTACAATTCCTAAAACCCCCCTCTTGTTTTATTCATCACCTCCTGAGATCTGTCCCCCTATCTCTGGACACTTCTACACTAACTGGAGGTTGCCTCGGGTGAGGCAGGCTTACAGCACGTTATTTTGACAACCCAATGACTATGCCCTGACGCTTGACTAAGGGGCGGACGAAAAGATATACCGCACGTTTTCAACAACCGATTGTGTCAGCGTCTATGAGGGTTGTCAAAGAATAACCAATGGTTATTGTAGAGACTACTGTCCATTCCCACTGTTGATTAATTAATGACTTCCTAAGGGGAACTGAATGGACTACAATTCCTCTTCCCTCCCTTTTGATGAAAGCCTTTAAGCAGCGCACAGCTGCGGGAATGCAACACCCTTGCTTACGAATTTGATAGCATTGTGGTGTATCCCTTCTTTTTTACCCCTTTTTTAGTGGATTACAAGTCTTGAAAGATGGAGGATAACGTTGGTCTCAGCTTTACTGGTAGCGATATTGATGAAATTTTGGCAGCACAGTCCTTACTGCAGAATGCAGACTTTACACAAGCTATTGCTAAAACAGACGAATGGGATACCCTAACGAACAGGAAGAGAGAACAGATTAGAACTGCAATACATGGCATTATTATGACCGAGTATTTGAGAACAAAATCGGCACCAAGAGGCCTATGGATATCCAATGCACCTAGAATCTTCCTGCATGATCTGGCATTTAGAAGAGACTGGTCTTCCATATCCTGAAAGTGCACCTTGGATTTCTTAGTGCTTATAGTCAAGACCGCTAAGAGACTATCAGATGCACTACTAGCAGAAATCTTAACCTGTGAAACCCAACTAAAGAATGGTATTAACCCACAAGTATATAAAACAAGACTAGACGAGATCAATAAAGAAATGGACGAAACCCAGCAGTTTCTGATGCAAAATAAACTTCAGAAATTAGCGAAAGATCTCAAGAAATTCAGCCAAGAACGCATGCACCCCTATTCTAAGGAGGATTATATTGCCAATGAGGTCACCTCAGATACAGATTCTGCAGGGTGGTCCTCTGATGGCTCAGAAGGAAATCAGGACCCACAAACATCGAGGAGGGGACGTTACACCCCAAGGTTCAGAGGTCCACGACGTGGAAATAGAGGGAACAGATGGCATAGACCACCATTTTTTCCAGGAAACCCTATGCCTTTTTTCCAACCGTTTATGCCCCCATATGGAGGTTGGATGAACCCCTACACCCAGGGGGTGGACCAACAACAACAAATGGGAAACCAAATGATGCATAACCAGATTCCACCCCTTCAATCGACACAAGCTTTTTTAGGGAGAGGCCAAAATCTACAAAGAGGCAAAAAGAAAAACATAACATGGCAAGACCGTCCTCTGAATGTACAAACTCGCAGCATGTCTTCAGCCCAGACGGAACAGAACAAGAAGAATCACTAATAGTGAACTTAACTGATACGATCCTGTCCCAAGAACAAACTACAGTCTTGAACAAAGGCTTAGGCTTCGTCCCAACCCCCACCCTGGACTCCTTTAAACTTAAATGCGAACTGTCTGAATTTTGTAGGACATTAAAACTTAAGGCATTCTTTGATGGCTCCCCCCCAACCAACAATGAGGGAGACACCACATTAAGGAGGAAGTCTAAATTCTTACCCCCACAAACAATGTACCAATCGAAATATTAGCCTTTGAACAGGCAATCTTGAAAGGAATAGACCATCTTGAAAAAAGAAAAAACCCTTCCAAAATCTTACCAAAAAGGAAAGAATTGCCCTCAATGAGCTGAAAGACAATGAAGACATAATTATAAAACCAGCAGACAAGGGCGGAGGGGTTGTGATCCTTACAAAAGAAGGTTATGACCAACAATGTCTTGCCCTACTATCAAATGAAACCTTCTACAGGAGGTTGGACTCGGATCCAACTGCAAGACTAACGAACACCATCGCCATAATGGTTCATGAGGCAGAAGTAAACGGATGGATATCCAAAAAAGAAGCCGATTTCCTGACCCCGCGAGTTTCAAAAATACCATTTTTTTACTCGTTACCCAAAACTCATAAAACAAGTTGCCACCACCAGGCCGCCCAATTGTGTCGGGAATTGGTTCTCTTTTGGAACCTCTTTCAAAATTTGCGGACGAATATTTGAAACCGATTGTCCAGCGAACCCCGACATATCTCAAAGACACCCGCGACCTATTAATACAGATTGCGGATAAAGAATTCGACCCACTGAACATGATCTTAGTAGGATTGGATGTCGAATCATTGTACACGAGCCTACCACAAGATGATACCATGCAGATGCTCGAAGACCTACTCTTTCAGGAAGAATGGTCCCACGGACTCCTCGCCACTTTGTCCTTGAGTGCTGTAGGTTAGCCCTAAAGGAGAATTATTTTGAGTACAATGGACTCCTCTTCCTACAGTGCCATGGGACTTCCATGGGCAGTGCCTTCGCGCCGTCAGTAGCGGGATTGTACGTCAGTCAATTTGAACAGAAGTTTGTCCTTAACAACGACAACCCATTTGTTTCCAGTATTAAATACTGGAAACGCTACATTGACGATATCCTGCTAATCTGGGAAACAAAACAAGACCTAACCACATTCATTGAATGGTTGAATAGGAGAGATCGCTGGCTGAAATTCACCTTTTCAGCTAGCCAGACCAGCATTGATTTCCTCGATCTGACCATCTTCGCAGATAATGGGAAACTTGAGACAAAAACTTATACTAAACCTACGGCCAAGAATAGCCTTTTGTCTTATTATAGCTACCATCCTCGCCCACTCAGAGACAACCTTCCATATAGCCAATTCCTCCGGCATAAGCGTAATTGTAGTAAAGAACATGATTACAAAGAACAAGCTACAGTCCTGAGTAAAAAGCTACGAGCAAGAGACTACACACCCCAAGTGATTGCAAAATGTAAAAAGAGAGCAAAAAATCAACCTCGGGAATGCCTACTCCAATTGCATGAAAAGGAACCAATAAAAGACCTGGTTACATGTGTCACCACCTATTGCCCTGCCAGCTATGAAGTACAAAAGTTGATAAGAAAAAACTGGAAAATAATAACGTCAGGCGTGTATGATTGGCCAAAACCAAGATTCGCCAACAAAAGAACAAAGAATCGGAAAGATGTCTTGGTGCACACTCGACCAAAGAAGAAAAATTTCACGACACCTACCATCAGGAACATCAACTTGGCTTCAGTCACAGGGCATTTCCCCTGTGGTACCTGTGGCGTGTGCAAATTCACTAAAACCACCAAAACATTACAGTTGACAGATGACTTCATTTGGACCCAAAGATCCCACACTAATTGCAACTCCACCCATGTGGTGTATATGGACACATGCCCTTGCCATCTCAAATATATTGGCATGACCTGCAGAAAAGCTAAAATCCGCATAGGTGAACACAGAAGTAATGTGAGACTGAAGAAAAATACCACCAAACTCAGCACACACTTTTTGGAAGCTGGGCATACATGCGACGAACTGAGCTGGACAATACTCGAGATGCTCCATGATAAGAATCAAAATGCTGAACAGATCCTTTTTGAAAAGGAACAGCGATGGGTAAATCGCCTCAAAACCCATGTATCGGGATTGAATGGTAATATTCCCTGGCATCAGTTTTTTTAATCTGTTCTCAAAAAACAATGACATTTTCCCAAAAAAAGAACGTTCGTTTTTTGGGATTTTCCCAAAAAGATTATATAATATACAGATGTATAATTTCTTTTGACAAAAATTGTTCTACCATCACAGGCTCCACTGATGTCTATTTTTGCGATTCATTTGCGAGTGAATTTCGAGCAGAGCCACCATCTTGAAGTAAGCACTTTGACCTGGTAATCCCTTGTTTATTTCTACTTTCTCCACTATAAACAGGAAACTGAACTAAGGCCTCCTCTTCTAGGGGCAGAGTCAGCACAAGCAGCACATGCTTCGGAACACACGGGTAAGAATGGCGGTTAGGACTTCCTCTATGAACCTTGGGATTTCCTAGTTATGACATTACTCTTATTGAGTCACTTTTGTTAAATACCACCTCTGCTCTCTAACCTTTCAGCAAAGACCGCGTTACTAGCGACTCTTTTGCAACCTGATGTGGAACTTTGAACCACTTACGAAGGTATGTTGTGTAAAAACCCTCACAATGTCGCCACGTTGCACGCTGTATTAGACATATGGAAATCCTGTGACTTTCTTCCTTTTTGTTAATTTTAGATAATTTCATCACTGTTTACTAAATCCAACTGACCGAGACAATTGTAAATAATTCCAGTGTAGCGAACCTCCTGAACTTCCTCCCATTCAGACCCTCCTCCCCATTAGGTGCCCGTAATTAGGTGCGCTTTCATTGAAGAACTAATATTGTTCGTATCCAGCTCAAAACTTTGAGCCACGCTTGCGTGCTAGGTGCCATCATCCTTTAATTAATGCTTATTAGCAATACCTTGTTTGTTTTACTATTACAGGAATCTCAAATTGAGAACTTCGTACAAACCTTTGAAAACTACACTAATAGTGTGAGTACTTTCTATGTCCTTTTTTTGTGTTTTGTCCTGACGAAAGCTCCATAGACCTTCTGGCCCTAGGTGAGCTGAAACATGTCGACCTGTCTTTAAGAGTTATATGGTAATCTGGTAACTCAATTACTTAATATAACCATTACTTTTGTATCTAACGGTACTCACCTTCTTTGAATAAATATTATTGTTACGGGGAACTACCCTTTTTTACAATTCCTAAAACCCCCCTCTTGTTTTATTCATCACCTCCTGAGATCTGTCCCCCTATCTCTGGACACTTCTACACTAACTGGAGGTTGCCTCGGGTGAGGCAGGCATACAGCACGTTATTTTGACAACCCAATGACTATGCCCTGACGCTTGACTAAGGGGCGGACGAAAAGATATACCGCACGTTTTCAACAACCGATTGTGTCAGCGTCTATGAGGGTTGTCAAAGAATAACCAATGGTTATTGTAGAGACTAGTGTCCATTCCCACTGTTGATTAATTAATGACTTCCTAAGGGGAACTGAATGGACTACAATTCCTCTTCCCTCCCTTTTGATGAAAACCCTTCCTAACCAATAGGAAAAAAGTTCTCCAGGGTAACCCTTTACACTTTTGCAGCAATTCCTGATTGCCTTACTGCAAACAATCCCACATGTCCCTCTCTACCTAAATCCTACATGGCAGAACCTTTCTTCCCTTGTGCAGTACTCCTGTGCCCACCTCAGAGGTGTGGCCAGGGAAATGAGCAGTCCCTCTGTGGTCACTCAAAACAGGTTCTGGGGACAGGGCAGCTCCTCTCCCACTGGGATTGGTGCACGATGGTAAGGGCAGGCCCAGATGTTACCTGCTTTTGGCTGTGACGGGGTTGAAGTTAATTAAGTTCCTAAACACAGCCCAGATGGTCATCCACTCAGAGGAACAAAATACATCCCAACACTAAGGTCTTTATCTCAGCTCTAGGAGCAAGTTCACATTTCTTCAGACAGAAAATTCAGCTCCTGGTTGACATTTGGAAGTGCATGCAAATGGGCTTCAAAAGGGTTTAGGCGGGTAAAAGGTGACTTTTTAAAGGTACCTTTTGTAAAATACTCAGTACAAGTGCAACTTTAGTTGTGAATTGGGGCTGTAATAAATATTTCAAAAAGTCCAAGAATTAACTTTGTAGCTGATTACCAGGTGGATATAACATTATTCATTTTAATTTTGTATTCCAATGCTCTCCTATGGAACAGCTAATCCATCTATAGTGAAAATAACATATAGGGCGTTTTCAGTGTAATGACATGTTTAACTTTAAACTTTGTACATGCCCTATTATTTTTAAATATCATTCACTCTATCTTATGGGTATTCAAGACCTAATAAGGGATGACTTATTAATAACTGAAAAGGATTGTTTAGCCTATCAAAAAGGCTTATTTTGACAGGTCGAATTTGCAGTTTTAAAACTGCACAAACTGACTGCAGTGGTAGGCCTGTAATCATGTTTTGCACTTGTCCCTCCTTTGATGGCACAATGTGTGCTGCATCCACTAGTTATTATGTTACTGGGTTAGTCCCATGTAGCAAAGCTGCTAATTTCTTACAGTGGCCTCGTTTGCACAATAACATTTCTGCTGTGAACTTTTGCACATATTTGCGTGCACGACAATGTTGGATTTGTTTCTCTTAAACTGCTTTGTTTACACATCTAGCTTTGCAGATTATCAATATGCCTCGAACATCATGTACATGGCCTCTTTAAGCACTATGTACAAATGTTGTTCTGTCTTCATCCACATGGTGACAGAGCCATCTACATATCCATAACATTGCTAATCTACAATGTACATCACAAGGCTGCTTTCTAATATAAATAAGGAGCACCCCGCTAGATTAGTAGAGAAGACACTTCACCTGACACCGAGGGTCCCTGCATGATGGGACTTTACCAAGCAGTGGTCTGACATCTCGTGAGGGGTGTCAAGCGCTGATCTATTGTGCCTGCGAAACCATTACAGCAGCGTACTACAACTCCCAGAAGTCTTAGTAGATGGGGTGGAGCCTCATCTATATTACCCAGCAGGACGCCACAGGAAGTGCATGTAATCCTGTTTTTTCTGACATTCTGTATGTATCCTGCATTTGGGGTTCTCTTGTTTTGAGTCCTGTTCCTTGGATTGACCCTTGGATACTCTTTGTGCCTTTTGAAAACTCTGTGCTGTGAGAAGCGCTGTCAACCTGGTATCGCACTGAGGTAAGCGCGGATACCCAATCTTCTTGATTGTCCTCGTTTGTGGGAATCGCTGCTGGCAGAAGAATCGCGCTGAATGAAGCCCCGCGGTTCTCAGAAGCCGCGCTTGTGGTGAGGCAGCTCCAGAGTCCTTACCTTGCTGCTGGCATTGTGTTTCCGCTGGTTTGGGGAGAGATACGCTGGACCGGACCAGATTCCCCGGGAGTACAGCAGCGCTGAAGGAAGCGCGTTGCCGCTGGTCTCTATTTTGCCGGTCAGACTTCTGCGCTGTAGGTAAGGGCTATTAACCTCATTGGATTATAGGAGGTTGTTTCTTGACTGATTTATCTGGAACTTCTTTCCCTGTCATTTGGATTCCTGGAGAGCTCTTGTTTCTACTACGGACCTTAATTTTATTATTTTTTGTATCCTGAACGCTTATCTTCTCTGGAGCAAAAGAGTTAGGGGACTATTATCTCTGAATATTCCTGTTCATAATTCCAAGGGGAAAGAAGCACTGCTAGAATGCTGAACTGATGTAAAAGGGCTTGTGATAGTCTCATGGGTATGTATGGTGAAGTGGCATCAGCATTTACAAGAGGATAGATGTGAGAATGGCATTCTAATATGTTATGGTTTCTTGTTGTAGGTATGCCTCTTGAGGAGGAGAGAAGTATCTCTGAATTATTGGTGTACTGAAATACACGGATCTTCCCCTGAACAGTCTACAGGTATTAGTTAGTCCTAGCGTGATAATATGAGAGTAGCCTATGTGTATAATTAGTGTTAACCCTGTATTCTTTCGTTGCAGGTCTCCCGCTCCCCGCTGTTCCTTCCCTAATACCTATGTTCCCTCACCTGACTGCCTCACTACTCTGTGTTGTGTTATCCAGAGTTGGGGACGTCTGGAGGTGGACCCCTTTGTGCATCATCCGGAACCTAAGGAGTGGACGTGAAGCTGACAAAGGGTGTCTATTATGTGACCAAACAGGGTTCTTCATAAGGGGTTCGAGCATCCCTTGGGGAGATTCTTGGCTCCACATCTACATACACTTTAGGTACACTTAGAGTACGGTTTGCATAGTAGGAGTATGCCTGATTACTTTGTTGTATCCTATTCCTGCATATATACACTGTTTTAACACCATGGTAGAAATGTATCCACTATTTATACTTTTGGTGCTTGTAATCATTTTCATCTGCTTCTGTCTACTGATTATCACATCACAACTATTCTATACAAGACTAATGTTGGTTCAATAAATATATTGAAAGTGTCCCACTGTGTATTCTCTGTATATTTCTCTGAGCACAGTAAGCATGAGTGACTGGGCAAAAGGTCCTGATCTGTTTCCACGATCCCTGAGAAGTCAGGGCTGTCATTATCCTTGGTTGCCCGAAACTATTCACTCCCCGGTAAGGTTAGTGGGGTATGTGGTGCCACAGTGAGCTAGCTGGTCTCCAGGGCCAACATATCCTGCAGGGTGCCCTTAATCAGTCAAGGCACCTTGACCAACGTTTTTGTTGTCCAACAAACACACAGGTCCTATGGATTAGTGAGAACTACAAGACATGGTGCCACCAACATTGCTTGGGCTCTTATTTAACAGTCTTTCTGAGTAGTTCAGTTGTGCTTTGCTCAGAGAACACTGCTGACCTCCAAACTGGAGATGTACGTCGTGGGAAGCAAAAATCTGTCTCAGCTGGGTAGGTATACCCTATGTATTAGCTATAGGTTATACAAGCTTGTAGCATAACATTTTCTCACCTGGTGCTAACTCTATCACTATAAATTAATATTCTAAAATTCTACTCCCTTCACACAATGTCCATAAACCGAGAACCTGGTGGAGAGGATGAAGTACAACAAGTTAGATTAAATATTACAGAAAATTCAAGACATGCAGTTACTTTGAAATTATTACATTACGGTCTCCCGGCAATGAGTGGTAACGTCACCTTCATGGTTGAAGAACACAAAGTATTCAGAACAGAGGTATTCTACTCTTGGGTTAAATTCCCGCCTGCAGATGCTTGCACAAAATTGTTTCACTCATACATTGAAGATAAAACACCAGAGGAATATTTTCCATATGTGGACTTAGAAATGCCATTAACTTACTAAGAACTTTTAAATTGGTTTAAAGGTGCCCTTCCCCATATCCTAGAAAATGTAAGACTTGGTCTACTCAGTAAAGAAGAGGTGACGTGGCCGTTCTTAGCTGCTTATACACCACATCCTAATCTTGCTAATTTAGATACAGCAGAAATAACAACACTGTATGAAGAATTAGTAAAGATTTACAGAAATCTCACACAGTATATTATGCGAACACTGACAGTTAACTCTGGGCGGACGGCTCAAGATGCACAACTTCAATTGGCTGCTACAGGTATCAGCCCTCAAACACTGAATGCCATTTTTTGGAAAAGTTCCCACCAGTCAGGAGCATATTCCGTTCTGGATAGCAGACAACAAGCCAGCTGGAAGCAGTTTTTCCCCATATGGGACCGCAGGATAAACATGGAATAATAACAATTTGCTAGCCAATGGGGATGACCCCCTTGGTGGAAGATTGTGCCACTTGGGGTACAGTCTTTGCTGCAGTCTACACCAGAACACATGGCACTTCTTCAATATCAGTTACTCAAACAAGTACAGAATAAGTACGGGGCAGGACCTGCCTTTGGCTGGGGGTTGAAACTAATGGGCAATTTCGCAGCGGCATCAACCATTATGTTAAGTGACATAAAAGGGGAAGCAGCAGCATTGGCTATCCACAACCGCCTGAGGGAGTTCACTCCTAATTAACTAGATTTATCAAAGAAACCTATGCTGCGCTAGGCAGCGATAATTTTGGAGCAAGACCTGGCAAACCACAGGTTAAGAGTAATTCTGAAAAGGATAACTCTCAGCAAGCACCCCATTCTCCCAAAAAGAAATGGGACAATAAACAAAAAAAAAAAAACAAATAAAACACAATCACGGAGTGGGTCTCCTTAGCAATAATCCACTTACCAAAAATATAATTTAAGAAACTGCTATAATATTAGAAAACCTGACAAGTTTTGGGATAATGAGACACGTTCCTCTATTTCCTTTCAGGATTCATCTGATACACGTTCAGAGAGAGGCGGATGGCCAGAGAGCAGACCAGAAGAGCACGTGAAGCCATAAAGGAAAACGCATTGCACTTCAGAAAATATCCTTAAAGAAGACAAACAAAAGACGCAAAAACCTAAATTAAAAAACAGAAGATAGCAGGGATTAAAATAGGACATACTCAGGCCCCTGAGGACTCTGCTTCTGAATGGGGAGTGGGCAGTGGCGATGCTCAACAGCACAGCAGATGTCACAATAGCTCACTGGAACCTGTAGATTATCTGGTGGTAGTAGCGCTTAATGACCATATAATGGTGGAAACACCTGATACAAGGGTAAGTGTCGCACATTGTTTATATAAAATAACACTCCAGATGGAGGGGGACATACCCAGGAACATCAAGGCTCTCTTTCGGGAGAACCTAACAAATGGTTATGACATTTTTTGGCTGAAAAGGATATGCCACCTGAGTTCGTTTTGGAATGCCCGCTGGAAGAAACCGTAATTTAGCTTGCTTTCTCTGACCTTGTCCCAGAATCAGTTAAAAATGTGTACGCGTAGGAGTGAGGGTTAGCGCTAGCTCCAGCACTTTACTGCAATCATGTTGGGTGGGATAATGAGTCTCCTCATCACAAGATACCATAAAAATCAACTCCTCGACCCCAGAGACAGTACCCAATAAAACATGAAGATAAAAACAAGTTAGGGAAATCATACAACAACTTGAATACCAGGGTGTAATAGAAAATTGCCGCTCATCAATGAATAATCCCTTGTTTCCCATAATGAGTCCAGATAATTCATATTGTCTAGTTTTAGACTACAGACATTTGAACACTTCCACCGCACATTTACAGCACGAAATGCAAACAGTGCCACAATAATGAATAACATTGTACAGAAGAAATTTAAAACAACACTAGATATTTCCAAAGGATTTTTCTGCCAGAATATAGGGCCTGAAAGCAGATATTTGACAGCATTTACAGCACTAGTTTTACAGAGTTAATTTTGTCATTTACCTGAAGGGTATGAGAATATGCCTGGGCTAGTCCCAGCCAGGGTAACAGAGTTAATTTGAGATTTTGATGAGGCATTGGCCTATGTAGACAACATCTATGTGACAGACAATGAATTAATGGAACACTTGGCTAGACCACATAATCCTTTAGTTTGCTCACCAGTGTTACAAATTTGATTAAAAAAAATAAAGAATTGCCCACCTCACTGTCATGTTTCCAGGATATGAGTTGCCAAGTTAAGGCAAAAGCCTGGCAGCAATTTATTTTTAAAAATGAACCATGCTCCAACCTCTAATGACTCTGAAAAGATTACAATCCATTTCAAGGTTTTTAATTTTTGACAAAACATACATTTTGTATTACGCAGAATAAGTAAAAACGTTCTATGATTTAATTAGACCTGATTTTCAATCAATCATTGGACTCAGGAACAGACATACACTTTACGTTCATTAAAAGCTAATATGATAGCTTCCATACATTTGCACACATGTGTAAACACAACTAACTTGGTGATCCACATTATCGCTGGACCCACCGGGTACACCATATCACTTTCAATGAAGGTGATACGGTACCTATTGCATACAAATCACATTTATACACAAATGCCTAAATGCGTTTTGCACTCACTGAGAAAATTCTCATCGCAGTTCAAATTGCTGTAGTGAGAGAGAGAGCGAGAGGGAGCGCACTGGCTCAGGGTAGGCAAATAATTGTCTGTATCCTAGTACCGACCATAGAGGTCTTTACCAAAAGCATGCATTCCAAATGCCAAAGCATTACATCCATGATGGATTCAATGGGCTAACTCTCTCACTGCAACAGATATAGATTACAGATTCAATTCTACACTACAAACACAAGCATTCCTGCAGTAGGAACAAAAATATCCTCTGCAGAATGAAAAAATGCCTTTAGATTGATATGGATACATCATTTATACCGATGGATCTGCTCAGTCTGCCGTAGGAACACAACACCAATAGTCTGCAGCATGTGCAATCATAAAGGGGCACATGCATGACGGAAAGTTATGTCTTGAAAAAACACACACTTGGTCCCTAGGGGACTGTATAGTGCAGCTGGCAGAACTTAAAGCCCTGATAATGGCACTACAAAGTACGGATCCTGAATTCCTCACACTTTTAGTGTGCGAGTCATACTATGGTGTTCAGTCCTATAATGAATATCTTCACTATTGGGTCCAAAATAGATTTTGAAGGTACCAGAACTGTACTACTTCCGCTCCTTGCCCGTCGCAGAGATAAAAGGTTTGCCTCCATTGATCTTATCAGACCAAACTATGTGGCCAATTCTCAACAGTAGGCTGGGTGGGCTCCTGGATAGCCACCTCACTTTTCTGACCACCATTAAGATAGTTCAGATCGGAGCTTCAATAACTATAGAAGATTCTCCTGTGCAAAGAGAAGCTGTAAGCAGCAACAAAGAGATACTTCTTCCTGTTGAAACAGCTACAACTATACAGCCAACAAGTACAGAAATCTCAATAAAAAAATTGATGACGTCTATGTGAATATGCAACTGATTGAGTCATCTCCCAGGTCTACAAAACCTGCTGAGCTGCCAAACATAGATCAAATGGCATCTGGCTACTTTGTGAATTATGATGAGTTTGCATCGGATTCAGATTAACCTGAGCTGCCACCGCAGCCGCTACATTTCAGTCTACAAATGTATACACTCTATCTTTTGCTGAAAAAGACATATTTTGTTGTTCCATTGATACATCCCTGAATTACAATTGGATTACTATTTCTGGTCCTTTGGGTTGATTTGGTAACTCTTTTTTTCCTACTCCTGGATTGACACTATCTCTCAGGAAGCTCTGCAGTATAACTTGTGAACTTAGTTCTTAAATCACATGCCTCATCGAACCTTGAACTAAGAGACCAGTCCCTGGTGAATAGTACAACAGGTCCAGTTCCAGAAGGAATAGTATGGGATAGAGTATCGTATGATGTATATGGTCCTACTGAACTTTTACAAAATCCATATTTGTTCAAGATTTCCTTAAATGATATCATCACCTCTAGTACTTTCTCTGATGATTGGGTCATTGAAACTGTGCATAATTTGCTTTCAGATCTAGAACAATAATCTGCATTTTCAAATGATGAATTGTATGATGGTACATCTAATTTGGTGACATGTTCTGTGATCAACATTATGGTCACCATTTTTTATACTAAGAAAGTATCCCACACGCTGTTTACAATTTCACTAAATAGGAACATTGCCCAACAAGGCCAAAAGGTAGTTCAAAAACATTTGCTCAAAAGTTTGCTTATTTTTCTGATTCTGACCCATCAGACCCAGCCTCTTATTATTATAGGCTTGCACCTACACCAGCAAAGAAATATGCTAACGAACACCAAGCTGATATATACTCTGCTTCCTTTATTTCCCAACTGTCTGTACAGGGTTTCGACTTTTGGAAGGTCACACTAGACACAAAATCTGTCTTATTTAGAGCATGCCTTATACCACATCGAATGATTTTCCTGAATAAAACAGTGCAAAAAACTTCCTGTCTTGGAATAGCCATGATGAAGAATTTGAACATACCTCGCATTATCGCATTCTCATACTTTGAGACTGGCAATAATTCACACACCACAGTGAGGATACACTAGATACCATGATACTGAATGGTTTTTTTAATTCATCAAACCCCAACTGGAAGAGGTGTTTGGTTTTTCCTGTGGACACAAACATATTTCATTTTAGATTCCTGGGTAACATCAAAGGGTTTAGGATCAATAGGCCTCATCAGCGATATGTACAAACAGAACACTCTGAAGTGATGACAGCATATAGGTTTGGCAAGTTGTGTCTTGATTGGCTAAAAACCTCTCTCTCAGGTAAAGCAACACTGGCCCCTTCTTTACAATGACATTGATCTCAGAGATTTTCTATTATGTCCCCAGAACCCATGCCAAAAGCGCTTCTTGTACAGAATATACAACGACCTGTGGAAAATTTTGTAACAGGAAGCTGCTGAGAGATTGTGCAAGATTGACAGGGTTAATTTAGAAAAGGCTTGGCTGCGGTTGACAATAATAAGACCACATTATCATACAGAATATATTCACTGGACAACATAGTGTCTTCTGCAATTGACAGTATATAGCAAGACATGTCTATTTTACAGCAGGACAGTCACAACTACAGTCCATATTAATACTGAGCTGGACGTTATAAAAACTATGTTCTGGTCTCTTGCTGTTACATCAATAGTTCAAGTCTGATTTCTGCTTTCGCTGCATCAGAAAGACAGAAAGTAATAGCACGCAGAGATGCAAAGTATACCATGTTGCACATTGAAAATTTAGACCAATTACCTTTTACCGTGGCAGAGACACCAACCACAGACTAGATAATCCATGGTCATCACCCTACCGGTCACAACTTTACAATTCCAATATTGTCTCTAATACCAGCAGGTAGGAAGATATGATGTGTAAGGGGAAGGTTATATACATGAGTATTGGGAGTTACCATTCAGGTTTAGATGCAGGAATGGGGATGCAGAAGTTTTCCATAGTGGTTCCAACTGTGAAGATGTTCTCAATTGGTACCTAATTTCTCTTCATGGGGCATGCAATGCTTCAATGGTAAATTTGTCTTGTTATCTGAAGGGTTTCTCGACTGCCGTGATTCATCTGGTTTTCAAGCTGCTCTCGAATGGAGCTATTTGATGCTGAATGATCAAGGTTGCTGTGGAATGGGACCAAGCATCGCTTATCTGGTGACGGTTACTTCCATAGTCAGTTGTTGTACACAAGTATTGTTTCCACCTGCCAGCACAGTTAGGGAGGCAACACTATGTCCTTCAATAAATGTTTCCAACATACCTTTTCATTCTTTGAGCAAACAAACTGAAAGCCATGCTTTTTCAAAAGGTTGTGGCTTTAACTTCAGCCAGAGAGACTTTTGATCTTCAGGTTGCAAGGTTCTCGTTTGAGATACAGACACTACTCCACATTAACGTCCCACTACATTTTGGGGAGCTGGGCCACCATATATTTAATACGTCTGCTACAAAGGGAATAGTGCACCTTTTCACATGCATGGAATCTGGACTGGTTGGCACCTACAGACGATTTTTGGAGGTATACCATCTTTTATACATTCTGTGTGGGGAAGCGTTTTTGGAGGGTCACGCTTGTCCTGCTACTTGTGGCGAGAATCCTGATTTAGATTTTTCTATTCTGCAACGGATGTCCCAGTTCAACCCAGAATGGAGACAGCACTGCTTGTGCTATGTTGTCATGAGCGCATGGTACACTGCTTTAGCACACCTCGGCTTTGAGAACTAAATTAACACCGTTTTTTTTCCTCCAGGCCTTTTTGGCTTGACTGTGTACAACCTGTATTTCACTGCCTGCTTGCAGCTAGGATCTGGATCTATGCCTAGGATCCCATTCAGTTGTGCCACTGGACATTGAAGTACTTATGGACCCCTTAAAGGCCCATGGGTATTGTTGTCCCCAGCATATTACATTGCGATGAATAATTTTTTTTAGCCACTCAAGGATACCCTGGATCCTAATGGAATGGACTCCGGCTCAACGATACGCTTACAGGACGCAGTCCCTCCCTCAGTGGCTGCTGTGTGAACTGAATGAATTAACCTTTGCTTCATAAACCTGCATTGAGCTGCACCTCTGGGACCGTCGTCTCTATTAGTGGGCAACAGCAATGTTGCGTCTACCACTCGGAATACGTAAACAATTGGCTATTTCTGTGTGGGAACAATTTGCCCTGTTAACAAACAAATTAATCCAAACTGCCTTTTGCTTCTTCTAGGCACCATGGCTTTCTGGGTGCTTGGAATTTCAAATAGTATAATATATTTGAGGCTTTTATATGAGTATTTTAAAGGGAAGATTGCTTTTATCTGATTGTAAGACTAATATTTCATTAATACCTTTTGGCTTTTTAGATAGAGCTTAAATATCAAACCTTAGTATGAGGAGTGGGTGTTAAGCGAAGGCTTGAATAAGTGCACTCGTGGTAATATAACTTCAATAATTCAACCATAGTTCAAATGTAATTGCGTGCAGCCCGACCGTCGCCTGCCCTGGAGCCACGTGTTTGAAAACTTGAAAAGAAAAGTGAAGCGATTACGCCTAAGTATGGGCGGAAAATCCGTTACGCTCGCGGATTTTGCGGATTTTCGGTAAATTCGCAATCCGCGAGATTTGCGAATTTCCCGCAAAATCCGCAAATTCGCACGCAGTGGATTTTTTTTGCGACGCGCGGCGTTGGTGATACAATTTTTGCGGCACGCGGCGTTTATCATCGTTTGCCGAGTTGTTTTTCTCGATATTTTGCGAGTGCTGCGCCATTTTGGATCTTGCTGTGTGATCCCGCGGGAATTTGGCAAGCGCGATTACGTCATCGCGGCTTGCCAACTTGCACAGCGAGAGTTTGTCAACGCAAGTACGGCGAGATCACGTCTCACGGTACTTCGCAATTGCGAGATTTGAGATGCGGGGAGCAGCAACAATCTCGCACAAGCGAAAATATAAAATTTGCAATTCTGCACAAGAAATCCACCAGCAAGCAGCATAAACCTTCTTGAAATGATGATTTTTATCTGAATAACTCCTTAGGTTGACATTTGCCTGCACTTTTTTAGCGAGGAGTCCATTTTGGGGAGGGGGGAGGGGGGTGGGAGGAAGGAAGTGCCCCACAGTCTTCAACTTCCTGTTCCTGTCCAGCAGGCTCCTCCCAGTGCTTTGTCCAACTCCTGGTCACTTTTCATTTGGATCTGGAGCTGGAAGGATTACTTTTTGTGGATGCAGCTGGATATTTGGATTTGAGGCCTTTTTGACTTTCTTTGGATCACTGCTGGATTAAAAATTTTACAAGTAAGTTTGTTTGGAGCATTACAGTTGCTGCAACTAAAATTTTGGAATTTTCGATTTTTGGGCTGTTTTGGGGCCTTTTGCCCAGGGGTACTCAGTGGTGGGTGGACTGAGTCTTTCTGTGGGTTGTCTTGAACTTAAACATCATGGAGGACATGGATGGATTGGGATTGTGCTGATTTTTCAGTGATTTTCGTTTTTTGGGGCTGTACTTGTGGCCTTTTCACCAGGGGTATTTGAGTCTAGCATGGGCCTAGTCTTTCTATGGGGTGTCTTGAACTTAAACATCATGGAGGGCATGGATGGAATGGGATTGTGCTGATTTTTCAGTGATTTTCGTTTTTTGGGGCTGTACTTGTGGCCTTTTCACCAGGGGTATTTGAGTCTAGCATGGGCCTAGTCTTTCTGTGGGGTGTCTTGAACGTAAACATCATGGAGGGCATGGATGGAATGGGATTGTGCTGATTTTTCAGTGATTTTCGTTTTTTGGGGCTGTACTTGTGGCCTTTTTACCAGGGGTATTTGAGTCTAGCATGGGCCTAGTCTTTCTGTGGGCTGTCTTGAACTTAAACATCATGGAGGGCATGGATGGAATGGGATTGTGCTGATTTTGCAGTGTTTTTCGATTTTTGGGGGTGTTCATGGGGAGGGACAGGCCATGTGGCTGGGGGCCATTTTGAGTGCTGCTACAGGCCCTGGCCATGTGCTGGGAGGCAAGTGGCCATTTTGAATGCAGGCATTGTTGTTAGGCCTGCAACCATTTTGCCTACTTTTCAACCTGTATGCCCAGGGGTAGTGAGTCTTGCATGGGCCTAGTCTTTCTGTGGGTTGTCTTGAATTTAAACATCATGGAGGGCATGGATGGAATGGGATTGTGCTGATTTTTCAGTGAATTTCGTTTTTTGGGGCTGTACTTGTGGCCTTTTCACCAGGGGTATTTGAGTCTAGCATGGGCCTAGTCTTTCTGTGGGCTGTCTTGAACTTAAACATCATGGAGGGCATGGATGGAATGGGATTGTGCTGATCTTTCAGTGATTTTCGTTTTTTGGGGCTGTACTTGTGGCCTTTTCACCAGGGGTATTTGAGTCTAGCATGGGCCTAGTCTTTCTGTGAGCTGTCTTGAACTTAAACATCATGGAGGGCATGAATGGAATGGGATTGTGCTGATTTTTCAGTGATTTTAATTTTTTGGGGCTGTTCTTGTGGCCTTTTCACCAGGGGTATTTGAGTCTAGCATGGGCCTAGTCTTTCTGTGGGCTGTCTTGAACTTAAACATCATGGAGGGCATGGATGGAATGGGATTGTGCTGATTTTGCAGCGTTTTTCGATTTTTGGGGGTGTTCATGGGGAGGGACAGGCCATGTGGCTGGGGGCCATTTTGAGTGCTGCTACAGGCCCTGGCCATGTGCTGGGAGTCAAGTGGCCATTTTGAATGCAGGCATTGTTGTTAGGCCTGCAACCATTTTGCCTACTTTTCAACCTTCATGCCCAGGGGTAGTGAGTCTTGCATGGGCCTAGTCTTTCTGTGGGTTGTCTTGAATTTAAACATCATGGAGGGCATGGATGGAATGGGATTGTGCTGATTTTTCAGTGATTTTCGTTTTTTGGGGCTGTACTTGTGGCCTTTTCACCAGGGGTATTTGAGTCTAGCATGGGCCTAGTCTTTCTGTGGGCTGTCTTGAACTTAAACATCATGGAGGGCATGGATGGAATGGGATTGTGCTGATTTTTCAGTGATTTTCGTTTTTTGGGGCTGTACTTGTGGCCTTTTCACCAGGGGTATTTGAGTCTAGCATGGGCCTAGTCTTTCTGTGGGGTGTCTTGAACTTAAACATCATGGAGGGCATGGATGGAATGGGATTGTGCTGATTTTTCAGTGATTTTCGTTTTTTGGGGCTGTACTTGTGGCCTTTTCACCAGGGGTATTTGAGTCTAGCATGGGCCTAGTCTTTCTGTGGGGTGTCTTGAACTTAAACATCATGGAGGGCATGGATGGAATGGGATTGTGCTGATTTTGCAGTGTTTTTCGATTTTTGGGGGTGTTCATGGGGAGGGACAGGCCATGTGGCTGGGGGCCATTTTGAGTGCTGCTACAGGCCCTGGCCATGTGCTGGGAGGCAAGTGGCCATTTTGAATGCAGGCATTGTTGTTAGGCCTGCAACCATTTTGCCTACTTTTCAACCTTTATGCTCAGGGGTAGTGAGTCTTGCATGGGCCTAGTCTTTCTGTGGGTTGTCTTGAATTTAAACATCATGGAGGGCATGGATGGAATGGGATTGTGCTGATTTTTCAGTGATTTTAGTTTTTTGGGGCTGTACTTGTGGCCTTTTCACCAGGGGTATTTTAGTCTAGCATGGGCCTAGTCTTTCTGTGGGGTGTCTTGAACTTAAACATCATGGAGGGCATGGATGGAATGGGATTGTGCTGATTTTGCAGTGTTTTTTTATTTTTGGGGGTGTTCATGAGGAGGGACAGGCCATGTGGCTGGGGGCCATTTTGAGTGCTGCTACAGGCCCTGGCCATGTGCTGGGAGGCAAGTGGCCATTTTGAATGCAGGCATTGTTGTTAGGCCTGCAACCATTTTGCCTACTTTTCAACCTTTATGCCCAGGGGTAGTGAGTCTTGCATGGGCCTAGTCTTTCTGTGGGTTGTCTTGAATTTAAACATCATGGAGGGCATGGATGGAATGGGATTGTGCTGATTTTTCAGTGATTTCGTTTTTTGGGGCTGTACTTGTGGCCTTTTCACCAGGGGTATTTGAGTCTAGCATGGGCCTAGTCTTTCTGTGGGCTGTCTTGAACTTAAACATCATGGAGGGCATGGATGGAATGGGATTGTGCTGATTTTTCAGTGATTTTCGTTTTTTGGGGCTGTACTTGTGGCCTTTTCACCAGGGGTATTTGAGTCTAGCATGGGCCTAGTCTTTCTGTGAGCTGTCTTAAACTTAAACATCATGGAGGGCATGGATGGAATGGGATTGTGCTGATTTTTCAGTGATTTTCGTTTTTTGGGGCTGTACTTGTGGCCTTTTCACCAGGGGTATTTGAGTCTAGAATGGGCCTAGTCTTTCTGTGGGCTGTCTTGAACTTAAACATCATGGAGGGCATGGATGAAATGGGATTGTGCTGATTTTGCAGCGTTTTTCGATTTTTGGGGGTGTTCAAGGGGAGGGACAGGCCATGTGGCTGGGGGCCATTTTGAGTGCTGCTACAGGCCCTGGCCATGTGCTGGGAGGTAAGTGGCCATTTTGAATGCAGGCATTGTTGTTAGGCCTGCAACCATTTAGCCTACTTTTCATTTTTCATGCCCAGGGGTAGTGAGTCTTGCATGGGCCTAGTCTTTCTGTGGGTTGTCTTGAATTTAAACATCATGGAGGGCATGGATGGAATGGGATTGTGCTGATTTTTCAGTGATTTTCGTTTTTTGGGGCTGTACTTGTGGCCTTTTCACCAGGGGTATTTGAGTCTAGCATGGGCCTAGTCTTTCTGTGGGCTGTCTTGAACTTAAACATCATGGAGGGCATGGATGGAATGGGATTGTGCTGATTTTTCAGTGATTTTCGTTTTTTGGGGCTGTACTTGTGGCCTTTTCACCAGGGGTATTTGAGTCTAGCATGGGCCTAGTCTTTCTGTGGGCTGTCTTGAACTTAAACATCATGGAGGGCATGGATGGAATGGGATTGTGCTGATTTTTCTGAGGTTTTTTTCGATTTTTTTGGGGTGTATAACTGAACTGATGTTCCTCTGTCTTCCATTGTTTTTAGGTGCACAAGACTCAAGAGAACCACCAGTGCCAGGAAGAAGTCCTGCAGCGGTGTGTGTGTGCAGCATAACGTCACGCGACGTCACGTCTGGCCTCAGACAACTCTACAATTCGTGCAACTGCGGCCTGCTGTCTGACCTGCTCTGAAGAAGATGGCCCCAAAAAAAGGTGTCTGTAGCTCCTCTAGCAAGAAAGTTGCTAGTAAGGAGCAGAAGAAGCAAGTTACCAAGGAGGCTGGTGTGCCAACCGCCACGTTTTTTGGGAGCAAAAAAAAAAGTACGCCTGCAGCAGCAGGATCTGCTGGGGACCAAGCTGGGAGCAGCACCCCCGCTCCATTGGGTTCAGTGCCTCCACCACCACGCCAACTTAAGTCAAAGCCCTTGAGTGCTTCAGAGGCAGTCAGTGTACTTCTCCAATCACCATCGACCAGTGATGTTGGCTCATCGCAAGAAAGTAGCAGCAATGTCCCTGAATCAACACAGGTTGTTGTAACTCATCTGACAAGTGTTGAACAACCACAGCCGCAACAACAACATGTGCAAGTACTACAAGCCCAAGTACATGAGGAAGGAGAGGCAGCGCAAGGAGATGCGCAAGCAGAGGTGCATGGAGGGTCACAAGTGCCCACAATAGTTGTTCCTCCCGAAGTAGGGGCACATCAGGAAATTGACAATCAGACCGAGGTATCATTTGAGGAAGCCACTCCTCCTGATGATCATTCATTGTCTTCCACATCCCTAGCAAGGAAAAGATCAAGGGGGGTGTCTACATCTTCTTCAAGCTCACCTCCTACTGATGATCTGGATGACGAATGGGTACCACCACGGCAGCCTGAGAGTGAGGCACACCATGATCTGATAAAGATACCTAAGCGTAAAAGGAAGGTCGTCGAAAAACTCATACCTATGGAGTGTGATGAGGCTCAACAAGAAGTGACGCATACTGCTGCTGATGAAGCCCTTCACGACGACGATCCAGTCATCATAAATGTCACTGCAGCCCCAGCTGGCATGCAGCAAAGAGACATTTTGACCCTATCCCGAGAAGCTGCTGAGCATGATGATGATGTCGACGAGGAGGCAATGGAAATGGAAACACAACAATCATTAGATTTGGAGTTAACTAGTACACCAACACCTACCGCTTCCATATTTCTTCCTCGCAAGAAGGGACCTCCATCCACCTCGACCTCAATTCGTGGTGGTGAAAGTGCAAAACGTACTGAAGTTCGGCAATCCACATCCTCCACTTCATCTGGCATTAGCAGCAGGACCACCACCACCAGTATCGCCGCCTCCTCCGGCCCCCAAAGACATTTCAAGTCTCCAGTTTGGGACTTCTTTAGTGTTTGCCCAAGAATGGAAAACGTAGCCATTTGTAGCATTTGTAAGCTTCGAGGTAGTCGTGGTAAGTTTGGTACCAACTATGGTACCGGAGGCCAGAGAGGTCATCTTAGGAGAGCGCACCCTGTCCAATGGTTACCGCACCTAGAGGCGGTCAAGGAAGCCCGAATTGCACGTAATGAAAACGTTGATTTTTCATCTGATGATGACGAGGAGGAAGAAGACGATTAAAACACTTCACTTACACCCAGTACCCCTGTCAGCAGCACACCCCATGTGAGGCACACTAAGAGTGTGGGAGAGAGTGAGACATCAATGCGGAAAAGTTCATCAGCGAGCGTAACTGGGTCGAAGATATCATCATCATCCCGTAAATCCTTGGTCCAGGGCAACATTAAAAAGATGTTGTTTACAGAAGCGCAATATGAACGCAACCACCCACTGACGCGTCTGTATAACACTAAGCTGGCTAAAATGCTAGCTCTGGACCTTCTCCCTTTTTCTTTTGTAGAAGGGGTTGGTTTTCTAGAATTAGTGGCAGCGCTCTGCCCTAAATGGAAGGTTCCTAGCCGGTTCTATTTTGCCCGAGTTGCGGTTCCAGCACTACATGAAGATGTTCTGAAGGTGATTGGGGCAGCTTTGCAGAAGAGTGCTGTTCACACTATACATATGACAACAGACATGTGGACCAGTGGCGCAGGCGCTGTTTACATGTGCATCACTGCACACTGGGTCTCTTTTTCAGGGGCTAAAGCAAAGCTAAACACAGGTGTTGACACAGACATTGTTTTTAAAGCTGCTCGGAACATGCAACTCTAGCCATGTTTGGTTTGGAGAAACGTCACACAGCAGAAAAAATTTTGGATGTCTTTAACACAAAGGTCCTTAACTGGCTGTCCCCACTAAAACGCCAGGTTTGTTATGTTTCCACGGACAATGGCGCCAATATAGTTAAGGCCATGAGGCAGGGTAACTATTTCAGAGTGCCGTGTTTGGCGCACTGTATAAACCTGGTTGTCCAAAAATTCTTGGGTAATAAAGGCAGTGCAGCGTACAGAGTATTGGACACCTGCCGAAAAATGTGCAACCATTTCAGCCATTCTTTTAAGGCCCGGAAGCAGCTGAGGAGCCTGAGGAGAAACCAAACATGGCTAGTGTTGCATGTTTCCGAGCAGCTTTAAAAAAAATGTCTGTGTCAACACCTGTGTTTAGCTTTGCTTTAGCCCCTGAAAAAGAGACCCAATGTGCAGTGATGCACATGTAATCAGCGCCTGCGCCACTGGTCCACATGTCTGTTGTCATATGTATAGTGTGAACAGCACTCTTCTGCAAAGCTGCCCCAATCACGTAAAATGCCAGTGAAAGCACTCATCCAGGAGGTGGTAACACGTTGGAACTCAACCTTCTACATGCTTGAGCGTCTGTATGAGCAGTATACGGTACTCAATCAATATTTCTTAACAGAGGGTACAGAGGACCTGAGGATGGGTGCGGCGCAATGGAACATAGTTCAAAGCCTGACACGCATGCTTCGTCCTTTTGAGTTCTTCACGCGTGCAGTCAGCAAGGAGGACTGTAATTTGGGAAAAGCTATCCCATTGTTGTACATGCTGGAGGACCAACTGAAGGAGGTGTGTTCTGTGTTTGAAAAAGATGTAAAAAACCAAGACTCTTTTGTTCTGGCTGAGAAATTATTAGAGCTCCTACAAGGTGATGAACGTCTTAAAACGATCCACTCAGAAGAGCATTACATTTGTGCTACTATTCTGGATCCACGCTACAAAAAGGCGCTGGCAGGCCAAGCATTCTTTCCTTTTGATGATGAACATGTTCCAAAGTACAAACATTGGCTAACCTTGTCAGCCAAGAGGTTTGAAAGAGAACGGCTGAAAATTGAAGGAAATGGCAGTACATCAGCAGGCCATCCTCAGTCAAAACAATCCACTTCTGCACCTGTGGCTGTGGCACAAGTGACCTCCCAGCCGTTAAAGACACCGGCAACCGGATCATCTGCACCAGACACAACAGAAACATTGGAGGCTGAAGAGGATTGGCTAGCTCTGCGTGGGTTTGGTTCTCAAAAGGTCAGAGGCACAGCAAGAGCTAAGCAAAGTGGAGGAACCTTGGATGAGGACCTTGAGTCGATGGTGAAGGACTATCTGAATGACTCAACAGAGGTCTATGTTAATTCTGACCCATTGGCGTATTGGCATGGGAAAAAAGAATTGTGGCCACAGCTCACCAACCTGGCTTTAAACTACTTGTCTTGCCCACTCGCAAGCGAGTCTTCTGAACGTGTTTTCAGTGCTGCTGGTGGCATTGTAACTCCCAAACGGAGCCGCCTCTCGCCCAAAAATGTGGAGAGGTTAACAATGATCAAGATTAATCAGCACCTCATACCACCAGATTTCAGAGTACGAGAAAGCGCGCCGGATGAAGACGAGGTGGGCAGCAACATAGATGAGGGAATTTCTACTCTGTCAGGTGACACTGAGCTCACCGTGCCTGAATTCGCAGAGTATGATGACGAAGCGTTATTCTCATTCCTGGACCGTGATACCGAGCCCTGAAAATGAGACAACGAATCAATAACTTTCTTTTTCGTCCTTCTTCACTTTTATTCCTGTGTGTCTGTCTTTCTTTGTTGTGCACAGTTAATATATTTCAAACTTTAATCAGATAATCACAAAAACAAGCCCATCAGCAGAACTGTCTTCACTGGTTTGCTAATTGATTTGAAGTTGCCGCAGTCTGCATTCCTCAGGTTCACAAGTTCAGAAGAACATGCTCCTCTATCCTCCTCCTTCAGACTCCTATTTCCATCAAACCAGAGGGCTGGTTTACGCCCAATGAAGAAAGACTCAGCACTTGTGGGGGTGTTGTTCTACCTCTTTGCAGGTGAGTTGACGGCTCTGGGACCATTGTTGGGAAGCTCTAATACCGGATAAAAGTGGTTTGGACCAAATCCGAGGCGCAAATTTTTTAGTGTTTTTGCTGACTTGCTTGCCTTTGAGGTGCTCTTCGGGGGGGTTCCGTCTGTTTGTGGGTGAGTTTCGGGGTCTGGGAGCACTGCTGGGACACTCTAATCTTGATTGCATTTGCTTTTCAGGAAATCCGTGGTGGCAACCCCGACTTATGGCCTAGCTACGCAGCGCGTTTGGACCGAAGGCCGAGAAATATTGCAAGTATGAGATTTTGCTTTTGGCCTGTTTGGGGGTGTTATGCTTCTTGGCGGGAGGGTTGGCGGGTCTTGGGGCATTCATGGGAAGGTCTAATACGGGGTAGAAGTGGTTGGGACAAAATCCAGGCCGATTTTTCTTTTTGCTATTTCTGACATTTTGCTCAATGTAGCGTTTTCGGGGGCCTGTTTGGGGGGCTTCCTGGTGTTTGTGGGTGAGTTTCGGGGTCTGGGAGCACTGCTGGGACACTCTAATCTTGATTGCATTTGCTTTTCAGGAAATCCGTGGTGGCAACCCCGACTTATGGCCTAGCTACGCAGCGCGTTTGGACCGAAGGCCGAGAAATATTGCAAGTATGAGATTTTGCTTTTGGCCTGTTTGGGGGTGTTATGCTTCTTGGCGGGTGGGTTGACGGCTCTGGGGCCATTGCTGGGAAGCTCTAATACCGGATAAAAGTGGTTGGGACAAAATCCACGTCGATTTTTTGTTGTTGCTATTTCTGACATTTTGCTCAATGTAGCGTTTTCGGGGGCCTGTTTGTGGGGCTTCCAGGTGTTTGTGGGTGAGTTTCAGGGTCTGGGAGCACTGCTGGGACACTCTAATCTTGATTGCATTTGCTTTTCAGGAAATCTGTGGTGGCAACCCCGACTTATGGCCTAGCTACGCAGCGCGTTTGGACCGAAGGCCGAGAAATATTGCAAGTATGAGATTTTGCTTTTGGCCTGTTTGGGGGTGTTATGCTTCTTGGCGGGTGGGTTGGCGGGTCTTGGGGCCTTCCTGGGAAGGTCTAATACCGGGTAGAAGTGGTTGGGACAAAATCCAGGCCGATTTTTTTTTTGCAATTTCTGACATTTTGCTCAATGTAGCGTTTTCGGGGGCCTGTTTGGGGGGCTTCCTGGTGTTTGTGGGTGGGTTTTGGGGTCTGGGCCCACTGCTGGCTATATATACTTTACTTTGCAAGAGATTTGAAGCAAATCCATGGTGGCAGAGGGGAGTTAGGGCCTAGCTGCAGAGCGCGCGCGGAGTGATTTGGGAAATTTGGAAAAAAATGACAGTCCTCATTTTTGTACTTTTGCTCTTTGGCTGTTTGGGGGTCTTCTACTCGTTTTCTCCTGGGTTGACGGCTCTGGGGCCATTGCTGAGAAGCTCTAATACCGGATAAAAGTGGTTGGGACAAAATCCACGTCGATTTTTTTTGTTGCTATTTCTGACATTTTGCTCAATGTAGCATTTTCGGGGGCCTGTTTGTGGGGCTTCCTGGTGTTTGTGGGTGAGTTTCGGGGTCTGGGAGCACTGCTGGGACACTCTAATCTTGATTGCATTTGCTTTTCAGGAAATCCGTGGTGGCAACCCCGACTTATGGCCTAGCTACGCAGCGCGTTTGGACCGAAGGCCGAGAAATATTGCAAGTATGAGATTTTGCTTTTGGCCTGTTTGGGGGTGTTATGCTTCTTGGCGGGTCTTGGGGCATTCCTGGGAAGCTCTAATACCGGGTAGAAGTGGTTGGGACAAAATCCAGGCCGATTTTTTTTTGCTATTTCTGACATTTTGCTCAATGTAGCGTTTTCGGGGGCCTGTTTGGGGGGCTTCCTGGTGTTTGTGGGTGGGTTTCGGGGTCTGGGCCCACTGCTGGCTATATATACTTTACTTTGCAAGAGATTTGAAGCAAATCCATGGTGACAGAGGGGAGTTAGGGCCTAGCTGCAGAGCGCGCGCGGAGTGATTTGGGAAATTTGGAAAAAAATGACAGTCCCCATTTTTGTACTTTTGCTCTTTGGCTGTTTGGGGGTCTTCTACTCGTTTTCTCCTGGGTTGACGGCTCTGGGGCCATTGCTGGGAAGCTCTAATACCGGATAAAAGTGGTTGGGACAAAATCCACGTCGATTTTTTTTGTGGCTATTTCTGACATTTTGCTCAATGTAGCGTTTTCGGGGGCCTGTTTGTGGGGCTTCCTGGTGTTTGTGGGTGAGTTTCGGGGTCTGGGAGCACTGCTGGGACACTCTAATCTTGATTGCATTTGCTTTTCAGGAAATCCGGGGTGGCAACCCCGACTTATGGCCTAGCTACGCAGCGCGTTTGGACCGAAGGCCGAGAAATATTGCAAGTATGAGATTTTGCGTTTGGCCTGTTTGGGGGTGTTATGCTTCTTGGCGGGTGGGTTGGCGGGTCTTGGGGCATTCCTGGGAAGGTCTAATACCGGGTAGAAGTGGTTGGGACAAAATCCAGGCCGATTTTTTTTGTTGCTATTTCTGACATTTTGCTCAATGTAGCGTTTTCGGGGGCCTGTTTGGGGGGCTTCCTGGTGTTTGTGGGTGAGTTTCGGGGTCTAGGAGCACTGCTGGGACACTCTAATCTTGATTGCATTTGCTTTTCAGGAAATCCGTGGTGGCAACCCCGACTTATGGCCTAGCTACGCAACGCGTTTGGACCGAAGGCCGAGAAATATTGCAAGTATGAGATTTTGCTTTTTGCCTGTTTGGGGGTGTTATGCTTCTTGGCGGGTGGGTTGGCGGGTCTTGGGGCATTCCTGGGAAGGTCTAATACCGGGTAGAAGTGGTTGGGACAAAATCCTCGCGGAAAAGCCTTTTGGCACTTTTTGTAACTTAGGGTTCGTTAGGGTTAGCCCTAGCAGCAGGATTGCATGTGTTTCGGGGTGTTCTAGATTTTTGCAACTGAGTTCTGGGGTCTTAGAGCACTCGTGAGAATGTGTAATTTTGGTTGCAAGTCATTTGAAGAAAATCCATGGTGGGAAAGGGGGGATTTGGCATAGTTAAAGAAAGCCTTTGCCACTATTCTTAACTTAGGGTTCGTTAGGGTTAGCAGTATTTCTATTGCATGTGTTTGGGTGGGGGGGTTTTCGAGTCTTGGAGCGATGCTGGCTATGGATACTTTTGCTTGGTTGCTTGCAAGTGGTTTGAATGCAATCCACGGTGGGTAAGGGGGTACTTGGGCCTACTTTTACTTTCAAAGTACGTTTTGTCACCAGTTTTCTGCTAGGCCTAGTTTTTTTAGATTTGATTGGGGGTCTTCTACATTTTTGCGACTGGCTTTAGTAAGGGTCTGGGTGGGAGCACTGCTGGGAAGATCTAATTTTGTTCTAAAACACAGTTTACAGGACACCTAGCTTGAGGGGAAAGATCCGCTACATTAATTTGGCCATACTTATTTATCCTTCAAAAGGTGACTCTGACAGAGTACGCACTTTCAAAAATATTGTACTGTCTACTATGGAAAATCAAAGTGTGACTTTTTGCACTCCACAGCCTGCATACCTTATATTTATTTATCAGTGGTGTTGTAATATTATATCACTTCCTGTTTTTCGTTGAATAATTACAGGCCGGGTTTCAGTCTGTCACTGTGCAATGGGGAAAAAAGGATGGAGTCAGGCTTCACATTAGCGAGCCACAATTCAGCATCAGGCAGGCAGTGGACAGGGTGTCTTCTGGTCACCAACATCGATGGACGAAGCGTCAGCTGCAATGGAGGAGTGCCGCTAATAAGAGGATTTTTTTTCTGCAGGCAACTTACTTACCAAATTCAACAGGACAACTACAACAACATACAGATACAGTATCCTTTGTCTTTTTCTCTGACTGTGACTGCATTTCTTGGATCTCTCTCTGTTTCTAAATTGATCCCTTAACACATCACTTAGTCCACTCCACTATCACATCTGCACCACACATAGTCATTTGTAAGTGCTCCTACGTAATTCGCAAGTCGCAGCACGCCCCAGCCCGTACAGGACTGGGATGGCCCCAATGATGAAGCATGTCACCAAGGGGCAACCCTGGTGAGTGAGGGGACACCTAGAAAAAGAGCAATTTCTCCTTTTCTATCTACTATACCTTCCAGACCAACCCCATTGAGTGTTGTGAATGGATTTATAGTGACCAGCAAGGCTCTCTCAGGTATCTGGCAACAGAGACCTTATGTTGAAGATAGTTATCAATAATTCCACACACGCCCTGTACTGTCGCATTCTTTCTTCCACAGTTGTCGAAAGTACTACTTACTTTTCACTGACATGCATCCAGTAGTGCATGCACTTTCAAAGATTGATGGATAGGTTTGTACCCAAAGATTCCTTTATGTTCACAATTGTTTGTCCATGCTGTGCTATTTTTTCTTGTCTCCAAAAACCTTTCCCAAAAACCCCGTACCCATCCATTTTTCAAACCCTAACCCTCTTCCCCCGGGCTGTGTGGTTTTCATTGATGTGTGACTAAATTACAGCAATAAATCCACACACTTGCTGGGGAGGATAAGGTGATAGCAACAGGCTGGTGAAGAAATCCGAGGATATATTCTTACTCTGATTGACAAAGACCCATGGCTAATGTCAAAGAACTTCAACCAAATTAGTTATACTTTAACATTTGTTAGGCTACAATGTGGCACTGTTCTAGTGTACTTCTGTCACCTGCTATATTCTCTATTGTACCGTTGTATTGCTCAGGAGGACAAACCAGATTTCATTTTCTTTTTTTTCATAGGCATGCAACTGCCATTGTGTCACACCACTAGTACCACCGCTATGAGGAAATTTTATCCGCCCAGGATTGCCAACCTTATTCGCTGTTTCCCGTGGAGCCAGCCCTGGGCCTAGCCCTACTTGCAAACAGAAATTACAGGTAAGATAGGCGTTTGGTTGGAGGTAGTATAATAGAGTATTAGGAGAGACGAGAGATTGGATTGACGGTAGTACTACTAAAGTCCTAGGACTATTCAGGAAAACAAACTTACTGTTAAACCCCCACCCACCAGACTGAAAAGCAGTAAAAAACAGGTATGGTCAGATAAAGTTTCAAAAAGTATATTTTTATAGCCCTAACAAAAGAATCTCCCGCAAGACCCTCCCTAACCCCAACGATTGTCCTTCAAAAGTCCCCAAAAATCCCAACTCCCAATTCCCACCCCCCAAAAGTCTCTAAAAAAGGGGCAAGGGACACTATGGCAGGGTGCTGTTGGAATTAGCAGCCAGGGCATCATGCTCCTTGCGGAGGGTGGCAAGTTTGAAGCGGAGGCCCTCCACCACGTTCTTATAGTTATGGACCTCCTGCTCCAGGTAGGACAGTCTGAGGGATAAGCGGTGCCGGTGTGCCTTGCAAATCCTGTGAGGGGCAGCTGCTTTCTTTGCTGCTCGGCGGTGGCGTTTGGCTTTGGTAGCCCGGCTCCGTACCGCTGGAGCACTGCGCTGGCTGGCAGCCCGCACGGAGGAGGATGCAGCTGTCCCAGTGGACGTTGTTGTTGTACCAGACTGCGTCTCCTCCTCCTCCAGGGCCACCAGCCGCCGATATTCAGCGACCGTGGCATCCAGCCTCCGTTGCCGGGCCATTCGAGCCAGCTCCTTCCTCCTTGATGGTGTCTTGGATTTGGAAGGAGCAACTACATGAAAAAAGAAAGACATAGTCTGTAACCAATGCTCCTTAAGATTAACACAAAATGATTGAGCAGAAAGTTGTCACAGTACAAGTAGCAAATTGAAAGCACAGTACATAACTATTGAGGACAGTATCTATGTAACCTCCGACTTCTTCATCCTTGCTCTAACATTAGTGGGAGTTTCAGGAACAAATTCTACGAGCACTATGGACTTCCATTACAGTCGACTATGACAGTACACCACTCTTATTCTTATTCTTCTCTCTTGTTTAGGAAAATTGGTACGTTATCTTATGCAAGCCGGCATAATGCCAGCGCAGTGAACTTGCACCCGAGAAAAACAGACGCACACCATGGTGAGTGAGACAGACTTGTGTTACTGTACCGGTCCAGTACATGCAGGTGGTGAAGCTCTTACTTTTCTATTACGGGTGGCACTGAGAATACTCTGTTAAAAGGGCTACTGCTTAATTAATTTAGCTTTCACCCTACAGTGCAAATGAGTATTAGAAAAGGAAAATGAAGAAGCTAAATTATCTGATTATCTATCACTTCACATGGGATGTATTTGATGACATATGGGATGACTTTAGGTGCTTTGCTTATTATTGAGTGAACAGTGATACCCCCACACATGAATGACGTACTACTACTAAACTAAAGTTATTAAGAGAGGTAGGGAGTGTCCACCGTAATAACCGGATATATGCTGTGCTTGCAGTTGCAATACAAACTACTGCTACTATTCATGGTAGTATTTGGACAACGTTACAACTTCTTTTCCTTGCCTTTCCTACACTGGAACGGACGTGCGGGTGCGGTGTTACATGCTCTTCAAAGTAACACTTAGTTCATCCAGTGACCGTCTACTCTCTCTAGATACACATATGCTATCTAAGAGTCAGATAGTACCATGAATGATCCAGGCATCCATCCATTCAAAGTATATGCACACATACAGTTTCTGTCTCACCCACCCAGGCTGTTCTCCTTCCACCCATCCTTGCTTCATCATTCACCCATCCATGCACCATACCATTTTCTTACCTTCCCAGCCACCTCGGGGACCAAGCAAACACATATCATTCTTCTTTGCCAGTCATCATTACATTTCTCGTGCTTCCACACTTATTTACACCCTTCTTTCGCTTTTCGTTCATCCCATCCATCAAGTTCACCTCAGATCTGATTGGGATTCTTCTCGCCAAAAACTTCACAGCTAAGTCGAAGTACATTTAGAGGAGGCTACTACCTGCTTTTTTTTATAATACACCCGTGCAGAAAGCACACTCTGCAGTCTTCAATCTCAATGACTAAGGAATGTATAGCTTACCTCTGCCCGCCACCACCGTGTGAACCCTCACAGGCATGTCCTTGTCCGGCACTTGCACCGCCTCCTCCCCAGAGTTGTCCTCCTCGTCCAATGCCACCACCACCTCCTCGCTGGCCCCGTCTCCAGATGTTCCACCTACAAAGTGCATTTAATAATGTTAGAATACACAACTCACTACTATATAATATTTGGTCTAGGAGGAAGAAAGAAATGTGAAAAAAACAGTATACAATTTAATAATTTATGACTGTGTACTCTAGAGTAAAAATGTCCCTTTTTCCAGGGAAGGCTGCTGTCTTGCTGCACTTTTTGGCACAACTGATGAATGTTTGCTTTTTACTTTTTAACACGCACCACTTTTTCTCCTAACAGACAGAAGCTTGACTTCTAAGAACACGAGCAGGATCAAGTTCAAACCAGGTGAGAGCTCGGCTCGACCACAAGAAATGTGTCCAATTAATCATCAGCACTAAGCACTTTTCCATTTTCAGTTACACGTTCACTTTTATGACAAACTTGAATTTAATAAATGTGTTTACTTTTAATAAAGCTTTTAAACTTAAATAGACTCTGTGGTTTTTGGTCCTCCAGACTAGAGTGGATGAGCTAAAGGTTTTCGAATTTTTGCAAGCATGAGTCCGTGCCTCTGCCATCGGTGACTTTGGGAGCTAAATGACTCTGCCACACTATCTAGTCAGTAAGGAGATTGGGGGTTCAACTACAAAGTCTGTTATCACTGAGGTATGTGGAAAGTCTAACAGTTACAGCACCTATTATAATTGATAAGCTAAGAAGCGATGCATTATTTAGTGTCCATAGTTCTGTTTGTGCAGATTTGTCCCTGCAACAGTAGTAGAATGGATTGTCCTCCTATCCAAACCAAAAGTAAAGTAGTATCTTATTCTTTCTTGGTGGTCATTCACCTTTTTATTGTTGGCAATGGTCAAAGCATAAACATTTAGAATACATGAAAAGACATTATGGACAATCCCAGAGGACTGCACTCAGTGCATAGAGCTATTGCTGACTAGAATGGGAGTCCAATGGAAATGCCAAATGTGCAATCTTAGTTAGCTACACAGACAGACTAATAAGAATAATCTAGTAATACCACACGGAGTCATAGTCGAGGCAGGATAAGAATTTAGATCCTGTCTACAAGAAGATCAAAGACGATTTTGAAAAAATCGAATGAGGAACGCTAGGAAAAAGTAAGTACTCTATATTAAAATTAAAACTTACTGGGGCCAGCAAAGGAGCCCTCGCCTGCCCGGTCCTGGCCTGCATCGTCAACAGCACCCTCCTCCTCCTCCTCCTGTGTCCTCCTCTTGCCCCTGGGGGAAGCTGATGTACAACATGAAAGAAAGAAAAACAGAAAACATGGATGATATTTCTCAACCAAATCAAACATTTCAAAAGAACTAACAAAGTAACAAAATATTTTTGCGAAATAGCAAATAGGGAACGACTCCACGGGATATATTATTGACCAATCTCATGTGGTCGACTACGTCATTACTTCAGTATTGCTTGATTTGCGGACCGTCGAATTGGAAACTACCCTATGTAACTCACTAAACAAAGTACTAAAAAGGTTTGCCTAGGATTGGCAGGCAGCAGTCCGCAGCACGCAAAGTGACAGCTAAAGTCCATCGTGATTGAAGATCAGCGACAACACTAAAGTTTCCTACTACATTAACCAGTCATTAAAATACTCAAACTATTAATCCACCACCACTATTTCTTCTTATCGCCATGTGTACAAAGGAAGGACTGGACTTGAGTCTGTAGGGGCTGATTTAAAAGGCCCTTGCGGCTCTTTTGCTCCATTGTTGCGTGACTTTTGTGATGCAGCGACAGCACAAAAGAGGCGCAATGGTGCGGTGTATATTAACAACGTGACGCATATGGGAGATGCATCACGTTGTAAAGCCCTGCGCCAATAGGGGGCGGTCCGGCGCAAGGGAGGGCGTTCCTGCGCAGGAACGCATCCTAAAAGTGGCTGAGGGAAATCTACAAGATTTCAATCAGTCACTTTGAGGACAATGATGCGTGACTCAAACCCTGCGCCTGCTTGAAGCACACGTACGCTTGACGCAGCATTGGGGAGATAGGGCACCCCAGAGCATTGATGGAGCTGCACCATCATTGCGACGCAACTCCAGCAATGCGCCGCCTTTACGGCACAGATGCGTAACGCTTTGGTGACGTTTTGGGCCCATGGTGCGCCGCATTGTAAATACGGCGCACCATGGGTGATGGTGGCGTGACGCACAATTACTGGCGCATCCCTGCTACTTTGCAGGGATGCGCCGGTAATTAAAAATCTGAACCTTAGTGTGTAGCATTACGCAGTTCTTTAAACTACACTCATACATAATTTCACAGGCCAATGAAATGAACACAAAATCTAAAACAAATAAGCATAGTAGCAACACTATTGAGAAGAAGGAGAGCAGTGTACCTGAAATGCACAGAAGATTTTGAAATATAATTTACCTACAATGTAATGAGCAGCATTATTGCTCTTGGTAAAAAACAAAAATTTGCAATATAATAACACAGCAGGAGAAAACATAGTAGTAAAGACATAGCTACTACTACTCACCAAGCCCGGGGATCTCAAGGCCAAGGAGGTCGAGCAGATCTCGCTCACGGGTCAGGACATCCGTCCAGCGGTGGGTGGCCTGGTTGTAGGTGCGCCAGACCCGAGAGTGGTGGTAAATGGCCTGGCACACCTTCTCCCACCGCTTCCGGCGCTCCCGGGCCCCGTACCCGGCACTGATCTTGCCGCCTCCCATGATGGTCCTGGGGAGGCGGCGCTGAACATAAAAAATGAGTTGGCCCACCTCCTCCGGGGTAAAGATCTCCCTGGGTACGACCTCCTCCCCCCTCAAACGCCCGCACGGGAGCCGGACACGGGGTGCGGGACCCTTCCCCTTCTCGGGATGCTTCCCGGCTCCCTTCACCATGGTCTGGGCGGAAAGGAATAAAGAAAATAGAATAGGGAAGAGAAGAAAAGAAAAGAGTTTACAAAAGTAGTTTAAAATTAACCAAAAGTAGCAGTAAACACAAAAATATAGGGCTAGAAAAATAGAGGGATAGAGGGATAGATAATAAGTAAAATAGATTAAAAAAAACTTCAAACAAGCAAAGGATGGCAGAGATTGACAGAGGATACAAAGACCATGCTCAGAACCATAGCAATGAATGAGAAACAAGAAGGCCGCGCCCGTTCACGACCGCGCGGGTAAGTTCGCGCAAGATTTTCCTTGCGAACACGCGCAAAACTGTACTGGCAAGCCGCAGACTTTGCGAGATTACACTTCGCGCCCGGAAACGGAAATACGTCAGGCAAACAAGATGGCTGCGCCCTTGAACGACCACGAGGGTAACTTCGCGCCTTGCGCTACGAGCGGCTCGCAAAAACGCACAAAACCTTGCCAACTAACACGCCGCAATAAAAGCTAATTGCATATTCGCACGAATTTGCAGCTTCCGAATCCGATCTCGCGCGTGTTCGCACCCCGCGAACCCCGCGAAATTGCAGAAAAATGAGTTTTTCAAAACTGAAAGCACTCGGCAGGGGCAAGAGTTCAAACTCATCATTAGTAAAAATTCCCTGTAGTGCTTCCTGACTGGGGCCCCTCCAGAATTCAGTTGCTAGTTGCAAAAATTGTATGACCCTGCTCTGACCCTCACAGCAGGCTCATAGAATAGCTACAAGTAGGCCACAAAGGTCCTGGGGAAAAAAATGCACTGCAACAGAAAGCAAAATTACAGATAAGGAAGCAGGTGCCAGACTGGAATTTTAAAACAGTGACACATTAATAAACTAACCCCAAATTAATTCATCTCAGTTGAAACAGGGCTGGTGTGCTTGCTTTTCCCCCCCCATAATCTACAGTAATGATGAACCAGAGGGTGGCATTGATGTAACAGAGGGTTGCAGTGGTGAAACAGAGGGTGCTGGGAACCTGTGATGATGAACCAGACGTAGAAACTACATAATCGCGACCGTTGCGAGCCGAAATGTAAGTTCGCAATTGCGAACTGGTACGAAACCCTCGCGAACTGGCAGAAATCCTTGCGAACACAAAAAAAAAAAATCCGCAAATTCGCAAAAATTCGCGGATTTTGCGGATTGCGAGTTCGCAAATCCGCAAAATTCGCGAACGCGAGATTCGCAAAATTCGCCCATACTTACGCATTCCAACCTCGGATGCACTGCTGCCAACAATGTATCACAAATACACCAAGTTGCTCAAATATTTAATCCATTTATTCCAGGTACTCCAAGATATTCGTCTTGATTCGTCAAGTTACATGGTAAAAAATTGTATAATTAGCTTCTAAAGTGGCAGATGTGCCTCAGGCCTCTTTCTGTCGGATACCTTATACAATATTCATATCATTAGTGATTATTCTCCAATGCATTTAGGGCCAGATGCATCATTGTAAGGTTTTGCGATTCCTTATTTGCGAATTTTAGGGAATCGCAAATAAGGAATCGCAAAATAGGATGCATGATTAAATTCGCATAATATTTGCGATTCGGTAAAAATCGCAATTTTTACCGAATCGCAAATATTATGCGAATTCTAAATTGCGATTTCGCAATTCCCTTTGATTCCTATGGGCCAAAAGGCCCATAGGAATCAATGGGAAGGCATTGACATTTTGCGAATTTCTATTAGCGATTCGCAAAATGTTAATGCATTCCATGGGTGCAGGGGGGTCCAAATGACCCCCCCTGCACCCCTGAAATGCATTTTTAAGTGCATGTTACACACACACACATGTCCTAAGGACATGTGTGTCTGTAACATTACAGTGTTTAAAATGCAATTTTGTGCATTTTAAAACTTTTTCGCAAATTACCACGAGGTTCACCCTCATGGTAATTTGCACCCCCTAATTGCGAATTCACAATTTCAAAAGCAATCATGCATTGCTTTTAAGGAATCGCAAATTTGCGATTCCTTAAAAGCAATCGCATTTTTGGAATTCGCAAAAAATAGCGATTTTTCCAAAAATGTTTGATGCATACTAAAAAGATATTTAGGAATCGCAAACGGCCGATTTTACCGAATCGCACCGTTTGCGACTCCTAAATACCTTGATGCATGTGGCCCTCAGGGCTTAACTTATAGCCCTTTTTCAGGGATTCACTAAAAGTTTAAAAAGACATGACCATTAGATTATACTTCTCAACTGCATTACACATTTCAACAAATTACTCATTTATGTAACCCTGACTTTTTGATTGACATTTCCCAGCTATAAGTATTAACACGCTTAAACCAAGCTCCCCTCAAAGTTCCCAACCGTTGTTATACCACTTTTTCATACGAACACATTATACCACATTTAACTGACCAGTTTCCCGTTTGTTCACCCCTGTATCACAGCTTTCAAATGCTACCCAACTACCGTCCTTCCTACCTTTTGATATCTGTCATAACGGACTTTCATTTTCACAGTGCAGCGTTGTGTTTAACTTCTAACCTCCTCATATTTAAACTAAGACTCTATGCACTCCTCCCCTTCAAATAACCAATGGCGTTACCCAGCAGTTACACATCATTACTCGCCTGAACTACAACTCCCAAAATGCGAAATATGCACCAACGATCATTTCATGGGTAACCAATGTGTCAATCATTTGAAACTGATTGAGCTTTAACACGTATGCCCCCCTCCCTTTAGAGTGTACATTTTTCAAAAAGTCCAACTCTGATACGAGCAAATTGTAAATTACACAGGATGGTAACAAGACGTCTTTTGACACTACGAGTGTCAACTTTTTATCGCCATGCTTGTCAAACTGCAGTTGTAAAAGGATAAATAATGGTTCCAAATTCTTATCATGTAACGTTGTTACTTAGTTTCATATCCAGTAATTGTGGGTGCCCCTTGTGTCAGGACAGGATCAATATCATACAGCGAAGGTTTGAACAAGTGCACTCCGTGGTAATATAACTCAATAATTCAACCATAGTTCAAAGGTAATTGGGTGCAGCCCAACCGTGGCCTGCCCTGGAGCCACGTGTTTGAAAACTTGAAAAGAAAAGTGAAGCGATTACGCACTCCAACCTCAGATGTTCTGCTGAAGGTCAATAATGTATCACAAATACACCATGTTGCTCAAATATTTGATCCACTTATTCCAGGTACTCCAAGATATTAGTTTTGATTCATCAAGATACACGGTAAACAATCATATAATTAGCTTCTAAAACGGCAGATGTGCCTCAGGCCTCTTTCTGTCGCATGCCTTATGCAATATTCATATCCTTACTGATTATTCTCCAATGCATTTCAGGCTTAACTTATAGCCCTTCAGGGATTCACTAAAAGTTTAAAAAGACATGACCATTAGATTATACGTCCCAACTGTATTACACATTTCAACAAATTACTCATTGACGTAACCCCGACTTTTTGATTGACGTTTTCCCGCTACAAGTATTAACATGCTTAAACCAAGCTCCCCTCTAAGTTCCAAACCATTGTTATACCACTTTTTCATACAAACACAATATGCCACATTTTTAAATGACCAGTTTCCCATTTCTTCACCCCTGTATCACAAGCTTTCAGTGGGTGTTCAGCACATGTTTGCATGCACGACAATGTTGGATTAGTTTCTTTGAAACTGCTTTGTTTACACATCTAGCTTTGTACAACATGATCACGAGGCCTTGAACATCATGTACAAGGCCTCTTTTTGCACTATGTATAAATGACATTCTATCTTCATCCACAGGTGACAGAGCTATCTATATAGCCATAACATCGCCAATCTACAACATACATCGCAAGGCTGCTTTCTAGCATAAATAATGAGTATCCCAATAGATTAGCAACGGTGGCACTGCAGCTGACACTGAGGGTCCCTGCATGCTGCTGCTTCACCACGGAGCAGTCTGACATCTTGTGAGGGGTATGTTATGTTATGTTATGTTAGGTATATTTGTATAGCACATGGCTGCCCCAGCAACAGGGCGTCCCAGCGCTTGCAGACAAGTCAACCAGCGGGGTGCTGTGGAGTGTACAGAGGAGTGAACAAAAAAGGAAGGTTGGCCTAGGGAGGCTCATGCTAAATGGATGCAAACAGCCAGGTTTTTATTTTTTTCCGGAAGAGCCAGTGGTCTTGCGTGGCGCGTGCCTCAAGGGGGATGGTGTTCCATAGAGCAGGAGCCAGGGATTTGAAGGACCATCCACCTGCTCTGCTCTTGCGTACCTTGATGGTGCGTGTGAGGTGGAGGTCTACAGAATGAAGGGCACGTGTGGGGATGTAAAAGGAGCAGAGACCCTGTAGTATTTGGGGGGCCTGGCCATGTAGGATTTTGTGGTGTAGTGTAGTTCCTATTTTCCCAATAGGCTCTGCGCATTGGAATAACATAAACGATAGTTTGGACGTAGGACTGAAGTCGACTAGATCTCTATTGAATATGTTAGACTTAATTGTGAATGCCAGCTAGCTCAGAGGTCACTAGAAACTTTCTCGAATACACAAGAAGGGATTAGTTTCTGACAACCGTATCACATGACAACTTTGTTCCCGAAGAATAAGAAATATATCATCATAGTCGCGGATACAATAGATGTCTATTTCACTCAGTCAATCGTGCATGCTTCGTTTCAGCAGAAGTGCAGAGAAATAGAGAGACGGACGTTTTCAATAAAAAGGTTATTTATTGAGCAGTCTTCTTTCTCATGCAAGAGAAGTGAATTGCTACAATCATAATACTTGCTATGAAGTAAAGTGCATACAGTAAAAGGAGTATTATGAAATAATACTGTAAAAGCATTTATATTGTTTCTAAGCCATAAGATACATAAAATAGATAAAATACATACAATGATAAATAATTACTAAAAGTACTCAACTGGTGCATCTAAAATACGCTTACCCCGGTGTACCTAACCTAAGTCTACTACAAGGGAAGAAGTAAGTGAGGTGTAGCTTGAGTTAAATAGTTTCTGCCAAGAATCTATCCAAGAATTCTCTAAGGGTCTAATCAGCTCCATACCTCGGTTATAGAATGAAGGCGGTCTTGTATCTCTCTCTCAGGACTCGATCTCCCAGTAACCCGCAAGGCTAGCAGGGAAACACTGGAGCTGGATTTCTCAGCAGGTTAAAAGACAGAGTCTCTCTCAGTGCATCAGCGGGAGGGTAGGCTTCCTTCGGCACTCGCATACAGCAGGGCGTCGGGCAAGTAGTTAGTCGATCTGCTCCAAAACCACTGTGTGTTTGCTAGGGCAGATATGGGCATTTTTATACCTGGAAGGTGCCAAGTTTGACGTAAGGGTGGACATAATAACGTCACTAAGAACTCGAAGTTCTTTACACGCTCCAGGAGTTCTGGGACAAATCAATACTGAAGCAGGGGGAATTCCCGTACTGCTGAAGGCTGGCTGTCTCTAGGAGCTTAGTGGAAGTAGCCATGCCGTATTTGGACTGCATTGGCGGTGCCTAAATATGGTTATGATTCCTATGCCAATATAAGGATATGATAAGTTATACCTATATAAGGGCATGAATCGGGAAAATTACACTAGAGCCCTAGATACGTTACAACAACCACTCCACGTAGAATGTCCATCTTTACTAAATACTAAGCAGTTATAACATTTCTAAGCATGTGTTTACAATCCCACCCCAAAAAATACATAAGATGCATTTGAAATGGTTTGTACACGAAAAATGAGTATTGTACTGTACGTTTTCTAAGCAGTGTTATTATTCGAATAATGCTTATATTTTTACATTTGAAATGCTGGCTGAATGATTCACGAAATTACATTTATGAAATGGCTCTTAATACAGGAGAAGGTCGAGACCATTTCATCACAGATTTATATAATACTGTACATGTGCTAGAGGCTAAGTTTAAATATTGTCTCTAGGTATCAAAAAATATAAATCTTGTTCTCTAAGAATAGTTCTACATTAAGCAGATTACTCTGTGCCAAAAAAGGTAAATATTTTGGTATTTGAGAAAAAATAATTTCTTTATAGTAAAAAAGTAGTTCCAAATTTTTAAAAGTTCTGTTTATCAAAACTGAGGGCCGAAATCAAAGTTTAGGGAACGCTGTGTGCTTGTTTCTCAAGAGTTATTCTCGTTGTTAGGAGAAAAAATGAACTCAGATAGGCTGGCAAAGAATTCGTCTACCACAGTAGATGAAAGTTGGGCCATTTCCGAAAAAGTAGAAATAGTGCATATGTGAGATGCATTACCGTCAGTGTTATCTGGATCAGCAATGTTCACAGAAGGTTGTACCTGTGTGCCGCTTTAATCTCGTACCTCACCGCCACCTAGTCATAATGGTGAGGTCTCAACGAATGCCGTCATCAGAATTGGTAGCCGCTTGGGACAACACGTTGCATGAGCCGTTACCGAACCAAGCAAAGTATCGACAACCATAGAGAGGGCGCACGAGCTGAATGGCCGCACTCTAGTGTGGCTCCGCTGCCTGGCATTCTTATCCTTCCTTTTATCCTTTAAAACTGCGCCCACCTGCCCGAAAACGGTCTGGGGGATTGAGATATATCTACTGCACACTCTGTCTGAGTTTGGAGATCCTACGACCTTCGGGGACGGAGCTAGATCGAGATCAGTCTGGAGCGGGAGGGACCGAGAGCTACGACCTCGCTGTAGGCGGCGTGGTGCCGCACGCAACGCCCAGGACTGACACGTAGCGGGTAGGCCGCACTACGCCTCGCGCACCTCCGCCTAGCGGGCCTGGCCCATCAAACTAGCAGTGGGACCCTGCCTCGGCAGCTTGCTTTCTGCACCGAAGACATTCTGTTGTGCAACTGCATGGAACCGGCCTATATTGGACACTAGACGTCGGAACCGATCCACCGCCGTGGTTGCCCACGCGTGCCCTTCCTCATAGAGCGGCTTGACACAGAGGTGCGCTTGTTGCTTGCCTGGCATGGGGAAACCAGATACCCGGCAGCCCAAGCTGCAATTTGAACCAGCGACGCAAAAAAAGGGGACGAAGCAGACGGGGGACAGTGCGCCGCCGAGGAGCCCGGCGGCAGAGGTGACCCCCCTGGTCCCGGAGATAGCAACAATGCTTCAGGAGATGCGGCAAGGTTTTGCCACGGTGGTGGACAAGGTGGACCGGCTCTCCGCCCGGATGGACGGCATCGTCCAACGAATAGATGTGCACGACGAACGGCTAACGGAGGCCGAACGCCGCATATCCGAAGCGGAAGATGCCACAACATCGCAAGCCACGCGACTATCCCGCATGGACAACATTTTGCGGGTGATCGCCGCCAAGAACGAAGAATTGGAAGCGAGGGGCAGGCGGAACAATGTCCGGATTACGGGAATTCCGGAATCCACAAACACGGGACGTATGGAGTTGTATGTAGAACGTTTGCTCATGGCCACGGTGGGAGAGGAGGCTCTCTCCAAACAGTTTATAGTGGAGCGGGCCCATCGTTCCCTTGGACCTCAACCTCAACCAGGCACTCCACCGAGGCCCATCATAGCACGCCTGCTGAACTACCGTGATCGGGATGCGGCATTGAAAGCAGCGAGGGCGAATCAAAACCTAAATTATGAGGGGGTGTCCTTCTCCATTTATCCGGACTTTACTCCGCTTGTTCAGGAACAGCGAAGGAAGTTTCTAGCCGTGAAACGAAAACTGAGAGGACTGAACATTGACTATGCTTTGCTTTATCCTGCCAAGCTCCGCGTGACCCACCAGGGCACGCAACACTTTTTCTTGAACCCGCAACAGGTCGAGGAGTACATCAAGACCCTACCGAAAAGGGACAAAAGAGCTGCACAGGCGGATGGCGGACACGATTCTGGTGCGGAATGAACTGGGTTCGTCGCTTTCGTTCCTGATGACTCGTTGATATATGTTTTTTTCTTTGGATTATTGCTCCTGATGTGGCCCCCAGGAGTGTAGGGCTGGGTGGTGCTGCAGGCCCTGTAGCATGCCAGGCCCCCACCCCCCCCATGCTGACTCACTCGCCCGGACTAGGACGGTAAGAATGGCGGCAACTGCGGTGAGGAGAGGCGGGGGTGGACGACGGTGCACCTCTAGAACCCCGAATGGGTGTACCCCACTGGACTTGCTCAATGCACTTTTACTGTTGGGTTGTTGCGGGTTTGATTGGGGAGGGGGGTGGGCACAGGGTACTGGCGAGTTGGGGGCGCTTCAGTGGGTGGGGGAGGGGGGAAGTTCTTTAAGGGGTCAGTTCGTGCTGATCTGGTCCATGTTTTTCACTGTCCTCGAATTGGGCCTGTGGCCCCGAGTAATAACTCTGTGGTTGCCGGCTCCTCTCTCTATGTGTCGCTGCTCGAGAGGGGACAACTGGGATGCCTCATGGTTGGCAATGTACGGAGACCTGTTTGCTGAATGGCAACGGTTACGATTTCTAGTGTTGGATGCCTGGGTTTGCACTGGGTTTAAGTTTTCGTTTTGTAGTCGAGCGTGTGCACCTTTACCTCGTCGACCTTCCACCCGTCCTGGGGTGGGCTGGTCTACTGTCTTTGCTATGGGGGGGGTTCAGGGACTGCTATTTGTGGTGGCCGGGGTTACTGTGGGCCGCTGGTGATTCTAACTGTAAGGACTGTTGGTGCAGTTGGATTGTTCTGTTATATGAAAAGATGTTGGGATGGGGGACACTTGTTTGAATGTTCTTACTTGGAATGTGCGGGGCTTGGGGGATCATCGGAAGAGACGCCACGTTCTGGGATATTTAGACAGACATAATGTTCACATAGCGTTTCTGCAGGAGACACACTTTGCACCCCACAAGTTGCCAGCCTTTGGTAGTAGATGGGCCTCGAGTACTGTGTTCTCCTCGTATTCCTCCTATGCCCGTGGTACTGCAATCCTGGTTAAAAAGTCAACGCCCTTCCACATGGCTGGCACGAAATCAGATGTACAAGGGAGATATTGCCTGCTATGGGGCAGATTGGGCCGGGTGACGGTCACCCTTGCGTGTTGTTATGGCCCCAATGTGGACGACCCGCAGTACTTTGAAACACTCTGGGCTGCTATACTGGAGGCGGGGTCACAACACATAATATGGGGGGGGACTTCAATGTCACTGTGAACCCGACCCTGGACCGCTCACACCCGGCCCCACACCACTACACAAAAGGGCGGGAGGTGCTGCGCGCCATCTTGGAGGAGAATCACCTAGTGGATGCTTGGCGAGCACACTGCGGGCCGAGGGGGGAAGGAACGCATTTCACGGCGCAGGCTAGGTCCTGGGCCAGGCTTGATTATTTTTTTCTGACCACACACATGTATGCCACTGTCACATCTGCACGACACCTCCCTCGGACTTATTCGGACCATGCCCCGGTTCTGGTCGCCATGCGCGGAGCTGAGCTAGGCCCTCCTGTTACCGCGTGGCGCATGCAGGCCGCAATGCTGTTAGATGAGGAATTTAGGGAGACGCTGCGCGAGGAATGCTTAGATTTTTTTGCGAGAAATAAGGGGTCGGTGGATGCAGTGGAGACAGTCTGGGATGCCTCCAAAGTCACACTAAGGGGTTTCTGCATTGCGAAGGGCTCGGGGGTGCTTAAAGCTATCCTGAACCGTTTAAAGGCGCTAGAAGTGAAACTGAGCCGGGCGGAAGAGACCCTCCGAGCGCGCCCCACTAGCGACACTCTGGCAGAGATTCGAGATTTGATTACTGAATATTCCGAGGAAGCTGCACGTGAGGCGAAATTTAGACATAAATACTGGGTGGCGCGGAAATATGGAGAAGGAGATAGGCCTGGGAAGGTGTTGGCGGCTACGGTCCGGCTTGCGAGGGCGCCTACTACTATACTAGAGCTAGAAACGGCCGAGGGGCTGCTGCTCCGCGACTCCACGCAAATCCTTAACGAGTTCGTGGGCCATTACAATAAGCTGTACACCTCTAGGGGACTGGGGGGCCCACCTTTGGACGACTACATCGCGGATGTCGCGCTTGGTTGGCTGAGTGACGCTCAACGGGCGTTTTTGAGTGCCCCGTTTGAGCTGGACGAGGTGAAAGAGGCGATTATGAGTATGCAATCAGGCAAGGCCACAGGCCTAGATGGCATCCCCATTGAATTCTACAAAACATACATTGAATTCATGGCCCCGGTACTGCGGGAGGTCTATGAGGACGCTCTGGAGGTGGGGCATCTCCCCGCATCAATGAGAACTGCGCTTATCATCTCTTTACTCAAGCCCGGGAAATCTGCATCGCACTGCGACTCATATAGACCCCTCTCTTTATTGACGTGTGATGTGAAAATTCTCGCAAAGCTCATTGCCACCCGAATTAGCTTACTGCTGCCTAACCTGATCCTCCCGGATCAAGCGGGCTTTGTTCCAGGGAGGGCTACATCCCACAATCTACGCACCTTTTTTTCTGTGTACGACTCTGTGCATGAGGACCTGCCCATGGCGGCCATCTTTTTGGATGCCACCAAGGCATTTGATTCCCTGGAGTGGGATTACGTCTTTGGGGTACTAAACCGCATGGGATTCCCGGCCATCTTCGTTTCCTGGATAAAACTGCTCTACACGCGGCCCACGGCCAAAGTCCTTATTAATGGGCAGCTTTCCCCTGACTTTGAGATCTCTAGGGGTACGAGACAGGGGTGCCCCCTATCCCCCCTGCTCTTTGCAATCGCCACGGAACCCCTTGCTGCCAAACTGCGGCAACATTATAAGGATAGCGCGCTGCGTTGCTTCCAGCGACAAATACTCATATCCATGTACGCGGACGATATCACGCTGTATGTCCGGCACCCTCGGGACAACCTACACCCCATACTTAGGGAATTCATTAGATTCGGGACTCTCTCGGGAGTGCAGATAAATTGGACCAAATCGTGCATATTCCCCCTCACGGCGGCCACACAGGCCTTCCCATTGGAATATCCGCTCACTTGGACTGAAGGTGATTTTAAGTACCTTGGGGTTCATATTGAGAGGGACCGGGAAGCGCTTATGAGAGCGAACTATGGCACTGCCGTTAGTAGGATTGAAGACCAGGTCACGAGGTGGGTGTCACTTCCCCTGTCGATGGCGGGCAGGGCTTCTTTGATTAAAATGGTTGTACTTCCGCAGCTGCTTTACCTGTTTCTCAACATACCCTTCCATCCTGGTACACACTTCTTTAAGAGACTGAGGTCTGAAATGCTCAAATTGGTGTGGGGTGGAAAGCAGGCTAGGCTCCAATGGGAGATCCTGACACGGCCCTATGTGCGGGGAGGGTTCGGTGTACCTGATTTTGAGCTTTACTTCAGGGCAGCCCAGGCGCACTATGCTTACTTCTGGGTGAGACAGCCGAGATACATGCCACAACTGGCTGCGGAACACTGGCTGGCGCACCCCACGCCTATCGAGGGAGCTCTGTATGCCGTTGTTGAGGGGAGGGATAAGACCCCGAACACCTTATCTAGCACTATCACGGCCTGGTTACACATTTGTGCCTCCCTGGGGCTGCAGTTCCTCTACGCTCCATGTATGCCCCTGGCTTATCACCCACAATTGCAGCTGCTGCAGGAAACTGGCTTCCAGCGTTTACTGTCTAAAATCCATGTCCGAACGTGGGGGGATCTATATCATGATGGCGAGTTCCGCACGAGGGATCATTTGTTTGGTACCATACACCCTACCTCACTAGAGGTGTTTTACTACATGCGCCTGTGACATGGGCTGCAAGCCCTTACACCTGAATTTCTGCGCGAGCCACCGATCCTCATACCCCTGCAACACATAATGCAACTTGCGAATCCATATAAGCTTGTGTCCACGTTGTACAGATCAGTTAGAACACACACTGACTTCACCACACTTCCTGCCAAAGCGAAGTGGGATCAAGAGCTGCCTGCCCCACTCACCGATCAACAATGGGAATTTAGCTTACTACAGACAGAACGTATCTCATCCAGCAGCAGGTATAGAATTATTCACTACAAATTTGTGCACCGATTGTATTATACCCCGGCTCGATTACACAGATTTGGGCTACGAGACACTGATAATTGCGATCGGTGTGGAGCCCCTGGAGCTGACTTTCTACATCTTGCCTGGGAATGTGCCACTGTACGTCAGTATTGGGATCTAGTATTTCAAGCCCTCTCTACAATGATCAATGCTACGGTGCCGCCAACTCCTGAGATGGCACTATTGGGTTGGGTCGTACCCCTGCAGGCGGCTCACCGCAAGTATGTCGCGTTAGCCTTGTTGCTAGCCAAGCGGAGGGTGGCCTGTAGATGGGGCAGAGGCAGGGCGCCCAAATTTAAGGAATGGATACGGGACCTGGTGTATTGTCAGGAACAACTGCACACGTATGCGGAGTTGCTGCCACTCTCATCCAGGCCGACTGATATCTGGGCCCCGCTGCAATGCTACCTGATAACGGAAGCACCGAGTGACGATGAATTGTGATCTGTAACGTTGTTCTAGGTGTGATGAAGAAGGGGTGCTGAACCGCTTTGGCCATACCTGCAACTTTGTATGCCTTGTGACTGCACTATGCACTTTACCCCCCTTGCCATGTCTCTGAACTGTCCTTGTTGCTTCACTCACCTGTATGCCTTACCCACCCATGATCCACCTGGTTGCTGCGGGATGCTGTTCCCCCCCCCCCCTCCGAAATCTGCTTGTTTGTGGTGCGCACGCTTATGACGATGTTGTTTTGTTTGTTTTCATTGTTCTTTTTTTTAACCAAAAAACGACAAAAGTAAGACGCATTTATATGCTTCCTGTACCTGTGCTGTTACTGATGCCAATTTTTATGTATACAGCTCCGCAACACAATATTGACTTTTTGCTGATGCTTATTTGTGATTACTGAAATGTGCTATAGCAGCCGGCCTCCGGGTTGTGGCAGTAAGCTGTGTATACTTAACGGTACTAAATAAACGTCTTGCACCAAAAAAAAAAAAAAAAAAAAGTATCGACAACCATAGGTACTCCTGATGGAAGTGAGAGACAGATGTCTAACATGCATTCTTCTCCGCAGAGCAGGCATCGTAGAACAGGTAAGATGCAATCTTGCCAGCTTGGTCTGAATGATAGAAACCATGTGGTATTCAGATCGCTTAGACGAGCCAAGCCGAGGACCTGTTTTATCCTATTTCGGTACCGCAGTGCCTGGATCGCTTGTTCCATGGTAACCTGGGTATCGCTGGTGACTGGACTTGCCATATCGTCCCAAAATGAGAGGCAGACTGCCAAACACAGAGTGCACGAAATTCGGAAAAATGCTCAGGACTGCTTCAAAGGGTGCTAATAGTCCAGAAAAAAGTGTCTTAATTACATGTGCGATGCCACTGGTATCTGACATGTTTAAAATTTGACCCAACATTTCTACGAAATGTACGGGGCAGTTTGTTGATAATAATGTATGTATCTCCTGAGGTCCTTGCAACTTGCAGATCATACGTTTCTCTAGACAAGGTCAAATGCACAGTTTTTTGTAAAAGAATGGCTTTCATTCTGCTTACTGTATCAATTTGAATAGAAGAGATGTTCAATGAAGGCCAAACCGTTGCCTCCTTGTCTGGCTTGCTGTTTGGATACAATACCTGCATACAACAAGTGACCCTGGATGTAACACTGACAAGATAGGGCGTTCCTGGCAACATGCCACAACAGCTGTGGTCACTTAACATAACGTAGCTATCGTTGGAAAGCTGCCTGAAAACAGGTTCTATTTGTGTTGCTGGAGTGCCGTGCAAGTGGCAAGAAAGATCATTAGATGAACCCTCACATGTAAATTAATTTCTTGACGTAGAAGTGTACCACTTAGTGACTTTTCACAATTTTTTCCACTAAGAAATACCTCTTTGTTACCCCCACTCCAACATCTATGTGTATAAGGTAAATTCCAGGTCGACTTGATGTATCCTTTACCCAACCTTTCATACAGGCCCGCTGGTATATGCTGTAGGCAGTATTGAAACTGGAATCTCGTTATTGGTATTGTTATGGTACCATGTATTATCCATTCAATGACAGGTTTCTCGGAAACCGTTAATGGTAATCTTTCTAGTTTTTCAATGCTCAGCACCGTATATCTGCTCCTTTTTGTGCCAAAGAGATTTGTTTATCAGTAAAGTTAAAGATAGAAAATAATGATGTTGTGTTGATTAGATGCCAAGGCACGTAGCCCGAACGCAGATTTTGTAACGTCCAGCCTAACTGTACAATAGAACGTAATTGGGACTGGCCATGTTGTAACATTAGCAAATCCTGTTCTATTATATCAATAGCAGATGATACAATGCTGTCCAAAGAATAAATTCTGGAGGACAGAGTTGTTAACCCATTGTCCACTACAGACAGTGATTTTTCCAAATTAATACGACCAATTTCTCGTATTTTTTAAGCAGTTTTAATTTGCGTTACTTTCCAAGCTTCGTTGTAAGCAGCATAAATACGTATACTGCGTATATGAAACATTTTTTACGCTGTTTGCGAGGTCCCAATAAGAAATCCCGCAAGTCAGCCCCTTCTTTAAGTAAGGTCAAGTGTTGCTTAATTTCAGGTAGTGTGGATTTCTGTAGCCACTCGAGGCATAGTTTTCCTACACTGTATGTTGTTATTATCCCTGGATGTTGTCTCTGGGAATATCTTGGATCTGGCCTGTTCTGTTTGAACCCCTGTGTTTTGTCCAGGAATCTATCTTGACAGTTGTTTGTGTCTGTGGGCCAGATCAACCATTTTTTCCAATCAGGATTAGTTCTGTTTTGGTGTAAAATATGGGACACGTCTAACCCCTCATCTGTAGTGCTATTTCTATCAGACATAGGCTTTGGTATAGACGGGTTGTTTAATTCTTTTATCTTAGCTAGGCCAAGACAGGTTGTTTGTTGAATGGTGTCATTCAGGAACATTATTTGTTCTGGGATCATGCAGCCTCTGAATAATGATTCTAATCCCTGTACTTGCCAATCTTTTGAACCCCAGATTGTTTTTGTGTCAATGTTATCTTTCCAGAATTCAAAACGAAAAGTAGACAGTTTTTCATAAAAATTTGCAGAATATATCTGTTTTATATTGGTTAACATATTTTTATTCCTGTCTTATTTACATTTTTGAAATAAAACGTTTCTGGATCTGTGATATTAAACCCTGAGAAGTATGTAAATTTCTCATAAAATGTTTTCGACCTGCCTTTTGGCAGTATTGGACAATGTCCCCATTGATTATAATTTAATACAATTTCTAGGTTTTGCAGATTTATGCAAATAGTGCTGCCCAAAATGATTAAAGCAATACATTTCGTCATAATCAGATGAACCTTCTAAATAATCATGATTTGTAAGCTTTGCTGACATTTCTAACTCAGACATCATATTATTATTAGACTCAAAGTCCCAATCATCACAGAAACTGCTCGTTGAGACAAAGTCACTTAATGAAATCTTGAACTGATGTGGATACTTCAAAAGTTTAACCGGGCCATAAATGTCGTAATCAGTAGCGTCCCATGTTACACCACCAGGTATAGGAATGGCTGTGATGTTTACTGATGACAGGTCTCTTTTTTCAACATGAGATGACTTGTGAGGCTTTAGAACTAAGTTGATGTTCTTACTTGCTGTGTCCTTTGTACTGTATTTTCCATCAATCATTCTTCCCAAGCTTAAAACCAAAATGAGCCAGAGCAGGAGGAAAAGTGCACCTAACACAATCCACAATTCAATCCATGGTGAAATCAGATATATTTCTCCAAGTTGATGAAAGAGTTCTGTTGTTTTTTCTTTGAATGTCTTGTTTGCTGGCTTTTCTTCATGTTCACTGGGATCTTCAGAAAAGTCATTGAAATAGATGAAATAGCCAGAGGCAGTTCTGTCAATTGTTGGAATCACATCAGTATTGTTATTAATCTTTGAAGTTGCTTCTTCCTTTGTCATATTAGTATAGTGTGAGAAGTTGGCCTGATATGTAGTGTTTCCAATTCTGGAACCACTGGGTATCAGTCCAAACAAACCCCAAAGATGTCTGGTTGTAAGTCAACCTTGTTAGACAAGCTATCCTAGTGGTAGCATGGACTAAGCAGCCTTAAAGGCTTAACTTAAGAGGTCGTGTTAAGCGAGCTGTTTTACCACATACAATCCTGTAATCAAATGAAAGGACACCACACAAGTATATATTATAAAAATATATGTATTTATTTCTAAATTACTCCCCAGTACTCTTTATGAGGAAAGGGGCACAAGCGTTAAATCAAAAGCACTGTTACACATATAAAGTTGCACAATTATGGATGAGGGCGGGTGGCCACTCAGACCATATATTAAAAAAGTGGTATAAGTAACACTTATCGAACAATGGTTAGGCCTAGGGCCTAGAGATTCGCTGGGAGCAGTCAGGACTAGCAATGATGAAGTCGGGAGTAGCCCACAGGAGACGGGTGCAGCACGGAAAGTGCGGCGCGCACCAATGCACTGTCAATGGTGCGTAAAAGTCAGTTAAAGTGAATTAAAAGATACTTCCGCTGAACCTAGGAACACAAAACTTTAGACACAGACCCTAGAGGTGTGTACCAGTGTATAGACACCGGCGTTGCAATGTTACCTCACCCACAGGCCGTGGGTGCACAGGGTCGAAGTGGCGTCGGGTTCTGACACGCAGGTTCTTGGTGCTTGAAGCTGTTGCAGCTGCAGGCGATGTGAAGCAGAAGTGTCCGGTGGATCCAAGGGTGGATCTGAAGTGGTGAAGACCTGAAAGCAGAGGGGACAATGTTCAAAGTCACTGACCAGTGACCACTGTGGAACCAGATTGGAACCAGGCAAAGTCGGGTGCAAACAGGTGATCAGGGGTTGCTTCTCTCTGCAGCCACGTGGACACGAAGAGGTCAAGGACATCCAGGAGTCGATCACGAGCTGGCCCTCAAAGGTTCTAGCTGATGGCGGTGTCGGTAACTCGATTGAAGCAAACAAGCCTTGGCTAATGCAAGCCACGGGGAAAGTGAAAAAGGCTTATTACTCGGACCAGCAAGGTCAAAGCGGGTACTCTTTTCTACAGGAGCGAGGGCAGGTCTTGAGCAACCAGACCCATAGTGTAAATCGTAGGTTTCGTCGCCAAGATGGCCGCTGACTACGTGACAAGCGGACGGGATGGCGAGTCGAGTGGCACAAAACAAAAGGGCCCCACGCAGATCGTGGAGATGCTGGAGGGCTGATCTTTGGTGCAAATGCTGCTCGGTTATGGGGCTTCTCAAACCCCAAAGCACAGAGTCGAGGGTGCCTCGGGTGCTGCGCAGTCAGCGTCTCGGGGGTCTTTCAAGATGGCCGCTCCCACGTCTCTCGGTGCCTCCACGGGTCCCTTCTTTGCAGGGACTGTGGATCGGGCTGGGAGAAGTCTGGGAAGCTGGGTCTTGTCAGGCTCTGCACTCGGGCTCCGGCGGGAGGCGGCGGCAAAGCAGACGTCGAGGTGCTGGGTGATGCCTGTGTTCACAGGGTGGCCCCTCCTAGGCCACAAGGGAGATGCTCTTCAGTCTTCTGTCATCAGAATGTCGAAGTCCAGTCGTCTTCTTAGTTTAAAGTTGATTTCAGGATGATCTGAGTTGCATTGGCACCGCTCCCCCTCTTATTCCAATCTGAGGGGTGGATCTCCTGCTAGGTCCCTCCCCTATGGGTGGGACCAGGAAGGGGGGTGGTTACACCCCCTTTCCTTTGTCCAGGTCTCACTGGAGCTGGGGCTGGGCTGCCCCAGAACTGGTTTGACCGGATTATGCAAGGGGAAGCCTTGTGCTCCCCAGGCACTGTCTGGTTTCATTCAAACCTCCCTGCTACAATCCACTATCTCCTGTCTGGGGTGGTGTCACACCTCCCTGTGACAGGAAATCCTTTGTCCAGGCCTCCTCTGCTGAGTTTCGGTCAGCAGCAGGAGGTCAGACATGTGTCTGTGGCAGAAGCATCCATTTTGTGGATCTGAGGCTCTTTTAAAAATCAACCGCATTTTAGCAAAAGTAACATGTCGTCCCCTCTAGAGGGGTGGAATGCTACCCCCGTCGCCAGGACTGGCGAGGGGGTAGTATTCCAATTCGTATGACACCTTACACGACATGTTTTGATAAAGCCAAACCAAAGTTAACATATAACCGCGAGGATTATAATGCACTTAATAGTATATGGTATGGCATTATCCCGGATCAGCTTAGGGAGTTGTTCCCGACAGCTGCAGACAGGCTCAGCTCATGCCAGAGCTCCATCTCACATAAAACCACGCACTCTGCCTCCAGGATTGATGAGGCCTTCCATAGGAGTGGCTTACAGGCTATATATGTGTCCAGATATAGGTTTAGATATAGGTATACTATATCTAAGCAAGGGGTGATTACACCCACTTGCCCCAGCTGAGTGATCAGCCAGTTGTGTCAATTTAGATAGCCAGCCAGGGGTGGCAAAAGATATGCTGCAGCCCCTGGTAGGCCTTGGATGCACCTATGCCCTGGGCACCTATAGTGCTCTGTACAGGGGCTGATAAGGTGACCCAAGCCAATCTAGTTATGCACCTAGGGTACATGGAATCCATTTTACAGAGAGAGCAGATAGCCTGGGGCCCTGATTAGCAGGGAACCGGGCCAACTAAGTCGAAAACCAGCTAAACACAGGGCAAAAAAATCTGGGGTAACCATAGTCAGGTAGCCACCTTCCTACATAACCCCCCCCCAAACGAAAGGAGATAAGGCTATCCTTGGCCAGGTAAGCCTATATTGCCTGAGTGGCCATATAAGGAAGTACCTGCACTAGCATGGGTACCCCCTGTCTCATGGTCCACTAAGCAGTCCCTCACCCTAGGGGTATTAGAGGGTCTCCACCATAGGGAATCACTACCTTGGGTGTGTTTATGCAAAGTTAAAGGCTGGTTTGGATATGGAGTATTGAAGTGAGGCTCCACTATTTTTGGGCTCAACTTCCTCCAATTATCTTCCACCATGTGTGCCTTTCTTTCTTCAACTGAGTTGCACTGAGCTCTCAGGGTCAACCTCTGGCTACCTAAAGCTGGAGGCTGGGTCCCTCTGTTTGGCTTGCTGGAGGGACAGTTCAGGTTTGGGCCCTTTGGGTCCCAGGTTTGGCTGTGCCCAACAGAATCCATCTGTGGGAGGTCCCTAACTGTTTTTAAGGGGGCTCCCTCAGGAGTTTTTAAAGTTTTCACCTTACTAGGCCTACTAGTTTTGGTGCCCCTAATCTGTTGATGGGGGTGCTTTATTTGACAGGGGGCCCTCTGGGTCTCACTGTCCTTCTTGTCCTCTGCAGCCCTGGGCTGACTGAGGCAAGGTAGAGAGGGGCAGGTTACCTGCTCCAGACTGGATCCCACCTGAGAAGGGTCCACTGCCATCAGAGGCTCTGTCAGGCCAGGCCTAACAACCTCTGGGGCAGTTCCTTCATCAGGGGTAAGATCAGTTCCCTGAGGAGGCTGATCCTGTCCTACTGTCTGGTGAGGGGGAGATTTCTCTTCCTCCTCCATGCTCTCAGTTTGGGTGGAGTGATCCATCATTTCAGGCTTCACAACACACATATCTGTTTGAGTTTGGGCTGTGGCCATCACAGCCCCACCAACCTTTTCAGGAGGAGACTCAGTTTGGGTTTCTGCTGTTATCATAACAGCTTTGCTAGTCTGTCTTGGAATAGCTTCTGGTAAAGATGGGGCAGAGAGTTGCTCAGCCCTACCAACCTTTTCAGGAAGGACATCTTGAATTGGGGCTATAGCCAGTACAGCCCCACTAACCTTTCCATTGGAATTTACCATTCTAGAATGGATTTTCTGTTCAACCTCAGCCCAGGCTGAGATTTCCAAATCATTACCCAGTAGATAGTCTACAGGCAAGTTTGGTGACACTGCCACTCTCTTTGGGCCAATGACACCTCCCCAGCTGAGACTTACTACTGCCATGGGATGATTTGTTTGGATACCATCAATGTTTGTTACCTGGTATGTGGCACCTGGTAAAAGTTGCTTAGAGGGGACTATACAGTCAGCCACCATGGTGATGCTAGCCCCTGTGTCTCTAAAAGCTTCAACTTTCAAACCATTGATGATGGGTTCTTGTCTATATTTGCTCAAGGTATTTGGGCAAACAGAGAAGTTGGCAAACCCCATGCCAGTCTCATAGACAAGATCATTTGGGGATGGGGACCTGGATAGGCCAGGGTCCTCCTGGGCTCCAAACGTAAACCCACCCAGATTCCTGGGTGTGCTCCCACTTCCTGGGGTATTACTGCTGATAGTAACAGGAGGTGTTGGAGCTGGCTTTGGAGGTATGTTTTCTTTATTGCCATTCTTGGGACAACAGCTGTCTGTTTTGTAATGCCCAACCTGTTTACAGGCATGACAATAAGGCTTTTTCTCTGTGGATGAAGTGTCTTGGGACCCACCCCCATTCTTGGAGTTTTGGGGCCCTGGGGAAGTCTTTTCTTTACTTTTATCCCCACCCTTATCTTGAGGCTTGGTAGACTCCTTCTTCTGGTTATTGTCCTGATTCTTAGGCCTAATCCTGGTTCTGACCCATTTATCTGCCCTCTTTCCCAATTCTTGGGGAGAGGTCAAATCTGAGTCCACCAGGTGCTGGTGTAAGAGCTGGTTCTGACAATTACTTAGGATCTGCTCCCTCATAATCAAATTATACAATCCTGTGAAGTCATGTACTTTGCTGCCATTTAGCCAACCCTCCAGAGCCTTAGTTGCACAATCAACAAAATCAGTCCAGTCCTGAGTCTGTGCCTTCTGGGTGTCTCTGAACTTTAACCTGTACTGTTCAGTGGTTAAGCCAAACCCATCTATTAGAACACTCTTCAGGACTTTGTAATTGCTGGCATCCTCCTGTCTGACAGTGAGGAGCCTATCTCTCCCTTTCTCTGAAAAGGAGTACCATAAGATTGCTGCCCACTGTTCCTCAGGAACCTGCTGTACCATGCAGGCTCTCTCCAGAGCAGTCATCCATTTGTGGATGTCATCCCCTTCCTGGTAGGGGGGCACAATCTTTGTCAGGTTTCTACTATCATAGGACCTGTCTTTAGGAATTTTGCTGCCACCAGTGGCATCTAAGCCACACAATGTTCTTTCTCTTGCTAAAGCAAATTTAGCTTGAGCCAAGGCTACCTCTTCCCTTTCTATTTGGAGTTGGACAGCCCTCATCCTGGCCCTATGCTCTTTTCTCTGGGAGGGAGTCATCCCTCTTTGAGATTCTCTTGAGGCACTAGAAAGATGAGAGTCCCTTGATTGAGATCTCACCCTCCTGTTACCTGGGAGAATGTGGTTATGAGATCTAGAGTGGTGCTGGCCCTCTCCATTCTCATGTAGGTCCAGGTTGGCCTGGTTAAGCCTGGCAACCTGTACCTGGTTTCCCCTCTGATCCTGATCTTCAGGCTCTTCTAAATCAGAGCCTTCCTCTTCCTCTTCTTCTTCTGGAAGATTCTCATTCTCAGGGGAGTGTATCCCTTCACCTGAATCTAAGGGAGCCTGACTCACCTTATCTAAGTCATCCTTTTCTAGGATAGCTATTAGGGAAGGAATGGTAGGGCCTCTGCCCTTTTTTAGCCCCCTGGCTGTGCACAAGGCACTCAGGTCTTTGTGGCTAAGGTTGTCATATCTGGATGTTGTCCCTATAGGATCAACTATTACAGGAGCAGAGCCTGAGGCTCTACCTGTATCAGACATGACTGCTAGTGAGGTGTAAGTGATGCACTTACCTACACTAAGTGTTTTCCTACTGTACCTTGCTAGTGAGTTGTAGTCAGGGTGTGCTAATCCCTTTAATCTACAACTACTAAGTTCAGTAGAACTTAATATGCTAAGCTTTTGATTTATATGTACCTAAGGTACTTGATGTGATCTTTCAATTTGATAAAGATTGCAATGGTAAAACAAACAGCAAGCTCAAATCCGCACCGCTGCACACCAATGTGAGAAGTTGGCCTGATATGTAGTGTTTCCAATTCTGGAACCACTGGGTATCAGTCCAAACAAACCCCAAAGATGTCTGGTTGTAAGTCAACCTTGTTAGACAAGCTATCCTAGTGGTAGCATGGACTAAGCAGCCTTAAAGGCTTAACTTAAGAGGTCGTGTTAAGCGAGCTGTTTTACCACATACAATCCTGTAATCAAATGAAAGAACACCACACAAGTATATATTATAAAAATATATGTATTTATTTCTAAATTACTCCCCAGTACTCTTTATGAGGAAAGGGGCACAAGCGTTAAATCAAAAGCACTGTTACACATATAAAGTTGCACAATTATGGATGAGGGCGGGTGGCCACTCAGACCATATATTAAAAAAGTGGTATAAGTAACACTTATCGAACAATGGTTAGGCCTAGGGCCTAGATATTCGCTGGGAGCAGTCAGGACTAGCAATGATGAAGTCGGGAGTAGCCCACAGGAGACGGGTGCAGCACGGAAAGTGCGGCGCGCACCAATGCACTGTCAATGGTGCATAAAAGTCAGTTAAAGTGAATTAAAAGATACTTCCGCTGAACCTAGGAACACAAAACTTTAGACACAGACCCTAGAGGTGTGTACCAGTGTATAGACACCGGCGTTGCAATGTTACCTCACCCACAGGCCGTGGGTGCACAGGGTCGAAGTGGCGTCGGGTTCTGACACGCAGGTTCTTGGTGCTTGAAGCTGTTGCAGCTGCAGGCGATGTGAAGCAGAAGTGTCCGGTGGATCCAAGGGTGGATCTGAAGTGGTGAAGACCTGAAAGCAGAGGGGACAATGTTCAAAGTCACTGACCAGTGACCACCGTGGAACTAGATTGGAACCAGGCAAAGTCGGGTGCAAACAGGTGATCAGGGGTTGCTTCTCTCTGCAGCCACGTGGACACGAAGAGGTCAAGGACGTCCAGGAGTCGATCACGAGCTGTCCCTCGAAGGTTCTAGCTGATGGCGGTGTCGGCAACTCGATTGAAGCAAACAAGCCTTGGCTAATGCAAGCCACGGGGAAAGTGAAAAAGGCTTATTACTCGGACCAGCAAGGTCAGAGCGGGTACTCCTTTCTACAGGAGCGAGGGCAGGTCTTGAGCAACCAGACCCATAGTGTAAATCGTAGGTTTCGTCGCCAAGATGGCCGCTGACTACGTGACAAGCGGACGGGATGGCGAGTCGAGTGGCACAAAACAAAAGGGCCCCACGCAGATCGTGGAGATGCTGGAGGGCTGATCTTTGGTGCAAATGCTGCTCGGTTATGGGGCTTCTCAAACCCCAAAGCACAGAGTCGAGGGTGCCTTGGGTGCTGCGCAGTCAGCGTCTCAGGGGTCTTTCAAGATGGCCGCTCCCACGTCTCTCGGTGCCTCCACGGGTCCCTTCTTTGCAGGGACTGTGGATCGGGCTGGGAGAAGTCTGGGAAGCTGGGTCTTGTCAGGCTCTGCACTCGGGCTCCGGCGGGAGGCGGCGGCAAAGCAGACGTCGAGGTGCTGGGTGATGCCTGTGTTCACAGGGTGGCCCCTCCTAGGCCACAAGGGAGATGCTCTTCAGTCTTCTGTCATCAGAATGTCGAAGTCCAGTCGTCTTCTTAGTTTAAAGTTGATTTCAGGATGATCTGAGTTGCATTGGCACTGCTCCCCCTCTTATTCCAATCTGAGGGGTGGATCTCCTGCTAGGTCCCTCCCCTATGGGTGGGACCAGGAAGGGGGGTGGTTACACCCCCTTTCCTTTGTCCAGGTCTCACTGGAGCTGGGGCTGGGCTGCCCCAGAACTGGTTTGACCGGATTATGCAAGGGGAAGCCTTGTGCTCCCCAGGCACTGTCTGGTTTCATTCAAACCTCCCTGCTACAATCCACTATCTCCTGTCTGGGGTGGTGTCACACCTCCCTGTGACAGGAAATCCTTTGTCCAGGCCTCCTCTGCTGAGTTTCGGTCAGCAGCAGGAGGTCAGACATGTGTCTGTGGCAGAAGCATCCATTTTGTGGATCTGAGGCTCTTTTAAAAATCAACCGCATTTTAGCAAAAGTAACATGTCGTCCCCTCTAGAGGGGTGGAATGCTACCCCCGTCGCCAGGACTGGCGAGGGGGTAGTATTCCAATTCGTATGACACCTTACACGACATGTTTTGATAAAGCCAAACCAAAGTTAACATATAACCGCGAGGATTATAATGCACTTAATAGTATATGGTATGGCATTATCCCGGATCAGCTTAGGGAGTTGTTCCCGACAGCTGCAGACAGGCTCAGCTCATGCCAGAGCTCCATCTCACATAAAACCACGCACTCTGCCTCCAGGATTGATGAGGCCTTCCATAGGAGTGGCTTACAGGCTATGTGTCCAGATATAGGTTTAGATATAGGTATACTATATCTAAGCAAGGGGTGATTACACCCACTTGCCCCAGCTGAGTGATCAGCCAGTTGTGTCAATTTAGATAGCCAGCCAGGGGTGGCAAAAGATATGCTGCAGCCCCTGGTAGGCCTTGGATGCACCTATGCCCTGGGCACCTATAGTGCTCTGTACAGGGGCTGATAAGGTGACCCAAGCCAATCTAGTTATGCACCTAGGGTACATGGAATCCATTTTACAGAGAGAGCAGATAGCCTGGGGCCCTGATTAGCAGGCAACCAGGCCAACTAAGTCGAAAACCAGCTAAACACAGGGCAAAAAAATCTGGGGTAACCATAGTCAGGTAGCCACCTTCCTACATATAGTCAGACGCTACATCATTGTAGACAGGTGTTTCTTGATGAACTGTTGCAATTTGGGTTTCAAGAGGCACAAGTTCCATGGCTTTGTTGCATAGCCTTTTGTTATTCACTGCAGGTTTATCAAATGTGATTAGTCTCTCAGTTTGAACCTCTTGAATTGTAGCAAGGTTTGGTCTTCTGCCACATCTTGGGAGTCAATTGGCCACATGGTTGTGGTTTTACCAGGTCGATTGATACAACTCTGTTCTCCTTTTTACCAGCAAGGGGCGGTAGTACTACTGATCTTGTTCCGTTGATTGCTAAGACAGGTACTGCTTTTCTGTAAGAAGGCCCAAATTCCTTCTTCACCGCAATCTTTTCTCTTACCAGATCCTCGATCTTTGGAATCCAGACAGGTCTTGCTGGGACAGGTGGTTTTTCTTTAGTGGCCGTTGGCTTTAGCTTTGTGTTACTCAGACTTCTTCTTGTTTCATTTAAGTCCTGTAAAACAGCCAAACGATCTTAGATATCAAAGGTTTTTTGTTCCACCACTCAAGTTTGACTATCGAGGTCTTCGATTATCGTTCTAGTACCAAACAAAAGTCCATACGGAGTGATTCCACCCAGAGAAATTCTTGGCAGATTATTTAGACTATGTTGGACACTTATTAGATGTTTGACCCACCCATCACAGGAACCTAATACCCTCGCTGTTATAGATTGCTTTATGACATGGGTTTTTCTTTCCACTACCGCATTACCCTCAGGATGGAAGGGACTAGAGTACCGCAATGCAACGCCCAAGCTGGCCATGGCCTCCTTGTAAGCCCGAGAGCTAAACGCAGGACCCTGGTCAGAATGTAGAGTGCCGATTGCGTAGGTGCTGATAAAGACTCGCAAATCTTTTATAACAGTTCTGGCGTCAGCTGAGCGCTGGGGCCACATCCAAATGAATCTTGTGCAGGAATCCACTGCGACCATGATATATTTATAGTTACCGTCCCTTTGTAAGGGACCACAGTGGTCCAGGTAAACACACGCTAATGGTTTATCTGAGATCAGAAGGGGTGTCTGCGCAGGACGTTTCACTGTTGATACTTTCATTTTTTGGCATATTTCACAGTCTAGAACACAGTTTCTAGTCTGTTTCCTCATGCATGGCCACCAATATCTCTGTTTTAATAAAGATACTGTGGCGGAACCACCTGCATGTGCAGAAGCGAGCCCTTCGTGTGCTGCTAAGATTAGTCCTAACCTATGTTCCATGTTTGGAATTGCCCTATCCCCCACTCCAGGGATTTGAGCAAAAGGAACATTGTTTGCATCAGTTTTATATGAGTACTTTACTCGAAAGCCTTTCAGGAGTGTTTACCACTGTTTTTTACTGAAGCAGTGACAGCTTGCATTATTTCGCTGTCTATTTTAGTTTTTGAACGAGTGATTGCAGCTACGGAAGCCGTGTGGATGGCTGCCTTTGCGGCTACATCAGCAAATGAATTCCCTGCAACGTGAACGCCATCAAGTTGATGACTCAGTGTATGGATCACGTGAGTCTTTCGTAGTTCTTTCTGTAAAAGAACTACTTGTTCCCAAAGCATTTTATGCTTTATTGTGCCACCTTTCGCATCTTTGAAACCGTTTTGAACCCAGTTCTGCAAGTATTCATTGTAAGACTGGACGCAATAATACGAATCGCACACTATGAGTGTGGGGAATTTGCAATCAGTATTCTCAAGCGCCATCTTGAAAGCCTGTAGTTCAGCTCGCTGAGCTGTACAGTCTCCGAGTGATTGAGTTTTTGTGACCATAGGTCGGAATTTACCTTCGCGCCAGCGACCTTTTACAATCGCGCATGCAGCACTATAGGCTTGTTTACCCCCAATTGCGGGCTGTGCTGATCCGTCTGCATATATTATACAGACGTAATGTTCAAGAGGCAGGATTTCGGTCGGCAGAGGACATTCGTACTCGTATTGGAGAAATCCTTGTGTTTTCAAGCTAGGGTCAAACACGTATTCAACGTCTGTTGCAGCAGGAGAATTAACCCATTGAATCCATCTTGGATGTAAAGCTTTAGCATTTGGAATGCTCGCACTTGTCACTGCCTATAAGGCAGGTACAGGTGTAACGACTGATATACGTTTTCGCTGTGCGAGGGCTCTTTCTTTTACTATAGCAGTTTGAACCGCTGTCAGAATTTTCTCAGTTGAAGTGAATTTTATTTCAGTTTGTGTGTACAAGTGTGATTTGTAAGCTATTGGTACCGTTTCACCTTCGTTATAGGTCAGGTATGTGAATCCACATCTTCCTGGGATGACTCGGATTACAAGGTTGCATTTGTTTACGCATGTTTGCAGCTTTGTTTTAGCTAACATGTCTGTTTGCATTGAACGTAAAACGTCTGTGTGTGTTCTGAGTCCAATTAGTTGGTTTGAAATCAGGTTTTATTATTTCGTAGAGAGGTTTAACCCTCTCTGCGTAATTCAGAACATAAGTTCTTCCAAAATTCAGGAAACCTAGAATTGATTGTAAGTTTTTCAGCGTTTTTGGTGCTTGGAGCAGCGCACATTTCTCTAAGAAATTGGCTGCTAGGCTTTTCCCTTCACTTGATAACTCATATCCTAGAAATAGGACAGTGAGGTGGGCAATCCATGATTTTTTAAAGTTGAATTTGTATCCTTCAGATGCGAACCCAAGTATAATGGTGTTCACTCTTTTCAAGTGCATGTCCAAATCATCGTCTGTTAGATAGATGTCATCGACATAAGAAAATGCCTCATCATCATACATTTGTAGTAACTCTGTTACTCTGGCTGAAAATAATCCTGGGCTATTCTTGAATCACTGGGGGAGAAGGCAAAATTGCCTCTGGGCCCCCATACTTGCGAGAGCGGTCAAATACCTGCTTTCTGGTGCAATGTTTTGACAGAAGAAACCATTTGAAATATCTAATGTCGTTTTATATTTTTTTGCGCACAATGTTATTCATCAGTGCTGCACTGTGTGAATTTTGTACTGCAAATGTTTTGTAACAAGAGTTTAAATGTCTGTAGTCCAATACTAGAAAATATGAATTGTCTGGTTTGGAGACAGGAAACAAAAGATTGTTCATTTGTGAGGTGCATGTTTCAATCACCCCCTGGTCCTCAAGTTGATCTAAGATCTCCCTGACTTGTTTTTTAGTTTCTTGCTTAACAGGATACTGCCTTTGTGCAGTGGGTTGATTTTTTAACTGAATTTTATTGTGAGGGGATTCCTCATCCCATCCTACATGATTTTTATATAATGCAGGGGCTTGGGCCACTGCCCATTTTCTTGCATACGTGTATTTTTTTTATTAACTGGAATATGATTTGAGAAGGCAGGCATAATCATTTCTTCGCCATGTGGGCACTCCCTAACAAATTCTGGTGGCCAGTCTTTGTCAGCTAGAAGAATATCATAGCCTTTAGATAGCTTCTCCCAAAAGAGAGTTCTTATTTTCCTAGTTATGTCCCCTTCTATATGCAATGTTATTTCATATAATGTATGGGGTACACTAATTCTGGTGTCTGCAGTTTCTACCTGAATGTACTCATTCGTGTCCACTGTCTCCAGCAGATTCATCAGTATCTTGCGAGCTATGGTCACTTCTGCTGCGCTGTCTAGCATTGTTTGGGCCCACTCCCCATTATTTAGTTGTGTCCTCAGGATCCTCGGCATGCTTTATCTTTATGCTTGCTACCTTCTTTTTGTAAAATTTAGATTTTTTACTTTGATGAGCGGGTTCCTTGTCTTTGGACTTGACACGCTCTTCTTTATGTTCTGACCGTCCTCTTCTTTCCGATTTCTGTGAGGAAGTCTGAAAAGATTGAGATGGACGTGTATCAATATCTTGATATCTGTCAGGTTTTTTCAAATTATCCCTATTTCTATGGTTATATCTTTTCTCAGAGGGCACCCGTTGTGGAGACCTACCCCCCGTTCTGGAGATCTATCTCTCCGTTGGGGAGACCTTCCTCTGGACTGTAACTGTTTTTCTCTGGGAGTGGTCTGTTTATTACCCTCCCACCTCTTTTTAGGAGTAATTAAGTTAATATTTTTTTGTAAATATTTTTATTATTTTAAAACAAGAAAAGAAATAGACATATCGGGTGCCATACATTCTGGTACAATAACGAGGTGAACAGGCAGAAAACAGGATATGTACAAGCAAATTCAAAAACAGTTGAGACGCCTGCGCTTACGTGTGGGAAGCAGGATATATAATAGTACAATGTACGATCCACGTTAAGTGCCAGTCCTCGGAGCTTATCTACCCCGAACAATCAGAATAATAAGGGAAGCATGAGCACCAGATATTAGAAAACGATCAGAGTCAGGATATTCCACCAACTATACTTATAAAGAAAAGTGAAGAGAGAGTGAAGAAAAGGAAACCATAAAACTAGAACCAAAGACAAAATAATTTTTTTTAAAAAAAACATCCCCCCACCCTGGACCCCTGCATATGGCTATTGCCCAACCCCAACTAGCAGTGTGGCTGTCGCCCCAACTAACTAAGTTTTACAAGAAGAAAGAGAAAGTGGAGGAGGGCATATTCATACATGCCCCCTGTCCCCCACTCATTCCTGCCAAAACCAACAATGCCAAAACTAAGGTCAAAAAGTCTATTAAGCCACATATACGTATCGCAACAGGGGAAACTTTAAACACCGCCCAACCTCCCAAACACATCATGATAGTAAACCCCTTGTCCAGCAAGACTCGATGCCAAACCCAGCCACTCAGTCTCATCCTTGACCCTTCCGATCAGACGTGCGAGCCCCTTCTGGACAAACTGTCACCTCCGCAGGATAGTTAGAACCTGAGAAAGATGTATCAAAGTTCAAATCTGGATGTAGCAGAGAGATGAAAGCGCTGAGAACACCATCAAGTCCAGAAACTCTCCTCGCCATTATGTACTCCCAGCTTTGTTTCGTCCGCCATCTTAGTGGTGCCGATATACGGGGGAGAGACGTGGTTTCCAGCCAACAACAGTTCCCATCAAAAGACTCCGGAAAGGGAGCACCTAGCAATCCTTCCTTAAATGGCAACGATCGTAGGCCAGACAATCCATTCACAGCATCGAGCACGCTTACATCAACCAAAACATTGGTCTGAGGCTCCGACACCTCCCACTGTTCGGGGTCTGCTTCTTCCAACGACGTGGCCATCTTGGGGGTCCCGAGTGGTTTCATTGCTTGTAGTGGAGCAGGGTCCGGTCCACTCCGCCCGAATTCAGTCAAACGCTCCATAGTTTTGTGAATGCGGGCTTCAACACGATCATGAAGTGACCCAATGGCTGCCAGTACAGTTCGTAGTGACGGGTCACTCTCAGTCCGCTCCACCACTCCTCGGTCGGTCTCAGTCATGTTCACAGCCCCAGAGAGCCCAGTCTTCCCGGGGGGAACAGATAAATGTGGAACGGACAACGGCAGAGGGGGACTTTTCGATCGGTTCAATATCAATCTGGACTCAGCTACCGCATGCGGAGATCTCAACCCAGCAAGCACCGGCGGGGCCTAACCGGGCCACCGGTCCAGGGACCCCCGCCCACCGCTTCAGATGTGCATCGTCACTCCTCCTTCGATGTTACTGACTCAGCCAATCGCCGTCAACTTCGGTCCAAAAAACTTCCACTTCGGGAGACCGGACCCTGTCCCACGATCACAGCCAAAGCTGTTCAACCAAGAACCGGCTGGGCCAGTACTCGAGAACCCGGCTTCCAAGCTGTTCTAGGCCGCAAACTGCCACACGACATAACTTCGTCCACCAAACCGGTAGAAATCTCGGGATTGCACCATTAAGTTATTGTTCGGTTCATACACGAGGAGGCAGGGCTCAAAATCAGGATAAATGACAGGATCATCTGGCACGATTCAGAGGTCGGTGGAGCCGGGAGCTTACGCGGCCATCTTGTTTGCTAGCGTAGCTCCTCCCCCAATTAAATTATTTTTAATGAAAGCCTTTTCAGGATTTTCTGTTAGTTGTGGTTTTAGTGGTTTCCCACCCAAACTATCTCTACCTAATTCTTCATAGGATTTTTCAATTATTCTGGCGAATTCAAAAGGCTGGTCTGCTATTTCTGTTTCTTTTCATTTTTGGCGGATCGCCTCAGAAGCTGCTTCTCCTTTTATGTTGGCTACTAGTATAGCCAAGACTTGCTTAAAGTCTTTCAGTAATTTCATACCTAGATTTAAAGCAGGCTCTGGACCGTATTCATTTTGAATGTGTCTTAATACGTCTGGTATAACCGCCATAGACGGAACACCATGTGTTTTTGTGTAGATTGAAGCAAAGACTGTTCCCCAAGTGTCACAGTCCTCCACATGTGGTGTTATCCCCATTGGTAAACAGATGGTCAGAATTCTGTGTTTTTCATGAGGTGCACTATCAGGGAATACTTCCTCTATTTGAGTAATCTTTTGAGCCAACCAGAACGGAATTTGTTCCCGTTTTGCGGGTAATTTACCAATGACTGATTGTATAGTCTGTGGTGTAATTTTATTTGTGTTCCCCTGGTGAGGGGTGTGTTGTGGAATTTTTATAGCAGGTTGGACTGTTAAAGTCTGCATGACATATTGGACCAATTGTCTATGTATTTTAATTAATTGTTTTAATTGAACTAATAGTTCTCTGTCTGACATTTCTTCAATGTCAAGATGTGGTGTATAGCTGGCTAGAACCGGCCATGTGGCTCCTGGTCTACCTAGTGGACCGAGTCTGGTAATGTGATTTTGATGTTTTAGGGCACCATTAAACCAGAGCTGATGCTCCTGGTAAGTTAGTGGAATTTCGACGTCCTCGAAAGGAATATATTCCACTGGAGGTTCCTCTGCTTTGTAGTAGTGGAACTCGTGTGTTACAGCATTTGCTGCTGGAAAAGTTATCCATGAATAGAATACCTCTGTCTGCCGATATTCATGTGCCTCTACCACAAATATGACTGTACCACCTCTTGATGGTACACCACTATTTATTAGTCTGTAAGTTACACTTTTTCTTACATTTATTGGGATGATTATTGCATCATCTTCATTTTCATTAAACCCTGTAGCTTCTGAACCCGGTTGATTTGCAGCTCCACTGGTTGCGTTGTTGTTGCCGTTAGTTGACATTGTTTAATGAAAGTTGTTTGCAGAGCAAGTTTCAAGGAAACAAAGATTAGGTGCACAATATTTTGGAACACTGTATCCTTCGACGTTGAATAAACCAAAAACTAATACATAGGATTCTCGTCCTACTTAGTTCTGGCGGATATTAACCTTTTACCTACTCCAGACGTCTATTAGAGTTTTTACGGAAAAAGGGGTCTGTGTGAAAAGCATGACTGAGTTACTCTAGTATCTAGCGTTAAATTATCGCCTTACCAAACGTTGGGCGCCATGTAGTGTAATTCCTATATTCCCAATAGGCTCTGCGCATTGGAATAACATAAACAATAGTTTAGACGTATGACTGAAGTCGACTAGGTCTCTATGGAATATGTTAGACTTAATTGTGAATGCCAGCTAGCTCAGAGGTCACTAGAAACTTTCTCGAATACACAAGAAGGGATTAGTTTCTGACAACCATATCACATGACAACTTTGTTCCCCAAGAATAAGAAATATATCATCAGAGTCGCGGAAACAATAGATGTCTATTTCATTCAGTTAATCGTGCATGCTTCGTTTCTCCAGAAGTGCAGAGAAATAGAGAGACAGGTGTTTTCAATAAAAAGGTTATTTATTGAGCAGTCTTCTTTCTCATGCAAGAGAAGTGAATTGCTACAATCGTATAACTTGCTATTAAGTAAAGTGCGTACAGTAAAAGGAATATTATGAAATGATACTGTAAAAGCATTTATGTGATTTCTAAGCCATAAGATACATAAAATAGATAAAATACATACAATGATAAATAATGACTAAAAGTACTCAACTGGTGCATGTAAAATACGCCTACCCCGTAGGTATGGGCGGAAAATCCTTTTCGCTCGCGGATTTTGCGGATTTTCGGGAAATTCGCAATCCGCGAGATTCGCGAATCTCCCGCAAAATCCGCAAATCCGCGAGCAGCGGATTTTGCTCGCACTGCTCGCACTGTTCGCGTGAGTTCGCGGCTTCCCAGTACAACTTCGCGCCCCGCGAATAAGTGCTAAATTGCAGAAATACGATCTTAGCAAAACTGAAACTACTTGCCAGGTTCAAAAGTTCAGGCTCATCATTAGTAGCCATTTCCTGTAGTGCTTCCTGAGGGGCCCCTCCAGAGTTCAGTTGCCAGTTGCAACTATTATGTGACCCTGCTCTGAACCTTAGAATAGTTACACATATGCCACAAAGGTCCTGAATTACAGCTAAGGGAGACAAGCAGGAGCCAGGCTGGAAGTTAAAATCCATTAATCAGCCCCTAATTCATTATTGTCAGTTGGGGCAGGGCAGGTGTTGTAACTAATTTTGCAACAATGAAAGCACTTAGCAAGTGCAAAATATCACTAATCAGGGCGCACTAAGGAAGCAGGTGCCAGCTAAAAAAATATTCTGTGACACATTAATCAGCCCCAAATTAATTCAGGTCACTTGAGGCAGGGAAGGTGTGCTTTGCTTTGCCGAAAATAATGTACACTGGACAACCAGAGGGTGTGGTGATGAAACAGAGGGTGGCATGGGTGGGCCAGAGGGTGGCATGAGTAGTCAGAGAGTGGCAGTGGTGACAGAGAGTGGCAGTGATGAAGAAGAGTGTCCCAAACAGGCTGGACACGTAGAAACAACAAGTTCGCAAAACTTGCGACCCGACAGGTAAGTTCGCAAATTGCGAAATTGTAAAAACCCTCGCGAACTGGCAGAAACACGGGCGAACACAAAAAAAAAAATTCGCGGGAATTCGCGGATTTTGCGGATTGCGAGTTCGCAAATCCGCAAAATTCGCGAACGCGAGATCCGCAAAATTCGCCCATGCTTACTACCCCGTGTACCTAACCTAAGTCTAGTACAAGGGAAGAAGTAAGTGAGGTGTAGCTTGAGTTAAATAGTTTCTGCCAAGAATCTATCCAATAATTCTCTAAGGGTCTAATCAGCTCCGTACCTCGGTTATAGAATGAAGGAGGTCTTGTATCTCTCTCTCAGGACTCGATATCCCAGTAACCCGCAAGGGTAGCAGGGAAACACTAGAGCTGGATTTCTGAGCAGGAGAAAAGACAGCGTCTCTCTCAGTGCGTCAGCGGTAGGGTCGGCTTCCTTCGGCACTCGCATACAGCAGGGCGTCAGGCAAGTATTTAGTCGATCTGCTCCAAAACCACTGTGTGTTTGCTAGGGCAGATGTGGGCATATTTATACCTGGAAGGTGCCAAGTTTGACGTAAGGGTGGACATAATAACGTCACTAAGAACTCGAAGTTCTTTACACGCTCCAGGAGTTCTTGGACTAATCAATACTGAAGCAGGGGGAATTCCCGTACTGCTGAAGGCTGGCTGTCTTCAAGAACTCGTTGTACTCTAGGAGCTTAGTGGAAGTAGCCATGCCGTATTTGGACTGCATTGGCTGTGCCTAAATATGGTTATGATTCTTATGCCTATATAAGGATATGATAAGTTATACCTATATAAGGGCATGAATCTGGAAAATTACACTAGAGCCCTAGATACGTTACAACAATGGGTTAGACAGAGTGTTTTAAATTGGATCCTCTGTTTCACCGGCAGCCAGTGAAGACGGCGAAGGATGTGTGATGTGTGGCAGCATTTAGGTAGGGCAAAAACAGTACGCGCTGCTGCGTTTTGAGCCCTTTGGAGTCTATTCATGGTCATCAAGTTGGTACCAGGCAATAGGCTGTTACAATAGTCCAAGTGGGATAGGACCAAGGACTGGGCTATTACTTGTCTGGTGGGTGGCTCAAAGAAGCCCAAAATGGACTTAATGGTGCGTAGTCGTTCAAAAAAGGTGCCAGACACCTTTTTAGTATGTGACTCAAAGGGGAGAGAGTTGTCCATTAGGACTCCCAGATTCTTAACTTCCTTCTTGGGAATCGGGGGAGGGCCCATCGCCGGAGGCCACCATTGGTCGCCCCATTTCTGTGAGTCCCGACCGATCATGAGCACCTCCGTTTGTGATAAAAATGGGGTCCTTTATTCTCCCCCTCCAGGTAATGGGGTTGATCGTCCTTTGGGTAGATTCTTGGCTCTAAACCTGCATATACTCTAGGTACACTTAGGATAGGGTTTGCATAGTATGACTATGCTTGATTACTGCCTTGTATCCTATGCCTGCATATATACACTCTTTTAGCTCCATGGTAGAACTGTATCTACTATTTACACTTTTGGTGCATGTAATCTCTTTCATCTGCCTCTGTATACTGATTATTGCAGCACATGTATTCTATACAACAATAACATTGGTTCAACAAATACATTGAAAACATCCTATTGTGTATTCTCTGTATATTTCTCTGAGCACAAGTAAGCACAAGTGACTGAGTGAAAGGTCCTGATTTGTTTTCGATCCCTGAGGGGTCAGGGTTGTCCTGTTCAGTGTTTGCCAGAAACTATTCACTCCCTGGAAGGTTAGGGGGGCATGTGGTGACACTGTGAGCTAGCTGGTCTCTAGGCCAATATATTCTGCAGGGTGCATGAACTTATTCTAGGCACCTTGCCCAAAGTTTATGTTGTCCAACAAATGCACTGGTCATACGGATTAGTGGCCCTGGTATTGACATATCTCGTTTCAGGGCCCATTCATCTGGAGGAGCCACGGCCTCTAACACTTTTGCGCAGGTCCAAAATGGAAGGATATGTATTTTAAAAGTAAATCATTGGTCTTTGTTTTATACATTCAAATTATTTAATCATAAACCTTTCTTCCCTGCTTCATTTCCTGTGAATAATATGCTTTTAACTTGTATATTAGGAGTTTCTCATCTTGAGATAAAATCTGGAATTTCCAAGTGTTAATGATGGAAAGACCTATTTTTTTTAAAGACGTAGAGGTGAAAACTACGCCACCTCTACTTATTCATGTAAATATATATACCTTTACATGTTGATATAAAAGTCTGAATTGTAACCTTTGCGTATCCTATATTCCGTCCCTTCTAAATATTCCATATGCTACAGCGTTCCTTCATTCTACCTGCAATAATTTTTCCCTTAATTTTTTCAGCGTTGCAATCAACAATTCTACAATCTGGACCCTTAGTCTACTAAATCACACACATTGATAGCATTTGTTGTAATGATAGCATTATTCTTCACCTTTTCTACATCTGCTTCAACTTTAATACACTTTGTTCGCATCAAGAAAGCATAAAGACTAAAACCCATCTACCATCATATAGCTTCTGAAAGGAGCTTTGTTGAATCCTTGTGTAGTCTAGTTTCTATTTTCCTAATAGGCTCTGCGCATTGGAATACCATAAACGACAGTTTAGACGTAGGACTGAGGTCGACTAGGTCTCTGTTGAATATGTTAGACTTAATTTAGGTTTGCCAGCTAGCTCAGAGGTCACTAGAAACTTTCTCGAATGAACAGGGAGGAGTGAACTTCCCTGATTAGACAAGAAGGGATTCAGCTTCTGACAACCGCATAAACATGACAACTTTGCTCCCCCAGAATAAGGAGTATATCTCCAGAGTTGTGTGAAAACAATAGATAGCTATTTCACTCAGTCAATCGTGCATACTTAGTTTCACCAGAGTGCAGAGAAATAGAGAGACAGGCGTTTTCAATAAAAGGTGTTATTTATTGAGCAGTCTTCTTTCTCATGCAAGAGAAATGAATTGCCACAATTGCAATACTTGTTATAAAGTAAAGCGCGTACAGTAAAGGGAGTATTATGAAATAATAATGTAAAAGCATTCATATGGTTTCTGAGCCATATGATACTTAAAAGGTATAAAATATATACAGTTACATACAGTGATAAAAGTTTGACTAAACGTACTCACCTAGTGCTTCTAAATACGCCTACCCCGATGTACCTAATCTAAGCTTAGTACGTGGGAAGGAGTAAGTGAGCTGCAGTTTTAAGTTAAGTTAGTTTTTGCCAAGAATCTGACTCAAGAATTCTCTAAGGATCTAATCAGCTCCGTACCTTGGTTTTAGGATGAAGGGGGTCTTGTATCTCGCTCTCAGGACTCGATCTCCCAGTAACCCGCAAGGGTGAATGGAAACACTGGAGCTGAATTTTCTCGGCAGGAGAAAAAGACAGCGTCTTTCTCAGTGCGTCAAAATGGGAGGGACGGCTTCCTTCGGCACTCGCATCAGCTGGGCTTCGGATAAGTAGATAGCCGCTCTGCTCCACACCACCGTGTGTGCTTAAGGCAAACGCTGGTATATTTATACCTGGAAGGTGCCACTAAAAACTGACCGTTCTTTCAGTGTTCGCAGGAGTTTTAGGACAAATCAAATCAAAGGCATGGGGAATTCCCAGGTTGCTGGAGGTTTGGTTTGTTGAAAGAACTTGTTGTACTTTCTAGGAGTCTAAGGAAGTAGCCTTGCCGTATTTGGTTTGCATTGGCTATTACTAAATATGAATTTGATTCTTATGCCTTTATAAGGGTATGATTTGTTATAACCACATGAGGGCATAAATCGGGATTATTTAATTAGGGTCCTAGATATGATCACAACACTTGTGTAGTTCTTTCAATAATTAATGTTTGGAAAATTCACATTTTGTCTTAATTGTAATTATTCTGAAGTAGTTGGTCTTGTTCAATAATACATATATCAGTGTACCTAGAGGGCCAGAGCCTACCAGGTGTAAAGATGGGTGAGTTCACAATGACGGAACACTTGTGGAGCACTTGTAGAGCATAGTGAAGTGATTGCAGCTTTAGAATGTTGAGTTCACAGTTACACGCAGAAGAATAAAGACATGTTACACTAACCTCTGTGTGTGGCATAGTCATTGGCGAGTACGCAGGCTGGGGAGGACACTACAACCAACAACGAGAAAGAGGTCAAGTTTACTATTGTTATCAAAGAGGACCCAGAGGTCAGCACATCGCAGTGCCTCAGAGATGGTTTGCATAAACAAGAATACCAACTAGCGTTGGAAATATCTCTACTCTACACATCTGTACGTTCTTCAAATGCAGTGCTTCAGCCTTCTTGAAAACCCCCACCGTTATTTTCGATACCGCCTTAAAGCAGAATATTGGTGATAGATAAGCTGCATGGATAGGGACATTTGATGATTTCATTGATGCAAGAGAAGAAGCAGATTAACAAGAAGATTATCAAGTACCTTAAGAATCTTTCTGGTCAAGGTTTAACAGCGAAGTCATAAACAAAATGCTGCAAGCAGGACGAAATTACATAACTCAAATCAAAGCGAACTTGAATCTCAAATTCAATCCTATGCCAAATGCAGATTATAAAAGGTATATTTTCAGTTAAGAGAGACAGAAAGCTGGTAAGACAATAAAACACATTTTTTGAAATACTAGTTACGCTCATCAAACACTCTAAGTTCAATGAATTTAATGTTGAGGAAGCTGCACTCCTCAGAGTGATTGACGGATGCTGTTAGACTCGTTCAGGCAATGAATGCTGAGAGGAACTCTTAGTCTGGAGCAAGTTCTCATTGCTGCCAGGGTTGAAGAGCGTGGTGATTGGCAAGTTGCAGACACGGAGGCCGGAGGTACACAGAGTGGGTCAGCAAATGAATGTGTAAAGTAAGCCAAAACCCAAGGGTGAGGGGCACAGAGTTATTTCTCCACAGAAAAAGAAGTTGTGCTTCAGGTGTGGATTTTCATTTCCACACAAAAGTAAATGCCCCGCTATTGTGCACATTTGCCAATGCCACAGAAAAGAGAACTATTTTGTAATGGTTTGAAAGGCGAAGGAAAAGCCGGGGTTGTCACGGTACAAAGACAAAATAGTCATCTCAGCATTCCAGAAGCAATGTTCAATGCACACCCAATGTCATGGCTGGGCAATACTGTTCTCCAATTTACCCTTGTTCTGGTTTGAAAAGAAAGAAAATACTGAATTACTCTTGGAATTGGCTTTGCTGATTCACCCCATGGAAGACAGTTCAGAAAGATGCAGGCTCCGTTAATTTTCCCACCCAAAATGGTGGCAGCGAGTAGTTCTCCCGGTTTCAGTGCAGGGTTCTAGTGTTCCACGATAATTAGTGAGTGTACAGGTTATCGCATGTGCGCGCCCTGCGCACTGTCATTTCTGAGGAGAAGGCAGCGTATCTGTGCTGCGCATTCTCCATGGCAGAAATCTCATCAGGGGATTAGCGTTTTTTAGCCTTTCTCCGCCTGGTATTCTTCCGCTACCTTGAAGGAGTATTCCTGTGCGAGTTCCCTCGTCGGTGAGATTAATTTCTGCAGAATGGTTTATGGCTCCAGTTGGCGCTTCAGAGTTGCGCTGACTTGATGAGTTTTCAGAAGAAACTAGTAAGTTCAGCATCTCAGTACTTTACTAGTTCTCCGCGTTCAACCAGTTCCTAGCAAAGTCGCCCAGTAGCACTACTTCGTTTTTCTTTAGGCATATTAAGCGCTAGTCAGGCTTATTCAAGAAGAGTGTGAGGTTAAGAGATTTACATTTATAGACTTGATTTTGCGCATATAAGTATCAGCAACATTCAGCCATCAATAAGACTCATTTGGGACATTGACCAGCGAAATTAGAACTTTACAAGGACTCTCATCAAATCAGCATTTAGGAAGGCAACAGCAAGAACAAGGAAGCAGTGTAATAATATTCAGCGAGAACAGTCTCAGTCAGTTGCTTAAAAATGTGCCTATATTCAACTGAGTTTGTATGTAGAAATATATATATATATATTATACTTACCAACATCTCTCCAGCTGCCAGCTAAAATAAAGAAGACAAGGAAGTTAATAAATCTCAGTAACAAATCAACAAATCAAATTACCAATGTAAGCAAGAAGAGAGAGGCTAGCCACTGTAGAAATGCAGGTATGCCTAGGTATAGTGATGGGCGTGTGAAATATTAAAGTTGTTTATTTGTGTTTTCAGGTGCCAAGCAGTCCTTCGCTAGGATTCCTGTGAGGAAGAGGCACAGCAGTGGAGTCTCTCTTGTTATTCCCATTCCCCCCTCTTTACTGGAAGTGAATCTTGCATTCGTTTGCAGTGGAGTTTGGGAGTTAGTGAAAAGTTCTTCTGCTCCTGTGGAAGCCCAAGTAATTCAGGTGCCTGGTACTATCTTTCCGACACCCATAAGGCCTAGTGACCACATCAGTTGAGGAAAATTGATAACAAACAAGGTCGATCAACATCTAAATCTTCATCAAATAGTTCTTCAGTATGAATGTCAAATGAAAGTGAAGAAGATGGTTACCTCAGAGAAACGTGCGAAATGTTGGACGGGTCGCCTGTGTGGAAAAATACCCATACCAGAAAAGCTGACACAACAAAGTACCAAAGTCATTCAAACATTATCCGAAAATCATACTAAAGGTCAACATGTGTTTCATACCTTTCATTTTTGATAGTGATGAATCAATAAATATTATGCCTGAGGAGAATTATAATGTACTGTCTCCAGTGCCCCAACTTATGCCATTGAAAATTAAAGTGTATACGAGGTCTACATCGATGCCACTAAAAAGTCAAGGCTCATTTGTTGCAACTATGAAACACAAGGAGGCCACCCTGTCCCTAGTGATCACAGACGGGAGATGCCTATTCTCCAAATTGTACTATGTGAGCATGGCCATGTTGGCCCCCCAGTATGGGAAGCTTTGAAGCACTTTGGAGACCGATCTACAGCATCCACTGACTCAGACACACCTTTTCCCACCAAATCACCACCAGAAACTCATACATTATATATTTCTGCTTAGAACCTATGTTACACCTTGTACCGTGGCACAGCTGGATCCCTCAAAATCCTCTAATTGCCTCAAATGCTTTCTCACTGGGGACGACTTTGTGCACCTGTCATGGCTGTGTGGACATACTGAACCCTCTGGCACACTGTATTCTCCCTTCTGGACCAGATGATAGATATTGATCTTGCTCTTGGCCTGTTGTTAGCGTTACTGGGCCATGTGCAAGATATAGCAAAAAGTGTCTGCTGTTTTACTGCAATCACATTACTTCTAGCTAAATGCAAAATTGCCCTCCATTGGGGCAGTAGACATTCACCAAAGACCAAGGCCTGGCTGAACAGCTTAGTATACTGCGACACCACCAGTTAACTGTATGCTTCCTTACAATCCCCCCACTTCCAGGCTGAAAGGTCTTTGGCAACCACTGAAAAACTACCTGTTGACAACGGAGGGCGCATGCCTAGGCTCTTGACCTTTAGTGCTGTGTTAGCATGGTTTGTAGGCATCTTTAAACCTCTACCTACAACTGTTCTGTGATGCACTACACTTTCCGATTACCTCAGACTGCTTACCACTACTTTCATCATCAAAATGTGGCACGATTTACTGTTTCTACTGCACTGCCTATTGTTGTAATAAAAAAATTACATTACACTGCTACTTTCTACACACCGACATGCTTCCCCATATGATAGGGATAATGTCTGTCTAATTTTCTCTATCTTGTTAAAATGATAAATAAAGGTATTTTTTCAAAAAGCGCCTGTTTACCCAGCTTCAATACAGCTGCAAAATGGGAGTGATATCAGTGAACTATGACATGAATGCCCATTACGAAATAGTAAGTCAATTCCCTTTGTTGTTTCATGGGTTGGAAAAACTCAAGAATATGAAAGATCAAATACAGATTAATAAAGACGTCCGAACTATTGATAAAAATGGGGTCCTTAGGAAGCTGTTGAAAAAGAACTTGAATCCTTACTCAAACACAATATCATAGAGCATTCCACCGGTCCAACTCCCATAGTGGCCGTTCCCAAAAAAGATAGTGAAGGAGATGTATGCATCTGCACGGATATGCGTAAAGTGAACAAGGCAATTGAAAGAGAATGACATCCAGGTTCTCACATTGCCGACATGGTAGCACAATTGAATGGTGCAAAGGTATTTTCTCGCCTTGACCTGAATAAAGGGGATTGGTGACGTTACAACGCAGGCTATTACAACGCCTGCTGTTACAACGCGTTTTTTACATCGCATACCATTACAACGCATAGTGCTTTTAAGCGCTGGATAGTGAATTATTTAATTTACTATTCCAACTCCAGTCCCCATGGATAGTAGAGAAGGTGTTGGATAGTAAATTAAATATATTCCCTATCCTAGAGCGCCCCCCAGCGCAATGCGTTGTAATGGTTTGCGTTGTAATGGTTGCGTTGTAATGGTAGTGCGTTGTAATGAATGCGTTGTAAGTGATGTTTCCCGAATAAAGGATATCATCAGTTGAAGCACGAGGAGCATTGCAGGTATATTACAACCTTTTCTTTACATGTTGGTCTGTTCCGTTACAAAAAACTACGCTTTGATGTGTCATTAGCTGCAAGGCTATTTTAAGATATCATTTGATGTATCACACAAACTATCATGAATGCTATAAATAAATTATAGTAATGGCATAGTAGTTTGCGGACCTACCCAGAAGGAATACGACAAACTTTTCATGCAAGTGTGTCATTTGCTCGCTGGTGCTGGTTTAACTGTAAATGACTAGAAATGTCAATTCCATTAGACAAAGTAAATATTATTTGGCCATATCTCTTCTGATGGAGGCATCACACCCGCTCCAGATAAAGTGCTGGCAGCTGACTGTCCCCCACAAGATGTTTCCTTATTACGTTCAATCCTTGGCATGGCCAGCTATTGCTCTAGATATGTATGAAACATTGCCACTGTCAATGAATCATTGAGAAAATTGACAAAAAAAAATGTTTCTTTGGTCACGTGAATGCGAGAACAGCTTTCAGAAAATAAAATCAGCTAACGAGAATGCTATTGCAATGGCATACTTTGGTCCTAAGCTTGAAACTGAGGTTGTTGTTAATGCTAGCCCTGTCTGGTTAGGCGCTATTAAATGCTTGAAGATGTATTGTACAAAAAGAACAATTGATGGACAGAATGCAGAACAATGTCATACATTCACCCCAGTACAGAGATCTGGGCCTAAATCCATTGTTTTTTTGCTCACCGTGCCTTTCCAGTTTGAACCCAGCCATATGCAAATCAGTCTTGATGCTGCACCCAAGGGGAACAGTCCAGCCCGATCTGCCAGGCCAGGTCCTTCCTGGACTGGAACCAAGCATCCTAGGACCGGTTTCGAGTTTCACCCCTCATTAGCCAGGAAAGCTTGACTCTAGTGGCATGGAGAGCACGGGGCCCACGACTGGGCATACCCGTCCCACTCTGGGTGACAAATGCAAAAAGAACAATTGATGGACAGAATGCAGACCAATGTCATAATTTCACCCCAGTACAGAGATCTGGGCCTAAATCCATCGTTTTGTTTCTCACCATGCCATTCCAGTTTGAACCTAGCCATATGCAAATTGACCCTGTGTCCAGGATGCTTGTTTCTAGTCCAGGGGCTACCTGGCTTGGTAGTTCGGGCTGGACTGTTCCCACAAGGAATAGGGTCAAGACTGATTTGCATAGGACTGGGTCCAAACTGGGGTGGTGTGGTGAGCAAAAGAATGATGGATTTAACCCAGATCCTTGTGACTTGGGATGAATACTTGCATTGTCCAGCATTCCGTCCATCAATTGTTTCTTTAGCATATGTCACCCTAATAGGAAATGGTATGCCCAGACGGGGGTTCCGTGTCCACCACAGCACTGGATTCAAGCTAGCCTGGCTGATGAAGGGTGATGCCCTGAAACTGGTCCCAGGATGCTTGTTTCCGGTCCAGGGAGAACCTGGCTCGTCAGTTTGGGCTGGACTGTTCCCACAAGGTACAGGGTTAAGACTAATTTGCATATGGCTGTGTCCAAACTGGGGTGGTGTGATGAGCATAGAATGATGGATTTAACCAAGATCCTTGTGACTGGGGGTGAATACTTGCATTTTCCAGCACTCTGTCCATCAATTGTTTCTTTTGCATACGTAGCCCTTTGTGGGAAGGGTATGCCCAGACGTGTGTCCTATGCTCACCACACACCTGGATTCAAGCTAGCCTGGTTGATGATGCCCTGAAACTGGTCCTTAGGTGCTTTTTTCCGGTCCAGGGAGGACCTGGCTTGGCAGTTCAGGCTGGACTGCTCCCACAAGTAACAGGGTCAAGACTGATTTGCATATGGCTGGGTCCAAACTGGGGTGGTGTGGTGAGCAAAGGAATGATAGATTTAACCCAGATCCTTGTGAATGGGGGTGAATGCTTGTATTGTCCAGCATTCAGTCCATCAATTGTTTCTTTTGCATATGTCGCCCCAAGTGGGAAGGGTGTGCCCAGACGTGGATCCCGTGCTCACCACACCACTGGATTCACGCTAGCCTGGCTGATGAAGGGTGATGCCCTGAAACTGGTCCCAGGATGCTTGTTTCTGGTCCAGGGAGGACCTGGCTTGGCAGTTCGGGCTGGACTGATCCCACAAGGAACAGGGTCAAGACTGATTTGCAAATGGCTGGGTCCAAACTGGAGTGGTGAGCAAAAGAATGAAGGATTTAACCCAGATACTTGTGACTTGGCGTGAATGCTTGCATTGTCCAGCATTCCGTCCATCAATTGTTTCTTTTGCATAGGTCACCCTAAGTGCGAAGGGTATGCCCAGACATGGTTCCCGTGCTCACCACACCACTGGATTCAAGCTAGCCTGGCTGATGAAGGGTGATGCCCTGAAAGCGTTCCATGATGTTTGTTTCCGGTCCAGGGAGGACTGGCTTAGCAGTTCAGGCTGGACTGATCTCACAAGGAACAAGGTCTAGACTGATTAGCATAGGCTGGGTCCAAACTGGAGTGGTGTGGTGAGCAAAAGAATGGTGGATGGAACCCAGATCCTTGTGACTGGGGATGAATGATTGCATTGTCCAGCATTCCGTCCATCAATTGTTTCTTTTGCATATGCCGCCCTAAGTGGGAAGGGTATGCCCAGACGTGGGTCCCATGCTCACCACACTCCTGGATTCATGCTAGCCTGGCTGATGAAGGTTGATGCCCTGAAACTGGTCCCAGGATGCCTGTTTACAGTCCAGGCAGGACCTGGCTTGTCAATTCGGGCTGGACTTTTCCGGCAAGGAACAGGGTCATGACTGATTTGCACATGGCTGGGTCCAAACTGGGGTGGTGTGTTGAGCAAGAGAATGATAGGTTTATCTCAGACCTTTGTGACTGGGGATGAATGCTTGCATTGTCCAGCATTCTGACCAACAACTGTTTATTTTGCATATGAAGATGTATTGTGACATATGCCGGTTTGAGTTTGTCCCAAACTGAACGTGCTTCTTCACAACCTGAGAAAGAAGGCTTCACAGTGGTGTGGGCCTTTGAACATTTCAATGTATTGTTGAATGGGAAGCCCTTCACATGAAGAAGATGTAGCCTAAGGGCTAGGGCAGTAGACCCTAATTCTGGAGAAACAGGTTCAAGTCTCAGCAAGGACGCTCAACATCCTGTGATTCTGGGCAAATCACTTAATATCTCTGAGCCTAACATAAAAAAATAAATGTGTTCTTATGTAACACAGCTGGGGCTCATCTAAAGCGCTCTGATACCTGATACCTTCGGGTCAAGTTTGCACTTTATAATACCTCAAAAATAAAAATCAAGCATTGTTGACTATCTTTGGCCATTCAAAGGCAAAAATAACTCCTCACATTGAACATTGAAGTCTGCGATGGCAAGAATACAACTACACCATCGAGCATCATGCAGGGAAAGATCAGAACACTGCTGACTTTTTCTCACAAGTTTTTCTACAGTACCTTCGCACCCATTCTAAGATGGCTATGGCCTACGTTGTAGGTTAACTTAAAAATGAAAAAATACAGACTCCTCTTGGCAATGTCAAAACAGCTCTTTACTGTCGCAGCAGAGAGAGCGGCCTTCTTCACACAAGTAAACAGCCAATCTCAATTTGCTGCTATCAGGCAGTAACTTTTATACACACAGTTAAACAATACTAGTTACAAAAGTTCAAACAATGAATTACTAGGCAGTTACACATTGATACACATTAGTTATGGAAAAACATGAGTACACCTGTGATCCTGGACTTTAACTGAATTCTCTAAACATCCTTTATTGCCGTTCTAACAATGCTTAACTAACTAAGTATTCTTCTACTTTTGAAAGCATGTCTATTTGGGTTGAATGTGCTCCTAAGACCTCTATCAGATTTGGTGTGTTCTTGGCTAAATCAATCTCCTGCTCCCATCATCTAATCATGTTACAATCTATTGAAAATACAGAATATGAGCTTGTGTGCCTGTGTGCTAAGGCCATAAATTACTTCAAGCTTGTCAAACACAGGTTTTCCTTTAACTATGACCTTACAGGTCATGCACTCTGTTCTCATGTGAACTCTTCCCCTTTTTCATCAGCACAAGTTTTTGTCCCGCACTGCTCTTTTACCAAGTATAGCTGTGTAACTCTCTCTGCTTTTGTCTACTGTTAGACTGTTTTCATATTTTATTTCTTCTATAACACCTACATATATTTCATAGTGAAGAAGCACCCCAGCTGTCATTTCGTTGGAACAAATTGCCACTTCCATGAGGGGAAACATCCTTTACGACGCAACTTTTACAACGCAGTGCCTTTACAACGTGGTATTTACAACGACAACCATTACAACGCATTGCGCTGGGGGGCGCTCTAGGATAGGGAATAAGTTTAATTTACTATCCAACACCTTCCCTAGTGTCCACGGGGACTGGAGTTTGAATAGTAAATTAAACTATTCACTATCCAGCACCCCAAAGCACTATGCGTTGTAAAGGTTTTCGTTGTAAACACCGCGTTGTAAAGGCATGTGTGGTAAAAGTATGCGTTGTAACTTCATACATCCTTCCATGAGTCGCAATATTAACATGCTAAAACTGAAAGACATTATTACACATCAGTCTTGGTACCAGCAGTCTCAACCTCTTACCAGTGACAGTGAATACCAAAACTTTTAAAATGTCAAAGATGAACTGTTGATTACTCAGGAAGGTAATATTCTAAGAGGTTCGAGAATTGTCATTCCGGAGAGTCTGCGAAAATAGATAATTGAAGTGGCCCATGAAGGACATCGTGGAATTGTTTACACCAAACAAACTCTCTGAGTCTGAGTCTGGTTTCCAAATGTCGATGAGAGTGTTGAAAGAAAATTAAAAGCCTATCATCTATGTAGCTGCCTGTCATCAAAAACCATTCAACAAACCTTAAAAATGTCAGAGTTGGCAACACATGCATAGGAAAGAATTACCATTGCCTTCTTTGGTTCTCTTAACAACGGACATCACCTGATGTTGATCATTGATGAATACTCCCATTTTCCCTTGCGAGTAGGTCTCTCATCTGTCACTTAAGAGTCATCAAGAGATTATATGGCATCTTTGCATTATGGGGTGTTCCTATGATCTTAAAATCTGTCAACGGCCCACCTTTCAACAGTCAAGAGTTTAGAGACTTTCTCAGTCATCTCGAACGTTTCATGAGTACTCTTAAGAAAGCTGTCCAGCGTGCTGTGCTAGAAAATCTTGACATTATAACTATCTTAAATTCAACTCGTTGAGCTTACTGTTTGACCCCTCACTCAACGACAGGTTAAAGTCCTGCAACCTTGAGGTTGGAAGAGCCATGACGAACAAGTTACCTCAATGGACCAAAAGAAGATCAAATACTCAGGAAGAAGCCCACATGAAAGACTAGGATCGTAAGACGAAAATGAAGGCCTATGAAGACAAGTTTTTACATGCAAAAGATGTTACATTCACTAGAGGAGACTTAGTGCGTGTTCGTCAGCATAAAAAATGAAAGTCTGATGCTCCATTCAATGCTTAACCATTTCATGTTGTGACCAGCAAAGGACACATGGTGACTGCCCAACATCCTGGGAAGGCTATTACGCAAGATTCCTTGCATTTCAGATATGTGGCTCATTGCTTGTCAGGCACTGATGCCAATGTAGAGACTAGGTCTGAAAGAACACATGAAGGCCCCTTGACTGCTGCTGTTTCTACGTCACCAAAGCAGGTCATGGACACTTCTACTGCCTGTACGCAGTTTCTGAAGACACGGTCGGGACATGTGATCAAAGTGCCATAAAGACTCATGGAAGAGCCATGATTATATGTGTGTACCAAATTGTAATTTTTTATTTAACAGAAAGGGAGATGTGGTGTTGTGTGAGTTTGTAATGATGGAACCCTTGTGGCTCCTGATGGTCTCAGTAGAACTGTGACATAAGCGTTAGAGAGTAATGAAGTGACTGCAGATCTAGAATATTGAGTTTGCGATTACATGCAGAAGAATAAAGACGTGTTATATAATATTCTCTGTGTGTGGTATAGTAATTGGTGAGTCTCCAGGCTGGGGAGGACGCCACACCAAAGAACACAAGTTCTAGAAAGCGCCTCTCAATGAAAGAAAGCTGCACGGCCCTAGGAAAATGCCACAGTACTGGGGGGCCTGCTCACTTTTTATTACCAACATATGTAAAGTGTACTGCAGCACAGCTATTGGTGGTGCAGTCTGTCGGCCCACTCTAGAGCATTGCCCATATTATTTTGGGCCCAATCAAAGTATTTTTAGATCACTCAGTACCTGATTTGAGCCTGTTGCAAATAACTGTAAAGCCTTTTCTGTGTGTCTTGAGGTCGTAGGTGGGTACTAGACATTGCCCAACATGGATACAGTTGTTTGCCATTTGGTGTACCTGGGCATAAGATACTATTTTATAACTGCTGAATAACTTGAGTCTTCACTCGTAGCAAAAGAAATGAGCCAACACAATGCCTAATTTTAAATTTACATTGGCAAGTGTTTTATTGCATATTGTCTAGAATAATGGTGCTCTATGAACTTTTAATGAAATATTTTGCTTCTGATTTTGGTTATTCTTTGTCTAGTAAGAAGACTCATTAAGAAATTGTTAAGCACGAAATTCTATTTCACATGTATTAGGCCATGGCCTTAGTTACATAAGACATGCCTCATAGAACATAATCTTCCAAGTAATTTTAGTACCATGCATATTTATCATTTGAAAGTGAAAAGGCTTCAATTTCTCTACAGTGGAGGACAGGATGCATAATGTGCAAAACTCTATCTTTATGAGCTGGTAATAAAAAAAGCAAAAGGGCAACAAAAGTGATTGTGAATGGCAGTGATGCTGGTGCAGGAGTATTGAAACAATAAATAAAGGAATCAAGGAAGAGGAGGAAAATAAAAGAGGTGGATTTTAACTAGAAAAAAGCAAGTGCCATGTTCAAGAACCACATTGAAAAATTGATATTGGTACTGATTTGTTCAGAAATCAGAAAATCAGAAAATGTAACTCAATTAAAATGTAGTTAAATTTACCAAACGTAACTTAATGTGTATTAATACTTATTGGTTCCATGTTATTTTTTCCATATCAAAAAAAGAAAGAAACTTAACATTGCAGCTTTGAACACCTTGCCAAATAAAATGTACAGAATGCATTATTCTACGAAAAAATATAAAACCCCTGATACATTTTCAAGAAACAAAGTTACGACACATTTTTTCAGGAAAATGTAATTAAATATTAAATGCATTTATGATCAACCCTTGCTGTACTTCACTTGCAGGTCAACAGGTCTGATGTATCATTACCTACTCAAACTTGTTGTACGTAATAAGGAAACGTTCTGTGTCTAGGTTAGGGACAGCATGGCTTATTAAAAAGTCTTTAGGGAATAAGCATTTTATCAGGGATGATGTGCCAAATCCGGAGAAAAGCCCTATGGAGTGTTGAAGGCAAAGAAAAAAAGTAGCAAGAATGTAAAAAGTGGAATGATGCATGCCATCTAATCAAAAGGAAAGAAAGGAAGCTCTGCTTCATGCAAAGGACAAACACAAAAAGGAAGGGAATCCATTGAATAAGAAGCAGGCAAATTACATTGGCAAGAAAGCTAACAAATGGTAAGCAATGGGCTAACCCAAAACTCACTGTAGGTATTGGTATTGCACACAATATTTCTTTCAACCCATCAACTTGTAGGCAAGACCTAGAAAAGGCAGTATCTCATGAACTTATGTGACAGGTGTGCAAGCTAAGGTTTCAAATCTAAACTTAAGGAGCCATTTCAGGGGTCCCATTTTATTTCAGAACTATAAGTTCGTTTTAAATGCAAACATCCCATCTCTAACCACTAGTAGTTAATGTCTGCCATATAAGGAACTGAGACAGAGACTTGCATACCTGGATAATGCTCAGCAGAGATGCTGGTCTACACGGCCCACAGACCAAGTCAGGCTATGTCTGTTGGGCTGATACCACATTTGCTTGGAGATGCAGTTGCCCGAATGCATTTTTGTCCTCAATCTCCCCAAATGTATGAAGAACACCTCAAGGGATACATGAGGTGTCATTCGCTCTATTAGTATGTGTCAAGAACAGTATCTTGAAAAGGTTTCGTGAGAATATGCTCACAAGATTTTCTGGTATCCTAACATATTCATCACATATAACTAAAGACAAATACAGAATTATATCAGTATTAATAACTAATCACAACATACTTATATTGACCCTGATTCACACAGGTAACTTACACTTTTTATTAAGTTTCTACTTTCTGCTTATTTACTAAATCAGGCAGTAAGTTACTAAAAAAAAAACAATGGTGAATCCAACACCCACATGGCCAACCACTGGCACTACAACGTCCTCCCATAAAAAATAAAAGAGGCAGCGAATTAAAATAAAACGTCATATGAAAGAATGTTAAAATGAATTAAAGTATGTAAAATAGTTACAAATATAAATAATGTAATGTTAAAAAATATATAAAAATAGTCCATATTTATAATTCCATTATAAAATATCTGACTACCCTATTTTGAATCAAAAAATGAATATAAGAATAAACTTATGCAAACGTGTAATTTACTCAAAAGTGTAAGTTAACTTTCTGAATCAGGGCTGATTCAGAAAGTAACTTACATATTTTATTAATTTTCCCTTTTGAGTAAGTCTACTACTTTTTGCTTACTTACAAAATCTGAATGTAAGTTACTACTTAAAAAAAAACAGTAGTGGGTACATAGCCAACCTCTGTTACTGTAACGTCCTCTCCTAGAGCATAATGGCTAGGGAATTAAAGTAAACCCTCATCATAAATAATGCTAAATTAAATTAAATTAAATTATTTAAAATAATTAAAAATATAAATAAATATACATTCATGTTAAAACTGTATATATAAATAGTACATATTTATTATTCAATTATAAGATGTTTAAATACCTGATTTTGAATTGAGAAAACGAATATAAAAGTATTTTGGATTAATATGTAACTACATAATTTTAGTTAATTTGATGCATCACTTTTAATACTCATTCATGTATAATAATTTTCTTCTTTAAGTAGAAATTTATTTTTTAATTTAAACTTAAAAAAATAGCTTTCATTCAATTTAATATATTATGATTAATTAAAGATGTATTTAAAAATTCAATTAATAGTGTTGCAGTATTTTTTATTTTGTTCAACCTGTAAGATAAATATATTAAATGAATTTACATTAATGTGTAATATAAAAATATTTGTAATATTGTTTGAGTTAAATAATGTTTTTATTTAGATTTTCCTATACTTTACCATGCGGAGATCTCTGCCCCAACTATGAATTCTCCCTATTGCAAAGTATAGGGGATTTTTTCTTTTAAATAGATTTGCCCCTTTTCTCCTCAGATAGAAGATCCACACATTAGACCAATGGTTTTATAAACAACACAAGGTTACAAAATTGGATTTTGTTCTCCTCCAGTATAGTTTCTCCCCGTTCGATAATATTTGCTGTACTAGAAAGAATTGATTTCACATGAGGTTTAAGAGTTACTTAGCGAGGATGCAATTCAAAAGGTAAATCGCTAATCTCACGGTTTCCTCAACAATCTCTTGGCGGTCTGAAATGCAGACAAAGCAATCTCAGTATTAGATGAATTGATTATTGCTGCTTGAAAGTTTAATTGCGGTAAAAAGGTTCGCTCCAACCAAAATATATTGCATCCTACTCCAAATGAACAATATTTCTGCTGTTCAGTACACAAATAAGTTAGTGGGAGTACGATCACAAGGTTTGGCAGCTTTAGCAAAGAACTTCTGGCATTATTGCCCAGACAGAGAGATTTTACTATAAGCTGAGAATTTTCTGGGTCTGTCATACAAAGTAGCAGATTGGTTTATCCAGATTTCTCCACAACAACGGCGGCTTGGCTCTTCATCTCAAAGTGCTTCACAAAATATCCACCTATGAAATCATCTTCAAATAGATTTTTTGGCTTATGTCTCAATCTCAAACTTTTACACTTCTTCAGCTGAAGTTCTGCAACAATGGTATTCAATTCTAAAATGTGTGTTTCCCTCAGTTGCAATGATTGTCAGGACTCTGCTGCATCCCTAAATGGACTTAGCCTCATTGTTGTTGGCAACCCCCATTTGGCATTCCATGGTATGGTTCCCTCAACTTCTGGAACTCCCTCTAGACTCCCCAAGAATCCTGCCCCTTTTTTCTTGCCTTCGATAAGTTCCCATGGTCAACCCCACAATTGTGTTCTCCAGGGCCATCTTCATCTCAAGGGACTGAAGATTTCAGGTCAGCCTGGAGTGTCCTGGAACTTTGGTCCCAGGCATTGTCCCTTATCAACGATTCCAGGGTTCCTTCCATCCATTGCATTTATTCATACACCTGGGCATCCTAGGTTGGCTGGTGTGTAGCAAGAAACATTGATCCCATGTCTGCACCTGACAAGTGGTCAGTTGTCTAGTATCCATTTTTGTTTCCAGTAAAGTTTATAGGACAGTTGACTCTAATTGGTCAGCTATTCCTGTAGACCACATTCAAGTAAAAGAAGAACCGATAGGCATTCACTTATTGGGTTGCAGAGCATTGAAATCAATTGTCTTAAAATTCCACAAAGCTAAAGTATTCATCTCTCTTGGAAATTACTCTTCAATCTTTAATCATGCTTTGAAGATTGTACAAAGCTATGCGCCGTTTTATGTCTTCATTGTTATGAAGCCTAAACTGGTGCTTTTCATCCTTTTAACTTTGCAGTTATTGATTTCATAACAAAACCCTTTCAAACCAGTTTCACCATCTACTTTTGGTAGATATGTCAGGTGGATTATTGCAGAAGCTGGTATAGATGTGTCTTTGATTGGTACCCATTCTGTAAGAGGGGCTACAGCGTCAAAAGGTCATATTGCACGGGTGCGACTTCAGGTCATTCTGAAACCAGCAGACTGGTCAAGAGAATCCTTCTTAAAACTTTTCATTACAAGACAATCATGTATTTTGCAAAGCCATTGCAAAGCTTTAGACTTTTCATAATCAAGCCTAGGTCTTGTAATAGAATGGAAATCTCCCTCACTAAATTGACGGAAGGTTTGGTGGGAGGGATAGCCCTCACTTGTGTTTTTAGTAAAATACCCACCTCCTCTCACTAGTAGTGGAGAATTCCGTTATAAAAATTAACCTGCTACCAACAGAGCAGGTGGTAAGTCGCCAGTGCTGATGAGAGCGCTGCTAACTGAGATACCAACGGTTTCAAACCGCTAGTCCATCTGTTACTGCAGAGAGCCTCTGGAGCACGCTAACTAAATGCCACTTCTAAAGGGAGCTCACACCTTGTGCATCTCCCAACATATGTTTGCCAGTGCACTCATTTCTGAGAGAAGGTACAGGTACAAAGGTGTTCAATCATTAGTGTGAGGAAGCACCCCATTAAGATCAAGTGGGCACAAAAGTGTGCCCATGTGATTTGTATTGCAGAAAGAGTTGCTCTTTGAACCCTGGTGCACTTCAAAAATGTGACCTGGGTGCTCTTCTTGTGAGATTTTGAATGAGTGCAGATAGTGCTGGAAACAACAGGATCACCATCACCACACCTTCCACCGGGCCACACTTACATATACCCAGTGCTTTAAATGGTCCGGTACTGACAGGTATCCAGTACTGGCAATCAATGTTATCACTCTCTGTAGTGGCACTACTGCACTACTCTAACAGCACTACTGGTATTCATGAAAGGTAGGTGCTGGTGAGCACAAAGCTGTCAGAGTGGAACCTATCTCTGACAGCCATGTTGCTCTGTAGCCCTGAGGAGAGCCCCAGCTTAAAATATTCAGACTTGGCTCATTTGTATAATGTCCCATGTTCACAATCAATCACGCTGTTTTTGATTGAGCAAGGTCCATTCATGCATTATGCTATCAATCACATTCACTCTATGGTGTGCATTTGTGCAAACACAGGAATCCAGCCAGCCGGCTGACAGCAGCAATTAAGAAAGGATTGGGAGGTAAGGAGCTTGAAATGGCTTTAATCCCACCAGTCTTTTGTGTGAGTGTCTGATTAGGCCTGTGTTTGCCTACTTGTGTGTGTGTGTTTTCGTGAGAGAAAAGCTAGAGAAAGAGGGAGAGAATCAGGACACTCTCAGGAGGGATTTTAAAGAAAACGTGTGGAATGCTTTGTGTATGCATGTCTGCTTGTTTCTGTGTACATGCATGTAAATGTAAATTGAACTTGTATAGGCGTTTGTACAAATACCGCTGTGGAACCCATCCTGGCTTTCCCTGTGAGGTGTCCACTCCTGGGCACCCCCAAGGTGGAGGCCAGGCATCCTTAGCATTGTGGAGATTACGCAAGCTATTGCCCAGAGTTGCAGAGTGGGACTCCATGATTGGAATAGGCATCGAGGCGAGAATTATCCGATCCGTGGAATTTTGAGCCCAAGACCCGCCGAGGCAGGGAATTGAACCCTGGTCCCTGGCTAGACCTCTGCATCAGGGTCTGCCGCCCTAATCATTGAGCCACACTTCTCCACCACTTCATGAGAATATATAGTTTTGTGCCACACAACAGCGAATAACAGTATGGGATTAAAAAGCTGCAATATTACAAAACAAGGAAATGGTAACATAAAATCATGTTTGCCTTTAATTTTGTGTAACGAGTGTCATATTTCATAAATTACTCTCCTCCAGGAATAACTGATGGTTGAAGGATCAGGTTTATTCAGTACAGAGGATCTCGTCCATCACAACCTGTAGCATAATACCAACTGCCCCAAATATCACAATCCTTACACATAGAATATGACATACATGGATTCTGATGACCTACATAAGCCTGGCAGGGGAAGAGAAATGACATCACACTGCCACCTCAAAAACGCAGTGGCATGTGACAGGCAGGTGACCGGCTGTCACAGATGCATGTCACAATGAGTTAACCTGTTTTGTTTATATAAACGCATTTCTCATGTGTTTTGGTATGAATTGCAACTAGCATAGAAGCAATTAGGTATCATCATGTCTAGCCTTTAACACAGCCCCTAGCCACACCCACTCGCCACACCCGTAGCTCATTTTACTGAGTACCTGCACTTATTTTTCCCATTTAAAGCACTGCATATACCAGATTTTGGAAGCTGTTGGCATAGCCCTGCGTGCCTCAGTCTGCCCTGCGAGAGCATGACTGGGTTGCCAACGACATAACTTCCTCAATCGTAATGACGTGCCAAGAAGTCCCGAAGTAAGATTCACTCCTTCCTTGGCAAAGGTGTGAAAGGGCCAGGGGGCACGCTTATAGGTGCTAGGTAGCAAAGTGGGAGCAGGGAGATCCAGTGACCGAAGCTGAATTTTTTCAAAAGGAAAGGAGACTTTAATAAATAAATAAAGTCTAGTGTTCTGTGCTGTTTGCGCAGCTGTGGATGGGAGGACCGTTTGAGGAAGGAAAGGAAAACCTAGTGACGAGAAGGCTCCCCAAAGAGCACCGGAGAAGGCGGTACTGGGGCTAGTGTCCTGGCTCGTGGGGTTGATTCATCAGCGAAACCAGGTGTGAGGTGTTAAATGTGCCAAGCTGGAGGACTCCCACACAGTAAGTGAACATTATACGCTCTAACTTTTATGTTCATGCATTTTATTAAGCTAATACATCAACTAATTATGTGTTCGGCCTAGCACAGGGGCTCACCTGTGTTTCTCCACGTGCAGGGCCCACGTTGTGGATAGACGAGCGTGTTATTTTCCAGCAGGTGTTAGTAGAAATTGGTAGAGTTCAGAATAAACTTGCTTAAGTGTGTGTCACACTCCCACTGTGCACTTTGTAGATTAGTGCCCCTAAACCCAAGGGACAATTCGCTGAAACTGGTCCGATTATTGAGTTAATTAGCTTCCACCACAGAGGTGTGAAACAAATACCAGGAGGTGCCAGAAAGAAGAGAGTAAGAAAACGGAAAGAACAAAAACAGAAGCATGGTTATACAAATATGTATAAAACAGCCAGTAGGGTTGAATATTTGGCAATCTTTGTTTGGTTAATCAAAGGCGAAACTACATGAGACCTGCTTCAGTGATGATATTAATTGGAACGTCGTTCCTGAGTGTTCTCGAATGTTCTAACGCTTCTGGAGGGTCTGGTTTGGGCCAGTTCTGTGTCGGCGTGTGAACTCACAAATTACTTTATCATCCGATGACGTTTGCTTTTGCGGTAAGAGATGAGTTAATGCACTGACCACCACCATCTCTCACCTTGCCGCAGTCCTAAAGGAAATTACCTTTTGTTCTGCAGTCTTCAGTAGAGGTGGGCGAGCCAACAAATAAACAGGGGGAGCCGAGTCAAAGCTAAGCCAAGGGTCTGGCTGGGTTATTAGGTCCCGTGTGTAATGTTGGGGGCCCTGGGCCCTCATGCTCGCAATCACTGCCGCAGACACAGTGGGCTACATGGTGCAACTGGCCCAGAGCACGTGCGCTCGGCCACTTTTATTTAAGCTGTGTCACCTGACCAGTGACATCAGTGGTGGGTGGGTGCTTAGTGTACAGAAAACGACTAGACCGTGTCCTGCTGGATACTACATCCCTCCCAAACTTGGGGAAAAAATTAAAACAAAGGAAAGTCCAACCTGTGGGAGAAAAAGTACAGTTCGCAAACCCCACGACAAAGTTCAACCTGTGGGAAAGAAACTATACCACAATATAGCATTGGACTCGATGATTTGAAACGAGTCTCTTTGGCGGCTTGCAGGCCGCAGATAGTGTAGTTACTGCATCCAGGACCACAGTTAGTTGTGGCATGGTTCGCAGTTGTTTGGCGGGTCCTGTCTTCTGTCTACGCCGCCTGGACGTTGTTCTCGGTCTTGCCTTTGCTTGGCACCACTGGTGACAGTTGGTAGTTAGAGAGAAGGGTGAAATTATATGGATGTTATTTGTCCTCTAGGTTCTCCTCTTCAGTCCTGGTCCTTGGTGACGTCTCTGGGCAGGCTTCAAAGTGTCTCTTGGCAGGTGAAAAGAGTAGGTGCAAACATCCCTCTCACTAGACTGCCCCTCTCGCCGGTATTCCTCTCTCACAAGATGTCCGGGAGGACCTCTTTGCCAGGCTTCCACTGGACTGGTGTTGTCGGTCAAGTTGCTCCACCATAGCCTTCGGGTCGTGAGCCGGGCACTCCACGATCTTCACCATTGTGTCCTAGTTCCACCTGAAGGTTACGCTGTCGACTCTTTTCTTGCAAGCGGAGCTTACCCCTCCATGGGTCCGGCAGACGCGCCGCTGTGGATCTGTCTCTCTTGCGGGACTTGCTGCCACCAGAGTCCTTTGAGGCCTCTGCTTCCTGGGTTGCCACGGGTCGGTGTGGAGTGGTCAGTTCCTCAGCCGGATGTGTGAGCACTCTCGCCATCCAATCTTCCGCTCGACCCCAAAGGTAGATTGTTGCCAACAGTCCAACTTGCCCTCTTCTGCGTTCGCCACATGGATGGATGGCTCGTAGGTAGATATCTTTGACTTGTGCCACCGGTGTTCTTGCCAGGCCTTGTTATTCAATATACTCTGGTGTTCTAGTGCAGGTCACCATCTTCTTTTTCTGGTGTGTGTGTGTGACTGGTCACACCTCTTCTCTCCTTGTGATTTCTAGTGGCACCGTGGCACTCACTACCCTTCTTCTCCTCCATTCCTTTCATGACGTGGTCGGTCCCTTTTCTTGTCTTAACTACCCAGGCCATCTCCGTGTGGCGTGCACTCCACACGTGTCTCCCTGGTTGCGTCCTACCCTTAGGACACGCCTTCTCTTCTTCCGATGACCAAAACCAGGCATCGCACCTTTCTTCCTGTCGATCCTCCTTTACTTCGGGTCGGTGTTATCAGACCTCTTCTGGGTCCCGTCCATGGACCTCTTCTTGAACTTCATGTTGGTCTTCATGTCAGACTATTCAGTTACTTTAGCTTTGACCTTCTGGCATGTCTTTGCAATCGTGACCTTCTGGCAGATCATCTTCTCCTTTTCTTTCCGGGCGACCATCTGACTGGTCATCTTCTCCTTTTCTTTCCGGGCGACCATCTGACTGGTCATCTTCTCCTTTTCTTTCCGGGTGACCATCTGACTGGTCATCTTCTCCTTCTCCTTTTCTTTCCGGGCGACCATCTGCTGGTCATCTTCTCCTTTTCTTTCCGGGCGATTATCTGACTGGTCATCTTCTCCTTTTCTTTCCGGACAACCATCTGCCTGGTCATCTTCTTCCTTTCCTTTCGGGCGACCAACTGACTGGTCCGCGTCTTCTTTCCTTTTCGGGCGACCATCTGCCTGGTCAGCTTCTTCCTTTCTTTTCGGGCGACCATCCGACTGGTCCGCGTCTGGCGGTGACTTTCTGGCAAGTCATCTTCGCTGTGACCTACTGACAGGTCTCCGAGGACGCGATCCCCGCGTCTCTCCATCATGGTGGCGTGGAGTTCCTTCACTCCTTGCGCGGTCTTGTGCAATGCTGTGCTGTCCTGATGTGTGGAGTTCCTTCACTCCTTGCGCGTTCCTGCGCAGTGTTGTTCTGTCCTGGGGTGTGGAGTTCCTTCACTCCTTGCGCGTTCTTGCGCACTTCCTTGGGTGCAACTTCTTCGCTCCCCAGTGCTGATTTGTACGTTCGTAGAGCCTCTTCAGCGCAGTCACTCCGTGTGCTCTTTCACCTGTTTGCGGTGGCGTCAGACAGCCACAGGGCGCTAATTCAGCACCTTTGTTGGTCCGTGTCATCGGGTACTTGCTGCTTCGGATCGTTGGCCGGAGCTGTTGATGCTGCGGTGAGTGCCTGTGGCCACAAGGCGTCACTGCTCTCTCCGTCTCCGATCATGGCAGTCTTTTCCCTGGAAGTTCTTCCAGTGCTTGATTGCTGACTGAGGCACTCGTGCTTCTCCTTGCCTCACTGTCCTCCTTGCGTTGCTCTTCATTTGCACGTCGCGCTGGAAGTGGCAGCCGCAGACTCCTTGCTGTTGTGGTTGACTACTGCGCTGCTCCGCACTCACTTGCTGCGTGTGTGTGTGCCTGTGTATGGGCGCTACGCCGTCTGTTGCCCCTTGACACAATTGTGGTACTGCCCTGATATCCTTGTGGACTTTTCTCAGTCCTGCAGCTAAGTTCAATTCTGATGGCTGGTGCACTTTTCGCTTTTTACCACTAGATGCATTGTTGTGGCTTGGTTAGCAGTCCTCGTCTTTGTGTGCTTTTCTGGAGTTTTCCTCGATCTCCTCAATGGAGTTGATCTGCCGGTGCTGCAGTAGCCACTCTGGCTTCACTGGTATGCTTGGGGACAGCGGACGACCTGATGGAGGTGCAGGCTTCATGGATTCCAGGTAGGATCTTTATTTTGCAGGGGCTTTGTGAGGAAGGAGTCGGGGGGGACCTCGTTCTCTCGGTGCCCCTCGCAGCTGGCCTCAGTCTTCACGGGCTGTACAGGGGGTTTGGTGCTGCATGCCACTCTGTCTCCCCCTCATTGTTTGTTGCGCTGGGGAGTCTCTTCCACACAGCGCCGCTCTGCTCTGGGGGGACCCAGGGAGAGCCAGGCACGAGCCGGTCTCTTCCTGGGTAGGTTCGCGCGAGAATCAGGAAATCAGGTGGGACTGATTAGGGAACAGATATAAAGGGGTCAGGCTGACGGTTGAGAACTGCGTAGCGGGTGGCTATTAGGGAGGTTTGTTTTGCGACGCTCGTGGTTTCCCTTGTATCCTGGGTCATGGAGGCAGCGGCTGAGGTCCGGAGGGCGGTGCAAATCCTTTGTGAGGCAGGGCGTGAAGACCTGCTGCGGCCGGGTGTCCCGGCGGAGGCGTGGGTCGGCATGGCTCGCCCCCCTCGCAAGGCATCTGAGGGTGTATCCCGGGCGGTGGAGGCCTGTTTATCGCACGACCTGGAGGAGGAGGAAGACGGAGATGCGGCTATGCCGGCTGACGGGCCTGGGCTAGTGTTGCCCGCCGTTGATGTGGAACCCCCACCGGCTGCCTCGGGCGCCTCCCAGCAGGTATGTGCGTTACCATATTTTAGTGCTGGCACACGTGGGGCGCCCGGGGGGAGGAGGGGTCACTCGGCGGGCCGGCAGGCTCCGAGCCCCAGCGGGCTGGTACGAGGGAAGTCAGGGAAGCCTCAGGTGGGCCCCAAGCCCAAGCGTGGGCGGAGCTTGGATGTGCCTGGGCGTGTGCCTTTCCCCCCCCCCTTCGGGGGTACCCCCCGTCCCCTCCTCTGAGGTTCCCCAATTGTCGGCCGGGGCCTCGCCTTACCTGTGGCTGAACGGTCAATGTTTCCTGCTCTCCCCCGCTGTACCGGGGCCCGGTACTACTCCTCACCCCTCTTTTGGCCCCCCTCCCCAGGGTGGGGTTGATGCCCGGTTCCTGCCGGGCGAGTTGCCGGCTTGCTCCCCAATTGACGACACGCCCCCTGCTGAAGTTGTTCTTGCTGCGGGTGCTGCAGCTTTTGGGCTGCCACCCCCGGCTGCCCAGTCCATGGACTCCGGGGTGCCTGACCTGGGGCCTGCCATTTCCACTCCCTCGGCTCCGCGTGGGGGGGGTCCGTTGCCCCAGGGGGCGCACACAGGCACGGGTCCCTCCCTGTTCCCGGTCCCCAGGGGTCGGCCGGGTGCCAGTTCGGGTGGACCTGCGTATGGGTCGGTAGGTAACCATGGTTTGGCGTCGGGGGTTCGTTCCTCGGGGGAGGATGGCGTCTTCGTTTTCGGGGACCCGGTTACGGGGGCTTCTTCTTTGTCTGGCTTGAGCGGCCGCAGTTTTCATGCTGCGCCGTCGGCTGGGCGGCTGTCGGCTGTTTCTGCGGGCCCGGGAACTGTCCACACGGCTGTTTCCAGTGGTGGGCTTCACGGGGGGCTGTCTGGAGCGGATAGCTCTTCTACAGTTTTCGATGTAAACAGCTTTCAGCCTATTGATTGGCAGAATTATGACGGGGGTATTGGTGATGGGGCTATGCCCAGTGGCAGTGACCAAGTTTTATTTTCTGATCAAGCTTTCTGCGGGAATTTTCGTGTTGAGGATTTGGAGGAGGGGGAATTGAGAGAATCAAATGTTGGGCTTTTGGCAGCACGGGCCCAAGGGGGTGGGATGGGGCAACCCACTGTTTCTCGTGTTTTGCAGGAGTCTCGAGCGGACCATGCAGGTGTACGAGGGGCAGTGAGGTCTGGACCTTCGCAGAAAGATCGTGGGGCTGTCACGCTGCCGTCCGAGCAGTTGCCCAAAGGTAAGGATGGGTGGTGGTCTGTGTGGCAACCTAGGGAGAGTCTCCCTGTGAAGAGTACAAGGTCTATTGGTACGGGAGATGGGGTTGTTGAGCGAGTCGCTCTGGCACCGAGGCTTGAGCGGCCGGTATTTTCGAATGTTTCTACTGGGGATGGGGTTGTGGTTGAGCGAGTCGCTCTGGCACCGAGGCTTGAGCGGCCGGTATTTTCGAGTGTTTCTACTGGAGATGGGGTTGGGGTTGAGCGAGTCGCTCTGGCTCCAAGGCTTGAGCGGCCGGTAGTTTCAAATTTTCCTGTGGGGCAAGTTGCCAAAGAAGTTTCTACCGTGGGGACTGGGGGAATGGTTGCCACACAGGTTGCGGAGGATAGTATCCTACCGAAAAAGTTACCTTATTCTGGGGTGGGGATGCCTTTGGGGTCTCATTTGTCCGAAAAAACGAAGAATCTGATATGGTCCGGGGCTTTTGTGGATGTTTTTCGACTCCTCCATAGAGATGTTCAGGCAAAAGAGGGGTCGAAGGAGGAGGAGTTGGAACTGGCTCGGAGGCCTCGTGTTCCGAAGTCTATAGAGAATTGGACTTCAGCCTTTTTGATTTATGCCAGTGTTTATTGTCAACGTCATCCTGAAAAAGCAATTGATATGTTTAAATATGCTGATATTGTCCGCAAGGCCCACAGTTATTTTGGTGGTTTTGCCTGGTTGTCTTATGATGATGAATTCAGGGCCCGCATGAGCGCTTTCCCCGAGCGTTCATGGGGCGAGGTTGATTCTGAATTATGGTTACAGTGGATGGCATCGGCTAATCCGTCTGCTACGACCCACACGGCTAGCGGACAGCCAGTGTATTATCGGCCCTTTCCAGCTCGCCCCGCTCAGTCTGGGGCGGGGGTTTGGGGCAGAGGTCAATCAGCCACTTGCTGGCACTTTAACCGGGGTTCCTGTAACAGGCCAGCTTGTCGGTACAAGCATGAGTGTTCTCAGTGTGGAGGAAAGCACCCCCTCACCCACTGTTTTCCTGGACAACGAGTGGGCGACCAGGGACGAGGTTCAGGGGGTAGGGGCCAGCCGCAGCAGTCTGTTCACAAGGGCTCCTACTCCTATTAGACAGACGGTTCTCGATCTCTGGCTAGTGGATTATCCGGATTTTGAAGCCGCTAAGATTTTGTCTTGGGGTTTCAAAATTGGTTTTCGGATCGGGTATCAGGGGCCCAGGGTGGGTAGGTGGTCGGACAATTTGAAGTCTGTGAAGGAGAGTCCCCAGGTTGTGAGAAAAAAGCTGGATGCCGAACTTGCGGCTGGTAGAATTGCTGGTCCTTTTGTGTCTTGTCCTCTGCCTGATTTGATTGTTTCGCCCCTGGGCGTGGTGCCCAAGAAGGCAGCAGGGGAGTTTCGTCTTATCCACCATCTGTCCTGGCCAGAGGGTACCTCCATTAATGACTTCATCGATCCAGCCGACTCAACCGTTACTTATGCCTCGGTGGACGATGCCTTACGGCTCGTGCGCCTGGCAGGTGTTGGGGCGTTGCTGGCGAAGAGCGACATTCAGTCGGCTTTTCGGCTACTGCCCATCCATCCTTGGGATTTCAGTCTTTTGGGAATGCAGTTTGATGGTTGTTTCTACGTGGATCGAGTGTTGCCCATGGGCTGTTCCGTGTCCTGCTCCCTTTTTGAAGCTTTCAGTACCTTATTGCAGTGGAGAGTCACTTTTGTTACTGGCCACTCCCTGGTCTGTCATTACTTGGATGATTTTCTTTTCATTGGGGAAGGTCGCTCCGGGCAGTGTCAGTCGGCTTTGAACAGCTTTCAGGCACTGGCGGAGGAATTGGGCGTTCCTTTGGCGCCTGACAAGACTGAAGGCCCCTGTACGTCCCTGGTTTTCTTGGGGATTGAAATTGACACGCTGTCTATGATGGCGAGATTGCCTGCACCTAAAGTGAAGGAAATGTCTGATTTCATACAACTGGTCTTGGGGGAACGGAAAGTCGCTTTGAAAATTGTCCAGAAGATGTTGGGATACCTAAATTTTGCTTGTCGGGTTGTGCGGGCGGGTAGGACCTTCTGCAGGCGTCTGGGGCTGTCCATGTCCGGTGCGACCCTTCCCCATCATCGGGTACGCATTACCGCCGCTGTCCGTTCCGATCTGACAGTCTGGCTTCAGTTTCTGCAGGATTTCAATGGCGTGTCCTTGTTTTTTGCGGATGAGGACATGTTGTGGCAAGTACAGTTGTTCACTGATGCTTCCGGGGCTCACGGCTTCGGGATCTTTTGGGACGGTAGGTGGTGTGCGGCCGGATGGCCGGCGCACTGGCAGGAACAAGGCCGTAGCATTGCCTTTCTTGAGCTCTTCCCACTACTGGTTGCTTTGTATCTGTGGGGGGATGAGTTTCGGAATAGATCAGTTCTGTTTCATGTGGACAACTTGGCAGTTGTACATCTTGTCAATCACCAGAAGGCTCGTGATTTGAGGGTGTTGCGCTTACTGCGCGCATTCATGCTACGGTGTCTGCAATTGAATATTGTGTTTAAAGCACGGCATGTTCCCGGTACCTCTAACTGCATCGCTGACTCTTTGTCTCGATTTCAGTGGGCAGAGTTCCGCAAGTTAGCTCCTGGGGCGGACCTGGAACCAACAGCGATCCCACAGTACGTATGGGACCTGGGGGATTGAGGGTTCACCACTTGGTCGAACAGTCGGTGGCTGCCTCCACGAGGCGGGGGTATGTGAAGGCTTGGAGTGAATTTCTGCAGTTCGGTAAGGATTGGGTGGGACCGTCTGGGGCTGTTTGGTCTGATGAACAGGGCATCTTGCAGTTTGTGTTGGCATGCGCTGGGGCGGGCTTTTTCCCGCCTTGGCAGCTTTGGTTTCCCAGTGTTTGGGGGGCCCTCCGGATCTCCTGGTGCTACATCTGGGAGAGAATGATCTGGTTACTTTATCGGGGTTGACTTTGTTGAAACTCATGAAGCAAGACCTGGAAATTATAAGAACCACATGGGTGAACACCATGTTGATATGGACTGAATTTGTGCCTCGTCTACAATGGCGTGGAGCGAGGAACCATTCCGCTCTCGAAAAGGCCCGGAGAAAAGTGAACAGGACGATGCGACCTTTTTGTCATAATTTGGGTATATATTGTTTGAATCATTATCATTTACAGGTCTCGGAACATCATTTATTTTGTGAGGACGGAGTGCATCTCTCAGCTTTGGGTCTTTCTTTTTACCTGTTGGAGCTCAGGGATTTGATTAGTAAAGTTCTTCAAGTTCAGTTATGGTGTGCCCCTTCCTGTTCTTTTGGTGGGGCAGGAAAACACTAAAGGTTTTCCTGGGTGGCGGGGTTTTTGTAGGGGGGGTGGGCAGCCTGGAGCGGGTTGGCCATCCTGAAGGGTAGCGTGGGTAGGTTAGGGGTAGTAGGTAGGAGTTTTCGTTCTGGGTTTTGGGATTCAGTTTTTGCAAGATCATTGTACAGTTGGAATTTGTAAATAAATAAATAATGAAATGTGTTTCGTGAAATTATGATGCACCTGTCCTAAAATAAAGTGGCCTTTTTTGCTCCTAAAAGAAAGAGGTGGACAATGATTTCTTGCGCGAGGGGGGACCCAGGGAGAGCCAGGCACGAGCCGGTCTCTTCCTGGGTAGGTTCGCGCGAGAATCAGGAAATCAGGTGGGACTGATTAGGGAACAGATATAAAGGGGTCAGGCTGACGGTTGGGAACTGCGTAGCGGGTGGCTATTAGGGAGGTTTGTTTTGCCCCACCCACCCTCCCTCTTTTTCTTTTACATTTGGGTGGGGGGTGTTTTTTCTTCTTCTGCGGTACTTTAGGTGCTGCTCCTTTCCTTAGCCTGCCACAGTTAGGATGGGTGCATGTGTGCTAACTAGAGGCGGGGTTTTTGTAGGGGGGGTGGGCAGCCTGGAGCGGGTTGGCCATCCTGAAGGGTAGCGTGGGTAGGTTAGGGGTAGTAGGTAGGAGTTTTCGTTCTGGGTTTTGGGATTCAGTTTTTGCAAGATCATTGTACAGTTGGAATTTGTAAATAAATAAATAATGAAATGTGTTTCGTGAAATTATGATGCACCTGTCCTAAAATAAAGTGGCCTTTTTTGCTCCTAAAAGAAAGAGGTGGACAATGATTTCTTGCGCGATTACCGCCGCAGCTTCTTTTCACTCCGCTCCCCTCGCTCTTGTCCTGTGCTGCGCTGGGGCTAGAGAGGGTGCTGGGGAATTCTGGCTTGATGCAGGTAGTTTCACTCTGAGCCTCTGATCACGAGGCGAGCCACCTCGCTGCCTTCCCTTTTCACGGGCTGCGTGGGGGTGTAGCTGGCGCCGCCCAGGATCCACAGCCTCTCCTTCTCACCCCCACCCCTCCCTTGGCAGCCTCAGTGTTTGTTTCGCTGCGCACCTGAGGGGGGGGGGGGGGGGGGGTTAGCTGTGCTCACAGTTCTTCGCGGGTTGGCTCCGCTTTATTATTGACGGTGCCCGGCAGCTTTTCCACACGCTGCGGGCTCATTACCCCAACGCCGCGGCAGCTTCCATTACACGCTGCGCGGCGGGGGTCGCTGCAGGCAGGCCGCGGGTGGGCTCCCCGAGTCGTGCAGTATTATAGATTTACTTTCAGCCACAGCGGGTGGGCTCCGCTTTCATTGTTCTCCCGCCGCCGCAGCTTCACACTACACACGCTGCGTGGCGGAAACTGGGGACGCTCCTAGCAGGCCGCGGGTGGGCTCCGCTGGCCTTGCTTTGTCCACTGTTCATGGGGGGCCGCCATTGCGTTCGGCAAGGCACTGTGAGCATGCGGGTGGGCTCCGCTTAACTGTTCAGTCATTAGTGGGGGTCGCTTTTGCACTTCGGCTCACCTCCAGCCGGCAGGCCACTCTTGATCCGCAGGTGGGCTCCGCGAAGGCTTCAGTACAGGTGGGCACAGTCGCGGCCTTCGTGGGTGGGCTCCGGTCGGTCCGCTTATCTCCTCGGGGCACCGCCACGGCAGGGCGGCTTGCAGCAGGTCGGAGATGTGCGGGGTTGGCTCCCGGTAACCTTCTCTTGTTTCCTTAGGCCCGGGGCACGGCACACGCCCCGCCAGCCTCTCGGCGGCCGGCGCCGCTTCCCCGGAGGGGTGCCCTCCACATGGACAGTTCCCTTCTTCTTTCCGGGTTTTTTTTCCGTTTATCTGCGGCACGCGTGGCTAGCGTCTGCCCTCCTCATCGATAATGTAATGTTGGGGGCCCTGGGCACTCATGCTCGCAATCACTGACGCAGACACAGTGGGCTACATGGTGCAACTGGCCCAGAGCACGTGCCCTCGGCCACTTTTATTTAAGCTGTGTCACCTGACCAGTGACATCAGTGGTGGGTGGGTGTTTAGTGTAGGGCATACAGAAAATGACTAGACCGTGTCCTGCTGGACACTACACCGTGCACGTGCCCAGCACTGAAAATCTGTTATATATGTAAATCAGACAACTAATGCGTTAAATATTACCAATACTCTACAAAATAAAAAAAAGGGTTTTTTAACGTGTGGAAGCTTTGACATTAATACGTCACATTTTAGCACGGCATTGTGAAGTACTTCTTAAAAGGGTTGTTCAAAAGAGGAGGGCTGTGGCCAGTGAGCCAACATGGCACACGCAATCTGCTAGAGCTTCCCTGCAAATCCCTCATTTCTCCTGCTCTACATCCTGCATCCGACCCACCTGCACGAGTGAAAGGTGGGAATCTGCTGATGTTAACCCGCGGTCACTATTGGGGGCCTTCAACTGGTATGAACGAAGAGGCAGACTGCGAAATCGGCATATAATGAACTACGGCCTACCCAGCAGCGAGGCAAATGTGGGACCGCAGCCATAATCGCTGAAAGCCTGTGGAAAACGCGGTGACTCCGGGTGCTCAGGCGAAAAGCGCCTGCACCCGCCGTGGTTATCGAGATGCTGAGCCGGGACCACTGAACCGTGAGCACTGCTTCATTGTCCGGTGAGGTTGACCTGCGGAATGCCCAGATCTGTGCTTGGGCCCTCCATAGAGCTAAAGCGGAGAGCTCGAGCTGCGTAGCACTGCAGTAAAGGCCTGCAGCCTGCCCCGCCGGGCAGCGGCTGCGTGACTGAAGTGGCCGCCTGAACAAAAACCCCATGATAATTCTGAGACTGCGCACTCCTGGACCCCTGGAAGAAGGGGCGCACAACAGACACAGCCTCCATAACATCAGAAGCAACGGACTGGAGACCGTCGCGGCCTACGCTCAATTCTCGGAGGGCCTAAATATTGAGCTTGCTGGCACTTGTGCGTCGTAACCCCTGAGGTAGACGCAGTGAAACGGGGTGCCATGCCACAGGACCACTCGGTCCTGCACTAATTTGCCAGGGAGTCCCCAACAACCTTCCACCGGAGCGGGGACCATCGGAGGCTGTCCAGAACGCGCTGGTATTGCAGGAGCTGGCAGCTCCGCCTTGGGCACGTGTGTAGGTATTCTGCTTGCTGCAACCCGTGCCTGCGCTATGCAGTGGCTGTGCCCCGTGGCTCCTGCCTCACAAGCCACCACTTGTGCTAGGACATTCCACAAAGGCCTCCTTACTTTGTGGGCTGCCAGCCTTGGTACTAAGCCTGCAAACGTGTGACTGCTCAGGCAGGAGGCCAGCTGATGGCCCGCAGACACACAACACGCACTTTAATAAGCAACAGTGCACACCTGGGAACTCAAGACCGACTGTACACTGCGCCTCGCTGCCTCCCCAACTGGACTGCATAGGCAAGGAGTCTCTTGTGTGAGCCTTAATATACAGTGACACTGGAAACTCTGGGCCTTGTGGATTGAGTCCAATCGTTGCTGGAGGCCTCGGCTGAGCCAACACAGAAGATTCTCAAGCACCCCTGTTGCTGCCTGAGGAGGTGCATGCCTAGTAAATCGCCTGTAAATCATATCCTCTTTGGGTAGAGATTTCTGGATTGCATAAGCGATTCAGTGAACCCACGCTGTCAGCCCATGTGAAGGTTGCCACAGACCCCGTAAGTAAGGCCTCTGCCAGATGTGCTACTGCAGTCCTCAAACTCACGGCATCGACCACTGGGCACGAAAGTCTGCGTTCTCCAATAAACTGCAGTAGCAGCCGGTGAGTACAGTAAGGAGCAGGACCTGCATGGTCGCCTAAAGAGGGACCACTCACAGAGCATGTGATGTGTACCAGCCGGAAGCCCAGAATATAAGTGCAATCTCGTGGTGGTACTGCAGGGGACCAAGCACCGGTCTAGCAGGCGGCTGCCTGACAGACATGTAGCCCCGTCAAGGTGAAACACGCTTAACCTCAGGCGTGGCCGCTCACCACCGATTTCCCCCCAGCAAGAGCTTTGTTATGGAGTGACTGGCCACAACGCTTCATGCTGCATTGAAAGTGTCACCCATGTATCCTCTTTGGAGAGTTTGCATCACTGATACCTACTCTGGAGGCGATGAATCCTAGAAGGGGGTTCCCGCCGGCGCTGTGCACCAAGTAAGACATCATCAGGGGCACGGGGTGCCAGTGAATCTCAATGTTGACCCTACTGACACGCAAACAGACAGCAGGGATGTTTTTGAACTCATAACGAAAACGTGGAATACGTTGTTGCGTGTCCGCTTCCTATTAGGGGTCAATGCTGTCTGCCCAAAAGCTCGCCAGGGGACTTCTCCATACAAACAAGCAGCAAAATGCGGCGAGGGCCAGCATTTTGAACTCAACACATGGGAGACAATGCTAATGTAGACACTTTGAGCGCAACGCTTGCAGATGAGCTGGACTCAGCACTGGTTGCCGTAGAAAAAATCAGGACCACACTGGATCAGACAAGAACATCCCTTGAATCTCGGATCGACAAGGTCACCTTACACTTTACCCTATTACGCGCTGACCACAATAAACTGGCGAAGAAAGTCCAATCACATGATCACTCTCTGTCAGAGCTGAAACCCATCACCCAAAGCTATGCCGCTGCCTTGCAAGACATCCTAGACCGTATGCATGCACTAGAGGACAGAGTTGATGATGCTGAAGGGCGCTCTCACCGAAACAATGTCCGGGTAGTGAGCCTTCCGGAGGAGAGGAGGGCCGGACTCTGAAACCCGCCCAAGGCCATTCCTATTCAAACTCTTAAACTACAGAAACCGTGATGCAGTCTTGCGCGAAACCCGCAAGATCTTCGACCTCCAGGTCAGCGGGTATCCAGTTATGCTATTCCCGGACTATACGGCGCAGGTCCAGAGACGGAGAAGCACCTACGCGGCTGTGAAGCGCCAACTGCAAGACCTAGACCTCCCATACTCCCTGCTGTTCCCCGCTAGACTCAGGGTGGTAGCCAACGGAGTGGCCCGTTTTTTTGCCTCACCAGCAGAGGTCTGAGACTGGCTGGAGAACTCGGGCTTGTCGACAGTTGTGCGCCCCTCAGATGCGGAGACACCCAAGCTCAAAGACAGGAGGACAAGTTGTCGTGGGCAATGGAAGAAAATGGGAAGCGCGTCCACAATGACTGCGGCACCGAACCCAGAACAAAGCCGTTTGGAGCGCAGCGACGCCTCGGAAGTAGCAGCGACACTGGGGACACAGACATATCGTGAGAGCTGGAAAGTAAGCTTCTCTGGATCTGACACTGCTAGCGGCTCATCTACCCCTAGGCCTGAGGATATTGGCGGAGTGCCACTGCCGGAAGTTACATTGCAGACTGCAGATGGCATCATATGAACAAATTGCTACCGACAGGAACAGTGAAGAATGCAGTGCACACAAGTAGTGACTCTCTTATGAGATTGACTGTATTGCTGATCACTTATTACAATATAACTTCGCCGCCACTGTCTCAATCCACCACATACATGTACTCCACACTCCGGCCATGACCGCCACAGCACAAGAATAACGTATGCACACACTAGCGCACAGGTTGGGGAAGAGGGTGACAATTCCGCGTCACGGAGGAATAGGTGACACTCCTAGTAAGGCATACACTGCCCATCCCCACACCAGTCTTCACAATGGAATAGTTACTGCCACTGTTGGGCAAATAAATAGTTTTGATGACCCCCACTCTGGCGTTCACCCTAAGAGTTAACATGGTTCAAGTTCATGTTCTAAGTTCTAGTTTCTCAAGGTCAGCCCAAACCCCCCGCACACATTACCCTCCTGTAGGTACATGGCCTACCCCATTCCAATTGGATCGATATAATAATCATACATGACACAGGTTCAAGTGACCCGTGGAATATACATGGCATGCACACACCTACTCGCCGTTATTCTATATTCTTGTACTTACAGCAACATAAGGCAAGAATTGCGTTACTCCAAGAAACACACATGTCAAGAGTTGAGTAGGAGAGCTTGCATAGGAGGTGGAGAAGCCAGATAATCGGCACCACATATTCAGCACATGCGCAGGGCACACTGATATGGGTGAGAGCGGGAATCCCTTTTGTTCGCAAGGAGGACACATGTGATGCATAATAAGGCCCTAAGAGTTGGTAGGATTGGCCATCCTACCAGAATGAGTGGTGCAAAGCGAATCCCAGCACCACGTACATTTCAAAGGGCTGCTTCCAGCACACATACAAAAGAATCTGACACTAGTCTTATGTCACCCCAGACTTCTTGGAGCCATAACAGGGTAAGGGAAGAACTTCCCAGAACCAGATGTGGTGGTAGTATAGGGAATCCCACCACTTTAAAGGTTGGCACCAGGTATAAATATTGGACCTCCAAAGCCACTCTTCAGTACACTCCTGGGCTTGCAGACATTACAAGAGGAAGGGATGCCTTGTTCCTCATAACAGCCTCCCTTTCACATCTACACTGAAAAAGGCTTGAAGATGTGAATAGAAAAAGGGCAACAATATGACAGTTAAAAACACATTTTTATATTTGTATGATATTGCAAGCACTCTACATTCCTATAAAATGGCTGAACCTAGCCAATATGCTACTGGGCTGCAAAGTTGGTCGCAGGGCCCTGTTGGATTGGCCCTCTCTATGCAAGGTCACGCCCAAACGTTTAGTCTTCACCTCTCCTGTTTTTCGGAATTTGTTTTTTAATCATAAGGACTCTGTGCACTTTTACTACTGCCAACCAGGGCTAAAGTACTTGTGCTTTCTCCCTAAAACATGGTATGATTGACTCACACCTGATTGGCATATTTAATTTACTTACAAGTCCCTGGTATACGGAACTACATCTCCCCAGGGCCTGTACATTAAATGCTACTAGCGAGCCTGCAGCAATCATTGTGCAACCCACTAAAGTAGCCTTTTAAAATATGCCTCAGGCCAGCTATTGAAGCCTGTAGGTCAGCTATAAAACTGCCATTTGACCTGGCAAAACACAGTTTGACTGGGCTAAACCTGCCTTTTTTATAGATATGTCACCCCTAAGGCAGTGACGGCTTCTCCGCTAAGTTTGAGGAGTGTCGCCCCACTGTTCAGCAAACACTGCAAAGTTTTTTAAATAAAATGATAATAATTATTATTATTATTTATTTTTGTAGAGCGCGTAGTCACCCAGAGGTATCCCAGCGCTAGGAACCCTAATTCTACAGTTCAGCGGGCCAGGGGCAGAGAGAAAAGGAGGAGGGGACGGGGGGGACGAAGATTCAGAATAAAGGGAGGGCATAAAAAAAACATTAGGGGAAGAGATGAGTCTTTAACTGCTTCCTGAAGCGCAGATATTGTGATTCAAGTCGCAGGTCACGGGGGAGTGAGTTCCAGAGGCGCGCAGCTTGGACCGAGAAGCGTCTTCCTCCTGATCGGGCTTTCTTGAATCTGGGGGTGTTGAGGAAGTTTTCTGCGTCTGAACGGAGGGATCTTGTAGTTTTATAGGGGGTGATGAATTTGCTAAGGACTGGGGGGCCTTGATTATGCAGTGATTTGTGGACTAGGCATAAGGCCTTGAATTTGACTCGCTCCCTTATGGGGAGCCAATGGAGGAGTTTGAGAGCAGGTTTAGCAGAGGTTCTGGCCGGGGTATTTGTGATAATCCGGGCAGCGGTGTTCTGAATTCTCTGAAGCTTGTTGAGGGTCGCTTCAGGAGCGCCCAGATAGATCACATTGCTGTAATCCAGCCTCGATATTATAAGGCCTTGGATTAGCAATTTTTGGGAATTGGAGGGTAGGAGGGGCAGGACTTTCCTCAGAGATTTTAGGAGACCAAAGCAGGTCCCGGCTACCTTCTTTGCTTGTATAGTGAATGAGAGATCGGAGTCGATCCACACACCCAGACTTTTTACCTCTGGCCCAGACAGGCTGGCCAGATGTCCGGGGAGAGTGAGATTCCTTTTGGGCCAAGCAGAAGGACCTCGGTTTTCGTCCCATTTAGCTTTAGGGCTGATCTATTCATCCAACGGTGGACCTGCGTGAGGCAGTTGAATAGGTCAGCTGTATGTTGTCTTGGGTGGGACAAAGACACCACTAGTTGCGTGTCGTCAGCGTAGCTGACGACGCTCACTCCGAATGGGGTGATAACCTCCTCCAATGTGGACATATAGATATTAAATAATGTGGGGCTCAGGGAGGAGCCCCACAATAACAAGAGTTATTATAATTTTCTTTTTCTTTAAGGCACACCGCCGTCACAGCAGAGTCAGGAGTGGTTTACACTCCCTAAGTGCGCATGGCCAGCCCTTTTGGGCCAGACAAACCATAGTGCGTACTTAGCATGTTCTCCACCGGGCTGTGTTGCACAGTCCGGTGGAGACCTTGCCCACTAAGCTCCGCCTACAATCTAATAAGAGCAGTTTCAGAAAGGCATTGAAGATTCAGTGACTCATTCATTAGCCCAAAAACAATCGTGAGCGTCGTCGAGGCTGGACAGGTGTGCCTTCTTCCCAACTCTACCGTGGAAAATCAGCTGTGATGCTGGATAGAGGCCTTTGCATCCTTGACTTTCACGAGCACAATACCCGTGACACAAGAAGCATGTGTGAACTCGCATGGAAGCCCTGCCCGTTTGGCCCCGCCCACACACTCGCGGTTTGCACCGTCTTCCCGCCATTCACCCACTATGATGGACAGCTCACTCAAGAGACCCCTGCGCCCTTCGGGGTGATTGCATAGTAACACACACATGGTCGCTCGAACTAGTTGATGCTCAAATTCAGTGACTCATTCATTAGCCCAAAAACAATTGTGAGCGTCGTCGAGGCTGGACAGGTGTGCCTTCTTCCCAACTCTACCGTGGAAAATCAGCTGTGATGCTGGATAGAGGCCTTTGCATCCTTGACTTTCATGAGCACAATACCCGTGCTGTTCTTGTGACCAGGGGCTTCTCTCTCTTCATCTACTGAACTGATCTTTCTCAGACCTTTCAAACACACAAGAGGCATGTGCACTCGCATGAAAGCCCCGCCCCAAATCCGCGGATCCGCAAATCCGCAAAATCCGCGGATTTTGCGGAACACGACACTTGATAAAAATAGAGTTAAACGACTCTATGCAGAAATTATAAAAACATCATCACATAAATGTGTTAAAAAACATGAATGAAACATGTATATGCAAAATTACTAACCAATTGATCGAAAGAAAGACCTGCTCAAGTTATATAAAGACATATAGGACAGACATTTGGTGGGAGAGAAATTAAACAAACACAGACAGTCACAATTGGTCATTAAATTATGCACATTAAATATCCAATCTAGCTCAAACCAAAACCCGACTTCTTCTCGATGTTCTTGGGGCGAGTTTGGTAGTTTAATTGTGCACTGTTTGAATGGCCAGCCAGGGGTGGCAAAAGGTATGCTGCAGCCCCTGGTAGGCCTTGGATGCACCTATGCCCTGGGTACCTATAGTACACTGTACAGGGGCTGATAAGGTACCAAATTGGTGATGTACCTAAAGTACATGTATATGAATTTAGAGAGAGAACAGCAGGCTGTGGGTCTGATTAGCAGGCCCACAGCCACATTATGTCGAAAACCAGTGAAGCAAAAAGCAAAAATCTGGGGTGACCATAGGAAAGCAGAACCTACTCTCCTACATAACCCCGCCCCCCCCCCCAAACGCAGGGACATTAAACTTAACCTTGACCAGATAAGTCTTCATGTTCTAAGTGGAAATACCTGGAGAGACCATCTACATTGCCATGGTCAGTCCCTGATCTGTGTTCCACTGTAAAGTCCATCCCCTGTAGGGAAATGGACCACCTGAGCAGTTTGGGATTCTCACTCTTCATCTGATTTAGCCACAAGAGGGGTTTATGGTCTGTCTGAATTAGTAAGTGAGTGCCAAACAGGTATGGTCTCAACTTCTTCAGGGCCCAAACCACAGCAAAGGCCTCCCTCTCAATGGCTGACCAACGTTTCTCTCTAGGGGTCAACCTTCTGCTAATGAAAGCAATGGCCTGGTCTTGACCATCTATATTAAGTTGTGAAAGCACAGCTCCCACCCCCAACTCAGAAGCATCTGTTTGGACATTGAACTCTTTGGAGTAGTCAGGACTCTTCAGGATAAGTGCAGCGCACATGGCCTTCTTCAGGTCATCAAATGCCTTTTGACAGCTAACTGTCCACTGAACCTTTTTTGGCATCTTCTTGGATGTCAGATCATTCAATGGTGTCACAATGGACCCATAGTTCTTCACAAATTTCCTGTAATACCCAGTCAGGCCCAAGAAGGCTCTGACTTGTGTCTGGGTAGTTAGAGGAGCCCAGTCCTGTATGGTCTGGATCTTGCTCTCCAATGGTTGAACCGGACCCCCACCTACTAGGTGGCCCAGGTACACAACCTTGCTCTGCCCTATCTGGCACTTAGTAGCCTTGATAGTCAGGCCTGCCTTTTGCAGGACCTCCAGAACGTTCTTCAGGTGGATCAGGTGATCCTCACAGGTGGAGCTGAAGACAGCAATATCATCTAGATATGCTGAACAAAAGTCATCCAACCCAGCAAGGACTTGATTCACCAACCTTTGGAAAGTGGCAGGTGCATTCTTCAAACCAAAGGGCATTACCACAAATTGATAATGTCCACTGGGGGTTGAGAATGCTGTTTTGACTTTAGACTCCTCAGCTAACCTCATTTGCCAATATCCAGCTGTCAAGTCAAATGTGCTCAGAAATATGGCAGAAGCCAACTTAGCTATGAGCTCATCTGCCCTTGGAATAGGATGAGCATCTGTCCTAGTGACAGCATTGAGACCTCTATAGTCCCCACAGAACCTCATGTCTCTCTATCCATCTTTGGTATGAGGTTTTGGCACATGGACTACTGATCTGGCCCAGGGGCTCTCTGATGGCTCAATTACTCCAAGTTCAAGCATTTTCTGCACCTCAGCCTTTATACAATCGCTGACATGGTCAGGTTGCCTGTAGATTTTATTCTTCACAGGCAGACTGTCACCAGTGTCCACCTCATGGGTGCACCAGTTAGTTTGACTGGGTGTAAGAGAAAACATATGTCTATGAGCCTGCAACACCTGTCTGCAGTCCCATTGCTGTTGGTCAGTTAGGCTGCCTGCCAAGGCTACTCCATCCACTGAACCATCATCAGGGTTTTGGGATAACAGGTCTGGGAGAGGGTCACTCTCTTCCTCCTGGTCCCCATCTGTAGCCATGATTAAACCCATGTCTGCCCTGTCCACATATGGTTTCAATCTGTTTACATGGAGCACCCTGTGGGGCTTCCTAGGGGTGTCGAGGTCCACCAAGTAGGTGGCCTCTCCCTTTTTTCCAGTATGGTGTGGGGTCCAGACCATTTGTCTTGGAGAGCTGCTGGGGCCACTGGCTCCAACACCCACACCTTCTGCCCTGGCTGGTACTCAGTCAGAACAGCCTTTTGGTCATGCCAAGCTTTCTGTAATTCTTGTCTGGCCTCCAGGTTTTTGGTTACCTTCTCCATGTATTCAGCCATCCTGGAGCGGAGACCAAGTACATAGTCCACAACATCAAGTTTAGGCTTTTTGAGAGGTAACTCCCATCCTTCCTTCACAAGACACAATGGACCCCTTACAGGATGGCCAAACAAAAGTTCAAAAGGGCTGTAGCCAACCCCCTTCTGTGGGACCTCTCTGTAAGCAAAGAGCAGGCAGGGTAAAAGGATGTCCCATCTTCGCCTGAGCTTTTCAGGTAACCCTTTTATCATTCCCTTCAGGGTATGCTTGAACCTTTCAACAAGCTCATTGCACTGTGGATGGTAGGGTGTGGTAAACTTAAAGTTCACTCCACACTCTTTCCACATTACTTTCAAATATCCAGACATGAAGTTGGTACCTCTGTCTGAAAGTACCTCCTTTGGAAAGCCCACTCTGGAGAATACTCCAAGCAGGGCCCTTGCCACAACAGGTGCTGTTGTGGTCCTCAGGGGAATTGCCTCTGGGTACCTGGTGGCATGATCCACTACCACCAGGATAAACCTGTGCCCAGATGCTGTTTGGGGATCCATTGGTCCAACAATGTCTATCCCAACTCTCTCAAAGGGAACCCCCACCACAGGTAATGGTATCAGGGGGGCCTTTGTGGTGCCACCTGATTTGCCACTGGCTTGGCAGGTGTCACAGGCGCGACAAAACTCCTTGGTGTTCTCTGACATGTGAGGCCAGTGAAAGTGAGGGACAAGTCTTTCCCAAGTCTTGTTCTGGCCTAAGTGTCCTGCTAGGGGAATTTCATGGGCCAGGGTGATAAGGAAACCCCTAAATTGCAGAGGTATAACCAACCTCCTGGTAGCACCAGGCTTGGGGTCTCTAGCCTCTGAATAAAGGAGCATATAATCCCAATACACTCTATGGGTAGCTTCAGCATTCCCAGCAGCCTCAGCAGCAGCTTGCTGTCTGAGGGGTTCAAGAGAAGGGCAAGTTAACTGAGCCTGCCCTAGAGGGTCGCCCCGTCCCCAGAAACTCAACCTGATCAGGTTCAAGCTCTTCTGAGACAGTCTCCTCTTGGATCACAGCATCAGCCTCCTGTGAGGGTTGATCCTCAATCTGGGGCAATTGGGAAGGCACTGCCTTAACCCTCTTGCTATTCCTCTTGGGTTGTGGTTGGTCTATAGTTTCAAGATCCACCACAGGTTCAGGAAGGCACTTCCTGGCCTGGGACCTGGTTACAGCAAGGACATGTGTTGAAATACCTAGCATCTCTGCATGAGTCCTGTACTCCACTTCTGACCATAAAGAATTCTCTAGATCATTGCCCAAAAGACAGTCAACTGGGAGGTCTGCACTCACAACAACTTTCTTGAGGCCATTTACCCCTCCCCAGAAGAAGTTAACAAAAGCCACACTATGTGTAGTAGTGGCATTGCTAGCATTGGTCACTAGTAATTCTCACCTAGTACAATTTGTCCAGGGTCCACAAAGTTAGGTGTCACCATAGTGACACTGGCACATGTGTCCCTGTAGGCCTGAGCCAGTTTCTCATTGATCAAAGGCATCTGCCTATACTTGCCCAAAGTATTGGGACTCATAGTAGTGGTCATTGCTATGTCCATATCATAGAACAGAATTGCCTGAGTAGGGATTCTGACTAGGCCAGATGCCATCTCAGTACCCAGGGTTAACTCTACTATACCCTTTGGTTGTGTACTACCACTGCTGACTGTACTAGGAGGTGCAGGTGCCTTAGGGGCTGCAGTGGTAGGGACTGGATTTTTCTTAGTGCATTCACTACCCCAGTGTGAAAGTGATTTACAGGTATTGCACCAAGGTTTCTTTGGGCCATCATTCTTCTTCTTCTTGTTTCCATTCTGGGAACCACCCTCCTTATTAGAATTATTTTGGGGGCCTGAAGAAGACTTCTGGTCTTTTTCTTTCTTATCTCCACCCTTCTGGTCTGCCTTCTTCTGATCACCACCTTGGTTCTGGGGTTTCTGCTTAACCCTGGTTCTGACCCATTTGTCTGCCTTCTTTCCCAATTCTTGGGGAGAGGTCAGATCTGAGTCAATCAGGTGTTGATGCAACAACTAGTTCTGGCAAATATTAAGGATCTGTTCTCTCATTATATGATTGTACAATCCTGTATAGTCTGAAACTTTACTTCCCAGCAACCAACCTTCCAAAGCCTTAGTGGCACAATCAACAAAGTCAGTCCAGTCCTGAGTCTGAGCTTTCTGGGTATCTCTGAACAACAACCTGTATTGCTTAGTGGTTAGGCCAAACCCATCAATAAGAGCACTCTTCAGGACAGTGTAGTTTTTAGCACCCTCAAGTCTAACAGTGAGAAGCTTATCTCTCCCTTTCTCAGAAAATGAGAGCCATAAGATTGCAGCCCAATGGTCTTGAGGAACATGCTGGACCATGCAGGCTCTCTCAAGAGCAGTTATCCATTTGTGGATGTCACCCCCATCTCTGTAGGGGGGCACAACCTTGCTCAGGTTTCTATGATTATAGGACCTGTCTTTATCTCTAGGGATAATGTTGCTGCCACCAGTAGAATCTAATCCACTTAATTTTTGCTCCCTTGCTAAAGCAAGTTTAGCTTAGGCCAGGCCTACCTCTTCCTTCTCTATCTGGAGATGAACAGCTCTCATCCTAGCCTCATGTTCTCTTCTCTGGGGGGAAGTCATTCCCCTTTGAGATCCCCTTGAGGCATTAGAATGATTAGAGTCCCTGGAGGGAGATCTAACCCTTCTATTGCCAGGGTTAAGTCTACTATTGGGCCTGGACAGGTGGACACCTTCTCCATTCCCATGTAGGCTTAAGTTGGCCTGGTTCAATATTCTAATTTGAACCTGGTCATCCCCCCTTGGTCATCTGACTCATCTCCATCCTCGTCTACCTCTTCAGGATCAACTTCTGGTACATCAATGTTATCAGGGGGGTTTCCCTCTCCTACCTTACTTGAAGGACCTGTAGCAGATTCCTTCTCAAGATCAGCTTCCTCTAGGATTGCTATGAGGATAGGGATGGTGGGATTGCGACCCGTTTTCAGCCCCCTTGAAGTACATAGGGCACTCAAGTCCTTGTGGCTGAGTTTTTCATAACTGGATGGTGCCTTTGGAGGGTCACCCACAGGTAGAGAGCTTGATGCTTCACCTGTGCTAGGCATGACTAGTGAGGTGTAAGTGGTGCACTTACCTACACTAAATGTTTTCCTACTGAACCTTGCTAGTGAGTTGTAGTCAGGGTGTGCTATTCCCTTTAGTCTACAACTACTACGTTCAGTAAAACTTAAGTATGTTAAGCTTTTGTTTTATATGTACCTATAGTACTTAATGTGATCTTTCAAATGATATAAGATTACAAGTGGTAAAACCACAGCAAGCTCAAATCCCAACCGCTGCACACCAATGTGAGAAGTTGGCCTGATGTATGATGTCCACAGTTCTGTGGGCACCTTGTATCAGTCCAAACAATCCCTTATGGTGGTGGTTGTAAAGTCAACCTTATAGACAAGCTATCCTAGGGGTAGCATGGACTGAGCAGTCTTAGGCTTAACTCAAGAGGGCATGTGAAGCCAGCTGTTTTACCATATGCAAACTTGTAATATCAAATGAAAGGACACCACACAAGTTATATATTATAAAAATCTATGTATTTTTTACTAGAATAATCCTCTGTACTCTTTATTAGTGCAGAGGCACAAGCATTTAAACAAAAGCACAGTTAAACATTCCAAAGTTGCACAATTTTGGACAGACCCGGTGGCCACTCAAACTATATACTAAAATAGTGGTATAAGTACCACCTCTCGAATAATGGTAGGGCGTTGTGAATCGCTGGGACTAGTCGGGACTAACAGTGATGAAGTCGGGAGAGGCCCGCGGGACACGTGTGCAGTGCCTAAAGCACAAGCATACACCAATGCAAAGTCAATGGCGCGTAAAAGTTATTGAGTTACTGTTTTGGAAGTCTTCCGACTGGAATAGAATTACCCCACTTTAAACTAGGACGCTAGTGGTGTAAACCACTACAGGGGCACCGGTGTTAGGTCGTTACCTCACCCAAAGGAAGCAGGTGCATAGGTGCCAAAGTGTGTTGGGTTTCGTCGTGGAGATCTATGGAGCCTGGAGATGAAGATGCTGCAGGCGGCCAGGAGAGAAGAGTCCGGTTAGATCCAAGGGTGGATCAAAGATGTAGAGTACCTGAAAGCAGAGGGGATAGAGTCTGGGTCACTAGCCAGTGACCAGGATGGAACCAGGAAGGAACCAGGAAGGAACCAGACGATGTCGGGCGCAATCAGGTGGTTGTCATGAAGCTTGTCTCCGCTGCCACGTGGGCCCTGGGGCATCGACGATGACCAGGAGTGGAGCAGAGCTGTCCCACAAAGGCTCTCGCTGTCGGCGGTGTCGGCTTCCGGATCAAAGTTAACATTCCTTGGCAAGTGCAACCCATGCTGGATTTGAAGATTGCTTCTTACTCGGACCAGCAAGGTCAGAGCGGTGGCTCCTTTTCAGGGAAGCGAGGGCCAGTCTGGAGCAACCAGACTAGTAGTATAAATTTTAAGGTTCGTCGGTTCTGGAGCCACTAGCCAACAGGCAAGAGACCGGACCAACGCGTCAAGCAGGAAAATGTAAAAGGGCCCCACGCAGCACTCGATAAGTGTGGAGGGGAGATCTTCAGTGCACAAGCTGCTCGGGCTGGGGCTTCTGAAATTCCAATGCACAGCTTCGAGGTTGCCTCGGAGGCTGCACGGTCAGCACTTCGCAGTCTTTTCAAGATGGCCGGTTCCACGCTTCACGTCACCTCCACGGGTCTCAGATTCGCTGGGATTGTGGATCGGGCTGTTAGAAGTCAGGGAAGCTGGGTCTGGTCAATCTCTGTTGCTCGAGTTCTGGCAGGAACTGCAACAAAGCAAACCGATGGGCGCTGGATGGTGCCTGTTTGCACAGGGTGGTCACTCCTTGACCACAAGGGAGATTCTTCAGTCTTCCACGTCGAGTGGGATGTCGAAGGGTCCAGAGTTCTGTATCAAAGTTTCGTTGAGGATAATGTAATGCTCCTAGGCACAGCTCCTACCTTTATTCTAAATCAAGGGTGAACATGGATGTCCTGTCCTGAGGCGGAAGCCGGGACCTGTATGTGAGCGTGTGCTGAGCCTTCGATATTTTAATTATCACCTTACTGCACTTGCGATCGTATTAGCATTATTTTGCTGAAATTTAAAAATTGCTAACTGCGCTTCCTGCGCTGGCATTTACCCGCTCTAAATTGTACTTGGCCACCTTGTCAGCGTGCTCTTCCCCTTTGCAGGCAACTAGGTGCTGCTTGGGGTCTAACATTTCAGGCGCCATCTTGGGTGAGGTGAGGAGCAGGCGAGCTGTCTAGTGCTCGGCCCCTCCCGCCCTCTAAGGCATAAATACCCTGATAGTCACCGCGTTCTCCGATTGACAGTGTGAACGTGGATGTCCTGTCCTAAGGCGGAAGCGGGGACCTGTATGTGAGAGTGTGCTGAGCCTTCGATATTTTAATTATCACCTTACTGCACTTGCGATCGTATTAGCATTATATTGCTGAAATTTTAAAATTGCTTACTGCTCTTCCTGCGCTGGCATTTACCCGCTCTAAATTGTAATTGCCACCATGTCAGCGTGCTCTTCCCCTTTGCAGCCGATTAGGTGCTGCTTGGGGTCTAACATTTCAGGCGCCATCTTGGCTGAGGTGAGGAGCAGGCGAGCGGTCTAGTGCTCGGCCCCTCCCGCCCTCTAAGGCATAAATACCCTGATAGTCACCGCGTTCTCCGATTGACAGTGTGAACGTGGATGTCCTGTCCTGAGGCGGAAGCCGGGACCTGTATGTGAGCGTGTGCTGAGCCTTCGATATTTTAATCATCACCTTACTGCACTTGCGATCGTATTAGCATTATATTGCTGAAATTTTCAAATTGCTTACTGCGATTCCTGCGCTGGCATTTACCTGCTCTAAATTGTAATTGGCCACCTTGTCAGCGTGCTCTTCCCCTTTGCAACTAGGTGCTGCTTGGGGTCTAACATTTCAGGCGCCATCTTGGGTGAGGTGAGGAGCAGGCGAGCGGTCTAGTGCTCGGCCCCTCCCGCCCTCTAAGGCATAAAATGGTTCCCCCGTATCGGAAGCGCAGCGGGCGTGCCGGTGGCGTGCCAAAGACGAGCCCGTCTGCGCCCGTCCGAGACCAGACGGGACCCAGGGCCGGCCATGCTGCCTGTCCGATCTCATACTCCCGTAACGACCTTCTGAGTTATAACGAAGGCCATGGTCACATTTCAAGGGAGACGTGCAGCAAGGCTAGGAGACAATGGTTGAACCTGGCCTCCAACTACAAGGTGGCCCAGGTACAGAACCTGACTCTGCCCCATCTGGCACTTGGTAGCCGTGATAGTTAGGCCTGCTCTTTGCAGGGCCTCCAAAACATTTTTCAGGTGGATCAGGTCATCTTCCCAGGTGGCACTAAAGAAAGCAATATCATCAAGATAAGCTGCACAGTAGTCATCCAGGTCTGAAAGGACTTTGTTCGACAACCTTTGAAATGTGGCAGGTGCATTTTTCAGACAAAAGGGCATCACCACAAATTGATAATGCCCACTAGGGGTTTAAAATGCTGTCTTTGGCTTGAAGTCTAGCGTCACTATCCTCAAGAGTGACATCCCTTCAGTGCACACTTGGCAGACTGCACTACGCTCGGAGAAATCCCTATTCCACCATGCATTGGCCCCTATAGTCAGGTAGAGCCTGCTCCCCTCCCACATTCTTTGACCATTTTTTATTTAAACACCCTTTCCCTCGTGAAACATCAGCAGGACAATCCTGACATTCTTCTATTAACTGAGACCTGGCTTACCCCTGACTCTGCCCCTGATATATTAGCAGCACTTCCCCCGAATTATTACATTATACACGCGGACCGTGCATCAGGCAAATCTGGCGGGGGGGTTGCAGCAATTATTCATTCTTCCTTAAAAGTTACCACCCTCACTTGCCTTAACTTACCGGACACGTAAAATTTAGTATTAAAACTTGAAACCTTCCATACCACTATTTCTTGTGTACTTTTGTACAGACCCCCAAATTCCATGCCATCGTTCCCCATTACGTTAAGTGAGCAGATTGCTAATTTGGCTATGGATCATGCCAGGATTTTTCTGGTAGGTGACTTTAATTATTGATTTAATGACCCTTCGGAAGGTCCCCACTCAAGTGAGCTCACAGAGCTTCTTACGAACTTGAACTTTACACAACAAGTGCCCTCACCAACCCATTGTAAAGGACACATTTTGGATCAGATTTGTTCCAACTTCTCTTTAACCACAATTCTGGCAACTTTTCCTTGCCTTTGGTCGGACCACTTTCTTTTCAAATTTAAGCTCACTTGCTTCTCCATTAAGACAAGTGCCACACCAGCTGGTGGTAGAGCAAGGAAATGGAACATACTAGATAGATCAGAGTTCCTACATACATTAGCCAACACTGTTCCATTGCCCCATCCTGACATCAATCTATCTGAATCTAACCGTGCTGGTTGGCTTCAAGCAGCAAGCGATATTCATGCACCTTATAAGGAAATCAAGTTGGCTCGGCACGCAGACGCCCAACAATGGTCTTCGCAAGAATTAAAAGTAAAGAAACTTTCCTTACGCCAATTGGAGCGACAATGGCGTCGCAGTCACTCCCCTGATCTAAAATCCAAATTTATTACGGCCAGGAAAGACTATATGAAAGCCATCCTTTCCACAAAAGCTGCCTACTTTTCCTCCCACATCCTCAACTCGTCAGATAGACCCAAGGACATCTTTTCTATTCTGAATAAGCTGACTAACTTAGACAGCGTTCGTCCTAGTGTGACTCCAACCCAGACCTTTTGTGATGCACTTAACGTCTATTTTTTCGATAAAATTGCGGACATCAAAGATAGTACCCAAAATCCCTCACTAATACCCCCTCTGAAACCCATATCACTACCAACACCATCTCACTCAATAGCTTTCCTATTATTACCCCCAAGCTATTCCAGGAGCTGCTAGTAAGAGTTAAATCTGGTGCCCCCTCGGACAAATGCCCTCCTTACATTCTTAAAGAGTGATTTTCTGCTCTCCCGACCCCGGCCTATACTCTGCTGAATCAGTCCCTCACCTCGAGTTTAGTGCCTCTGGCATTTAAGGAAGCGACGGTCATACCGCTCCTGAAGAAACCTGGGGCCGATTCAACTTGCATGGCTAATTATCGCCCTATCTCTTTACTCCCTTTTTGAGCAAAAGTAATGGAGGCCCACGTAGCGAGATGCCTATCCAATTTTTGGGAGGCGTCAAACTACCTGGAACCCCATCAGGCAGCGTTTCGCCCTGCTCATTCAACAGAGGCAGTGACAGTCACGGTTTTAGATACTCTCCGGGACTGCGCTGATAGACGTTCCCCCCAGGCCCTGGTGCTGCTTGATTTGTCGGCCGCGTTTGACACCGTCGACCATAATATCTTGATCGACCGTGTCAACCGGGCCGGCATTGGGGGCATAGCTGCCTGCTGGCTGAAGTTCTTTTTAGAGAACCGATTCCAGGCAGTCCGTCTTGGAGACCTTACCGGAATTAAACAGACCATCACATGCGGAGTACCACAGGGCTCCTCGCTGTCACCCCACCTGTTTAATCTCTATATTCTTCCTCTAATCCAGGCCCTAAGAGATAAACAGGTGACGGTGTACAATTATGCAGATGACCTGCAATTACTCTTTACCATCCACAATTCTGAATCTTCCATTTCCCACTTTCAGTCCACTATGAAATCATTTAAATTTAAACCTTGGAAAAACTGAGCTAGTGCTCACAGGAGATAGCGCTAAACATTGGGGCCCGCATTATTGGCCATCAGACATGGGCCAAGCTCCATCTCCTTCTCCCTCAGCAAAGACACTTGGAGTCACCCTGAATGGTGATCTCTCACTAAAAGTGCAAGTTTGACAGGTGGTCTCCAAGTGCTTTTTTCAGCTCAGAAAAATCCGGAAGGTGCGACGCTTTTTCACCCCAGAGGCTATCATCCAGGTGGTGATCACCACGGTGCTCTCCCACCTGGATTATGCAAACTCTATTTATTTAGGCCTACCACTCTATTTGTTGAGGCACCTACAAATGGTGAAGAACTACGCGGCTAGATTGATTACGGCGCAACCAAGATGGCAATCAGCCACCCCATTGTTTAGGAATCTCCATTGGCTTCCTATAGCCCAACGTTGCTCCTTCGAAACTGGATGCATGATTTTTATATCCCTCCACTGCAAAAGTCCTAAATTTATTGATAAACTCTTCACGAAACACATTCCTTCCCGCAATCTGCACTCAGCCCATTTGGCTCTCCTCCAGATACCTGCTTTTAAACGCAAGCGTGCTGGGGGCTGCAGATTTGCGGGTTTTGGCACCCCGTCTGTGGAACACCTTCCCCCTTGAGATCCGGACTTGTCCGGATCTCATGTCATTTAGGAAAGCATTAAAGACCTGGCTCTTCAGACAAGCATATCAATAACCCCAGCATATTCCATGACCTCAGGCTCCGCTCTCAGTCTTTTATCAGTGCCAGGAAACCAAACGGTGGCAGTGCGCTTAATACATTATTTTTAACATAACATAAAAAAGGGGCTGGATTACCTGCTAGGTCCCTCCTATGGGTGGGAATCAGGAAGGGGGTGGTAACACCACTTTCCCTTTGTCCATTTTCGCGCCAGAGCTGGGACTGGAGTGTTCCAGCACTGGTTTGAACTGGACTATGCATGGGAAGCCTTGTGCTCCCCAGGCAATGTCTAGTTTCATTCAACCCTCCCTGCTACAATCCACTATCTCCTGTCTGGGGTGGTGTAACACCTCCCTGTGACAGGACACCATGTGTCCAGGCCTCCCCTCCCGGAGTTTTGGTCAGCAGCAGGAGGCCAGACTTGTGTCTGTGGCAGCAGCATCCATTTTGTGATGCTGAGGCTTTGGTTAGATTTAACCGCGTTTAAGCACAGTAACATGTCTTCTCCCTCTAGAAGGGTGGAATGCTACACCCGTCGCCAGGACTGGCGAGGGGGTAGTATTCCAAAGCGTATGACACCTTACACGACATGTTTTGATAAAGCCAAACCAAAGTTAACATATAACCGCGATGGATTATAATGCACTTAATAGTATATGGTATGGCATTATCCCGGAACAGCTTAGGGAGTTGTTCCCGACAGCTGCAGACAGGCTCAGCTCATGCTTGAGCTCCATCTCACGTTAAACCACGCACTCTGCCTCCAGGATTGATAAGGCCTTCCATAGGAGTGACTCACAGGTTTATATGTGTCCAGATATAGTATTAGATATAGGTATACTATATCTAAGCAAGAGGTGATTACACCAACTTGCCCCAGCTGAGTGATCAGCCAGTTGTGTCTTTTTGAATGGCCAGCCAGGGGTGGCAAAAGGTATGCTGCAGCCCCTGGTAGGCCTTGGATACACCTATGCCCTGGGTACTTATAGTACACTGTACAGGGGCTGATAAGGTACCAAATTGGTGATGTACCTAAAGTACATGTATGTGAATTTAGAGAGAGAACAGCAGGCTGTGGGTCTGATTAGCAGGCCCACAGCCACATTATGTCGAAAACCAGTGAAGCAAAAAGCAAAAATCTGGGGTGACCATAGGAAAGCAGACCCTACTCTCCTACAAGCAGCCTTACCCTCTCTTGCAGTGCCAAGACGCCACGGCATAAGTGCGCTTAATAAATACTTCAGTCAGTCAGTCAGACCATGCCCAGGCTCTCGGGCACTACCTGAGTGACCTGTTTGGCCACTCAGACCAATCACGACGCTGCTGATGCAGCGTTGTGATTGTCTGGGAGAGGCAAGGAGTCTGGGTGCTTCAAGTTCTGTGGACGGAGGATAGGCAACAGTGGCAGGTACTTTTATTTTTATTATTTTTTCATCCCTTTTCCTGCCCCACCACCCCCATTCCAATACAGATGCCTCTGCCCTAAGGTAGACCCTAAACTATACTCATGGCAGGGTTCACTTCATTTAGATAGTAGGACATGTGTTTTTAAGTTTTACATGTCTTATTAGTGAAAAGCTCCACAATTCGTATTTCACTACTGTAATCTAGCCTATTGGATAACATTGGGTTACCTTACTGTGAAAGTGCTAACTTCTGATAAGGAACAGATAGGGATGTCAGGTGTGGTCTCAAATTTCCAGCTGCACCCCACGGATGCCTAAGGTGCAAAGAAGTGGATGCAGATTTCTACCACCACATGGTGTGTCTTTGCCTGCAAATTATGAGATATTGGGCGTGAGTGGGCAAGGAGTCTGACGTAGATAGTGGGCAGGCAGATCAGAGCAGACCCTGCTCATTTTCTACTGGGGCTAACGAAGCCCACCAAAACCACAAAAAACATGCATAGATTTCTAGACCTGGCCTTGGTGCTGGAGGAGCGCTGTAAAGTGAAATCCCTGGTGCATCCTCTGCTTTCTAACTGACTAGAAGACATAAAAAGGGGTACAAGGGCTCAATTGGACTTGGCTGCACAAACCTTGGTTCCTGCTAGGCACCCTGCAACTCCGACACATTGGGAGGGGTTTCTTAGTGAGTGAGGAAGGTGGAAACTAAAACAGACGAGAGACCATCATGAACTATGATACCACCGAAAGCAACTATTACACATAGGGCTGCTTTAAGTCTCTAGATGGGCCCTCTTTCCATTCCCCTTTTCCTCACATTGGAAATACTGAAGACAAACTGCTTTAGTTACTCCTCTTTTGACAAGGGATAGGTACATTGTAATATTGGTTCCGTTTACAGTTTTTGTTTCGCACCAGTGCTCACATACAATTGAGAAACTAGATGGCAAATAACACTGTAACTTGTTGGTAATAGTCTCTCACATGCGTGCTATTTCTTTTGAAAATGCTTACAGTCCATCTGTGGTATGTTGTTGCAAAACTGATTAAAGAAATACTGCAAAAAAATTTGAACTCAAACGAATTGTAATGTAAAATCCTCTTTATTAGTAAAGTGGGATTTTAAGTCATAATTCTGAAAAATGCCACTTTTAGTAAGTTGGAATTTTCTAGTCCTAATCATTAGGTGCCTGCTGCCTGTGTCCTGCGTCACATGACAGTGAATAACTTGGCAGTTGGCCTTTGTGTATTCCATCCAGACAGTGAGACAAAAGGGGACTGTTGGCATAATTACGAGTACAGCAGTACTGGGTACACCATAGCCCTAGGTGCTGGTCCGATCGCTGCCATCGCATTGGGCCTCCAGCCCGGTTACGATGGTGGCGGTGGGACCCCCACAAGACCGCTGCCACCGCCAGTATCCAGTATCCCACAGCGGCAGTAGTGGGTACAGCAGGCTTGAATCACAGCAGTGGCGATGCCGGTACCACAGAGCAGATTCCGACGTGCCTTTCCACCAAGCATTTCATGGTGGGTACCCCGCCATGAAATGCTTGGTGTTCAAGGCATGTAAAGGGACTCCCAACAGGACTCCGGGTAAATCTGCCCATTAGGGTGCATGTGAGGGGCACATGATGAGCCCCCCCCAAAAGTGCATGGTTGTGTGTGCACTGTGTGGCATGCACAACATGGTGCACACTACACCGTGCACAGACATGCCGGAGGCGATGTCACAGCAGCGGTATGATTTTTAGTTGCTCCTAGAACGCCAAACATTCCCACTGCTGTGACACTGCTGCCGCCTCACTGCCAGCCCTGGATTCCTAGCCTACAGGAAGACTGCCAAATTGGTAATAAAACCCTATGTGTTGGCAGGATTGGTAATCCTACCAAGATGAGTGGTGCAGAGCTAATCCCAGCACCACGTGCATTACTGAATCTGAGTCTTTTGTCACTCCAGACTTATTGGAGCCATGACAGGGAAAGGGAAGAACTTTCCAGAACCAGATGTGATGGTAGTATTGGGAATCCCTCCACTTCAAAGGCTGACACCAGGTGTAAATACTGGACATCCAGAGCCACTCTTCAGTACACTCCTGGACTTACAGACATTGCAAGAGCAAGGAATGCCTTGTTCCTAGAGGATTGTCTTGTTACTTGAGGCCTGCCTTGTTCCCAAGAGGACTTCCATCTTTGAGAATGAAATCTAGACCTGCTCACTTCATCTCAGACTACCTGAGTGACTCCAAGGATCAGTTGGTTTACCTCTTGTTCTGAGATACAGGGACACACAAGCTCCAGAGGCCTCCCTCCAATTGCCCAGCTAGCCTGCTGTACTAGACCAGCCTGGACCTGCACCTGGACCTGCCTGAGCCCTGCTGCCGCCTGCTAGAGTGAGTCCCTGAACCCCAAGAGGTGCTTCTCTAGTGCCTCGACCCTGGTATGGCATCAGAATGCACTCCTCTACAAGAAAATGGTCCAACCAAGTATGGGTCCTTCCAGCTGAGACTCTGCTGCCAGTGATGACTACCAACTCGAAGCTCTGGTAATCCTGACTTTTTGCACTACAGTGTCCATGAGTGACGACCGACAACGTGAGATCTGCACTTTATGTTACAACAATGATAGTCCGCGGTGACTGCCAATACAAAGCTCCAGCAAAAACCATCTAAGATGCCAGGCTAGATTTTTGGGTTACAGCGACAACCACCTGCGATGTCAGGCCTGCTCCTCACGTAACAGCAACCACCATCCACAATGCTTTTCCTGCTCCTAGAGGTCTCCTCCACAGTGAATGAATCAGAGAATTGTTAGCGCACTACTCACTCGTGAGGGTCTCAAGGCGCTGAGGGTGGCGGTCCCCAGATCTGTTTAGCCGAAGAGCCAAGACTTGAGGGTCTTCCTGAATGTGTTCAGGGAGGGGACGCGTCTGATGTCTGCCAGTAGCTCATTCCAGGTCTTGGCTGCAATGTGAGTGAAGGATCTTGTGCCTGCTCTGGCTCTGTGGATGTGCAAGCTTTCGGCCAGTGAGAGGTTGGAAGATAGGAGGTTTCTTTTGGGTACTTGGAAGTTGATTCTGTCGTTGAGGTATTTGGGTCTGTTGTTGTGTTGGCATTTGTAGGCATGAGTGAGGATTTTGAAAGTGACTCTTTTCTCCACAGGGAGCCAGTGGAGACTTGGTAGGCGTTGACTGATGTGTTCATGTCTGGGGATGCTGAGGACAAGTCTGGCGGCGGTGTTCTGTATTGTCTGGAGTTTGCGGAGTAGGAACTTGTTGATGCTGGCGTAGAGTGCGCTTCCATAGTCCAGTCTGCTGGTGATGAGTGAGTGGGTGACTGTCTTCCTTGACTCAGGGGGCATCCACTTGAAGGCCATGCGGAGGATGCAGAGGATTTTGAAGCAGCTGGAGGTGACGGCATTGACCTGTCAGTTCATGGTGAGTGAGGGGTCGAGTACAATGCCGAGGTTCTTGACGTGGTTTGAGGGGGTAGGTGGGCTTCCGAGGGCCGTCGGCCAACAGGTGCTGTCCCATGCAGAAGGGGTGGTACCGAGGCTGAGGACTTCTGTCTTCTCGGCGTTGAGCTTCAGGCAGCTGTTGGTCATCCAGACTGCGACTTCTTACATTCCTTTCTGGAAGTTGAGTTTGGCAGTGGTGGGGTCTTTGGTGAGGGAGAGGATGAGCTGGGTGTCGTCAGCGTAGGATACGATGTTGAGGCCGTGTTGTCGGACAATGGCTGTGAGGGGGGTCATGTAGATGCTGAAGAGGGTGGGGCTCTGGGATGAACCCGGTGAGACTCCGCAGGTGATTTTCGTGGGGTCGGAGAGAAAGGGTTGGAGTCTGATCCTTTGGCTTCATCCAGTGAGGAATGTGTGGATCCAGTCAAGGGCTGTTCCTTGTATGCCTGCGTCTTGTAGTCCGGCTACTAGTGTGTGGTGGGAGACGGTGTCGAAGGCCGCTGATAGGTCAAGTAGGATGAGGGCTGTGAAGTGGCCTTGGTTCAGGCGGATGCGGATGTCGTCTGTGGAGGCAAGTAGGGCGGGGTCTGTGCTGTGGTTGCTTCGGAATCTGGATTGGGACAGGCCGAGGACGGCATTCTCTTCGATGAATCGTGTCAGTTTCCTGTTGACTCTTTTCTCTGCAACTTTGGCTGCGAAGGGGAGAAGCGAGATGGTCCGATCGTTCTTGAGGTTGGTGGGTATGACTTCTGTGCACTTCCAGTCATCTGGGAAGGTGCCTGTTTTGAAGGTGGTGTTGATGGTGGGTTGTAGATCGGGTGCGATGGTGGCCGTGGCTCTTTGGTAGATGTGAGGGGGTAGGGGTTTAGTGGGGGCCCCAAGTGGATTCTTTTCATGGTCGAGGCGGTGTCTCCGGCCCTGATCGGTGTCCAGTTGGAGATGGTGGGCTGGCTGGCATTCCTGGGGGGTGGGAAGTCACCTGTGGTGCCTGGTGGATGGTCGATGAAGTTGTCGTAGAGGTTTTTGATCTAGAGGTGGAAATAGGTTCCAAGCTTGTCGCAGAGGTCTTGGGATAGGGCGATGTCTGTGGCTTTGTTGCGTGGGTTGGTGAATTCTTGAATGACATTGAAAAAGTTCCTTGGAGTTGGTGGAGTTGGCCATGATTTTGTTGCGGATGAAGATCCTCTTGGTAGCTCTGATCTGGTTGTGGTAGTCCGTTATGGCGTCCTTGTAGGTGGTGTGGTTTTTGGTTGTCTTGGTGTTTCTCCAGTTCTTCTCCAGGTATCTGCAGGTGCGTCTGGCTTCTTTGAGAGTGGTGGTGAACAAGGCGGCTTTCCTGGGGCGTTGTCTATCGGGTTGTGCAGCGGCGCGAGCTCGTCTGCGCAGTCGGAGATCCAGGTGTGGAGTTCTCTGGCTGCGTCGTTTGCCTCGGGTGCCCAGGTGTGGCTGTCTCGGGTGAGGGTGGAGTTAAGTTGCTCATCTGTAACCTAGCTCCAGTTCCTTAGTGAGTGGCGTGGGGCTGGTTTGGGTGCCTTGGGTTTGTTGATGGCAAAGTGTACGAAGTGGTGGTCGGTCCATGGTGGCTGCGTTGTGTGGCTGAATTGGATGCTGTTTCTTGCTGCAAAGATGGGGTCGAGGGTGTGTCCTGCTCTGTGGGTCGGTGTGTTGACGAGTTGTTTAAGTCTGATGTTGGTGAGGTTGTCACAATGGATAGTGGAGTTGGGTAGCTGGGGTTGTCAAGGTGGAAGTTAAAGTTTCCAATGAGAATGTAGTTTGTTGAGGCAATGGCGTGGGGTACGATAAAGTCAGTGATGGTGGTGGTGAAGGGTGTTCGGGGGCCGGGGGGTCTGTAGATGAGGGTTTCTCGGATTGTGGCTATGGGGTTGGTCTGGATCTGGAAGTGCAGGTGTTCGGCGGAGGGGAGGGTTTCACTGGAGATGGTGAGGCGTAGAGTGCTCTTGTGGTCGATGGCGCGGCCCCCTCCTGGGTGGTTGGGGGTGGTCTTTCCTCTGGATCTTGTATCCATCTGGGATGGCGGTGCTGATGTCCAGGATGGAGGATGCGTTGGTCCACGTCTCTGTGAAGAAGGCCATGTTGGGCGAGAGAGAGTCGAGTAGGTTCCAGATTTCCATGGAGTGTTTGTGTACGGAGAGTACATTGAGGAGGATGCATTTTGGGTGTCGCCGGTTCTGGTGTCGGCGGTGTTGGAGGCCGGGTCAATGGTGAGTGTCTGGTGGAAGAGGAGGCAAGAGAACTGGACGTGGGTCGTGTTTGGCGAGGCCTGTTGGCATTCTCCAAGTTTTACAGGGATGAGTACGAGGAGGGTGGTGGTGTAGTAGCGTTCCTGGCGCTAGGCAAGCCCGCTGCGCAATGCAGCTACATGACCGTGCAGCGGGAGCCATTAAGAGGAAAGGTGGGAGGAAGGAGAGGCTGGGAGGCAGGAGCAGTGGAATTTCAGTGGGGAATTACGGAGGAGGGGTCACAGGGGCAGCAGCTGCAAAAGGCGAAAAGAACAGGCAGGCACGAGAAAATAAAAACAGTGGTGGAATTAGCGCAAGACACAGATGGGCACAATAACAGTGGCACAACAGGGAAAAATTAAGAAAAAAAAGACTGAGAAAGATTACGGTGGTTGCAGGCTGTCTGGTCCCAGTTGGAGCGGGCAGCAGGCGCAGGAGCAGGCAGCAGCCACGAACCCCCCAAGGAGGAGGTTGTGGTCTGGAGGCAAGAGACAGCACAGCAGAGCTGCAAGGAGAGAGTGCATCTAGACTGAGGGTCGGAGGTCTTACTATTTACTATATGGAACTTTTTACAATGGACTGCTAGAAGGTAGCTTTTTCAGCGAGACTAACTTGGTTCTTGTGTGTGGCCCATGCTCCATCGCAGTTGGTCTGAACTTGTGACTTTCTCCCGGTCTAGCATGACCAGATGACAGCAAGTGGCGTTTTGTGCTTTTAGGCACTAGACCTTCATAAAAACCTTACATTTAATATCTCCAGTTCTACTGATTGAATTTTTGTCATTCTTGTATAATTTTTTTATAAATGTGCTCCATTTTTCTAAATTGGCTTGGGATTTTTCTTGTGTTTTTACTTTGTTACTGTTTGTGTGCTGCATAAATACTTAACACAGTGCCTCTAAGTTAAGCCTGACTGCTTTTGCGCCAAGGAACCAGAGAGTTAAGCAGAGGCTAATTTAATGAATTTAGCACCTTGACACCATCTGGTATAAGTGCACTTTATAAATACTATCCTATCCTATCCTTGTGGTTCACCCTGACAAGGATTATGGGTGTTTTGCTGGAGTATAAACTGATTAACTGGTCCTAGCTGTTAAGAACGATGGGCCACAAAAAGCCAATATGCTTAATCAGGGCATGCAGGCACTTGGCGGCTGGATGGCTGACAATTGCCTGAAACTAAACTCTGAAAAATCAGAGGTTGTAGTTTTCGGCAATCTTTCCCCGGAGTGGTCCTCTTCATGGTGGCCTTCGTCTATGGGCCAGCCTCCAGACCCGGTTGATAAGGTCAGGAACCTGGGTGTCATGTTTGACAATCGTCTGAACTTTCTACCTCATGCTAACCAGATCTCCTCCTCCGCCTTTTACAAACTCCGGCTCATTAAGAAAATTCTGCCCTTTTTACCCGAACATCTTGCCAAAACCTTGGTGAGCGCCCTGGTTCTCTCCACCCTAGATTACTGCAACGCCTTGTTTCTAGGTGCTCAGGAGAGTGCTAGCTAAAATGCAGGTTATCCAGAATGCAGCCGCAAGGCTTCTAGGGCGCATCTCTAAATACCAACCGGTCTCCCCAACCATAAGACAACTTCATTGGCTCCCGGTGAAAAAGAGGATTAAGTTTAAGGCATTATGTCTAATATACAAGGCCCTACACAATGCCGGACCAGTGTTCTTCACTCAGAACCTAACCTACTATTGCCCGTCTAGAACACTGCGTTCCTCTAGTTCCTCTGATCTGGTGGTCCCCCGAACTAAAACTGTCAACTGGGGTGACAGACGATTCCTGGTAGCTGCACCGAAACTGTGGAACACACTCCCTCACTCAATTAAGACCAGCTCCTCCCTCTGGTCTTTCCGGAAAAGCCTTAAAACCTGGCTTTTCAATCTTTGATTTCCACCATCCTCTGTACTTCAGTGCCTCCACGGGTTAAACATTGCAGTTATCTAGCGCCGAGATGCCTTAGGGCCGTCGTTCGCGCTTTATAAATGTTGTTATAAATAAATAAATTATAAATAAATAAATAATTTCTAAAAAGCCCCCTTTAAATATTCTACATGATATAATGTATATTGCTTTATTTCTCAGAATTGCTGCACACACATCTGACAAATAAGCGTAAATATCTCCTCCTTTTGCCACTTGTGGAAATTCTCTTGTTGTAAGAGATTTCTTAGGTCTTCACATTGCAAAGTCAAAAGCGTGGCTTCCTTCACCAGGACTTCTGATTCAATTTTATAGTTGTCTTGGGTGGTCTGCAGTTTTCTTTTGGATTACCCTTTATTGTGCTGACATATCTTGATGTAGCATAACCAGGTCCTGTGTACGGTCATCCTTGATGGCAGCTCAAAGTTCTGCTTTCTTTCTTCAGTAACAACAGGCCATATCTTGCTTTGTAAGAATGGACTGGGTTATTATATCTGTAGTCATGGAGGATTGGGACAGCATAGTACAGCAAGGACTGAGAACACCTTTCTTTGTCTCTTTAATGAAGTATTTATTTGTTTCTTAAGTTGAGATATTTTGATATCTAACACAGAATAGGGTATTGGCTGCAGCTATGCTATCCACATCTACCATCACTTACAAGCATTGAGGAGAACATTAAGAGTTTGGCAGAGCACCTCTCAACCAAACCCGCAGATTATCTGCACTATTACAGTGGGAGGAAGTAAATGTTTTTCACCTGAGAGGCTTCCTTTGGTCCTGTTCATTGTGATTGTCACTTGCTTCCCCCACCTGGGCCCACCATGCTAAATATGGCAATACCAGGCAGGGAAAACATGCAATTGCCTTGATAGCAATGAGAAAACATCCTGCATGTCAGGGCTATTATTATTTTCATGAAAACAAATCAAGTTTGCTGAGAGGGTTCATTAAACAGCACTTTTTGGGGGGACGTTCAGTGCCTTCAGTGAAGATGTTGAACCTGTAGTTTCACTGAAGGCTCAGAGATCTCTAATGAAGCAGTTGGGGAGCTGAGAAGCTGAAACTATGACCTCTGCCAATCTGGTGGGCCACCTGGCGGGGTTTAGGTGACCCTGAAAATCTGTTGGATCGAGTAGGGGTGTTTGTGGACTTTACCTTAAGCCTAACTCTGTGCACTTTTCTTCATGGTAGTGAAAATGTATCTGGATTTCAAGCTATGGGCTAAGGCCAACAAAGCATGGAGCTGTTTGAAGAGACCACCAGCTTCAGGAGACTAAACCTTACCAGGACAGCAGACTGTAGGCGGCAAATAGAACCAACATTCCGAGTCTGGGAAGGCCGGAAAAGTGAAGTCTTGGATGAAAGGGAGTTATATCAAATGAGGTAATATCACATACCGGGTATTTCCAAAAGACACTTCACAAGGTAAAAGCTAGAGAAAATTCTGGAAGGAAAGCAGTTGTAAATGAATGCAGAACCTAGGTGCAATAACCAATCACACCCTACATTCCCATTAGATGAAACCTCGTAACACTGTAATATCTCTAAATCACAGAATAACTGGTACTACCATATAGGTAGCTCCAGGATCTGGAATACAGCAATGGTATTCCTGCCCGACCTACCAAGGAGTGGCCAGCCTAGGAGAGAATAGGATAACCCTCTGTATAGGTGCTCTCACACGTTTTTTCTTCTGTGGCTAACTGTGCTCCCCAGTGCTGTGGCCAAAACTCCAACTGGAGATGGACATGACACATCAGAGGTACTGGTGCAATACGTCTACCAATTTTCTTTTCTACACATGAACATAGAGGTACACTGACAAAATGTCGGCACCCAAAATATCCCCATACAAACATATTGTGACCAAAATATCAATGTAAAAAATATCTACATCTAATGCTTATAATGGTAAGTACGAAAATATTGAAAACAAATATTGATGTCATAATATAGTTGTACAAATACAGATGTATTTATAAAAATACATTAATAAATAGTAAATATAATAAAGAATCAAATTAATGAAAAAAATTAATTAGATTTAATATACATTTTAACAAAAATAACAAATAAACGAAGGGGCACATTAGGATGGCGGCCGGAAAATCACCCCGACCGCCATGGAAGCGGAAAACAGTCACCTGCCGGGAATGTGGAAGAACCGGCGGTCAAATTAGGATCAACAGCCAAAAAAAACAGACCGCGGCGGAACCGGCCCAAGAAAAAACGCCCGTCATGGGCAGTGATGTCCAGCGGAAAATCAACAACCCGCAGCAAGCATAGCGGAGACACCGCACGGGATATTAGGATATCCCCGATGGTCCAGCGGTACGATCCGCTGTTGCCAACCGCCGCGGTCGCACACTGGAATGATTGGGAGAGCCAGCGGAAGAGCTGCAGCATAGCCACCTCTGTGGACGATCCGTAGAAAGCATGGCGGACAATGCAAAAACCCCACAATAATGCCAAACATTGCACAAATCAAAGTAGCCATGCCCCCTAAGTACACAAAACACATCCCAATGAAACAAACACATGCCAAACAGAAACATACAATTCCCAGGACAACACCCACAACACACCTGACAGGAATAGCCCATTTGGACACACCCATATAACTGAGTATAAAACCAGCCCCTACCCTGACCTCAATCTTTTGCAACACTCCAGAAGGGAAGAGCATTCACCAGATCTGAGGGGAGAGTCAAAAGAACACAGCACACACACATCCCCACCACCACCCTCACACCAGCACCAACAAGCCCCCAGCTCATAACACACCTCACACACCACCACCACACCCACCACTCACACCATTGCACCCATAAACACTTTACACACCACACGCCATGTCCACACATAAAATGCCCAAATTCACAGAGAGTGAGTGGTCAGTTATGGTAAATGAGATAGTCAGAGTGGAACCACAACTGTTTGGTAGCCTGGTCCAACAGACACCATTAGTCACAATGAGTCAAATGTGGGAAAGGATAGTACAGCCCCCTTGTCCCACACCCCAGCAGGATGGAGCCCTCCCCACACTCACAAGCATGTGCAAGCATGTGCAAGCCATTACATCACCCTCATCAAACTAACAGGTAGGTAGCCATCTTTCCTGGGAAGGCTGTTTGGGAGAGGGAGGCCTGTACCACTACTCCCACCATGCCCCCTGTCCCACATCTTAGCAGGACGGAGCCCTCCCCCACCCCACCCACAAGCATGTGTCAGCCATTACATCACCCTCATCAAACTAACAGGTAGGTAGCCATCTTCCTTAGCTGGTTGTTTGGGGGTGGGAGGCCTGCACTACTACTCCTACCAGGCACCCCTTGCCCACACCCCAGCAGGATGGAGCACTCCGCCACCCACAAGCACTTGGAAGCCAGTGCAGTACACCAAACGACCTAACAGGTAGGTAGCCATCTTTCCTGGGCTAGCTGTTTGGGCGTGGGAGGCCTGCACTACTACTCCCACCAGGCACCCCTGGCCCACACCCCAGCAGGATGGAGCCCTTCCCCCACCCACAAGCACTTGGAAGCCATTGCAGTATACCAAACGACCTAACAGGTAGGTAGCCATCTTCACTAGGAGGGCTGATTGGGGGTGGAAGGCCTGCACTACTACTTCCAGCATGCCCCCTGGCCCACACCCCAGCAGGATGGAGCACTCCCCACCCACAAGCACTTGAAAGCCATCACATTACCTTCATCTAACTAACAGCTAGGTAGCCATCTTCCCTGGGCTGGTTGTTTGGGGGTGGGAGGCCTGCACTACTACTCCCACCAGGCTCCCCTGGCCCACACCTCAGCAGGAAGGGGCACTCCCCCAACCACAAGCACTTGGAAGCCATTGCAGTACACTAAACGACCTAACAGGTAGGTAACCATCTTCCTTGGGCTGGCTGTTTGGGGATGGGAGGCCTGCACTACAACTCCTACCAGGCACCCCTGCCCACCCCTGAGCAGGATGGAACACTCCCTCCCACCCAGAAACATGTGGCAGCCATTGCAATGTTCACCTTCCCCTAACAGGTATGTAGCCATTTTCACAAGGAGGGCTGTTTTGGTTTCAGAGGCCTGCACTGCAACTCTCACCCGGTAGCCCTGGCCACCCCTGAGCAGGATGGAGGACTAATTCCCACCTAGAAGCATGTGGCAGCCATTGCATTGTTCACCCCCACATAACAGGTAGGCAGCCATCTTCCCAGGGAGGGCAGCTTGTGGGTGGGAGGCCTGCAATACTAATCCCAACATGCTCCCTCATTCCCCACCTGAACTACATGGAGCACCCCCACCCACCCCGAAGCATGTGGAAGCCATTGCAATGTTCACTTTCACCTAACAGGTAGGTAGCCATTTTCACAAGAAGGGCTGTTTGAGGGTGGGAGGCCTGCAACACTACTCTCACCATGCTCCCTTGTTCCCTACCAGAGCAAGATGGAGCACTCCCCACCCACACAAAAACATGTCGCAGCCATTGCAATCTTCACCTTTACCTAGCAGGTAGGTAGCCATTTTCACAAGAAGGGCTGTTTGGGGGTGGGAGGCCTGCACTACAACACCCACCAGGCACCCATGTCCTATCTCTGAGCGGGATGGAGCATTCCCTCCCACCCAGAAGCATGTGGCAGCTATTGCATTGTTCACCTTCACCTAACAGGTAGTCATTTTCACAAGGAGGGCTGTTTTGGGTTGGAAAGCCTGCACTACAACTCCCACCATGCCCTCTGTCCCGCACCTGAGCGGGATGGAGCACTCCCCCACCCAGGAGCAGTTGAAAGCCATTATATCACCACAAACTGACTTACAGGTAGGTAGACATCTTCCCTGGGCTGGCTGTTTGGGGGGTGGGAGGCCTGCAATACTATTCCCAGCATGTACACTTGTCCCACAGTACAGCAAGATGGAGCACACCATATCACACAGATGCATGCGTCATATAATGGACCACCTCAACCAAAATTACTAGGGAGGTAGACATATTCTCCTGTCTCATGACACCACTGAACAGAATGTAATCCTCCCCCACGCACACACAGATGTGCCATGCTGCAAAGCCGAAAGTGAGGACCTTACAGGTAAGTATCCAGTACATGCACCCACACATTTGTCACTAAAGAAATGGTGCCATATGGCAACATCAGCCCTCTCATTGCACAAATATGCACATTGACCTCGCTTGCCATGCACAGTGTGCACACAGGTAAGCAAAGGGAACTGTCACAGCTACCAAAGAGTCACACACCACCAATGTACATGCACAAGGAAGACTGGGCACAATCATGCACAAGGCACACTGATGAGTGCATTGCTATGGGGCCCAACCAACAAGGACCATTTAAAAAATGAGAAAGCATGTGTGGGGTTATAAATAAGGCTCCCGGTTTTCCGTTTTTACAGATTTTCACAGATATATACAGACAGAAAACAATGTGTTTTCTGTCTGTATTTATTTTTAAAAGCAGATAAATACAGGAAATTGTGCTTCTTTTAAGTGGCTCTTCGTGCTGTCTTTTCTGAACTGTAGGCCAGCAGCTAAGCAGATGGACAGCATTAGAAATTTAAAAAAAGGATGACATTTCTTTAAATAATGGCATATGTCAACATACATTTCTGGTATTATACTAGTATTTACCATTGTATGCGATTTTGTGTAATATTTGGCAGTTTAACCCCTTAAGTGCTGCTGACGGCCAACGGTCGTCAGCAGCGCTACCTCCCCAGTGCTGCGCACGACCATTGGACGTCCATTCAGCACTGGTTCCAATGGACAGCGCAGCACTGGGGAGGGATGTTTACCTGCAGCTAAGGTGTTAAATAGCTAAAACACAACAGACAAACAATGAGTGCACGTCTATCAGTTAAATAGATATGGAAATGTACAGTTTTACAACTTCATTTCTACGCAAAACACAAAATAAATACAGATAAAATTGCCAAAAAATAAATATGGATAAATACAGACGTAAATGGCCAAAAAATAAATACCATAAAACCGGGAGCCCTAGTTATAAATCAAGATATGTACATGACAGGACAAAGGTATGCAGGACAATACAATGTCCAGTCCATGGCCAGATGTAACGTCTGCCAGGTCAGACAAATCAACAAGGATTCAACAATGAAAAAATATTGTGCTGGTCCATACATGGCAACCGGTCCCTGTGAACATGATTTCTGCACAAGTTGCATGGTATGCATTGATACCTCACACAATGTACAAGTAATGTACTTACCACTGTGTCATGTTAGGTGCACATAGAGAACAATGTGAAGATCAGTCAATTGTGTAGTGTACAGACAGTGGATGACACACAGCTAACACAATGCTTGCAGAGTGCACTACAATGACCATTTCCCATCTAATCCACAGGTGACCAAGAACTTACTGCACAGGACAACACCAACGACTTGCAGAGCCAATCTCCCCCCCCCCGGTACATGGACTCTCGGATGTAGACTCCCAGGATTTTTAGGATGATGAGCTTGAGGCCGGCCCTTCTGGTGTGCCAGGGAGCAACAGGTCCCAGGACCCCATCCTCCCCACCATCACATCTGCTGCAACACCAACTGCACAGCAGACCCCTGCTATTTTGGCCTGTGCATCCACTGCCACCACCACCACCAATGCCACCAGCAACACCCTCCCTGTCCCAGAGGATTATCACCCCACCCCAACAACCGAGGACGGCAGGGAGAGTGTGCGGGAACCCACAGTGGCGAGGCGACAGGTCCCTGGCAGCAGGTTAGGTGGGAGGGCCAGTGTTACCCCCAGACACCTGGAGTCTGGGACCCCATCCTTGGAATACATCATCAGAGTCCTTGGGGCATACGAACAGGCTCAGGGACAAAGTGGCTGGTCGGACGACCTGGTATGCGAGCTCATCCTGCTGATGAGGTTCATCGACACCTGCATTGGACAAATGGTGGACCTCATGGGCCAGCAAGTGGCAATAATGAGGGACAAGCCTGCGCCACTACCAACGCCTCCACCCCCCATCTGGTGGGCTGTAGGGTAACAGTTCACCATCCTCCCCTGCGGCCACAGAGAGGGGTAAGTCCTCAGATGCCGCTGGCACCACAACAGTGCCCACCCAGCCAAGCCACCAAGGGGCCGTCCTAAGAAGAGCCTGGGAGTCTCTGGAGGCAAAGCACCTGTCAAACGCCAGTCACAGAGCCAGCCCTGATGGCAACCCTCTTCCCCACTGCATTGACTGTTTGGACTGTCCTTCCCCACACTGCCTTGTGAATGGCATCTGTCTGTTGGACTGGGTCCCCACATCAATGTGGTATCGACTCTTTCGTCTCATTTACCATGACTGTCAACTCACTGCGCCCGGCCGCCTCAGGGCAACTGTTTGCGCTTTATAAAACTCCTTTTCATTTCATTCATTTCATTTCATTCATATGACTAGGCATACTCACCCACAATCCAACATGCTCTGGAAGCAGATTAGCCATCAGCCGGGGCACAATGCTGTTCCGCAGGATGTAGGAGTCATGGGCTGAGCCGGGGAATCTGGCACACACATGCGAAACATGCCAAGTGCCACGCCTGAGGGCGTGGCATCCAGCCAATGTGTAACAAATCAACACCACTGGCTCATACTTTTTTTTTTTTTTTTTTTAAACCTTTATTTGGAGACAAGCAAGGTCAAGGGAAGTGCATACACAATACATACAGACATTCATGGCCATTACAATGGTACGTCAAAAACCCAAAAAATTATATACAAGTCAATACAGGGCAGCAGACCAGTCAATACAAGGAGCAACATCGGAATGCACAGTGCAAATTAGAGAGCAATGATCCAGCATGTACAGGCAAGCTAATGAAGCAATACAATACGGAAACAGTCGATTAGCTCACAATAAAGAAAAGCAAAGGGAACACAGATGCAAGGGACACATATAATAAGGGTACCCGACAGGGATACGGCCTCAGTTACCATCCATACACTTGTCATAAGGGGAACTACAGCCCCCAATAGCTCGCACGGAAAGGAGACAGCGTAGCCTCTCCCCCAACACTGGAAGATCAGCAGGTGTAGTGTAAAATCCCAGCCCACCAAGATGCCATCAACCAATCCCTTCACGGTCCCCTGAGTCAGAATCAGAGTCCTGCACAGCTCTGGACAGGAGGTACACCTGGAGCGGGCTCCAAAAGTCCTTCGGTCTGCATCGGACAGGCATCAAGTCAGAATAGATGTTGTATTGATCCTGACAGTATATGAGGTCAGTCACCCAATCCTGAAAGCGCGGCACCCTGCCACGACCCCAGCAACAAGCAACCCTACGCCTAGCCAGCAACAGGGCCACGTCAACAAATCTACGGTGAGAGGCAGGCACGTCCTTAGAGTAGCCCAGCGACATCACTAAGGGGTCAAATGCTACCCCATCCTCCGCCATAATCTGCAGGGCCTCATGAACCTGAGTCCAATAGTCTAATACACCCGCACAACTCCATGCCAGGTGCAGGAAGTCAGCGGCTTCCGCACGACATCTAGCACACCTGTCATCTTCCGCTAAATGAAACCGTAGTTTCCTCGCCGGGGTATAATAGTACCGCTGAACAAACTTGTAGTGGATAATTTTAAGGCGACAACTAGAAGAGACATTGGCCGTGAGCCCACAACAGTACTTCCACTGCTCGTCGGTAATAGGAGCACCCAACTCGGCAACCCACTGCTCGCGCACCCGATTGGCCGGGACCGAACGCTGTCTGCGAATAGCCCCGTATAATTTCAACACCAGGTGTCGTCCATCTGAGACCAACAACACGTGGAGGGGGAGGGTAACCCCAGGCTCCGAAGGGAAATCTGAAAGCAGAGCACGCATGCCCTGCCGTAAGCGGATGAAATAGAACAGCTCTAGAGGGGAGCAAGCAGTCGCTCCAAAGAAATGAGCCTGCGTACGGAAGGCACCCGCATGAAACAAGTCGCCCCACGTGAGGATGCCCAGACGTTTACACATTCGCTGAAACCCCGTTTCCAACAACAGCGACAGATCAGGATGATAAGACAGAGGCAGAGCCGGCGAATAAAGAAAGGAGACGCCCAGCAATTGAGCCACCCGCTTCCAAGCATCCACCGTGCACGTCACAGTCGTGCGAGGCGTCTCCACGTCGGACACCTTGCCCAAAACCATCCCCTCCAGTGGGAGCGGGTGGGCAACCCAATGTTCAGCAGCAATCTGGGGCATGAACGGCGTGGGGCGCATCCAGTGATAAGCGTAATGCGCCTGAGCGCTGAGATAATAAAGCTCGAAGTCAGGGACATCGAATCCGCCATCAGCATAGGGCAACGTAAGGGTAGCCCACGCCACCCGCGGCTGCTTGCCCCCCCAGAACAAACGCAACAGCTCGGAACGGAGCCTGCGGAAGAAATAAGCACCCGGATGATACGGAAAGTTCTGAAAGAAAGCGGGGTAAAACTACCATCTTGATGAGGGACGCTCTACCGGCCATGGAAAGAGGCAAGGTCATCCACCTGGTGACATCATCTGCAAGCTTGGTAACAGCCACCCCATAATTAAGCCGAACCGATTCTTCTCTATCCAAGGACACGACAATGCCAAGATAACGCAACTCCGAATCACACCATTCCAGAGGGTAGTCAAGGGGAAACCTAGCTACAGCAGCAGTGAGGGGGAAGAGCTGAGACTTCCGCCAGTTAATATGGACACCGGAGACCCCCCCAAAAGCGACCAGCTCTCGTAAGAGCGAATTAAGGTTGTTCTCAGGGTCTTTGACATAGAGCGTAACGTCATCGGCGTATAAAGAAATACCGACCTGTCGCTGCAGACAATTAAAGGCGCTCTGCTGGTGAAACTGACGAATCCTACAGGCCAGTGGCTCAATGGCTATAGCAAACAAGAGGGGCGAGAGGGGGCATCCCTGTCGGGTCCCTCTCGTAAGAGGGAACGAGGGGGACAGCACCCCATTCACCACCACCTTCGCCATTGGATCAGTGTATAAGAGCTTAACCCATGAGATGAAGATCCTGGGGAAGCCCATTCGACAAAGAACATCAATAAGATAGCCCCACTCAACAGAGTCAAACGCCTTAGTGGCATCGAGAAAGATGGCGGCGACCGGGACAGTAGGATCAATGGTTGACACAAGCGAGAACAAGGTGCGCAGATTGTGGGAGGTAGCACGGCCAGGCACAAATCCCGACTGGTCAGGCAGCACAATAACGGGCATGAGTTCGGCTAGTCGTACTGCCAATACCTTCGCGAGAATTTTGACATCGCAGTTGAGCAATGAGAGGGGCCTATAAGAGCCCACATCCAACGGATCTTTGCCCGGCTTAAGCAGCGACGTAATGGCGACCTCGCGCATGGAGCCCCGCAAACGCCCCTCCTCCAGGGACTCCTCAAAAACCTCACGCAGCACAGGGGCCATGATGTCCACATAACACTTATAAAATTCAGCAGGAAGGCCATCCAGACCGGCGGCCTTCCCATTAGACAGAGACATGATGGCATTCCTGACCTCCTCCACCTCCAGGGGCCTACCTAAGAACTCCCGATGACCATCCGATAACCAACAGAGTGCCAGCTCATCAAGAAATCCGCCGTATCGAGTCTCACCTGTCTGCTGAGTCGTGTAAAGGTGCGTATAATGGTCAATAAAAGTACGTTGGATCTCCGAAGTCTCTCGGCAACGAGTGCCATCCGGCGACACCAATTCCAGCACGTCAGACCCATGCCTTGGATGTCTAGTAAGGGCAGCGAGGACCTTACCGGGCCGCTCCCCTTCACAGTATCGCCTCGCCGTCCAGTATTTCCCCCTATGCTTAGCCTCTCTAGCAGCTTCCTCCTCATAGTCGGAGAGCTTAGTACGGAACTGCACCAGAAGGTCGGGATCAGAGTCAACCTGCATCCTGCGTTCTAAGTCTCGCAAGTCAGCCTCCAAGCCACCACTGGCTCATACTTAGCTGTTATACCTATCACACCTCAATGCATCATTCAAACTTGGCACACATACATAACACAATGATCACAGTTGCCGGTGAACTGACGATTGCGTGTATGAGCAGACAGAAGAGAACATGTAAGTAACTACTTCATACAAGCATTGCCGAGGTCATCACTGCACCAAAACACATTGATATGTGTACACATTGTAGAGTCCACTACATCACTGTCCTGCCTCATCGACCAAATAATTCATTCATGACATATGAGTGACTACAGACCAATCTAAGTCACACATACACAACCATGGCATGTGTAGGCACCAGGGGAGTCAATGGAACATTGGCATTGAGTGCACAATGATGTGCCCTTCACCATGTGGCCACTGTGCACTGATGGCCATTGTAATGGTATGTCCCCCAAATCGAGTAGCTACGGCCTGGCCGCCACGGTGTGTCACCGGCACCCCCCTGACACAGGTACGGTAGTCATTGGCATGGAGACATGCCCAAATGGTGGTTGGAGTGCTCCGCCACCCAAATCGCGGTGCCTCATGTGATTGTATGCAAAAACAATTAATGGACAGTATACAGAACAATGTCATACATTCACCCCAGTACAGAGATCTGGGCATAAATCCATTGTTTTTTTGCACCCCACTAAGTATGGGTGAAATTTGCGAAATTGCGATCCGCGAATTAGTGCGAAAGCGAACTCGCAATTCGCAAAATTTGCGAATTCGTGCAATTTTGCGAATTTGCTGTTTTTGCCAGTTCACAAGGGTTTTGTACAAGTTCGGGAACGTGAACTTACTTGTGTGGTCGCAACGGTCGCGACCATGTTGTTTCTACGTATACAGCCTGTTTGCGACCCTGTGGTTCATCGTGGCCACCCTCTGGTTCATCACTGCCACCCTCTGGTTCACCAATGCCACCCTCTGGATCATCACTGTCCCCCTCTGGTTTATCACAGCACCCTCTGGTTCATCACTGCCACCCTCTGGTTGATCACTGCCATCCTCTGGTTCATCCCTGCCACCCTCTGGTTCATCACTGCCACCCTCTGGTTTGCCACAGCCACCCTCTGGATCCTCACTGCAACCCTCTGCTTCACCAGTGCCACCCTCCGGTTCATCACTGCCACCCTCTGGTTGATCACTGCCACCCTCTGGTTCAAGGCTGTGGATTGGGGCAGGGAGGGCTGAATGAAACAAGACACTGCCTGGGGCACACAAGGTGTCCCATGCAAAGTCCAGTTCAAACCGGTGCTGGGGCTCTCCAGCCCCAGCTCTGGCGTGAAACTGGACAAAGGGAAAGGGGTGTAACCACCCCCTTCCTGGGTCCCACCCATAGGAGGGACCTAGCAAGAGATCCAGCCCCTAGATTTGGAATAAAGGTGGGAGCTGTGCCAATGCACACCAGATCATCCTGACTGAAACTTTGAAATTAAACTATAGACCCTTCGACATCCCACTCGACGTGGAAGACTGAAGAATCTCCTTTGTGTCAAGGAGTGGCCACCCTGTGCAATCAGGCACCATCAGCGCATCAAGACTTTCTTTGCCGTTGCTCCCGCCACAGCTCGAACTACAGAGATCAACAAGACCCAGACTCCCAGAAATCCAACAGCCCGATCCATAGTCCTGGCAAAGCTGAGACCCGTGGAGACGACGAGAGAGGTGGGACCGGCTATCTTGAAGAGTCGACAAAGTGCTTCCTGTGCAGCTCCCGAGGCATCCTCGATGCTGTGCTTTGGGGTTTGAGAAGCCCCAGCCCCGAGTGTTCCGATGCCGACCAGCCCAACACCGCAGGAGTGAAGAACGTCCCAATCCTCTACCCTCGCCGTGACCCCCAACACCTGCGATCAAAACGGGTGGTGGAGAACACGACACCGGGAGATGGTGGGTAACAAAACAAGGGAACCCAAGGTCTTGGGGAACACAGCTCGTCTCCTCTGGCTTCTTGGCAGCTGACAACTTGACTCAGACGAGACCGCCCAGTTAACAAACGGGAGTGGCCTGATACGAAACAGGATTTCTTCCACCGCAATCGTATTGGTTGTTTCTTGCGTAACCCCAGACCAACCACGCCCCCTCGGGAAACACCGAGAATGTCAAAGGGGGTGGAATACACAATCATAAGACAAAAAGGGACAGGGGAAAAAAGGCATCAAGGGAATTCGAAAGACACCTAAAAAAAATCTGGAATCTAAAAAGAACACGAAGGTAGCACACAAAACTGCCGTTATTCCGCTCCTTTGTGAAACCACCCAACATTGAATGTTCAAGGTATGTTGGATAAGATCAAACGAGGTGCGGTCCTTTGACCACATACAACAAGATGGTTTGGATACAAAAAAAGGGGTAAATAACGGGATGCTAGAACTCATAGGAAATGCAGCTGCGAATCCCATAACGTCACCGAAGATCAAAAACAGGTCCCCAATAAGGGTTCAGTAATGCCCAATTGAATAAGAAACAGGGTAATAGGGAAAAAAGGGGATCAACACCCAGCACTTGAAAAGACCGCTGGAACAGAGCTCGAAGGAAAGGGAACTACGGTAGAACAACAGGAACAGTAAACACACGGCAAGGGACCATAGTAGAAACCAAGCACCTGTTTCCTGTTGGTCGTCCCCTTTTAAAGCGAGCCCTAGGGAGCATCCATAAATTCGCATATGCACTTGGCACTTTAAGCTAAAACCAATGAACGGGGAACTAGACAGAAGGCACCAGGCCCCCCTGAACCCCAACAGTCGCCCCCCCCGAAAGCCTTCCTACTGGCCTAGGTTTCCCAGGGTGTAGGCGATGAAACAGACTAACTAACCGGGCAGCACGCACCCTACTCACCGGAACCCAAGAACGGTCCTCTGGGGGATAACCCTTCCAATCAATAAGGTAATACAGCCGTCCCTTCATCCGCTTGGAATCCAATACAGTTTTAACCTCGTACTCCACGTTATCAATCAAAACAGGAGGAGGAGGTGGCAACTCTTGAGATGTGATGACATACGGTTTCAACAAAGAGGTATGAAAGACAGGATGAATACTATACTCAGCCGGTAAAGTCAACCTAATCGCAACTGGATTCACCACCTTCTGGACAGGAAAGGGACCCACAAACCGAGGCTGTAACTTTCTTGGACCCGGCAACTTCAGATTCTTCGTTGCTAGCCAAACCCTATCCCCAACTGCATACGGAGGAGCTGGCCGTCTATGCCTGTCTGCCTGTACCTTCATGGCCTTCTTGGACTCAATTAGTTGCTGTTGGGCTTTCTTCCAGATTTCAGTCAAACCCCTACTCAGGGAATCCACTGCTGGCACCCTCTCAGATGGCTGAATAGGAATTGTCTTGGGATGGAACCCCATCGAACAATAAAACGGTGACATGCCTAGTGCTGAGTGCATGTTGTTATTATATGCAAACTCAGCCACAAGAAGGGCTTGTACCCAACTGCCCGTCAGTGACGTTAGCAAACAGCACAAATACTGCTCCATGGTTTGATTGGTACGTTCTGTTTGCCCGTCGCTTTGTGGATGGTAAGCTGTTGACAAACATACCTCCATCATTAATGACCGACACAGGGCAGTCCAAAAATGTGAAACAAACTGTGCCCCTCTATCTGAAACGATGGCAGTAGGCACCCCATGCAATCGGATCACTTGGGCCATAAACACATCAGCCAATTCTCTGGACGTAGGTAACCCTGGCAAGGGAACGAAGTGTGCCGTTTTAGTGAATAGATCCACTACAACTAAAATGGCCGTAAACCCTGAATCGAGTGGCAAATCGGTCACAAATTCCATACTGACCGTATGCCAGGGGGAGGGAGGCACTGGCAAAAAGTGCAACAACCCAGATGAAGACATGTGCGAGGACTTACTAACAGCACACACCGGGCAAGAGGCCACAAATACCTGTACATCATGGGCCAGAGATTTCCACCAAAACCAACGCATACACAGCTCTTTGGTCTTATTGACCCCAGGATGCCCAACCAAGGACGATGAATGACAATATGTAAGAACCAGTGTACGCAACAAAGGGGGCACAAACAACTTCTTTGCCTGATACAATAACCCATCCTTTAACGTAAACCCAGGTTCCGACAGCCACTGAGCCAGATCCAACTGTTTCATTTCATCCTGCACTTTAACCATAAAGTCATCTATGGAGGCACAACCAACGATCTTATCACTGGGGAGCATAAAACGAGACTCCTCTGCCCTCTCACCCTGTGACGGATCCGCATAAATCCGAGATAATGCATCAGACTTCCCCTGTTGAGCAGCTGGACTATACGTGAGGGTAAAATTTTATCCATTAAAAAATAGCACCCATCTCATTTGTCTGGGAGTCAAAGCCCTGGCGGACCGGAAGAACTCCAAGTTCTTATGATCCGTATAGATAGTAATGGGGTGACGAGCCCCCCAAAGGAAATGGCGCCATTCCTCAAAAGACAGCTTTATGGCCAATAGCTCCCTCTCGGCTACTGTATAATGCTGCTCAGCCGGTAGTAGTTTCTTTGAAAAGAACGCAATTGGATGCATCAACCCAGATTCACTGTCACGCTGAGACAACACGCCCCCAACTGCTAACTGGGAAGCATCCGCCTCTACATAAAACGGAAGGGCAGGATCAGGATGCATCAACACAGGAGCAGATGTAAAAAGCCTGATTAAACTTTCCAAAGCCACCTGTGCTGCAGGCGTCCAATCAAACACCACTCCCTTCTTCAACAATGACATCATAGGCGAAACAATATCAGAGAAATGACTGATAAAACGCCTGTAGAAGTTGGCGAATCCAAGTAGCACCTGTATATCCTTAACACATGTGGGTGTGGGCCAGTTGACAATAGCTTCAATCTTCCGGGGATCCATCTTAATACCATCCGCAGAAATCAAGAATCACAAAAACTCAACATGTGTCGCACCAAATGTGCATTTATCCAGCTTGACAAATAAACGGTGTTCCAACAACTTAGACAAAACCTGCGAAACATGAGCATCATGTTCCTCCAAGAACTGGGAAAAAACCCAAATGTCATCAATGTAAATAATCACACTGATATCCAAAAACTCACGCAAAACCTCATTAATAAAAAACTGAAAAGCGGCAGGGGTGTTACACAATCCAAAAGGCATAACGCAATACTCAAACAAACCAAACTTGGTACGGAACGCCTTTTTCCATTTGTCGCCCTCTCGGACGCGAACGAGATGGTAAGCACCTCTTAAATCAAGCTTTGTGAACACCTTGGCATGTCGCAGCTGATCTAACAACACCGGTATGAGAGGGAATGGGTACTTGCTCTTTATTGTGACTTTATTCAACGCTCTGTAGTCCACGCAAGCGCGAAGATCACCCTCCTTCTTCGGTATAAAAAATATGGAGGATGATACAGGCGAAGAAGAAGGTCGGATAAACCCATTCTTTAACATCTCATCCAAATATTGCCGTAGATGTTTCTCCTCCGACAACGCATAAACCTTACTACAGGGCAATATGGCCCCCGGAACCAAATCAATACAGCAATCAAAAGCCCTGTGTGGTGGCAAAACACACGCCTGATCCTTATCAAACACCTCCTTGTATGCCACAAACGAAGGAGGCAAACTGTTCTGAACGCAACCACTCGCTGCACAAGACAACGGAGACACCCAATCAGTCCCCTCACAATAACAGTGAAGAAGGCAATACTCTGAATCGAGCGTGATCAACCTCCGTGCCCAATCGATTCTGGGATTATGGGCCTGTAACCAGGGCACCCTGAGTACCACCCCAAAAGCTGGTGCGGCTATCAGATCGAAACAGACTGTCTCAGAATGCCCATTATCGAATGTCATCAACAGAGGTTCGGTTTGTCGAACAATCGACCCAGAGGTTAGCTCCGTGCCGTCAATAGCCCTCACAGGTTCAGGTTGTCTTTTCATCACACACGGAACCATCAACTTCTCGGCCAACCCGATATCCATAAAGTTCCCTGTGGCCCCACAATCTAATAACACCGACAAGGAAGCTCTACCAGTAGATGAATAAGCGAAGAAAGCCGACACCGTGAAATGATGCGGGACTTTTTGAACCGCCCCTTGTACATCATATGGATTACAATATTCACTCTCAAGGACAGAAGGCCTCTCACACCCCCTTCCCACAAAAGCCAAAGCCTTATTCACCGGTATCCGGGACGGTTTCACTGGACACTCTCGAGCGAAGTGTCCACCACTCCCAAAATACAAACACAACTGCAACAACCGCCTCCGCTCCTTTTCCTCCTTGGATAAGGGACCCCGCACCCCACCCAATGGCATAGGTTCGGGATCGGTCTTCACACCCCCATTTTCAGATATTTCTCTCTTGGTTACAGTTGTCTTTGGGGGTTGAAACCTGATCTTTTCCCCTTTTCTTTCACTCATTCGATGGTTGAGTTTTACAACCAAATCGGTGAATTCAACACAATCTTCGGGGGGGGTCTACAACCTGTGAGACAATATCTTTCAAGTCCTCGCACAAGCCCTGATAAAATAAAGAGGTTCTCTTTGCCATGGGCCATTGTGTCCCTGCTACTAAGCGATTAAAGGTAGCCACATAACCCAGAAGATCCTGCTTACCCTGCCGTAGCTTTAACAATTCAACATCGCTTGCCTGCATGAAAGCATGCTTAGCAAACAGACTATGCATCTGGAGCTTGAAGGCCGGAAAACTACTTAACACAGCGTCATTGTTTTTGACCAAGGGGACCGCCCAACCAGCAGCAGTACCCGAAAGATATGAAATCATAAACGCTACCTTAGTAGTATCGTCAGGAAAAGCGGTTGGTAGACACATGAAGTGCAAATGGCACTGGTTCATAAAGATAGCAAATCTGCTACTGTCCCCGGAAAACCTCTCTGAAGCTGCTAGAGGCACCGGCACAGGAGTGTCCACTGTAACAGACAAAGGAGAAGGAGACCCACTCTGCCCCCCACTCCTCTCATATTTAAATGTGGCTGGTTGAATCAAGGGGGGCCTAGCCTTTACTGAGGGATCCCTCCCTCTTCTCTTGGCGCTTTCCTTCACCTCACTCAGTGTCACCCGTAACTCATGATTCTCCTGACGTAGGGATTGGACTTCCCCCTGCATGAGTTCTAAGGCCTGCATAAATTCCCGCATAGAGGAAGCCCCCCCGCTTCCTCCTCAACCATTCTTCACTCGGGCGGCGTATTAATTCGTGGGTTTGGTTTTCTGTTCCGATGCCGACCAGCCCAACACCACAGGAGTGAAGAACGTCCCAATCCTCTACCCTCGCCGTGACCCCCAACACCCGCGATCAAAACGGGTGGTGGAGAACACAACACCGGGAGAAGGTGGGTAACAAAACAAGGGAACCCAAGGTCTTGGGGAACACAGCTCGTCTCCTCTGGCTTCTTGGCAGCTGACAACTTGACTCAGACGAGACCGCCCAGTTATCAAACGGGAGTGGCCTGATACGAAACAGGATTTCTTCCACCGCAATCGTATTGGTTGTTTCTTGCGTAACCCCAGACCAACCACGCCCCCTCGGGAAACACCGAGAATGTCAAAGGGGGTGGAATACACAATCATAAGACAAAAAGGGACAGGGGAAAAAAGGCATCAAGGGAATTCGAAAGACACCTAAAAAAACCCTGGAATCTAAAAAGAACACAAAGGTAGTACAAAAAATGGCCGTTATTCAGCTCCTTCGTGAAACCACCCAAACAACATACAACAAGATGGTTTGGATACAAAAAAGGGGTAAATAACGGGACACTAGAACTCATAGGAAACGCAGCCGCGAATCCCAGAACGTCACCGAAGATCAAAAACAGGTCCCCAATAAGGGTTCAGTAATGCCCAATGGAATAGGAAACAGGGTAATAGGGAAAAAAGGGGATCAACACCCAGCACTTGAAAAGACCGCTGGAACAGAGCTCGAAGGAAAGGGAACAAGGTAGAACAGGAACAGGGAACACACGGCAAGGGACCATAGTTGAAACCAAGCACCTGTTTCCTGTTGGTCGCCCCCTTTTAAAGCGAGCCCTAGGGAGCATCCATAAATTTGCATATGCACTTGGCACTTTAAGCTAAAACCAATGAACGGGGAACTAGACAGAATGCACCAGGCCCCCCTGAACTCCAACACCGAGCAGCCTGTGCTCCAAAGATCACCCCTCCACACTCACAGAGTGCTGCGTGAGGCCCTTTTGTACTTTTCCTGCTTGCCGCGTTGTCCGGTCGCTTGCTCGTTGGCTAGTGGCCTCTGTGACAATGATCCATCAAAATTACACTGCTGGTCTGGTTGCTCCAGACTGGCCCTAGCTCCCCTGAAAAGGAGCCATCGATCTGACCTTCCCGGTCCGATCCAGAAGACATCTTTGAGACCTGCTTGGGTTGCATTTGCCAAGGTTTGGTGACTCCAATTCGAGAACCGACACCGCCGACAGCAAGAGCCTTTGTGGGACAACTGGTGTCCACCAGCTGGTCATCTTCGATCCTCCCTGGTCCACGTGGCAGCGGAGACAAACTACTCGACAGCACCTGATCGCAACCCAATACTTCCTGGTTCCTTCCGTCCTGGTTCCATCCTGGTCACTGGCTAGTGACCTAGACTCTGTCCCCTCTGCTTTCAGGTACTCTACATCTTCGATTCACCCTTGGATCCAACCGGACTCTTCTCTCCTGGCCGCCTGCAGCATCTTTACCTCCAGGCTCCATAGAACTCCACGAAGAAACCCAACGCACTTTGGCACCTATGCACCCGCTTCCTGTGGGTGAGGTAACGAGATTACACCGGTGCTCCTATAGTGGTTTACACCTCTAGTGTCCTACTTTTTAGTGGCTAAGTTCTAGTCCAGTCGGAAGACTCCTAAACCTATAACTTTCTGATTTTTACGCACCATTGACTTGTATGGTAAACGCGGTTGCCTATAGACACTGCACCCGCATCCTGTGGGCCTCCTATGTCCTAACCTTCAATAGTCCAGTGTAGGCCCAACGATTCCCTAGGCCCTAAGCCTGTTCATTGTTCGTGACGTGGTACTTATACCACTTTCTTAATATATGGTTTGAGTGTCCACCCGGCCTATCCATAATTGTGCATCTTATTGTATGTCAGTCAGTCAGTCAAAGCTTTCGGTTAAAAACCATAAAAAGACATATTACAAATTCATAAGTTGGTATAAAAAGTACAAGTTAAAACCATTTAAAAAAAGACTACACAATAAAAGCTGTATCACAAAATATACAAAAGGACGAGGGGGGACATAATGGAAATACACGCCCATATCGCAAAGTCAAGCATGGAAAGCGTAGATAAAGCCCCACACAGGTTTCCCAAGAGGAGAATGTCCCTACCATAATCAAGAGGAGCACCCTTAGCTAGTGGGGCATGTTCTTAAACTTCCTTTTAAGATTGCACACCTGATATTCCACATGGATAAAAGGAACCTTGATGTTGCGAACACCGCCGGAGCCGAGGTGTCCGTTCTTAAAATTCGCAGCACTTCCCTAAAATCTCTGAGACCCCTGGACCTGCAGTACTGTACTATCCACTTGGCCCTCGCCCCCTGGTATGAGGGGCAGAAGAGCAGATCGTGCTGATCTGTCTCCTCTGCCCCCCCCCGCACCCGGGGCACGTGCACCCGAGATGTGAGGTTCCAGACCACCTTTGCGTAAGGCCCCTAAGGGGCAGTATGCCACGCCTAAACTGGATGTACAGCTTTTTGGCCAAGGGCAGCTGGATGATGTCCAGGAATTTCTCAAATCTGGGGAGTGCCTTAAAATCAAGGAAATGCTCTGTCAACCTACCCATGGAAGGATTTGTAACAACACTAGCAAGACGTTGTTGATTCATAGCTAAACTCAAATATTTTTGGGAAATCTGAGGGCAGGCCACCTCCGGGGAAGACCACAAATCCCCCATTCCTAGTGTTAGAGTGAGGTGTTTTATGTGGCTCAGCCATGGTATCTTTCCCACACCACTTCTAGGCAGGAGATCGCTGCAGGTCCTCTCTATAACTCTCTAGTTCTGGAGTGGACCAGAGTTGTCTCCAATATAGGACCGGGCGATTCGAAACAATTTCCTGTATGGGGACTAAGCCAAGGTCAAACCTTAAAGTTTGATTAAGGGGGTGCTCCTAGGGAGTCGCAAAATGCGTCTAAGGAAGCTGTTCTGCATGAGGGAAAGCGAAGGGGTATTAACATGCCCCCAGAGAATTGCTCCATAGATCGCACCCCCTCGCGCCAGCACTTTGTATATTTCAACCGGCGGACCCACCAGTTTCTGTGACGTTTCATTAAAAACTTTTAGAATGCCACCCGAGGATTGAGACAATTTCAGGTTAACCCTAGCTACCTGGGAAGTCCAATCCATTTTATCATTAAGGGTAACCCCCAAATAGTCGAAAGTGGACACTCGGTCCAAAGGCAATCCATCCATTTGAGTTTGGGGACAATTTGTTTTCTTTGGATTATACACCATGTATTTCGTTTTGGAGGTATTAATCTCCAAGTCCCTCTTCTTACAGAAGCCACAGAAGGCCTCCAATGTTCGCTGGACACCCCCAAATGATTTACACAATAGGAGGGTGTCGTCAGCGAACATTAGGGCCGGTATCCTTCGCCCTGCTAGGCGGGGGGAATCCAGGTCCTTAGCCCCAGCTAGGTGTTCAATCAACCCGTTCAGGTATAAGGAGAAAAGCGTGAGGGCTAGGACACACCCCTGTCTCACACCCTTATCGTTAGGAAACGGGGCAGACAGTTACCCACCTTTTCCAAACCTGACCCTGGCATAGTTGCCCTTGTGCAAACACCTTAAAAGATCACACAGGGGGCGTGGCTAAGATGTCGGCCTGAGAGGACGCAACCGGCAAAGGCTCGTCTCAATCCCCCACGGTCATCGTAAAAACGCATTTTCTCACCCCCATTAGCGCTCCCACGACCATAAGCCGTGTGCGGCACTCCGGCTGCGACTCCGACCGTGATCGCAAGTGCCGGCGACCAGGGCGCGGCTCCGTAGTCGACGGAAACAGCCATCCCCGGCCAGAGATGTGAACAGTGAGGCCGGCCTGCGAGGTGGAGAACCATCCAGGAGCTATGCACTGAGGCCCCACCAAGCTCGGCCTGGATCTGGTGGCCAGAGCCACAGGACGGTTCGGGGGGCAACCTTCACCACAAGCCCACGCGGCCTCACCTAGGGCACAGGGCCACAGCATTGTGGGACTGCAGCAGGGCCCCCAAGTAATTGAGGTGCGCCCCCGCAGAAGTCAAAGACTGGGCGTTAGTGTGAAGGGGGCACATCAGAGGAGCGGCTCCTGAACCCTAGGCGGCCCCCGCGGAGGGAGACGGACACCCGGATACTGGGACTTACCTGCAGGCCTACAGGGAAAGACGGCTGGCCCAGGACCGCAAATTCAACATACCGCCTCCATCTACCGCTTCATTCCCGGACCCGCCACTATTCCAAAGACCCACCAGGAGACTTCGCAGACATAGGAGAAGCTACCGGACAGGAAGGAAGCCAAGCATGTCCTCCGCGAATCGTAGAGGGGGGTGCACCATCCCCGAAATGTTGGCCAAAGGAACGTCCCCAGGGGAAAAAAAGGCCAGACAAACCAGCGCCACCGAGCCAACCGAAAGACAGGGATAAGGATGAGGGAGAGGCTCCTGCGACAAAATCATTCATGGAGACCCTATTCGCATCTCTCAGGGAGGACATTCAAACCCTCAGGCAAGATATGGCGGGAGGCTACAAAGAGTTGCGACACGACATAGACGACATAGAGGAACGAGTGGCGGCAGTTGAAAACATGGAGCAGGCCCGGAGTGAGGAGGTGGAACTCCTGCAACAAGAAATCATCAGGCTCCATGAACAGCAAACGGACCTACAGGCACACGCAGAGGACCTGGAGAATCGCTCCAGACGTAACAATATACGGGTCCGCAATGTGCCATCCAAAGCGGAGGGGGGAGACATCACGGCATACCTGCAGGATCTGTTCCGTGAGGTACTAGGGGAGAGCGAGGAATTTGAGATCCGAATCAACAGGGCCCACCGGGTGGGCCTAGCACGCCGGACGCCTGCCCCCCTCCGGATATCCTGGCCTTTTTGCCTGACTATCCCCTCAAGGAGCGCATCCTGAAGGCGGCGCGCCAAAAACAACCCCTTAGCTTTCGTAATCATACACTAGAGCTATTCCAGGACTTGTCCACGATCACTCTACAGAAGAGACGGGCGTTCAAAGTGGCAACCACCTTCCTACGGGACAATGGGATCCCGTTCTCCTGGGGACACCCCTTCAGACTGATTTTCAAATAGAAAGGAGCCCTCCACCAGCTTAGATCCTTGCAAGACATGTGCATCGTACTAGGCATTCCCCAAGAAGAGAACACACCGGACGATGACTCCGGACAGCGACCTTCCCAGTCAAAGTCTCCGCAATCGACAAGAGACGGATGGCAGAAGGTGAGAAGCAGACGCTCACCCAAGAAAGGGTTCAAACCGGATCCTGATACCGTGGCGCACGAGCACGAAGCGGCAATACAGGAGGTCTCCAAGGACACAAACGCCGGATCTCGTGGGGGGGCGGGACGGGGGGCTTCGGGCCCGCCATTGACACGCTTTCCCTTCAACAGACACTATACCACAGGCCTGGACTGTCGTTGGATAGGCCTTGGACAATGTTCACCAGTTGGGGTTTCAAGGTTGGGGTTCGGGAGAGGGGGGAGGGGTGGGAGGGTGGGGGACAGGGGACTCGGTGTGTTCGGTTTTATCAGGTGGTAGGCAAGAGAACAGGAGGCGGCGCTAGGCCGATGCTTAAGCGGGCAGGGCACACACTACCTTATGGCTGACGAGCCCATCCACGTTCTCACCCTTAACGTAAAAGGGCTCAACAACCCAGTTAAGAGGAGGGCGGTCCTCTCCTTCCTGGAACATTCAGGGGCAGATATATGTCTTCTCCAAGAGACGCACTTATTAGCTAAAGACTGGCACCGCATGAAATCCAGGGCCTTCCCACATCAATTTTACTGCTCCACCACGAGAAGAAGGCAGGAGTGGCCCTTTTAGCAGCTAGACACTTCAAGGGGCGGGTGAGAGGCAAAGTGGCAGAAATCAAAGGCAGACTCCTGGCCCACACTATTTTGATTGGTAATCTGGCACTCACAGTGGGGTCGATTTATGCACCCAACACCAAACAGGAGGCCTTTCTTAAGGGGGCGCTATCAGATTTAATGGCCAATGACACAAGACACATCCTGATAGGGGGGGACATCAATCTGGTCATGGACAATGTGGTAGACACATCGGGGCGGAGTTTTGGAGACTCTGGAGCTCTATCCATGGCGGGGAAGCAATGGCTGACCGACAGGGGGCTGGTAGATGAATGGCGAGAGATACATCACATCACCCCAGGGTATACTTTCTATTCCCATGTGCACCGCACGTACGCCAGGATAGATCACTTTCTTGGTTCCACAGAACTGACCCCCATGGTACGTGATGTAGAGGTCACCCCTGCGGCATTGTCGGACCATGACGCGTGGTCCTTCAATTGATGGTCCCACGCACACAGTCACACAGGGGCAGATGGCGACTTAGAGAAAACCTACTTTCCCGCAAGGCGGTTACACAGCAATTATCCCAGAGCATTTCTGATTACTTAAGTTGAAACGACACAGGGGAGGTAGCCAAGTCGACAGTTTGTGGGGCGCTAAAGGCGGTTCTCCGAGGAGAAATAAGGGCGATAGCGCAGCGGACAACAGAGAGCGGAAGGAAAGACGCCAGGAGCTGGCGGAGCAGATGTTAGAACTGGAGAGGGTTCACTGTCGGACAGGGGCCCCTAGAATATGGCGCAAGCTGAAGGCGGCCAGGGCGCAGCTCGCGAGCCTGGATTTGGACCGGGCAGAATACGCGGCACTCCGCCTCCGCAAAACGTACTATGTAGGGGGAGACAAGACTGGCCGCCTACTGGCCAGTAAGCTCAAAGCAAAAGCTGTCCGCTCCAAGATTCCCGTCATCCGTGCAGAGGGTGGAGAAGAAGTTCGGGAGGACGACCACATCGTGGAGGCATTTAGAGCCTTTTATGCCAAGCTTTACGCGGCAGACCCAGCTTTGGATGACGAAGCAGGGACAACATACCTAGAGACCGTGAACGTCAAGGCTGTCAACGAAGCAAGCGCCCTAGCATTAGACGCCCCCATACGCCTGGAAAAGGTGATTTCGGCGATTGCCAGACTTAAACCACTAAAAGCGGGCTTCTATAAAACGTTCTGCCCCCTCCTGGCGCCTATACTAACGAAATTATTTAATTCCTTTCAAGGCCCAGGCTCGATCCCACGGGAGATGTTGGAGGCAGACGTCATCGTCCTGCCGAAGCCGGGCAAGGACCCTACTCTATGCGTGGCGTACAGGCCAATATCGCTCCTCAATCTGGACTTGAAGTTTTTTACGGGGATCCTAGCTGCGCGACTGGGCCCCTGTCTGCCTGGTATAATAGAACCTGACCAAGCGGGCTTTGTGCCCACCCAGCAGAGTGCAGACAATACTAAATGCCTGATGCACGTAATCGACAAAGCACACTTCAATGCCTCAGATGCGGCCCTGCTGTCGGTCGACACCGAAAAAGCGTTCAACAGGGTTGACTGGAAGTATCTGGATAACACCCTGGCGAGATTTGGCTTGGGGACAGGTTCCGAGCCTGGGTAGCTAGCTGCTATGCGTCACCCCAGGCGACGATCAAAGTAAATGGGATAAGCTCCAAGCCGTTCGACATTCGACGTGGCACACGGCAGGGCTGCCCGCTCTCGCCGCTGTTGTTCGCCCTCTATATAGAACCTTTCGCCCAACACGTTCACGACAACAAAGACATCACAGGCATCAAATTCGGAGGGGAAGAGCAGACCATCAGTCTATATGCGGACGACATCCTAGTCGCGGTGGACAATCCAAGAGTGTCGATACCAGCATTCCTGATGGAGATGTAAAGGTTCGGGCGGTATCCGGCTTCAAAATGAACATGGGGAAGTCCGTTATTCTTCCCCTAGGCAACAATACCCGTCAAGCCAACAGGGGAACGCTCCGCATAGGGGGGTTGAACGTTCAAACGGCACTACCATACCTGGGGATTGAACTGACGCCCATGACAGCTCAGACAGTTGAACTAAACTACACCAAACTCCTGACACGCATCCAAGGGGATATTTCAAGATGGCGACAACAACCGCTCTCGTGGTTGGCCGTGTGGCTGCTGTCAAGATGTCCCTGTTGCCGAAAGTGCTTTACCTTTTCCAGACCATCCCAGTCACCCCTCCCTTGGGCATGCTCAAGAAGATGCAGGACACCATGCTACAGTACGTCTGGGCCAATAAAAGTCCCCGGCTACGGCGCAACTTGGTCACCCGAGCGACGGCTGAGGGAGGGCTAGGGGTGCCTGACTTGCGGCGCTATTTTCAGGCAGAACAGATGTGATATCTCTTGGAATGGTCCCGGCCTCTTTCCAAAAAGCACTGGCTTTTTCAAGACAGAGCAATGGCAGGTATGCCACTCTGGAGAGTCCCCTTCCTGGCAAGATCGGACAGGCCAGCCTACCTCAGGAAGTCACCCATCACCAAGACGCTTCTCCAGGTGTGGGACGCGGTGGCGGTCCCAAGAGGTCTAACGTCCTTTCCATCACTGATGACGCCCCTACTAGATAACCCGGCGTTCCCACCTGGGGTGCCCCGGGCTCCTTTCCCCAATGGCGGCAGATCAAATGCTGCTCAGCGGGACATTTATTTGACCTGCAGGGCTTCATGACGTTAGACGCGGTAAAAGATGCATATGCGATTGACAAACCGCATCGCTTTCAGTACTTTGTAATGTAAAATGTAATGTAATGGTACTTGTATAGCGCACGAATCACCATGAGGCATCTCGGCGCTTGTACGAATACCGCTGAGGAACCCTTCCTGGCTTTTCCCTGTGAAGTGCCCACTCCTGGGCACCCCCAAGGTGAAGCCAGGCATCCTAGCGTTGTTGGGGCCGTTGTGGAGATTAAGCAAGCTATTGCCCAGAGTTGCAGAGTGGGACCCATGATTAGAATAGGCACCGAGGCGAGAATTATAAGGTCTGGGGAAATTGAGCCCAAGAGTCGCCGAGGCAGGAATTGAACCCTGGTCCCCGGCCAGATCTCTGCATCAGGGTCTGCTGCTCTAACCAATGAGCCACACTTCTCCACTTTCAGCTTAGGCACTGGCTTACACACAAAGTCGTTGCACCCCACGTCGTCCGTCCCCTCACTCCATATGAGAGATGGCTTCTCACTAAATCCAAGGACTCGCGGGCCATCACAGAATTGTACAAACTGCTGACTCCCCTCCCACCCATGACGAGATCAGCGGGTCAGAAACGATGGGAGAAGGAACTGGGACGCACGCTTTCAGACAAGGAATGGCAAGACATCTTTTATCAGGTCCCTTTAGGCACTTACCGACGACTCACTGGAACACACCGAGGGGAGGAGGGAGGGGGGAGGATAGGCATCGGGGAAGGGAAGCAGTTGGGGTTAGGGAGGGCCACAGGGGAGGTAAAAGTACAGGGGTTCTAGCTTGCAATGTCTGGTCAGGTTTCCACCTCATGAGCTTACATGGACACATGACATCCTTCCCCAATGCTCAGATATATGAGGTACATGTGGCACACAAGATTGGAAATCCTTTGCAATGTTATGTTTGTCCAAGTGCTGTTTTGTATTGCTTGGCTGAACTCAATAAAAACAAATTTAATCAAAAAAAAAATCACACAAATAAGGCGGGGCACCCAGCTCCAAGAGCAGAGCCCAAAGCTTTTCCCTGTTGACTAGGTCAAATGCGGACCGAAGGTCCACAAAGATCAAGTACAGACTACCCGCCCCTAAAGTAACAGTCCTCCAGTATACAAGCTGGAGTCTGAACAATTGATCGATCGTGGAAACCCCGCCCGAAATCCTGCCTGCAGGGAAGTTAGGATGTGGTGGTCGTCCATCCAGTTCTGCAACCTGGACAGTAGGACTCGGGCGAAGAGCTTCTGAAGTACGTCGATCAAGCTGATGGGCCGGTAGTTTGCAGGGTCAAGGGGAGAAGCCTTCTTATAGATGGGGATCATTTCCGCACCCAACCATGTCTTGGGAATATCCAGACCCTGCATGATGGCATTGAACACGACACAGATGTAGGGCGCCAAGACCCTTTGCTCCGACCGATAAAGGTCGCCGGGGATTCTATCCAGGCCTGGTGCTTTCCCTGCAGCCAGGCTTTTAAGCGCTGCATTGACTTCCAGGAGTTTGCAAGGATGATTGTCTAGGACAGTACAACACAAGGGCACGGTAGCCAATGGTCTTGGTAATTCCTGCACAGGAAATGGGTGGACTAGGAGACCAAGTGAATATAGGTCTTGGTAATTCCTGCACAGGAAATGGGTGGACTAGGAGACCAAGTGAATATAGGGGTTTAAAATGGGCAAGCCACATGTCCTCAATGAGATTAGGTAGTATGGCTGGCAACTCTGCCATCGATCCCCCCCGGACCAAGTTCCAGAAGGTCCTATAGTCCCGGACAGCGAGCGCCCTGCCCACCATGTCCCATCTGTCCGCCTCCCATTCGGACTTGGCCTCCTTGACTAGATTTTTATAAATTAGTCTTGCCTTCCTAATCCGTGTGGGTGACCCGGTTTTTACCTCTTTCACCAGTGCAGTTTTTGCTGCCCTGCAAGTTTTGTTAACCCAGTGATTATCGTTCTTCCGGGCCCCAGACCTACCAGGCTTAGTAGTGTAAAAGTAGTCTGCCAATACGGTAAAGAGCTCGTTATGAGTGTGCTGGAGGGCCAGAAGACTTGATGGATCTAAGTTAGACCCTAACAGGTCACTGGCCACTGATAGAGCCCCTGCTACATGATTGTAAATTTCCGCTAGCGTATCCGGGGCTAGTGCCACCTTCACCCAATGGATTTGTCTACCTCCCGCCGTTTGCAGGTAATTCTCATTATGTGAGGGTTCCACTGCAGTCTGGGATTCTTGCACCCCTAGGTGGGTAACCAGTTCCAGCGATAAAAGATTGTGGTCGCTCTCGACCCTAGGGATGACCTTAAACGATTTTACTTTTGCCCAGAATTCCACATTAACCAAAATGTAATCTATTGTGGTACTCCTGTCTGGTCTGTTGAAGGTGTGGGCTCCCGGTATATCTGGTAGCAGTCTGCCATTGCAAGCCCTTAGGAAATTAGATACCACCAAGTTTATAATGGCAAGAGCTAGTGGCGATAATCGCTTTGCTGGGTACATCTGACATTCGGAGATTGACCAAATCTTGTCCTCCTCGGCAGTTACCGAGGGAATCCCCCCAAGTGGCTCAAAGTGGCAGTTAAAATCTGCACCTATCACTGTGTCATAGGAAGAGGGGAAGGATGAGAGTAGAGCATCCAGGGCCTCTAGGGTTGATAATCCTAGCTTGAGTGGGATCGGGCGTAAATAGATGATAATCAAGGCCACCACTGAAGGATCCTTATGGGTGAGGAGAATACAGAGAATGTCTGGGCTGTGTGTCTCCACTACCTTAGCTGAGCACCCCAGGTGCACAATCCACCTGATGGTCTTCCCCTTGGTCCCTGTACTGCCGGTATATGTTAGGACGCGAATCCTATCCTTACTGGGGCAGACAGGAGCCACGTTTCCTGAAATAGGCAGAGGTCATAACCATCCATCAAATCTCCCCACTCCGGGGTCGACAGTTTTGCCCCCAGACCTGCAATGTTCCAGGACCCAATTAAAGAGTGACCGTGGGATCCCTGCCCAACAGGAAATTCCGAAAGTATGTCTGGGGGTGGTAAAAGACCACCCTGACAAAAGCTCGGCTCCGGTCCCCCCCCCCCCAAGACCATTCAAGGTCGGTGGTGACAATGGGGGTGAGACACCAGTTACTGTGGGGCTATGGTTTAGGTTCTCAGGCATAGTCTCGCCACTAGGGCCACCCTTGGTCGACCTCTCTGTGGGATGTCTAACCTTGAGGTCATCATTCTCATGTGGTGTTAGTCAATCAACATGGCTCAGGGCCCTATACTTATTTCTCACTGGGAGATTGTGCTCCAGATCATACCCACCAAAGGAAGGAGGAGGCTGCACCATTGTCTGTGGATAGAAATACCCCAGGTGGTGAGTGTGAATTTTGATAGTGTTTTCCAGTCCCCCATTGCCTAAAATATGTTTGACCACCTCTCGGTCCCTAAAATTGACGATCACACAGTCGCCTCCTATGTCCTTGTATCTAGTACCCAGCCAGCTGACTCTACGGGCAAATAGAATCTCCCCCTGCCCAGGTCCCACTATAGGCCTATGCCGTTTTAGCCAGAATATGACTTTGTTTTTTAACTCTGGGTAGGATTCGGAGGTGCTTGTTTCTAGGGGCAGACCTCCCGTAAGCACCACCACGTAAGGCATGGCCTCAGGTGGTAGCTGAGGTCGAGGAGCAGGTTTAGTTGTACTCTCTACTTGCCGTTTCTGGGGGGCATTGGGCATAGGTTTATTGTCAGCGCATGGCTGGTTCACGGGAGCTACCATAGGTGGGGGTGGGGCACAGGTTGGTAAGACAGTTATATTGGGTACATGTGGAAGATGAGGGGAGCCTGCAGGTTTGTTCAATACAGGAGTAGATTTTTGTACTACTACACGGGCCATAACATGCATTGGTTTGGCTACTTGTCTACAGTCATCCAAACCCTTGCCCACAGTAGCATTCAAGATGGGGACTAGGCCCTCTCCCTTATCGTGATTCACCTGTGAGCTGACTAAGTGGGGATTCCCTGAACATTTGTTAGTGATCAGGGAAAGGATTCTGTCTAATCTTGTTGAGAGGGATTTTACATGGGTACTAAGAGTTTGTTCTATATGTGCCTGCAGATCAATCATTAAATGTGTAACCCAGAGGGGTGGAGCAAAAGGGGGGTGGGAGTGTACTGGATCTGACTGCACACCGGTAGGAGGGTCTTTTTTCTTTTTCGCATATTTTCTTGTGGGTTTAAGTTTTTTCCTTTTGGGACTAGGCTTGGGGTCTCTAGTTTCAGGAGAATATGAGGCCATTGGGGAGGGTAGGGCAGAGACTATCACCTCTGGAATCATCTGGGTGCACCGTAACTCAAAGAAAGAGGGCATTTGAAATGCTGTCGATTCAAACGGATTGACAGTTACCATGGAGGCATCCCTTTCTAGCTGAGGAAGGGTTAACGCAGGGGTTGAAGATAGACGCCTTTCCGTGTCCTCAATGTCCGTAGCTACAGCTCCTATAGTTTTCTGGAGCATTAAATCAATAGCTGTGAGGGTCGGGAGTGGTTGGGACGTACAGGCCTGTTGCCTGGTCCTAGGGCGTGGAAGGGAGGGCTTGATGTTTTTCCCCATGCTGGTCATGGCCAATGGTGGGATGCCTCAATCACCCTTTCTACACAAAACCTAAAAAAGAAAAGATATTAAAATAAGCTTGACTGGTTGTAACAAAGCCCAGTTTAGACTAAACTTTAGGTTTTGAGATTAGCAGCAGTTAATTAAGAATAACAGTTAGTAGACCAGAGGTTTATAGTCTTAAGTCTTACAGTTCTGTGAAGAAGTGTCAGGGGGGTGGCCCAGCCCAGCCTCGTCCTGCCCCGGACTGCCACAGACTGTCCCGCCCTTGTCCCGGGCTTCTCCCATACGCCGAGCTCACACATCCTGCGGTGCGTGGGCCCCGCCGAAGAAGTAGGTGGCGGCTGGCGCGTTTTGCGCGTCACCCTCAGCGACCTTCCCGGGGTTTATGGGGGATGTAGTTCAAATTGCGGCCGTTCCTCTCACGGCGGGATTGAAGATTGACACTGGCCGTTCCCCTCACGGCTTGGAGACGGTAGATTGTCCCGGGTGCTCCCTCAACAGCAAGGCTCCTCACAGCAGGAGCATCCCGCGATGCGTAGGTCCCTGCCGAAGAAGTAGGTGGCGGCTGGTGCGTTTTGCACGTCACCCTAGGCGACCTTCCCGGGGTTTATGGGGGATGTAGTTCAAATTGCGGCCGTTCCTCTCACGGCGGGATTGAAGATTGACACTGGCCGTTCCCCTCACGGCTTGGAGATGGTAGAATGTCCTGGGCGCTCCCTCAACAGCAAGGCTCCTCACAGCAGGAGCGTCCCGCGGTGCGTGGGTCCCCGCCGAAGAAGTAGGTGGCGGCTGGCGCATTTTGCGCGTCACCCTCGGCGACCTTCCCGGGGCTTATGGGGAATGTAGTTTAAATTGCGGCCGTTCCCCTCATTGCGGGATTGAAGATTGACGCTGGCCGTTCCCCTCACGGCTTGGAGACGGTAGAATGTCCCGGGCGCTCCCTCAACAGCAAGGCTCCTCACAGCAGGTGCGTTCCGCGGTGCGTGGGTCCCCGCTGAAGAAGTAGGTGGCGGCTGGCGCAGGTTCATCACAGCATCCTCTGGTTCACCAGTACCACACTCTGGTTCATCACTGCCACCCTCTGGTTCACCACTGCCACCCTTTGGTTCATCACATCACCCTCTGGTTCCCCAGTGCCACCATCTTGCTCATCACTGCAACCCTCTGGTTTGCCACTACCACCCTTTGGATCATCACTGTCCCCCTCTGATTCATCACTGCCACCCTCTGTTTCATCACTGCCACCCTCTGGTTCATCACTGCCACCCTCTGGTTCATCACTGCCACCCTCTGGTTCATCACAGCACCCTCTGGTTCACCTCTGCCACCCTCAGGTTCAGCAACCACCACTGCCACCCTATGGTTCACCACTACCACCCTCTTGTTCACCACTGTAGATTATGGGGGGAAAGCACACCTGCCCAGCCTCAACTGAGATGAATTAATTTGGGGCTGGTTAATGTGTCACTGAATTTGTGCTTCAAGTCGGGCACCTGCTTCCTTAGCTGTAAGAGCTTCCTGTTGCAGTTATTTTTTTTTACAGGAGCATTGTGCCATACTTGTAACTATTCTCTGACCCTGCTTTGAGGGTCAGAGCAGGGTCAGAGAATAGTTGCAAGTAGGCAACTGAACTCTGGAGGGGCCCCTCAGGAAGCACTACAGGGAATGGTTACAAATTAGCTTGAACTTTTGCACCTGCTCAGTGCTTTCAGTTTTCCAAAAATCGTTTTTCTGTCATTTCGCGAGATTCGCGGGGCGCAAATCCGTGCGAAATCGAACTTGCAATCCGCAAATTCGTGCGATTTTGCTGATTTCTTTTTTTTACGTGTTCGCGTGTTTTTTTGCTTATTCGCAGACCGCTTGCAGCGCACCGACCCAGAGGTTGCCCACGAGGTCGTGTGTGGGCGCAGCCATTTTGTTTGCGTGACGTGTTTCCGTTTCCAGGCACTAGTTGTATGCTCGCGTCGTATGCGGCGCGCGATTACGTGTTCGTGGGCGTTTTTGCGTGCTCGCAGGGGAAATATCGCGCGAACTTACCCACGAGGTCCTCTATGGGCGCGGCCATCTTGTTTTTCATTCACTGCTATGGTTTTGGGAATGCTACCTTTTTATCCATCTTACATCTTTGTAATCCTATGTTTTTCTGAACTTTTTTTTTGTCCTTATTATCTCTCTCTTCAATTTCCTACATCTATATTTTGTGTTTTTTTAAACTTTTTGTTACTTTATTACCTACTTTATTTCTTTCGCTCTCTCTCTTATTTTTTTTTCACACCTATTCTTCTTTCCTTCTTCTTGTGCCCAGGACCATGGCTAAGGGAGGCGACAAGGGCAAGGCGAAGGGCCCAGCACCCCGTACCCGGCTCCCTTGCAGGCGTTTCAGGGGGAGGAAGTCCAGTCCAGGGAGATCTTCTCTGCGGTGGAGGTGGCCACCTTGATGGTTTTTGTACAAGTCCACCTCCCTAAGACCGTGGCAGCAGGTGGGCGGATTGCTTCCGGTTACAGCCTCCGGGAGCGTCGCCAGTTGTGGGAGAAGGTGTGCCGGTGCATGTATAAGGAGTCTGGGGTCTGGCGCACCTACCAGCAAGCGACGCACCGGTGGAGTGACATCTTGGACCGGGAGCATGATATGCTCGATCTGCTCGGTGTGGAGATCCCTGGCCTTGGTAAGTAGCTATTTAATACTACTTTTTTTCCTTCTGCTCTGTTATATTGCTAATCTATTTCTTTCCTGAAGAGTATGAATGCTGCTGATTCAATTAGATTGCAGATAAATTAATGTTTAAATAGCTTCTGTCATTGCAGGTGCTCGCCTGGTTATTGGCGTTGCTACTATGCTTACTTGTTTGCAACTTTTTAGTCATTTGAGAGCATTACTGCGTAATGCTAGAGAGAGTACACTCACGTCTAGTCCTTCTTTGTACTCCTACTGCTGCCACTTTGAAGAGATAGTGGTGGATTGATATGTTGAGTCTATTATTTATTACTTGTTATAGGACATTTGTTAGTGGTCTGCAATCATGATGACGGACTGTGTCTGTCACGTGAAGTCTCGTGCTGCTGAGTGATGGCAGTCGTAGTAGAACCTTTTTGTTGTTGATGTAGTTAGTGAATTACATAACTTTCCTATTAGACGGTCTGAGAATCCTGCAATACTGTAGTACTATCCTCCTAGTTGACCAGATCAGATACAATTGATGTTAATTTGTTTGCCCGACATAATTTTAGATTGAGTAGAAAGAAATCAAATATTTCCAAAAAAACAATCATCCATGTTGTGTTTCTTTATTTCATGATCACCAGGAGGACCTCTCAGGGGCAAGGCGCCGGCGGCGACAGAGACTCCGGTGGCAGAAGGTGGACAGGAGCAGTCCCTTGCAGGCTCTTCTGCTGGCCCCAGTAAGTTGTTCTATTGGTATATTAATACTTATACTTCCCTAACTTTTACAGCTCCAATTAATTACAAACTGGTTCCTAATAATTCTATGTTTTACAAAATAGTCTTTGATCTTCTTCTAATGTAGACTACTTTCTACATTCTTATCCTGCCTCTGCCATCACTCTCTGTGCTACTACTATTTACAATTATGAGTCCGTCTGTGTAGGTAGCTAAGTTGGCCAATTCGGCAAACGGTGTGAAACAAAACTCTGATACAGCAATAGCTCTAGGCACTGAGTGCAGTCCTCTGGGTTGCCCTTGCTGTCTATTCCAGTCTTCTTAATGTAAGTGCTTTGACAATTTCCAACAACAAAATGTCATTGTTTACACCAAGTAAAAGGTACCAGTTGCCTTTTTGATTTGAGAGGAGCACATCCCATACCGCTAGTGTTTCAGGGGAATGTCTGACATAATATCGAAATCAAAAATATCGAAATACAAAAATATCGGAACAAAAATATCGAAGTCAAAAATATAGGAATCCTATCCCTAACAAGGTAAGTACAAAAATATCGAAAATAAAATATAGAATGACAAAAATATCGTTTTTTGTAAAATATCGTTTTTTTTATATAATAAAAATGTAATATTAACAAAATAATACTTATAAATGTAATAAACATATTTAAAAAAGTACTATAATATTTAAAATTAATACATAATGTAATACAAATTAATATTAATAAATATATAATACATAATATATTTTTCATTAATAATAACTCTAAATTAATTATTGTCATAACTTAAAAACAAATAAAAATGTAATAAATTACTAATACTTTTTTTACATAAAAAATTCACATAAATAACAATTAATAACAACACAATACTAATAAAAAACCTAAATACATTTTAGATAGCTTATGAGTAAAAATTACTATTCCCACTCCAGAGAGTGCGACAGTAGGGAAAGTGTTGGATAGCGTAGGGTTAAAAATTACTATTCCAACTCCAGAGAGTGCAACAGTAGGGAAAGTTTTGGATAGCGTAGGGGTAACTATTACTATTCCTACTCCAGAGAGTGCAACAGTAGGGAAAGTTTTGGATAGCGTAGGGGTAAAAATTACTATTCCAACTCCAGAGAGTGCAACAGTAGGGAAAGTGTTGGATAGCGTAGGGTTAAAAATTACTATTCCAACTCCAGAGAGTGCAACAGTAGGGAAAGTGTTGGATAGCGTAGGGGTAACAATTACTATTCCAACTCCAGAGAGGGCAACAGTAGGGAAAGTGTTGGATAGCGTAGGGGTAAAAATACTATTTCCACTCCAGAGAGTGCAACAGTAGGGAAAGTGTTGGATAGCGTAGGGGTAACAATTACTATTCCAACTCCAGAGAGTGCAACAGTAGGGAAAGTGTTGGATAGCGTAGGATTAAAAATTACTATTCTAACTCCAGAGAGTGCAACAGTAGGGAAAGTGTTGGATAGCGTAGGGGTAACAATTACTATTCCAACTCCAGAGAGTGCAACAGTAGGGAAAGTGTTGGATAGCGTAGGGGTAACAAATACTATTCCCACTCCAGAGAGTGCAACAGTAGGGAAAGTGTTGGATAGCGTAGGGGTAACAATTACTATTCCAACTCCAGAGTGTGCAACAGTAGGGAAAGTGTTGGATAGCGTAGGGGTAAAAATTACTATTCCCACTCCAGAGAGTGCAACAGTAGGGAAAGTGTTGGATAGCGTAGGGGTAACAATTACTATTCCAACTCCAGAGAGTGCAACAGTAGGGAAAGTGTTGGATAGCGTAGGGGTTTAAATTACATACTTATAAATTACATCTATCAATTAATTAATTATTTAAAATTAATTACCAATTAATTAAATGTATTTAACAATTAATAAAAATAAATGTGTGCTTCCTACTAATTAATAATGAATTCTACATAATGGAATTACTTCCCACCCTATTCCCCTATAAGCCCATAACCCGCTACAGAACATATTTATCAATTAATTAAAAATAATTACCAAAATAATTAAATATAATTACCAATTAATTTTAATTAATGTATGATTCCTACTAATTAATAATTATTTAAACATTATCACATTACTTCCAACCCTATTCCCCTATAAACCCATAACCCGCTACAGAACATATTAATCAATTAATCAATTAATTAAAATTATTTCCAAATAATTCTCAATTAATTAATTAATAATTCCTACTAATTAATAATTAATTTAACATTATTAAATTACTTCCCACGCCATTCCCCTATAAACCCATAACCCGCTACAGAACATATTTATCAATTAATCAATTAATTATAATTAATTAAAAATTAATTCTCAATTAATTAATTAATAATTCCTACTAATTAATAATTAATTTAACATAATTAAATTACTTCCCACCCTATTCCCCTATAAACCCACAACCCGCTACAGTACTAAAGACAATATTTAATTAAATTACTTTAAAAATAAATAATAAAACATAATAAATACTATATAATATACACAAAATGTATTTAAAAATCGATATTAGTAACATTGAAATTATTTATTTCGATATTATTAACATCGATATTTAAAACTTCGATATTACTAATATCATACTCATATCGATATTAAGACTGTCGATATTACTTACCTTCTATATTATGTCCCATCGATATTTAAACTTCGATATAATTGTATATCGAAATTTAAAACTCGATATTTGGTCTGTGTACCTTTCAGGGACTATTCTGCACACAAAGAAGTATTGACAAGATGATAGGAGCAGTTCGACTTTCGACATACCTCAGTCCGAACAGAAGTTGAACCCCCAATCCTCTGACCGACTATCTAGAATGTTTGACCAATGATTTTACGACCCAGAAGAACAGAAGACGACGACCTCCGAGTCCCAGCCTATCTGAGTCACTGAAACATGACTGCCAAGTGCAGTAGTTCAAACCTTTCCGCTCACTCACTCGTAAACAAAAACCACACAGTGTTTGTTAGTTTTAAAGTCTTATTTTTAATTATTAAAGGAAAACATTATTTCTTTATTTTTAATAGCGTAGTATTCTGATGGATGAAGATGACGTTAAAGTTTAAACAACATTCCCATGAATGAAATTAGTATGACTCAAACTTAATAATAGTTAACAGACACATGAAAATATTAGAATAACTGTGCAGGAGCCCCCGCCTTCTTTAAAGTCCTTAAAGTACTGCTGTTGATGACTTAGTAGTAGTTGGTGAATCGTCTGGCAAAAGGGCAATGGAATCTTTTTTCTGTAATGAGAAAAATGGTGCACGTTAAGCAAGCATTCATCAGTTGTCATAAGAAGACTTTTTTTCAATCCCAGTAATAAAAAAATGTGTTATGTAACATTTTCTTCCATTACAAGACAAAATAGGGGGTTGTGTATGGCATCTAAAAATATGACAGGTTTTTCCTAGACGTCACAACATCTGATGCCGCACAGATGACCACCAGTGCCGGGGCCAGCAGTGCGGAGGAGTCCACTCTGGATGCAGCGGCGCCAACAGGAGGAGCTGGGGGGGGGGAAGGGGGGGGGGGAAGACTCAGCGGCGGACGGTGGTAAGTTAATATACTCCTTACTTATTGAATTTTTTTTGAGTAGGCTCGCAAAGGAGTGTATGATGTACTGTACAGTAGTACACAGTACACTAGTATAAGTACACTGCACTGTCAAGAACATTTACTAATTTAGAAATACTTTTTGGGCTATCACGGAGAAGACAGTCAACCTTGACTTTTATTAGCATTAGCGGCGGTACTTCTCTGGTAACCAATGGCCCCCTCTATTTCACTTCGACTCAGCTGGCAAATTTTTATTGTGAAGCCAAGTCATATCAGTTGTAGTTTAGGGATGTGAAGAACGAAAAGTTAAAGAAGGGTGAAACGAAGGACGAGCGAGTCTTAATATTTATGACTGTAAAGAATGGTTTTGTTGAATGCAATTCAACATAAGACGGTGGTTTCCAAAATATAATGAAAAGGGTGTTAGTTGGTTTTTGACAAAAAGAAGTTTTGGTACATTTGAGACATTAAGAAGAATCATAGACGTACTTTGGAAGCCTGGATGTTATCTTCTTTATCCTCCTTGTCGATAGCAGAGGTGTATGATGTAGTAGAGCAGACGATGAGTGGATGAAGTATGGCCAGTGGCAGTGCCACCCCTATAAAAAAGTAAGACATTCAGATCCCCACTTGCATGTACTGCTTAAAGTACTGCGAGTCTGCATCATCATGGCCTGTGTCTGTATTTCTTGGGTGAAAGCTGAGTGAGCTGCCATTATGGCGGCTACCACAAGTTCACGTACCAGTAATTTATTTTGCAACACAAGAGATAAAAAGTTTAAAAGGCCTTTTTTTAGTACTCTTTGACTATGTATGTAGTAGCGAGTCCACCCATAGTGCTGCTAGTGGAATTCCTAAAACACCCAGTAATGTCACAGGCTTACAAAGACGGCGGAAAGATACATGCCAAAATGTTATACTGTTACAACAGGTTCTCGCTGATTCGTCTCAGCCGTCCGTGTGATGGTTAATACCAAAGATGCGACACACCATACGAGTATCCGTGTGAGCGGCAGGTTAAGACGTACTGCTTTCCAGCGTCTCCGCGTGTAAATGCGGAAGTCATTTACAAGCGGGGACGCTGGAAAGCTGAGACGGCTGAGACAAATCAGCGAGAACCTCCACAGTACCCGGTAGCCGGGTCGGAATTTGAACCAGTTGAGAGCACCTAGCCATTGTGGCACTAGCTTTGGAACCGCTGCCCGCGGGAGCCCTGATGAAGTCGTGGGCTACTAGCCCTGACAAAACACGTGTCGGCTGGGCGTGGTGAATAAAATCTGAATTGAAGAAAAACTTCCATCAAGACTACTTCCACATTGTTTGTCTATTGGTTGTGTTGTTTGATTACCTACAGCATTTACTCTGTAAAAGGCGACGTGTGCACAGATACCTGTTGTATAAATTATGCTTGGATCTTGGTCCTAATTGGAGGTTTAGGTTCTTCCTCCTATCTGGGGCACCCTCAAAATAGTGGTTAGAAATTATAAATAGCGTCACACTGGAGGCGCCAGTTGTGGATCGACTATAAAAAAAAACCTGGTCCGTTATCTTCAAAATGTTATACTGTGTTTGCTACTTGCTGGTGTTACTGATGCTGGTGTTACTGAGTGTCAACTTTCTGTTGAATTAATTTGACTTTATGTTAAAGACTATTGGCTACAGTATTTTTCTTTCTTTCTTCATAGATGCTACTCCAAAAAAGCTCACCCGTAAGGAGATGGCTGTCCGGGCCAGGGCCCGTAAGCTGGAGGCTATTTGTGTAGAGTATCGCCGGTTGTGGGCTCGGGAGCATGAGGGCAGTCAGGACACTACAACAACCACCAGTACATCCTCCTCCACTGCCACCGGGTCCACCAGCCACAAGCCTCCAGCCAAACGGAGCCGTGGCCCGACAGCCTCCTGCCGCCGCCGCACAGCAGCAAAAACAACATCTGCCCCCCCAGAGCCTGGATGGCACGTGTGCTCCGCCTCTGAAAGCGAGTGGACTACCTGGAGCGTTTGTGCGAGAAACATCAGCGCCAGCTCCGGGACCTCCACAAAGAGCAGCGGGACATGCAGCAACAGCTTGCCAAACTACGCCACCGGAGGAAGTGACTGTCCCTTGCCCCTTTTTTAAAGACTGTTGGGGGGGGAATTGGGTGTTTGGGAAAGGGGACTTTTGGAATTTTTGACATTGGTTGGGTTAGGGAGGGGGTTGAGTTCGGATAATTTATTTTATTGTTGTGCTGAAAACAACACGAAGATATATTTCTTAATAATTATTTTTCTTACAAAAAACACAGTATACGCGTTCATATATTATTTTGTGTGGGGGTTGGCGATGGTTACTAGATGTTTGTTTTCTTCAAACTTACCAGCATGAATGAAACATCTAGTCCTGAAATCTACCAAAATGCAAGTAACCGAGTTAGTAAATTTAGTAGCCCTACTACTGTACTTTACTAGTAGAGCTGTCAGTCTCTGCTCTCCTCCCAACTTAGTCCTCCTAGCCCATTATTCTACTACCTCTCCAATATGCTTATCTTACCTGTGATTTGTGTTTGAGAATCGGGGTAGCCCAGGGCGGGCTGCATTTCAAATGGTGGTTAAGGTTGGTTGTTGACTTTAATACTCGACGGATGCAATATCATTGTTTGCTGGTAGCAGTAGTGGTACACACTGGCAGTATCATCACCATATGAAAAAAAGACGAAATTAAACATTGAGTGGCCTGAGCGTAGCATTAGAAACAGTACAATAGATAGTACGGTACAGAACAGTGCCCTAAACGATGGATTTAGGCCCAGATCCTTGTACTGGGGTGAATGTATGACATTGTTCTACATTCTGTCCATCAACTGTGTTTTTTGCAATTTTCACCCTGAGTGTGCTGGGTATACTCAGACGTGAGTCCCAGGCTCTCCACACCACTGGAGTCAAGCCATCCAGGCTGAAGAAGGCTGCTAGCCAGAAACCGGTCCTTGGATGCTTGATTCCGGTCTGGGAAAGACATGGCTTGGTAGTTCGGACTGGACTGTTCCAATGAGGCACAGGGTCAGAGCTGATTTGCATATAGCCAGTGTCTAACCCAGGGTGGTGTGGAGTGCAGAAAATGATGGATTTAAGCCCAGATCCTTGTACTGGGGTGAATGTATGACATTGTTCTACATTCTGTCCATCAACTGTGTTTTTTGCAATTTTCACCCTGAGTGTGCTGGGTATACTCAGACGTGAGTCCCAGGCTCTCCACACCACTGGAGTCAAGCTATCCAGGCTGAAGAAGGCTGATAGCCAGAAACCGGTCCTTGGATGCTTGATTCCGGTCTGGGAAAGACATGGCTTGGTAGTTCGGACTGGACTGTTCCCATGAGGCACAGGGTCAGAGCTGATTTGCATATAGCCAGTGTCTAACCCAGGGTGGTGTGGAGTGCAAAAAAACGATGGATTTAGGCCCAGATCCTTGTACTGGGGTGAATGTATGACATTGTTCTACATTCTGTCCATCAACTGTGTTTTTTGCTAAATTGTAGCCTAAGCAGTGCCAACGTAAGGTAAGCATTAAGCATTTCATTGTTCACGTCGTGTAGGAGGAGGATGTTCTTATCAATCCACGATGGTGCACATGAACTTCTGGTTGCTTTGACCTTATCCTCCCCAGCAAGTGTGTAGACTTTATTGTTGTTGTCAGTCACACCTCAATGAAATACCACACAGCCCGGGGAAAGAACGTTAGGGTTTGAAAATTGGATGGGAATGGGGGTTTTTGGGAAAGTTTGGTAGAGAGGAAAAAAACAAAGCATGGACAGTCAAACAACAAATGAAGGGAAACAAATCTTTGGATTAGAAGATATTGATAAATCTTTAAAGGGACATAAAGGAAGTGCACTACTGCATGCCAGAAGTTGTTTACTAAATGGATGGTTAGGTTACTGAAAAGTAGCACTACTACTTACATCAACTTACTAGTTACTACGAAGAAACAAGTTGACAGTACAGGGCTGCAGTCATTACGCAATTTCACTTGCCTCTCTGCCCTCAGAGAGGATAAACACTTAGAACATTAAATTAGTGTTAAACATAGCAAAGACGCATCAAATAGCTGGAGGGATGAATTTGAAGCAGAGATCAAACAAACGCACAGAGTCACACTAGTAGAAGTAAGTTCAAGTTCACAAGAATATCATTTCAAAGATAAGGAGAATTGTGGATACTGTTACTTTTTTTGTAGTTGTCCCGTTGAATTGGTGAAGTTGATGCATCCAGCTATTCCTCTTATTCGCGGTACTCCTTCATTCCATCGGATGCTCCGTCGATCAATCTTGGTGACCAGACACACTGTCCACTGCCTGCCTGATCCAGATTTGCGGATCGCTAATTGTAAGCCTGAGTAGTACATCGATGGCACAGGGTAAAAGCCTGCCTGTAATTGATGATGGAAAAACACAACAGTAAGTGTTAAAGACACCTCGGAGAAAAAAATATATAAGGCACGCTGTGTAGTGCAAAAATTATACTTTCACTGTCAGAGATGACAATCCCCAAAATCTAGAACACCCCACATTACCCTCCCAAAAACGTGCAGAATACTGCTGCTACCCCGCAGAGGCCTAATTTCAAATCGTGCCAAAACGCACTCAGAAAGTATGCCCAAAACCCCCTTTCCCACCATGGATTTTCTTCAAACCACTTGCAATCAAAATTAGACATTCCAACAAGTGTTCCAAGACCCCACCCAGTCGTAAAAATCTAGAACCCCCGCCCAAACACATGCAATACAATACTGCTAACCCTAACAAGCCCTAAGTTAAGAATAGTGGCAACTGCTGTCTTTAACTAGGCCAAATCCCCCCTTTCCCAACACGGATTTTCTTCAAACCCCTTGCAACCAAAATTACACATTCCCACGAGTGCTCTAAGACCCCAGAACCCAGTTGCAAAAATCTAGAACACCCCCAAACACATGCAATACTGCTGCTAACCCTAACAAGCCCTAAGTTTAAAAAAGTGCCAAAACGCTTTTCAGCATAGATTTTCTCCAAACCACTTTATCCGTTATTAGACCTTCCCAGCAATGCCCCAAGACCCGCCAACCCACCCGCAAAAAGTAGAACACCCCCAATCAGGCAAAAAGCAAAAATGGAAAATCTCATACTTAGAATATTTTCGGCCTTCTTTCAATTCTGTCCAAACGCGCTGTGCAGCTAGGTCATAACTCCACTTTTCCACCATGGATTTCCTGAAAAATAAATGCAATCAAAATTAGACTGTGCCAGCAGTGCTCCAAGACCACAAAACCCACCCCCAAACACCAGGAACCCCCCAAACAGCACCCCAAAGACAAGCAAGTGAGCAAAAACGCAAAAACTTTATCACCTCCGATTTTCTCCAAACTACTTTTATCCGGTATTAGACCTTTCCAGCAATGCCCCCAGACCCGTCAACCCAGGCAGAAACAATTTTAACACCCCCAAACAGCCAAAAAGCAAAAATACAAAAATGGGCACTTAGAATTATTTTGCCCTCATTCCAAAATCAATCCATGCGAGCTCTGCAGCTAGGCCCTAACTCCCCTTTGCCACCATGGATTTGCTTCAAACCTCTTGCAATCAAAAGTATCCATACCCAGCGTTGCTCCAAGACTCCAAAACCCACCCCCAAACACCAGGAACCCCCCCAAGCAGGCCCCCGAAAACGCTGAAAATGGAAAAACTTTTTCACCTCCGATTTGGTCCAAAACACTTGATTCCGATATTACATCTTCCGAGCTATGCCCCCAGACCCCTGCAGCCACCCGTTCAAAAGCAGGAGAACACCCCCAAACATGCAAAAAGCAAATATGGGCCAACCTTCAATTCAGTCCAAATACGCTGTGCAGCTAGGTCATAACTCCACTTTTCCACCATGGATTTCCTGAAAATCAAATGCAATCAACATTAGACTGTGCCAGCAGTGCTCCCAGACTCCAAAACCCACCCTCAGAAACCTAGAAGCCCCCCAAATAGCCCCCCAAAAACATGCAATACTGGTATATTCAAAACATGGCAAGTTGCGCTGTTTATAAAACATTGCTGTTTTCAGCACTTCCACTACTTCGATCCTCTTGAAACTCACATGAACAGTCACTTGTTCCAGCGATTCACAAGAATCTCAGCAAGGCAGAACAAAATCGAACCACTGCGCTCTTTGAAGAAGAAGAAGAAGGAAGGTCTACGACTAGTTTTCAATTACTTTTCACCCAAACATACCGGCCCGCAAAACACCCAAAAAGGCCAAAATTCTGCCAATTCTGGACCAAAGAACACCAAACCCCCCTAAAACATTGCCAACATCATTATGAACGAGACAATGTTAAAAATGGGATTCCTGGCCCGCCAGGGCTTGCGCCAAAGTCAGTCAGAGACCACCACTTCCACGTCAGGGGCAGGGCAAGGGAGTGACGTGGCAAGATAACCCCTGCTCACCCCCTTGGTAATGTAGCACGAGCAGTAAGGCTGAACTCGGAGGCAATGTGAATTAAGTGTTTGCGCATGTACCCCCAGCAACAACACCCAAGGCCCACCACAAAGGAAACTCCACACAAGGTTATGTATAAAAATAGCCTTTGTATTACACCAAAACACATTAGATAAAAACACACACTTCACAATGTGCCAACAGGCACAAGCAGAATTTACAGGGGATATGTACAAGACAGGGCCACCTGTACCACTGTCAGGAATCAGCACTTTTATAACTAGAAATACTGTTAGAATTAGCACTTAGAACATAGAGTATAAATCACTTTAGCACACAACCAGTAACTACTGGTAACCGGTAAGTACCACCTACGCAACCCTAACCATCCTTAGGAGAATATTACTCAGGGAACCAGGACCTCACAATTCGGCCCTGCATGATTAGACCCTCAGGTCCCCCCACCCTACTCCGTTATACAACAAGTGAAGCCCCACTGTGGGGCAGGTAATGCATACAGCGCAGGGGCCGAGGTCACCAGGCAAACAGTAACCAAGTGGTTTCAAAACGAGCCTGAGAGCCGCCTCGCGCACCGCCGCCATAAGGATCTAGAAGGTTCAAAATGTGTCTTTGCAGCACTGAATAGTCACCCCGGGCCGGAGCACGGGAGGCACAGCCGCCCCCATCCGCGCACTCCTCAGCAGGTATCAAAGTTTAGCCACCAGCCCCCAAGACCCGGCACATGGAGATATGTGTATCAGAACAGTCTCACCGTATGTCTGTTGTGGAGGAGCCACGTCTCGTTGGTCACTTCAGATAACTGGTCACCTGAGCCGATGCGCAGGTATGTCCCGCCCGATTATCAGGCTCAAGTACCTTTACTAAGTGGAGGGGGGGCCAAGACGACCCGCTCAGTACGCTGGTATCCTGCTTCACTCCTGTTCGTCGAATTGACTCCCGCCGACATCTGACTCCGGGCGTTTACCATTGTCTCATCGATGGTCCTTGGCCCACCCTTTCAGGGCCTGCTGTAATGCTTTTGGGTCTGTGAAAAAATGGGCGTGACCCTGTCGGTTTATCCTAAGCTTTGCAGGGTATAGCATGGCATAATCCAGTCCAAGTTCCCGGAGCTGCTTTTTATAAGGCGCAAAAAGTCTGCGCTCTTCCTGCACCCTAGCAGTGAAGTCCGGATACAGGGATATGGCGGATCTTCATATTGCAGGCTTTTCTTATCGCGGGCAAGTCTTAGGGCAGTGTCTCTATCCCCATAGTTCAAGAGCTTGGCTAATATAGGCCGCGGCGGGGCCCCCGGGCGAGGCGCGGACCCAGCGAGCGATGGGCTCTCTCAACGATGAACACCGGTGAGAAAACGTCGTCTCCCAGCAGAGTGAACAAGAGTTTCTCCACTAATTTTTCCATGTTCCCTGTCTGCGTAGTTTCCGGCAGGCCCGTGATTCGTACGTTGGATCGCCGAGAGTGGCCTCCAAGTCCTCGGACTTATCTTGGATGACTTGTAGTAACAGGTTAACGGTCTTCCGGTCTTTATCCAGCTCCGTTTGGGCCTCCTCCACCTCTGTGATTCGACGCTCAGACATGTCTCGGCGCTCCGCGTGCTTGTCCACGCGCTCCGCCATGCGGTCCATGTGGTATGTGAGGGCATCTATTTTAGTGCCAATAGCTGTTATACTTTCTTGTATGCCCTTCTCCATGGACCGCAGCATAGTTTTTATATCCGAGTAGTCTGTACCTTCAGCGCCATTCGTGGGGGAGACCCGGGCTCCTTCCTGCGGGTCGCTCATCTTTGTGCGGCGGGTCTCGAACTGGAGTTTGCTTTGGGTCTTGTCGACTTTCCCCATGGCGGCAATGCCGCTGGTGCGATACTGCACCTCAAGGCTTCCAGACCGCGTAGGCTCCAATATGGCGGGCGATGTGTCAGGAGCCCAATGTAGAGGATCGATTGTTACTCCCTTTCTGTTGTTGACCTCCAGGACCGCCACGGGTGTTGAGAGCCTCGCGATTGCTTATATCGCCACAGTCTTTCGGTCAGGAGTCCGGCTTCCGAAGCTTGACGGACCTGGGCGCTCGCTTCAGGCCGCACGACGAAGCACGCCGTGCGGCGTCTGATTCACTCGAGTCCGCTGTTTGGGGCCTGGTTGACAGTCCGGATCCTCTAGGGCGATAGCAGCACAGAGCAGCGTCCAGGAGCGCAGCCCAGCCCTCAGCGCCTCCTGGGGGACAGTCAGCACCAGCGGTATCAATAATGTTGCCGAAGACTCAGCAAAAATCAGGATAAATTACGGATTTTACTGGCGGCGGCGCGGAGCTCGGGATTTACGCATCTGCCATCATTGCCGGCAAGCTCCGCCCCCCACGACGACTTTTTATCACCCATAAAATTCATACTAAAGCGATCTGACCAGTGCAAATACATGGGCCCCTCAACAGGCAGCCCGATTATTAAAAATTAATTTGACTTGTCTTTTTTCAATGACGATCACAACAGGCCGTCCGCCAAGGAGAGCTGCTGCTCACACAACAAGAATATTCTGTGGCCTCAACTCCTGCAAACACTCCAATCAACAGTTTCAGCTTTAAACTACCATTCCGATAAATTGGATCTGCAGGTGGACCTTTTAAACACAATGGGCGTGTTCACAGATGGGATTAACAAAAAGCTAGAGGGCGTTAACAACTTGATTATAAAGGCACAATCCAGAGCTCACCTGACGCAGGCGGTATGTTGCTGTTCACCAATAATTGACAGCCTCTCCTCGTTACCTGAGTTCCTCGCATCAGTTCTAACAGAAGTCAAGAGACTCCCGCTATTATGGCAGACCTGCATTCTATCCCAGGATTTTTGTTCTCCTGCGGTTTCTGACCCAGTCATTCAGAAAACAAATAACAGCCATCAAGGACCTGATAACAATAAAACCTTATCAGAAAGTTCGAGAATTGTCAAACTAACAACCCCTGGCACTACCAACCCCACTCTTGAACTTCAACCCGCATAATCTGTCAATCCTTAAAAACTAACTCGAACTCCTTAAAATCAAATCAACCCCTTGTAAGAGCACATGCTCAATCGGCAAAATGGCTCCCGAGAGCTCCGGCTCGGGTGCCGATAAAGAAGTGATCGTGGCTCATAGCCACAAGATGAGTAAGCGAGAGAAAAAAAGATTCCGTAAAAAATGCAACAGACAAGTAATTGAAACTCGAAATACAATAAATCACTATTAAAAAAAAAAAAATTCTACCCCACCACCGGGCTCGCCTAGTACAACTATTTCCACTATCAGCCAGCCCTCGTCCCAACAATCAATTTTGTACAAAAAAACAACATTAACAAATCCACAACCTGCACTAAACACTTGATCTGACCAAATTGAAGTTTTCAACCCTACTCCCCAAACATCACCAAAAGGAGACCTTCTTCCACCCAACGAGATGCCCGAAACAGATCAGGCTAGCCTGTCTCCCACAAACGACATCCTAATGTCTACCTCCGGTGCTAGTACATCTATCCTGCCAATAGCAGGCAAGACAAGACCAGGGAAGAACCCAGAGTGTCTAGCACACGTCACAGATAATCCTGCATACGACGCAGAGGAAAGGCGTCGAAAAATTCCAACTACGACCCTTGGCCCTGCCGCCAAGTGTAAAATCACCTTTAATAAAGCAAGTCTTACATCCCTTAGTAGGAAAACCATCTTCAATAAAGTGTCCCCAAACTTCTTCAGCAAAAAGTCAGGCCCTGCAAAAATCTCTTGGAAACGATTGGGGACCGGACAACACCGCAAAATCTCCAGCTCTCACTATCGTCCCAACAGGGGGCCAAAGGTGCAAAGAAGGGAGCCAGTCCAAACTGTTGTTAGTCCCGGAGTATATTGCCCAAGGCCCGCATGATATCCTGAATCGTGGGAACATTCTCAGATTTTTTAAATCAATTCCAGAGTTAGGCAAACTGGCATCTAGCGACATAATATCTATTTGATTTACACCTAGCAACAGTAGCCGATCAATTGAAAGCACCTTGATAATTTTGGCAGCCAAAGCAATTAAGGACCTGGTACTAACACAGACAGAGCAATTCAACAGCTGGAGTATAAATCTAGTAACACCTACTGACCTTCGGTACCCCTCAATTCTGACTAGTGCCTTGGTTTCTGCAATCCAATCAGTAAACCCACCATTTTCGATATTGAGATCAGCCCGAAGCAGCTCTCTAACAGAGTCTCGTGAGTCTGTCATAGAGAGCCAACCCACTGTAAAGCCCGATTGGGACTGGCTGCCAGGGGCCCTGTTCCAAGGCCATAAAGACTGAAATATTACCGGCTCCAGCTTGTTGATATGCTCCTGGAACATTAATGGCCTTGACGCGAAACTTCAATCCTCTGACAATCTGGAATTCCTGAAAATAAATAACATCATACTTCTCCATGAAACCTGGTCTGTATCAAGATCCCCTATCGAAGGTTATCTTGAATTTAGGTTACCAGCAACAAGAGTGCACAAGCTTGGCCGGCCACGCGGCGGCCTTTCGATCTACGTTACCTGTAAATTATCTTTGAACATTAAAGCGTTGGAATACAATGAAGACTGGATTACTGGCATCAGAATCAGCAGTCCAAAAACAGGTCAGACAACTTTTTTTCTGCTTAATATTTATGTTGCACCTTATTCTAGCACGAAAAAGGCAAAATTCGACTGACTGATTGACATTTTGTCCAACCTGATAAAAGCCCATGGTGCAGTCCCTTGCTTAATTTCTGGAGATATTAATACCAATTTACACCTAACCACCCAAGATGAATATAACAAAATACTCCCTGCCGTACCATCGTACCTAGTGCCCCTTCTCAAACCATCAGGCATCAGGTCAAGCAAGTTGGGTGAATATGCTGTTTTACAACTTAATCGCCTGGGTTTCACTGTATTGAATGGGAGATTTTCTATGGATTCTCCACCAGCCTGGACTCGATCTAACAGCCTCTCCTACTCATTCCTCGATTATACGCTTGGAAACTTCAAAATACTCCCCCTAATAGAGAACTTTTATATTGCACCTCTGGGTGTCAGTGACCATCGCCCCCAAATAATTGGCTTATCCCTCAACGTTGCTCATCATTCAGCAATAGCTCACACTACAACTGGTATAAGCACACAGAACCTTAAAAGACTGAAATGGACGGATTATCTACTCCCAGCAATAATGGACAAATGTAGATCTCTTCTAGGAGAATGGAGCACAGGTGAGATTGATCCAATTAAAATATGGAAGCTCCTCGTCCAACAATTTTTGAGTCGATTTCCGCTTTCAGTACGCAAATCTCCATTCCCTGTACAATCCCCCATTACAGCAGAGACAAAAAAATTAAAGACCAAATGCAATGTTGCATTAGGTTCCGTCAGGAAATGCCCGGGCGATGTTCATGCATTCGCTGTCTACAAGCAAGCTCAGAAACGTTGAGAATATCAGTTATCAGGGACAAACACACAGCTGCCGACCAGTTCTGGTTGAAACTAGTCCACGCCAGCAAAAACTCCAATCCCAAGCCCTTTTGGACACTGGTGAATAGGAGGACACTGGTGAATAGGAGGACACTGTTCACAACCGGCCAATGCAGCTCCAGCATAAGTGAACCTGAATGGGCCCTTTTTCTAACAGAGCACTTTCAAGATCAAAATAAAGAAAGGGATCAATTGAATATCACCTCACCATGGAACACACAGTGAAATGGCACATTAATCATAAATGATATACCCAATGTCTTTACCTCACTTATTAATAAAGAGGAAAGGACGTTCCAGCAAGACCCTTTACTTTCAAACTTCTGGTTTTCTTATGAAGGCATGAGACAAAATGTTACTCGCCGTATTACCAATCCCCATTCGGTTGGGGCCCCGGGCACTAATAGGCTCCCGCAGGCGCTGTTTAAAGCTGATCCTACGCTTTGGTCTGAACATCTGGCCCCAATATTTTTGCATTGCTGACACACCTACGATAAACCAGATTCATGGTAAGGAGCAATAATTCACCCAATTTTTAAAGGAGGCAGAAGAGCCGATCCTAAAAACTACATGATGATAGCACTCCTAGACGCAGACTCCAAGTATTTTGCCAGCCTCTTGTTGGAAGATCTGTCGTCCTGGGCGCTAAAAAGTCAGCAGCTGCCATTTAATCAGACCGGCTTTGTGGCCAAATCGGGCACTACTAGCAACCTACTGGCCCTATACATACTTATGAAGAAAGCAGCATCATTAAAAATGCCATTGCACTGCTGCTTTGTTGACTTTAAAGCGGCCTTCGGCCAGGTACCTAGGAATCTTTTATGGCATAAATTACAAAAATAGGGAATCCCGAGTGTCCTGTTAAAATTAATAATCCAACTTCATTCAAACACCTGGATTCGCATCAAATTGGGCCACGGGTCACACATCTCAAGAAAAATACCGACTCTCTCTGCAGTCAAACAAGGGTGTGTGCTGGCCCCTCTTTTGTTTAATCTCTTTATCTCTGACTTATCCTATCTATTGGACAAGGCCACCTCTAATCCCCCCTCACTTGGTGGATTCCGAATTAGCAACTTGCTTTATGCAGACGATCTTGTCTTATTCAGCCACATGAGGGTCGGATTACAAAGACTTCTTGACCAGCTGCTTTCTTTTACATCAAGTAATGCTCTGGAATTAAATTTCTCAAAAACAAAAGCTATCACCTTCGGGAATCGGAAGCAGCAAACCGGTGGGTGGTTCTTTGACGGCAAAAACATTGAAACTGTGACATCATATAAATATCTGGGTATTCACATGGATTCCAAGGGCTCTTTTGTAAAACAGAAAGAAGCAGTCAAAGCAAAACCATTGTCCCTTGAAGCAGCGATGATGAAAGTTTCTGCACAGTTACTTGGCCCAAGCTTATCCCCCTCCTGACAGATATGAAGGCAAAGGTTACAAACTGTTTAACCTACGGCCAAGAAATAATGTTGGGGAGCGACTCATCAATGCTGAATAAAACAATAACCAGAATTTACAAACGAGTCTGGCACCTTCCGAAATCGGCTTCTCCGGCTCAGATCAGGCTTGAGCTCGGCCTTCTGAACTAGGAGAGCATCGGTGCGGGTGCGTTCATCAAGTTGTGCCACAGATTGCGTAATTCAAGGGAAGGAAGCCTGGAGACCAAGTTGTGGCAAGAAATATCAGCAGGTCACCCCAGTCAAAAACATCATTGTTTCCTTGACCACTCTTTGAAAGTGCTCGAAGCCAAGGATTATTGGGGAACCAATCCGCCCCAGCAGGCACTTAAATTGTCCATTAAAAGAAGTGTTCGCCTCTGGTCTTTCCATCAGGACAGGGCACAATTGTCTAAACGAAAACATGCCGGGTCGATGATCACGGCGATCAAACCCAGATAAGAGGCCCCATATCTTTCAAGCACCTATGCAGCTGTTTGGAAGAAAAGATTTATGGCCCTGAGGATGGGCGAATGGCCATTTTTAAGACACTTGCCTGCATGGTGTCGTTCAAATGAGGACACTAATTGTAGGGGCTGTGGTCATTACATGGAATCAATTGAGCATGTGGTGTGTGTTTGCCCAGCATTTCTCAAGGATAGAAGGCGGTTGTTGCGAGGTGAATGACCAAGCACGGCGTTGGAGCATGCCATTATATCAGCAATGAACCCCAACAACACAATGCTAGATGTTAAGTTCGCAAAATTTGTTTTCCAAATTGCAAAGAAACTTAACTCTGTAGGTTTGAAGGAACCATTGCCACAATCTTTAGTTTCATGACTGGTCTGGAACCCCCCGTCCCCTATTTAATTCCAAGACTCTTACTGGTGGAGCACTTGTATGTTTTACTGAAAGTCGGGGCGGGTTTTACACTCACCAATAATGTCATTACGTTTTTAAACATATTTTAGCTGCTTCCTGTGTGAAAATAATAATAACAATAATTATTAATACATACTATTGCATTTTGTTAAAAAACTTTAATTTCTTGATGCATTAAATGAAACGTATTTTTTGTTTGTTCTTAAATTGTCATGATTTTAAGTAATCGAACAATAATCACATACTTCCCCAAAAGTAGAAATAATATACATACTTTGCCTATAAAATGTAATTGAACATAAAAGTTAGTGATATTGTGTTATGTATGTGTGATTTCTATAGCACTTTCCCAATGCTTGCGAGGCCCAAAGTGCTATTACACTTGAATCAATTTGAGATGGTGTTTACATTCAATTAAAAGTAAAATGTTTATGACATTAGAAAATAAATGTTAGTGAACTGTTTTCTTAGTGCATTTGAAACTATTTCTAACAAAAAGCACCAATTAAAAAAAATCTTAAATGAAGAGTTGTATTCAGTCATGAGGTTTTATCAATGATTTTAATTAATGGCCAGCCCTCCACATTCATCCGATTGTTCTAGGTCATTGTTGCTTGTAGCACAGTTTATTGTGGGTGCAGTAGGTTTGTTTGCACAGCAAAGAGCATCTGGAATGTTTCTTCCATAGACGCTGCTTTGGGGGTAATTGAGTAATCATTTGTGCCCTTAAGCTGCTGAAATCACTATCTTTACATCCTTGAAGGGTAATACCAACTCATTCCAAACAGAGTCCACAATTAACTCACACACTTCTATCCATTAGAATCGGTCAAGAGCACCTATCTCTCACTCCTCTTTACTTCAGCTCTGGCTCAGCTTGATGTCCTCTTGGAACCTCGAGCCGGTAATGAGCCAAGCTTTAATGCGATTCCGCCTTCGTTCCCCCCTCTAGCTAGGATGTGGCGTTTCAGCCAGTGCTGCCAATTTTGGAACTGGGGAAGTAGATTCAAGTCTCGGCGTCAGCTTAAAGTCCTGTGATCTGGGCAAATCGCTTAATCTATCCATTCCTATTAGCAATGAATGTGATCAACTTGTTGTCATTTAAAGTGCTCCGATTTGTTCCATGGGTGGAGGTCAAGAAGAGGCAAAAACAAAGCCTTAACATAAGGAAAGACCAAGAGATACCCATTTCCTGGCTTATTTGTACAAAGTGAAACCAGAAAACCTGGATAAATAGCAGCTTCAATTCTTGAATTGTGTGATCTGAAGAAAATATTTTCTTTCACCAAAACACTTTCTTCTACATATCTTTTATTAAATACTTCTCAGTGCAGGACTATGATGTGATGTATTAATGTCAAAGCTTCACTTGTTAAAGAAATACACTTTTAAAACTTTTGAACAACGCTATCAAATTTTTACGTAATATTTCTTGTGTGATTTACAAAGCAAACATTTTCAGGGCTCAGCTCTTGCTCTAAGATCTGCGCCAGGCCCTTGGCTCGGCTCTCCCTGTAAATTTACTGCCATCTCTAGTGACAACAAATGCCAGGAGCACAACTGTGAACAACATGCACAATTCATACAGAACCTTTATAGGTTGCATGAAAAACATACTTCATCCATAGCACTCTCCCAGAGCAGCAAGCATCAGCGCCTCATAAGGAGTATTAAGCCTCATAGAACTACAATAAAATGCAGAGCAATATACTTGAAACCCACAGCACTACTGGACTATAAAAATAGCAACACAGACATGAACAATTCTCTGTTAACATAACATTACCTACCTACCTTCTATAACTTTACAGACTTTTAAAAAACAGCTTGAAATCAGAGCAAGAGTAATTTCCATCAAAGTGCAAATAGAAGTTTGTGCACCGCTCAGATTTTGAATTGTGTATCTATAACTATACTGCATGATTTTCCCTTAATAGATTTTGCCGCAAAAACTTCGTCAAATGTATTAGGAGAAAATACTCATTAATAAATGTAAATACTGCTTCTGTTTTGTTGGTGTTTAGCTTGAGATAGTCAACTTCATCCAGTTGGGGACTCCGGTCATACAGGCTGTGAACCTTTTTCAAGCATTTTGGGTCTGGCCCAAGAGGGAGATTTTAAGTTGCATGTCATTGGCGTAGGAGAGAATGTTGATGTTGTGGCCGTGGATGACCATGGCTAGAAGGATCATGAAAGCATTGATGAGGGTAGGGCTGAGGGACACGATTGAGGCACTCCACAGACAAGTTTGTGAGTTTCTAATGATATGGGGCCAGACTGACAGCTTATGTTCTGCCTGACAGAAAGGAGCAGATTTAGTGGAGGCCAGGTCCTTGGATGACAATCTCCTGCAGGCATCAGATAAGGGGGGGTGGTCAATTGCATCAACTGCTGCAGAGGTTAAGGAGGAAGAGGGCCTTGTGTCTCCTTTACCAGGCTCATGAGGATGTCACCTGCGGCCGAGAAGAGCGTTCTTTTTGTGCAGTGGTCCTTTGTGGTGATGCGTGGCATGCATTGGTTTTCCTTTGGTTGACGCTCTTCCTGTGCTGTGATCCTTTGTGGTGATGCGTGGTGTGCAGAGGTTTGCATTGGGTTGATGCTCTCTCTGTGCTGTGGTCCTGTGTGGTGATGCGTGTTGTGCATAGTTTTCATTGGGTTGACTCTTTCTCTGTGCTGTGGTCCTTTGTGATGATGCTTGGCGTGCTGAGATTTTCATTGGGTTGATGCTATCTCGGTGCTGTGGTCATGTGTGGTGATGTGTGACGTGGATAGGTTTTTCTAGGGTTGATGCTCTCTGTGATGTAGTCCTGTCTAGTGATGCGTGGCGTGCATAGGTTTTCATCGGGTTGACTCTCTCTCTGTGCTGTGGTCCTTTGTAGTGATGTGTGGCGTGCATTGGTTTTCATTGGGTTGAGGCTCTTTCTGTGATGTGACCCTTTGTGGTGATTCCTGGCATGTACAGGTTTTCATTGTGTTGAGGCTCTTTCTGTGCTGTGGCCCTTTGTTGTGCTTCATGGCATGCATAGGTTTTCATTGGGTGGATGCTCTTTCTGTGCTGTGGCCCTTTGTGGCGATGCATGGCATGCATAGGTTTTTATTGGGTTGGCGCTCTCTCTGTGCTGTGGTCCTGTGTGGTAATGCATGGTGTGCATAGGTTTTCATTGGGTTGACGCTCTCTCTGTGCTGTGGTCCTGTGTAGTGATGCGTGGCGTGGATAGGTTTTTCTAGGGTTGATGCTCTCTGTGATGTAGTCCTGTCTAGTGATGCGTGGCGTGCATAGGTTTTCAGTTCCGTTCAAATAACTTTATTCGACTCAAAAAGAGTCATAAAAGTATACTATTGAAAAATGTCATACATACAAATCACAAATGGTATTTCAAATTCCAAGCTTCACGGACGAAAACAGTATACAAAATATCATAGCAATATACATTGTTGGGCTGAATTATTACATAAGCAGGGGGTTGCCTCTCACACCAATCACCATGCTTAACGAGGGCAACTACAAAGTGCAGTGCATTAAGCTGAATTTCATAAATACAAATCACAAATGTTATTTCATATTCAGAAAAAGAAATCGTGGACAAATACACTATACACAATATATCATATCAAAAACATAAAATCAATAAAACATGTTCATAATTCATAGCGATTCCTAATTAAAAGAGCAGATCTAATAAAACTAAGCATAGAGCTACATATAGCAGCAGTTGATAGTGGTCTCAAGTACTCAAAACCTTCCTTATGTGTACAAGGACGAATATCCCTCAAGTGAGGTTTAATAAAGCAATCTCTTGAGGCTTTATAAAGCGAACAAAAGAGTACAAAGTGCACTGTGCATTGTTGGGTTACATTACCACATGGGCAAGGAGACAGCCTCTCACACCAGCCCCCTTGCTTGGGGAAGGCAACCAAAAAGTGCAGTGCTTTTAACCGGAATCTAGTCCAAAAAAAAAGCCATTGTATATGTGTGGTAAAAGACATGTAAAACTGTTGCTGTGATATAACCACTTGGTCAGATGTGTATTTATCTTGTCTGGACAAACCTAAAGCAGTAGAATAGGCATTCTTAATAACCATCTTCATGTCCAGATTAATAGAGTCAGGGTTTTCATAAAAGTTTTTCATGCCTATTTTATAGAAGGTTTCCTTCAAATAGCATAACCAAGGTATCATCATGGCCTTATCAAGATTCATACAATCTTTTAAAATTTCTTTTGAAAACAACAAATCCTCTGAGGTCCATATTTTCCCCCAAAGGAGCAAGGGGGACACATGAATTCTATCACTCACGAAATGTAAGCCCACCTCTGAATGACAGAAAGTATTTGGAGAACTATTAGGGATAGATAAAAGTCGTTTTAAAAATGTGTTCTCCATGATTTGTATTTGTTCACTTTTATGGTATCCCCATACCCCTGCCCCGTTAGTCGCCACTGGCAAACATTTGGATTTATACAAGGTCATAATTTCTGCTATTGGTTTTTGACCAAGTTTACTGGCGAAACGGAAAAGGGCCTCTATTGATCTACTTGTTTTTTGGAGCCGGGTTGTTATCAAATGATCCCAGTTTAATGTTTTATTAAAAAGATTCCCTAAATAGTTCAAATTTGAAACTTTCTCAATGGCCATATTGTCCACAATGTATTTACAAGTTTTAGTTCTATTTGAACCGCAGACCATTGCAAATGATTTAGTAAAATTTACCCTAAGGTCTAACCCCAACATAAACTCATTAAAAACATTCAGACATTTTCGCATACTATTTGCTGTTAACGTCATCAGCACAGTATCGTCCGCATATGACAATAAAGGTATATATTTGCCATTTATTTTGGGAAAATCTAAACCTTGTTGCAATAAAAACTTTTCTAAACCATTGGTGTATACTAAAAACAGAAAGGGGGCCAGAATACAGCCCTGGCGGACACCTTCAATTGAGGGAATTTTCCTGTTTTTTTCCCCACCTGGGCCATATCGTATAGCTACAGAAGTAGCAGCTTGCAATCTACGCAGCAGAGTGGCTCCTCGAAACCCATAGACTCCATTAGTAGCCATAGCTTTCCCCTGCATACAGTGTCAAATGCACTGTATAAGTCCATAAAGGCCAGGTGAATTGAAACACCTGTGGCCTTTATGTACTTACCCATAATCATGGCCAAGTTAAGACACTGTTCCGTGGCCCCCCTGCCTCTCCTGAAGCCATATTGGGTGTCCACAATAATGCCAGAGGCATTCGCCCATGTCTCCTAGCGTGCTAATATTACTCTCCCCATTAGTTTGCAAGAAGCATCTATTAAGGAGATTGGTCTGTAACAACAGGAATCGCTTTTTTTTCATTTTTTAAAGATGGGCACGACTACCGCCTCTTTCCAAGATGATGGAATGCGATAGGTTTTCATTGGGTTGACTCTCTCTCTGTGCTGTGGTCCTTTGTGGTGATGCGTGGCATGCATAGGTTTTTATTGGATGGACACTCTTTCTGTGTTGTGGCCCTTTGTGGTGATGAATGGCATGCATAGGTTTTCATTGGGTTGACGCTCTTTCTGTGCTGTGGCCCTGTATGGTGATGCGTGGCATGCATGGGTTTTCATTGGTTTGATGCTGTTTCTGTGCTGCGGTCCTGTGTGGTGATGCATGGTGTGCATTGGGTTGAAGCTCTTTCTGTACTGTGGCCCTGTATGGTGATGCGTGGAATGCATGGGTTTTCTTTGGTTTGATGCTGTTTCTGTGCTGCGGTCCTGTGTGGTGATGCGTGGCATGCATAGGTTTTCCTTGGGGATGATGCTCTTCCTGTGCAGTGGTTCTTTGTGGTGATGTGTGGCATGCATAGATTTTCATTATGATCAGTGGTTGCTTACATGTTATAAATGCTAGGCTGGTGGCAATGTTGGAATAAATGAAGCAGTGATAGTGGGTTGTGGTTCTTGTTTTTTGGTGAAGAAGCATTGTCTTGTGAAGGGTAGCTCATGTATTTGGAGCTGAACCTGAGAGACAGCTTGGCTATGTGAATGCTGTTTATAAAATGTATATGTAAGCTGCTGCCTAAAGCATGAGCCACTTCGATCCATTTCTTATAGTGCAAGCAGACATTGAAAATACTAGAATGATGTCTATGGAACGGCAGTACAGCGCAACATCAGCACTTCCCTTGTATAGGTTTTGCATCACCGTGCCTTTCTAACTAGTGTAGTGTAGCAGCAAAATAATTGTGAACCCTAACTCTGCTGTCAAACTAAACCAGGGCCTGGCAAATATAGCATGAATCTGTGCATAATAGATTACCAATACAGACGCATTACACAAGGAAAAGACACTTCTTTGTGCACGATAGGTTTCAATGTGTACATCACACTTTTTCCTGTATTAACCACACACCTTTAGGAAACACCTTTACAGGGCAACAAATTATGCATTTTATCAAGCACATTGCACATCCAAGATTTAACACTAATATATTTTAGTGGTTTTGACACTGTATGAGCTGTGGGTCTTAGAAAATATTTGAAATCTGGTTGTTATAATGTATGTAATTAAGATACACTATTTCTGCTTCTCTCAGACTGACGTCGCCATACGACAAAGCATCAGATTAGTAGCTTACTGCATGGGTGTAGCTCAATCATGCATTCCACATGAGAACAGCTCAATGCGGGGCACCAACAACAACTATGAAAGGTTTCAGATAATGCATATTCATGATAGGGCAAATAACATGTTAGAATATTGGCCATTGAGTGGTGTTCAGTCATTTTCATTAGGAATAAACAAAGGTTCAGTAATAAAACCTGTCACCTGCCAGTCATACATCCCAAAAAGGTGTGTTATCCCACTAAGCTCTGTTTTGAGAGAGCTGTGCATGACTAACAAGCATATTATGCAACATCCTGGTAAGCAGGCAGTAAACATACCTTTGGCCAACATTCCGACAAGAGCGCCTTTCTAGATATGAAATAATAAATACTTAATGGAGCATGTTATCCTGCCAGAAAGGAATTGTCAGAGAATTGGCGATAAGGGGCAACATTTTGAAATTACTTTACGAAAGCTTGTTTAATGTGCTTTGTACTGAAATCTGTTCAAACTGCTTGTTACTTCACTTCACTCAAGCTCCTCCTCTAAAGTTCTTTGTAAGTAGTCTATAAACATTGTCAAATCCACCAAATCATGTTTAATCTAATAGTATTTGTTTTCTCCAATCTGTTTAAAATACACAGTTTGACACTATTTTGCTGTATTGGCTCTGAGGATAAATCTGCTCTGCTTGTTTGAAGTATTAGCTCTGCCTCCATTGCTTGATTTGTCAGCCCCATTCCACAAAGTTCCAGACTAGTTGTGTCCCTGGTGGTGAGAATAGCACTATATGTATTTGAGCAGGGCCTGCTAACGGGCACATCTCGTGCCTCGGGAAACCTAAGAGAAGGCTTCCTGCTGGCATAGCGGAGTAGGGCAGCACTTTATTGGAGCTAGATCGAGGAAGAAGGTGGTGATGGTGATGCTGTAGCACAGCAGGGGTAGGGGGGTCTCGGGAATCATGGTGTAGTAATGTGGACATCAGCGAATATGCTTTTCTAAAACACATGAACTAAATACCCTATCTGCATGCACGAGTGCTTATGTGTTCCTGTGTGTGTTCTTGTATGAGGGAGTGTTGTCTGCAGTGTTCATATCTGCACACCAATTAAATCTCAATGAAATTAAACGTGTGCCTCTGGGCCGGTCCCTTAGCACTATCCGTAACCCGGCCCCCCTAGCTCCACCCCCAAAGCCCTGTTCCCCTAACCCCGCCCCCTAGCCCACATCTCAATTTGGTGGTACCTGCACTTAATTTTTCCATTTAAAGCACTGGTAGGAGCCTACTGATGATTAGCATACTGCAGGAGCCAGCTGCCACACCTGAAGATTGCGGGAACCGGCTTAGAAGACTGCGGGAGCCAACAGCTGAACCAAACGAAGAACGCCACTGAAACTCCAACTAACCAAAGGACGTCCCCAGAGACCTGGAGGAGACAGGAGCCGATCCAGAAGAGCAACTCCTCGCAAAGAGACTACACCGCCGTTGGCGAAAAAACAAAGGAGCCGACGCCCAAGCAACCGAACCGGAACAGGAAGGCACTCCAAACCCGAAGCGCTTCAGCTGAACAGTGCAAAAACAACAATTGATGTACATAATGCAGAACAATGTCACACAATCACCCCAGTACAGAGATCTAGGCCTAAATCCGAAGTTTTTTTGCTCCCCACGCCATTCTAGTTTGTACCCAGCCATATACAAATCAGTCTTGACCCTGCGCCCAATGGGAACAGTCCAGCCCAAACTGCCAGGCCAGGTCCTCCATGGACTGGAAACAAGCATCCTGGGTCCGGTTTTGGGGTTTCACTTCTCATCAGCCAGGATATATTAATTCCATTTTGACTCAATTCCTGGAGGATAACAACACACTGGGACCCTTCCCAGAATGGTTTTCGTTCAGGTCACAGCACGGAGTCCGCTCTCTTAGCGATGACTGAACATCTGAGGGGGCTCTTGATGAGGGTCGCACTTCGACACTGATCCTATTAGATCTCAGTGCTGCGTTTGACACTGGTTCCCACCAGATCCTGTTGCAGCTGTTGGAGGAGGTGGGCATTGTGGACTTTGACAGGACCCATACTACCAAGCACAGGGTGCCTCAGGGCTCAGCTCTGAGCCCAACACTTATAGGTACAAGTTACAACTGTTAACAGTGGTGGCCAAGAGCAGAGGGCTCACAGCAGTATAATATGCAATGATACACAGTTGGTTGTTGCACTCTCTGACGACTCTGCACAGAACGCTTGTAAGCTTCCGAGCGACCCAGAGGCTGTCGCTGAGCGGATGACTGACAACTGTCTCCAGCTCAATGCCAGCAAGTCTGACTGACTGACTGAATTATTTTTAAAGCGCGCTTATGCCGAGGCGTCTTGGCGTTGCAGAACGGAAAAAGTACAGATAGCGATTAGGGCAAAGAAAAGAGCCAGGTTTTTAGCGCCTTCCTGAATCTTGTTCTGTTGTTGTCTGAACGTAGCGCGATGGGGATGGTATTCTACAGTTTGGATGCCTAATAGGAAAAGGATTTTGCACCCCATCAGGCTCTTTTTATTCTTGGGAGATGGACCAGATCTTGGCTGCCAGATCTTAGTGTGCGTGAGGGCACATAGCGTGGGAAAAGATTTGTAAGATCCTCTGATCCTTTCCCATAAAGAGATTTATGGACCAAGCATAGGGCTTTAAATTGAACTCTACGCCTAACTGAGAGCCAGCGGAGTTCTTGTATGGCTTTAGATGTGGGGTGTCGTTTAGGGAGGTTCAGTAGGACTCTGGCAGCTGTGTTTTAGATTGATTGGAGCTTGGCAATCTGTTTTTCCCCTGCACCTAGGCACAGTGCGTTGCAATAGTCTAACCGTGACATTATTAGGGTCTGAGGTCTTGCTGGTAGGGAGAGATCCTGAGCTTTGGAGCAACGCTGGTGGCCCGCCACCCTGGGTTGTGCACCCACCTCTAAACAGGTGGTAAACAATCTAGGTGTCTGGGTGGACTCTGCCTTTAACTTTCAGACTCAAACTAAGAAAGTGGCAGAAACCTGTTTTTGGCATACTGCAAGAGCTTAAACCGCTGCTGGGGTTTTTCGACCCATCCGTTAGGCAGGTTATTGTTCAGGCCTCCATCTTGTCTAGATTACACTAAGTTAGTTCACTCTATTTAGGGACGAATAAGACTGAAATTCTGAGATTGCAAAGGGTCCAAAATGCTGCTGCCAGAACCCTTTTAGGTCTGCCTAGAACGTACTCTACCACGAGCGCTAACCGCCAGCTACACTGGCTGCCTATTGCCAAATGCTGCGTTGCCGCCATGGAAAGGTATGCAGTGCCTGAATGTGGGGGCCCGTTGCGGGCCCCCAGGGTGTTGGGGGGTGCACCTATGGTACCCCCCTGCATTTGAATGCAACATTGTGGCGGGCGGTGCTGTGAGCACCACCCGCCACAATGTTGTGGATGGGGTATGCCACTGCCACCCTGGCAGTGGTATCCTGATTGCCGGTGCAGGACCGCCGTACCACTGGCGGCCGGTCCTAGTACCGATAGGGTCCTAATATACCCCCCAGTCTCTTTGTATTGCTTTTAAAAATATATATTTTTCTTCGCCAGGTATTCTGGCCAACCTGCATTTGTACCAGTGACGGCTGGTGGGTTTTGGAAAATGGTTGGGCGAAAAATGTTATTCCCTAATATAACAAGTGAGCAAGCCCGAACTGCAAAAGGAAGGTGCGGGGAGGTTCTCCCCCCGGAAGAAAAGTTTGAAAAAAATGTATTCAAATGGTGGATTTTACACCACATATTTACTGGAAATTGTTGTGCTAGAGTATAGTGTGACACAAAAGGGCAGACAAACAACAAGTCCAAAGCAGTAACATAATGAGCCAAATTAAGTGGTTTCAGACAAAGAAAATCGTTTAGTACAGATCGGATGTCACAAACCTCGCAGTGTAGGAACGGTTGCTTTCATACAGGGATTTTGAAAAAATGGGGAAAGGCCACAACACATATCAACAAAACGAGCTAAGAGAAACAAACCTTTTTGGAAGGGGTTTGGCTGGCAACGCTGACATTAAAGGTATATATATATATATATATATATATATACACATACATATATATACATACATACATACATATATACATAGCCGTGTTGAGCTGCCTTTCCGGACCAGTAAATCCGATTTCCAATGTTACCATCTCAGGGAAATTAAAAAAGGTTTATAGACACATGTTTACATATTGGCTGTTCTGCTGGTTATTTCTGTCAGTCTAGATCTGTGTTTATGTACACTGCTTTCGCACTTCAGCAACACCATTGGCACTTATGGACAAGTCTGCTTTTGTGCGGATCAGCTGCTCTCCTATCCAAACACAACCTGCTAGATCACACTTATCAATCTCTCCCATAGTCCTAGGTACCTGTTCTGAATCACAAGAAGCCTGAGACAATAACATGACCCCTAAGGTTGTGCTGCACGCAACTACATACATATAAAAAACAACGCGAAAGATGACACAAGCCACAAGCCAATCTGGAGACACATTATTTGTTAAGATGGGGTGCAAATGAGCGCTTGTTTATTAACTTTATCTGAGTAACCTTTGAATGTGGTAATCAGCTACTTTTGATGACCTCAATAAAACATTCTCCAAAAACTTCATATCATTTAAATTTGATACTACCATTCCAGATAGCAATTTAACACGCGCACATCAGGTAGGAAACACCATTTGAAATAAAATATGTCAAAAATATAGGCATGTAAATTACCCTTGCCCATTTAAACTCTTTGGATTTCTCACCAGCTACCTTTCCCCTCCTTCAAAAATACAGTTCTGAAACGAGTCTTAGTATGCATGCCAAATTACAGATGCCCTTTTTAAGTTACAGAAAGATCTCTACAATTCGAGCATTGTTCACTGAGCTACTTTGGTGATTTGCCATACCAGACAAAAGCACACTAGAAGAGCTCCGCATAGTTTTTTTTCAGCATCCTCCTGCCTCATGTTTAGTTTAACAGAGTTGCACAATTCCCAAACGGATTCAAGTTATTTAGCTTAAAAATCCGAACCCATCCCCTTTATATCCTGCTCCTCCTGTTTTGTACTCCCTGAATAAATGTTTAACAAAATGACCAAAGCATGCTTTTAATCATCTTTACCCGAAGTCAGACACGCCTCAAGCACAACAGTGCCCAGTAAGATGGTCATCCTTGGCAGTGGGGCAGATACCTCTCTCTCTTGGCTCTAGTGGGGTTAAATTTGGCTTGGTTTCAGGAGTGCTTTAGAACATCAGGTTTCTGCATCTGGCCTTGATCAATGTAGTCCTTTGGCCACCAAGCGCATAGACTGGGCTGGGGTTTTTATAATCCCCACCATCACTTGGCCTTCCGCCCGCTTCCACCTCTTGCTGAATGTGCTTCCCTGCACACCACTCTCAAATTTAGGGGAAATGCCGTTACAGCTCACCCATTCCAGTTCATGAATGGGAAGGCTGCACTGCTCTGGCACTGTCAGCTCCTTTCCTCTCCTCACACACAATCACCAGATACGTTCTGGCCTCTAGCACTTTGGTTCACTCTGTGACACCAGCAGTTCCAGCGCTAAAGACTTAGCTTCACTAAAGTATGTCCTGCACGCTCTTCCTCATCCTCCTCTCTCTTTTACCCTTCCCTCTTTCTCAGTCTCTACCACATTTTTATGTCTCTTTCTTGCACCTCCCTCTTTCTTCTCCCCCCCTCAGTTACTATTTCACACTCTTCCGCTCACTATCATTTCTCTTTAAACCTCTCTCTTTTTTTCCTCTTCCTCTCTCGGTCCCTCTTGGACTTCCTCTTTATTTTCAATTTCTCTCCATTAACCCTCAATTTCTCGCTCTTTAGTCTTTATCTCTCTATTTCTCACAGACACTCTCCCTTATGCATCCCCCTTGTTCATTTCTTCCTACTCTCTTGCTCTTCCTCTTTTAATGTCCAGTTAGCAGTATTACTTGTGAAAAAATATATATAACCCAAACCCTCCCAAACATAGCTTGAAAGTCAGACCTGCGCCATTTGTCATATAAAAGCAACAGAAAAATAAAAACATCCCACCTGAAAGTTTTAATTCCATGACGGACAGGGAAGAGGAGGATTATGCTTCACTTTCTCTTCCCTTTAGTTGAACAGCCGCTCAGTACCAACTAAAGTAAACAAGCTACATTAAATATAAGCCCAAGTGCCATTACAAACGTGTGGCATGAATCCACCACCCTTGGGTGTCCTCGAATGAGGAGTGCTTGACAGGTAAGATTAGAAAAGAGGGAAGACTGAGTAATTTACCTCCATCTGGGTTCCTCATGGTTTCACTTGATATCGTTCCAGCAGACTGCCATGCCTCAGGATCGGGAAGTCTCCTTTACTGACAGAGGAATGAAACGGGGAGTGGCAGGAACACACTTCTTTTTCTGCCAGAGGTTGTGGTGCCAGGAAGACTGCTTTTTTATTTGCTCTGGAAATCAGTGTGTTGAATTTGGGATTGAACAAGAAGCAGCTCTGTTTCGTGCAGTTTTGCGATAACGCTCAGCGCACCGGAGTAATCCGGCTTGACAGCGACATGAATATGGTTGCCTTAACAGTTGGTATGAAATCCTGGTCCCATAGCGTGAAATAAAAAAGTTCACACAAGCAGCTGTGCACTATAAAGAGCATTGATATAAGATCCTTTTTTTTGCTGAAACGGCTGTGGTCGAAGTGTGAAAAGAAAGGAATGGGAACTTAATCTTCAATGCAAAGGGGGCAGTAGGGTCCGGGTCAGTGGAGGACTGAAAAGAACAAAATATCCTGCAACTTTTTGTCGGACCTTTCGTCTGCAGCTAAGGACATGCGTTTCATTTGATTCAAGTGATTTCTAACTTATGCCCCGCATCCACCACACCTGTAGTGCAGAATCCAGTATACTTTTGAAACGCATTGCCCTGTTCTCTTTTTAGACACTTTATCATGTGCATACCTGAGAAGCATTACTCTTGGGTGCCCTGAGCAGACGCCGTCGGCAAGACAGGTGGGGGGGGGGGGGATTTTCGCTGGGGGAGGGGAAGCGGGATGGTAATAAATCAAAATAAAATTTAAAACTTACCTTCCTCCCACTGCTTTCGCCTGGTCATGTGCCACCGCCTCAGCTCCTGCTGCTCCCAGCCGGCGTTTAACTTGGGCAGTCTCCCTCCTGCTCCCCGAAGCCAATCACAACGGTGCAATGGCAGCGTTGTGATTGGTGCAGCAAGGCGGACGGAGCGCAGCCTAGCGCCTGTAGGCCAGGGAGCCATTTTCTTTCATAGCGAAAAAGAGAGAGTGCGCAACTGCGCATGACTGCTTTGGTCGGGCCCTAGGGCCGAACAAACAGTCAGCATTGAAAGACAGTGGACTAGCCACTCCCCCTGCCCTCAAGCAGGAACACCTACCCCCGCCCCCAACCAAGCACTCCAGGCACTTCTGCTTTCTCACTGTGCGAGAAGCAGAAACATGAAATGGTAGTTTAACCATTTCATGTTTCTGCTTCTCGCAGGGTGAGAAAGCAGTGGGGTGACGCCCTCCACTCCCCCATGGAGGAGCCTATATTCCTGCCCTGCAACTTCTTTCGATGGTCCAGCATCTGGTGGTTGTTCCTTGGGTGAGGAGGGCTCGTGCTGGTGGGCTTTCCTTTTGCACTTTGGCAGCAAAACTTTGGAACCCGCTACCTTTTCATATTCGCAGCATCAACAACTATCTGGCATTTCGTAAGACAATCAAAACATACCTTTTCCCTCTGCTATAGGCTGGTCTTCCGATCAGTAGCCCTGCAGTTTCGGCTTCAGCACCAAGACGCCCCTTTGCTGGGGCAGTTGTGCGCTTTATAAAATGTTATAACATAACATGGACTTCATTTATGGTTACCGATTCAGAATATATCAATATATCATCAATGTAAACAATGATGAATATATCTAAACATTCTCGTAAAACATCATTTAAAAAAGCTGAAATGCAGAAAGAGCGTTGCAGGAACAAATAGGCATTACTATGTATTCAAGCAGACAATACCGTGTTTTAAAAGCGGTCCCAAGTGGTACGCTCCTTGAAGATCTAACTTGTTGTCATTTACTACTTTTTACTTGGTCCAATAACACTGGAATAAGAGTCATGGGGTACTTATTATTTTATGGTAATCTTATATAATGCCCTGTAATCTATACACATTCTTAACTCCCCATTGGCCTTTGGGATGAAAAAAAGAGGAGATGCTGCAGGAGAACGTGATGGCCGTATGAACCCATTGTCTAAATACTGATCAAGGTATTGTCGCAAATGTTGGTTTTCTGTTTCTGATAATGCATAGATCCGAAAGTTAGGGACACTTGATTTGGGTAACAGGTCTATTTGGCAATCTGTGTGGTGATAACTTTGCTGCCTTAATTTCACTAAGCAAACACAAAGAGATGATGGACGGAGCGTTGAAACCTTTCAGACACTCACCCCCAGTCACAGATCTGGGTTGGATCCATCATCGTTCTTTAGCTCAATTTGCCACCCCAGTTCAGACCCAACTATATGCAAAGCAGTCTTAAACCTGTGCCTCATGGGAACCGTCCAGCCCGAACTGCCAAGCCAGGTCTTCCCTGGACCGCTAAAAACAAAGCATCCTGGGACCAGTTTCGGGGTACACCACTCATCAGCCTGGTTAGCTTGAATCCAGTGGCTAAGTGAGCAAAGGACCCACATCTGGGCATAGCCTGCCAACTCAGGGCGAACAAAGCAAAGACAAAGAAATGATGGTGGGCGCTGAAACTTTTCAGGCATTCACCTCCAGTCACAGATCAGGGTAGAATCCATCATTGTTCTTTAGCTCACTTCGCCACCCCAGTTCAGACCCAGGTATATGCAAATCAGTCTTGAACCTGTGCCTCATAGGAACATTCCAGCCTGAACTGCCAAGCCAGGACTTCCCTGGACCGAGAGCAAGCATCTTGGGATCGGTTTTGGGGTAACACCCCTCTTCAGCCAGATTAGCTTGAATTCAGTGTAACTTCACTAAACACACCTGCGTAATCTGAGTATAGTTCTGGTAGCTTGATATCTTTTCTACACCTGTGGCAATATGTCCTTGCACATGTTTTTGATCATATGGCAAATAGTGCATCAAATAATATAGAGACTGGAATTGAAGGTTCTGGTTTTGACAATCCATTATGGGGTTTTGGAAACATAACTAGGGCATTATGTGAATAAAGAATGTAGGAAATGAATAACTGAGTGGACATGGATATACATGCAAAAAAGACCAAAATTGAAGAAAAAATTATTAGAAATATATATATTTTTTTATTATTATTTTTTGTTATAAAGATTTCAGTTATTTAGACATAAGAAAAACTAAATATAAGAATATGCAATTTATGAATCATGATATTGGAACATCTAACAGTTAATGGTTTGCCTACACATCATAACTCTGCAAGGGATTTAGGAGGCTAATCATGCATACAAGTTCATTCACACATGGCCTAGACATTTTTTTTAATTTATCTAAACATGATATTTGTTAATATAGGGCTTAAATGTGTATACCAACAGTAGAAGACCTGTAACAACAAAATAAAACATAAGATGAAGAATATAAAACAGACAAAGTCATGGCTAACAATGTTCATGTCTACCCGTGTTTCGGCCCGACGCTTTCATCAGGTAGCCATGATATTCGAAGAACAAAATCTGTAAAGGATACAAACATTAATGCTAGTCTTAGAGAAACTTAGTCCTACTTAAAACTATACACAATATTAAGAGAACTACTAATTTAAAATTCGTGTGTTACCATTAAAATTAAAATTCTCCATGGGATAGAGAAAAAGAGAGTAGAACATGAGCCCAAAAGGTGAAAAAGAAAGAATTATAAAACAGATTTGGAGACCAAATTGGAAGTGGATAGTATGGAAAAAGAGTGATAAAAAGCTCGAAACACATCTCCCAAAAACAGTGAATACGTTGTGAGATACTGTACAAGACATGAAAAGAGAGCCTGAATAGCTCAAGAACATATTCTTTAATGTAAAACCATTATAGAAGCAATAGATGGTATCCTTCTCGAGTGTGATCTATTAATTGATACCTCAATCTGTAAAAGTGGCAAGTCTCTAGGATCTATAAAGTAGAGACTTTCTGGAATGGTCCAATATTCGGTATCCTAGGCATATAAAGAAAAAGGTTGAAACAGATAATGAAAAATTAGACCAGCAGTTGTGGGCAACATGGGTATTAAAATACTGAGAAACATAACCAAGGCATCCCTAAAATAAACCCATATTGAGGGGCTTGAATAACGTCAAATTGAATTATTTCTGAATGTTTTGTTTGATTACACTCATCATATGTCATATGAAGCATTTGTTTTGTTACTGGTCCAACTGTTAAAAATTTTTCCATCCACAGCTTGTACGGTTTCTGGAACTTCTTTCTGTTTTTTTATGGGATGTTCAAATGTTGTGCTGTTGCATGATACACAAAATGACCAGTAGCACCAGAGTCTATTGATACCTGCACTGAATGTTTCACCTCATCCAAACATACGTGAACTGGTAGACGAAAATGAGCGTTGTAATGGGACACACAGGAATTGACAGAAGGGAAGGCGAGTATACCCAATAAATCTCCTTTCAAACCTCTTGGGTTCCTTAGTTTTCTGTCATTGTTTCTGAAGTTGCTGTGACCTTTTTTGGACCCCCATTCTTGACTTTAGGTTTTATGGGACACTCTTTCACAAAATGACCTTGGTAACCACAATAAAGAAATTGCCAGTTCCGTCGCCAAGTCTTCTCTTCTTTTGTCAATGGTTGTCTTAATCTCCCAATTTCCATAGGTTCTGGCAAGGCCTCAGACATTGTTGTTTGTACTCTCAAATTCTCGATGCGCCAATTTGGTTTCTCTGGTCTTTTTCTGTCCCCCTTCCTTTCTGGTAATCGGTGATCTATATGCAAGGTTAAATTAATCAATTCAGAGCAAGAACTAGGTTAGGTATCAGGCTAACACATCTTTCAGCTCATCTTTCAGCCCTTGATAAAACAACGTGGACCATTTTCCCCCTGGCCAGGCTGTTTCAGCTATGAAGCGATTAACCTGAGAGAGATAAATAATAAGGTCTTTATTTTACTGTTTCAACTCCAATAATTCTCTATCAGCCAATAGAGTAACATCCCGACGATCAAATACTTTTTCAAACTCTCCCACAAATCGTCTCCAATTATATAACAGATGCCTATCTTGACTCACTAAAGGGACAGCCCATGTCACAGCATTACCAGACAAATAATAAATTAAAAATGATATTCTGGATTATGGCTCAGGCAATGCACTAGGCCTACTATTGAATTGTAAATCGACTTGTGTGAGAAATATTTGCACCTTATTAGGATCTCCAGAGAAACACTCAGGCGGTGCTAAAGGAATTTGTGTCGGATTGTTAACAGCGATATTGGTAGGCAGGTGTGATTGAGAGTGAGGTGGGTGCGCCATGTTCTCTAGCAAAAAAAAACCACCTTGTTGCTGTAATTGTTCCACTTTACCAGACAGTGCTGTAGTCGCAATTTTAGCTTCAGCTAAATCTCTCTGCATTTGTGTGATACCTTCAGGAGATCATTTATGGTGATCATTGTAACCCTCGTGTAGACCAGAAGGAATTACATTTGTGGGCTCACTATTCTGTCAGAGTGGCCGTTCTTCCTCAGGATCTGCGCATGATGCTACAAGGACCCACCTCCAGGCACCGCCAACTCTGCATGCTATTACAGCACAGAGCTTTAGAGTGGCCAAGTGGGGGAAGGGAATGGGAAGGGAACAGCGGGAAAGGAGACCTGAAAAAGAAAATAATATAAAAAACAATACACAAAACAAAATTATACACCGGAAATCTCTGGTATGTGCAGAAGAACCAGAGGAAATATGATCAAAGGAAGCACTTAAATCAACAAGTAAAAAAAAAAAATCAAAATCCTATTTATATATCTATATGCATATCTATATTACCTACTGGCGGTCTCCAGTAGGTAGTTATAGTTAGGATTTTTTTCAATGCAAAATCTCAAAATTCTATTGTGAATAACTTTGGCGTCCGTTGACGAATCTGCCTGAAAATTTCTTCAAATTTGCCTCGCGGAGCTCCGGTCCTTCCTTGAAAGTTTGGGGGGATTCGTAAAGGGGGGGCCGAGATAAAAGGGGGGTCCTATAACGAGTTTTCTCCATGTTAATTTCCATAGGGCGGTCGAACTCACTTTTATCCCGAACGGCTGAATGGATTTCCACCAAACTTGGCAAAATTGTAGGGACTGGTAGCCCGATGTGCCTTTGCTACGTCTCAAGATATGTGCTCCAGTGGATTTTTAGTAATTTAAGTTCCAAAAAATATATATATCTATGGCCGCGCCCCGGTACGCGCACCGGGGAGCGCAGCGGGCGCGACACGCGAGGTGCGCACGGAAAGCTGATTGGCTCTCGGGTGTCTGTAAACATTCGAAACAGTCCGGACCGGCCGCCATCTTGTGTCTCGGTAGGATAGAGACACAAGAGGTGGAAAAAAAAGAGTTAAATGACCATAAGGGGGCAAGGTAGACCCCCCCCTGACCCCCTAGGTTTGATGTGGGGGCTATAAAAGGGCCCCGTGGTGCAAAATAAAAAAATGTTTTTGATTTGCGCGGGGGGAGCGCCCGGTACGCACACCGGGGAGCGGACCGGGGAGCGGCCCATGGGGAAAGAAGAATGACAGAGTTTTAAAAAAATGTAGCCTTTTTTTTTTTATAAATTGGAGGTAGTTCTAAAAAGAACTGTTTTTTTTTCTTCCTTTCTGTTGTTTTATATTTTATTAGTGTTTTTGAAACATTTTGTACTTTTTTTGGCTTTTATGAACTATTTTATATTTTTTTTGTTATTTTTATGGGGAGAAACGAAAAAACAGGAAATTGAAAATGGCTCAACTGGAGCAAAAAAAAAAATAAGAATAAATTAGGGTTTTTTGGGGCATTTGTGGTTGTCCCCAGCAAGGACGATGAGCTTTATGCTCAGTTCACCATAGGAGATGGTCTTACCACTATGAACTGATTGGTTCAAGGGAAGAGATGCACACCTGGTCATCCCAATTTCGTTTTCTCTTAGACATGTTTGTTTGTAACAGCGTGCATTAACCTGCTTTGCGCTTCGTCTCGGTGCGCTGTGTCGAATTAACTTTCACAAGGAATCCCCGTTTCCGATTCCGTCAGGTTGCACAGCCACATTTGTAAATTGAATCAAATGAATCAATGTTATGTTAGCTTCTCTCTTACTTATTAATCATTGTTTTAACTGTTTCAATTCGTTTCATCTCATTTTATAGTCAATTCATTTTACTCAATGTTTGATAGACGATAAATGTTTCAAAAAAGCTCGGGGTCCCATAAGGATTCCACATTCCATAATGTTTATTAAAATCGCCCAATGCATTTCGGAAAGTACATTTCCTTCTGAAACGAATTGAAACAGTTAAAACAATGATTAACAAGTAAGAGAGAAGCTAACATAACATTAATTCATTTGATTCAATTTACAAATGTGGCTGTGCAACCTGACGGATTCGGAAACGGGGATTCCTTGTGAAAGTTAACTTACCACAATGAATACATGTTATTCGGAAATCCGCAAACCGTGGCTGAATGCAAGGGATCGTCTCCCTTGCCTCTGGTCCCGATGGAGTGGGTTGCTTTCTTTTGGAGGTGGTGCTTGAAGATTGGGGAGGGTTACTGGCCAGTTCCCTCATCTCTGCAGCAGAATAGTTGATCGGATGCCTGCGCTGCATGTGGCGAATCATGGTGTTGTTTCCAAAAGAGTATTTTTTATTAGGGTTCCCCCTTGAAAGTTCCATGCCACAGATTAGGCAAGTCACCTTGGCCGCATTGACTTTTTTCATGCCCTCTGGGATCGAAAAAAACTCCCATACAATGTGTGGTCTTGGCTGGTATGGGGTATTGTGTTCTTGCAGCCACCTTCTCCTCCCCTCCTCCTCCTCCTCTTGTTGACCACCAATGTAATCTTGTGGTGGTCCTCTTGGTGGTTGTGGTGGTGGTGCAGATGCTCCAGCTGCTGCTGCTACTGTAGCCATTTCAAAGTACAAAATATACCTCAAAGATTGCAAAACAGGTCTTCCTAAGTCAAAGGACAAAGTCAGAATAAGGAAAAAAGGTGGAGTCTTTCATCATTTGGAAGAAAAAAAAAGGCCTGAACCAATGAGAAGTGTTATTTTCAGGTCACAAGACCAGGGATTTCATCATTATGAAACCAAAACTGTTCTGCACCAATAAAAAGTGTTATTTTCAGGTCACATGACCGACGCGCTTACGCGTCGCGTAAGCGCGTCGGATGTTTACGTTGCGCGATCGTATTCGCTCGAGTGCTTCCGGGTGCGCTTACGCCGTGCGTATCATGTGGACGCGGCTACGCGATACGTCACGATGATGTTTTTGTTCACTGCAATAGCGCTAACGGGACGCTCTCCGGAGCACGCCCTGGGGCGCTTCAAAAGACTACGCTTTCTGGGGCGCTCACTGGGGCGCGCCCCGGGAGCGCTCCAAGGTAAAAAAAAAAAAATACACATTAAAAAAATTGTTTTAAATACAAATAAAATATAGGATTCATTAATTTTCAAAAATATTACATTTCATAGCTATAGACATTTGCTATTAACAAAATTTTGAAATTCAAAGAAAAAAACATAGGTTTGGGGCCTTATATATAGTTAGGAATTAGCATTTAAAAAAACTATGCAATTCACTGGAAAAAACCATAGGTTTCACACCAGTTATAGTTAGGAATTAGCATTTAAAAAACCTATGAAATTCACTGAAAAAAACATAGGTTTCACATCCGTTATAGTTAGAATTAGCATTTAAAAAACCTATTAAATTCACTGAAAAAACCATATGTTTGACACCAGTTATAGTTAGCTGGAATTTTTACTGACATAAAACCATTGAAATTCCCACGTTATAGTTAGTTGGACTCACTATAACTTGCGCGCCTGCAATGCACTGCTGATGACGTCACATATTACATCACTCATGACATGGTCAGTGAAATCACTCATGACATCACTGATGACACCATCCTTGTGACAGAGTGAGAGACCTCCAGATTCAAAAATAGAAACTAACATTTTCATAAAAATGGAGATACCCATACCAGTTACAACAACCAATTCAGTAATTCCACCATCTAGATACATATCCACTCATTCACAAACAGTTCTATATAGTCACTCATACATATACTCACTCATATGTAGTGATACACCTATACATCCTGTTACACACCGACAGTCATCCAAAATCTCCACAACGGCCCCCACAACGCTAAGGATGCCTGGCCTTCACCCTGGGGGTGCCCAGGAGTGGACGCCTTACAGGGAAATCCAGGACGGGTTCCACAGCGGTATTCGTACAAGCGCCTTGAGACCCTTGCGGGTAAGTAGTGCGCTATACAAGTTTCAATTTTTTTTACATTTCTTAAACAATCACTTATAGAAACACATACTTATTTAAACAGGAACTCTTACAATCTCTCACTCTCACATATACTCACTTATATACTTCAATACTCACATATACTAGATTAAAACATATGTAGTTACTGATTAAGACACTAGTGAGACAGTCATTCACTCACTAACACACACATCCACCCATACAGTCCTGCACATATTCTGTCTTCAAAAGACATAGAAACAGTGAGTCAATCATTGATGCATCTATGTGTTAAGTAACACCCCCACCAAACCATACAGATACTCATACCGATACTAAAAAAAATCTAATAAGCCATATACACACACATGTAGCTACTCACCAACCCATGCAGCCACCTATACACAAAGTGAAACACTGATACAAACATTTAAATATTTAAACAATACTTGCTAACAATAAGCCAGTTAAACAATCAATTTTTTTTTTTTTAAACATCCATTAAGACACTTATTTAAACATTTATTCTTTCATCGTCCTTTTTCATATACATATAAAACATATTTATTTTTCAGAAAGACACATATTCACTGGATCGTGTCATCAGTGATGTCATGAGTGATGTCACTGACCATGTCACGAGTGATGTAATATGTGACGTCATCAGCAGTGCATTGCAGGCGCGCAAGTTATAGTGAGTCCAACTAACTATAACTTGGGAATTTCAATGGTTTTATGTCAGTAAAATTTCCAGCTAACTATAACTGGTGTCAAACCTATGGTTTTTTCAGTGAATATATATATATATATACACATATACAGTGCGGGTCCGCTGGAGTCATTCATACTTCAGACAAACTGCCAATACCTGTGATCAAGGGCGCTAGCACGCTCGAAACGCTTAAGGACTTCATGGCAATTTTGAATTCTGTGTGCTTCAAAGACTGTTGAGCAAGGCTGCCCCGCTGAATAAGAGATCTATACTCACCTGTGCGTGGCTCTCCATGTTGGGAATTCGTGTTTGTGATGCAAATTGAAGTGCGGCCCTCCCAGGTCGTGCAGAGCCCACCCGCGGAAGTGCGGGTCCGCTGGAGTCATTCATACTTCAGACAACGGAACGATGTGTGTTTGGCGGGGGCATTTCAGTCATGCTGCATTTCTGAGAACCACACAGCCTCTCTGTGGTGTTTGAGTATGTTTGGTTAAATGCAGCCACACTTACTTATGATTAACAGTGATACGGACTCCATCCACCAGCATGCACTGAGCTGACACGCCCATTGGACTGAACTTGAAAAGCTGATGGAAACCAGCGGCAGTACTCTGCCTTTTTCCAAACTGCCAATACCTGTGATCAAGGGTGCAAGCACGCTCGAAACATGTAAGGACTTTGTGGCAATTTTGAAATCTGTGTGCTTCAAAGACTGTTGAGCAAGGCATCCCCGCTGAATAAAAGATCTGTCCTCACCTTTGCGTGGCTCTCCATGTTGGGTAGTCGTGTTTGTGATGCAAATTGAAGTGTGGCCCTCCCAGGTCGCGGAGAGCCCCCCCCGCAGAAGTGCGGGTCCTGTTAAAAAGGGTTCCAAAGACAACCGGTAACCAAAAACCCTTTTATGTTGCCCGGCGGTATCGCCTCTATGACCCACCAATATTAATCAATGAAGAAGCAGGCGCTGGAGACTGGAAGGCGGGAAACGAGGATTTTATTCTCTCCGGAGGAGAACACATCAATTCAGACAGCAAGTATCGTCACGAGGTGCTCTAGCCACATCTCTGAGGCCTGGCCTCTTATACTAGGGTTTACAACCTTTATTGCACATAACACATTCCCGCAATACTTTAGCACATGAAAGAACATCCTCGGAATCCCCCCCTTCAGACCCGTTCCCACATACATTTACAGTTGGATTCCCCACCTTGGTCACAACAGGTGATGGTCATTGCACAGCAGGGCATTCCGCCGATTCACGGAATGCATGGAGTTGATCGGATCTCATGGGGTCGGGGCTTTGATCGGTTCGGGGGTCTTTTGATGGGGAGGGGAAGCTTCCTACTGTACGGGGTAATAAACAGTATCCGCAGAGCCAGGTGGCGGCCTGGGAACAGGGAAGACAAACGGGGACGCAGAAAAAAGGGGGTTTACATTAAAGGGGTTTGCGGCCATGAAAGGAATGAAGGGAGGTGTCGCGCTGGGAACAGGATGGGACTCAGTGGTGAAGCTGCGCTGAAGAGGGGTTTATGACCCAAGGCATGAGAGAGCGGGGGTTGTCAGCGTGCGGGGGAATGCTTGCGAGGTTAAGAGAGAGAGAGAGACGCGCTGGCTATTAGCGAGGGGCAGGGAGGCCATGGCATTCAAAATGGCTGCCGCTTACGCGCACGAATGGGCTCGAAAAGGGGCAAGATGGCGCAGATAATGTTCACCAAGATTGTATTCATTTTTCACAGTCCTCCCTTTAACATTTCCAAGACATCTTGCTGGCCTATTTCCTATCTACACCTATATGCAGCGATCATAAGTAAGGGAGAGGGGCTTAGGCAAAGGAACTGCGCATATACATCATTTTATAAACATCACATTGAAAAATCTCATCATCTAGTAAGCGGGTTCATTGTTAAGTTGGTTGCAGGAAAAATCATCGTAATGCAATATCAGACTAGAATTACGCAGTGAGGGCGTTGGGTACAGATCATAGAATAAGAACTGGTGAGTTATCATATAAGTAAGTCCTTTTTGTATACGGCGGGTGCATAGTCAGTCCAATGGTGATTGGGAGAGAAAGGAGATACAGTAAAAAATGTCAGAGTTCTCGTTGTCCTTTGTCGTCTTCTGTCAGCACTGTTGAGCACCTGGATTACCTATCAACAGAAATGTTCATGTGGATTGAGTCGTTGGAGGTCTGCGGGCAGGGGTACTTTTTGCTTTGTTTCGCCAGACCCCATAGGAGCAATGCGTTACGGTTTTGGAACAGGTGCACTTTCTTTTGTAGCGCAGAGCATTGATTTGCAATAAAAAAATGCGATTGTTCCAGAATTGTGAGATCTGTTCGTATCTTGAGTCTCTGTGGCGGGCATTTCCTGTTGCTTCCATCATCTTCAGGGTGTTTGGTAGCGGGCAGAACCACAGACTTTGTTTACCTTTTCTTCGGGGGCGACCCTTGGTGGAGTTCTAGGTCACCGTTCTGGGGTTTAACATAGTTCGTGGTCTATTTAGTCGGAGCTCCCTCCCTTCTGACGCAGGGAGTACTCTTCTCTGGGTAGCTCAGTAGGATTTGGAGGAATTTGGGAGTTCGGATGGAAAGGTGCGGGTGTGAACAGTCCTTATGGTAGGTCGGAGGAGGAGGGGATGGAGCAAGGCCAAGTCGGGAGTAGATCAGGGGGAGGCGGAGAGTTTGACAGGCGAGTCCGTAACCATGTTCAGAGAACGGGGGCTTTTGGCACACATTGACCATATAGCAGGGGCTTCAGGTCAGTCCTTTCCTTAGCTTCGTCTGAAACCATGCCCCGTCCGGCGTCTCCTTACTGCTGTGGTCTCGCCTCGGCCTCCGTCGCTGATGTTCCACAGTCCGCTGTCAGGCCGCGTGCTCCCACATCCGGTCTCTTCCTCCTCCGACAGTGATACCCTTAAATGAGTTTTGAAAAGACAGTCTTTAGAGATATTGCAGAAGAAGGTAATTACATAAGTCTATTTCTCTCCCAACATCAAGCAACTGGGGTAAGCACTCGCTACATTGGAGATTCTTGCGGCTAGCGTATATGCAATTGATGATGGGTTTGCTGGATTCCTTACAACTTCCTTTTGTGGCTAATTCTTTGGTGCTTTGATGGTTATTACGTTCATTTGTAATAGGTACGGGGTCTGGTACTCATTTATTGCAAACGTTTATCATAGTAGATGTCAGTTCTTCCGGTAGAGACCTATTTTCCTAGTACGAGTCTTGCAAGGCTAGGCTGGTTTTCAGGGCTTTGTATTTCACGAAAAAGTGTAACGTGCTAGTCACCATAGTCTGATAGGCATCCTTCTGAGGGGTGAACATAGGCTAAACAAATCTGCATTACATAAACACATTTTATTATCAACCAGGCTTACTGCAACAAGTTCTTTCGATTTTCAATCTAATTTTCAACTTTGCACACATCCTTCTAACTTTCTATATAAATCCTCGCAACTTGGTTACTACAAAAACTCGGGAGGGGTGGTTTGAAACAATTATTAAACTTATCCTCCGGGAAGGAGGGATCTTATGGAAAACGATTAGGGATACAGCGAATCGGAGCAAGGGGCATTTTTCAAGTTCTCGTTCAGGGTGGCTGATACCAAACTGGGGGCATTTTGGGTAGATGGGGGTGTCTCGATCATTTCTTACAGCTTGGGGTACGGAGACAATTTTCAATGGGAATGGTCGCATTACCACAGACACATTTTATCATAGAAACCACTGACAAATAGGTCCCTGAGAATGGGTCAAATTTAGGGAACCTTTGTCGTCTTACCTGTCCCTTTCCTATTGGCCAATTTAAATTTCATCCATATTTTAGTAGAAAAGGAGAGGTAGTAACGTGGTACCGATACAATTTTATTTAGGACAAATTTGTGCAAATACTTGTGGTATTTGGGGCCAATCAGGAGGTGCACCAGGTTCGCCAATTAGGTGCCAGTTGCTAGGAAAAGGGAAAGCGTGGAGGGGTGGAAGGGTGAGTGAGAGACAGACAGAGACAGAGAGAGAGATAGAGTAAGAGGTAGAGACAATAGGCAAAACAGTACACATGGGACATAGAGAATGACCGTGTATTGTTTGGGCTATTCAGTGCGTTACCCGACGTTTAGGCGTTTCGGGTCTGTGTTAGGAGGTAGAAGGCATGCAGTTTCGGGACGGAAGAGCATTAGATCAGGTAAAAAGGCCGTGAGAGCGTCCTCATTGCGCCATTTTGCAGCGCTAGTCCGTCTTCATGCATCGGGCGTGACGTGGTTGCAGATCCCTTAGGATACTCTAATCGGGATTCTAACGTAACCTGCAGAGGGAAAAAGGAGGGAAAAGGGGGGGAGTGGGAGGACAACATTCAAACACATCAAATGTATGGGCACGAAAGTCCTTTACTTACTGCATACTCGTATTCATCTCTTCGGGATATAATCCCTTAGGGTTCTGGTTTCCTAAAGTCATGGGGGCAGGTAATGTGATAGGTTGTTCATGGGGAGGTTCGAGGAAGGCATTAAGGATCGTGTGTAGTGAAACGTTTAAAAAAGAATCAGAGGTGCCTAGCGTGAGGTACCCGGGTTTGTAGATGTATCCGGCCTTCGGGATCCCTAAATCATTCCCAAAGCTGTGATGTTCTAAAGCATATCAGTTCGTCGTTCAACCCTGTACCTTAGTACCTTCGATCACCATATCTTTATAACAATTTATCAATCACCCCGCTTTACTTTACCCATTCTCAGAAGTCGAGGTCCTTCTTCATACGTTAGTTCCTGGGCTTAGTCGCATATTTTGGAGGCAACGTATCATACCTTTGATTCGATCATTAATCCAGGGCCGAACAACCATTTCTTCAGATAACCTTAAAAAGAGGAGCAGAACGGTTGCGCACAGAAAAACCCTCCCATCGATACCCACATTTACAAAAGTATGCGATGCTTATTCATAGTTGTTAAAACCTTTATTTGCAGAATTATTCAGTACGTGGAATGTGAGAGCGCAATTCATATTTTGGCCCGATATGTCGTCGATGGAAGCACATACAGTAGGGGTTATGTTGTAGCACAAGAACATGTAAAAAGGTCTAATTAATTATTTGCAAGTAACCAAAAACATTTCGTTGCGTGATGAAGGAATCAGGGGCATTTCAGTTCATAAATGGAAACATAGTCGAGCTCATCGTAATCACATTTCCTAGATATATACCGTGGGTATGCATCATAAGCGACGTTATGTATCAGTTACAACAAATATCGAAAATAGATTGTTCATTGAAATCAATATTTTACGGAACCCTTCTTAAATGTTCGCCAAGTGGACCCTCCTCCCTTTAACATCGAGTGCGCAATGGTTCGTACACATATATATATATATCTTAGTACATCAAGTTTCATTAGCTAAGGAACACCACGAGGCATTCGTTAGTTTCCATTGATACCAGCGCCATTTTGGGCGAGACCAGTTTAGTCCGGAGGTAGTATCAGGGGCAAAATATCCCCGACAATTGGCGGTTGGACCAGAGTCCCTTTCGGCAGTTCAAAAGAAAACTGTGCTAACAGAGGGGCTGGTGGTGTGGACTGTCAATCAAGAGAGGGAGGGAGTAGAGTCTTTCTTACCGGGTCATGTTGATGTTCAGCCGGAACTTACTCAAGTTCGTTAGCCCATAATGTTCCTGGGTCGTTCAGACGGAAGCTGATGCAGACACGAGAGCACCGCCATCTTGTTGCTGTGCCGTGGTTATTTCATTTGAGGTCAATGCAACTGTTCCTCGCCGGAAGCCTGAAGGGGTCGAGGGCTCTTGGGACTTTGGTAGAATCTTCAAAGTCGAGGGGATGTTTGTCGATGGTGGGGGCTTGCGCCCAGGTGGGCAAGTGCCCGAGTTGCAATTTCGGACAAAGTTACTCCAGCGGCCTAGACCCGCCTTTCGAGGGCCCAGACGCCATTTTGGGATCCTTGTGGCAGCCGCCTTTGCCGTATCCATCAGGAGTGGAAGAAACTTCTCGTGATGGTGAAGGACAGAGCATCATGCTGCTGGAGTTGGACATTTTGGTTCGGGGCGCCAGGGTGCAGCAGTGGAGCCTTCGTCTGGGGAGGTGAGAAAGGCTCGTCTGTGCCGCCTTCCTCTCCCGGCGCATCCTACGCCGTCCCTTGGAATCAGGGGCGCACATGATGACCACCCTACACCCCTGATTCCGACTCTTGGGGGACCACTGTACATCCGGTGCTCCGCAAATATGCCCGTCGGACATTGTATGTCCTGTGCTGCGTAAGTATACCAGCCGGGTCTTGTATGTCCTGTACTGAGAAAATATACGAGGCGGGCATTGTATGTCCTGTATTATGGAAATATACCAGCCGGACATTATATTTCCTGTGCAGCGTAGGTATATGGCCGTCGCCCGGCTGGAGGACATCGGCGCCGGACCAGGGCAGGGAAGCCTCCTACCTGTGGAGGTGGAAGAGGCTCGTCCGCGTCGCCTCTTCCTCCCTGCCCACCCTGCATCCGTTCGATGGAGGAATTCGTGATGGCCGGACCAGAAGATACGAGGGAGGGGGTCATTTGCAGCCGCCCCCTCCCTACCTGTGGCCCGGGGGACGCCATCCCTGGAAGGGCGGTATGGGAAGACCATTTCATTGCCTGCTTGGCGGAGCCTCCAGGACTTTCTCGCCAGCGATCTCCTTTTGGCTCATGGCTGCTGGCAGGCCCCGCCCCACACGTGCTATGTGTTTCGGATGGGCGGGACCATCGAACTGTTACATTGGAGGACTTCCGGAGTGAGCATAACACGTTTTGTATTTTTCCTATCAGTAAAGTTTGTTTTAGAGAGTTCTACTAGTTATTCTATTTACCGTTGGTTGTGTGTTTTCTTTACCGTAATTAAATCCTAAGTTTATATAATAGACGCTTGGCTTCCTTGAGTCTTTTCTTTAACGGGGGGGGGGTTGTTTACACTGACCTGCAGTTGTGTTTGTTTTTCAGAGCGGGGGAGCAACAGAGAGCAATCAGTCCCAGAACTCTAACATGTCGTTAAAATTGGCCTGACGAAATCTGTGCCACCGAGCATAATCAAACGGGGTGGTCCTGTCTGTTCTGTCTGCACTAGTCTGATTGGTTTTTATCTCACGTCTTTTCCTTTCTGTCGGTCCGTCCTTTCTGTCAACCCTCCATTCTTACCTATGCTTTGCAGAGTCGGGCATTGGGCTTTCCAGTGTCCAAGACATTTACAGAAAGCACATTGGTTTTGTTTTAAATCTGTCCGTCCTGTGCGTAATGTCGGGGGATTACCTTCGGGTCGTTGTGTTCCGGGGTTGGCTTGTCGGCACATCCCTTTACACCGTTCGCTTTTCATGTCTACTCCTCGGGGCAGTGCCATCGCTGGCCCTTCCCTTTGCCTACTAGACGTTTGGAGGGTTATCCGTCGTGTCCCCTCACCTTTTCTGAATTCGTCGCCTTCCCTTCGTTGCGTGGCTTCTTTGCGCCACATACCGAGGCTATCGAGCATAATAGGTGTTGTTTCATTCCTACGAAGGGCTATTTCTACTGTTTCTATTTTGTCGAGATCAAAGGATCCTCTCAGTGGCCACTGTCTTTCTCGATCCCTTTTTGTATAATTATGCCACAGCTCACTATAGGCTATAGCAATTAATCCATGCTTCATGAACATGTCCTTATTAGGGGTGCCTTCCAGCGGAGCCGGATGGTTCATCTCTAATAAGCGGTCCGGGTTAAACAGGCTACTAACCAGTGGGGAGAAGACAGGCATGACGGATCACAATGGGATAATAGTCAGCACTACCTATCTTATCACTGCGCGCAAAGACTAGACAGAATATTTCTATTCTACGTTGTTTGCACGTAGTGAATACCTCATGAACCAATTCTGAGCAATCAATCAACGTTAGGTCAAAAATAAAAAATCAATATGGTCAATGGGGAGAATAAGTAGGCTCGCAAAGGTTCGCGTCACCTACCCTTTCACTATCTGTAAAGAGGGGACCTAATCTTCCCTGTTTTCAGACAGAGAATCTCCAGAAAACAATCTATAACCGTTAATCAATGGGGCGAAGGGGCAATTGTTCAGTGGGGGAGAAAAATAGGTCCGACGGGTGCGTACCTATCCTTCGCTGTTTATAAAGGGAGAGCCTGTTGTTTCTCCGTTTGTAGACAGTGAATCTCCAATAAATTAACAAAGAGTAATACTAGTATTTTCACAACAATTATCAATTTCTTTCAATTATCTATCACTTTCGCAATTCGTCGTGTTTACACGACCTTACCCGGACCGCATGGACAGTTTCTCGTCTTCCGAATCCAGCGCCCGATCGTCCTCTTCTCTTCGTACTTCTCGTGGCACTCCTGATGGTTCCCAGTCAGGACCGCAGATCACTCGAGAGAGGTCTGTTCGGAACCAGTGAAGTTCGGATGATCGGCTGTCAGACGAGGGTCTATCGGACAGGGTACCTTCCGATCGTTGCAGTCATTCACTCTGTCGTCAGGACCTCTCCCACTGGATCCACGAGTCGCTGATGGGCCCCACGTTTGGGACGCCAATTGTTAAAAAGGGTTCCAAAGACAACCGGTAACCAAAAACCCTTTTATGTTGCCCGGCGGTATCGCCTCTATGACCCACCAATATTAATCAATGAAGAAGCAGGCGCTGGAGACTGGAAGGCGGGAAACGAGGATTTTATTCTCTCCGGAGGAGAACACATCAATTCAGACAGCAAGTATCGTCACGAGGTGCTCTAGCCACATCTCTGAGGCCTGGCCTCTTATACTAGGGTTTACAACCTTTATTGCACATAACACATTCCCGCAATACTTTAGCACATGAAAGAACATCCTCGGAATCCCCCCCTTCAGACCCGTTCCCACATACATTTACAGTTGGATTCCCCACCTTGGTCACAACAGGTGATGGTCATTGCACAGCAGGGCATTCCGCCGATTCACGGAATGCATGGGGTTGATCGGATCTCATGGGGTGGGGGCTTTGATCGGTTCGGGGGTCTTTTGATGGGGAGGGGAAGCTTCCTACTGTACGGGGTAATAAACAGTATCCGCAGAGCCAGGTGGCGGCCTGGGAACAGGGAAGACAAACGGGGACGCAGAAAAAAGGGGGTTTGCATTAAAGGGGTTTGAGGCCATGAAAGGAATGAAGGGAGGTGTCGCGCTGGGAACAGGATGGGACTCAGTGGTGAAGCTGCGCTGAAGAGGGGTTTATGACCCAAGGCATGAGAGAGCGGGGGTTGTCAGCGTGCGGGGGAATGCTTGCGAGGTTAAGAGAGAGAGAGAGACGCGCTGGCTATTAGCGAGGGGCAGGGAGGCCATGGCATTCAAAATGGCTGCCGCTTACGCGCACGAATGGGCTCGAAAAGGGGCAAGATGGCGCAGATAATGTTCACCAAGATTGTATTCATTTTTCACAGTCCGCTGAAGTCATTCATACTTCAGACAACGGAATGATGTGTGTTTGGCAGGGGCATTTCAGTCATGCAGCATTTCTGAGAACCACACAGCCCCACTGTGGTGTTTGAATATGTTTGGTTAAATGCAGCCGCACTTACTTATGATTAACAGTGATACGGACTCCATCCACCAGCATGCACTGAGCTGACACGCCCATTGGACTGAACTTGAAAAGCTGATGGAAACGAGCGGCAGTACTCTGCCTTTTTCCAAACTGCCAATACCTGTGATCAAGGGTGCAAGCACGCTCGAAACGCGTAAGGACTTCATGGCAATTTTGAATCCTGTGTGCTTCAAAGACTGTTGAGCAAGGCTGCCCTGCTGAATTAAAGATCTATACTCACCTGTGTGTGGCTCTCCATGTTGGGAATATATATATATATATATATATATATATATATATATATATATATATATATATATATATATATATATATAGCAGAGCGCTTGCCCTTAATTCTTAAGTCCTTGAAAATAAGGCGAGATGGCCTTGATCACATGACACCGCATAGGCGGCATTACCTCCTTATAAAGTGCAAAAGTGTTACAGCAGCAATGAACATAGTAAACACACTACGCATTTCATGAATGCTTAATTTGTGTGCAAAATGCATGTGTGATAAAATACTTTGCTATGGCATCCAGGATACAAAATCACTGTAAAATACGGTAAAAATGCATAAAATACATGAAAAAAATCTGTCAGCTCAATGTATACAGAAGTAATTCTGTATTTTCCTTCATGTTATAGGGTAGGGTGATACGTTGCAGTTAAATACCACACTGGCCCCTCATCATGTATAGATTACAATTTATCCTGTATGATGCATAAGACTTCCTGCAGTTTTATATATAAAGTGCCTGAGTGCTAAAAAAGGTTAACCCCCATTGTGATAAAAAAACGAGACCCTAATAAAAATACATGTGCAAATGTGCTAAAGCAGTGCAAGATTAATTCATATGTGTAGTGAAGAATGCAAGCAGCATAATATATATATGACCAATATTTTAGATATGGCCAATGCCAATTATCATGAAGTGCGTAAATGCAGTAAACATCACGGTCAATGTAAGAGCAGGAGAAAAGGGGGGAAAAGGAGGGGGGAAAAAGAACAGGGAGGGAAAAAGGGACAACGGTAAAGATTCCAATAAAGGACAAATACCTATTGTTAATATATCGAACAAATCAATAGGTTGATTCCCACAAATGATATACACAATGTAAGATTGTTATAAAATCATTCCAACCTAAAATTTCAAGAAATTAACTAAAATCCTTCCATTGTACCGTAATTCTCAACAAAGTTAATTGTGAAATAAATACAAGTTATCTGGAACCTCCATTAATTTGTCCTGTTTTTAAGGGACAAAAGTTCCAGCTTCAGCATGTCCCCTGTTCACCATAAACTATACTACAACCAACAATCTGATATTATAGCGTAAAAAGTCTGATCATCTAAATACAAATATAAATAAATAAAATACATACATAAATACGCCAATAAATATTCTATCGATGTACAGATTAAATCACATGGACATAAATGTAAACAGTGTCCACTTGTGTCTATCCTAAAAATGTGTGTAAATCTTCCCAGGTATTAAGGCCTTTCGGCTGCTTGGTATCCAATTCTAATATGTACCTGGTTTCCAAGAGCCGAAGTCTAGCTTCTCTATTGCCGCCCCTCTTGTTAAAAGGCACAGTGTCTAACACATAGTATTTAAAATATTTGAGGCTACTCTCATGTTGTTCCTTAAAGTGCCTCGCCACTGGATAACTGGGGTCTTTATTTAAAATAGCACGTATGTGTTGCAAGATTCTTTTGTGTACTGGTAATTTAGTACTGCCTATATATATATATAAGGTTGCAACTACATGTAAGTGCATAAACAGCAAATTCTGTCTTACACGACAGATATTTAGACATGGTGTGCTTTTTAAGACTAAAGGTCGTTTGATAGTTTTTAGTGTTGACCCCATATTGGCATGCCTTGCAATTGGAACATTTGTAGAAACCTGTCCTAGGGGTCAGCTACGTATTAGATTCCACATCCTCTGGGTTGTTTTTAATTAGTTCATTACCCATAGATGTGGATTTTCTAAACATTATCGAGGGTCTTTTGGGTAAGGCTCCACCTATGACAGGATCTCCCGTTAATACTGGCCAATTGCGTCTTATTATTGCCCGGATCTGCCCTTCCTGTCTACTATATCCCAGGTTCAATCTAGTTGGTTCTATAGAGGTGGCTCCCACTTTTGTGCTCGACTTGGATTTATATTGCAATAAATCCTGCCTTGCTCTGGATCTAGACTTAGATATTCCAGTTTCAATAGTGCGATTTTGTCCCCACGTTGTAGGAATCTATTCTTGCATTGTTGCTGCTTTTCCCACATGTCTTGTTCCTCACTACAAATTCTCTTGATCCTCAGCATCGCCCCATAGGGGATGCCGTTGATTAGGTGAGGTGGGTGGGCACTAGTTGCGTGCAATACTGAATTACCTGCTGTAGGCTTTCTATATAGGGTTGTTGCTAGACCATTCGGGGTGGTGTGTTACTCGGTATTTAAGAATGTGATCGTTTCACAACTAATGTCACGTGAATTTTAAATTGAGGTTGTTAGAATTAATGTCTGCAACAAAATCATGTGCACTCTGTACTGGCCCCTTTCACACAACAAAGAGGTCATCGATGAATCGTAACCATACTACTATATTGTTGGAGTATGTGTGGGCATATTGTTTCATGAGGACCAGCTCCTCCCACCATCCCATAAAGAGACAGGCATAACTGGGTGAGAAGCTGGCCCCCATTGCCACACCTTGTATCTGTTGGTAAACTTGGTTTTTATATAAAAACATATTGTTCTCCACACAAAATGTCAGTACATCTAACAACATTTGATTGTGCTTAGCAAATTTTATGGGCCGGTTGGCCAAAAAGTATTCCACAGCTTTGACTCCATCTTGATTGCGTATGCAGGTATATAGCGTTGCAACATCCAAAGCTATAAGACAATAGTCCTCCTGCCATCTGATTTCTTCAATTTTGCGGATGAAGTCACTTGTGTCTTGTACATACGATCTGAGAGATTTCACATGTTGTTGTAAGAAAGAGTCAATATATACAGACATATTTTCTAATGGGCCATCACAGGCTGAGATTATAGGCCTGCCTGGAGGTTTCACCATCGATTTGTGTACCTTAGGCACAAAATATAGGAGGGGGATAGTAGGATTCTCCTTTTTTAAATACTTGAATTCTTGAAGGTTTAGGAGGCCTACACTCTTCCATGCCAATAATTTCCCAAAGAAATTATCTTGTGCCTGCTTAAATTTTTGCATGGAACTTTTGCGATAACAATCCGTGTCATTAAGTTGTTTGGCTGCCTCTTCTGAATAGTCTTTGAGTGACCACAATACCATGTTTCCCCCTTTGTCTGCGTTTCTGACAACCACCTGTTTATTCTTATTTATTTTATCCATCAATTGATGATATTTACGCTCTTCATTGTTGATAGGTGTAATGTTTTTACTGGACTCAATATAGAGTTGTTTGATTTCCGCCACTACTTGCTCATTAAATAAATTATGGCGTCTCGAGGCATGATGGGCGTGAATTTAGATTTTTCCTTAAAATTAGCTTCAGGCTTAGCAAATGTTTCAAATCCTGGTGAGAGTAAGTCTTGAGTTACCAATTCCGGATATTCGCCTGTACTTGGATCATAGTCATAATCTACTTCACATTCTTGGCCCAAGTTGTATAGTTCTTTAAATGATCTTAGATCGGCCACATTCAGACTGTTAGCCCCAGCTTCCGCTATTGGGTTGCTGGTTTCTTGTGATATGTCTGACATACTGGGGGAACCCACCCTTGTTTGATGAAATTTATGGAGTTTTAATTTTCTGACTAACTTGTAGATGTCAGCTCTGGTGTTTGTATAGTCGAAATTGGTAGGGGGACAGTATGAGAGGCCAAGTGTAAGAATCTGTTGTTCCGATGAGTTGGGATTCATATCAGTGAGATTAATGATGGTGTTGTTGTGACTGATTTGCCTTTCAGTTTCTGCTGCCTCTTGCTTGTCCTACTCTGGGTGCATTATCTTTTCCTCCACTGGCCCCGTCCTCTCACCGATTTCGTATTGTCGCCGCTGCCATTTTTCTCTGGCTGCCCTCCTTCGTTCCCGCCTGTTTTTGGTCCGTCGTTTTTTGACATTTTGGTGGCTCTGGGTCTAAGGGTATCTCTGCGACTCATTCTCAGACAATCCAATTCTTCACCCAATGATGGTTTTATTGCTCCCAGGGTTGGTCTGCCTCTCATGTAATCCATTTCAGTTTCGCTTTCCGCAGCAGAGCTCAAATCTGATGCCGAGGCTGATGATGCCCCTCCTTGCTCCCTGGTTTGTTTCTGTGATTTATTGCCTCTCATAGATTTATTTTTATAGACATCATATTTGCGAGCGAAAGTGAAAATCTGGCCATTGGCGTAATCATCTTTGTCTCTTTGAAACTTGTATATATTTCTTTGTTTAATTTTTTCTTCTTCTTTGTTGAGCCTGCATACCATTTCATCATATTTTTTCCTCAGTTGTGCATCTCCTTGTTGTTCGATTTCATCGCTTACAGCTTCGATTTTTTGCTGTAGCTCTAGCCTGTCTACGTCTGCATACTTTACCAGTATTTCAACTAATCTACGAGAGGAGTCCAGGTTACACTCCGCCCACTCAGCCATCATTCATGGGTTAGGAGTATCATAGCTGGGTGCTAACATAATTCTAAGCCCCCTCGGGATTCTGCCTGCATCTAAATACTTCTGGAGGGACTTAGCCTCCCACCACTTGGCAGTTTCCTGTTTATCCATTTCTCTAGCGTGCAGTAATTATCCTTTAATCCCCTTACTGCCGTCGATGTTACTGCGGCCCCTTGGTCATTGCGTTGTTGTTTTTGAGGAGGATTATCCATAAACATATCCTCTGCCGCACTCTCACGATCTCGGAGCACTGCAGCAGACATGGTGATTGCGAAGTTATTCAACAAGTCGATTGCCGAGAACTCCGTAGTCCCAAACGCTAATGTCCCTGGGACCCGGCTTTCGGCTGACACCTCCCCTCCTGTGCTGTATGAATGCGCTTATGTAGAAAGAGTGTTTAACTCACTGTTCTGGCGTCTGGCGCTTGTCGGGGGCAACTTCTAACGTTGTTTCTGAACAGCTCAGCCAAGCCACTACCGGCATATCCAAAGATTGCTCCTAACCGCCCGCACCATCCAGCTGGTTCAATTCTTTGTTGCGCAAGCAGAGGGGGCTCCTTGGTTCCTAACCCATAAGCAACAAACAGACTTCCGATCCTCCAGCGACCCGATGCCATTCGCCGAGACTTCCAGCACTGGTTTTCCGGAGGTTGTCGGAAGGCAAAGACCACCTGCCTCGGAGCCAACTCGTAGAGAGGGGGTCCACTTCACCGGAGGAGGTCAATCCGGTAAATATAGCAGCGCGCTTGCCCTTAATTCTTAAGTCCTTGAAAAGAAGGCAAGAGTAGACCCAAATTCGTTTGAGTGATTTATTTCACAATCACCATGTCGCCATGACGCGTTTCGGCCGGAAGAGATGGCCTTGACCACATGACAGCGCATGGGCGGCATTACCTCCTTATAAAGTGCAAAAGTGTTACAGCAGCAATGAACATAGTAAACACACTACGCATTTCATGAATGTCACATCAATTCCAGCATGAATGCTTAATTTGTGTGTAAAATGCATGTGTGATAAAATACTTTGCTATGGCATCCAGGATACAAAATTACTGTAAAATACGGTAAAAATGCATAAAATACATGAAAAAAATCTGTCAGCTCAATGTATACAGAAGTAATTCTGTATATTCCTTCATGTTATAGGGTACGGTGATACATACATGTGTGTCTTTAAATGATGAGGAAAAGGTGCCCTTGGTAAAAGCTGCTCATTAAATCATGACCATAAACCACAACATTTATATACTGGTCTTCGATATGGTATAAACCAGGATATGCAGAGCTGTTCTTATGTGCTCCTATTCAATATTCAGCAATTATCCCAAACCAAAAAAAAAATAAAAAAAGAAACACATCAACTTACAGCCGCAAGTTAAAACTTCTGAAATATTCTTATCCTTACAGTGCAGAGTAAGATCTACTTTGAACAAACATTTCTCAATAACGACTCAGCTGAGAATGGTAAGAGCCTGCTGATGAATTGATATACTGCAGGAGCCGGCTGCCTCACCGGAAGACTGCAGGAACTAGCAACCGAAAGACTGCGGGAGTGGACAGCCCAACCAGACGAAGGACGCCACCGGAACTCCAACCAACGAAAGGACGTCCCTGGAGACCTGCAGAAGACAACAACCGATCCAGAAGAGCAACTCCTTGCAAAGAAGACCACACCAGCCGTTGGCGAAGAAACAAAGGAGCTGACGCACAAGCACCCGAACTGGAACGGGAAGTCACTCCAAACCCGAAGCGCTACAGATGAATAGTGAGCGCTTAGACTAGGGTGTGGCTGGCTAAATGGACCTTTTATAGATCCAGCAATTACCAACTTGGGCCCCAGCGTGAATGGCGCTATGCCACAGGGGCCATTCCGAGGGGAATACAGAGTTAAGCACAGCAAATAGGTTTATCCCTTTGAGAATGCGATTGACTTTGTGAACTTTATAGGAACAGCATAAAAAGTACACAACATTAAAAAGTGCAACATGTCCTGAGGAGACTCGCCGTCGCAGCCACAGGACATGAGGCACTGACCTCTGTGAGAGTTGCAGGGGTATGCCAAAAGGTAGGGAAAGAAGTCAAGCCAAAACCTCGTCAATAAAAATCGATCATAAATAGTTTTAAGCACTAGGAGATATGGCTCGGTCGTTGGCACGGTTTTCAGCATGATGTACTTACGCACACTAGGCTTACACAACTCTTTCACCTCTCACAGCAGCACCTTCCTAGGAAACACACTTTAGCCCAAATGAGATCCTTCTTGCATATGCACCCAGGGTTCGTGAAAAGTGAAAAGTTCTGCTCTGCCTAGCCTGGAGAGGCCGACTCTTATGTACTTAAGCCATCGGATACGCGAGACAAAGTTATTTATTATTCCCATTCTTCAAAAACTGGGTTTTAGGAGGGTGAGAGCAGCGTTTATTTTCCTACAACTCCTCTCCAATGATACTGTTTTGTATACTTTTAACTTTTTACGGGTTCCCATCAGACTTAGGGCAAGCTGTGAACAATCTTTTGTATCGCAATTCATGTACTTTCAACCCATGTTTAGATTTTCTGGGACGTATTTTACTTGTCTATCTGTATTTTGGTAGATGTTTTATTGTTGTTTGTATGACTTTTATGGTTTTATTTTTAAACCCGAATTATGTTTAGTGATGATGATGATGACCTGCCACACCCAACATCGCTGCCACTAGGAAACAAGGGTAATGTAGTCCAATGACTACAACAGGTGAAAAACTGTTAAAACACAGACCAGCAGATATTGCATCTCAGCCATACATAAACAACAGATTAGCGGAGCACTACACTGTGTAAGAGATGAGCCCACCCTATCGTAGATGGGAACACTGCGACCACCAATGTGGGGAAAGAGCCGCTACATGCCCTTTACCACTCTGCGGTTTTGCACACACTGGTAGAAACGTGGAGGGGCACATCATGGAGTCGTGTGAGGAGGGCCCTAGACCGCACACAGCCAGTAGTTTGACACCTTTGGACTTGGTATTTGTTTTGGGAGCTTGAAATCCTACAGTGGGGAAAGGCTGTGGGCTGTGTCCAGTGAGGGGTCTATTAGGTCAGATACATTTTTACTGAGAACCTGATAAAATTGTTTTACTGTGGAGAAGCTCGGAGGGGGTACACCTGTTTCTTCAGCCAACTGAGGTTGGGCCTAGGGTGGACTGGCTTGGCAGGTCTGTGCCAGTCATCAGGAGGTCTCAAAGTTCAAACTTTTCCAAGTCCCAGATTTTCAGGAGTGGTAGAAGTCAGACAGAGCAAAGGGTCCCAAGAATTTAGGAACAGCACTTGGGCATCATGATTTACTTGAGAGAGGCCACCAGCAGGGTTTAGGTCAGGTCCAGTTGATACTGGTCAGTTGGACATTTCAGCTTTCATATTGTTGTGTCCCTGTAGCCACACAAAAGGACTGCCACAGACCCCTGGAGCCCACTTCTTTGGCCTGGTTACAAGTGGGAGCAGGCCCACCTCTTCAGGTCTCCTTATAGGTCTCAAACAGCAGGTGCAATACTTCTTTTGCCCTTGCACACTTCCAAAGTGTTCTGAAGGTGCCTTTGGGTACCACATTTATGCCTGGTACTAGCTTGTAGGTGGGATTGACTTCTGGGCACTCCCTAACCAATATTGTAAAAGTCCCCAGGATTAAACCTACCTACTTTTGAAGCAGTTCCTGTGTGCTCTACTGCAAACAATCCCACAGTGCCCCCACTCAATACATTCAAGATGGAAAACCCTTTGCCTCTTGTGAAGAGGCTGAAAGCCCACCCAAATGTGTGACCAGGGTAATCAGCAGCTCCTTGTCTGTTGTCACTCCAAACCAGTTCTGGAGCACCTTATCCCCACCCCCCAAAATGGGTTTGGTGCCTACCTGACTGCAATGCTTAATTTGTAAACTTTTAAGTGCAGGTGTGCTTATTTTTCTAGAAGGCCACACCCACTCCCCTGCTCCACCCACTTCATCCACTGGCCTCACCCACTTCATTTCTTGGCTCCAACCACATCCACGAGCCTCAACACATCACAGCCACCTCCTCACTTCTTGAGTTCCGCAAAAGCTGAAGAACTGGCTCTTCATATAAGCACCTCACCCTTACACACCTGCCCAAATGCCTGGTACCCTCATGGGCGATTAGTTCTCTATACAAATCAATATGACATAACATACAGAAAGCCTATGACAACAACTCAGGGAGTGAACTCAAAATAGAGAATGTGTGTACATCTCAAAATGCAGCTTTAGGAAAGATCATTAGAGCACTTGAGACAGCTTTGCAAACGAAAGAGAATATGCTTGTACTGTGCTATTTGAAAGAAAGGAAGAGATGAAGGAAGGAATGCATTAAAGAAGGCAGCAACATATGTAGGCAGGAAGAGGAGTACTTAAGTGAGGAAATAAGTGAGTAATGGATAAAAGAAGGATGAATTAAGAAAAGAATGTGAAAGCAAGAAATGAAGGGATAGGAGAAAGGAAGTGAACGATGTGTGATGAAAGGAAGAAGAAAGGAAACAAGGAAGAAAAGCACAAGAAAGGTTGAGGATAAGGAAGGAAGAAATTAAAGAAGGGGTGAAGGAAGGAGCAGAAATAAGAAAGTAAGCAACAAATTGAGGAAGAAGGAAGAAATGCACAAAGGGAAGAAGGATGGGGAATGAATGAGGATGTGAGGAAGCAAGAATGGAGGCACGGCTAGAGGTGCGGAGGAAGAGAAAAAGGAAAGGAAAAAAGTTGGGACGAAGGACAGAAAGGAGGTCAGTGGAATAGATAAGATTATGGAAGGTACTGGGTCAAGGAGGCACTGATGGAATGACGATAGTGCAATATTGCAAAGAAATTGAAAAACAAAAGATTAAAATACATTTCTGTTTGTAAAGGACTTAGATCTGGGGGTCTCTAGTTGGAAATTGTATTTATCTTTGTCCAAATAGGGACCCTTACTTCTAAGCCAGGATAAGGGGATTACACTCCTTAATAACCCTTGCTCACCCCCTTAGTAGCTTGGCATGAGCAGACAGGCTTATTTCAGAGGCAGTGTGTTAAGCATTTGTGAATATACACAGTAATACAGTGAAAACACTACAGATGGACACAACACAGGTTTTATAAAAATAAGTATTCTTTATATAGATTTAAACACAAGACCACAAACGACAAAAATTCACAATACTACACTAAAGATTGCTTTAAAGATGATAAAAGTTACTTAGTTCAAGTTGATGATAAATGCGACAAAGTTCTCAACAAAGTACCTGGATGCGTAAAGCAAAGTAAATGATAAATGCAACAAAGTTCTCAACAAAGTACCTGGATGCGTAAAGCAAAGTACACAAAAGGCTCACAAAAGGGGAGATGCGTCGGTTCCGTAATCTGGGGGAAATGATGTGTTGTGCCTCAATGCTTGCGCAGAGTAGGGAATGCGTTGTGATCCTTACCGGTGCGGAGGTGATGCGTAGATTCTCGGCCTGCGGGCCCGTTGCGGTGAGCAAGATGGAGCCTTAATGCGATGCGATGATCCGGTTGCGATGTGAGAAGATGGCGCCCTGGATGCGACGATGCGATGATGCTGCGATGATGATGCGTAGACGCCCTGGCAGGCTTGCGACGACTCTGTACTTTGGATCCAGTGATGCAATGGCGACTCTCTCGATGGCGTCACGCTTCTCTGGTGATGCAACAGCAGGCAGCTTCGGTGAACACACGCTTCCAGGGAGATGCGGCGAAGGCTCGCTTCTCTGGCGATGCAACGATTTCAGCTGCAGCGGCGACACGCTTCCTCTCGATGCATCGCGCTTCTAACTCCCAGCGACACACAAATGTCTGTAGATAGAATTCCCAGCAAGGAAATTCACAGGGGGAGCTGAAGATGAAGTCTTTTGTCCCTGAGACTTCAGCAGGAGGCAAGCACAGTTCAAGCCCTTGGGGAATATTCTGTAGATGATGAAAGTCCTTAAAAAGTTCCTTTCCTTGGCAATGAAGCAACCACTGCAGGCCAACCCAGCAAACAGCACATGGGCAGTAAAACTCCTCCAGCTTCCTTGGTTCTTCTCCTTGGCAAAAGGTTTCTTGTTCCAGAAGTGATCTAATTTCTTGGGATCAGGGACCCAATATTTATACCCCAAAATCATTTGTTCCCTGAAGGCAGAGAGACCTCTGCATAGTCCAAACCAGTTCCTGAGCACTTTGTTGACATGACTCTCTCCTTCCTTTCACAGTGCAGGTCAGAGACATCAGACGCCCCACAGGAGGTGGAGCCAGCACAGGGGAGGGAAGGCACAGCTCTGGAGCACTTTGTTGACAAGATTCCTTCTCTCCTTTCACAGTGCAGGGCAGAGACATCAGACAAGCCACAGGAGGTGGAGCCAGCATTGTAGAGGGAAGGCCCAGCCCTATTCAGGTCCAGGTGCAGGTGCAACTCCTCCCTCCCATCTAGATGCAGATCTCTCTATTCATCACCAGGCTGCCCCAGCCTGTCTCCTGGAATCCCCCAGCCCTGTTCAGGTATACTAATTTCGAATTTCTACCATTTTCCCTGAGTCAGTTAGAATTATAAGGATGTAATAATCTAACTGCCCATTCTAGCCTATGGAGAACAGGTAGCCTTGCAATAGTAAAAAACGAAAATGGCTGTAGTTCACTATTAGGACATGCTACACACATCAGAGCATGTCCTACCTTATACTAACAATGCACCCTGCCCTGGGCTTACCATAGGGGTGTCTAACATGAAGCAAAGGGAAGGTTTAGGGACTGGCAAGTGGATGCACTTGCCAAGACGACATGGCAGTACTAGACTGCACACAGGCCTTGCAATGGCAGGCCTGAGAACACTTTACAAGCTGATTCTGTGGGTGGCACAACCAGCGCTGCAAGCCCACCAGCAGCATTTGATTAATAAGCCCTGGGCACACATGGTGCAATGTACTAGGGGCTGACAGGTAAATCAAATAACCCAATCATGGAATCGCCAATTAGTACAATAATTTAACATAGGGAGCACTTGCACTGTGGCACAGAATAGCAGTGGCACAGTGCCCAAAGCATATAACCATCAAAAACATATCAAAACAGAGGAGGCAATCCGTCAAAAATGGAAGGGAGACTCACGCCAATTATGCCAGGTCTAACAAGAACATATTCACCAGAGGGGACCTTGACAGTAAATTAAAAATGTTATCAAGTTCAATGGTACTAATTCTAGCGACCTCAGAAAGATGAAAGACTGAGTGGCCCCACCACGATTTAAATCTATGACCCTGAGATAAAACAGATTCCTCGAGTGGATAAAAATATGTGTGCATAAGAAAAAACAAAAGGGAGAGTGAGGAAAGATGAGAGGTCTGAAGGAAAATATGGAAACAATAGCCAAGGAATGTGAAGAGAAGTTGGGAAAGCAGAGATTGGGAGTGCACGATTGGAGTGGAATATGATAAAAAAAAGAAAAGTGGAAAGAGGAGAAAGGCAATGGCAGAAGAGCAGACAGCAGGTAGCATGTGAAAGGAAAGTGCAAGGGAAATATGGGAAGGTGAAAAATTAAAAAAGCAATTAGTTAGGGATACAGCGATAAAGAGGAAATGCAGATAAATGGCAGAAAGTGAAGGGAGAATGGAGAGAAGGAAAAGAGTGAGGTGTGAAGGGGAGAAAGAAAAGCAGATACTGAGGGGGAGCAAGAAAAGAGTACATCTCTGCTTTATCAATATACAGTAATTAATTATATAAAGTTGAGGTGTGACAGGGCTGTAACATTTTTGGGACTGTTTCATCAATGCGTAGCTGTGCTGTCCAGGAGTCAATAGCAATTCTTTAACTGTGTTAAAGTTGTATGCCATCACACTATGTCTTGCGGCACCACAAAAGATATTTATTCTTGATAAAAGATAATTGTCGGTTATACCATTGGGATTAAGTTTTGATGGAGAATCTGGCTCTCATGCTTCAAACAAATAGTTCTATTTTACAATCAGGCTATCAGACACAAAATCCCACTGCCGCGTATTTCAAAATGAGGTCAGACATTCAACACTATTCAGAGAGGCTTCCACGTGCACTTTTGAACTAACAAAGCACAAAATTCAGCCGAGTCTGCCTCACTATTGTTGAGATGTGAGCACATAACACCCTCCCCCCAAACTTCCACACCAAATGTAATTGCCACATTTGCTGCACTTTCTAGGGTTACCACTGACCGGTTTTCTAATGGCACCAACAGTATTTTAATGTCCTGGCCAGTACAAAATTCACACCGCTTCACTGTGTGCCACAGTCTCAGCCCAGATTCTTTATTGGTATGGCAATTCAAATACTGCCAAGGTTCACATATGGGGTGAACAAATGAGTTAAAATCACAGGCATAGGCAAAATCTGGAAAGAGGAAGGATGAGAAGAGATCAAGATAGATCTGTGTGAAGGGAGTAAGACTCTAAAGGGCACATGTGAAATGCGTGCAAGCAGAGAAGGGGCAGGCGCGGACATAGAAGACCTGGCCTTTGTGGTCCTGGGGCATGGTAATGTAGGGATTTAGACTGCCCTCTACGGTGGCCTTCTGGGCATACCCTGCTGTGATACTACCCTTCAGAGGAACTTTGCTGCTAATCATGAGGGCATACCTAGCATACTGAGCTGAAAGTGTACACTCTTTCTTTTTGTTGGTTGCATATGCATAAATATCTGTAGAGATATTTGTCTGTCTGCTTGAACATGTGATTTCTGTTAATATGCACATCTATATTGTGCGTTTGCATGCACCTGTGGTTCCACTATTCAAAATGCCAACCTATTGGTTTTGTCAGCGCTTATTCTGTTTTGCTTGATATAACAGACACCTGATTTCAAAAAGCAGTGAAACTCTGTCAAGAGAACACCTACAGTAGTATTCGCTTCTCAAACACGAGGTGTAAATAGAAATGTGTGTGGATCAGTAGAACCCGTAGAAGATGAATCATGCTGTAATCGGGGTAGTATCGCAATTGTGGAAAATAAAGTGATACCCTATAATTGCAAAATGTTTAGTGCACGAGACCAGATAATAACCAGAGCAGTACTGATGCGTGACAACAGAGGGTAAGAGGAAGATGGGAGGGGGTTTAATAGGGTGCAAAATGACAGCTGCGACAAGAAAAAAAGATTTAAAGCAGTTTAATCTTGAATCATGGAAATCAAGAGGGACGTTGTTGTCTTTAGGACTTTAATTGAGACAGCTCCATGCGCTCATCTGAAGATTGGTGGCCTCGGCCCAGCTCACCCATGCCAAAACCCAGCCCAGATTAGAACCCAGGTAAGCTCTCCATTCCAACCCTTCTCTAGAGTTAGATAGAAGAAGACCTGTAAAGTTAGAGTTCACCAACATTATCTAAATACAGTGAAAGTGCTTAAGGTGGAAGCCACACAAAAGAAAATTAAGGAACTCATTCATTTATCGCTTCACAACTGCGCCTTACACTTTAACACTTACTAGGTGTATTTACTCTGAAAATAACCAGGGCACATCGAGTAAGATCACACACAGAGGCTGAGGTCAGAAAAATGGCAAAAAATCAACACACATACAAAGGAAGGCTCTAGCAAGAATGGAGGTGGAACAGAAACTGAAAAACACGTTTTTGACTCATTGGCCATCTCGAGTCCATGTGCCTCAGATAATTAGTTTGTGCTGCACACACACACACCTTTGGGACAGGTTGAAGAGGTGTAGTGTAGTTCCTCTATTCCCATAGGCTCTGCGCATTGGAATAATATATCCTATAGATTTGACTTGGACTTAGGTCAGTAGGTCTCTATCGAATATACTAAACTTAATTGTGAGTGCCAGCTAGCTCAGAGGTCACTAGAAACTTTCTTGAATACACAAGAAGGGATTAGTTTCTGACAACCGCATAAACATGACAACTTTGTTTACCTAGGACTGGAAAATATCTTCAGAGTTGTGGACACAAGCGATAACTATTTTACTCAGTCAATTGTGCATGCTTCGTTTCTACAGAGTTGCAGAGAAATAGTGAGATAGGCGTTTTCAATAAAAGGTTTATTGAACCGTCTTCTTTCTCATGCAAGAGAGGTGAACTGCTACAATTGTTAGACAGAATGCAAAGTATAATGCGTACAGCGAGAATAGTATTAGAAAATAATACTGTAATAGCATTGTATGGTATCTAAGCCATTTAAAAATACATACATAAATAACACAGGCTAAAATACTCAACTTGTGCTTCTCAAATACGCCTACCTCAATGTACCTAACCTAGGTCTAGTACGAGGGAAGAAGTAAGTATGATCTTTAGCATAGGTTTAGTTTTTGCCAAGAACTGTTAAAGGTTTCTCTAGGTTCTAATCAGCTCCATACCTTAGAATGAAGGACGTTGGTATCTCTGTCTCGGAATCGATTTCCCAACACCCCGCAAGGGGAGTCAGAAACACTGGAGCTGGATTCTCGGCAGGAGGATGTCAGCTTCTTATCAGTGCGTCAGCTGGAGAGTCAGCTTCCTTCAACACTTGCTGTAGCGAGCTGCGCGGGCAAGTTGGTTGTCGAATTGCACCGAACCACACTGTGCTTTGCTATAGCAAGTGAAGGTATATTTATACCTTGAAGGTGTTTAGGAATGTGAGCTTTGACGTAAAGTCGGGCATATGAACGTCATGGACGAACCCCTAAGGAATAGTTGTTCATGCATAATAATGAGTTTCTTGGAGAAATCAATATCCAGGCATGGTGAAGTCCCTTCTTCTTAAGAGTCTGGTTTTCCAAGAAATCGTTGTGACATTTGATGAACAGATGGAAGTAGCCATGCCTGTATTTGGGTAGCATGGGCTATGCCTAAATAAGGGCTTGATTTCTATGCCTATATAAGGGCAATGTGGATTGTACCTATATAAGGGCATGAATCAGGGAAATTCATTCGTAATCTAAAACACCATACAACAGAGGTACCCCTGATTTCCATATAGCCTTGCAGATTTATGAGCTACTGAGAAACCGTGCATTTAACTTTATTGATTTTCAATGTCCCTCAATTTATATATATGTTTATCATTATTTAAACTACAACCCACCCATTTTCCTTAGTTTGTTACCTTGCTTGGAGCTGTGAGGACATTAAACTTCAAGGTATGCTCTGTAGCCATATGAAGTCTGTAACAATATATAACAGAGCACAGCATTAAACATAATTTCCTTTCCGATCACTTTCAAGTCGGACTTGTATTTTTATTCTCCAAATTCACAACATGACATGTTCAAATCCAAGAAACAAGTGTTTAAGCAGCCAAAATTTGCGAGAGAAAGTTGACATGACGTATGTTCAAAAATCCACAACCAAAAATCCACAGCCGACACGTGTTTCGTCGCAAGCGCAACTTCTTCAAGGCTTGATGCAAAAACTCTGTATCAATAAGTCAAACGTAATCTCCGAAGTCACGGATCTTTATCTTTATCACAACTCCAAAGGAAGTTCTCTCTTTGTTTTGCCAGTCACTGGAAGCGAAGTTCAGTCAAATTTTCTGTATTTTTGCACAGGGTCCAAGCAGTATTCATAATCCTAAGTGGTTCCTCTAGACAGTCATCCGAAGTTCCTATGTATGGAACACTCAATTAATTGTCCACTCCCCGATATCGGTGCCACGTTGATCCTAACGTGTTCCTGGACGGTAGAGACCACATGAAGTCTGTTATGAGAAAATGGCACACCTTGTCGCTTGTAATAATTTACTTCATTAACTATTGGCGCACTACATTTAGGCGTTGCATAACAAAAGAGGTGATTCCCACCTTTGAAACAAGAACTCACAACTCAAGGAGGAGTAAACCTGCCTCTCCTACCATTCAAAACATACCAATGAAACGGAACAAAGACTTCTCTCCCTTTATAATAAGCCTGTCCAAATATGCATGCGCTCGGTTCAATTGCAAGTTAACTCAATTTCTGCTTTCATTCCGAAGCAGAGGTAATGTATGGGGATGTTAGAAATAGAAAACAGATCATAATAAAAACTGTTTAACTACGCTACAATCAAGCATTGGCAAACACAACCAGTGTCCTGGAGAAAAATTCAATCAACCCGGCCCTGAGAAATAAGTGCCGGTGTTAAGCACCTGCACAAATTAAGCACCGCCTGACTGGGAGGACAAAGAGCGGGGCCTGTTCAGTTGTCACCTGATATCTGCTTATGAAAGGTATGGCCAATTTGAAATTGGAGGCTACTGCAAACTAGAACTCCAGAAGCTACAGAGAGGGAAACGGTAACCTTTTTAAAATGCTGTTTACATATTTTTTATCAAACATCTGACTTCACTTTAAAGTTGGGCTTTTACCCAGTTAGCAACTGTTACCAGATTAACCAAAACATACTGAACAGAGCTACCTTTATTTACCATGAGATCATCCAAAAGCTGACCTTGTGCAAGCCGCGCTCTTAATATTAGATATGCTAATGCAATATGTAAATGAACAGCATTAGCAGAAGCCTCAGTTGGTGAGCAAACACTGTACGAAAATTTCCAGATTGGTTACCCATCATTACTGTGAATGTTTGATGAAACAGAAGGCAACTAGTCTTCAATGAAATCGGTTTGCTAAATGTACATAAAGAAAATGCATGACTAAACTGACTCCATGTTGGAAGTATGGCAGATCAGAATGTCAAAATTCAAGACAAGAAAAATAATAATTATGATAATAGATGAGCCTGCTAACACCAAGGTCCAGTGGGTGTCAGCTCTTGTTTTTGGATAGCAAGGGACATATTAAAAAATTGCTCCAGGAAAATAAAGGTTATGTGCACCCACTTCTTCACCAAGAAAATGGAGAACGATTCAAAATAAAACGAGAAAAGTAAAACTAAGAGGTGAAGAGATTCTGCAAGAGTGAGAGAAACATAGAAGGCACAGTGTTATCGAATAAGGAGACATAAGGTTGGCATATTTTCCATTACTGCCCCTCCATAAATGAGACCCTACATATCCACATAATATAGATCCACTTAGTCGCCCCATTTAAAGTGCATCAAGGTTCCACAAATCCCTTGTACTGTAGACAAGCTCGCTTACTCCGATGGCTACCTCGCCACGCAACATATGGAGACAAAATTAGCCTGGGTAGCTTAAGGGTCCCGACTCCCAGCCCAGCGCTGATGACCCTCAGTCAAAGAGAGACCGGGAACAGACCTCTACTTTACGTAATGGTCACGTGTTCTTACGTCGTTGCTAAGGAAGCCGATTGGGTCCGTTCCTATAATGAGACACATAAGCTACTACTAACCAAGCCGTCGGACGATCCCCTACGCTTGCGCAAAAACCATACCTTTTGACAGGCTAGAAAGGATGCGCATGCGCAGTAGGTAACTTTGGAAAGCGGCGGGTGTGTGAACGCCTCTGGCGTACGTACGGCTCGCGCGCGACAGTTGGCCTTGAGCGATTTGTGCTGCCCGCCCTCGGCTTGAGCTGCGAAGCTCGTGTCTCTGCGCATGCGCGGAGCTGTCATCCAAAGAGCTGCGAGGAAAGAGGAGGAAGACAGCGCTTGTCTTCGTACACAGACGAAAGGAGGTGGCCTAGGGTGCAGGTGAGGATGATTTATCAGTTACTCCTAATGAACCTCAGATATTCGGAACACCAGTGCCCCATCGGTTTCCCCGACGGAAAGGGTTTATTGACCTTCAGCATGTGCACGTGGATTTTAGTCGCAAGTGTTTGCTGACTTAAAACCTTTAATTTTATTTGTGCCCTTTGAAGCCACTCCTATCCCCAATAACAGTCCGCATACCATGGCCAACTTGTTTAGGAATGATGCTTTTTCAACTAAACGACTGTTTTGTTGAATTAAACTATCGACTTCCATTCCACGAATGACGTTTCTGCGCCTCTATTCTCTGTTTGGATTTTCATAAGCTTGTGTTTGTGTGCGCCGAACATGTTGTGCACCACAATGGCGTGTTTCACTGCCTTAAGGCTCTTTGTTTGCAGTGACCAAACTGCTATTTGAACCTTTAAAAGCCACATCCCGGTTCTCCAAAATACTTTTCATATTCCCTTCAACAGGGATTTGGTCATTGTCTGTAGAGTAAGGAGAAAGGGCTTAAAATAGTGTCTGGCCGATGTTCATTAAAAAAAAAACGCTGTTTAATATATACGCACGTGAAATCAAATTACCTTGCAGCGTAACAGATTTTTTAGAAAGTGCATGACAGTTACTACAAAGGGAGACTGTATGACTGAAACTTGGACTGGGTCCTCCTTTTTGAGCAAAAAGCAATATTTGAGTAGGACTTAGTAAAAAACCTTTGGGCAGATTTACAAGCCCCTTGCGCTGCCAGTGTGTCATAGTAAAAAACCTTAGGGCAGATTTACAAGCCCCTTGCACTGCTAGTATGTCACTTTTTGTGCAACTTTATATTGCTAAGTGAATGAGAACTATTTATTAAAGTAGAAGGCAGTATGATGTGACCCTTGCATCAGTCGACCTATGTTTTTGTGTCCTTCTGGACTGGATGATGGCCTGTCGTGGTGAAGGGTCTAAGCCAATGAGAATGGCAGTTCTCAAATGAACATGCATAGAGAATTTTGTTTTCCTTTTTTTTTCATTAAAGACAACGGATGCTAACATTATGCAAAAATCCCTTTATTGCTACCCCAATATAAAGCCCTTTAACGAACATTAATACATCAGAAAGTGAAAGCATGTTAGAATACATAAACATTCAGACCATGCAGATGTCCTCCTTTTTTTAGGCTCCAACAAAATAGGAGATTTAAAGGAGTTTCATTTCTCAATTATGCAGGAACAGAGAAAGTTTTTCAAGTGCAAGAAAGCAAAAAGAAAAAAATGACTATTTTCAAAAAAAATTACGTTCCTAGCTTAATTCGGGAGCATTGGTTGTGAGGCATAGCTTGCGCTTTCAGTTGCACCAGGAAACAAAACTTGAGCTAATGACTAGAAGTCAGAAACGGAGTGACATCATCTCCAAGCGTGCCCAAGACACTTTTCCGCTTTCCTTTTCTCTTCTGCAGACTGTTGGCACATAGGCGGCTGCATCCACTGTCCCAGCACAATGTAGTACATTTTCAGCGGCTTCACACACACCCAAACCGGGACCCTACAATCCCAAGACAACACGAATAGGTGGGAGGCACAGTACTGGAAATCTATCCCAATTCGAACTCCAGCGGATTAGTATTGCCTCTCGACCTTGAAACACATTGCATGAGAGCAGCAAAGCTCGACCTTTTATGAATCTCATGCCGAGGTGGAGGCACATGTCCCTGTTCTTTGCTCTGATAATTTTCCCCTGCAGTCCCCTGGCCATCAGGCGAAGGGTTTGACGAGTGACCTTCACATGAGAGCTTGGATGAGGGCTGAGGTGAATGCACTCCTCTGACCTTCATATCAAGGGCTGAGGAGAGCAACCACCGTAGACTATCACAATGATGGCTTGGAGCGACTATATACCTTTAACCTTTATATTCAGTATAGAGTGTTCACCTGTAATCAAATAGAGTGATTTGAATACTTAAACTTAGCCACTGGGAGGATGGGGCCGAGATGCTCGAGGATGTTTATATGTGTCTTCTTGTTGTTAAAAATAGACTGGTTGAGAGTGTTTTTTTTTCCCACCAAAACCTGATTAAAGTTCTGTTAACATTTATGGGACTGGATGAATATTTTGGGGCCTTACAAAGGGACGTGGGTGGCTAGTGAAGCCCTGGAAAGTATTATAATAATTTCTGGCCTAAACTGTTTGTTCTTACTAAAAATTAGCTACTAGCGCTCGTTGCAACTGTAGCGGTTTCCTGGCAACGCACAAGCTAGCACGTCACCTGGGAGGCTAGACGCAAACTAAGGTCCCGGGCTGGCAGCAATGAGCCAGCCTTGGTGCTAGCGCATTTAGTTTTGTGCATCAGTGACGTTGCCTAGCAACGCGCTCAATGCGACGTTGTTAGGCCTACTTGTGCAAGGTCAAGTTTGACATGCTGAGAAGTAACGCGCTAATACACTGTTGTAAGGCTCTCCAGTTTGACAGAGGGGAACCCCCTTCAAGGCTTCTTTCCATTTGAGAGAGGCGGACGAATGGAGGAAAATCTTCCATGTCCATGCTACGCCTGCCCTAGCATTGTAGGAGGCAGCGGAGGCCGTGGCAATGGGAGGGGCACCTCTCAAGACTGAAGAAGTCCTCCTTAGCGGTTACGACTGCATTGCTGTAGCTGGCACAAACATCATAGTGGTAAGGCGTTCAACTTACTCAATATATCCATGACAACAGATCTTGTTAAGAAAATACAGAAAGGAAAAAAACATTACCTGGCCCAACCGTAAATTGTAGGTGCTTAAAAGAAAGCAAACCAGTAAACCAGATTTGAGAATACAGCACTTATAAGTTACTAAAGCACATAATAAAGACACTCATTTAAGCACATAATAAAGGCACTCTTTTAAGATCGCACAAAGGAGGTACTTATCCTGTCTGGAGCAGCGAATAAAAGAGGAGAATATCTGTGTTCTCTGGATGTTTATGGGTTCTGAACATTGGTTTACTTTATGTATTGATGTTCTTTAATGGGCTGCAGGTCGGGGTAACAATAAAGGATTATTGCATAATGTTAGCCTCCGTTGTCTTTAATGAATAAAATATTCTCCATGCATGTTAATTTGAGAACCACCATTCTCTATGACTTAGACCCTTGACCAGGACAATCCACCATCCAGTCAAAAGGACCCAAAAACCTAGGCTGACTGCTGTGAGGGTCACATCACACTGGCTTCATGTTGGGGCAGCAATAAAGGATTATTGCATAATGGTAGCCTCCAGTCTTGTAATGAAATTGAAATGTGACTGTCACTTATTACAAAATAAATTCTGGAGTGTAGAGTTAGGGTTTTTGACTATTGAAATGGCGTTTCTATAGCAAGAACATAGTAGTCAAAGGGCAGCAGAGTGCTGTATGTAGTCAAATGCAAGTTTAAAGTTTGTGAATCATAGCAGAGGAAGCTGAGTTGTGGATGATTAATTGATTGTCAAGTATTCTTTAAAGAGGTGAGTCTTCAACTCTTTTCTAAATTGGAGAAGGTTTGTTGTGGTCCTGATGAATACAGGGAGGTTTTTCCAGATCCAGTGTGCATGAATGTAAAAGGCCTGTTGACCAGTTACTTTACTACGATTACATTACTTTTTTTTTTAGGCATGAGCATATTAAGTGGTCGGCCCAGAATTTCAGGATATTGAACTGACTGACTTCCTCGTTCCAAAATCGCTGTCCTGGACATAAGGATGTTCTCTCGTGTTTACTAGCCCATCTTTTCATGATTCATCTTTGTTCTCCTATGCCGTCATTGTGTTTGCTTGCCTTTATGCAATTAAAGTACTTTTGTGGTCTTGAGGACTAACTGAAAGGAAACACTGTGCTTTAGGGACGAGATAAACAATGAGGACCCACGATTATTTGTGTATGTAGTCTGATGTATTTCCTCGGTGTAAACGTGCTTGTAATCTTTGTACAGGGAATTACCACGTTTAGACATATTCTGTGTTAGAGGCAGCTCTGATTTAAATAAGGTCAGTGGCTGACCGTGAAGACGTTTAGTCAACCGTAAATGTATTTACCATAACCTCATCCTTCTTAGTACAAGACCACACTGGCACAGAAAAAAATCAAAAGGGCGTCTTTTTGAGAAATGGTCAGCAGGTGATGCAGGTGACCAAATTTGGCGCATCACATAAGTAGTGTGGCACTTCATGTGAGAATGGTGGTGCTACAGGTGGGCTATGCAAAATTTACATTATGTTGGCGTAATTTGCATAATGTATGGCCTTTTGCGTGTACTTTTTAATGCATGACTTACTTGAGAGATGCTCGGGTAAAAACTCCTGTTGCAGAAGCACTGGAAGAACTCAAGCAGGTAGAATGTGAGCTACTCTTGTTTTCGTCACTTTTTTTTTTTTACCCTACTTTTTTATAGCAATGTGGGTCATCAGGTCAGTTCTGGACTTGAGGATGTTCTTTACGCTAAAAAAGTAGTGCAAAATGCCAGATTTGCATTTTGTGTAAATTTTTTAAAAAATCATGTAATTAAGCAAAAAGGACCGAGGCTGCTAAAAGCACGACCTTGTTCTCTGTACCTTGTAGTGGATAAGACTTGTGCCGACTAAAGTCGTTCCTGTTTTCATTCGCATTACTATAAGCCATGCTGTTGTGCTAGAATCGCCGGACTCGTCTCTTAAGGGCAGGGCTATTTTAAGATACTGAGTGATTGTTGTGAAAACACAACTGAGTAGACCTTATGTAGTCATTTAAAGCGCTTTGTATATTTTGGCAGTTTAAAAAACAGATTAACTTTCACATAAAGCAGCAGGTAGTTTGCCTTTAAGCGTGTTTAAGTCTTGGTGTGCGAGAATATGTAGGTGGTGTTGACATCCCGGTTCACGCTCGTCAGATTAGCTCTGGCATCCAATTCGATGGTTCTTAATCTATCTGCCCCAAAAGGATGAAAGGCAGAGAAAGCTCAGCTCGGGTTAAGCTATTGGGCTGCATGTTGTTGCACTTTGATTTCAGCAGCATGCCTTAATTAACTGAGGTATCTTAGCGGTTATTTAAATAATTTGATATAACGTTTAGTGATTTAGTCTCGGTAAAGTGTATTTCTTGGTTTTGTAACATTCTTTGGCGAACCTCACTTCCCCAACAATATTCACATGTTCCCTATTAAATCTAATTGTGTCATGAGTTTCGTGTTTAGGAGCACACAGCAGCTCGCTTTGATCGACATATAAATGACAAAACTCCCAAAAAAATACCAAAACAGGGTAGGTTTTCGAGCAAGAAGCATGTCTTTTAAAGCTGTATTAATGGAAGATCAATGTCCACGAAGAGCTAAGCTAGGTCCAAGGACTCAAAGCATAATATCTCCGCCTATGGTCCGAAGTTGTCCGCTTTATTCAGTGCGCATATCGCCAAGTTTCCTTCGTACTACCCTATATGACCTAGGTTTGTTTCTAATTAAACTTTACTGTTGTTCGTCAGAATGAAGAGATTCACCTCACCTTTTTTCCGGGCAGCCTCCTAGAATGCCTTGCCTTTTTACGTCTGGCCTTTGAGACAAGTTTAGCAGTCTAACCAGACAAACATTCCCCGCCCAAAAATCATACATAATACACATTCATTGAGTGGCATTTGGTCAACGAGTTGATCTGCTAAATTGCCACTCGCATTTTGCTTAAGACCAGGATAACAGCCCACAGAAAAACTACCCTATGCACACACATCTTATATCAAAAAGCAAAGTATACAGGTAAATATACACAAAGTAGCAAATAAGGCTGCAGAGATTCAGGGATCTCCTGTTCAGTATTAGTTCATATGGGTTCTTTAATTTCCTTTCACAAGAAAGCAGCCAGCCGACACGTGTTTCATCGCTTCTGCGAATCCTCAGGGCTCCAATCGGTTGTGTCTAAGAAAAAAGGTCGCTCCGCCGGTGATACTTCCGACCCGGTAGGGTCCGTGACCAGTTCAACAGAAAGCAAGGGAGTAGAGACTGCACCCTTTATAGTGCAAATTCCTGTATCGAGTTTTATCCAAATACCTATATGTTAGCGTAGGATAGTGGCGTATATCATCATTTCTGAGTCTGCCGGATGAGTAAAATCAGGCAGGGAGCCCAGGAGCTATAAAAGCGGAGAGACCGTTGAGCGGATAAACCAACGGACTAACATCAGAAGTATATGATGTCAGAACGAGGAACGCGGTGACCCAGGAGCTACTCTTACTCGGCGCACGGCGCCTTTTCACGGAAGAGGGACTTCTGAGTGACGTGTTCAGCACCTCTCCTATCTGGCATCATATACTTCTGATGTTAGTCCGTTGGTTTATCCGCTCAACGGTCTCTCCGCTTTACAGCTCCTGGGTTCCCTGCCTGATTTTACTCATCCGGCAGACTCAGAAATTATGATATATGCCACTATCCTACCCTAACATATAGGTATTTGGATACAACTCTTTGATACAGGAATTTGCACTATGAAGGGTGCCGTCTCTACTACCTTGCTTTCTGTTGAACTGGTCACGGGCCCTGCCGGGTCGGAAGTATCACCAGCGGAGCGACCTTTTTTCTTAGACACAGCCGATTGGAGCCCTGAGGATTCGCAGAAGCGATGAAACGCGTGTCGGGTGGCTGCTTTCTTGTGAAAGGAAATTAAAGAACCCATATGAACTAATACTGAACAGGAGATCCCTGAATCTCTGCAGCCTTATTTGCTACTTTGTGTATATTTACCTGTATACTTTGTTTTTTGATATAAGATGTGTGTGCATAGGGTAGTTTTTCTTTGAACCAATTGTTTCACCAGCTTGCTGGCTAACCTTTGAGTGGTTGTTAGGTTTTTTCCACTCACCCAGTTGCACCACTAATACATTGCTTCCTAGACACAATTTCCTATGCGTTCATTTTTGGCAGAGCGCCCATTGCTTTTCTGACACTAAAAAAACCTTTCTGAGTTAGCTCACAGGTCAGCCCACCTTATTCACTGGCTTTTTTCACTTTGTGACCGCACAACGGCTGTGCATATTGTTCACATCCTCTTAAAATTAGTTTTTCTCTTAAGTTGCAAAACTGCTTCAAAGTGTGATTTTTTTAATTTTTTTTATTTTGTAATATTTGCTTTAAATAGCTATTTGTTTTGCCTGGCTTCTATATGAAATGTATGTTGTAAAGCAATGGGTTATTAACCTGTGATCCGATGACCCCGGAAGGTCCGAAAGGCCTCTTCAGGGGGTTTGCAACTGTTTTGCAAAACTAAATAATATATTTAAATAATAAAGCATACACTAATAAAGAAGAACAATTAAAAACTTTTCCTATATATGATTGTCAATTACACAAGATATTTAAATATTTGAGTATTTTTGCTTAGTGTATAATTATTTTTGTATTTCTGAGTATTATTTAGAGTTTCAAATCATAGAAATTTCTTAGACCAGTGTAAGACTTGTATCTCCGGTATAAAATAGATGAATCCAGAGAAAATATATATTCAAAGAATGAAATGTATAATTTTATACATAAAGACCTGTCCAGTGAAGTAGCAAGTACAAAATGAATCATGAGAAATTAACATTCTAGATCTGAGAACATTTAGATCATGAAGTTCTGAAGTTCCAATTAAAGTTACACAACCCCAACATACCTGAAACCACTCTCTACACACCAACCCATCCTATAATACAAACACAAATAAATAATAAATAATTATATACACATTAATAATATACAAAATCATTAGAACGGAAAGGAGAATTTCTGATACGAGAGCTGCATCTAACAGGAATGTTATCTCCAGAACATTTGACATTCCTTGAAACATTAGCAACATACTTTGGAGTAACCTGAGAAGAAGAAACATTATCACCACTCCCCACATGTTCTGCAGAATGAGTAGAACAAGTGTTTCCACCAATATTTTCATGTTTATGAATAAGTTCACCTACATAAAACCAATATGAATCAGATCGAGTTTTGATTCTTTTACAGATTATTTTAGCTTGTTCTTCTGTGAGTTTAACAACAGCATTTCGATTCCACCACTGTTGGAAATGGGGGTTGCCCAAGTCTCAAAGGGGGTAGCATGGCATCAAGCGGGCAGGCCAAACTTCGAGGACATGTGAAGCATTCACGCAGTACCCTCAGTCAACACACCAGGCACACTACAAAAGAGGCAGGACACCAATTTGAGTTGGAAAATTAAGCAGTTTAGTATCTCCATCCTGCAAGGCAAAAAGGAAAAATACACTGGTAATCACAACAAGGCGCCAACTGGCGCCAGAGCCAAGTACATCCTGGGGAATTATTTACATGGGACAAAAAGGGTTGAGTCCATAGTTGAAATAAAAATGGTTGGTTAAAGGAACCTTAGACCTGGGGCCAATCTGGCGGGGCCAACTCAGGGTCTCATCCTTAGGGGTAGGCTGTAATTGCAAACTCTAATATTATGCATTAATACACTTTATGCGTTATTACGCCAAACCCCACCTCTGTAAGGGAAAACAGAACATCACAGAACCTTTAATATTAGACAGGAGTACCTGTAATAAAACATCAGGTTTCTTCCCCCCTCCCTCTAGGGAAATACGCATCAGGCAGGGCCTACTCAGGCCTTCATCCTTGGGAGGTTGGCTGAAATTGTAAATTGCATATTAGCATAATTACACCTCATGCGTGACAACGCCAACCCAACCCCTGTAAAGGAAACTTCAGGGCATCACAGTAAATCCCAACCTTCAGGAACACCTGCAATAGATCAGCATAGGGATATCAAACATCGGGCGAAAGCATTAACATGCATTGGCATCAGTAAACTCATATAACTCCAACACGACCCTTGTAAGGGAAACATCAGGGCATCATGGCACAGAATAGACAGGAACACCTGTAACAATTCAGCATGGGATGCAACCAGGGACCTAGTATTACATGTCAGGCCAACCTATAGATCAATGTTATGCAGAACGCCCTCCATCAGCGTCTCTTGACGAAAGAACATTACCCATCTTACATGACGACAGGCATAGGCCTAAATCATGGGGCAGGACACCTGCAATAAAAGGGCATAAGACTTCAGGCGGAGCTTGTGATGCTTGAACTCTTCCAGGGCCATAACTAACAATAGCTACCCTCAACACAAACAACAGGCAGTGCATTGGCATAAACTTCTTCCCGGGGTCATCTTAAGGGGACAATAACCCATGGGGCCCAGGAACTAAGCATAGGATACCTTCAAGGCCACCATGGCCAGTCCCGGTGTCCAACAGAAGAAGATATGGGGGGGGGCGAGCACCGACTTTGTGCCCCGTTGCCTTCTCCACCTCCCTCACAGTCCGTAAATGGCCCCACTCACCGGCTGCTCCTCGACTCTCTGTTGATTTGGGACCTCAGCAGGCACGGAGCTTCACCCTGAAAAGCGCAGGCACCAAGAAGGTGCCACGGGGCCCCTCCACACCCTCTCTGGACTCCACCTTCCAGGAGTCCTCGGGGACTTCCACTAGACGCAGGGTGAGAGACAGGCACCGACCCTGTACCTCGACGCTCCCTCTCCCTCTGCAGCTGCTCCTCCTCGATGGGGGCGGCCGGCGATCTAGCCCATGAGGCCCTCTTCAGCATAGGTGACACACGCGTGGCTCTCCTCAGCACATGAGGGCCCTGTCCTCTGCACCACTTGGCCGGTCCTCTCTTTGTCAGGGCTCCCTCTGCACCCGGGGGCCCTGCAACGGCGTGGAAGCATGCGGGGGCTCTCTCAAAGCATGAGAGCTCCTGGGCGGTGATTCCCTCACAGCGTTGTCATCCGGGTTCCTCCCGGTGTCTCCTCCGGCCTCACCGAGGGCACAGACCGGCGGGGTGGCCTCCCGCTCCGGTCGCTCTTGCTCCGGCGCTTCACCCGGGTCCTCCGCCTTCCACACGGGTACCCAGGGCTTAGACTCGGCTCCCTTCCGCCTTCCGCGTTACCTGGGCCAGCAGCCAATCAATGCGCGGCGTTGGCGGGGGCGGGCCAATGACGCGGCCGGACGCCCCCGTCACCTGACGTGAGGGACGCGGCCTCAGGCCTAGCGCGGACCCTTCTTCACTTTGGCGGCCCTCTCCTGGTACCGGGGGCCGCCGCAACGATATCCACCACAGTGGGGGGGTCCCACACACGCCGGGCTGCGGCGGTGATTCCCAGAGGCGATAAGGGGTAGGCTCCCTTGTAATTAATTAATTATATAGCGGACAGCGCGCCGAACCGAGGGTAGGCTCCTCAGCGCTATTCCTCCTCACAGTTTCCTCAGCGCCCGCACAGCGCGATTCTCCTCAGCAGATGGCGCTATTTACAGCGCACTGCTCCTCCCTCTGCACGCAGCCAGAATAGAGACAGTTCAGTCAGGCTACACAGTACTTCGGCGCTTCACCGTGGTCGCAGTTCTCCTCACACAACTGGCAAAGGGGCCACAGCTTCCTTGGGGGCACCAACCTCCCCAAAACAGCGCTTCCACAACACAGCGTCCGGTAGGCACACCTCACAGGGGCTCAATCCTCCCCAGGCGGCTCCACCCGGCCCAGCACTTCCAAGGGGGGCCACAGCTCCTCCAGAGGGGGTAGACAGTCCCACTGCAGTTCCTCAGGGGCAAACTCCTCACCTCCTGGGGGGAATCCAATTAACTCCTTCCCTTCCCAGTGCTCTTTCAGCGCGGCGCTGGCATGGTTCAAGATCCCAACTGTGACAGGGACCTAGTCAGGGGCCCTCCCTTGTCAGGGGCCCATGGGGACAGCAGAGGGGGGGGGGTTCTAGGGGTGCAGGGCCCAGCTCACAGGCCCATGTGGCGGTCGCACCTCCCAGCAGGTCCCCCTCCCTTCCTTGTCCCAGCGCTGACTAAATCTCTGGTGACACTTTCCCCTATTTATACCCTCCTCCCAGGCAGTGCCAGGACCTTCTAGAATGTTGGCACATCTAGCCTAAACTGGTTCTAGGGGAGGGGGTGAGCACCCTGGGTGCCAGGCTTTCCCTCCAAAACTAGGGGTAGCTGGGTAATATTATCTAGACCGCTGACCTATGTCAGTCCAGTGGCAAAACCCATGGCCATGGCATCCATTTTAAAAACAATACATTTCAGTCAGGTACATTTCCAAAATGGGGGTGCAGTTTTAAAATGGGGGATTTTACAAGTGCTCACATTATGTCAGGTAATTACATTTTCACAAGGTGTCTCACACCACTCATGGCCTATACAGGTTTAATCCCATGGGGGAGACAATCCAGAAAAGGGGGTCAAAAGCGAAAAATTTTGGGGGAAAAAGGCCAAGTCCAACACAACTCCCCCCCCAGCCAAAAGCCAGGGTAGACCGATCAATGCCTTGATGGGCTTCCCTGCTTGGGGCGGAAAAAGGTGGACGCAGGCCTGCAACTACAGGAGCACCTGCAGTCTCTCCTCCACTCTGGAACCCAATGGTTCTCTTTGGCAACCCTCCCTTCACCAACAGAACCACCCCACTGGTGTTCCCTAGTGGGATGTTTCTCCTTCCTAGAGTGGGAGGCTCTAGCCTCAGGCTTGTGATACTCTGGAACCACTCTCTTCTCTCCAAATTTCCACTGGTCCACCCACCTGGGGTCTACACCCTCAGAATGACCAGCCCTTAGGGGCGAGGCTCCCCTCCCCCTACTTCTCCTTGGGTTCCTCCATCTCCTACGCCTGGGGACACCCTCACACAACTCTCTCCCTAACCTGGAGTCGAAACTCACAGGCTGAACCGGTGACAGGGGCGAGTCCTCCCTCTCCCTGCACCCCCTCCCAGAATTCTGCACCCTCCTACCCGGAGAAGTACCCCTGGGAGTCACTTCCGGGGGGACTCTGATTACAGATGTCCCTCCCACCAGGGCAGGCAACTCCTGTCCCTGGCCACCCAACCCGGGATCTGCGCCCTGTGGCTGAGCCGGTGACAGAGAAGAGACCTTCCTCCCTCTGCACCCCCTCCCAGAGTTCCGCACCCTCCCACTGGAAGTGGTACCCCTGGGAGTCAACTTGGTAGGGACCTGCTTTACAGGAACCCCACCCTCCAGGTCAGGCAACCCCTGAACCTGGAACCCCAGTCCAGGATCTAGACCCTGTGACTGGTCAGTCCCCTGAACCACCGAAGCTCTGATTAATGATGCTCCGGGTTCTCCTGACATAAGGGGATCCCTCCCTCTGGATGACACACCGGGGCAGCCTAGCCTCCCAAGCTGGGGTTCTCTTAAAGAACACTCCAGGCCTGGGGGCCGCAGCTGGGGCACCTTGGGACACCTCCCCGTCTCACTCCCTTCAGGATCACTCCCCTCCGCCTTCCCAGACGCTCTGGCACTTACCCAGAGGTCTGCCTCCCGTGCAAGTTCCCTGGGGTCTGAGAACCCGCACTGCAACAGATGGTGACGCAGTCTTGGGAAACAACTCCTCAGCATGTGCTCCCGGATTACGGCATGGCACAGCCCTTCCCAATCCTCCACTGCTCTCCTCACCCCCCAATCCTCCAGTACAGTCCAACACTCCTCCTCAAACTCTCCCCAGGACTGATGGGACAGCTTTCCCCTGCCCCTCAACACTAACCCGTCCTCCTCTTCCGGGGAATCAGGCACAGTCTCCTGGGCTTCGGGAGTGGGACTCCTTGCACTGGACCTACACTCGCTGCCACCACTGGATCCCACCCACCTCGGTGAATCCAGACTCCTGAAACCACTCTCAGGGGTCAACCTACCCACCTGAGCTGATCTCTCTCTGGCGAAGGCCCTCTCCGCCTCCGCCATCCTCTCCAGCGCTAGGACTTTTTCAGTCTCTAGTCGCTGCTCTTCTACCCTCAGCTGCGCTAAGCCCTCGGCATGCCTGAGCTTTGCCAGCGCCAGCTGATACTCCCTCTCTTCCCTCCTATCTACCCATTCTTCTGGGGACAGGGAAAGGGATGGGGCAGTGGCCCCGGGGCTGGACCCAGTGCGAGACTCCCTATCTTCGGTGTCCTCCACAGCTACTGGCGTCTCCGCCCTCTCAAACTCTTCCTCCTCATCGGAATAACTACCTCCCAGGGTTCTGGATGGGGAGCCCTCTCTCCGGTCTCTAACCCACTGACCCTTCAACACCTCGGGGGGGTAGTCAGATAAGTCCCCATCAATCTCTAAGGGCTCTCCCCTCTTGAGGGCCTCATAGAGAAACAGGTTCCTCCTAATGTTCCCTACTGGGGGTATCCCTCTCTCCAGGAGGAAGTCTATCACCTCCTGTTCGGTGTATTCCATCAGTTCCACTTCCTGGTAGATCAACCCCATCGTGGCGAGGTACACCCGGGACACACCCTCCCAGTGGAACAAGGGGACACAATTCTGCTACAACACTTTTCAGGAGGAGGCAATCAAAAAACACAATAATCCCCACAACAAGGCTCGGATTACATCCAAAGCTCTATTTGCAGTGTAACCTGTGGCCGCTGTGGTACTGCGCAAACACAAGTCCTATCCCACCGCTCTGCCACCAAATGTTGGAAATGGGGGTTGCCCAAGTCTCAAAGGGGGTAGCATGGCATCAAGCGGGCAGGCCAAACTTCGAGGACATGTGAAGCATTCACGCAGTACCCTCAGTCAACACACCAGGCACACTACAAAAGAGGCAGGACACCAATTTGAGTTGGAAAATTAAGCAGTTTAGTATCTCCATCCTGCAAGGCAAAAAGGAAAAATACACTGGTAATCACAACAAGGCGCCAACTGGCGCCAGAGCCAAGTACATCCTGGGGAATTATTTACATGGGACAAAAAGGGTTGAGTCCATAGTTGAAATAAAAATGGTTGGTTAAAGGAACCTTAGACCTGGGGCCAATCTGGCGGGGCCAACTCAGGGTCTCATCCTTAGGGGTAGGCTGTAATTGCAAACTCTAATATTATGCATTAATACACTTTATGCGTTATTACGCCAAACCCCACCTCTGTAAGGGAAAACAGAACATCACAGAACCTTTAATATTAGACAGGAGTACCTGTAATAAAACATCAGGTTTCTTCCCCCCTCCCTCTAGGGAAATACGCATCAGGCAGGGCCTACTCAGGCCTTCATCCTTGGGAGGTTGGCTGAAATTGTAAATTGCATATTAGCATAATTACACCTCATGCGTGACAACGCCAACCCAACCCCTGTAAAGGAAACTTCAGGGCATCACAGTAAATCCCAACCTACAGGAACACCTGCAATAGATCAGCATAGGGATATCAAACATCGGGCGAAAGCATTAACATGCATTGGCATCAGTAAACTCATATAACTCCAACACGACCCTTGTAAGGGAAACATCAGGGCATCATGGCACAGAATAGACAGGAACACCTGTAACAATTCAGCATGGGATGCAACCAGGGACCTAGTATTACATTTCAGGCCAACCTATAGATCAATGTTATGCAGAACGCCCTCCATCAGCGTCTCTTGACGAAAGAACATTACCCATCTTACATGACGACAGGCATAGGCCTAAATCATGGGGCAGGACACCTGCAATAAAAGGGCATAAGACTTCAGGCGGAGCTTGTGATGCTTGAACTCTTCCAGGGCCATAACTAACAATAGCTACCCTCAACACAAACAACAGGCAGTGCATTGGCATAAACTTCTTCCCGGGGTCATCTTAAGGGGACAATAACCCATGGGGCCCAGGAACTAAGCATAGGATACCTTCAAGGCCACCATGGCCAGTCCCGGTGTCCAACAGAAGAAGATATGGGGGGGGGCGAGCACCGACTTTGTGCCCCGTTGCCTTCTCCACCTCCCTCACAGTCCGTAAATGGCCCCACTCACCGGCTGCTCCTCGACTCTCTGTTGATTTGGGACCTCAGCAGGCACGGAGCTTCACCCTGAGAAGCGCAGGCACCAAGAAGGTGCCACGGGGCCCCTCCACACCCTCTCTGGACTCCACCTTCCAGGAGTCCTCGGGGACTTCCACTAGACGCAGGGTGAGAGATAGGCACCGACCCTGTACCTCGACGCTCCCTCTCCCTCTGCAGCTGCTCCTCCTCGATGGGGGCGGCCGGCGATCTAGCCCATGAGGCCCTCTTCAGCATAGGTGACACACGCGGGGCTCTCCTCAGCACATGAGGGCCCTGTCCTCTGCACCACTTGGCCGGTCCTCTCTTTGTCAGGGCTCCCTCTGCACCCGGGGGCCCTGCAACGGCGTGGAAGCATGCGGGGGCTCTCTCAAAGCATGAGAGCTCCTGGGCGGTGATTCCCTCACAGCGTTGTCATCCGGGTTCCTCCCGGTGTCTCCTCCGGCCTCACCGAGGGCACAGACCGGCGGGGTGGCCTCCCGCTCCGGTCGCTCTTGCTCCGGCGCTTCACCCGGGTCCTCCGCCTTCCACACGGGTACCCGGGGCTTAGACTCGGCTCCCTTCCGCCTTCCGCGTTACCTGGGCCAGCAGCCAATCAATGCGCGGCGTTGGCGGGCCAATGACGCGGCCGGACGCCCCCGTCACCTGACGTGAGGGACGCGGCCTCAGGCCTAGCGCGGACCCTTCTTCACTTTGGCGGCCCTCTCCTGGTACCGGGGGCCGCCGCAACGATATCCACCACAGTGGGGGGGTCCCACACACGCCGGGCTGCGGAGGTGATTCCCAGAGGCGATAAGGGGTAGGCTCCCTTGTAATTAATTAATTATATAGCGGACAGCGCGCCGAACCGAGGGTAGGCTCCTCAGCGCTATTCCTCCTCACAGTTTCCTCAGCGCCCGCACAGCGCGATTCTCCTCAGCAGATGGCGCTATTTACAGCGCACTGCTCCTCCCTCTGCACGCAGCCAGAATAGAGACAGTTCAGTCAGGCTACACAGTACTTCGGCGCTTCACCGTGGTCGCAGTTCTCCTCACACAACTGGCAAAGGGGCCACAGATTCCTTGGGGGCACCAACCTCCCCAAAACAGCGCTTCCACAACACAGCGTCCGGTAGGCACACCTCACAGGGGCTCAATCCTCCCCAGGCGGCTCCACCCGGCCCAGCACTTCCAAGGGGGGCCACAGCTCCTCCAGAGGGGGTAGACAGTCCCACTGCAGTTCCTCAGGGGCAAACTCCTCACCTCCTGGGGGGAATCCAATTAACTCCTTCCCTTCCCAGTGCTCTTTCAGCGCGGCGCTGGCATGGTTCAAGATCCCAACTGTGACAGGGACCTAGTCAGGGGCCCTCCCTTGTCAGGGGCCCATGGGGACAGCAGAGGGGGGGGTTCTAGGGGTGCAGGGCCCAGCTCACAGGCCCATGTGGCGGTCGCACCTCACAGCAGGTCCCCCTCCCTTCCTTGTCCCAGCGCTGACTAAATCTCTGGTGACACTTTCCCCTATTTATACCCTCCTCCCAGGCAGTGCCAGGACCTTCTAGAATGTTGGCACATCTAGCCTAAACTGGTTCTAGGGGAGGGGGTGAGCACCCTGGGTGCCAGGCTTTCCCTCCAAAACTAGGGGTAGCTGGGTAATATTATCTAGACCGCTGACCTATGTCAGTCCAGTGGCAAAACCCATGGCCATGGCATCCATTTTAAAAACAATACATTTCAGTCAGGTACATTTCCAAAATGGGGGTGCAGTTTTAAAATGGGGGATTTTACAAGTGCTCACATTATGTCAGGTAATTACATTTTCACAAGGTGTCTCACACCACTCATGGCCTATACAGGTTTAATCCCATGGGGGAGACAGTCCAGATAAGGGGGTCAAAAGCGAAAAATTTTGGGGGAAAAAGGCCAAGTCCAACAACCACCCTCTATTCTGTAACATTACAGCCATTTTAGATATCTTTAAAATTCTCGCAGGTTCAGAAAATTTAGATTGCCCTTTGCAAACTTTTATGGGTTTCTTAATAAGAACCCAATCACCTGGAAATAAAGAAGTTGTTCTAACATGTTTCCTTTTGTGTCGTAATTTTCTTTATACTTTCTTTGGTTATCTTCAACATGTTCTCTAATTTATTGTAGGTCAATAACATTAGAATTGTTAGGACCACTATTATGCACTTTGTCTCTCAACCATGATGGACTCAGAAGAGAAATTGGTTTTCTACCACGTAGCAAAACCTAAGGGGAAACATCTGTGGTTGAATATGGAGTAGTATAGTAACTCCACACTTTATCACTTAGATACTTGTATACATCCAAATTACTTGATAAAGCCATTGGTACCCATTCTTTCAAAATTCTATTCGCCCTTTTCACCAGACCATTAGAGGAGGGACTATATAAAGGTACCAGAATATACCTAATAGAAACTTCACTCATAACATTTTCAAACTCACTAGATACAAAATGCGTACCATTATCAGTTCACGATTTCACAAGGAAGACCCTCAATTAAAAAAAAACATAGAAAATCAATGACAGACTTAGAATCAGAATTTCTAACAAATGAAAAATATAGCCACTTGGAAAAGTAATCAATAATGATAACTACAAATCTATTATAAGTACCAACAAGATTTAAAAGGACCAGAAAAATCTAATCATAACTTCTGCCAAGGACCTTTTGGCCATTCAACAGGACATAGAGGAGTAGTAGAAGTACGCCAATGCTTATCAGAACACAAGCACTCTGGACATTTATCCACAAACACCTTAACCTGACTATCAATCCCAGGCCACCAATACAATTCTTTTATTTTCCGAACAGTACTAGATATTCCTAAGTGTCCGTCATGAGCAAGAGAAATAATTTTACTCCTCAAACCTTCTGGTGGTACAATTTTGTCTTCACAAATAGGAACATCCTTCACCAAAGATAGTTCAGCAGCTACTTGAGAATAACATTTGTCTTGCATAGACAAGCTTCTATCACAAGGCCAACCTTGAACTAAAAATGTCTTCACTCTACTCAAACAAGAATCCTCTCTATCGCAATCGATCCATTCCTCTTCAGTTAACTTACTAGACTGTATTAAATCATTAATTGTGAAACCACATCACAATCATAATCCTTAGAGGAACTTTTCATGTCCACATACGTGGCAAACAATCTGCCCTGATGTTTTTCCCACATGGAATGTACATAATATCAAAGTTTAAATTCTTGCAATCTAGCCAAAAGTCTAATCAGACTTGATGAAGCTTTGTTAGAGAAACTGTTACCAAGCATATAAATTAAAGGTTTGTGGTCTGTGAGCAGTTTGAATCTAGCACCCTAAATATACATCCTGAACTTTTCTACGGCCCAACAGCATGCTAAACCCTGTACTGTAATTAGCTTTTGCACTGCTTAAAGTTCTGGAGGCAAATGCAATCGTATACTCCTGGCCATTAATGATTTGACTTAAAATAGCACCTAAACCTTTTGAGCTGGCATCAACAGTTACAACACTGGTTTGGCCATGAGTATAGGGTCTAATGGCTGGTGCTTCCAAAACTATTTTTTCAACTGAATCAAAAGATTCTTGCATCACATCAGACCAAGTGTGCTTTGCGTTTTTCTTCAATACATTTCTGAGTGGTTGCACAATTATGGCATAACCTTGTATAAAACGAGCGTAATAATCACTAAGTCCTAAGAATGCTCCTAAAGCATCTTTGCCTTGTGGTCTGGGAGCGTCTTTGATATCATTAATTAGAGAAAGTTTAGGTTTTATTCCTTTCACAGAGATATTGTGACCTAAATAGTCTACTTCCTGAGTAATAAATGTACACTTCTTTTTGTTAAGTCATGCCAATATCTTCCAGTTTTTGCAACACAGTACCAAGCAGATTATAATGTGATTCTAAAGTTGAAGTGTAAATCAAAATGTCATCTTGAAACGCTTGAATTTCCTCAATACGTGAAAATAACTGGTCCATCAAGCGTTGAAAAACACTAGCAGCCGATGCTAGTCCAAACGGTAAACGTTTGTACATATAGACCCCAAAAGGAGTAAAAAACTTAGAGGTTGAGAATCTTTAGAAAGTGGGATCTGATGGTATACTGATTTAAAATCTAATGTGGTAAATTAATTGCTACCACCTACATTTGCTAACATCTCCTGGATGCGGGGTAAAGGGTGACAATCTACCACTATATTACGATTTTAAAGCTCTCAAATCCGCTCATAGACTGATCTCGCCAGAACTTTTCCTTGCAACAACACTAGCAGAAACCCATTCAGAGGATTCAACAGGTGTTATTATGTCCTGAGCACATAGATCATCAAGCAATCTCTTTAAATCATCTCTGGCTGATAAAGGGATAGGTCTGCATTTTTGAATCACTGGGATGGCATTTTTCCTCACTTTAATATTGTGTTGGAAACCTTTAACTAGACCTACTTTGTCAGAAAATACACTAGTGAATTTGTCAAACAAACTCATTAACATAGTATCACACATTTTAACCGTTTCATCATCTGAAATAGACAAAATAGGTAGATCACCCAAGATAACAGGTTCTGGATGTCCAGGTCTCAAAATGATTCCCAATTTTACCTTGATCTTGCCAACCTAATATGTCACGACCATTAACAGCCACATACACTTTTGTGTAAATAATTCTCCCTTTTAAAGTTGATGGAATCTGAAAAATAACCTCGCATTATAATGTCAAATTCCCCAAAAGCTTTGGGATTGACATCAGTAGGTTTCATCAAAACATTAGACCAGAACTTGTTAAAAGTTCTAACATCAAGTATTGTGATTGGAGACCCTGAATCAGCCATAACATGTAAATCAATGGACCCTATAGATACATCACATAAGGGACCTTTACATTTCTTACTTTCGTCGTTTAGCGTGTTAATTTAAATTGTAGATAATGTATTGCTCATGGACTGACAACTCTTCTTCATCAACCTCAATTGAATTGACTTTCTTTTTTAATTTTGCTGACCTACACACCGTATTAAAATGGCCAATTTTTCTTACATGTGTTGCATCTCTTAACTAATGCTGGACAGCTTAAATTATTACCCATGTGATACTTAGAGCCACATCTGTAACATGAAATCTTTCTTTCACTGTTGAAATTAGGTTTAAATTTAGTAGCGACAACATTAACACTTGGTTCATTACCTTTTTAGAAACAATATCTGAATTTATAGAAGATTTTACTGAATAATCTTGAGTTAAAATCTTAGATGAAACAACAGATTGTTCAATGCTTCGCGCAATATCCATCACTTCATCAAGTTAAGGTTTTTTGCACGTTAAAATAAGTTCTTGTATTTTTTTATTAAATCAGTTAAAAACTAACTGATCACGCAAAGCTGTGTCCAATATGATCCAAATGGACATTTAGCTGCTAAAACACGTAAAACAGCCAAATAATCTTCAATGGATTCATCTTGTCTGTTTACGTTAAAAACAATACATGCCTTTCAACTATGACAGATGGTTAATCAACGTAATTTTTGCCAAGTCTAGCTAATGCCTCAGCAAAAACATTCCACGTTTCATCACCAGATGGCGCTGGAACCACAGGTAAGTTATCAAATACATCTTGACCAGCACTATCCAAATGTTTAATTTAAAAAAAGGGCTTTTTTCCTAGACGCAGAACATTCTGAAGCATCTATTGCCTCTAAATAGTTATCAAAAATCCTAAACCATTTGTGCCACAGCATGAGAGGCTTACCTGGGTTTTGTAAAAAAGGTGAAGGCTGCATTACATTAATAGAAGATGAAGCCATAATGTAAATAAGTAATACAGTATTATACTCTTAAGTGAAAGAATAGTAAATAATTTTACAATTGACTGGACAAAAGTTTGAAGTGAAACAGTTAAAATGGATTTAAAAGTCACAGTAAATATGTGTTAATATATTCTCAGTGATCCAATGTTCAGTTGAAAACGTGTTCTAAATACGAAAGAGTAGCACTAATGGAAACTTGAAAACAAGATGAAATCCATGGAGAAACACGAAAAAAGACGATGTGATAACTTGAAGTTAAAATGGCTGACACCACGTAAATTTCTCCAGCGTGAAGACGATTAGCGTGAAAAGCGTTCTTTCAATGACGTGTTGTGGTATGAGTAGCATCCCCTGCTCTTGCGAGAACTTGATTACGCGGTGAGAAACGAGCAGCGTATGTTGCTCCAATGAACACTCGAGAAAAGAAGGTTCAGGACGGCATCTTAATGGAACTTCACGAGGATGCACATTCAAAGCCAAACAATCTCCAAGCGGCCAAAGGCAAGTCAACGGTAAAGAAAGTTATTCTTTAAATTTTAAGATGTTGTTACACTCTAGCACGCATAACATTACAAAATATGCGCACGTCAGAATGTATGAAGTATCGTTTTGTATTTGGATAAAATAAAGAAGAACAGTACCTTTTCGAAAGTCGAGCTTTGCCTTCTGGAAACGGCCGTTATAGATCCAATTGCTTCACAATTGTTTTGCCTTGAGGAATACGTTCGGAAGCAATAGATTTAATACTTCGTAATTCCTTGGCAAAACGACATGCGTCGAAAGAATACAAAATTATGTAGTCCTCACTAAAGTTTTTTTCGAAAGTTCAAAACAGATGTTCCAATGCAAAATAGTCCAAATGGTCAGTGGGTCCTCAGTAAGATCGTCGCCAAGAAATGTAAGAATTATATCTCTAGGATAAAATAGATGAATCCATAGAAAAGATATATTCAAAGAATTAAATGTTTAATTCTATACATAAAGACCCACAACATGTCCAGTGACGTAGCAAGTACAAAATGAATCATGAGAAATGAACATTCTAGATCTAAGAACATTTAGATCATGAAGTTCCAATTAAAGTTACACAACCCCAACATACCTGAAACCACTCTCTACAGCCAGGGAGCCCCGGCTTTCAATAATGACATAGTAGGTGTCCTGGGTTCCAGTAATGATTAAGTAGGTGGTCACATTATCCGCTGTTCTACAGTGTTTATGTGACTATGTAACTAGTAGAAGCCTGCAATTTGAGGACTTGTTTGGTGGTAATTTTTTCTTGTCTCCTTCACAAATGCATATATTAAAATGTATGCAATCACTAAAAGCTTGTTATTTAGAAAACATTTCTATTAAAACAGCCACATCAGTGGACGGTTTGTAAATTCAACATTTTTATTGTGGCTATATGATGGCTACTTTTAAGTGACAGCATGTAGTTTTTTCCCTTATCATTTTTGTGGTATATGCTTGAGGTAAAGAAACAAAAAACGGTGCACCAACTTGCAAAGGCCAGACGGTTGGCCTTTGGCAATGCTTGTTACATTTTAAGATATTTTATTTATTTCCTTTTTTTTTATGTGCTAGGAAAACATAAAACATTTTTTTAGCAATGCTTACTATCAAGAGACCTTAAGCGAAATTGGGTTCCTAGAGCTGGGGCCTCATATTGTATTGACTTTCATCTTTTGGCAGGAGCTAAGAATATTTTCTCCCGTTCTCGGTAGAAAAACTATTAGTTTTTACTATTGCACCTAGTAGAAGCCTGTGGGCAGTGCTGAGTGTCCAACTCTAACTGTGTCTGTTTCTGCCCAGTTTGGGCATAAGCCTTGAATCAATACTACAAGAAACCCCAATCTCTGATTGTCATGATCAGTCACATCTTGTGGTCATGACATTTGGTAACAAAGAGAGTTGGGTGTAGTCAATGTGTACTGTGTAAAGGGACTGTGTAGGGATGACCTATCTAATAGTGTGTGGTGCAAGGGTTGTTTGGACTTTGAGTGCTTCTTTGTGATAATCTTATCAACTCACCCACTCCAATTATCTGAAGCCTCTAGAGAGTATACATTACTTCAAACCTTCTTACTTGCTTCCAGTAACTTCAAACATGATAAATATGTTAAACCTTATAGTATGTACCAGTGTGCATATACCTATTTGGTGTTGGTATTATTATCAAGTTGAACCTAAGGAAATTGTCAAACATGAATTTGAAACTTTTGAAGCATTTTAAACTGAAATAGAAGAAAATAAAGATACCAGTGCTGTACCACATCGTATTCCCTAAGAGAAGTTAACTCTGCTGTCAAAAGGAAGATCCAATACTTTTGGCACCTGCCACATGTGCAAAGAGCTTAGAGAATGAAGACTGCTTTAAGTATAGATTGAAAGGCAGATTGGTTCCTCTATTCAAGCTGTTTCAGGATCAGCCTGATTGGCTATAGCGAAGATCTACAGTGGCAATGTCAGGGTGACTAGACTGCCCTGGAGAAACCTTCTAAGGAGCCTCGTGGGTGGTTTGTTGTGTAGGGATAATTAATGTCCGCATGATCGTGTGGTCATTTAGGACCTTCAATAGTCTGTTGAGGGGAAAACAAAAGTTAAATGAGAGAATAAAGGCTACAATGGGGGCCACCTAACCAAATGATAAAGTTTCCAGTTTATGTTTAGAGGAATTGATCTTTGAATTCCCTAATCGTTCTGCTGTCCACATTCATTAAGTGGAGTCACTGGGTGGTGAGTGGGAAAGTGGAATTAGTTGTAGTGTTTTAAAGTGTGGTTATCTTCATATTGCCCAATCCACTTCTTGGCATGAGTCTTCATTCTTCACGTTTTCTCCCTGCCTCTTCTAATTGTTCTGCCCCCTTTCACATGGTTGCCCAGTTCCTCGCTGGGCATAGACTTCTCCTGGACTGAGGAGCTCAACTGTGAGATTGTCAAGCGGACCCCGATGCTGGTGATGGTCTTGGCCTGTGGACATGTTCAGTCTAGTGCTTCTGTTTGCTCCCTCTGTGACTATGCTCTCTCATGGTATGTGGTGTCCACTATTTTCTGTCACACAGTTCAATGCAGTTGCCTGTTCGCTACTTGTTTCGAGATTACTGATTCCATAGTGACCACACATTCTGCTCCTTTCTGCGCAAGTTGTGACACATGCTCCTTTTTTGGCAGCTGCAGTCTTTATGACCTGCGGCAATGAGAGACTCCCCATCAGATTGCTCTTCTGAGGTGGTTAATGGTTATCTTTCTAATACTCTGGTGTGGCGCAGCATCTTCTATTCCCTTTTCTTAGCAGTCATTTTGCTGTTGGTTCACAGTATCTAATTGTCCTGGTGACCATACATTTTGCCCCTCTTATCGCGCCTGCAGTCCCATTGCAGTTTACTGTCATGCGTCGTCCAAACTCCGAGCGCAGTAGGGGTATGTTTTGTATTTCCTTTTAACAAATATGGTGCCAAAAAACCTTGAAAAATATGATTGCATTTCAGGCAAATTCGTGGCCTAGCTAACTAAAGAAAGAACCTATTATCCACAGAGCATGAAACTTGTTTATTGTTAGAAATGACGTAAACTGTGAATGCTTCTGAGTGGATTTCTACATTTGCTGTTGCATGTGTGGCTCAACGGAAAACTTAGAATCTATGTAGACCTTGGATGACTCAGTGGTAATATTACTGTTGATCAGTTTTCTCTACTGACGATCGATGAAATTCTGCCTTAACGAGAAATGCAAAATAGTTCTTCCCTCTAGAGCTGTTGTCTACATATCCCCAGATAGCTGTGCAAATGCAGGGTCAACACTTGACTGCCTTTGTCATGCCCTTTGGATGTTTTTAATTTGGAATAAAGAATTGTCAAGCGCACTTACATCGGAGCTTCATGGCGCTAAAAGCAAATAACACCGGAGCGAATTGTAACCAAGCTAATTAAAAAGATTGGTTTTCAGTGCCTGCAAAAATGGAGCGGGTTGATAATTGACTGGATTAAATTGAGGGAGCTTATTCCATTCTGTGCCAGCTATCACAGAGAAGGCTCTGTCTCCGAAATTCTTAGTGCAAGTTTTTGGGGATGTCAGGTGCTCCTTTGTCCCTATATTTTAAAGGTTTAGCTGGTACCTACAAAGATAATTTTAATTGAGACTGCTGTGCAATGCAATGGAGAATTTGATGTACTAATACGTTGTATGTGGAGATACCTACAGGTTTTCTCCAGCAGATGTGTTTCCGGGGCATGTCGGTGAATGGAGTGTGTGAACACTCCATGTTTTATCTTATACCTACAAAGATAATTTTAATTGAGACTGCTGTGCAATGCAATGGAGAATTTGATGTACTAATACGTTGTATGTGGAGATACCTACAGGTTTTCTCCAGCAGATGTGTTTCCGGGGCATGTCGGTGAATCGAGTGTGTGAACACTCCATGTTTTATCTTACAGTCCAGCCTGTTCACATTCCACGATAGAGACAGTCATCTTATCAATGAAAGGTGGTGTGGCGGACAACATCGTAAATGATTCATGCGGATGTCCCACATGGGGCCGATCGCCGCATGTTGGTAGTAATGTGGTGTTGCCCTGTGAGTGCATGTCCCACCGTGTCCCCCCAAAAACACAATAATCAATACAACCCCAATAGTAACCCCCCCACCTTTCCCGAACATGGGTTTAGAATTATCCTCAACCCCAATTCAGAAAATACCCATCTCCCACTATCCTGCATAATTAACATGCTAAACAATTCCTATTTGTAATAGCAAGTGCAAGCCCCGCCCCCATAAAATCTCAGACCATGTTGAAACACCAGCAAATCAAGGTATAAAGTGACACTGCTAAGTTATTCGTGTCAGAGAGACATGCACCGACCCCGTCCAGAAGCAACTGGATAATCTCCAATGTCTGTGTCTGATGAGTGGTCCACCAGTGATGCCCCCCCACAAGCCCTAGCAGGGTCTCCTGACCCTCCAGACATTCAGTTTGCTCCGCCTGCCCCGTCTGGAACATAGTCGACCCGTCTCTCCTTGGACTGTCCTCAATCGCTGCACCTCCCAAGGGGGAGGACTACTCAACCACGTGCAGCGGTGGTGCTGCTCCACCCACTCCCAGGCCCTATCCGGGTGGTCTCCCAGAAAAGCCTTGTCTTTTTAAAAAGTACCTTGAGGCTGATCGGGCACAGCATCATATATCGAAGGTTCAGACCTCATAGTCTCTGCTTCACCAAATCAAAGGTCTTCGCTGTTGCTGATCCATTTTGGTGAAGTCAGAAAAGATGAGAATTTTCATTGATTCGTATTTCACTTCCCCCAGGCTTCAGACCATACGAAGTACCAAATCCTTGTCTCTGTAGTTCAACAGGCGAACAGTTGTGGGTCTCGGGGAGCTCTAGAGGGAGGTTTCCTCAATAGAGCATGATGAGCTCGCTCAACAATGCATGGGGAAAGCTGGTCCACAGGGAGAAAGGATTTTGGCCACTATTCCAGAAACTGTTCAGGTCTGGGGCCCCCGTACCCCCCCCGAACCCCAGGAAGTTCAGGTTATGACTGTGCCAGTGCCCCTCTGCATCCTCGACGCATGCCACCAATCCTCCAGCTGTAGTTCAAATTTTTAGACCGCCTAGATAAGTTTTCTTATAATGCCCTGCAGTACTGAGATTTTTGTTTTCGACTCTGACATTCTTCTCGTCGTTTTCTTGAGGTCCTGGGAGAGCAGAGCAACATCTGCCCACGCCTTTCCAATTTTAGTCTCAAGGGCATGGTGGAAGACTCTACAGCCTTTAGGATGGCCTCAATTCCAGGGTGACACTCCACCCAGTTCATGGTTGTCTTCTCCCACAGGTAATGTCCCTTAGTGGCAGCACTTTGGTGAACGTATCCAATTTTCCCTGTTGAGGCCTATCCTTTACCATGGCAGCGAGTAGCTCCCCCACAGGGTTTCTGACATTTGCAAACAGCCTGCCAGAACCCAAGGCCCCTTCCATGAAGGGAGCACGAGCAGCCAAGGACCCAGGGGGCAGCATCCTCCAGTAGGACTCAGTTTCCACCCCTGTTGCCCCCCCGTTAGGCCCCACCACACTGCACCTTCAAGGGGGTGGTGGGGAAACCTCTCCAGCTGCAGCCTCTCCCTGACCTGGCTTGGTCTGCTTTCTTTGGTGGTGGAGGATGGTCCCACCAGCTGCCCCCCTGCAATCAGTACAAGAAGCCCAATTGATAACAGAGAAGGCTCACCTGCCCCCTTGGTTGCTCACCAGGGCTTCTCCTCTCCGTGTCTCACCCTTACTGCTCTGGGCCTATGTCTGGTCACCCAACTTGAGTGGCTTCGCTGCCTGGACCGAACTGCGCACCCTCTCGACACTTCTGGGCCCTTTCACCCCTTGGCAGGCACCTAACAGAATGGCGGGGGTCATGCCTCCTCCAATATCGAGACCTCTGTGGCGACTCTTGCCTTGGAGGTCAGATCCGTATGGCCTGTCTCCAGAGCAGGACCAACTTGGGCCCAAAGCCTGTGAGAAACAGTCCGTGCTTGAAGTACTCCCCTGCTTCCCCCACCTGCACCTCTGGAGTAAACCACAACCGCAGGGGAAGCACTGCATGCCCAGGGGAAGCCAGATGGGCCCTTGCAGCGCCCAGATAAAGAGGGATGGCCAGCGTGGGAGCACTACGGGATGGCAGCCACCATCTTGTGCTGCCAAGCATTCCTTCGTTTAAGTGTGTTGTTGAACCAGTTGTTTTTGGCTTAGCACTGGTAAATCGAGCACTGCTATTTGTTTGCTCCCAGGTTGCTTTTGGGCTGTTATTGCATTTTTTCCCAGGAAGCTAGTGGGTTCAGGAGGTCCCATATACTTTGCGGGCCAGTTTGTTTCCAGTATTCATGTTTTTCATGAGCTAAATCCGAATCCTTACTTGACTCCATGTTGTTCCTAGGTCCTGAAGATCTATGTTGTACCTCTGGGCAACCTGTTCGTTGTTGTTTTTGATCATTACTATCAAGGGATGATTGTTGCTTTTGCTGCGGTCTTCTACTTTAAGCATTGTGAACGTCTGAAACACAAGAAAGGAAACTAATGAATAATCTAACACTGATTTTGTTGACTTTGCTATATGCGCCGCTGCCATTGGGTGGTCTGTAGCAACCCTCCCTTTAGTGCTCTGAGGCCCATGGCTTCAATTGTGGACAGGCGTTGGTGGTCAAAGTAACTCTTTTGGTCAATTTTGAGATCTGACTGGGTGTACCCCAGCAAGGACCCTTCATGTTCTTTAACGGTTTGCCAGATTTAAATGAAAGTTGCGGGCTAGTATTAATTCAGACCTCTAGTAGCGACTGTTTACTTCGAGCAGTGTGTGTTTTCAGGAATGTAATTGCATTTTGCTTTCAAGCCTCATTTGGGTTTAGGTAATTGTTAACTATTGAAAAAAAATTTCCCTCGTGTATCAGAAGCCCTGTCGATGATCTGTACTGCTTGCATAAAGGCGGCATCTGTACTCGACTCGGTTGCTTTTAGGGCCTTGTTAAGCGATATGTAAATACTCCACCCACCTTTTGGTCTGCCTTTTGATTCACTTTTTACTGCAGGATGGTGGAATTCTGAATAGAATATTGGAATGTTGAGAGCTCCATTAAAGACAATTGAGCAGCAGATCCTATATAAACTGGAATAGGCTCACTGCTCTCAACATTTCAGTGTACTAATACTCAGCATCTGCCTTTCTATTTTCCCTCGCTCTCGAAAATATATTATTTAGACAGAGGAAAGTGAAATGCAGAGGCTGTGCAGGAGGACACATATAGCCTTCACCCTTCCCTCTTCAGTAGCTCAGTGTCACTATGGCATGAGAAGGAGGGAGGGATGAATGCTGCTCCGCTCCTGGGTCTCCCTAGCTTAGGCTGAACTACAAAAAGCAGGGGAAAGCCAGGGGATGACTTGAGCCCCCTTTCACAGCTCTTGCTGAGAATGTTAAACAGCTAACAACAATGGCTCTGCGTGCTGTTCGCTGTAGAACATTCAACTTCCCTCGAGCTCCGAGAGTCCTTTGTGTTTTTAATTGGAACATTCTGCCCTCCTGGGGGCAGAATGCTCTTATAGCTTTATAGCACGCCGTAGCTGGGCTATACCAGCCATTAAAGGCCTGCTCCCTTGATATAGGCCCTTGCCTCTGGCATTTGTTGCTGGAGCGGCTAGTATAGCCCGCTACAGTGAACTATAAAGCTTTAGTAGCCCATCAGTGGTGTTTCTCGGAGGCGCCAGGTCTCATAAAGGCGCATTTTATCAAGTGATCTGAAGTGGTTTCTTGTTCAGAATCTAGTGGAATTTTACCTGATATTGTCGGATGACCAGTTTGTGGATCTGCTTGGAGGTATGCTGGTGTTAGGGACGTTTATGAAGAGCTTTTGTGAGCCCTTCAGTGTTTTACCCACAAACTCTATTTGGGCCAATGGATCTTACTCTGTGCATTGATGGAGTGGTGATTGTCGAGTAATCCCAGAATTGCTGTTGTTCGTCTGACGCACCTTTGCATTTATAAGCACTGGCGACCGAGGTTTTTTGGAAGGTGTGGTGATGTTCCTGTTTCCAGGCAGGCCGTTCCCCACGCCGCGCAGCTCCACCTGACTGTGCCCGTGCCCCTTGCCTAGCTGCTGCCTCTGATCTGAGGGTGTTCAAGGCCCGCCTCCACCTGCTGGCTACCACCTGCGCCTCATCCCTGGTGGCCAGTGGTAGGCCTTAGGTTTGTTTGTTGCCCGCTCGCAATTCTCCCTGTAACTGTGATTTTTGTATTACTTGTGACTGTTTTTCTGTTTCAGTGCTTGTTTTTGGCTGCCTTTGCCTGTGCTTGTTCTTTCCTTTGTGCCCGTTCCCTCACCGAACCCTCTTCCCGTCGCTGCCTCCCCTGCGGCCACGCCCCCATTGGACCGCTCCCCTCCACCCATTTGCTCCTTCCTCCCACCTCCCCTTCTTATGGTGGCCGCTGTGTGGCCGAGCAGCAGACGCATGCAGCGGATGCGCTGCTGGCGCGCTTAAGGCGCGCCTAAGGCAAGCCCGTCTGCGCCTGGACTGCGCCCAGCGCCAGAACCCCTGGACCCCAGAGACGCCAGGACACACAACTGCACTACGACGCCAGCACCCTCCACGCACTCAACCCAGGACGAGAACACACCTGCTACCAGGCCACCCGAAGTGCACACAAGGGCCCTTCACCTGCCGGAACTGCAGCTTCACCAGCATCCAGCCCGCCAAACCGTTGACCAAAGAACCCAACCACCTCCGATGCATCCTTCTCCACACCGCGAACTCTGGGACCTCCTTGACTCAACCGCCCCGACGTCGCCTTCCTGGTGGAGACCTGGCTGAACACCACCTCAGCACCAGACATCGCCATAGCCATCCCAGAAGGCTACAAGATCTGCTGCAGAGACTGCACCAACGAAGTGGGAGGTGGAATCGCCATTGTTCACAAGAACACCATCAGAGTCTCGACCAACACCGACGACACCTTCAACACCGCCGAGCACCTGCACTTTCAGATCCACACCCACCCCAACACCACCCTCAGAGGAACCCTCGTCTACAGACCACCCCGACCACAGTTCAGCGACTCCATTGCCGACTTCATCAGCACCGACGGACTACATCCTCCTCTGGGACCTAAACTTCCACCTCGAGAACAACGACGATGCCAACTCCACCGCCCTGATCGCCAACCTCGGACTCCGACAGCTCGTGACAACACCCACCCACACCACTGGACACACGCTTGACCACATCTTCTCCGCAAGTCCCCTCGTCTCCTTCAATCACACCACTGAACCCCACTGGACCGACCACAGATGCGTCCACTTCATCTTCAGGAAACCCACCACCGCACCCAACAGATGCCACGCCGCTGCTAGGGCAAGGCCACCGAAGACCAGCTGACCACCACCCTCGCCCTGAGACCACCCGCAGACCCCACCGACCCAGACACCGCCGTCCTCAACCTCAGACAGTGGATCAACGACTGCGCCGACACCCTCGGTCCACTCAGGACCCCGCCACCAACTACTCCAACAAAAAAGCCACATGGTTCACAGAAGACCTCCAAGCGCACCTGTCGGAAACTGGAGAAGAACTGGCTCCTCGAACGATCACCAGACTGCTACACAGCCCACAAGAACGCCACCCGCATTCACCACCAACTCATCAGGACTGCCTGGATAACAACTCACACAACGGCAAAGAGCTCTTCAACATCGTGAAAGAACTCTCCAAGCCCAGCTCCAACACCAACGACATTCCCCCATATCAAGACCTGTGCGACTCGCTGGCCACCTTCTTCCACCGCAAGATCGCCGACATCCACGACAGCTTCAATACAACGACCCCCCACGTCCACCGCCGAGCCCAGCACCCTTGCGACCACCAGCCGCTTGATCTCCTGGTCCAACATCAGCGACGAAGACACCATCAAGACCATGAACTCCATCCACTCCGGATCCCCGTCCGACCCATGCCCACACCACATCTTCAACAAAGCCAGCACAGTCCTCTCCCCCCATCTCTGTGAAGCGATCAACATCTCCTTCGAGACCGCAACCTTCCCGGAGAGCTGGAAGCATGCTGAGATCAACGCCTTACTCAAGAAACCCATGGCGGACCCAAAGGACCTCAAGAACTTCCTTCCTATCTCCCTGCTCCCGGCAAAAGCCACAGAGAAAATCGTCAACAGACAACTGACCAGTTACCTCGAAGACAACAACATCCTGGACCCATCCCAGTCTGGCTTCCGCAGCAACCACAGCACTGAAACCGCCCTCATCGCCGCAAGCGACGACATCAGTACCCTGATGGAGAAACAGCTGCCCTCATCCTTCTGGACCTATCAGCCGCCTTCGATACGGTCTGCCACTGAAACCCTAAGAGCACGCCTCCACAACGCCGGAATCCAAGAGAAGGCTCTGGCCTGGACCACATCCTTCCTCTCCGGCAGAACCCAGAGCGTCCGCCACCCACCCTTCCGCTCCAAGACCACCAAGATCATCTGCGGCGTACCGCAAAGATCCTCACTCAGCCCGACGTTCAATATCTACAGTTCACCACTCGCCCACGTCGCCCGACAGCACAGCCTCAACATCATCTCCTACGCTGATGACACCCAGCTGATCATCTCCCTCACCAAAGACCCTCTCACCGCCAAAGCCAACCTCTACAGGGGAATGAAGGTTGTCGCCGAATGGATGAAGGACAGCAGGCTGAAGCTTAACTCTGACAAGACGGAGGTCCTCCTCCTCGGCTCCACCCCCTCAGCCTGGGATGACTCCTGATGGCCTGCCTCCCTGGGAACAGCTCCAGCACCCACCGACCACTCACGCAACCTAGGGGTCATCCTCCACTCCACCCTCTCCATGACCAAGCAGTCAACACTGTCTCCGCATCCTGCTTCAACACCCTCCGAATGCTCTGCAGGATCTTCAAGTGGATCCTCTCCGAAATTAGAAAAACCGTCACCCAAGCCCTCGTCACCAGCAGGCTGGACAACGGAAATGCACTCTACGCAGGAACAACAACCAAGCTTCTGAGATGGCTGCAACGCTTCCAGAACACCTCAGCACGACTGATCCTCGACATCCCCCGACGCAGCCACATCACCCCCCACCTGAGACCTACACTGGCTCCCTCTCAACAGGAGGATAACCTTCAAACTCCTCACCTAGGCACACAAAGTCCTACACAACGCCTGACCAGCATACCTCAACAGACAACTCCGCTTCTACACCCCCACCCGTAGCCTCCGTTCAGTCAGCCCCGCCACGGTTCCCCGCATCCTTAAAACGACTGCCGACTGCAGATCCTTCTCCCACCTCGCCGCCAAGACCTGGAACAACCTCCCCACCAACCTACGACAGACCCAAGACCTACTGGCCTTCAGAAGACTTCTCAAGACCTGCTCTTCAATCAGTAGCAGCACTGCTCCCCCCGCGCCTTGAGGCCCTCACGGGTATGTAGTGCGCTTTACAAATTCCCTGATTGATTGATTGATTGATTAATTGCTGGTTGGTGATTCAGCAAATGTAGATATTTTTCTAGTGCCACCTGTTACACAATGAATCCCCATTCTTCCACAGGGTGCTGTTGCGGAGTATGATACCGTGTAGCTTCTTAGCGCTACAGTTGTCACTATTGAGGCTGTTAATCCGTTTTAGTCAAAATGCAAAATCTCCAAGAACGCGGCTAAAAAGCAATATGATTAAGACTAATATGAATTTACATGATTCAGAGCGTGAAAAGGGCAAACAGATAGACACAGTACATGTTTATAGAAAAGTATTCTGGTTTTATAGTCAGGTTGCCTCTAAATTCCAACATTGCTTGTCTTCTAGTTTACATTTCTGGTGCTAATAAATACTCAGTTGAAAATACATTCATTAACTTTATACTGAGATTCGCATGCAAAAATTATTTGATTCATTCAAAAGAAATGCAAACAGGAGTATATTGTCACCTCGACTGCCTCTCTTTTAGAGACTGTGGCTTCGACTTAAACACTTCTGCACTCTACCTAGCTTGCATGCATTTGTGTGTGTGTGTGCGTGTGTTTGTGTTTCTCTGTGTGTGTGATAAGGTGACCGAGTGATGGGAACAAATTATGTCGAGATGTAGGTGTGACGGCCAGTTGCAGCACTGGCTTGTTCTTGCTTGCCGTTACAGCTCCTAACCTTCCTGTGCCAGTGCCACCCTCTCCTTTCTCCGTTGACCGCAACAGTCCTACACACAGCCCGTCTAAAGGCTGCTCTGAGATATTTATTTCGTAATTCATATGCCAAAGGTACACAAAAGGTGAAGTCAAATCCTCATTGTGTGAGCAACTTATCCAGTCCAAGTTTTTCTTTCCATTATGGTACTGATTGTTCTATACAGGTACCAGAATTCCAGGAAAAGAATACTGAACTGGGTGACCTATCTATACTACTAGTATAAAGAGAGAACAGAAACTTTTTGGCAAGGTAAACTCGGGAACCACAGCGCCAATCCACACACCCAATACATTGTTGGAATCCTCAGGGTGTGTAGATGGACATAGGCGACATAAAATAAAAAATAAAACGTAAATTAAAAAATAAAAATGTACAAACAAAGTAGTCCACTAAAACTAGCGCCGGCCGCGACGTATCGCTGACCGCGACCTACACGTGCGTGATGACGACAGGCGGGGAGGAGCGGCGAGGAGTGGCGGTGAAGTCCAGAGCTCGGGGAGGAGCGGAGGCTCAGGTAAGGCGAGGGGGGAGGCGGGAGGCGGTCTGGGCAATGTCGAGGCGGGCAGGGGCCCGGGAGTGGCGGTAAAGTCCGGAGGTAAGTCAGAGGCGGGAGGCAGGCGGGAGGCAAGCGGGCGGGAGGCAGACGGGCGGGAGGCGGTCTAGGCAATGTCGGGGCGGACGGGGGCCCGGCTGGGACTGCACAAAAGCTGAAAATGCTGCCCCCAGCCCCCTTCTGCCCCGGGCAACGCCGGGGCGGGCTGCTAGTTTGAGGATAAAACTGAGAAATCGGAATAAAACTGCTGTGGTTGTTTGAATGGAAACCCTCATTAAAAGTAGGTGATGTGGTGATAGTGGTCGGGGAGAGTCATGAGTACACACTTGGGAACAAATCTGAGCAATATTTCAATGTGTATGTGCAGACAAAGTAAAGGAACATTAAGAGAGATAGTTATAACAACTGTTCGTTTTATAGGGAAGTAACTGCCAGTTTACTTTCTGGGTTGACTGGTTTTCTTTTCCCATGGAATGCCGACCAACTATGAGTTTGCTTTGAACTGAGAACAAGCTTTTTCTTCACAAAATGATAAAGGAAAGGGAGAGGGAACCCCGAAAATAAGGAAATGTGTGTACAATAGGGGCAACAGTCTTTCTGCAGTTAACAAACTCGTTCTAGTGAATGTTCACAACCTTTATTTCTTCAAGCGTTCCATCTCGTTAAGCATCATGGATGTGTACCTCGTGAATATGCCACCGAGTCAGGTGACTATTACTTAAACCAATTGAAGATGTCTGGGGGTGGTATGATTAAGGCAACAGCAGTTCAGAACTGGGGCGATGCGCTTGAATGACTTGCTCTGCAGTGTTGAACTTTGGTCCTCGGCATAGCGGTACCTTTACATTCTCCTGTCTGGGGCCCGCAGCATCAATCACACACTTGTTAGGGATAAGGCCAGAGTTTAAGTGGGCCGGTTCTCACCAGTGCTGAGCACCGGCAGTTTTTTAAAGGGGGCCTCGAAATGGCTCTCTATCGGCTGTTTTGTGCCCTGGCATAGGCGGTCCGTTTTTTTCATCACTGCAGTGGCAGCTGGCACATCGATGTACGCTGGTCACACTTCTCACTAGTTGAGAAGTTGCGGCATGACGACATGCCAGGTGAGCGTTGTAGGGGAAGGGAAATCATTTAAAGAGCGTCATTTTCTCTCTGGATTTCCCTTTTCTTTTTGAAATTCAGGAGCAGCAACATTGTCGTGGTGTCACCAGGGATTCAAGTGGAAGCTTTTTTCAACATTATGCCATAAGCCATAGTTGATGCTTATTTATCTTATGCAACTAACAACCATTGACAAAGCCAATCGTCCTGGGTTGTTGTAAATAAATGGTAATGTAATGGTAACGTAGTTTCTTATATAGCGCACGTATCACCACAAAGGGTATCTCGGCGCTTGCTTTGGGAACCCGTCCTGGTTTTTCTCTGTGGGATAGCCCAGCTGGGCACCCCCAAGATGAAAGCCAGGCATCCCGCCGCGGGGGCCGTAGTGGAGATTGAGCAAGCTATTGCCCAGAGTTGCAGAGCGTGAACCCCTGATTCAAGTAGGCACCGAAGCGAGAATGATCAGGTCCGTGGACATTTGGGCTCCAAACCCTGCCGCGTTGGGAATTGAACCCTGGTCCCGGGCCGGCCTCTGCTTCTGGGTCTGCCTCCTCTAACCGGTGAGCCACACTTCTCCACGGTATGGTACGGTAGGTATTAGGTTACTTGTTGTATCATATACCTGGATGCAATGACAGAAACAGAAAAATACAAGTCAGTCGTCACACTATGCTTAGCACACATTTTTAGCTTACTTGTTTTTAAGCCAAGCCCTTAATTACATTGGCCACGCCCCTTTGAGAGACCCCTCAGTTTTTTCATCCCACTTAAAGCCCTGGTTAAGGAAATGGCGTGCATTTTACGATTCTGTATCTTTACAGCATAAGTATTATTCAAGCTGCCAGCTGTCCCCTGCAGTACTGTGAGATAAATTACACACACAAACTTAATTTCTCTTCTCTTGTTCATCACATGGTTTGATGGGGTCAGGAAGGCTGACTCATCCCATCCTACTAAATGACGAGTTAAAAATGGGTGAGTGGGGGATGGCGGACTGTGAGTTTGAGTGATGTGGAGCCTGACCCAGAATATGTGCTTTACAAAGGCATATTGAGTGTTTAGTATTAATAATTTGTGAAAGAGGATCTGACCTGATTATCTTTGGACAGTATTGAAATAATTGTATATGAAGTTCTCCATTTCCAAATGGCACCTGCATTTATTTTGAACCACAGCCTGGTTACTTGTATCAGTGTCCTTATTGAAGTCCTTCTAATCGGGACTAAAAATAGCCCAAATGCACAAAAAGGCTACTTCAAAATCTTTGTCTAAAAAAAAAAAAATCAATCTGTGGGAGAAAAAAACATCTGACACGTGTAATAATGCATTTACGTACTTATCTAGATTTCACTTCAGCTAAGCATTGGGAAAACATGGAGAATGTGTTGTTTCTAGTTGCAAAACCTTTTTTTCTGCGTTAGCCAACTCAGCCCTGCCACATGCTAAATTTATGTACGTCATGCATTGCGATGTGTGTGTACTCCCTGAGCAGTGGGATGATACATGCAAGAACTAATAGTATGAGATGAGATGTTTTCTCCACCTAAGTCTGCTATAGGTATAGTCCGAAGGGAAGCGACAGGCCTCTCGCGGGCAGGTTCTCTCCCAAGCACAACCTAAAAATATTAAGGAGATTAAGAAAAAAGTCAGAGGAAGTATGGTACGTAGAAGCACAGGAAGTTTTAAGCAGGAGCACGCTAAAATAAAGGCTTTCTTGGCAAATAAAAAAAATGAAAGTCTTCACACCACACCCCCCTCCTCCATCGCCCATCAGGAGCGTTGGCATTCGGTGTGGAGTATCCTGAATGCTTTAGGTCTGTTCACTGGGTGGGGAATGGAGTGGCGAACCTTCACTGGCAGAGTGGGCTGGGCATCTGCTGATGGGAAAATACACATATATTAGAGATGAGTTCCCAAAGGCTAGCCCAAAAATATACAAAGACCAAGAGGTGGTGAGAGGGGAAAGAGAAACGGTCCAGCACGAGCTCCCCTTTCCGTTACTATATTATTGAGTCTGAGAGATCTGTTCCGTGGGAAAATCAACACACCAATGGTGGCGGTACTACAGGTCTGACGCTGAAGGCATCCTTTTTGGGATGCAGAAGCCCTCACCCAGCCAAGGTAGCATGCTTCATCATTGGGCTGTGCTCCTCGTAGGTGTTCGATGCAATGCCCAGGTGACCCTTTCAAGGGGGCTCTTTGCCGGAGATCTTTTTTCCTCAAACTGTCCAGTAATTAACAGTTGAGGTAAGCCCGGTTCCTAGCTCTGAGAAGGAGGTGGTACATTGGGAAGTGAGGTTTAAATTGGTATTGGTTGACAGAAGCCGAAATTAATGCATCAGAGAAAATCCATGGCAAGGTTAAAAAGCTATGCCTTTTTCAGTCAGAGAGATACTTGGCAGTAGATGGAGAGCTCGAGGGCATTTTTTCTTAAAATGCACCAACTATGCTGTGGCTGCACGTAGACTTTACTGTGATAATCAACAGTAACTTAAGCGGGAACATAGAGTTGAGTCTTTCTTCATTGCAACTTCCTATAAGGGCTCTGGTGAAATTCCCTGTAGATGAGAAGCTGGTTGGCCTTAGTCACTTATAAGATTAATTCTTCAGATCTCTCACCCGATGATTGATATTTGCAAGTTGCTCACTCTTAGATTACCCAGTCTTGATGAAGAACTGCTAGTGAGACTTAGATTGGCCATTCTTCCTTTCGCCATGTCGAAAGACCAACACTTTACACAGCCTGGATTGGATATTTGGTCTGCAAAGGGGCAATTACGATTGAATAAATGACTCTTTGTCAATGAGATCCCATTTATGCTGTATAATAATTGTAACGGACACACTTTTCTGTAATGATTATGATATATGTAAGAGATCTATTTCCTCCTTAGTTTCTCTGTTGAAATTCCACCCACGGGCACTCTTTTTAGCACTTTTTTCTCTTATTTTCTCTCTGAAGCGACCATGTGAAAATAATGCATTTATGCTGTTGATTTTCATATAAAAATGCATGCATTTACCTCTTTGTGTGTGATCAGTGTTGATATTGTTATATACGCTCTCCTGTATTGATAGAAGCATTATTTCACCCTCATCCTCCTTGTAGAGGAGGTTTGTTTGGAAAAATGAAAGTAGGATAAGTTAATTTGTTTAGTGTTATCCTTTTTGTTGGTCTCTCCGATAGAACCAGTGTTGTAATGTATCAAGATTAAAAGCAGAACTAAGAACCACTAAAGGCGAAAATGAACCTTTGGTTCTTAAAACTGGGTCAACATGTCTCATGCCTTTTCTGCCACTGCGAATCTATTGCAGTTCATCAGGACCTTTTGTAAGTGCCCTAATCTTCCTCAGGAATTAGTACTTTTCATGTGTAATCCAATATTCGCCACAAAAATTTAACCATCTGTAAGCAGGCTCGTGAAGAGTGTAGACCCAATCATACGATACTTTCCTTTAATCTTGACACATGTCATGTGTCTGACTTCAACCGATATAGTTACGCAAACTGTGAAAGCTGTTCTCTAAAAATAGGGCTTTGGATTACATTGATTTAAAAAGAATTTGGGAATGAGACTTATATTTTGTGCTCTGAGAAGACCCAGAGGATTGTAGGGCCACTTGTTACACCAACATATTTGTGTTTAAGAGTCCTAACAAAATAGCAGAGAAATTCCATGACCCAATACCAGCACCTGCTCTTATTTGCCATTGAACCGCCTTCCATGTGTGCCAAGTCTCCAACAGCTGTACTGGCATTTACACTGGCCCAGAGCTTGTCCACACCTCTGCTAAAAGCTCCATTGCAAGGCAAAGACAGGTGGGTAGACAGCAATGTGTAGGCTGTGTTCAAGGTTGGGAAATGCCACCAATGTTAGCTCGCAATATAGTGATACCTACAGCTATCGGATTATTATATTAAACGAGACACAAGCCACTTCAAAAATAGATGTGTTAGTAGAATTACCAGCACTTCATTAAAAAACATCACTCAATATTGAACGGGGAGGTAAGTGTGTAGCATGGTATCTTGCCCACTACTCAGAAACAACGAGGTGTGCCTCCTCCTCCTCCCAGTTTTGTATACTACTGCTTGGAGCCAGCCTCATTGCTGCCTTCTGTGAGGATTATTGCTTTGCACAAAGGCTTGTTCAGAGAGCAGTCTGAAAATTAAATTTTAAAGGAGAACCAATCTAAACCAGTTCTGAGTTCCTACTTACTAGGTCTGCATCACCCATCTGAAAAACGTGCATGAAAGTGAGATCTCAACCAGCTTAGTCCCAGGTTTTTCATGATCAAGGAAGGGAGTGCTTACAAAGTACCCCAAAAGCTTCTTTGTAACCAGGGTTGGTGTCTGTTGACAGAGTCTCCCAGATGTAAGGTCACATCACCTACCTGAAGTCATCCATTTCTTCTGAAGGAGCAGAGGACCTGCTTGAAGTGCCTAGGAACATTCTTCCTTGCTGAGAAAGGGAAGGAGTATGCCTGGCTCTGCAGGAAGCGACACTATCCAGGAGGAGAACCTGCTATGGCCATTACGTCCTATGAAATCCCCATTGCTGGAAACAAAGATGATGTGCTAGAAGAGGCCTATGTTGCGGAAGGACTCTTTGGTGTCTGTGCCGTTCATGAAGTGAACTGAACCAATTTGTTCCTGACATGTCACACTGCAGTCAGCCGTGGGTGCGATGATAGAGTGCTGTTGCTGAGGAACTACATCACCACAGAGGGGAGAGCAAGTTCTCCTCCCAGGGCCCACCACTGCTGCAAATCCTCGCCATGAGAAGATTCAGCCATGAGACTGAAGCAAACTTTTGAGAAGTGCTAGCCTGCAGCTGCCTGGGAAGACTGCTGCCACGACCCTCCCTGACCTCAAACCTTCTAGATGTGGTGTCTGTCCAATAGCCTTTTACTGCCCTGCAGTGAGGAGTCTGCACTTTGGAGGAGGAAGGTGTGGCTACTTCCACAGACCACTCAGGACAGCCAAAGCAGTGTGCAGGTAAAACGCAGGGCTTAGCTTACTCCCAGTGCTGACCAGACATATATACGTGGGCCAATCTGCGGAGCCTTTTGAGTTAAGACTAAGGAATGATAAATGATTGAACTGGGCTCTAAATTAACAAGCATTTTCAATGCAATAGGTGTTGCATTCATACAAGTTTAAGTTATGGCATTGTAAATGGCAATGCCTTTTTTATTTTTTGTTTTAAAAAACAAAACATACTTCAAAGGCATTGTCATTTACAATGCCAATAGCTCAAACTCGCGTAAATGCGAGACCTATTGCATTGCAAATGCTTGTTATGTAGGTCAAAATCATTGGCCAATGAAGTCTGTTTTGTCTATACCCCAGGATTCAGATTTGTATAACCGAAACATGCAATGTCTTGTGACCAAAGGTTAGTTTAAGAAAGCTACAATGCAGATTTACCAGAATTCACTCAGCACAGCAAGCAATGCATGAACATTTGCAGTACTACCCTGTGCGAAAAGTTTTTTAAAAATTGCTGATGCCACCTACAGGGCTCATGCAGATAAGTCATATTTTTCTACCGCACCATGAAGTGAGATTTAAGAGACACCCTCCAGTACAAATTTGTATTGGCAAGCATTCACCTATGGGTTAATCACATGATATTTCTAATTTTTCATAAATTACACATATTACATGTAGGAAAAGCACAGGATTTTTCTTTTGCCATTTTATGCAACTGCTTTCTATTGTTGGTAGGATTTCACGCAAAGCCACGTTGTGCTAGGTTAGTAGGTCTGTCTCTGCATGTAAACGCTGTTCCCGCCCTGATATGCCCCCTCTGCATTACATTAAGAGGGGGCTTGCTGCTATGCAACACAGAGCCAGCAATTTTGCTTCAAATTATCAGCGCAAAACTTCTCTTTTGCTTGAAAATTGCTCGACTTTGGTGTTTGTTCTGCTTTGTGTGCAATTTTGCTTCAAGTTATCAGCGCAAAACCTCTTTTGGTTGAAAATTGTTAGACTTTGGTGTTTGTTCTGCTTTGTGTCGGGCATTAGTACTCCTAAAAATAGTCAATCTGAGCCTACCATTATGAGGGTTTAAAAGTTTGGAGCCAGCGTCGGTGTGCCACATTGAGGAGTTTTGCCCACAATACACGTGTTGCTCTGCAGTGATGAGCCAGCTTGTCACGTCAGCTGCACGGCTTCAGCCAGCAGACAGTCTCTTCTCGCGACTGCAACAGCCAAGCCGCGATGGGAGGGGCGCTTCTCACGAGCCCTGAGACAGCAGCCACCGCTATTAACATTGCGCACACGTGCACAACTACTGTCCTCTGTGCGTGCACAACTCCTGTCCTCTCCACGTGCGCGTGCACAACTCCTGTCCTCTACACACAAGTGTGCACAACTCCTGTGCACGTGTCCTGTCCCCCTTCGTCCACCAAACTGACGACAATAGGTCTCGCCAAGGCGAGTAGCACATGCGCTGCGTCACTAGGCGAGACCTAGAAACAGTGAGAAGGTATGACAGAACTGCACTTGAGCCTAATCCTATACACTGATGAGGAGTATGATAGCTAGATCCTTGACCGTATGATTAACGGCAATATGAAGGGAGAAAATGCCTCATTGATGTCAACAATATTCTGCATCCCAATTGTCGTGCATATTGAACTGTGCAGTATTTAGTTATGCCTGGAGTAAAAAGTACTTTCATAAAGGTAATTAATGGATTTAACAATATTTTATACATCTGTTGTAAATTCTGAGCTCTTGCCCACCCTGTCCGTGACGGCTCACCCTTGCTAGTGTGAGACATTTGTGCAGAAACATTGTACTTGTCCCAGTTTGCAGAGTCCTAGTAGGACGAGCTCCTGGACACAAGTAGCATATGACGTCAACCACCACAGTTGTGTCCCAGTAGTACTCTTCTGCTGTCTGGCCCTCAATCCTCCAAACTGACTCTGGCACCAGCGTTTTATCTTTTTTTAATGTCCCCAGAACATCTCAGTGATGTTATAGGACCATACTATACGGTTGCCCATGATTTATCCCCAGCCTGTACAGACATGTATGTCATTGTTGTCCTAAGGTAGTGTATGACTTTATATAGATAATTCAAAGTCCATTTGGCTTGATGTTTTTAAAACATTCACTGAAGTCTATTAATTTAAAAATAGCCTTTCGATTTGCACACATGCATTACATTTGAGGTTTGGTGAACATTGGTGGGAATTTCAGACGCCTTTCTCAAAACTGTTCGCATCAGATTTCCCCCAACCTGACATAGACGTATAATGTAGTTGGGCCACACATGTTCAAGATTTCTTTATATTTTGAACTTGGAAAGATGAATGGTACTTTCAATCCGTATCAAAGTCATGGGTGCAGTACTCCAAACATTGATTACTGATATGTCTGATTACTTTCTGATCAAATGAAATGGAAATATCGGCACTACAGGCACTAAGGTGGTACGTAGACTACTTCATTAATAATGAGAACATGGAACTAAATCTAAAGATATGTTTACATTTTTGTCTTCTCCATGTGTCTCTCTGGCTCACTGTTGGAACGGATTGTGGGTGTATGGTGGGAGGAGCAAATGAATGCAGCGGTTGACGGGCCCCAATTGTGTTGATTTGCCTTTGTCTCTGGGCTTCCTTGCTTCTGCACTCGGCCTTAGCACTTGACGATCAGGGTAGCTAGGCAGTGAGTTTCCAAGCTTACTCGGACATGGTGTGTGATAGAAATTCACATCTATTAACTATCATTGTCCGAGTGGTGCTTTTATCTCTAAAGAACAAAATGCTTTATTCTGAATTGGCGAGTACGCACAATTCAAAATAGGTTTACTGGAGTATGGAGCCAGCCAGTGCTAAACCTGGACTACTTTTATATTCTTACAGGTAAGGTGATGCTGTTGCAAGATCCGTGCAAAATACAAAAACCTTCCCCAAGAGGGGGGCGATGTTCTCCTTTCTTTTCTTTAGGGTTGCAGATAAAACCAAGCTGGCACAGAAAATTGTCTCTAGGCTATACTCGTACCTGCTCAAGTGTCTACAATTATTGACGTGGTCCCTGAACTGTCTTTGCTGTGCTGTACTGTAGTCTGTACCTTGACATATAAGAACGGGAAAATAATGACACTTACATTTGTTGAATGGGAGCAAAGGTGTGATGCTCCCGCTTGCTTATGCTCTTATCCACGTTCCATGAAGAGTGAGTGCTGACTTAGCTCTCGCTCCAAGGACGTCATTGGGTCCCATAGGTAGAGGCTGCATGTCACATGTGCAAGGGGAGGTGGTGAAACTTTATATTAGGATGCGGCTTGCCTCTGTGAGGAGACAGCAACCCCCACAATTTTATTTATTAAAACAAGTATTAATATTGTGCATCATTACTTTGGAAAGGAAAAGTGAAGGACATTACATCATAAGTTGGTTTCACATACATTGCAATATTCAGAATTTGTATATAAAAGCAATCAACCATTTCCTTTGTTCGCGTGGCTCGGTCATTTATCTGTGGTTGAAACAAGTCGTCTGGGACCACTGTACACCCCCCCACCGCCCTCCCAGCTCATAGCCCTACCCAATACTGGGTTCTCAAGTGCCTCTAAAGGCTAACCATTACCCTATCTGACAACCATTGCCGTATCTCCCGGAGGGTCCACCCCTCCCCCTGCTCTCGCTGTGTTTCTCTTGGCGACCCCCAGAGCGAGGGTCTCCCATATTTGAGGGTACTTTGGTCGAGGGGGTATCTCTGGATATGTTCAATAGTATTTCTTTTGGGTCCATTAGACTGGTACCTGCTATAACCTGAGTTATGGTGCCGGTAACCTCCTTTCAGAAGGCCTGGATGATTGGGTATTCCCATTATATATGTTTAAAAGATGGCTTCTTGACCGCAGCTTCGGAGGAACAGAGGCGTGGATGTTTTCCCTATTTTGAAGAGAAGGGTACAGTAATAATATGAACGATGGAGGATTCGCAGTTGGATAAGCCTAAACCTGGATCCTATAGCTATTTCTCTCGGACCCTGTAGCGCTTCAGTCCAATCTTCAGCTTCGATATTTCCTACGTTTTCTACCCATTTCTCTTGTAGGGATGTCATTGCCTCAGGGGAGTTGTTTAGCAGTTTCTTATATGTCAAAGAAATACCTTTTGTCGTTATGGGGTCTGCTATCAGTCCATTTTCCAGGGGAGAGAGGTCTGGTACCTCTTCCCCTTCTCTAATGTGTGGCCTAATTGTAAATATTCATACTGTTCTTTCTCAGATAGGTCATACTCTTGCGAGGTTGGTGAAGGTTATAATTGCCTGCCCCCTCCAAATTTCTTCTAGATGTTCAATTCCTAGTGTCTCCCATTGCTGAAAGCCCCATAGTCCTCTAATCTCTTTCGGAGCGTCACTGCGCCACAGGGGGGTCCTTCCTGTCAGTTTATTACCCTATGCAAGATAGTGGTTTGCCTCCCACCATGCCCCTCACTACTCCCTGCGTATGCTCAGGTAGGTTGGTTTCCCCCTTCTCTTGATACAGGATCTGCTCATAATTCCCTGAACCCACCGCATGTCAGTCTACTCTATCGGCGGGCTCCTGCTGATCTACATATACCCAATCATTGATTACTACTAGCTGCCCAGCCCGGTAGTATAGTTGAGTGTCAGGGATTCCCAGGCCACCATAGTTTACCCCCTCAGTAATTTTGTGGGGCTATTCTGGGGGCCGCTCCCTGCCACAATAGGATCCGCACCAGGTGCTCTATCTTGCGAAACACTTCCGGGGGTACTCTGCCAGATGTAAAGTAGGCAATAGAGGGACATCATTTTGTAGAGCGCAGCTCTTCCCGTTAGGGTGAGCGGCAGCGTGTGCCAGTGAGCTACATCGCTGTGCAGTCTCTCGAACTACGGGTCAACGGTCAATCTGAGAAATTTCTGAGGGTCTCGAGTGATAATGATCCATAAATAACTGAATCCTTCCTCCACCACGGGGCCTCATGGTCTGATGGGAGCCGGGGGTCCCCCTCGATAATGGAAAGACCAGTGACTTAGACCGGTTAATCCTGTACCCAGAGTGGTTTCCAAATACCCCAAAGGTTTATAGCAGCCTGCTCACAGAGCGCTATGGGTGAATGACACAAAGCAGGATATGCTCTTCCCAACTCCCAGGCATCTGGATCCGCGAATCAAGTGGTGTCCTCATATCCATGCTGCTAGCGGCACTAGTGCAAAGATTAAGGGTGAGAGGGGACAGCTCTGGCGCGTCCCTCTTCCCAGCTGGAATTTTCGGGAGGTGGTACAGTGTACTCTTACCTGAGCCAACGGTCCCTGATATAAGATCTGAACCCAATTACAAAATTTTTGCCCAAAGCCCATCCTGGGCAGCAGAGCGAATATGTATTTCCATTGGATGCTATCAAACTCCATCGCTGCATCCAGAACCATCAGTGCTGCTCAGTAACCCCCGCAATTTTCATCCAGGATTCACCTGATTTGCTTTGAAACCTCAGTGTATCCCCCCCCCCCCCCAACCCCCCTGCTTGTCTGAAACTTAGAACTAGGGGGGTAATGTTTGCACTAGAAGCTGCAAGGGAGCAGAGGCACAGGAAAGGATATTCCTGGAGCTGACTTCTGTTGCAGACGCCGGTGTTCATGCCCGTAGGTACTATATAGATGCACTAAACTTGCTGGTGAGACCATGTACAGAACTTCACCTCCCATATCCCCGGCTTTGAGCTCTTCCCTGATGAAACTCATGCAGGGCTGTTGTTGGTAGAGCCCCAGGATAGGATCTAGAGGCAGAAGGGCAAGTCTCCCTGAGTCTCCTCGGTATTTGGAGCAGTGTGGGTGATTGCTGTGTGGCCCTACTGTCGTAGTTCCTTCCCCAGTAGGTGCTGAAAAGGCCGGCATTAGGTAGGTGTTGCGTGCTCCTGAAGAGGGCCCACATGCCGTAATACTCCTTTTGGGTATTTCTCTCCTGGTTGAGTGCAACGTAGCATGATGAGGAGAGGAATAGATTTGAAGCTCCTGAGGTTGCGAAGGACTAATTGGGCCACAGAGATTGGCCCTTTATACATTATATTAATATTGTTGCTGGTTCGTCATAATTTTGGAAGTCTTGAAATCATGCAGGAGAAAATTACAGTTGGTTAATCGTGAAGTCGCGAACTTTGTGAGATCCAGAGTAAAAGTAAGTCAGTAAAAAAGTTGACATCCGGTGGTTTGCTCCAGGGTAGAACTTGGGCAAAGACTAAATCAAACCCTCTCTGGAACAAAGATGCTCCTGTTATGTTGCTGAAAGGTAAAACAAAATAGATATTCAGCTTATGGAGAATGGAAAAGGAGAAACCTCCCCAAGCAGAAACAAATGTATTGTAAGAATCGAATGGAGGGCCTAATGTTATTACTTATGTTGATGTTAATGCTGATACTGATGCTGGTGTTAATTAGCATTTTGTGGAACCTGGTTACATGGGGGGGGGGGGGGCAGGACACTGTCGGTATTGAAGAAGGATCCCCTACTCTGGACATGGGGTATAAATAACTCTCTCCCATCTGACTTCTTCGGGTCCTCCTCTACCAGTGTCAACAATGGTAATTGATAACCCACATATAATTATTCAAGAGGCTCCATACCATTTGTTAGTAGATGATGTCCAGGTGATGACCAGTTACGCTAATGCTTTAGCTGAGGTTCATTTAGCGGTGCCAATGGTAGATCAAAGGGTGCCCCTCTCCCATTTTTCATCCATAGTGAACAAAATAGCAGTTTCTTTTCTTGATCCTGGTAAAATTAGATGGCCCTTCAGAGCTAGGAGGGGAGAACCTTCCTGGCGCAATGTGGACACTTATAGGTTGGATTGTATTCCCTTGTTTGATGGCGATCCAATATTAAACAGGGCCTCGCTGCTTAAATGTTTTTCCGAGATTGAGAATTTGAAGCTTATTCAAGATAGTGATTATAAATGTTTTTTTTTTTTTTACCTCCTGAAGTGGGTTTTGAATCAAGGATAACTTTGTATTCTAAAATGACTGTAAATTTGATATTAAGATTGTCTGAAGAGTTACAAAGTAGGGGGGATTGATGTCATCCCAATTTTAGAAGACAATGGATACTGTTCTGCGGATAAAAGGCCTTCGCCATCCCAATTTCGACGTCGAGGAGCCCCTCGACGTCGACCGGTGCCTTGACGTCGATCGACGGTGTCGCCTCGACGGCAAGCGTCGGTGCCGCTTTGACGGCGAGCGTCGGTGCCGCTTCGACGGCGAGCGCCGATGCCTGTCACTTTGCCTTCGGCGTCGGTATGAAGACCTCGACGTCGACGAAGACGATGATGTCGACGGCGGCTTCGACGGCGGCTTCTCCTTCGACGTCGAGTCGTCACGTCGTCTCGACCCGGAGCCCCGGGGAGAAGGGGAGCACACCGCCGTCATCCCTCTCGACGTCGTCGTCGATGCAGTCGACGGAGACCGGGACCGTTTGCTGGACTTCCTGCCCCTGGGGAGCCCCCCAGGGGCCTCAGCAGAGGCAGAGGGAACCTTCCCAGCCTGCCCAGACCCACCTGCAGCCTGCAGACGCCTCTCCTCCAGGCCAGCCAGCCTGATCTTCAATCTGTCCCTCAGAGTCCGAGCAGAAAGCTGCTGGCAGATGACACAATCCTCAGGGACATGATCTTCTGGGAGGCACACGATGCAGACATCATGGGGGTCAGTCTTGGCCTTCTTCCTCTCACATGCTGGGCACTTAACAAAAAGGCCAGGCATTTTAGAGCCCTAAATTGCCTAAAACAGCACAAAACAGGAGAAGAGAACACCAAGAAGTAAACTGCAACACTTTTAGAAGTCAAAAGTGCCAAAAATTCCAATAAACCCTTGAAAAAGGGAGAGCTCAATGCCAGGGTCCTGTAAGCAGGAGCCGGAAAAAAGAACTGAAAGTAGAGGGACCTGCTATGCATTCTGGGATACTGGGAGTTCTGGAAAGTTCTCTTAAAGGCACAGTATCCTATTTAAGCCACATAATGGCAGCCTATGGGGCTTGTCTGTCCCTACCTTCCTCTCTATCATTCCTGAGTCTTTGACTGGTGGAGGCAGGTTTCTCTATGGTAGAAACTAGCAGGCTGTACTGTGTGTGGTGTTTTTTTGGTGGAATTTCTAGTTGAAGTACTGGACAGTGTAGCCTGTGGATATAGGCTGCATTATTTGTCTTTAAATTCTCTCTTAAGTGTCTTTGCAGTTTCTGCATTATTTTGATAACTTAAGAGATTATTTTTGATTGCCGGGGTCCACGCACATGGGCGGGACTATTCACTAGATTATGACTATAACAGAGATACCCCTACTACAGAACTGGAGTTACAGGACAGAAACGACTCCTTTCTGTCTATCAGTAGGGGTGTCACCAATTGATGTAAAATGAATAAAAATCCATTTAGATAAACATGGAAAACCAGTGTCAGTCAGAGAATCCCATGTTCTTTCCTTACAGGGAAACTCTAAAGATGAGACCCTCAAATGGAATTCTTTACCCAGGACATTTTCTAGTGTTTCTCATAGTAACCACCTGCAATGTCCCTTCTATTAGCAATGAGCTAAAAAAATCATGGCAGGAGTGAAGAACAGTAGGGAGAAGCTGCATTACTTGAGTTATTTAGAGGCAGATCAAGTGTTTCTCCAGGAGATCTCGTGCATTGGTGTATTGACCTTTTTCATTTTAGATTGCAATGCAACACCTTCAAGGAGGAGACACGCAAGAGGGCGTGATGGCTTGTCTACTGTCCAATAAGATCCAATGGAGATATGAATATACTAAAGATCCTAGTAATTTATTTTTGGCATAAACTAATTCTGATGGAAATCTGAGAACGCCCTGTAGGAGGCTGGATTAGAATATGATGCTCACTTATGTAAGTGTAGTACCCTGCACTAATCCAGACAACCCTTATGGTGATTTTAGTGGCCTTAGAAAGCTTAGTCCAGAAGGAGTGTAAAACAGCCTGTTTTACCAGTTCTAATCATATACTGTAGGTTAAGTGAAAAAGAACCACCCAGTGTAGTTATAAAAATATGTATTTATTACAAACCCTCACTGACACATTACAACAGCTCCTACCTGGAAATATACCCACAATATACACAATACTTTCATAATGGAACATGTAATTAGCACAAGTACACAGTGGCCTCCTGTGGGAGACCAAGCCATATAATAAAAAAGTGGAATGCGAACCACGACCTAAGTCAAACTGGACACAGAAGACAAAGAAGAGTCGGGGACCCAAGGAACCGCCCAAGCTAAGTACCCAGAAACCCCATGGAGGCCATGTGCATAGTGGGAACATGGTCGCTGGCTCAATACAAGCCAATGGGTAGGTCGCGGTTGTGATTTTTAAGAAGGACCCTTCCCAGAGGATCCTGTAGAAATCCTGTGGAAGGTTGGAGAGTCACTCCACCCGAGGATACCCCGGGAACAAGGATACCTACACGAGGAAAGCTGGGTACATAGGTGAGAAGTGGCGCTGGAAACTGCTGTATATCACAGTGGAGGACTTCAGTGAAGATGCCGCTGTCGAAGAAGGTGAAAGAGTCCAGTGGAGCCCAAAGGTGCATTCAAGATGAGAGGTACCTACTAGCCGAGGGGACAGAGCCTATGCTACTCAGGAGTGACCCAACGGCACAGGAGACAAATGCCCACCCATGTTGTAGCTACAGGTGAGTTGACGGTGCCCTTGAAGTTGCAGCTGTGTGGACCAGGCGATGCTCTGGAAGACCAGGAGCCATTCACGAGCTGTCCGTCGTCTGATGTCAAGAGCCAGCGTGTCAGTTTTCGGCAGAGGTACCAACAAGCCTCGGCAATGGCACCCAATGTAGTAGTCCATAAAGGTGCATTGTCAGGACCACCAAGGTCCAAGTGACTCACCACAAGCAAGTAAGTTAGAGCAGGCCCGAGCCAGCAGGGGAAGCCCACTATAGATAAGGAAGACCCACAGGCTGAAGGCACAGGAGTCGCAAGCGGACCTCGAGCAGCTCATCAAAGGATGAAGGCCCACGGTGCAGAGGATGCAGTGCAGGTGAAGATCTTGGTTGCAGGAGATGCTTGAGTATGGAGCTTCTTGGAGCCCCAAGATCTCTGGGGAAGAGAGTCAACAACCCTTTCAAAGTCAATGCGATGCACAGGGGTATGGCTCCAGCAGTTCTGGCGAGGGATACTGACTTCAAACTTGCTATGAAAACAGTGCATGCTTTGAGGGAGTTGGAGAATTACCCCCTGTGTTGCTGAACCTTCTTGTGTCTATAGGAGCTCAGGAACAGCAGATTTGTCCGCTTTGTTGTGGTGCCTGCAGATGCAGGGAAGTGGTTCCTTCACTTCAAGGGTGTCTTGGACGTCTACAGGCCTTTAGAAAAACCTGTATGGAGCACAGGCGCAGACGATGCAGAAGACTGGCAGGACGACGAGACCAGGAGCAGCAGAAGTCTTCCCAGTTACAGTCTCTATTCCCAAAGCGAAGTCCAAAGTGCCCAGATGGCGGAAGATGAAGTGGTTTCAAATCTGAACCTTGTCCTACAATGCATCTAAGGAACCACCCACAGGTAAGCCTTTAATAACCTTAAGGAAAAGGTTGGGGTGATTCAGAGGTCCCTCTCAAGGGACGGGATGGACAGTGGGGAGGATACTACCATCTCCTATGTCCAGTTTCACGCCATGGCGAGAGGCCAATGGCTCCCTAAACTGGTTTAAACTGGTGTATGCAAGGAGGGCACCAGATGTGCCCTTCAAAGCAGTCAAGTGGTGCTGGCAAGGGCCCCCACCCTGTCCCAATACACGAAGGCCTGTCTGGGATGTGGTCACACCTCCCTGTGACAGAAAACCTATTGTCCTGCCTTCCCTCTGCTGGAGCTTGGCTCAGCATCAGAAGGGCAATATCTTGTCTCTGGTCGGCAGCAGCCATAGTTGGCTGTCCGGGTCCAGAAAACTGGTACCAGGAGCATTGATTGCCTCCCGGAGGAGCTTTACAGTGCACAAAATCAAACCTTTAACACCGTTTACAGTGTTGGGGTATGTTTCCAACATGTTCGATACCAAACAGGACAGGGTTTGTTACTGCCAGTTTAGAGTTAGCCATTGCGTAATGACGTATGGACACTCTATATATCGTAATGACTAATACACTTACAACCGGGGAGAATGGATTGTAGGGTTGTCCTGCTCATGCAGTGGCACCCTCACACTTATAACTGAGCACCCTGTCGTTGGGATTCAAAGACCTGCTTTAGGGGTGACTCATAGGTTGTAAGTGGAGCGACCTCTGATATAAGGAAACTTCTATCCATTGGAAGTAACCCTGTGCCTCATGGGAAGAGTCCAGACCGAACTGCCAAGCCACGTCCTCCCTGGGCCGGAAACAAGCATCCTGGGACCGGTTTCTGGCTATTGCCCTTCATCAGCCAGGCTAGCTTGAATCCAGTGGCACAGTGACATACCCATCCCACTTAGGGTGAAAAGTGCTACGCAAACAAATGATGGACGGAATGCTGAATAAATCATACATTCACCCCCAGTCAAGAGATCTGGGTCCTGTGCTCTCCATGCCACTGGAGTCAAGCTATCCTGGCTGAGGAGGGCTGAACGCCCGAAACTGGTCCTAGGATGCTTATTTCCAGTCAAGGAAGGACCTGGCCGGGCATTCGGACTTGACTGTTCCCATGGGCGCAGGGTCAAGACTGATTTGCATATGGCTGTGTCCAAGCTGGAATGGCATGGCGAGCAAAAAAACTACAGATTTAGGCCCAGATCTCTGTACTGGGGTGAATGTATGACATTGTTCTGCATTCTGTCTATCAATTGTTCTTTTTGCATTTTAGGGAAGAAGCATGGAGCCTGGAACCCTGATTAGCAGGATCCCAGTCAGACTGAAAAACATAGCAACACCAAGCAAAATGTGGGGGTAACCATGCAGAAGGATCCTCCCTTCCTTCACGCCCCCCATTAATGTTGATAAATGCTTATATTCCGCCAGAGGCTTCTTATAATGTTATCTTAAGTGGGGTGTTTTTCCTATATTGAAAAAGCAGGTGATAAGGTGTTTACTCCACATATAATTTTGGTAGGGGATCTGACCTGTAAAATAGCTAATTTTACTTTAGATTGGTTACGGGAGAAAGATAAAGAGGAAGCCATGCAGATACCTCAAGCTCTTTCCCCCCCAAAATAAGAACTAATAAGAGGGGGACGATGTTAGCGGCTGGGCTGAGAAAGATTGATGGTATCATAGCGAATGGGAGGTTACAAGCAGACTCCCCTGCAGCTTTTACGCATAAAACTCCAGGTTGAGAGTCTATTTTGGAGTGTGTGGTGGTGGGATATGCTTCCTTCGTTTTACTGTGTGATTTCAAGGTCTCTGATTCTTTCCTAAGTGATCATTAGTTTTTTAAAAAAAGAAAGATATATATACATTTTTATTAATTTTGTTCAATCCATAACAAATAATAATCAAATTGATTACATATATACAGAAACCCTCACGGAACCATACCATATATACACCATAATAAAAAAACAGACACACCCGTACATGATTATATCACTTATTATTTCATGTGTTCCATCATGGGACCCGATATCTGAATACCCAATTTTTGTTTTTTCATTGATTTTCAAAGAATATAAACGAGATTCCAAACTAAAGATTTAGAATTTGGCCCGCCACATTTCAAAAGAGGGAGCTTCCTGTTGCAGCCAGAGTGACGCTACACATAGCCTAGCTACTGCCACTGCTATATATATCAAATATCTAAACGGATAGCACACTTCTCCCGGTTTAAAGGGATCTCCAATTCCTGTAAGCATTATATCCATCAGTATCTGCACTTTAACCCCTGTGGTCTCTGACAGAAAGGCCTCTATAGTTCTCCTCCATTGTTTTACATGCATACACCCGAAAAATATATGGATGATATCTGCTCTCTCCATCGCACACCGAAAACATCTCCCATCATTCAATCCTTCCAGTTTCATCATTTTAAGGGTGTGTGATTAGGGTTGAACAATGTCTTAAAATTTTGAGCTTTAAGGTTAGCTGGCAGCAAAATTTTCCCTGCAACGTCTATTGATTCCTGCATATACAAGCCATCTTGTTGTAACCGGGAACACCATTTTCTATCCTGCTTCTCCATGTCATCCTGCTGCATGTCCATCAATATACTATACAGTGCACGTATTTTAGCTCCCCGCCTGACTGCCTCAACGAGAAGGCAGATTTTCACCCTCCTCTGCTCTCGCTGCTTCAAAAAATTCTCTTGAATTTCAAATACTTAAAAAAAATAAACAAAATTTGCTGCTCAAATGTATCTGCTAACGTTTTAAATGACACAAATACTTCCTCCTGAAAGAAATTACCTAGTTGCCTAATTCCTTTTCCTCTCCATATATCCATTCTGAAATCCCAAAATATAGCCGGCAGCATTGAAGTATTTGTGGGAGTAGAACAACAGATCCCTGTTATTCCTGCCCTCTTTCTAAACAGCTTCCAAACTTTGTATACCGCGATTACCACCTTGAATCGTGTTCTTTTATAATAACTTAACTCCAAAAATGTAATTAAATAATTTCTCGGCTCTGCTCCCAACAACAACTGATAAATTGATGGTGTTTCTGCCAGTGTTTCCACTTCCGCACCTGTTAACATAACCCTCATATTTTGAAAAAGACAAACATAATAAAAAGCAAAGTTGGGCACAGCCCAGCCCCCACGATCCCTTGGTAGCATCATATACTTGAAGCCCCTCCTAGTTTTTCTTTGTCCCCACAAAAACCGGTCACCAATAGCTTGTATTTTTTGAAGTTGTATTCGGGTTAACTATAATGGTACTGCCCTGAAGTAATACATGAGCTTAGGTAGAATACACGTCTTAAGGACATTCCACCTTATCACTAACAAAAGATGCAGGCACTCCAATCGCTCCAACAACTGTTGAACCCCAGAAACTATACTTCCCCAGGTAGCTTCTATTAACTGCTCCATCCTGATTTTTATACCCAAGTATGTAGCCTCCGCCACAACCCGAGAATCCACCCCCCCCGCCCCCAATCCCTCTGTACACACAATCTGAGTTTTTACAAGTTTTCATTTATATCCAGACACTTCCCCAAATACTTGGGCAAGGCTTTCTATCTCTTCAACTGCTTGCACTGAATACTATGTTGCCCCAGCAATAACCTCTCCATACGCTAATACTCGAACTTGATATTGTCCACAGATCATAGAGCTACTCCTATTGCTATTATCAAGCATACACAAAACGGATTAATATATAATGCAAATAAAAACGGGGAGCAGGGGCATCCCTGCCTTGTTCCCCTGGTTATAAACACAGGCTCAGATTCTTTACCCATTACACATATCCTAGCTTTGGGGGATGTATACATCGTTTGAATAGCTCCGATATAAACTGGGCCAAATCCCATTTTATGTAAAGCAGCCCACAGAAAAGACCAGGAAACACAGTCAGATTCCTTATCAGCATTGAGGAACATCAACCCCAACATAGCTTGATGTACGCTAGCCTAGTCTATCAAGGGAACTACTCTAGTCATATGGTTGACCGTGCTCCTGGCAAGTATAAACCCATGCTGATGTATTGAAACCAAGGGCATAATCACCCTTGCTAGCCTAGTAGCTAAAATCTTCGCATTAATGGGCCTATAAGATCCTAGTAAGTCTAATGGTTTGTCTTTCTTTCTGAATACCACTATATTGGCCTCATCCCATGATGGCGGCAAATTCCCAGCCTGTGCCTCTTGCATGACCACCAACATATCTTCTTTGAGAAACTGAAACAGCATTTGATATATCTCCAGTGGTAATTTATCTGTCCCTGCTGCTTTTGCTCGAGCCAACAACCCCACTGCCTCCTCAAGTTCTTCCATGGTTATCAAGATATTGAGCGCTTTCTGCTCCTCTTGTCCTAATTTTAATACGTCTACTTTCTGTAGAAAAGCCATAATAGCTTGTTCACTCCTTTCATCATGGGAATATAATTCTTTATAAAATGTGTGGAAAACTTCCAGTATACCCTCCATAGTTTCTACCATATTCCCAGGCGAATCAACTAGTGCATTTATCTTCTCTAGAGATTGTTTAACCCACAACCGCTGTGCCAAGCACCACCCCTGTGGCTTCACCAATTTCATATCTTTCCTCTTTATATGTCTTATTTTGACAAGCAATATCCTTGATCCAAACCCCATTGATTTTAGCCGTGCAACTGGGTATCTTAGTTTGTATCCCGTTAACTTCAGCCCCCTTCCTAATTTCCTGGATAAGATCCTGTTCTGCCCTTCTAAGTTCATCCAAAAGTCCACACATCATATCCTGATATTGCTTCCCCTTACCCCATCCATAGCTAATTATCTCACCACGCAATCCAGCCTTCATGGCATCCCAGGTCATAGCCTTGGTGGCCGATCCAATGGTAACTTCTAAGAATTGTAGACACAAAGCTTTCATATGTTCTATAAAGAGATTATCCAATAAGAGCTTTCTATTAAATGCAAAGGCCTTACCCACTCTCTTTTGAACAACCACAGACAGCGTGATTATTAGCTTCTAACTCTACTTGTACATTTTGATTTTTAATTTTTCTCCCATCAGTTCTTGGCTGTTGGGTGGCCAGTCTGCTAATTTTCAATAAGAAAACAGGGAGAATTAATTGGAATTATAGGGCAATTTTAGGCCTTAGATGTACCCTATATGCCACGTTAGACAAGTTGTCCAGTTGGTCAGGAAAATAAATAGAATGTTTATGCAGCAAATAGTTGAAACTGAAATAAGTGAATCCAAAGGAAAGCCTGAAAGGGGTTCCCGTCCCTTTCTCTGGTTAGGTTGTGAAATAAATGCTCTAGTCAGGGAACATTATTTGAATTATACGCCTAAAAAATATTTCAGAGTAGTATTAAAAAGGAGGAGGAGCCGGTTGAAGGCTCGTTAATAAAGGAGGAAGAAGATATATTCTGGATAAAATTTAGGGAATCCGTTTTAAAAGACCAGACAAGGATTATTTGGTTTCTCAATACATAAGGTTGTGGAGCCAGAGTTAAATCCATCCCTGTCTCTATTGAAGAACTCAAATAGATCCGTTTTATCCATGTGGCAGATTGCTACACAACAAGTAGATATATGAAGCAAAGTCCACCCGTCCCTTTGGTGCCTTGTAGTGCAGCAACAAATTATGCAGTAATCTCATTATATAAGAGCTCTGAAATCGCTTTACTGATTATGGGCTCATACCATAGTAGTGTTTGAATACTTGCAATCCCCTTATGTTACTACGTTTCCGCAGATCTACATCCTGGGGCTGAAGGTAGTGGTAAGCAATAGTTCTAGGGTTAGAATGCTCTTTGAATCTGTGCAAACCTACTAATTTGCTTGTTTTAAGGGTTTTCAGAAACTATTCTCTAATAGTTTGACATGTACTCCTGACAATGGCAGACGTAAACCTTCTTTCAGAGTTTGTACATGTATGTGATTTTATGTTAACTTCTTTGGAGTTCCATATTCATAAATAAAATAAACTTGAAACTTGACAGGAGACTCCATGGATTGTGTGACACTTGAAGACCGTTCTGGTTTTTAGCTGACAGTACTTTGCGTTCTGGGGCTTGTAGTTTCCCTTTCTCTTTAAGTATGGGATAAAAAAAATCCTGTATGCAAAGTGCTGATAGCAAAAATCAGGGACTGGTTGAACATGTCATACCTTTAACAACAACAACAAATTATCTTTATTTCGGTTAATGAAAAACCCATAAAAGATACAGCCACACACGCCATGGTTAAGACATTCTGAGCTAAAAGGAGCATCCAAGAGGCTAATGGGCAATTGGAAGATAAAACATGGCTCTAGTTAACATAAGAAACCAGCGTAAGGAAAGGCTTGGGTGTTACAGTTTACAAATAGATCATGGTTGAGTTGTCTCTGGCAATTCAGGTGCGGCAATGGAGCCACAAGACTGCAGTGCTAGTGCATTGACAAATATTATATAAAACTGTTACCAAATGTATAACCCACATATAAAACATCAAAACATAATTGCCCCTTATCTCTTGGTAGTGCCCTTACTGTAGATCAACCAATGACAAGATTAAAATACATAAGATAATTGCCATAAAAACAACTATTTACAATGAAAAAATAATAACTTTAGAAAATAAACCTCACTTGTCTGGTCATTACAGTTTAAATTTTGTTAATCCGGGCCAGACAGCGGTGTTAACAGCGCCCTCCTTCTAATCGCCCAGAAGTGTCCTAGGAATTTTGCAGTTGCGCAGGCGAAGAGGTCTAGCATCTGACTTTAATATGCGCAAGGCGTTTTTGGAGTTTCGGTTACCTAATTGTCTGCAGACAGGAACTAACCATTTGCTCCTTGATTTGGCATAGGCTGTGCAGGCAAAGAAGAGATGGCCTATTGATTATTGTGTGCATGAACAGGAAGGACAGCCCTTAAGTTGAGATTTATTTATCAGCCAGGAGTTGGTAAACTGCTGTGCCTGAACTGTGTATACAATTTCCCTTTCGGCTGACACCTTGATGATATCAAAATAGCTATCCTTTTTTTATTTTAACATTTTTATTTTTATATATGCACTAATCAACAAGGAATAAAACCGTGCAATACAACATCACCCTCCCCCCCCCACCCTCCACCCTCTAATCTAAAAATATACATTTGCCTCAGGCAAGAAGATCCATCTGCCCTTTAACAATAATCAAATTTGTAGGCCCTCGCTTGCCTACAAAGAATTAAACTTTCAGACATAGTTCTGGCCTTAGTAAAAAAATACTTACAGTGGATGTACATAAAGGGCAGGGGCCATAAATCATTGTGGTACAACATCTCTAAGGTATATGTTCATTGATAATAAAGTGATCAATACCAATGTGCAAAATACGCAATCTAACGCAATCCAACAAGAGTAGTGTGAACGGAGAAGACATTTGCCAGGTAAGGTCGAACTACCAGCGTTTAAAGTGCAAAAAATACAATACATCATTCATAATTTTCCATAAAACATTCATTTATAGGATAAAACAATTCTGTAAAACAAGAAAATATAAAATGCAGCTCAACCAAGCTTGGTGAAGATTCGCTTCCATCCCTAAAATGTACTAGTGGTTTGTCTGATTGAGCCAACTTGAGAGAGGTTCCCAGATGACTAAACCACCCTTTTTGGTCAAGATACCTTTTTTTGCATAGATCACCATTTCGAGGTTGCAAGTAGCAACTAGTGGGTCCCACCACTGTGAAAATCTGGGGGGATTTGTGTCTATCCATGCCGATGTTATGCATAGCCTGTAAATTGTCATGGCAACAAATATTAGGACCCCACCGCTCTTCCTATCAACAGTGTCTTGTATAACCAGCAGGATGGTCGTGGGGGTTAGCAGAATATCCTGTGCTAAGACTGCCCTTAAAAAGTCTTGGATCTTGTTTAGCAATGGGCCAAGTTCTACACAATTGGCAAATATGTGAACAGAGTCTGCGCTAAATTCAGCACATCTAGGACAATACGTGCCTTTGCCAGTCCCCCATTTCGCAATTCTGCTAGGAGTAAAATATATAAAAAAATGCCAGTTTTGTAAAAGTGCCTGTAGCTTGGCAGATAACAAATTACTCTGAGCGGATTGCAAAGCTGGGTAAAAGACATTATTAGTAATGTCCAATATTTGTTGCCATTTGCTTGAAATTCTGGCCATGTTCTCAGGCATCAGTATGGAACAGATACACCCGATGTGAGGCGTAGTAGGCTTACATAGTCTGTCAATAAGATAGTTTTGGACGAACCCCATGGGCCGACCAGTCTTGTGTGCCGAAAACTCCCCGATGGCAAGATATTTGAATGCCTCGTTGTGGCTCAAATTGAATTGGGTCTTAAGATCGTCAAAAGTCCGATCCCTTTGGTCGAATACAAAGTCCCTAGTATAAGTATGCCAGAATTGAACCAATTTTGAAGATATGATCTCCTGAAAATGGCAGGCAAGGTAGCGTTGTTGTTGATAGGAGTGTAATGGTTCAATCTGCCTAATCCTAAGAGCTTACGGACGGCGGTAAAGACTTTGACGACTCCCATCAGGGTCTTAACTCTGACCCTCTTGTAATACCCGAATTCAATCTGACACCACAAGCACACCTAGGCCTCAGACCCGAGTAGTAGTTCAACAGGAGACAAGGGTCCTGTTAAAATTGAGGGTTGATCTTGCATCAATATGGGACAATTTTGCCAGACAGTGGCCCAGTAGTATAATCTTAAATTTGGGAACGCCCAGCCCCCTCTTACACGAGGAAGAGATAAAAGCTTAAACAATCTCCTTGGCTGAGAATATGCCCAAATACATTGAGAAAAGAGATGTTCAAATTTCTGCAGCATTAAGTTTGTGAATGTGAGGGGCATGGCTCTGAAAAAATAAAGAAGTTTAGGGAAAAGGATCATTTTAAGAACGTTACACCGGCCCACTATGGTCAGATGTAAATGATTGATCTGGTTAAGCGCTCTCTTTGTCTCTACCGCCAGAGGGTTCAGGTTTTCACTGACCATTAAGTCCGTATCAGCCACAATGTTCACTCCTAAGTATTTTGCCCCGACGACAATTCTGCCATGTGTCCATTTTAATTTTCTCCTTTATGATAATCTGAGTCTTTTCTTTATTTAATGCGTACCCAGAGATCACCCCAAATCCTTGAGCCTCTCACTCTATAGCTATAATAGCTTTTTTCGGGATCCAGGGTCACTAAGGCTAGATCATCTGCATAAGCCAAGATTTTAGTTTCTAGGCCGTATCTACTGACAGCCAGGATATCTGGATTGTATTCAAGCTTTTTTATGAAAGGATCTATGTACAAAGCGAAGAGTAGCACAGGGAACAGGGGCAGCCCTGCTGAGTCCCGCGTGAGATTTCAATCTGCTCAGTTAACTACCCGTTTATTGATATCCTGGCTGTGGGACTAAGGCATAAAGCTTTAATGCTTTAAAGCTTTAATCAAAAGAAAACCCCAAGTCACTAATATCATCTGATGAATTCTCCTCCTTTTTCCTGACAAAGTCACATCTTTAGGAAACAAACTTAGATCCACTACTTACTCTGAACCCTTTCCAGATCTACATCCTCCCTCTGTGCTGCCTCCTCAGGCTTCATCCAAAAAGCAAGCACACTGGACCGACTTTAAATTCTACGACAAACACTCCGTCTCAAAAATCCTCTCCACCTTAAACCCGAACAACCACTTTAATGACCTACTTCCCTCTAACTGCCTATCTGCCGCCTCCCAATCCATCATTCCGAGCTGGACTGCAATAATTAACACCTCCCTGCTTCATGGATCCATACCCGACACTCTAAAAGCTGGCCAAATCCTCCCCATTTAGAAAAAAACGTTGCTGGATCCGGCCTCCCCTGACAACGTTGGACCTATATCTAACATCCCACTCTTAGGTAAAGTTCTAGAGAAATGTGTGCAACAGCAGCCGAGCCAACACATCACCGTTTTCCACCTACTAGATTATTTCCAATCCGGTTTCAGGCCGGGGCACAGCATGGAAACCACCATTCTCCATATCGTGGATGATACCCTTTAAGCCCCTGACCAAGGCAAAACCTGTCTCCTAATCCTCCTGGATCTGTCCTCTGCCTTCGACACGGTCAACCATGAGAAACTACTCAAGCGCTAGGGATGTAGATATTTCTACACCCTCTCTGTCACTGATATGTCCCTCACTCAAATGCCCCTCCTGGGCTTTCACTGAGGTCTGTCTGCTCTGAATATACGGTAACAGCGTCATCTGTCTTTGGAGCACCTGGAAGCAGGAGTGATGATGCATAAGGCGTTCTAAAAAAATAAAACGCTTATCAGTAAGAACCACACTTTCTGTTCGTTTCATAGCTATCTCGCGTCCTTGGAAATGGGACACACAAATACTGGGGAACAGTAATTGCTCCATATTGTGTACATGACACCACAATTTATTACGTCTCACAGAGAATTAAAGGTGCTACTGACCTTCCCTGACAGACAAGAAAAGGCCTAGAGCTCCCAGGTGATTCTACTAATGTGCAAAGCCAGCGAGGTGGGAAAAGTCAACCCTATTGTGATATTGAGTGAATGGGCCAGGGTTACGTGGCCTACACGCTATTCCATACTCGAAGATCGAGATTTAAGCGTAGTATTAACTCCCACCCCTCAAAATTTCAGTTTATCTGGTACCATGTAGAAGACTGCCAATCTAGGTGCTATATAAAGGCATGATGTGATGTGAAGTGACAGCATGACAGAAGCACCTGGAAAGAGCTTCAAAGAAGCAAATGTTAAACACTGCGGCCAAGAGTTTGGTGGTACATGTATATATGGGGAAAACCTGTAAAAAGTGGCACATCAAGTAGTAAAATGTGGTGAAAGAGCAGACAGACGATAGGTCGAGGTTGGATGATTGATGAAACCGTTTTGGAAGGCAGTGCCCCCTACTTCTCCCTCTCCTTTATATTTGTGCACTCTCTCCATAAAGTAAAAAAATAAAATATTTATTTACTGTCAGTCGATTCTTTTACTGGAGTGTTAGCGTCATGGTCATGCCATTATCTCTGCTCCAGAGCTCTGCATACTCTGCAGTTAAAATTCATAGTAGGATATAACTCCAGTTCTGGTTCACCACTGACTCTATGTGTGTGATCTTAAACCAGCAGCACTATCACGTGAGAAGGTTGAGTTGAAACCTGAGTCCTCCCCTTTCGTCGCTTGCACCGTCCAATCATTGGTGTCTGCCCCTCCCCCATTGCCACCACCCCACCTGGAAAAAAAGCGCTGTGCTACGACTAGTGCTGGCTCGTTCATAGCCATGCTGTCTGCTGAGCTCGTCCCTAGGGTACAATAGGTCTCACATTTGCGAGAGATTAAGCTAATGGCAATGTAAATGACAATGCCATTTATTTACCTGTTTTCAAAACTAACACATAAATACAAATTTTGTCATTTACAATGCCAATAGCTCTAACTTTTCCAAAGGCGAAACCATTGCATTGTAAATGCTTGTTGGGAATGAACCCGTGCTGCCACTTGGAAACCAGATGTTCAATTTTGAAAGATATTCTGGACGCAAACATTTTGGAGTAGATTTTGGAATCTCCATTGATGAGTGTAATTGGGTGGTAGGAGCACATTTCTAAGGGTGATTTACCTTTTTGGGGGAAAATTATGATATTTGCTGTCGCCCATGATGCAGGTGGAGGAGCACTGTTAAAGATTAAGACTACTAGAGTTGTAAAGAAGTCTTTTATCTGTTGAGAAAAGATTTTATGAAATCCACCGGAATGCAGTCGGAGCCAGCTGCTTTTCCATACGGTAGATTTGATAGTGCCGCTGCTATCTCCTCCCATGAGGGAGGATCTTCTAGTTGATCGTGATCCTCTGTGCTAAGTTGCGCTAAAGGGACTGCGTCTAGGTAGTTATCAATCTCTTCCCACCTAGATTCCTGTGAGCCGGCGCCCTCTTCAGTGTTCAGGCCTTGATAAAACTCCTGAAAGGCCCATTGAATTTTATTCAGGTCACTAGTGGTTTCACCTGTAGACACCTGTATAGAGTATATCTCTTTGGTGGTAACCTGCTGCGTGGTTCTAATGGCGAGCTGATAGCCATTTAGCTAGCTACATTCATATATTTTTTAACGTGCGGCTGCCCATTTTGCAGCAGTTTTCTCAGCTAGTATCAGACCAATTTTAACTTTAAAAGCTACAGCTTCGAGTTGTGTTGCTTCGATTTCAGCCCTCATCTGAACAGCACCGATTTAGTTTCTCCTCTGCCTTTACCAACTTGTTCTGGAGCTCCAAGATCTGTGCTTTTTCTAGTTTATTTTTCCTTAGGGAGAACTATAAGGTCTCCCATCGAATGCACGCTTTCTGTGCATCCCGAACAACCATAACTGAGGCAGACCCAATGTTCTTTTCAAGAAGTTCCTGAATCCAGCTTTTCATATAAGTCTGGTATCCAGTATTGTACAAAAGCACGCTCTCAAAGCTCCAGGAAGAGACTTCTTTGCGGGACACCAAGCCCTTTATATCTAAAGTAAGCAGATTATGATCTGACCGATATCGCTGGCGATGCCGATATCACAATCACAGATCAGAGAAGGCGATACTAAAAAGTAATTTAGCCTTGCTAAAGAGAGGTGAGGGGCTGAATAATAAGTATAACCTGGCTGATTTGGTTTAAGATTAGCCCAAGCATCGATGAGCCCATGAGTATACATTAAGTTTCTTAAAGCCTGGTATACTATTGGCTTCCGGCCAGGGTACCTCCATTAGTTGTTCACTTCCCACTTGCTGGATAAATTGTTGTTAAAATCCCCACATATAACAACTGGGAGAGGCCGGTGGGCTCGTTCCCCGGAGATCCATTTATTTACTTCAGGATCATTAGCGGTACTCCCATATATGAAGCATAAGGTGAAGGAAAATTCATAAGTTAGCTACCATTCTGCAATGACCCATCTCTCGAGAGAGTCGGACTTAATGTGAGTGGGTTGTAACAAACTATTGCGTTGGGTCAAGATTCCTACACCTCTCACACACGCTCCCTGTGTTGTTGCCCCAATAAACTATATCCCAGTGGGGGGCGTGACCACGGCGGCGATCGGAATGGCTGCCTCTCCGTGAAGCTCCTCCATGCGGGCTCCTGACGGCGGCGGCTGAGATGTAAACCGCCACTCCTGCACCCCACATCCTTGCGGATCCGAACTCTGATGTCGCCCGACCATCTGGGTGACTTGGGAGATCGCAGAAGCGGCCTGCAGAGAGTGCACGGCGGAGGAGAAACGAGGCCTTAGGACCTCTGCGCCATCTTCTCTCACTGCGCCGGATCACTGGTGAGTGCCGCGCGGGGCCTGGTCGCCGGGCCTTCGCCCTCACAGGCGTCTCCTGCGGGGTTTCGTGCGCGCTGCCCGTCCGCTTCGGGCTCCTGGGTGGGGGCTGCTGGTTCCTGGTACAGTCACGGCCCTTGGGCCTGGGGGTGCCGGGACCGGGGCCTCGATTTGCGGGCCCATGCCAGATGTTTGGCGGCGGGCGGGGACACTCACGGCGGGGGTGTGCGAGCTCGGCGGCTGAGTGGGCGCCGCTATGTGATCTTCGGCGGCCCGCCTCATAAGCACTCGTGGGGCTCTTAAACCCCTCCATTCCTCCTGCTCTCGGTGACGGGAGATGGCCGCTCCCCACCCCACTACATACTGAGGGTGCATTCTGTACCTTGAACCGGACATTGAGCTCTGCTGAGGCTGACCTGGTCCTCATTCACCTGGACCGACCCAACTTGGTCGCTGGGACTCTACTGTTGGTGGAACTTACTGGAACTTTCTGGAGCTTGGTGATATTCTACCGCTCTCTCCTATTGCCGAATTATCCACGCCACCTATCCCGCTTCAGCTACGCCCTCCGGGCTACAGTGGAGATGGGGAAAAGAGATCCTAACCAGAGGAAACTTAGCTTCGACAAGACTCCCCTTCTCGCCACGGACCCCCCGCCTGGTTTGGCGGCCGGGGCCTCCAGCTCTACTGACTTGGGAGATGCGGCGGCTATGGTCGCCACCATGATGGGTGAAATGCGCGCAGGCTTCAAGGCACTTGACACCCGCTTCGACAGTCTGGAGCAAAAACTAGCGGATATGGGATCCAAGGTTCAGGCCCATGACAGAAGGCTCGATTTGGCCGAATCACGAATATCAGACATTGAAGATGGCGTATCGAAATCGCTTAAGAGACTGGAGCGTGTTGAAAAAATACTCAGACGTGGCCATAAAGAACGAAGATTTGGAAGCGCGCATTAGGCGCAATAACATCCGTATCCTTGGCGTGGCGGAAACAACGGCCACGGGTCGGTTTGACATTTTTGTCGAAACTCTTTTGATCGAGCTCTTTGGCAGAGACACCTTCACTGCAGGCTTTGTGGTTGAACGCGCACATCGGTCTCTGGGGTCTAAACCTCGCCCAGGCCAACTACCACGACCCATTATCGCCAGGATCATGAACTTCCGCGACCGTGACGCAGTGCTGCGTGCGGCACGCGAGGCTGGAGAAATACAGTGGCAGGGCAGCAAGCTGTCCTTCTGCCCCGATTTCACACTGATGGTCCAGGAGGCACGTCGCAAATATAACGGAGTTAAATCCACCCTCTGGAACTTAGGCCTGAAATATGGTATGCTGTACCCTGCTAGGTTGAAGGTGGATGTGAACGGCAGATTTCGCATTTTTGACTCTCCCGCGGAAGCGCAAGATTTCTGCCATGACTACAAGAAAAAGGGCTCATCGGCAGCTGCCAGTTCTCCACTGAACACTCCACCGCGTAACGATACACAATCCAGAGCTGACCTTTTTGCTGAAACTGGCCAGGGCTGACCGCTCGGCGTAGAATACTGTTGCACCCTTCTCGAAATACTGTTATCAGGATGTGGACTTTCCAACGTTTAATGTCTGGTCTCCGATTCGGTGGCCGCTTGTTGGGATGCCAGCCTGGTGTGGCGTTGCCACCCCTATGGCGCGGGCCCTGTTTCTATTTTCTGGGGCTTTAACACATTTTAATTTGCAGTTATACTATTTCTTTGAATGGTTATTAACTTTTGTAATCTGCACTGTTGTTCAGCAATGGTCCGGGGTCTGCCTCTCGTGGGATTCTGGGAGGCTGGGAGGTGGGTGGGGGATGGGATTTGTTTTGTTTCAGTGGTCATGTATGTTAGAACTTAGCTGCGGGTATCGGTTGAGCAAACTGTCGTATGCACACTTGTTGCAGAATATCTTGACAATGGAGGTATGGCCAGGATAGGTCTACAGACTGGTCCTTCCAGACTGACTTTGATGTCTTGGAACGTTCGAGGCTTAAACACCACTAGGAAACGCAAGCAGGTGCTGGCTTATGCGGCGCGACATGGGGTGGATGTCCTCTTTCTGCAAGAGACTCATTTGGTGCAGCCGGACGTGGCATCGGTGGCCAGAGGGTGGGGGTCGCAAAAAGTATTTTCCTGCTATAGTAGGTATGCCAGAGGCGCAGCGATTCTTGTGCACAAACGTGTCCCGTTTTTAGTGACCGGCAGCAAAACTGATGAGGAGGGCAGATATGCGCTTATTATGGGTGTGCTATTCGGATACAAGATCGCACTGGTTCGAGTGTACAGCCCCAATGTGGATTCCCCTGCTTTTTTCCAGGACCTGCAGTTGCCACTGCTTCACTCCGACATTGATTTGCTGGTTCTGGGGGGAGACTTTAACATATTGATGAACCCTGCTAGGGACAGCACTTCGCCCTCTCCTGACTGCAAACCAAAGTCCCGTGCAGTGCTAGCAGAAATCTGCTCCCACTTCTCCTTAGTGGACATTGAGGCTAGACTGCACCACCACACACCCGATTACACGCATCACTCTGGCTTCCACAACACTAGCACTAGCATTGACTATTGGCTCCTCTCCCCAGGTATTGCGGGTTGGGTGGATGGCCTTTCCACGTTACCTCGCACCTTTTCAGACCACTCTCCCATTGTTTTGACTCTAGCGATCCCCAGATAGGGGGGTTACGAAAGACCGTGGCGATTTCCTGGTAGGGCTCTACTAGACCCGACTTTTCAAAGAGGACATCCGTACCACTATCGACGACTACTTCGACATAAACACAGGCTCTGTCACCTCCTGGTCCACCCTATGGGAAGGTTTCAAAGCCACATTACGTGGGGTTTGCATCACCAAGAGAGTGGGGTCCCTGCGCGAGATTCGCTCCACCTTGACCCGCATTGAAACAGATATCACTAAGATCGAAAAGGAGATCCTTGAGGATCCTTTGGTGGACCGTGAGGCTAAACGCCTTGAGCTACTTCTAGAATTTCGGGACACAGCTGATAGAGAGGTGAAGTTTATGGGGAAATACTACACTGCGCGGCAATACGGCGAGGGTGACAGGCCAGGCAAACTATTAGCGCAAATGCTTCGTCCACCGCACCAAGCGGCTTACATTACAGAGGTGATTGACGCCCAGGGTACACGACAGCATTCCACTCCCGATATATCCAACACCTTTCTATCATATTATAAAACCCTTTATACTTCCACACTCACTGGGGAGCACCGCCACCCGGGTCCGTACTTGAATGAAATCGCCATGGTATACCTAGAGAAAAACATGCAGGACTTTTTGGCCATGCCCATTACACCGGATTTTATAATTGAGGCAATTGACTCCTTGCGGAGCTCTTCTGCTCCCGGCCTTGACGGCTACACAGCCGACTTCCAGACTTTCTGTGCGGCCTTCGACCAGAGTGACCCCAATCACCATTGTCAGGTTTTGTTCAGTTTCCTCATGCCCCCTTGCAGTTTCTTGGCAGCACCCTTAGCTAGCCGGCTGTCTAATCGTACTTCTTCCTTGAACTGTTTGATTGAAACCAGTATAGACGTTAAAGAGGGTTCTTATAAAGGTTCCGATGTGGCTCTTGCATTCTCAAGATTTAAGGTTTTGTCCGGTTTCTCACCAAAGGAGAAGGTAAGCTGAGAATCAGAGTAGCCCTATTTTAGCTGACTGTGCCTCTTTGGCTTACTACGCACACTCTACAGTCGTTGAGCAGTTCCAGTTTCTTTAAGGGAATTGCTATCATTGTTAACAGATAGCTCACCATCACTTGAGCTGGATGAGCAATCTTCAACAACGAAATCAGAACCATCCGGCACCGAAAAAAAGTGTTCACCAGTAGATTCAGGGAATTGTGGACCCTGAGACTCCGGGATGTTGTTAGCTTCACGGTCGGGGGTTACAAATCCAATCGTTTTCGATTCTAGCTTGCCAGGAGCAGTCACCTGGTGCCAAAGAAACTGTTGCGTTGGTATTCCCATCAATGGAGACCAGGGGGGGGAGCTACAGGCTCAATTGCATCTGTAGAGAAAACAGATCCCTCAGTTCCTGGCACTTGACCACTGGGCACTGCTGCCTGTGCAGGCGCCTGATTTTCCAATAATAGCACAGCCTGCTGTTACGAGTTCAGTTGTCCCAGTTTATCAGATACTGGTGCGCGATCTTCACCCTCTCCCTCGGGTATTGGTGTAAATTCCCCTTAGGAGCCGGGAGTCTTGTAGTAGGGAACAGTTTGGCAGTCGAGGGTTGGGAGCTCGTACCCTCTTTAGAAGCTCGTCCCCCAGCAATCTTTTTACTCCCGGCCTCCCGTTTACCTTTCGGGACGGTGTCCAGGGCCAGCTCCTCCACAACACAAAGACCGGCACTGACAGGAGTAGCTTTTGCCTTTGTCCCTCTTGCTTCTCGGGACGACATGCTCTGACCAAAACAAAGTTGGTCTTCTACAAGGGCCCGCGCAGCTTCCTTTAAAGATGTGGAGCAGAGCAGAAGAGCGGCAGCTGACCAAAACGCGAAAATATCCCAAACTTTTTTTTCAGCGCTGAAACAGTCCGAAAAATGCCGGCAGCATTACCGGCACTGATGGGACTTAGAGAGCGACAGCGGACTTCCCTGGGCAAAGCCAGAGCCTTGTGAAGTTGCGGACTTGATCCAGGCAGCATAGCTGATGGCCGAGTTTCTCTCATGGCATGGGCGGTGGTGTAGCTGAAAGTTACACAGGCACCATCTTGCTCCGCAAGTTCAAGTTCCAATACAAACTGAAAAGTTGCTGTAGGCAGCATCAAAATAGCTTTCTAATTGGCAATTAGTTTTCAAGTCAATTAAAGCATCTGTTAGGCTGCCATGTTGACTTTTAAAGAAAATTGTTCTGATCAACCCATTCTCTGTACAATAGCTTTACTTGGCCTCTAGAATAGGAAGGTGAGTGACCAGTGACCTGTTTTGGGAAGCTGATGCTTGACCAAAGAATATCTACATGATTAATCCACCCAATCGTTTTGGTAGTATCCAAAGCAGAACCTCACTAAAGGCTGCAGCATATGGTGCCAGATCGGGGGAGGTAACCAATCTGTACCAAATCAGCAGTGGGCAAAGCCTCGCAAGATTGTTAATAGACTTAATGCCCAGATCAAGTTTAAGAGGGAGAAGAGTGCTTTGGGGAAGGGATACCATGTTCCTAAGGAACTTGTTTTCCACTGCTGAGAGACTGTTTGCATTTACTGTGCCCCACAATTCTGCCCCATAAAGAGCACCGCTCACAGCCTTACAGCTGTACAAGTTAAGAGCAAATGCTACTGGCTTGGTATATGATAGGCAATGCTTCCGCCTCAGAGCCCCAGTTAGCTGGGAGAATTTCAAAGATGCCTTCTCAAGATGGTTCTTCCAAGCCACTCCTTCAGACATCTTGATATCTAAATAATCAAATGAGCTGACCCTCTCGAGCGGAACATTATCCAGAAACAGATTTCCCTTAAATGATTTGTGAGGGTTCAGTATAATTAGGTTGGTTTTTTTATGGTGTTTTTGACCAAGTCCCCCTCGTCACAAAAAGCCTTAAATTGATTCAATAATTTTTGGAGGCCCATGCAGGTTTTAGGAACTAAGAGGGTATCCTCTGGGAATAATAATGTGGAAATTGTATGGTTCGCCAAAGACTGGGCATCAGCTGTAATGGAGCACAAGAGATCAGGTACTTGGTTAACCTACAGGGAGAAGAGGGTTGGGGTTAAAACACATCCCTGGTGAAACCCCGCTGGATCATAAAAGGCTCAGTGGTTTGTCCCTGGTTTCAACATCTCATACGGGCAAAATGTACTTCGTGTAACCCGATTAGAAGTTCCAGGATTGCCAGGGCCATTCCCATATACCTGAGTACCCGCCAAAGTAAATTCCTGGGCACAAGGTCGAAGGCTGTTTTTAAATCAATAAAGGCAAGGTATAAACTAACCTTCCCCTAACACAACTACCTTCCAGTACAGCATAGCAAGACTAAATACTTGATCGATAGTGCTGGTCTTCCGTCGAATATCTGCTTGGAGTGGCAAGAAGATGTCATTCTCATCTATCCACTCCTGAATCTTAGCTAGGAGAGAACGGCAGAAGACCTTTTGGGCACAATCGATCAGGCTGATCGGACGGTAGTTGTAGGGCTTCCACCTATTCCCTTTATTAAAAATGGGATATACTTCTGGCCCTTTCCATGGTCTGGTATCCTCACCCCGCCAGCTATGTCATTGGCCAATATCGTAAAATATGTTGCCAGTGGTGCCCGTCTGCGTGGAAGTGGTTGCCAGGGATCCAATCGGGCCTGGGGCTTTCACAGGTATAACTGCATCCAAAGAAGACAGTATTTCCCCTCTAGTAATTGAGAGGTTACATACTGGGTGACCTCAGTCATATGGCATCTAGGGTGTGTCATGAGTGTTGATAATAGAGTACAGATCACTAAACTGGTTATGCCACTCTACAGCTGGGATGTTGTTGGCCAAAGGAGGCGATCTTTCAAAATTGCCTTTGGACAAAATGGACCAAAACATCCTGCTACCTGGATGCAGAATGGCCTCCCCAAGATCTTCCCATTCCCTTTCGCCCCATTCTCTCTTGGCTTTAGCTTGTGCCTGTTTATATTTCTTCCTGGCTTCACATATCCTGGGTGCATCCCTGTTTCTGAGGGCTCCAGACAGACTCCCTCTCAACACCCTACACTCCTTGAACCACAAATGTGTTCCCAAAGATCTCCACTGCTTTGGCCTAGTCTTATGATCCTAAACATAAATAGATCTGGCCAGATGGTCAAAGAAATCCCTATGGAGGATGATAAAACTAATCTGTGTGGTTGTGTCATCGGTTGCTATTGACAGTCTCCAAATGCTTTTCTAAATCACTTTTGATTAATTTGATCTTAGGTTCATCTGCCATAATTGTGGGCCATTTGAGCCAGCGCTTATCATTTGTAGGGGTTTCCTCCTTAGTGTTCAATGGGATATGCAACATTAAGGCATGACTTTTTTACTTCTAGATTTTTACTCCTTACCTCTGCCCAACATACTACCCTGGCCCTGACGAAGGTGTAGCCTCATTGGCTTTCCACCGAAACGCGCGTCGGCACGTTGTCCCAGGAATACGGCAACCCTTTCCAAGTACATCAGGACCCGTATTAATACCATCTTCCTGGATGAAAAACCCCCCCCGCGTTAGACAACTAAAATTAAGATCCACTGTTGTCTGCACCAGGACTAGAGAAATGGATAAATGAGAGTTGAATGTTTCCACCGTAGTTAGGAAAATCCCTGTGTGAATGAGTGTGGTAGTTTGTATGAAGTGTGGGCAGATCTTAATTCGGAAAAGAAATTTTTTCTTTGTGTCTCTTGAACAATCAGTGAATATATAAATTTTTACATGTATGTCATTTGGATATATCTAAAAAGAGAAAAATAATAAAAAACTATGTATTTTTTCACAACATGTGGTTGTATCTGTTTGGAATGACCTAATTTTGTTCTGTGCAGCCTCAGCCGCTGGGTTAATCACCCCCTTTCTTTATCAAGGTAGGATCCTCTAGCTGGGACCTCTATAGATCAGTGGCAGGGTACCTTCTATTGTTCTCTATACAGTGGCTTTCTCCCCCCTTGGCCTGCCTACATATCTCTAAGAAACCCTACGGGGAGCCCCCTTCTATTGTTGTTGTAGACTCCCTCTCAACACCCTACACTCCTTGAACCACAAATGTGTTCCCAAAGATCTCCACTGCTTTGGCCTAGTCTTATGATCCTAAACATAAATAGATCTGGCCAGATGGTCAAAGAAATCCCTATGGAGGATGATAAAACTAATCTGTGTGGTTGTGTCATCGGTTGCTATTGACAGTCTCCAAATGCTTTTCTAAATCACTTTTGATTAATTTGATCTTAGGTTCATCTGCCATAATTGTGGGCCATTTGAGCCAGCGCTTATCATTTGTAGGGGTTTCCTCCTTAGTGTTCAATGGGATATGAGGGTCCCTCCCATTTTTGCCCCATAGATGTTCGACAGTCAGGCTAAGGGGATTATGGTCACTGTCACAGAACAGGACAATGACCATATCGCGTAAGACATACACCAACAGCTACAATATCGATATTTAAATACATATCAACTCATTAAGAATGTGTGAACCAACAGCCCAGAACACTTACTTTTCCTAGAGAGCGATCCCCGCTTCTCAGGGGTGAGAAGGAGAATAGAGGAAAATACCCGAACAAAGGCCATTTCAAGATAATGTTTCCCTGGGCTAACACAAAAAAACACCTCTCCACTTCCCCTTATTTTCTGTCTCATCTTGTCCCTCCATCCTCTTGTGTGTTAACCACCTTTTGGCTTAATTTCTCCTTAATCTCCCTTGGAGCCTTCTTGGTCATTTATCCTCCTCCTCATATTCACCCTTTACTTAACATAACCTCTCTTCGCACCATCCTCTTCCAAACTCTCATCTCGCTTAATCAGTTAACCCTCTGCTCGCTGCCTCCCTCTCGCAATCACCTTTCTCTAATATATCTGTTTAAATACCCTACTCGATTCTTACAACTTTTTCTCTCATGCCCTCCAGCCGGACTTTTTCATTTTCTTCTTTCAGCTTCATCTCGTTAACACCCCTTTCCTGCCGACCCCTCTTATCTACGTTCCTTCTTTAGCATACTTTATCACCATAGTCTGTCACTAAAACTGTTCTATCCTTCATCCTCCATACTAACACCCACTTTACGTTACTCTTCCCTTGCTTAACCTTATCATACACCCTAGTCCAATGGTTCTCAACCTTTTGATTTTTGGGGACCCCCAATTAATCATTACTGAACCCAGGGACCACCCTCGAATCATTGTTACCCCCATGATTCAGGATTGCTAGCAGAGGGCCCCAGCCTAAGCATAGTCGAATATTTGAACCGGAAACCAATACACACAAAAACATTCAAATACATAAATGATACATTTTATTTATTTTGCAAACACGTATAAAGAAAAAAATCAATTTTAATATGAAGGTTGGAGCTTTTGTAAATTCAATTGAGGCCACCCATCATCCATACTATATCCTGCTTGATGCACTTGCACTGTCACCAACAATCAATCTGAGGATACTAATTTAATTTTTGGTCTCTAATTTCAAATTCGTTCACATTTACAGTACAGTTTAAATTTTCTATTGTACATTTAGTGTCTTTATTTATATGCACTTTTGTATTCAGTTAATAATATTTAATGTTCTAAGTACTTGTGTACCCCCTGAGGAGGCTTTGCAGACCACTAGGGGTCCATCGGACTCTAATCTGTCTCACATCTCCTGATTCTCAGATACTTTTCTCTCTACTCCACACACAAACATGGCAGTTGTGGCTGATTCTCAAGCTGCCAGTCAGTTCTCGTGTAGACCGATCAGCCTTTTCATAGTTGCATTGGTGAACAAGCTGTGTTCTACAGTGCAGTCGTAATTATTAGAGGATCTGCTGATGCATGAAGTGGAAATATTATTCAGGCATCTAGACTTAACTCAATGCGTTTATGATTTAAAAATCTGCAGGACTCCTATTGGTTCCTCGGGGGTGCCTTTTATGGATACGTTTCTTGGAATTACAGACCGATCAGGTCGTTTGGAGCAACCAAATCACCTCTTAAGTAACTGCTCCAGTGAGACACCCCCTGTCAGTCTCTGAAGATGTATCTAATGCGAACACACACACTGCGACCCCAGCCTTGGTATTCACCTGTTAAATTTGTTGAGATCCACCACTGGCTGGAAGTACGTGTGTAAGTGGTGGAAAGTAAAAGCAAAAAGTGTGTGAGTTTGTGAACGTGAGAATGAAAAGTGGTGAGTGTGTGAAATTGAATGTTTCAGTGTATGAAGTGGGCATTTAAGTATGTGATGGGCGACTGTGATTGAGCCACGTGTGTGTGAAAGTGGGGAATGTATTTAGACTTTTTGTGAGTGCATAGTCTATTTGTTAACAGTTGGTCGCCTTCATTCCCAGAGCAGTGACGTTGCAGTCCCTATGTATCCATGAAAAATAATTACACCCTTAGGAAATAGGATATTTTCAGCAGCAGTTTAGATTACAGAAACCTTGGAGAATGAGTGCAGGGAGTGCATTTTAATTTCCTGACAGAAAATATTGAATTGGCTGTTGAATTTTGTCTTCTCAATTCCTTTAAGAATATATCAGCTTTGTGAAAAAATGATGTAGCAAGTTTACCTTTGCAGTGACACGTATTATTTAAAAGGGGTACTCCTTAAGGCCAACCGCAGTTTTATAAATCGGTTAAATAGCAAGTGTCAAGGGTTTGCAGCCGAAAGTGGGCAGATTGGCAAAAACAGTCTGAATTTATACATTTATTTGTTGAAACTTTGCCCCAAATAATTTGATAACCAAATAAATTTGATAGCAACTCTGTTCTGGCTTACTTCATTGATAACGGGCTGCATTTCAGTAGATCACCTGCTACAGACATCTTCGTGTGTCGGGCATCTTTTGGGATACAGTGGTGGTTTAATAAATCTGGTGGTTTATGCCTTAGTGGAAAGATCTATGTGCATTCTAGTCCAAGGTTCAACTCAACATATACCTGAATTTAGGGATAGTGTGCCTCTTGGTTAACGCATAGCATGCAACATGGTGTTCACAGATTATTATTTTTTTATGTAGGTAGCTCAGTTGGATACTTTTTTGTTGCAGAGGTAATTGAGTTACCGGCAGCTCACAAGTTAAAATCCTTGACATACAGTTTATTGACCTAAATCATTGAGTTGCATGCAAACTAAGACATATATTTAGAACCTTACTGTTTTTCCTCAGTCTTTTGTTATTTTAAGGTTGCTAAAAGGGTTACTTTGGGAAGTGTTAACATCAGTTAGTAAGTGCTATGCAAACGGCTCAGTGCAATAACCATTAGAATCTGGCTCAGATTACATGCATTTAAAGCGTGGGAAGGTCAGAAAGCTGTCCCTGCTCTTTTTCCCCACACTCAGCACCACCTTTGCTCCCCACCCCCTAAAAAATCCACCCCAGTCAATCCTTCTTTAGGTGAGTACCTGCGCGTATTTTTTTCATTTAAAGTACTAAGCATACCCTAGCTGCAGCCTTAATCTTTCTCATGAACTGTTGGGAGGCTGCTGGATGTGTTTTTGATTTTCTTAGTGCCAGTGCCAAGCTGTCAAAGGACTTCTTGTTAGATCTCGGTACTATCCGGTTCGTCAGAACCGGAAGTAGCGAGATCTTATGTCTCTTAGAGGGGCTCTTCATCCCGCCTCTAATTTTGGCTCTCTCCCATTGGCTGGCTTCCTAAATGGAGGCCAGCCATTGGAGGAGAGAGCCGTCACTCCAAATAGGCTCCGTCCTTTTCGGATTTGGAGGTGTGTTCGGTGTTCTTCTTTCCACTTTTTAGCCACGCCCACCGAACACGCCGCCAAATCCGAAAAGACGGAGCTTGCCGGCCGCCATTCAATGAAGGTGAGCCTCGCGCCATTTTGTTTCTTTGTCCTCTTGCCCGCAGCTCTCCTCCGTCCCGCTTCCCCCTCCCTCCGCCCGCAGCTCTCCTCTGTCCGGGTCCCTCCCTCCGCCCGCAGACCGAGTCATACTTTTGTTTATTTAGCTGGCATCATGACACAATTGCCAAGCTAGCCTTGCCAGAAGTCGAAAGGTTTGGCCGTTGTTAAGTAAAACAGCGGTTGGCTTTTCGCCGCTGTCCGTGTATGTTTCCCGCCCCCCTGTTTGTTTCCCGCCCCCTTCCCGCCCCGCTGTCTGTGTATGTTTCCCGCCACCCCGCCCCCCTCCCGCCCGCTGTCCGTGTATGTTTCCAGCCCCGCTGTCCGTGTATGTTTCCCGCCACCCCGCCCCCTCCCGCCCCACTGTCCGTGTATGTTTCCCGCCCCCCTCCCGATGTCCGCTGAGCGGCCGTGGTAGGACGCAGAGCCGTGCCTCGGGTTGCTGAGGCATGGGAGGGCTGGCAGCCCTGATACAGGCAGCCAGAGGGGGGACGTGCGAGATGTCACGCGGCGTCACCGCTGCAGTAGTGTGGGACCCATCTGCTGGTGCACTGTGGGGGTCATTTGTGACTTGAGCGCAATAAATTGTGTCTATGGGCGAGGCCGGTTCTCCACCCCCCCCTTCCTGATTGCTTCCGTGGGTCGCATTGCGACCCCGTACGAATGCCCGCAACTTTAAACACAGTCTGAGTCCGCTACTTGGCGTTGCTGATAGTGTGAGCGGGCGATAATTGTGTTTTTATTGATCGACTGAGTGGTCTGCTTACTCGATTCCAGGTAGAACCCCTAGCCTGTAATTAGCATCATTAATCCTGGCACTCATCCACGTTTTGAGCCGATAGGGGGCGCTAAACCTCCCGCGGTGTGGGCGGGGGGTGACTTGTAACCATTGTGTGTAGACTCTTGCAGGTACCGCCCATCCCGCACCTGGAGCAGCTGCAGTCCAGTGAACCCGCTTCAGCTGTCGCAGCCTTGGTCTTCCACTGTCGGACCCTCACGGATCTTCATTATCACCTTGGCCCCACTTCCCCGCTTTGCCCATCTCCTTGTGGTTTGTTTCGTTTTACCATTAAAATGGTTTAACCTATACGGGGATGCCAGTTACGGTTGCAGGGGCTAGTGACCTCACGGACCTTTGCTGGCACCAGAAAACAGACACTAGCCGAGGCTGCCCGCCAATCACGGCTGCCCTACTTTGGCGCTGAGTGATTCTGCGCTTTTTCACTTACCACTTTCGTCTTCTGTCCCATTCTCTGCCGATAGCTGAACACAGATAGACGGACTACATGTAAACACATCCACATAAAAGAACTTACTTTAGTACTCTCTGCCCTCTACAACCGCAGAAAAATGTAAATGTATTGTTTTCTGGATTCCCATGAGTGGGCAAAGGGAAACCCTGAGACTATGACGTGCGCACGTGAAGAGAAACCAGGGTACGAGTTGCGAGTGAGTGATGCTGGGAGAGATACGGGCGGTAAATGCGGAGTCGGCAGGGATAAAGTCGGAGGCCCTGTGGATTTTGTACAACACAGTGGGCTCATGCCTGTTTTACTGTGCCTGCACGGTACCTTTGTGGGGCGAGATTTCAACACTCCACAGATTTAAACGAGGTTTTTGCTTTTAGGTGTCCAGTTAGTGTCACTCTGTAAAACCTTTACTTCCTTTCAACGTCCCCCCCCCCTAATTTGGGCATGAGTGGGCTTGTGGTGCCTAATTTGCTTCCATAGGTACGTGTCTGGGTCTGCCCTACAGGAGCAGGATGCAGTGCTAGGCGCCATTAAAGTCAAGTAAACTGTGGGGGTTATTGGGGGTCCTTTTCCCCCTTTCTTTGGGGGAGGGTGATGAAATTGGTGTTTATAGGCGGTTTATAGGTTACAGCAGGTAGAAAAGTGGACCGGCCTGCCGGTTGCTTTTCTGTCTTCACTTTCTGTTCATAAATGACAATTATAGTAAAGGTTGAAGACCCCTGTCGGGGTTTGCTAGGGCGCTTGGGGGGGGGGGGCTCCTTTCTACACAAAGAGCACGAAATTGTGGGGGGGTTATGCATTCATTTGTCATTGGCAGGCTCAGTAGTGTGTTTGGTGTTAGAGGAATGTATGTTTACTAGTACTCAAGACGTGGAATCGGTGGCTAGTAAAAGATCGTACTGGAGAAGGTGAAAGGGAGTCATCTGATAACCTGGCGAAACACTTCTCTTTGGGCCAGACGACCTAAAGTCTTTTATCGGCTGAGTGCTGTCATAAAGATTCTTCACAGTCTCAATGCAAACACTTAAATCATACTCAGGCCAAATGTTATGTCTGTCTTCGTACACAGTAAAACTTTCGGTCCTCGTGGTACACTCGTTTGTCTAGCCTGAAGAAACCAATACAGTTTACTTTATACTATACACTTTTCCATACATTGATTACATATTTGAGAACGCAAAGATTTGTAAGCTGGTTTGCTGACTTGGTGTTTCGAAGATATGCAGCCACCAGCATGCTTCATTCACCATTTCTCATTTCTTACAACTGCTTATTCGTGTGTCAAGGTTAATCATTGCATTCTGTACACACCGACACATGCCTTTAACACCAAATGTGGTAAGTCGGTATAGGTTATAACCCAGAAAACTTTTAAAAAACAATAAAACACGATCTGAACAACATTTGTACACACTTTATAAAAACATATTTGTCATTGATCAATAAAACAGCATCTGATTGTGCTGGGAGATATCAGATAATTTGACATGGCGAACACCAAAGTTTTTAAAATGTATTTTTTTTTCTACATCCAGTCCCAACCTCAGGTTCTGGATGCCTAGGGCTCTCCACAGTAGTCGGAGCCATTTTGACATCTGGAAGGCATAAATTGGACAAAGGGACAAGAGGTGTGTCTCGTTTTCAACCCAGTTTGGGCAAATGTACCCATATTTCTGTGACTAGACAAAGCACCCTGCTTAAAAGTAAAACATTTGAAATGTAAAATGCCATCCCTGAACTTAAAATACAGAACCTTAGTCAGCACTGGTTCCATCTTAACAAACATAACCCTCTAGTTTTTTGGGTATACAGTTGTAAGTCAGGAAAAATTCCAGGTGTAGTATTGTAGAATATCTCCTGGAACCATAATTTGCATGCACATGTGACTTCATGTGCTGTGTTAGTGGTAATGGACTGAGGGAAGGACAAAAAAATGTAACAAACCACCAAGATTCCAACGTGCTGTGTGCTGGTGAGTGCTGTGTGCTGGTGAGTGCTGTGTGCTGCAGAGTGCTGTGTGCTGCAGAGTGCTGTGTGCTGCAGAGTGCTGTGTGCTGCAGAGTGCTGTGTGCTGCAGAGTGCTGTTGAGTGCAGAGTGCTGTTGAGTGCAGAGTGCTGTTGAGTGCAGAGTGCTGTTGAGTGCAGAGTGCTGTTGAGTGCAGAGTGCTGTTGAGTGCAGAGTGCTGTTGAGTGTGTCTGTGTGAGGGTGGCTCTGTGTAGGGTGTAGGTATTGGCATTGTAAATGACAATGCCATTTATTTAACGATTAAGCTATTGGCAATGTAAATGACAATGCCATTGATGATTTAAAAAAAAATGTCATGAGCAATGCCAATAGCTCTACCTTTAATGATGCTGAGACCATTGCATTGTAAATGCTTGTTTTTCCTTCGTCACTCGCCCTTTCACCAGTTGTTTCCGCAGCTCTCCACAGAAAGATCGAGGTAAATAAAAGAGCCAAAAACGCATGCGTGTGCAACCAAGTAGTCTCGATCTGGGCCACACTGCATGGGAACCAGGGCTGCATGGTGGCATCACTTGGCCTTGTAGTGCAGGTTTGTCCATCAGCTGCAATCCATTTCCTCTTCGAAAGCTCCCGAAGACCCTTTTTTTTTTTGGTGTAAGACTTTTATTTCACATTGTCACAACGTTAATATACATTTACATCGCCTACAACCTGATGAGGCCGGCTCAACATTCTGTTGTTGTCATGAATTATAACGCTACTCATACACGGCCCATCAGCCGACAACCGTAGGTCCGGCGGCGTGCTCATGTCAAAGTTATCAAGTGTGTAATGCGACAATGCGGTACACTGGTATAGTGGCGTTTATGGTCTTACTTTTTGTACATTATATTTGCTACCTCCTTAACTTAGAGGAACAAGTCAACACAACCCCTAACAAACTTAAAGCACTGCATCACAGCATTCTCCCCCCTCCATCACTTCGCCGAGTTCTCCCCCTTACCAACATGAGGACAGTGTCAAGGCAGCTCCGCTTGTGTGTCTCAGTCTGCAGCAATCGTTACCAAGTATTGTCTAAAGGGCGCCCAATAGTCTCTGGGGCGCGAGCCCGCTGGCAGCTCCTCCTCGTATGTGGCCAGTGTGTCACAGCAATACGCCAAGTCCTCCAGCCAACTCTTCACCTTGGGTTTCAGTTTACTGCTCCAGTGCAGTGATACTCTCCTTTTCGCCATTAGTAGGGCGATCACACACAGTCGCCGCCTCTGCGCTTTCAGCTGCGGCACCAGTCCTAGCAAACAGATTTTGGCCGTGTATGGCAATGTCGCCCCTAGCATGTCGTTAATGGCCTTTATCACTTGCACCCAATACTGCGCTACCCAGTTACAGTGCCATGCTATGTGCATAAAGTCTGCATTATCCTGCCCACACCTTGCGCAGTTAGAGTTATCCCTCAAGCTGTACCTGTGCAATCTGTGAGGTGTATGATACACTTGATGCAAGTATTTATAGTGAATGAGTCTCAGATTGCCGTTTGGTGTCAGCATTCCCGTCAATATACAGGATGTCTCCCATTCCATTTCTGTGAGGGTATCATCTAGCGCCGCGCACCATTTTTCCCAGGCCCGTGCAGTGTCGCCCCCTATATGAGTCTGCGCGCTGTTGTAAAGTCTAGACACCAAGTGTGAGGCTGAGGGTGTGGTGAGAACCAGTTTCAAAGGGGCTAGCGCCTGGGGCTCGTCTGGGAATGACGGGTAGTATTCTTTCACTGCCCTCTGTAGTCTGTAGTAGTTGAAACTAAAGAGCAATGTCGGATTTTGAATGTAGTGCAGTGCGTGTAGCGTTACAAACTTCCCGTCCTTGTATAGATCGCCCCATCTATCTATGCCAGCATGTTTAAGTAGGTCCATACCGACCTGCTCCTGAGTTACAGATATGGCTGGGTGGTGAGCCAGTGGGAGTGCAGGTGCGTAAAGTGGAGTGCTTCGCGCTGCCTTGCCTAGTAGTCGCCATGCTTCAATTGTGGCATTTACCGGGTTAATGTCGTGAGCATGCAATCTGGGTCTGCTATGGGGCAAAATACTTGTCAGCGGGATTGGATCCGCATCACCCTGTTCCACCGCTACGTGTGTCAGAAATGGTATCTCGTGGAACCAGTAATGCGCGAATTGCGCCTGAGCGCAGAGATAATAAAGGTAAATATCTGGAACCTTAAATCCTCCTTTCGCGTATGGCAGGGTCATTGTTTGTAAATCTAACCTGGCCTGCTAACCCGCCCATATCAATGACAGCATGAGTGATTTTATGTTGCGGAACACACTCGCTGGGGGTTTAATAGGTATGTTGTTAAACAGGTACAGAAATTTAGGTAGGAGCACCATTTTCACTATAGCGAGCCTATCTGCCAGGGACAGCGGCAACTCAACCCACCTCTTGATTTTGTCTTCCAGTGAAGATATAGCCCGCCCGTAATTAGTGCGGATAACCAATTCTGGGTCCCTATGGAACCATATACCTAGGTATCTAGTTGGTTCGTCTTGCCACTCCAGAGGATAGTCCAGTGCAGTAGGCTTGGTACCGTCTGTTAAAGCCAGCACAAGAGATTTGGGCCAATTAATCTGCATCCCAGAATACTGCCCGAACTTAATGCATTCCCGCAGCAGCGGGTTGAGATGTTGGTCAGGGTTTTTAACATATAGGACCATGTCATCAGTGTATAAAGATATGTGGATGGGTCGTGTTGGGAGCTGAATGGCCGAATAGTGATGATGTTGTCTAATCTTACATGCCAAAGGCTCGAGTATAAGGGCAAATAGCATAGGCGAGAGCGGACATCCCTGCCTGGTGCCGCGTCTAATTGCTATCGGGTCCGAGAGATGTTTATTTATTCGAATGCGTGCTGTTAAGTTCGTGTATAGCATCGTGATCCAGCCTGTAAACAGAGGTGGAAAGCCCATTCGTATCAGTACCGCATGGAGGAAGGGCCAATCAATGGTATCAAAAGCTTTGGCCGCGTCCAGTAGGACCACCACTGCTTTTATGTCTGGGGCTAGGTAGTGGGCCAGCGCGAACAGGGTACGGGTGTTATGAGTGGTTGATCTGTCTGGGATAAAGCCAGACTGGTCAGGCCTGATTAGCAGCGGCATGAGCGGTTTCAATCTGTCCGCTAGTAGACTCGCCAGTATTTTGGTGTCCACATTTATTAGCGAGAGAGGGCGATAAGAGTCGCATTGTTCCCCATTCTTGCCCGGTTTCAGTATGGCAATGAGGAGCGCCTCCCTCATCGAGGCCGGGAGTGTTTGTGCTTCGTGTGAGGCTTCATATAGCCTTATGAGATAAGGTGCAAGTATGTCCGCAAATGCTTTGTAAAATTCGATCACAAAACCGTCCGGCCCCGGGGCCTTTCCATTGGGAAGTCGTTTAATGGTGTCTATTACCTCCTGTACTGTAATAGGTCTTGCCAGGTATTCCCTATGCCCGTCCGCCAACCATGCTATTTCCACATCTGCCATATAGGCCAACAGGGCCTCCTGCGGTATGGCTGGTCGGGCCTCGTACAGTGCCCCATACGTGCCCATGAACTCGCCCATGAAATTCTTCATATCATGCGTTCGTTCGCCTGTCACAGTTTGTATGGCCTCAACGTGTTGCTGTGCCCTGCCTGTACAGATTTTTTTATCTAGTGCCCTGCCCGGTCTACCCCCTCACCGTACCGTCTGTCAGTCATTCGTTTGAAGATGTATTTTAATTCATCTGCAGCAAATTTGTGGTGTTCTGTCAATATGGCCCTTATATCCCCCAACAAAGCAGTATCGCCCGACTGCGTGTATCGCCTTTCTAGCTCTTTAATTTCCTCCTCCCGCCTCTGCAATTGGTGGCGTATGTCCCTCAGAATACCAGAAGTTGTGCTTATGCATACACCTTGTATAGTTGCTTTGAAAGCTTCCCACAGGAGGCAAGGGTCCTCCGTCATGGGCGTGTTTAGCTCAAAATAGTCTGTGATGGCTTTCAGTGCTGTGTCAACATACAGCGGATCCTTCAGGGCTTGTGCGTTAAATCTCCACACATACGGCGGCGATACATAATGCGGGATTCGCAGCTTTACAAGCACAGGGCTATGATCTGAAAGTGTTCTAGGGAGGTGCTTAATGTCCCCCACCCATGTTAACGTATCCTGTGTGCCTAACCAGAAGTCCAATCTGGACCAGCTACTATTAGCCGCATTTATGTGTGTTGCTATGTGCTCTCCAGGGTGTGTTATCCTCCACATGTCAACCAGGTGCAAGTCAGCAATCGCGTCCAGCAGTACCTCCCTTGCCTTTACATGTGGTTCCAGCGTATGCAGCGTTCTATCAAGCCCATCCATAAGCGTAACGTTGAAATCCCCTCCCCATAATATATTATCTGCTCTTATATCTGCTAGCGTGTGCCACAGCTTCCTGTAGAAGGTGGGGTTATCTATATTCGGGCCATAAACATTTACCAAGGTAATCTGCTGTTGTCTCACCTTTCCCACCACCATCACGTACCTGCCCTCCGTGTCTTTGCGTGTATCTGTAATCTGAAAGTGGGTCCCCTTCTTTATCAGAATACTGACGCCCCTTGAGAAAGTTGAGTAGTTTGAGCTGGTGATCGACTCTGCCCACCTACTCCCCAGCTTCGACGCGCTAGTGGGTGCCAGGTGTGTTTCTTGCAGGAAGGCTACATCCACATTATTTCTATCCAGGTACGCAAACATGTGTCGAATCTTTTTCGGGTTCCCTAGGCCTCGTACGTTCCACGTAATAAAGTTTAGTGTATTAGGACACGTCATGTCGGTGCGTCTGGTGGATGAGACTGTGTGTTAGCGCCAGACAGAGCGTCTGACATACAGGTTCGCAGCTCTCGGTTGCGTGTGTGCCTTGGCCCTCTAGCAAGGAGTGTAATCGTATCAGTATTAGAAAAAGCAATGAATGAAGTCGCAATGCCTCTCAGACACAGTGCATATACCCGAACATTCCCCAACTTCCCTTCCCTCCCCCCCTCCCACTTCAGCACCCAAACTTTGCCAAAGCCATTCCCTTAGAAACTTTAAAACAGTATCAGAACTTGTATTGGGGTACACCCGCATGGGGGTGTTGCCCGGAGCACACATCTCCATCCACATAGTGGATGTGGACGGGTGCGTAATTCAGTTGCATAGTTAACAAAGTCTGTCCCTTTCCATCCCAACGAGTTACACACACGGTGACCCGCCACCTCCCCCAGTGACATTCCAACTATAACTTAAGTAACGGTCAGCAGGGAGCTTTATTCTACCCACGGTGTCTCACCAATAAAGGGTCCAACTAAGTTCGGGAGTGCGGTGGTGCTGGCCCAGTAGTTTGTAGTCTATGCACCACAAGTATTGCTTCCCAATTGTCTCGTTCAGCTATCGTACAGCAAAGAGTGCGATAGGTACTCACTGTTCAACAGTCGTGCCGGCACTCGTCGAGTCCAAAGCAAACCGCAGTCCACATGCCGCAGCACCATACACTCCACTGTATATCATGAGCCTTGGTGTCTACAAAACACTGTCGACTGAAATCCAACGGCTAAATCTCTCGCATTCGTCCGCCATGAAGGTCTTCAGTCGTTGTCGCTCATCCTGTCTTCCCTGTCTCGTTCCTTGCGGCGCTTGCCTAGTTTCTTGACATATTCCTGTGCAGCTTGCGCCGTCAGGAGAATCACTGGTTTGCCCTCCGTAAGTATTTTGAGTTTCGCGGGGTATAGCATTGCATATCCGACTCCCATGTCCCTGAGTTTCTTTTTGACTGAGGCAAATTCCTTTCGCGCCATTTGCACCGCCATAGTGTGATCAGGGTAGAACTCCAGGGTATTACCCTGGTACGCAATTGTTCCTTTTTCTCTAGCAAGTCTGAGTATAGTGTCTCTGTCTCTGTAATTGAGGACACAGGCAATAATCATCCTAGGGGTGGCCCCCGGTTTCGGGGTGGGCGCCAAGGAGCGGTGTGCGCGCTCGACCAGGAAAACCTCCGAGAAGCTCCCCGCACCGAATATGTCTTTTAACATAGTTTCCACGTAGGTCTCCATCTTGCCAGTGTTGGTCGACTCCGGCAGGCCCGAAATGCGCACGTTATTGCGGCGAGACCTGGCTTCCTGATCCTCCACCTTCGCTTTGAGGGTTTCCAGGGTTTTTTCAATGTTTCCGCATGTTTTCGTTGTGTCCCTGGAGAGATCCTCGATCGTTGAGATCCGTTGTTCAGCCTCTGCCAACCGCTCCTCGTGGTTTTCCAATTTAGCCGTTAGTGAGTCCACCCTCAAGACGACAGCATCCATCTTCGTGTTCATCTCCTGCAAGCTCTGCTGTATAGCACGTAGCACCAATTCCATGTTTGCACTGCCTCCCAGGTCTTGTTCCCCTTCTGCATCCGTGGCGGGGACAGTTTTTTGCGTTTGTTTCCTGGTTTCGAAGGGTAGTTTCGACTGATTTTTATCGGGTTTCCCCATGCCGTTGGGAGCCGTAGCTGGACTACCAATTCGAGGTTCCGGGCTGGCCGTGGCCGTGGGCACTGTTGCTGTCCGCTTACGTCTTTGCAGATTGCCTTGCGACCCCACTGCCACGGGTCTATGCATTGGACCGTACGCCAGTCATTGTGCTACCAGAAGCTGCGTCTGCAACAGTCGCGGTGTCTTGCCATCATGCGCAATGGGATCTACTGTGCCATTTCCGCGCCGACTTTTGTGCCCTGATTCTTCTTACAGTGGGAAGTCGTGATGAGGTGCTGTGCTAGGTGGTGTGCGACAGCGACCCACTCGCTCCGTTGATTGCCAAGCAATAGCACTCCTTCCACTGCCGCCTTTACATGAGGTCCGCTGGGGGACAGCCGCCGCGCAGCGCGTGTGTCGTGGTGCTTGCTTCTCAATGGCGCTCGTTGGTGCTGTACGTGGTTTCTCCCACCATCCGCCTGTCCTCCAGTCGTCCCCACCTAACCTTCAACCTCGCTCACCATGTGCTGCCGGTGTCTCGTGCGATCCTCCGGGGCCACGGCTGTCTTGCAGTACTGTGCGCGGGTCCGCCACTCGTGCGTTTCACCGCGTCCGCCATTTTGTTGCGTGTGGAACGCAGCCCCTCCGCCGGTCCGTTACCGCTTGTTTGGGGCACTTAAGGCTGTGTCCCTGACAGCACAGCTGCTCAGCCCCAGCGGGGTGGCTGTTTCGCAGCTCACAGTGTGTTTAGAGGCAGCAGGCTCCCACAGGGTTCAGCGCGATGTGTCGTAGTCGCCGCCATCTTGAATTGCCGCTCGCCTCCATCGGAATATTTGCCGATTTCTCCTTCAGGCTTCCAGCCACAGTGCTGCAATTTCGACAGGTTATCGCCACCACCTTCCGATGTCCATTTTTCTCTTCGTGGCAGGCGGAGATGTAGTTTTAGGGGCAAAGGGATCGCTTTTTCCGCACCCGTCCGGCAGAGCCGACTCACACGCCAGCCATTCCGCAGTGCGCCCTCTAGCGCCCCCCCTCCCGAAGACCTTAATGATCTAGGGCAGGCCACCTTTATGTAGTGCATAGATACCTCAAGTACCCCTCCTCCGGATTTAGTGGGCTCCTCCTTCAAGTTGATTCAAGGTTGCTTCTTCTAGCGGGTTACCGGACTTCCAGTTTCTAATTCCTGAAACTGACAAAGGGATTTTGCTGTTAAAAATGCAGCCCATGAAACACCAAAACCTAATATTTATCCAATTTTTCCGTTAATAGATGTTTATATAAGTTTTGGGTTAGGTCACATTTTAGTGGAGTGAACCTTTTGGAAATTTGCGTTTTCTGAAGAGTTACCTGGGTTTTTGCCTTCTGTTCTTAAACCTATTTGTGTTTGCTTTAGGAAACTGCAGACTTTACTCCTGTTAGCCAGTGTTAAAGTGATTATATTCCCCTTTTAAATTGGCATATAGATAAACACTGGACTATAATATTATATTTTATAATACTTTACACTTCAGTTTAGGAGCAGCTACAAATATAAGTCAAGGACTCATTTGAATAGTAATTTAAAATCCAGCTTTATGGTAAAATCTGATTTTAGATTACTGTTTTGGAAATTGCACTTGTATAAAGTTGTCAATTTCATGCCTACGCCAATGTACCTTTCCGCTTGTGTTACTTGACCCCTGATTGCACCCCTGGAGGGTTGTATGTTGCTCACAGACAAATGGCCTTGGGTGTTGGAAGATGTGTTCCTCTACTGAGTAGGATGGCCTAGGGGATGTACCCAGCCCTTTCCTGACTTTAGGGAGTGCCTACCCTGTTACTGCCAGATGTAAGTCGCACCTGGGCCTGCCTGTCCTTTGTCTCTCTAGTGTGGCTGGCTCACAACCGAGGGGAGTAGAGGAATGGACAAGAACTGGTTTAGGGGTTGGACAAAGGCTTGCCTACCACCCACTGGCTTGCATTGGGCATAAAAGTGGAACCCATAAACAACTTCTTAGAAAACTCCTGGTCATGTGTGGATCTGAAGGACTGCCCTGCTGTCTGAAGAACCTGAAGGAAGGAAACCTGGACCTGCTGACTTGATACCAGAACCACTGAACTGACACCAAGGGTCAGTTGGCTGGCCTCCGGCTTAAAATACAGGGACACAACAAACTTCAAGCGGCTTCTCTTGCTGCAACTGTCTAGCTGGCTAATACCAACTGGACCCGCCCTAGACTCTGCTGAAGTGAGTCCTAACCCCAAGCGGTTCCCTTCAGGTCCTGGACCCTTGACTGGTCTTAAGAGTGTACTCCTCTAACCGAAGATGCAAATTCTGAGTCTTCAACTCCTTTAGCAACTGTGCCTGGACCATGCTTCTCAGCAACCCACCATCGTCCAGTCTTGTATCTGATCCAGCTGCAACTTTCCACAACGATGACAACTCCTAGACCACCACTTTTTTTCCCCCTGGAAAACATAGAAGTCTGAAGGTAACTTTCCATGGGGACAACATTGGTCCCTGTATTTGACACACTTTCCTTCACGGTCGACTTTAATATGTGACCTTCAGCGTCTGGCGCGACCAGATGACCGCAGGTAGCCCTTTGTGCTGTTTGGCACTATTTTTAATTAAAGTTTTAAAAATTCTTATCCTATTATACATATTAAATTTTTGTCTTTTGGTGGCACTTTATTTATTAAAATGTACTCTATTTTTTCTAAATTGGTTTGGGATTTTTAGTATTGTTTTTTCACTTTATTACAGTTTGAGTGCTGCACAAATTCTTTTCATATTGCCTTTAAGTTAAGCCAGACTTATTTTGTACTAAGCTAACAGAGGGTTGAGCACAGGTTTATTTAATGACTTTTGTGGTTCAATCTAACAAGGATTTTGAATATTTTTTTAAGTGGGCTATAATACAATGTTTTACAGAACTCCTGTCACATAGGCTGCTCAGACACATTTCTTTTTATTTGCAGGTTAGGCAGAAAGAGACTAGAGCTGGGTATTCCTGGTCTGTTATTGAAAAGTAATGTTTTAGGAGGAAAGGGGTCTTTCCTTTATGTCTACTGCACAAAACTGCCTCCAGCATATCTGGGGGTAAGAGAGCAGCAGGAATTGGGTCGAGGCTGTGCCTGCACCTCATAAGGGCTTCTGTCCACCACCCTCAATTCGTATGAGCCTGGCTCACTTTAAAATGACCTAGCATTTGTTCCTGTTTTGCTTTTGCATTTCATGTGACTGTCTGGTAAACCCGTGCATAGCCTCCATATTGTTATCAATAGACATGTAGGAGTATGCATGCAGCAAACGCCAGATGTAACAGACTCCCTCTGTGCACACAATTATATGTACTTAAACGAAAAATCAAAAATAGGCAGATATGCAATAGTGCAGCAAGTGGAGGTCGGGACAGAGTTGCGTGCTATTCCAAGGCATGCCGGGGAACAATTCTGTTGGAGTACATTTTCTCATATACAAAGGCACTTCCTTCGATCGCGCTGTATTATCCCCAAATGGCCCCTTACATTCAGACACACACATTCCTCACTTGATTTCTCCCTTTCCTTTATTCAATGTAAGGATCAGAAAAAAGCCAGAAATAGCAGGGCTGTCTGTATGTTGATTTAGATCACTCTCTGGACCCTTGGGTTCACATTGGAACCCTCTTTAGGCAGTAGAGGTTAGTTGCATGAATATAAAGATTAAAAGTGTTAGCCCATGCAGTTAATGCCCATAAAAGCGTAAATGTGGCCTGACCAGGTCCCGAAATTCCAAAGTGATACAGGCCCCAGCTCAATTCCAAAGCTCTCATCCGGTCTAATGTGTTGGGCTTTTTATTCAAAAAGCTCAGAGGGTGTGTTGGGCTTTGAAAGCTATTAAGTGAGGGTATAATTGTACAGCTTTTAGGACCTGACTTGGCCCCCAACCATTCTCCCATTTCAGCTGTCAAATCAAATATAGTGCAGAACTGTGGTGGTATGGTGTAGAACTTGGGTGCGAAAGATCTGACAATACTTACATCTACTTTTTCAAAGTAGAGTTGGGAGACTGAGGAAGGAGTCCCAACTAAATTCTGGCTGCCAGATCATGATTGTGTTGAGCTTGTGCATATGATAGTTGAACAAATACAAGTATAAGGCACTGCAGTAGTTCAAACATGAGCAAGTCATTACTTGTACAACCAGAAACCAGGAGTTGGAAGAGAGTAACAGAAGAATCTTTAAGTATTCTTAGTTGATAGAAACGGATAGAATGGCTTGGCAATTTGTGAAGAACCATCAAGCTGTTTTTCAGTGATAAGTCCAAGATTGCTCGTGCAACTTCTCTACAGGATCCGGGCAATAGCCCAATGTGGATGACCACCAAACACTTGACCAGTCATAAGGCACAGTTTGAGTGCCTTTACCTATCGGCACCCCATTTTTATTGGAGTTTAGCTTTAAAAAGTTGTCATGCCTCCAAGCAGCAGCGATGACCCTGACTGTAAATTCTCAATCAGGCTGGCTCCATCAAGTCTTAAGATTATCTGATCATCAGCCTATGATAGTACCTCCAAACGGAAGGAATTAATGAATGGGGCAACACAAACACATAGATATAGATATAGTGTATTGCTTAATGATGAACTCTGGGGAACCCCACAAGAATCGTTCCTGATTTGAGAAGTTCAAGGAGGTATTGTAACAACTTGACTTGCTTATTCACTATTTTTTTTCTGCTATCTTGGCTACAAAAAGTGGGATGATATTGGTCAGTAGTTCTTCAGATATATAAAGTCAGAGTTCAAAGTTTTTAATAGCAGAATTATCAAAGATTATTTTTGATGTTGTGGCGACTACAACCGTATCAAAAGATAAATTAAGGTGACTAAGATACATTCCATAATAAGATGATACACTGAACTGAAACAAGGATCAAGCAATGAAAATGATTTGCTAGACTGGTCAACATTGATTAGCATACATTCGGAAATGTGAGAGAACTCCAATAAAGTAGATGCATTTTGATGGGAACGATCGCTACAGAAGGTACTCATTCTGTTGGATTGCTGAATTATGCATAGATTCCTTCAATTTTCTCAGAAAAATAAGGAGAGCGGGCCTTGTGGTGTTCCTAAAATGGCAAAGCAGTATTACGGTGGACTTTGGGCTTGGTAATTTCCTTTACTAGCTTGAATAATCATGGATGTTCAATATTATCAGTACCAATCTTAATAGCATAGTACTGAATCCTAGCAGTTCTCATAACTCGTCTTGTAGTTCTGGAGTGCTTGACAATTTGTTCATTGAATGTTGAAACGTCATTTCTGAAGGATACGTCTGCCTGTGGATTCCTCACCTTTTAAATTACCCCTTGCGCAGCATTCCACTGACACTTTTCCCCATAGCTCTCCCATGTCGATGAGGACCTCACAATGGAATGGCTCCGCACTCGACTCGGTGCTCAACTCGTGTGATGTCATCAGAGCCATAAGAAGACCTCGTCGGCTTGCTCACATCGGTTTGCTTTTTTCCGCGCCGCCAATGCATAACGTTTTTTCCAGGGCCCTCCATTTCTGGGAACCCCAGGGCTTTAAATGAGAGGGAGGCCAAGTTGTTTAAGGCTAAAGCAAAAAACAGAAAAGAGGTTGATGGAGAGCAAGGTCCCGGTCTGAGTCACTAACTCCGCATACCTCTAAGTCATCAAGGAAACATAAAAAGAAGCCGCGCCATGGACCTCAACGTTGTTCATCAAAGGCTGGAACTCCGAAATCGGGTCTCTGGCTCTCCGACACCATCGCAAGTACGAAGCCTCTCCTTCTCAGGTGACCCGAGCCCAGTATTCGGCTCAGAGAGCTTTACTGGCACAGAGAGAAACAACACCTCCGCTGCCATCCACTCTACCTGGCTCCAGGGTCTCGATGCTGCAACCGGAGCCAATTAGGCTGCCTCCTCGCGTGGTCTCGGAACCCGCACTACCGGATCCAGGATATCTTGTCTTCCTGACTCTGGGTACGGATCCTTTGCATTTCCTCAATACTATGTTTGGCTTCTTTGCCGAAGTGGCTAACCCTGCTGGTGTGCCGGTTGGCCCAATGGGTCTGCTGGCATACTCCCTGGGATGCTTGCCACCTCACTTCCTTCAGGCACCTTTTATGCCAAAGGCTCCGGGGCGTTGGCCTCTCCCTACGCAGAAGTTATTGATGCCGGTTCAGTCACTGGAGGGAAGAGTGCCACTGGATGGATCTTCTCCGATGCCGCCTGGCTCCGGTCTGGCGCCTACATGACCTCGTCTGGCGTCTTCTACCATCCCGGTGGAGGCTCCGTTCACTCCGCTCCCGAAGTCACCGGTGCCACGTATGTGCTGCCGACCCTGGTCCCAAGACAGAAGTCCAGAAGGGAAGCACAAAGGCTGATGGAAGAGGAGGCGAATCAAAAGCAGTAGGAGGAGTCTGAAGAGGGTGAGAGAGAAGGCGAATCAAAAGCAGTAGGAGGAGTCTGAAGAGGGTGAGATTGTTGACCTTGTACAAGACTTTGAGGGCCCACATGAGGCTAGTGGCCTGGAAACAGCTCCTGAATGGGAGCTCTCCTCACCAAAAGGCCTTCCAACGCAAGAGGTGTCCTCATATCATTCTGTAATTAGGAAGGCAGCGGATCTGCTAGATTTGCCATTGCCTATTGCTGAACTAAAATCTAACCTCTTGACAGAGGCGCTTCATTCCCCTTCTGTCTCTGAACCCTTGCTTCCATTTAATGAGGCTTTGACTGTTTAGTAGTCCAAGCGTTGTGCTCCTCTAAACTTGCAGATAGAGAATCCAATCGTATGAGGGAATCTGTAAAAAAAAGTATTCTCTTCGGCTAGTAAGACTCTAAAGTTAACAAATGCGACATGGCTGTTGTGTCGCTATAGTCATGCTCCAATGGCCTCAACAAGGGAGTTGCTCCCAAAGCTTTTGAAAGATGTTCAAAGCCACTTTTCTGAGGCACTTTCTGATATTTGAGTTGGTGCACACCATGTCATTCAATCAGGTCTGGACACTGCAGACTCTGTTGCCAGAGTAATGAGGTCCTCAGTTGCCAAGAGGCATTCTTGGCTGCAGGGGGTCTAGGTTTTCACTAGATGTCCAGGCTACCCTATTGGACTTGCCTTTTAATGGATCTGGTGTTATTGGTGTCAAAGTGGATTGGGCGCTGCCGAGCTTTAAAGATAGCAGAGCCACACCAAGATCATTGGGTCTCCAGTCCCAGTCCTAGGGCCATTGGATACCACAGGTTTTGTGGTTTTGGCAGGACTTTATCCTTTTGAGCCAAGTATCATCCGCAACAGCAGCAGCAGGCGAACCACCTGTATCGGTCATACAGGGGAAAAGGTTCAGGTCATCTGTGAGGTATAAGTCGGCCGCAAGCCTCCTCCTCCTTCCTCTTCTTTCTCCTCCTTCTCTACCCCAACCTCCTCCTTCCCTTCCTCCTCCTTCCCTTCCTCCTCCTTCCTCCTCCTTCCTCCTCCTCCATTTCCTTCTCCTCCTTCCTCCTCCTCCTCCTCCTTCCTCCTCCTCCTTCCCTTCCTCCTCCTCCTTCCTCTTCTTTCTTCTCCTTCTCTACCCCAACCTCCTCCTTCCTCTTCTTTCTCCTCCTTCTCTACCCCAACCTCCTCCTTCCTCTTCCTTCTTCTCCTCCTCCTTCCCTACCCTCCTTCCTCCTCCTCCTCCATTTCTTCCCCCTCCTCCTCCTTCCCCCCTCCTCCTCCTTCCCTTCTTCCTCCTCTTTCCCTATCTTCATCCCTATCCCCTCATCCTCCCCCTCCCTACCTCCGAAAATGGTCCCACAATCTATGCTGGAGACAATTTTTTCTTTCCTAAAACAGTGAAAAACCTGGTAGTCTGCACACAGCCAAAAGTTCTTTGGAATGGTACAGGCCTTTTTTTAAGGAAGCAGACAACCGAATGAAAGCCCATACTACAAAGAGTTTGCAATGCTCTCAACACTGAGCAATTTATAAGGAAGTAGGAACTTATTTTAAAGCTAGAAAATGCTACGTCAGTAAGAGATAAAAAAACAGATCTTGCTTACATGTCTTTTAGTCCAACTTTTACGATCACTTGTTTATCCTAGGGCATCCCGCAAGCCCATATTCCGCTGACGCCCACTTTGACCATGCACACATACAGGGGTTACAGCATTTAGCAATTCCATTATGGCCATGTGGATATCTTGCTTCTCTAACTCCTAGGACAGCCCCTCTTCAACTCTTCGGGACCTCCCTGAAATGCTATCCCTAAGGATTCAAAATTTGCAAACATTCGTGACAAGAATTTTCAATTCTATTAAGGACAAGGAGGCGAGGATTATGTTATCTCATTTCTTTAATGAAATGCCCAGCAGCCATAGAAACAATAAACTACATTACACAGAAACACATGGGCAACAACCATAGAGTCAGGGGTATATAATGGCATATAGAAAGTCACTCTTCACCAGCCTGGTACATCTTTGAGATCTTCAGAGATGAATTTGTTGGTTGTCCCACGTGCCAAAAGGGTTCGCTGGGGAAACAGAGCTTTTTCCATTGCTGCCCCCAAACTATGGAACTTGTTACCTCTTGAGATTAAGATGCAACCCTCTCTGTCTTCTTTTAAAAAAGCGCTCAAGACCTGGTGTTTTGTCAGGGCATATCCGTAATTAGGATTATTCTCTGTTAGCTGGTATTATTTGGGTATGCGCCTTGACGCCCACCTGGGCTTAGTTGCGCGTTAAAAATTGTTTTTCATTTCATTTCATTTCATTTTTCGCGACAAAAAATCCAGGAAAGCAGACCATATCCAGTCCGGAAAGTCCAACAAGGAAAACAGGAACACCAAACTAGGAAGTCCAAGGAACATCCAAAACGGCATAGACTGTCGAAGACTGGAGCCAGAATCATCCGCAGGAGCAGGAAGGCAGGAACCAGGCAAAACGGAAACATCCTCACTTGGGATCAGATCCTGAAAAGGAACAAAAAGCCGTAATATCCAAGCTATGCAAAATATGAGCATAAAGTAAAATGGGAGGAAAACACAAGATATAAGTCAAAATATCATCAGAAGCACAATAGCAACATAGGTATCTGAACAGAATGCAGACAATAACGGGTGGGATAATCCTCGCCTCCTTGTCCTTAATAGAGTTGAAAATTCTTGTCACGAATGTTTGCAAATTTTGAATTCTATTTCAGGACAGGAGGCTCCGATTATGCTTGTTTAAAGCTGATCCACCACAACAGAAGCAACATTATCAATGGGCTTAAAGTAAAAGGTTTTGAACACAGAGTCAGAGGACCAGTCTGCAGCCTTCATTATGTCAAACATAGTCACTCCCAAAGAGAAGGCTTTAAAAGCCAAAGCCCCACGTGTAGAATGTGCCCCAAAAACTGTAGCGCCCTGTAATGCAGCGGGCCGGGAATATTGCTTCCAGGGAAGAAGCTAAGAGACCGACAACTCGTGCAAACGACCTCAATGACAGTCTGTTTCGAGATAACGGAAGTCAATTCCCTCTTGATATAACAAATCTTTTGATTGGGCAAAAGAAGTTGACAGGTGAGAGAATTGACTTCGAAACCCAAGAAGTCGATCACCTGAGTCGGACGTAACACAGACCTCTGAGCATTCACCAAGAAACCGAGGGACTGCAAAAGCTTGATGGTCCAATCTAGATGAGACATCAATTTGACCGGACAATCCGCTAGAAGGAGGATGTGGTCCAAGTAAGTGATCAACCGAGCACCCCGACTGCGGAGAGACTCTACGACTGTCCTTAACAGCTTCGTGAAGCACCAAGGTGCTGAGGATAGGCCAAAGGGAAGAACCTGATATTGGTACCAAGTACCCAACCAATGGAACTGGAGAAAACGACGATGGGGGAGAAAGATCGGGACCGACAAATAAGCGTCTTTGAGGTCCAGACGAACCATCCAATCCTTGTCCCGCAAGAGATCTCTCAAGAGATGGATTCCCTCCATCTTGAAGTGGCGATAAACCACCCCCGTTGAATTCCTTCAAGTTGAGAACCAACCTCGATCCCCCTCCTTTCTTCTCCACTAGGAAGATCGTGCTGACGAACCCTTGCGGATGACGTTCGGTCAGAACTATTGCCCCCTTTTGGAGAAGCGATTTGAGTTCCTCTGTGATGAACTCTTGATCTCTTTGGGAAAAAGATAGTGGAGAAGGAAGACGAGTTTGACATTGGGGATGGGAAAACTCTATCTTGTATCCCTGAACCGTCTCCAGCACCCAAGCATCGCTGGAGATCAATTGCCAATTGTGTAAGAAAACCCGAATCCTGCCCCCCAGAACAACACTGCATGCAGGAATTAAGCTCACCTGAAGTTCCGGAATCGTGAAATCCACCGGCCTGACCGCCGGAGCGTCCCTTCTTGTATTGACCTCGTCCTTTTCTCGAGGGATAGAAGTTGAACCTCTGGTTATAATTGGAGTCCTGATGACCCCCTCTGTTGGACTGATAACCTCTCCGAGAGGACTGCTGCTGCTGACCGCGGCCAAACGAGCGTCCCCTACCACGTCCGGCCTTGACAAAAACCGGACAGAACGCTCGCCGGAGGGTTGCCTGCGCCTTGTCCAAACCGCTGAAGGTACTTACGAATTGGGTCAGCTCCTTCAAAAAAGGTTGCCCAAAAAGCAAACCTTGAGCAGCTGGACCTGAGTCGGAGGTTGAGAGCTCCGCCAACTTCGGGTCAAGTTTCAACAAAATTGAGCGACGTCTCTCACTTGAGAGTGCGCAGTTCGCATTGCCGAGTTGGCAAATGGCACGTTGAGCCCACTCAATGAGTTCGTCCGGGTCCACCATGGTCGAAGACTCCTTAGCGATAAAGCCAAGATCAAGGATCTTAGTCAAGGGGCCCAGCATGTCCAAGACTTTAACCTAACAGGATCTCCATGAGTTGTCTAATCCCTTCTTGGGATCCTTAGTGAATTTGCGTAAATAGATTAGCATGGTAGGATCCACTTATGGGGTATCTGCTAAATTATCAGCAAGGTCTGGCCTAGGGCATTCAGAACGGAGGCGCGCACAGACCTCCTTGTCAAAAGACTGTCTAATGTGTTGCTGAACATATTCCGCCACCGCTGGGGACGGAAGCCAAGCCGTCGAATTAGGGTGGATTATGTCAGCGGGATCAAATGAGAGAACCTGGGGGTGACTAGGGGCATCCACAAAGTGTTCTTTACATTTTCTCTTCTTAGGAGGAAGGGAAAGCTGTTCAGAGGAAAAAGAAGAGAGATGGTCCTCACTTTCGGCCTCTACGGCCCTCTTTCTCGATGTTGAAGTGGACATGGACTTGGCCAAGCGTTGAAAATCAGACGCATGTGGATTCCCAGGGGAAGAGGCATAGTTCTGGGAAGCAGGGACCCACCCCTGCTGTTGCGCATATTTAGTCAGATGGCGCTTAAGAGGAGTAATGGCACTAACTAAGGCTCTATTCATAGAGTGCTGGACACCCCTATCCAATGCCTCCACCAAGCCCTGTTCAAGTGAATCAGAGGCCTCCTCTTTATACTCGTTGTCATCTGCATAATAAGAGTCTGCCATTGTGAAGCAGAACGATTTACAGCCCACTAGATGACACAAAATGAATTTGCCGTAGGCAAAAATCAGGGGGAGTGCAAAAACCTCACAGCAAGCCAAGAAGCAATAAAAGAATGCTTCACCAAACAATTAAAGCGTGGAGGGAAGGCTTGCAGTACTGAAAGAACACACTCTAGGCAGAGCCTATGCTAATTTTTCTTGCCTGAAGCCTAGAATAGCAACCGGCGTCAGAAGGGGTTAACAGGGAGGCTGTGGGCGAGTCTGTCACGAAGGACGTCCTGTCAGTAAGCTCCGGTTTCGTTAACAAATGCGGAGCGCCGGAAATGCCACAATGCGCATGCGTGGGGCACTGGCTGCCTCGCTGAAGAAAGGCAGAGCTCTCGCTAACAGCGCGAGCGTCTATAAACCTCCGAAATTCCACTCCACCAAAAGGAACAATGCAGGCGCGAGGCGCCCGACTGTTTAAAGGGAGGTGAGCACACGCTCCCGAACGCGCTGGCAAGAAAACTGGCGAAGGAAACAGAAGTGCTGATGCGCAAAAACGGAGCCACAACAAGTACAACAAAGCGTGAGAAGTAACGCGGCACACAGCGCTAATACAGCACAAAATAGTAATACAATATCAAATAGCAAAATCGTAAGTAGAACCAAGAGAGCACTTAACTGGCTGTGGACCAGCAAAGAAAGAGGAAGAGTGACTTTCTATATGCCATTATATACCTCTGACTCTATGGTTGTTGCCCATGTGTTTCTGAGTAATGTAGTTTATTGTTTCTATGGCTGTTGGGCATTTCATTAAAGAAATGAGATAGCATAATCGGAGCCTCCTGTCCTGAAATAGAATTACTATTACCACCACCCTAGGCGTGAAGTGAAGGGGTATAAATTCCCTGCTACAACCTCGTAATCTTCTACAACAACCTGGAAGCCTGACAGCTTTCATTCAAGTCTAACCTCGCCCTAAAAGGCATATCTGAAAACCGGGGAGGGGGGTTACCCAGTCTTAAATATCTCTAACAATGTCTAAAACTCACAAGAATATTCTCCCTACTACCGGTAAAAGACCTTTACAACGCAACTTTCCTTCTGCATACCTTCGCTCCGCATACCATTACAACGAAAGTACCATTACTCCGCAATACTATTTTAACGCATGCCATTACGTCTTATATGATTTTACCACGCATGCTTTTACAATTCGTAGTAAAAGCATATGTTTTTAATATTTAAGTTTAAGGTAAGTATATGGCTTTAGTTTGAGGGTGTTGGGATATATATTTTAGGTGTATTTTAAGGGTGGGTTTGGGTTATGGGGTACAGGGGTATTTTTAGGGTTCAGGGATAGGTTTGGTTTTTTTGGGTACAGGGGTATTTTTAGGGTTAGGTTTGGGGTAAAGGGGTATTTTTAGGGTTCAGGGATAGGTTTGGGTTTTGGGGTACAGGGGTATTTTTAGGGTTTGGGGCTAAGTTTGGGGGTACAGGGGTATTTTTAGGGTTCGGGGCTAGGTTTGGGGGTACAGGGGTATTTTTAGGGTTCAGGGCTAGGTTTGGTGGTACAGGGGTATTTTTAGGGTTCAGGGCTACAGGGGTATTTTTAGGGTTCAGGGCTAGGTTTGGGGGGGTACAGGGGTATTTTTAGGGTTCAGGGCTACGTTTGCGTTTTGGGGTACGGGGTATTTTTAGGGTTCAGGGCTAGGTTTGGGGTACAGGGGTATTTTTAGGGTTCAGGGCTAGGTTTGGGTTTTGGGGTACAGGGGTATTTTTAGCGTTCAGGGCTAGGTTTGGGGTTCAGGGGTATTTTTAGGGTTCAGGGCTAGGTTTGGGGTACAGGGGTATTTTTAGCTTCAGGGCTAGGTTTGGAGGTACAGGGGTATTTTTAGGGACCAGGGCTAGGTTTGGGTTTTGGGGTACAGGGGTCTTTTTAGGGTTCAGGGCTAGGTTTGGGTTTCAGGTTTTTTTTAGGGTTCAGGGCTAGGTTTTTGTTATGAGGAACAGGGGTATTTTTAGGGTTCAGGGCTAGGGCTAGGTTTGGGGTACAGAGGTACTTTTTAGGGTTCAGGGCTAGGTTTGGGGGTAGATGTATTTTTAGGGTTCAGGGCTAGGTTTGGGGGGGGGGTACAGAGGTACTTTTTAGGGTTCAGGGCTAGGTTTGGGGGTACAAAGGTATTTTTTAGGGTTCAGGGCTAGGTTTGGGGGGGGGGGGGTCAAAGGTATTTTTAGGGTTCAGGGCTAGGTTGGGTACAAAGGTATTTTTAGGGTTCAGGGCAAGGTTTGGGAGTACAAAGGTATTTTAGGGTTCAGGGCTAGGTTTGGGGGGGGTACAAAGGTATTTTTAGGGTTCCGGGCTAGGTTTGGAGGTACAGGAGTATTTTTAGGGTTCAGGGCTAAGTTTGGAGGTACAGGAGTATTTTTAGGGTTCAGGGCTAGGTGTGGGGGGGAGGGTACATGGGTATGTTTAGGGCTAGGTGTGGGGGGTACATGGGTATGTTTAGGGTTCAGGGCTAGGTGTGGGGGGGAGGGTACAGGGGTATTTTTAGGTTTCAGGGCTAGGTTTGGGGGTACAGGGTTTTTTTAGGGTTCATGGCTGGTTTTGGGGTACAGGGGTATTTTTAGGGTTCAGGGCTATGTTTGGGTTTTGGGGTACAGGAGTATTTTTAGGGTTCAGAGCTAGGTTTGGGGGTACAGGGGTATTTTTAGGGTTCAAGGCTTGTTTTTGGGTACAGGGGTATTTTTAGGGTTCAAGGCTAGGTTTGGGTTTTGGGGTACAGGGTTTTTTTAGGGTTCAGGGCTAGGTTTGGGTTTTGGGGTACAGGGTTTTTTAGGGTTAAGGGCTAGGTTTGGGTTTTGGGGTACAGGGTTTTTTTAGGGTTCAGGGATAGTTTTGGGGTACAGAGTTTTTTTAGGGTTCAGGGCTAGGTTTGGGTTTTGGGGTACAGGGTTTTTTTTAGGGTTAAGGGCTAGGTTTGGGTTTTGGGGTACAGGGGTATTTTTAGGGTCAGGATGGGTTAGTGTTTAAGGGTGCTGGGGTATTTTAAGGAGTACGGGTGGGTTGTGATTATGGGGTGCAGGGGTATTTAAAGGGACTAGGGTGGGATTCGTTTTTAGGGTGTAAAGGGAAATTAAAAAAAAATATATATATATATATATATATATATATATATACATATATACACTCATAAATAATACAATTTAAAAGAAAAAATGTTTTATTTTAATTAAAAAAAATATAAATATAATATATATTTTTTTATAAAGTACTTTTACAAAGTATATGACTTCATCACACATGCATTTGCGTTGTAGTGGCATGCGTGATAAAGTCATGCGTTGTAAAAGTTTGAGGAATTATGGCTTTGTGGAGTAATTGTCCTGCGTTGTAAAAAATGCGGAGTGATGGTATGCGGGATGAAGCAATGCGGGATAACATCATATATTCCTACTACCATTGTATCTGAATACTATTGTTGCAATTGGCTTTAACTTCATTTCAGCTGGAGGAGAATACTGAGATAGTCGGTCTAACCAAAGAAGGGCCTAGTCCTCCTATGAACCTTTGCACATCCTTGCTTCAAAGTACTTCTTTTTTCCATCACAGTGGATTCATCAAATGTGATCAGTTTTGCCTTCCATACTGTGGATTTTCCTGCCACTCTTAAAAAATGCCATAACTACTTTTCTCCTAGAAATAAAGACATTTGTGCATTTGAAGACGTTGGCCAACTACCAGCCCATCTCCAACATACAGTTCCTTCGCAAAATCATAGGAATTGAAGCGACAAGAGAGGTGCAAAAATATGTGGAACTCAACCATCTTCTCTACAACATCTAGTCTGGTGTCAGACATGCAAGGGGAACAGAATAAGCCTTGGCCAGAATATGTCCTGAGTTCATTCTCTCCATGGATGAAAACAAAAACAGCCTTTTTCTTCTCATATATCTTTCAAAGGTTTGTGACACTGTTGACAAGACCAATTTTCTTTAAAGGCTGAAACAGTGGCTGACATTGCTGGACACACTCTTTCATAAATACAGTCTTTTCTCATCAGTAGCAGTCAAAAAGCCATGATAGGCTGTCAAATTATGTATTCGCTAAGCTGCGTATGCTTTACCTCCGGCATCATCTATATCGTGAATACTACACTACATCTGCATACATCCCTTGACTCAGCCTCTTAATCAACACCATGCTGGCTACTAAACGTACGCAGACAGTATGACAATCCTCTTCCAGCTTGACAGAATATCTGACAGCCATGTGAGCATTCTCTTCTGCTTGAACCATGCGATCTTTGGATGAAGAGCTTGTTCTGCATCAGCAGTGCTGACTGGGGACCAGGTTATGATAAGAGAGACAAAGCGAAAGAAGGGGGTTCCCCACAGGGTTTCTTTAAGGATGTAGGCAGGTCGTAGGGGGAAAAAAAGACTGAGTAAAGAACAGAGCACGTACCCCGCCAGTTGATCTAATGGTCCCAGAAATGGGATCCAGGTATATGAGGGGTGAAGAAGCTAGGAGTTGGTACTGCACCTGGACAAAATATATACAATCCAGATATATGCAAGGCAGAGGGTTTTTTTTGTTACCAAAAATATATTTTTATTTATTCATCCATATATATTTTTTTTGACCAGCATAAATAACACATAATATTGCACAATCAGACATCAAAATTTACAAAGAGATAAACATAACAAGGATACATTTTCACTATAAGCGCCTACCCAGCAACAAACCACACTTCATTCATACTCTCATTCTCTCAGAATACTACCAACGAATTCTACCTAAGATTCTATCACTCCACTGACATTCATCATTACATTTCCATCATTCTGTTGTATGTCACATATAGGTGGTAAATATGTGGCATAGAACAGAGTCTTATTCAATACAATAACTCATTGTACGGCCCTTTATGACATGATATGCCGTAATTCATGAGACATAAGCCGACGCGCGTTTCGGTGTATGGGCCCAAAGGGCCACACCTTCGTCAGGGCTGGGGACTGTTGGCTGGGAAGTTGATGATGATCTGGGTCCTGAAAATAATATTTAGGAATGGTAGGCTGCACTGCTACTGGTAGGCTGCGAAGAGGATGCTGGAAGGTCAATATATTTTCTCGTGATTGTGATGTTATCAGGTACAGTTTTCCAGAAATTGCAGGAAGATCGAACTCTAAGTCTAGAGTCAGACGATATATGATGTACAAAGGGTGGCATACATAAGTTCATGTGCAGACTGATAGATCGACCGATCACAGGTTACTGCCAGGGAAAGCGCGGCGCGTAGCTGCCGAGGGTGCCGCCTGTGAACGGACGGAGACTAAGTTTCTCCCAAGTAGAAGAGGCGCGTGGATGCCGAGGGTGCCGTCTCGCATCAAGACGGGAAGTTCCGAGAATGGGGTTCCGGTGAGCCGAGTCGGCCGTTCCTGAAAGGCGACAGGAAGCATATCTGCATACATCCCTTGACTCAGCCTCTTAATCAACACCATGCTGGCTACTAAACGTACGCAGACAGTATGACAATCCTCTTCCAGCTTGACAGAATATCTGACAGCCATGTGAGCATTCTCTTCTGCTTGAACCATGCGATCTTTGGATGAAGAGCTTGTTCTGCATCAGCAGTGCTGACTGGGGACCAGGTTATGATAAGAGAGACACCCATGCAGATCATCCTTACTCTGAGAGCTGGAGACTGGCACCTTTAATTACTCATTTTACAAAATCCTAATACCTCCCCAAAGTGTCCGCTGGCTGGAGTTGTGAAGAACTCTGGTCTTTTTTCATGGAATGGCTACTGTAGCATCATCTGTACTGCTCTCGCCAAGACATTTGTCATAAAACTACAACAGTTACAGCACCAGGCTGACTGCCTCCCTGAACTTGTGCAAAGAGAACTACATGAAACCAGCATTGAATGCTCTCCACTAAGGCTCGAAGGGAACTGCATATCTTCAGAAATCATTTGTTCAGCGTCTGATCGTCTGGTGCATTTGATGCAACCAAGAACAGGATAAAATATAGCTACAGATCCTTGGAAGTCCAAAGACTATGAATGTGGAACACCCTTAACTACGTCCTAGATCTGAGCATCTACATGCTGGTTAGTATACCCTTGAAGGCTGAACTGTACTTATACGTGCCTTCAACACAGACACGATAGAACATCATTCCTCTACCATCATCCGATCAGACTCTATCTCTCGCTGCTACCACCTTTACTACACGACTGTATTATTGATGCTAGTGCTCTCTCTCACTTCCACCAATACCACCCACCTCAGTCGACTGAAGTGGGAACATCCGCCACCACCTCCTCCCATGTGTTTGACCAGGAACTAGCAGTTGAAGAATACTCTGCAATTTTTCCCGATTTCAAACCCGTTAAGAAAATAGAAGAAGCCATGTTCAGTCAGCAAAAGGACAACATTACAACCAAAACTACTCCAGTATGTTATCATGAAAAGGATACAAATTGAAGCGGGATAGCTGTACTCTGCACTACAACAAAGCACATTGACACCACGCATTGCTCTCCGTTATTTAAAGCATGTGCCATCTACTAAATGTTTTAAGCATCTTAATGAGATTTGGTTTTGGGTATTGTAGTCTGCATCCATTGTAACCACTGATAATTGTTTTTTTTTCGGTTAACAAATATATTCTAACTTGTGTTTATGTAGCTTGTGTTACATCAGATTTGCTGCTTGTATGCAGCTCGTCCTTTAATTTCAATGCAGATCATACTCCGCACTTGCGATATAAACATACATCCACTTCGACGCTGAGCCAACTCACCTGGGTACTGTGGTTGGTCCTGGGACCGTCGCCAGGGGTGCCCTTGAGCATCGTGTAGTGTACTGTAGGGGAAGCAGTAGGAGTCCCACAAGCAGCAGCAGCTCCCCCGTCAACAGCAACATCTTATGAAAAAAATACACTCACTACACACTTGAACTTAGTACACACATACTCGAAACAAACATGAAAGCACTGAACATCCATGTCCATACACGCATGCATAGTACAAACCATCGGAATAAACATGAAAAACCGTGAATATCAACACAGTAAACACTTGCACTTAGTACGTACACACACACACACACACACACACACACACACCTCTCTCTCCATCCACACACTACACACGCATGTACAGTACAAACCATCGGACTCCACTTGAACACACTAAACATCCTCCCTTGGTACATACACACACATATAGTACACACCATCGGAATAAAAATGAAAACACTGAACATCGAAACCCAGTACACACGCTTGCATAGTAGTAGGACAACCCATCGGAATAAACATTAACATTCCATGTTAACTAAGTTCTCTCCAGATATAGTCCAGCAGCTGCCTGTCCAGTTGATACTACTTTGATTGATAGGCTGCTGATGGAATTATGGTATTTTGGGTTGGGAGGATCCGGAATAGTAGATGAGGTAAATACATTAATGGTCAGGGTGTTTTCAGTTTGGTTTTCAGTTCCGTTGTTATGGTTCATTCACTCACCTTCGTCCCCTTGTCCCTCACCCGGGATCACTTTCGTTTGGGGCCCACACCACCCATGGTCAGCTGGCCTCTGTGTCTCCCGCCCTCAATAGTTATCCTTCCTGTTCAGCCTCCTTGCGAGAAATGCCGCAGCTCCCGCCGCGTTACAAGCCTTTTATAGAAAGGATGCGTCACAATGGAGACCTTTCCACATGTCACTATGACATCACCAACCTGTGGGTGATTCCATGTGTTTCTGCGCTGTAGGTTCAAGCACTGTAAGGCATGGGTAAAAAGAACCGGTCTCTTGGTGGGATTAGCCATTACGTTACTAACTCGGATCCAGCCGTGAACCTATAAAGAAGCCCCGATTGTACCTCACATTCTGCATCAAAGATGTTCTGTTTCTCGCTGATCCGGTGGCGGCCTCCCCTGTGTAGGCCCCCTTCTCTTCATGAACCCTGGGTCTGAGACATCAAAGTGAAGCGCCTATGACATTCGTTAACAATGTTCCTTTCACAGAGTTCTGATTCTAGCGCTGCTGTGTAATGACTTATGCAACAAATAAATGGTTCACTGGGGGTGGGAGATAAATGGAAGGTCAACTGTATTGGTCGAAGTCCAACCAAATACCACATCGAGGTAGACTGCAAAAAGACCTTTTTATCAAAAACATAAAAGCCAGTCATATCGACATATAGTCACAGCACTCAATATATGCATAGAACGTAAAGACGCAAGTAATTGAAACAAGGGGCGAAAAGACCCAATACTCAGAATGTTAATTTAAATGTAAATGTAAATTGATACTTGTATAGCGCACTTCTCACCCGCAAGGGTCTCAAGGCGCTTGTACGAATTTTTGCTGTGGAACCCATCCTGGCTTTCTTTCCCTGTGAGGCGTCCACTCCTGGGCACCCCCAAGGTGGAGGCCAGGCATCCCTAGCGTTGTGGGGGCCGTTGTGGAGATTAAGCAAGCTATTGCCCAGAGTTGTAGAGTGGGACTCCATGATTGGAATAGGCACCGAGGCGAGAATGATCAGGTCCGTGGAATTTTGAGCCCAAGACCCGCCGAGGCGGGGAATTGAATCCGGGACCCATAATTAGAATAGGCACTGAGGCGAGAATAGCCGGTCCGAGGAAATTTTGAGCCTGAGACCCGCCGAGACGGGAAGCGAACCCTGGTCCCGGGCCAGAACTCTACATCAAGGTCTGCCGCTCTAACCATTGAGCCACACTTCTCCACTTTAAATTTAAAACCAAACCATGGACCTTGATCTCCTCTTATGGTGGTCAGGGGACTTTAAGTGCGTACTGGAGGGGGCCCTGGATAGACCCTCCCCACAGACCGCGCAAAGCTGGGACGGGCGCACTCTGGCAGATCATGGAGGATATAGGCTGTGAAGATGTGTGGTGAGCCTTGAACCTGGCGCCAAAGATTTTTCCTGTGTCCAGACGTCTGAATTAATCTCTAATCTCCAAGGCTCTGACAACGTGTATACGGGATGCGCAATATGAGCAGGTTCTTCTCAAATCACTCGCCTCTTGTTCTTAAGTACACTAGAGAGTTGTGGCTAGCTAGGATTCCCGCCTGGCATGTGACTCCAGAGACATTTGGTGAACCTGCTTTCCGGCAGGAGATAGGGGCGGTTATAGACGCCTACATGGATACTAACTGCAAGTCGACAGAGCATAGGGGGTGGAGTGGAAGGCCCCGAAGGTGGTCTTAAGGGGAGTGTACCTGGGAACCATCTATGGGATCCACATAAGCACTTAAAAATAATCTGCTAAGAGTGGAGGCACGACTGACAATTTAATTCATTAGATACGAGGCGCATATGTGAGAAGCAATGACCGCCGTTCCTGGCGGTAATGAGTACAAAAATCTTCCTCCTCATCCAGAGGAACCACATTCGGAAAGGCCAAATTGTCTTTCAAGTGAAACATCACTTCTTTCAACTCCGCGCCCTTAACAAAGCATCCCGCTGTTCTTCATCCGAACCATCAGAGTCTGGGTCAGGCTGAGAAGCAACTCTGGGAACTTTAGGCACCGGCCCTTCCCGAGACGCAAAAGCAGAATCCACTGCCTTATTGATCATTGCGTGAAGGACATCCAGTTCCATGCCCACAGGCTGTTGGGAGAAAGCAGGCCCAGACTCAGAACCAGAAGACTTATGTTTATGCTTCTCAGAGCATTTACCCTCCATGGCTGCATCTAAAAACACAACTGCTGACAAGGAGTAAGAACACGCATTTAAAGGCACGCAAGAGATGCTGTTCCCAAGCAACCGGTACTACCCCAGTGATGTGGCACGCCGGACCAGGCAATCCATCTACTCTCCGGGAACCCCCCTCGGGGGAGTCAGTATCAGCTGGGAGGACCGCAAAACAGGCAGGCCTAAAAATGCAGAAGACTGTAGCGCCCAACACGAGAGCCGTCGCGCATATCCCAGAAGCAATGACCGCTGCTCCTGACCGCTAAAGCGCAGAAGCCGCGCAAAGACAAAACCCCACCACCGCAGCTTCCTAGACACTCGGTGCAGGAGCGGCGAAGTAAATAAGGTATACAAAACAGGAAGTAGACTGCAGCTCCAACCGCTCAGCGCAGGAGCGGAGGAGACTGGGGGGGCATACAAACTGTCGCACCAACGCTAAGAATGAGAGTGGCGGCAGTATTGACAAAGAAAAAATAAAAAGCAACACATGGAGACGCTATAGCAGTCTCATAAAGTAAAAGAAAAACACACTTGCCACCGTAGTAGTGGACGTCTATGGGTGTTGCAGCATTTTTTATATGGATGAATGCTGTGCCCCCAACACCCCTAGTTCCCCACTACTCCATTATCTTGCTTTTAACTTTTTTTGTTGTTTTACCACCCTGACAATTGAAAAGAAATACGAATGGGTGGTATGGAAATACGATATAAAGTGGGAATACAGCATCCTTCTAATAGCCAAGATTTTGCTAAATTGTAACCGAAATCATGGTTATTTGTTAACCACAAAAAATAATGGTTTTGTCCTCCAAGAACTGCTAGTGTGTCATTAATGAATGACTATTTAATCTACTAGGTGTAGATGACAAACTTTAAAGCCCATCCAAGTGCCGCTGCTAAATTGGAAGTTGTAATGGATTCCTCGGTGTGACGTACGTTTTTTCTTGTCATACGAGATCGCATGGCCACGTTAGTTGTCCTCGTATTCAGATGCGAAATCTGTTTTACATTAAGAGGATGGACAATACAGTAAAACATTTATCTTTCAGCAGTTAAGTTTTGGGGGGTTGTGTGAATAAATGCATTTAAGCGTTACATTTCTGAGGGTGACAATGTGAGGCAGCATGGTGGCTCTTAAAGGGAACAACACTTTCAACTGCGTAAAGCCCTCCATCTTCCCCTACTTTCATGTTACCCAGCTTCTCTCAAGGGCAGGCGACTACACATTCATTTCAGATAGTTGTGTATCCTCTCCAGCATTGTCGCGCTGATATATTAAGCAGTCCGTCCAGATCTACTGAATTCCCCTAAAGAGGCCTTCAGTCTGCTAGTTGTCCCGAATAATTCTGTTTGCATGACCCCCCTCGTGTTATTCTGAACACATTTGAATGATGGAAAGTATGAACTGAATATTTGATTTAAAGCACGGCATGCCTTCACATTGTCGAAGTTAGGGGTAGAGAGAATTTAAACCGCGCAACCGTTTCCTTGGTGCAAGAAGGAATTGCCAGCAGCTCGCTTGTATGAATTCCATGTGGATATCGATCCCTTCCGGGATGCATAGGGAAGTTGATGCGTTTGGACACAGTGCATTAAGCAATTATCAGGGAAATCGAACAGTATTTAACCTCTTTATAGAAACGTGTGGACTATCTTGCTGCTAAACACCCCCCCCCCCCCCCCCCCGGAAAATAACAGCCTTTGTGCGAGTGATGCATGTGCAAAAACCAAACCGCTCTCTATACTAATTATGGTATATATTTATATATTTTAGGGAAGCCGACATTACACACACATCACAGTAGAGCAACACACTAAATATAATTTCCAACATACACATAATAAACCTTATAACATAAATCGTATTGTTATATTCTCATTAAACTACTATATCACTCTTCCATGCAACTCTGTCTTAATCCACTGTACAGACATTTTTGTGCTCATGGAGTTATAAAGCCATATACCGTATCATTTCTGTTTGTTTACCACGATTGTTGGTCTTCCATTCAAACCTCCTCTTTCTTGGGCGGCATAGTTGCTAGCATAATATTCTTGGACACTCTTGGACGCTCTGGAGGTTGTTGCTGGACCCTGTGCCTTGGGTCTGACTCTCTACTCGGGCTCACCTGTGTTGCCGCTGCCTCTCGCCGCACCCGCTCCGCGGGTGCCGCTTCGCGGCTTGAAGGAGGAGGAAAACGCAAAGCGAGGCGAAAGTGCGGGGAGGCGCCTGGAAGGACCAGCTGATCGGCGCTCAGCAGGGACTCGGAAGACCAGGAGTCCCTGCTTCCCCAGCTGCACAGGCGGACGCGCCCACATTCAGACACGCCCCCGCCTGCAACGCCCCTTCATATCGAACACCTCGACGCTTGGCGGGACGCCGAGCGAAGCCCGAGCAAAGGGCGGGCAGTCTGTGGCAGTCAGGGGCTGTCAGAGGCTGGGCTGGGCCACCCCCCCTTTTCATCGACCTCCACGCCTTCTACCCCCCCGAGTCTATCTGCAGGCTTCGGATCCACTATGTCCACCAGATCTGGTAAAGCCTTGAGGGGTGGTGGAGCAAGTGCTTTAGGGGGTTCCACGATGATCGGGACAATGGACAAATTCATCACCCGGGTGGCTAACGTCATTGAAAAGGAGATCGCAATGACGGAACGCCGCCTCTCACTTGACCTCCTTCCATCTAAGCGCTCCTCCTTGGGAACTGTGGCTCACGCTCTATCGCCGCCTATCCCCCCTGCCATCTTGCTCCAACCTGATGAGCACCACATTGCAGTGCTAGAGGCTGGAATAGACAGGATAGAAAGCCTCATATCACTTCCCTCTCCAGGTAGTCGCTGCATCGAGGCTATTGCTTCTGGCCCATCCTCATACACAGCTAGCCCTCCCGACATCAGGCCTACTGCGGATCCCACTGTTCCCTCACTTCACACATCACCTCTTCCCCAGACTCCATCTCCGCGGGTCCTTAGGAAAAGGAAAAGGGGAATCAACACTCGGAGGGGGAACTATTCCATGCTCCACAAGCGTTCTAGGACAAAGCTGAATAGGGGCACTACACACCAAGGCACTGGGGAGCTGGAACCCCTTAGGACAGCAGGCCCCTCCCAGCATGTAGCAGAGCCCCCAACACCGTCCCCTCTGCCACCAGGCACACCGGCTCTAGTAAAGCAGGTTACTTCCCTCGAGTCTCTCGAGAATTTGTTAAAATCCTTGTTTAACCCGCTACTTGACCAAGTCAGGAGCCTAGGGGTTAGACTCGACAATTTTGAACAGGCCACTAGGGATAACTTTTTTTTCTCTGAAAACCCTGTTGAAAGTCCAATCTAGACCTTCTGAATTTATCCCAGATAGGAATGCGGTTAAGGAGGTCCCAGCAGGTCAAACAACTAGAGTCCAGTCGTCTCTGCCGGCCAAAACACCGGCCTCCGGGAAAGCCCCTACCCCTGTCCCGGTGGCTGGTGCGAAGCGGCCGACGACTAGTGAACTCACCCACGTAGCTCAGGTACATGGCTCTCCCCCCCCAGCAGTAACGGCACTTGTGCCGAACCCTGCCCAAAAGATCCCACAGAAGAAAGGGACTGGCCCAAGTGCCCATTCGGCAATTGCTGCGCCAGTTAAAACCAACGGAGCAGCACCTACCGCTAGGGCTACTAAACCAACCTCTCCTCCCAAAAATCGGCCTCAGTCTAAAACCCCCTCCTTGCCAAAAAATCCTCCCCTAGTGGCCCCCGAGCATATCCCGCCACGCAAGTGCCCTCCGGTAAATCTCCCACCAGAATGTCACCCTTATGTTGTTGTCCTCACCAAAGTCCCCCTCCTAAAAGAATCACAACAGGAAACACACCAGGCGCTGAAACACACCAGGCGCTGAAAAACAAAGTCATCCACTGGATGAAAACTAATAGACCTCTTCCAGTGGGTGTAGACGGCCTGATCCTTGGGGTGCGTAGGGTGAGTTGGATTGGCCACGGGAAAAAACTATTTGAGGGCGATTGCGTGGTGGTTAATTTTCAAGATATAAGAGCTGCCCACGCAATATGCTCCCAAGGTCGTACGGCTGGAATGGGGGTCGATGCTGTCGACCTATCCTTCTTTTACCCAAGAACGATCCCGACCACTCCACTATGCCCTGTCGGGCCCCCTCCTCTAAACATTGCCCACGGCCTCCCCTCCCCGGGAGTCTTCGCACAGCAGCTCTACCCAGCGCCAGCGATGCAGAACTGGGGCTTTTGGGGCTGCTGACTCCTTGACGTCCCCGGGGATGTTCTTGAGGTTCCAAGTCCTGCTGTTGAGCCTATCCCCTCCCTTAAAACCTGTTGCCTCTCGACTGCACTACAAAGCCAGGTTACCGCCAAGTATGTTTCTGAGCAAGGGGAAATCAGGGAACCTCCCGGGTTACCGGCCGGCCTTCCTGTTGTGGGGGCTGTGGCGACGTTGCCCCCCGTCGAGAACCGTAGCATTGCAGCTGTGACGGACCCCTCGCTTAGGGTTTTCAGCTGGAATGTGGCGGGCCTCGAGAGGAAGCTAGCTCTCCCAGACTGGAACTCGCTGGTGGAGCAATACTCCATATGCCTGTTCCAGGAAACCTGGAGCGGGGTGCCCTTGCACAAGGCAGGTTACTCCACCCACTTTCTGCCAGCAGCCCCTAGTGCAACCGGCAGGGGCCGCCCTTCGGGTGGCCTCCTAATTTGGGTGGCCTCAGAACTCAACTGCAGGGTGGTGGAGCGGGACACTAAATGCCCGGATCTCCTGAACATAGTGTTGAAAAACTCCCAAGGCCGAGTTATTTTAAACATTTTTAACATTTACGCCCGAGGCACAAAGGGGGGCAGAGAATCCCCAGTAATATCTTGCTTAGAAGCCCAGCTCCGCTTATCACCCCATAGGTCCTGCACCCTGGTGGGGGGCGATCTTAATTGCACTTTCGAGCCCTTGGACCTCGAAATTTTATCTGATCACGAGGTACTCGATGCCAGGTGGGGGATCCCGTCCCTCAAACTGAATCCCATTAAGAAGTGGACAGAAGTGGTCCTCCAGATAAACTCGATAGCCATGGAGTTTGGCCTGAGGGCTGCCAACGGCAGAACCAGGTCGGACAAAGCTTGGGCCCACACTTACAATAGGCCAGGGCACACGTCACGGATTGACTATTTCCTCCTTGACATACACCTGTGGAGCATGGTGGAGGACATGGTGATTATACCATCTGTCGAGAGTGATCACAATCTTCTCTCTCTCACCATGTCCCACAGGTGGATATTCAGCCCTGTGACTAGAACTTCCTGTAACCCCCCCCCCCCGGACCTGTCAGTAGTCGCCAACTGTGGCCGGCGGCTAAAGTGGGCAAAGCTAGCACTCTCAGAGGAGAAAACCTCTGCCATTAGGCAGCTTCTTGCTACAGCCCTAACCAACCTTGACCACCAGGTGGAAGGGTTGGCGGAGGTGGCCCCGAGGTTCTGTATTTTAACCCAGGCTATTAGCGACCTCTTCGTAGTGCCAACCAACACGAATAGAAGGAAACCTAGCCCACGAGGCAGACTGGGCTGGTTCAATCAGAAGTGTAGGGAGGCGAAGTCACTTCTCATTGAAGCAGTAAAGTCCAAAGTACCATCTAGGACTAGGGTGGCCAGGAGGCACTACGCACTCTGCCAAAAAAACGCCAAGATGGAGTGGGAGGATAACTTCTGGCAGGACCTTCTGACTGCCAGTCGAGGGAAAGACGCAAAACGTTTTTGGGATTTGGTGGGTATCAGGAACCGTCCTGACGATACCTCGAGGCCCTGTACCATCAATGCCCAAACTTGGTTCTCCCACTTCCAAAAACTCTACTCTGCCATCGAAGGCTCACTTAATGACCCCTTTGACCCCCCGCCCTCTAGTCTGGCCCAAGACCTGGAATCCTTTTCTGTTCTGGATGTTACAAATCAGATCAAAACCCTGGTCCCTCTTAAAGCAGCCGGCCCGGATGGCCTTCCAGGCGATATCCTCCGAGCATACCCGGAAGAGTGGGGGGCAATAATTTCTGCACTCCTCAATGCAATTGTCGCGGGTGGCACAGTGCCAGACTCCTGGAGAGGTGCGGAGGTGGTCCCCATTTACAAGAAGGGCAGTAGGGACCTACCTGGGAACTCTAGGCCTATAAGCCTAATAGATTCGTCCCAGAAATTGGCGGGGAAAGTGATATTGGGGAGGATCTCGCAATGGGTGGACGAAAACCACATCCTGTCCGACATGCAAGCCGGATTCCGTTCAGGCACCGGTACCATTGAACAGGTATTTAGGCTCCTGTTAATACATTGGAAGGTGGTGGAGCTAGGCAAAAGCAGTCTCTACTTGGCCTTTATTGACCTAAAGACTGCCTTTGACCTGGTTCCCAGGGAGGAACTCTGGAGGGTGTTACACGATCTAGGGATGCCCCCGTATCTATTAAACCTCCTCATCAAACTGCACAAAAACACCTATGCCCAGGTTAGATGGGGGTTGAACGGGGAAAAGACCGATAAGATCAGGGTCGAGAGGAGAGTAAGGCAGGGCTGTGTTCTGGCCCCCACCTTATTTTCCCTCTATATCAATGGGGTGGTAGACCATCTACTCGGCGAACCAGCAGACGCTCCCACCCTGGGAGGCGTAAAAATTCCAACCTTGCTGTTCGCCGACGACACCCTCCTCATCTCTAAAACCCCCCAAGGTCTCCAGACATTACTAAATCGCTTCCAGGACTTCTGCACCTCCAGGGGCCTTGTCATCAATGTGGAAAAGACCAAGTACCTAGTTCTGCACCCGCCCCGCAAACTTGGCCGCCCCCCTATTTTGAATTCTATACCCCTAGAAAGAGTGGCAGAATTCGATTACTTGGGAATCCGACTCAACGACGCGATGAACTGGACCGCCCATATCAACAAAATGGTAATGACCCACAAAAGGGTGGGGGGGGCTATCCTCAAAGAGTTTAACAACTCAACTAAACACTGTGTTGCCCCCCTACTTGATATATATAAAGCTCGTGCGGTCCCTGGGTCACTATATGGAGCTGAATTGTGGGGTCTGGACAAAGTGGATCTACTGTGCAAGGCGGAAAATAAATTCATCAAAGATCTCCTTGCCATACCATCGAGTAGTCCGACTATCCCAGTGCTCATGGATGCTGGCTGCAAAGCAATAGGGGACCAGGCTCGCCTGCGACCCCTCTTGCTTTGGGCCCGTCTGTGGAGGGTACCGGAGCTAAAACCCTTCGCTGACGGCCTTGCTGAGGTGATGCACGCCGACGGTTGGCACAGAATCAAATGGCTGAAGAACATCAAACACCTTTTAGGGGACCTAGGCCTGGACTCTTGTTGGCATAGTCACTCCGCCCCCCCGAAGGAGACCCTAAAAAAACTGTTCTGGGAGTGGGTCCGCGTGAAGCGCATCAGTAATCAGCAGCACTGCAAAACCACCGCAGCTTTTCTGCTGATAAAAGATGTCGTTGCCTACGAGCCATACATGGACCTAATAACAATTGCCATGGACCGGTCCCTGTACATCAAATTCCGGCTGGGGTTGTTACCCTTGGCCGACCTTTGTTCCAGGTGGAATAAATCCCAGCCCTCTTCACGATACTGTGCTCTCTGTCCCGATAAACCAGAGACTGTGCCACATTTTCTTTTTGAATGCCCAGATTACGGCCGCCCAAGATCACGTTGGCTTGGTCCTATCTGCAGAGAATTGGGTACTCGTCAGCACTCTGTCGCCCTTCGGATTCTATTAACTAATACAGCCCCCCCGATTGTTTGTGCCGTTGCCAAGTTTTTAAAATGGGCCTGGTTGATTAGACTTAGAAGACTGTCCATATCAATGTAATCTCCTTTTATCTAATTTATGATGTTTTAATGTTTTCTACTTATTGTACAGTCATACTTTTTTCGACATGCTGTTTTTATCTTGTGTATCGCTTTTATGATATATGCATATCGAAATAAAGCAATCAACCAACCAACCAATATTTAGTGCGAAAAAGGCTGATCCATTATAAAGTCTCCAATGAACTCTCAAATTCTTCAAATAACAATATTTTGTACACGTAAAAAAAAGAATAAAATAAGTTGTATATGTTATTTTATGCATTCACACAAGTGCTTTCATATAATCAAATCCGATAAAAGATACAATAGTTATTTGTATTCGGCTTGTCTAGATTACTAAATTGAGAATCTGAAATGTGTCCCAATAATGTCTAGTACCAATGACAACATAAAAAAACAAAGGGAGTGAGGATATATATCCGTCATGGACTCCATCTCCTCTGTAAGTTATGAAAAAACAAAAAGAGTCCACTCAGGATTTACAAAATAAAGTGTTAACCTTCCAAAAAGGGACTGAACCCAAGTGAACTGTTTGGTTTCTAGCATGGGAAAGCGATTACGTTTTTTGAAAATAACCCTCACCCACCAAAAGATCCCTTTGTGGCATGCTTCATCATCTGGTTCTTCCCGCCCTGCTGCGGGACTGGGCGTGCTACGACCGACGAATACGTGGGAGCACTTTGAAGTGAAGTAAACTATGTGTATTGGTGTGAGAGTGGAAGGGTCACGAATGAGTGAGTTTAAAAATACCTGGCTTTTTGGAAGAAAATAAACTTTAATGCTCCCTATAGCTGGTATTGATAAAAAACAGGGAAAGAAGGAGGGAAAAAAGCTTTAATGAGCAGCTCCCTTGCTGGTCGACCTGTTTCAAAGCCTACCCCTAAGCTGCTTTTCCAGGACCATATTTGGGCGCAGCGGGCGGGAAGAAACCGATGATGAAGCATGCCACCAAGGGACCTTTTCGTGGGTGAAGGTTATTTTAAAAAAAGTTATTGCTTTCCCATGCTAGTAACCAAATGGTTCACTTCGGTTTAGTCACTTTTTGGAAGGTTAGCACTTTATTTTGTAAATTCTTAGTACCAATGACCGACATATTGGGATAATCCATTTCCACTGCAGATTATTATATATGGTCAAAAAAATAATGAATATTCTTCCGTCTTTATAGATCGTTTCCATGAAGGGCATTGATTGCTACCTTTCCTACCTTTGCCCCATTTAATAGTATGAATAAATGACCATTTCTGAAGCGTATGTAAAGATTTTTTGCAGTATATTTTAGAATGCTTTCCATATACAGTTCAAACTTGGGAGCACACTTAAGAACCAGGAATTTCAATATAAGCCCCTCACTTTTTACTTCCGTAACCACCCTGCAGAAGACATAGTGCCTGTATTTTTCTTTCAACATACTCTGAGTTAGCATTTATAGTGATAGGTTCACCCAGAGCTGTTCAGTCAGGTCCCTAAAGGGGCTATTTTCCATACCTGAGCTATGGGATGATACATGTTCTATCCGCTTCCATAAGATCAATTCATGCAATCCTGCTGCCATTTCTGTACCACCGGTATATGTAAATGAAGCTTTGTGAACGCCTTTTCACTAAGCAAAAGACAAAGTGATTAACACTGTGAGAGGGAGTGCATTATCCAAGAAGATGGGAGCAGCGTCAGGCACAAAGGAGCTGGGTGTACACCAGCAGAGTGGGTGAGGGGGATCTAGGTCATATACCTGGTGGGTACACAAAGGTGGGAAAAATGCAGGGGTGTACCCAAAGGGTTAGGAGTGCAGCATTGAACTGAATTAAAAATGATAGGAGAACAGCACCGGGTCAAAGGGATATGTTAGTAGTAAAGGGTCCTGGGGGTGTTTCCAGAGGAGTGATAACATCTTGTTGGGTGGGGGAGTTCTAGCATCACAACCTAGCTGAAGGTGATAATGGTATTAAAGGGTCCACCCATTGATGATATCATGGGGTGATGGTATTGCAGGTCTCTATAGTTGGTGAGAGTGGTGGATGGTTCTGGGGTGTGGAATTATCACAGGGTTTGGAGGTGAGCGCATCGCTGGTAAGTTGCTAGTCTCCTGAAACCGCTTTGGTCCTTGCTCCATGGATGATGCCGTGATTTTATTTGGACAAAAGTTCCTGTGTGCTTTTCATCTAACACCTCTGATTCTCAGAGTCTTTTAGAAATTAAAGGACTGGTGTAGTTTGTAGTTATTCTGGAGGTCACAGCATGACCTTGGATCTCACCTCCTACGCCATTTCATTTCTGTCCTTACTAAAGCTCACCTTCAACACTTGGTTCCTGAAGAACTACTGTCTGCCTATGTGGATATCTGATCGGAGCATTCTGGAAGCTACCAGGATTTCCTTAACTAATGCACAATGCAAGAGCCTGTAGCTGTTATTTTTACTGGACCATAACAAAGATCATTTGCTTAAATTCCCCATGGGTAATATTATGTCCTTTTCTAGATATCTTGCAGAATCATTTGCCTAGGTGAACACCGTCAAGACCCACATGAAAAAAATGGGACATGCATACTCTGGCTAAGGAGAACACTTCACCACTACCTAGCAGGGTTAATCTGCCCCTTCTTCAGCACCCCACCATCTCTCTGACCTTGAATCTGATTTTGGACTGATTGATACGGAATTCCTTCATGCTCATGACGTCCTGACACCAGAAGCACTCATATGCATTTTGCAGGAATTATGCTTTTGTAACTTCTCCCCCCAAGCGCAATACATTTCTGATAGGTAGTTCTGCAGAGCCAGTTTGCTTATCTCCCAGTGCCTGTGCATCCTTCACTATCTCTATTGGCTATGGTTTGCAATCTGCCCACCGGATGGAAGTTGGAGATAGACATGGCAGTAGTATGATAATGTTAATTCCCTCTGCCAATCTTTCAGCTCTCGGATAAGAAGAAAATTCAGATTGGGTCCTTCCAGAAAGGAGGGAGCTAACAAGAGTGAGCACCCGCGTATGGGGAAAAAGATGTAGATCAAATTCCGTTTGATGTACAACTCACCTTGTATTGTGAAGGTGTATTAAAAGCTAATCATAGGTTTTGTCCCTGCCCTAGCTCGTGCTAATGCACACAATAGGAGATAGCCCGTCGATCAGGAGTAACAGAGTTAATATAATGGTCATTTTATTCAGCTAGAGTATATGAATAACGGGTGGATGACTTTTTGTTAGCATTATTTGTAACAGTTTCTTTATTGGTATGTGCAAGAAAATGCTTACTCCATTTGATGATAATGATACAGAGAATGTACCAAATGATTTAATCCGCCTGCTGTTTGGAAGCAATTTGATTATCTCCACTCCTTCATGTCTCTGTGTCCCAACTAAGTTGCAAATATCAAAATAAATGTATCAAATGACGCAACGCGTGAATTTTATAGGCCTTACAAACTTGGTACAGTGAAGCCAAATCTTAAATTGATTCTATCATAATGAACGGTTGACGCGCAGCTTTCCTAATTTGTAAACATTAACAGGCATGAATGGGAGTATCTATGTTCAGAGGAATGCTGTATTTAGTTCATTTGTTTTTGTTAAATTTTTGACCTGTATCTGCACCAAAGTTCAACAAAACAAACTATTACAATAGGCAACACTGATAAGCAAATCAATAATTTACATTCAAAAAGCATTAAAAATGTAAAAATCCAACAAGCATCATAGAGAAGTGGTAGTAAGTGTTCATATTTGATTCCAATGAAGCAGTTACTAATTTGTAATCTAGGAACATCTTTTTGGAAATAATTTTTTGCCTAGGTCCTATATGACTCCTCGGACAAACAAACACGATGTGTTCCAAATTCCACATCTTTAGTTAAACTATATATACTTTCCAATTTAGACGCATTATGCCAATTCCATACACTTACTTCAAGGGGGAGACTCCACTAGGCACTTTGAGGGGAGAATGCAGTGCTTAATGCTCATTTAGACAATATAAATATTATTGATGTATGTTTTAATGATCTGCACAAGGAATAAGCAGAAGAACCCAAGATCAGCACAATTGTACATGTCTTTTTCAAAACTATGTTTGAAGTGCTTTTTTCACTATTTTCCCCTCTAACCTATTTAAGGTGCTTAGGGCCACACCCTTACTTATTCTGTATTCTTTGCACAACTCCGGTAGTTGTTTTAGTAAACTTGATTCGGTATAAAAAAATAATTGCACATGAGCTCATGTTGGATATATGGATATGATTTAAAATAAAAAAAAGCTGATTTTATAATTTGAAATTCCCAGTTCTAAATTTGTAGCCTGGTAGTGAAGGCTTTTCCTTCTACGCAATATAATTTTCTAGTTTGTACGTTCGACTTTTTAAAATTAATTTGTAAGGAATAAGCCCAACACCAAATAATAGCAATGGCTTATTGTTATCTAGTAGACCTTTTTATGAGATATTAAGGGCCACATGTACTCACATTAGTTTTTGTTATTACCAAATAGCGATTTTTTTTTTTGTGATTCACTATTTAATACATTAGTGTTTATGATTACCAAAGTGTGTTTTACACTTGTTGCTATTGGGTCGCAAATAGACCTTTCTCATGAATACTTGTATAGTAGGCCTCAGTTTGCGACCTATTGGGAATCGCAAAATTCACAGGGATGGTGCATGGCCGGCATGGCCGGGATCAGCAGACTACCAGGTCTGTGATTGCTTTTTTTTTTCTTTTAAAGCTGTCTTTTTTTAAACGTAGCCTGTTTTGATTGTGAGGTAGTGGTCCATGGGAACTCTGCCTGCTCTTAAACTATTTTTCAACCATTCTCAAAGGCATTTGCTAACAACTTTAAGTTGATGATAAAATGTGTATGTTTTGCAACCAAATTTTCGTCCAAAACATTCGTACATACAAATGCGAATCAGTATTTGGAAGGGCCACCCTAAACCCACCCCTTCCAAATACTGTATCTCAAACCCATATTACGATTCGGTAACGTGTTACTGAATTGCAATTTGTGTTTTGTACATTTGTAAAAAGCATTTTTGCGGTCGGAAACTATCAGATCGGACATTTTGGATCACAAAAATGCTTCGCACATGTGGTCCCGAATGTCTAATCCCTAGATTTGTATCTAACAAAAGTGGAACTGCTCCATGAGCTGTGTGGGCAAGTTTTTGTATTTGTAAATGTTTTTATTGACATTTGAATGATTGAGGCCCTCAAGTGATGCATGGTGTGACCCGCTTTGTGGCTGTTTTGTGGAGTGTTTGTAGACAGTGTCCCTGTGCGTACTCCAGTACCCTTCCCGTCAGGGCCACCACTACTAGAACATGTGACTCCTATATACAAATGCTTGTGGAGTCCTCCAATAGCTCTGTCAGTGTCTGGGTCATCCTGCCCCATGCCCAGTAAGACAAGTAATCTTTCACCTCCGCTTCTGCCCATTCTAGCATGTCTGTCCTCCAAGCCTGGATTGTGGGGCGGGGGGGGGGGTATAGGACTCATCCAATGGATTTTATACGTCGTTTGGCTACTGTCAACCCCAAACCGTGAACCTCCTGCTTAGTTTGTTTTCTGGGGTTCTCTGGAAGTAAACCCAGCAGGCATTGCTTAATTGTACTGGAAATCACTCACCCATTTACTGGTTTAATATGAGTCTATAACTCCGCCCACTAGCTTGCAATAACAGGGCAACACCATACAACATGCAAAGCATTGGCTTCTATACCCCCACATCGGGCACATGTTGGTGTCCTATCTGGGTAGATGGCTTGGAGTCTTTTTGGCGAGAGATAGGCCATGTGAATGTAATTTTATTCTATCAATTTAAAACCTGCAATAACGAAAAAACCCTTTACCACCTCATGTGCTGTCCTCCATTTCCTGGATTTAATGGGCTCATCACTAACGCGCTGCCATGCCTCCTCCACTCTTAGTAGTGCCATCCAGCGATTTCCCCCCCCCCCCCCCCCCCCCCGCAGCTCTTTGTACAGGTGTGTTATCTGCGTATGTCCTCCAGCCAGGGGTGGCATCATCATAACCATCATCTGTGTGGGTTCAGGAGGCTCAGGGAAGGACTGCCAAAGTTGTTTGGCAGTGGCGGATATATTCGCATATTTCAAAATTTGTCCGCGTCCAAGTTCGAATGACACAAACGCATCCTGCTTCATTATAAAACTGCCTCCTGGGTGCAAGTCGGATAACGTAATACAGCCACTCTCCTGCCATGTAACAGTCTAAATCGTCTGGGCAATTTGAGCAAAGGGTGCAATACCATATATCTAGGTCTTGAGCATAAGGTGCCTGTTGTATTACCCGTCTCATAGCACTATCCCACAGGCAGCATGTCAGCCGTATCACATGGGGTAGGTGCATCCTTGATGTTTCTTCCCCTAATCAGGAGATCTCACAGCTGGTGGCCATCATGGGAGGTGAGCAGCCAAATGGAGCTCCAGGTCCGACACATTCATACCACTCTTTTCATATTCTTTCTTAAGGGTAACTAACACAATCTTGCACCGCTGATCATCCTACAACAGTTGCACTAGAGGCCTATCCAATTCCCTAAACATCCGATGTGGGATCTCATACATGGTTCCTTGCAGGACTTATAAACATCTGAGCAATACAACTATTTTAATAAGGGCTATCTTAACCATTAAGGACAGGTGCAGCATGTTTCAGAACTCTTTTGAGGGATGAAGATTACAGATTACAGATTACCCGGAGTAGATATACCTCATAGGTTTGTTGTACCTCATGTGTGATGTAGGCACCCAGATATCTGACTTGATCCTTTGTCCACAGAATACCTGCCTCCGGTAGCTGGTCCATTGGCACCGTGCTCAATGATCCTTTCCGGAATAAAGCTGATTTAGTCCAATTAAACTTAAGGCCTTGGAATTCTCTAAATTATTGCAAGAGGTTTAGCAAGATCAGGGCTGACAGGCCTGGTTGACAAAGATAAATAATTCCATCACCCGCATAGAGCGAGACTATATGCTTCGCATGACCTACTCGTATGCCCCACCCCCATAGTGCATAATGGAGCTCGCACTCCAGGGGTTCCACTGCTAGGGCAAACAGCAGGAGCTACAATGGGCAGCCCCCTGCAATGGGCCCCGTTATAGATAAATTTCAGATAACACAATGGCCATTGTGGACTCTTGTGATCGGGCGTTCATATAATAGTTTTACTCAATGTATGCAAGTTTGACCCAGCCCTACTGCTTCCAAAACCTGCCATACCTAGTCCCAGCCAACTGAGTTGAACCCCTGCTCTCTACCTAGAAAAGCTAGCGCATAAGGGTCACCTGCTATAGTAGGGGCATAAAGCACGTGTCAGATGTTGGATATTACGCAAATTGTTCCGATAGGGAACAAAACCTGACTGGTCTGCATGGATCCAATGTGGGAGGTACAGCAGTAGTCTTGCTGCCAATTCATGGCTGAGTATTTTGTGATCCACATTCAGCATCAATAGCGGACGGTAAGAGCCTGCTTTCATGGGGTCCTTCCTGGGTTTCAGGATCAGGAAATTGAAGGGTTCCCTCATTGTATCGGGGAGTATTCTTGTCTCGAACGCCTCTGTGTATACTTGCAGAAGTTTGTCTATTGAAGCACCTGAAAAAACGTTATAAAACTATGCTGGTAGCCTATACCCTCCAGTATGACTTAGCAGTTTTCACAGTGTAGATTGCTCCCTACAGTTCCTGTTAGGTCAATGGGGCCCGATGTGTCGCAGTCCTCCTACGCAAGTCATGTCAGCTATAGTCTTGCCAGGTAACTATGGAGGGAGTGCATGCTGGTACTGAATGGCATTGTGTACACCCCTCTTAGATGTTCTGCGAATATTGAGTAGCGGCAATATGACCCTCCCAGTCCTTCAGCACCAACACAGGTTGGATCAAGGTCTCTGACCTAATGAGGCCCGCCAGTAGGCAACCAACCTTGTCGCCTTCCATATACAGTCTACGACGGTATGTAGCTCGAACATGTTTGCCCAAATGGCGCACACCTGCTGTCTGTCTATCTATCCTAGTCCGTCATGGCTCCCAGTGTGTTAGACAGTGCCTGCACTAAAGTTGTCAGATCTGCCTCACACTATTTGTATCAGTTCCCTCTCTAGTGTCCGCCGTATGCGTAACGATTTCCCCATGCATACACCATGAAGGACCACCTACAGTGCATCCCACTCAACGGCCCTGCAGCTTGCACTGTTCCAGTTAGCATCAAATTATTACTCAATAGCGTCCATTAATGTGTTAAGGAATATCGTGTCTATCATTGCCTCCACCCGAAGCCCTCACAGTGGAATCCTTGGTGGCATCTGGAAGAGTGCATATGTCCGCAGTAGAGGGGAGTGATCCGAGATAGAACGTCCCAAATATGACGTAGCTACTACCCATGTACAGCAGTGGATTGTACTAAGAAGTAATCTACTCATCTATGCTTACCTGATGCAGGGGTGTAGCATGAGTACGTCCGGTATGCAGGTGCTGTTAGTGCCAGACATCAACCTGTCCCATCCCCTTTCGTACCTATGCAAGAGCTGGCACCATATTAGGTTTGGTATTGGGGATCTGTGTATACTATTGTCCAACATACAGTTAAAATCTCCCGCCATAAGCACTTCAGTTTCGGGGTGTACCTGTGCTGTGGCCAGCACCTTGCCAAAGAAGGTGCTGTTATCGACATTTGGTATGTAAACATTTATTAAACAGAGATCTTTTCCATTTAGCGTTCCTGTGAGCATGACGTACCTCCCCTCAGCGTCCACCTGAGCCTGTGTTTTCTGAAGCGGTACCCCTGATGCTACCCATATAAGTACCTCACTTGCATCCTGAGTAGGATGTGACCTAAACCTGCCCCCCGCCACCACCTTCTCAAATATTTGATGCAATCCACCAAACGTATTTTTTGGAGAAACGCCATTCCACTCCATATCTCCTGAGGTATGCATATACCCTATTCCTTTTCTTTATTCAGACCCCTCACATTCCAGGTAAGGAATTTATACTTGCTCCCTTTTTCTTTCATAGTAGATCCATGTGCACAAAGCAAGTCACTGTGAAAACTGACAGCCTGTAGTCCTTCTCATTGTAACAATAGTCTTTGGCAGCATCCCCACCCAACAACACAACAGGTGGCAACATGTCCCCCTTAATCCTACCCTCAGGCAGAATAAACAGAACTCCAAGACACACCCCTTTGGCCAATATGGTCCTGAATCCTGCCCCAAGCACATACTCCAGTTAACCCCCAACTAAACTTTAATAGTAGCACTAGTTGTAGTTACCACCTGAGTCCACAGGCCCCCACGAATTGCAAGACCAACAAGGTTCTCAGCAATCAAGAGGAGGCAGAGCCCTCAGCTTCTCTCATCCGTGAAGCCAAAAGAAAATGTCAATCAATCTAAACATACATTGGTCCGATATCACCATTAGCTTGTTGAGTGGACTACCAGTCCACAAAAGGCTTCCCGTCCACCCCTGCACGGGTATACTGGCCCCAATAATAATAGGTCACATCTTCGTCCTCAATCCATTTCCTGGCATCCTATACAAACCCATTGGTGCCAACCGAAGTCCAGTTGTTCACCCGGCATCGGTGCTGTCTCTCAGTATATCAGGGACCTCTCCAATTTGGGAAAAGGAGTTTTGGGTTAGCACATTAGTAGTTTCACTCCGCAATGTCCCATCTGGCCAAACCAGGATGCATCCACCCACTGAATTTTAAGAAGTCTTAGGGATCTTCTGTGACTTTGTGCCTTATTCCTGTTAGACCGGCATGGTACCCACTGTCTTGACTCTCTCCACTCTGGAGGTAGGCACTTCCATCTGATGTCCACAAGTCCCACCAATCCGCAACCTCGTGAAGTGTTCGAAGAATTGAACTCTTCCATTATATTGTACTCTGAGCTACGCTGGATACATAAAACTACTTAATATTATGGTCTTGCAGTTGTTTTTTAATTTGGATACAGTTCTTTTGGAGATCTTGAACTTTGGAGATATAATCCAGAAAAATAAGGACTTTTTTTCTCTTTGTATCTCAGGGGACTGTGAGTCCCCAGATTCTGGAGAGTCGCATCCCAATCTCTATACTTGAACAAGAAAGCCATAGGGGTCCATGGAGAAACACCTGGCTGCTGCATCGCCGCCAAAGCACGGTGTTATCCAGTCCTCTAGGAAGAATTCTGCTGCAACAAAAACAAGGAGATGATGGACGGAGCGCTGAAACGTTTCAGACACTAACCCGTAGTCACAGATCTGGGTGGAATCCATCAACGTTCTTTAAACCGGTCTCCGGATGCTTGTTTCCGGTCCAGGGAAGAACTTGCTTTGTTATTTGGGCGTCACTTTTTCTTGTGACGGAAGTTGGTCCAGGGATTTACTAAACGTTAGATCGAATATGGTAAAAAGCTCCTTTGGCATTTTCAAATTCGCCTCTAAACTAGGGGATAGGCGAATTAGAGATATGATGCAGATTTACAAGGCAAGGAGTTTCTCTATTGCATTATATGGGGCAGGGTTGGAGGGTTACACAAATACAGGTTTGTTGCAAAGGGAAGAAAATATCTTCCTCAAAAAACTTTTGTGCTTACCTTCCTCACCTGCAACTGATTTGATTCATAGGGAAGTAGGGGCAGCTTATTTAGGTGACCTTATCCTGCTAAGGGCTTTGATGCTTTTCCAAGCGATTTGGCGCAAGGAAGAGACCGTGTTTAACCAACTTGTTATCAGGGATTTTCTCAACCTGGAAAATTGTACTAAGATACCCTGGCTTAAATATGTTGTGCTGAAGGTAGTACTGCTCAGAAGTGAGGAGTGTCCCCCGGGCTCCTTTCTAGTCCTTATATAAAGGTTGCTCTCAGCCCATTTTTTATGTTTTCATAATTTCTTTCTTTGTCTCCTGTTTCCCTTTACCTCCCACTCTCAGCACTTTCCTGGTAGTTCCATAGATGATATGCTGAGAAGAGCCCAATAAAATGAATACCCAGCTTATCCAGCCATGGGGGCCAGTTGAAACCCTCAATAGAGCTGCGAAAGCAGGGGGCTCATGATTCAATTGGGTCCTGAGATAAATACACTAGAGCTATATCTGATAGAGACGTCTAGCCGTAGATTCCTTACCGTAGAATTTCCCAGGCATCCGACTTTATCCAGAAGATTTTTCTTCGAGCAATATCCCTGTGCGCTGGTAGGTGGTGTCAGTCGGCTCTGTGTGATGAAGTCGGCATCATCTGCACGGTTGTAACGTTCCAGTCATCTCTGTAGTCACCCTTTTGGGGGTCTCGCGGCAGTTCTATTCTTTCCGCACCAGCCAGCATCGATCCGTTAAGAGAGGTACCTGCTGTCACTTTTTGACATGCTTTTTTTGTGACATTTCTTCGACCCCTTTTTGGTATGTAGGCTTCTCCATCAAGTCTAAGAGTTCCGGTTTCAAACCATATGACTTCTGTCTTCATGCCATGTCTGTAACAGATCCTCACCTGGTTTGCCTCTGGTGCCTGGAGCGCGACCATGATTCATGCCCCGACTGCCGTGCCATGGCTCCGAAAGCTCAGAGGGAGCGGTTCCTAAAGTTGCTAGTGGGTTGGCTCTCAGCACTATGTCAATCTCCACTGAGTTCTCGTTCACTGTCCCTGTTGCGAGGAAGGTCTTGGACTGCTCCGGTAGTCCTAAGTCTTCTTTCTCCCACTGTAATTCATTGAGTCGGTCAGGTAAGAAGCCCAAAAAACATAAATTGAAGCGTTCTATGACTTTTCCCCGTCCATTGGCCGATGCAAGAGAGGAGTCTGTATTCTAGGCCTGGGTTGGCTTCATGCCTTCCCCGCCTTTTTGGGACCTGGAGCGACCCCCGCCCAGCTTAAAGAATTTTATGACACCATGTGCCTCATATTTGGTTGACCTTACTCTACCGGTGCATCTTTGGGCCCCGAAGGCTCTGAGCGGACTCAGGTTCCACGTTGGCGGACTCAGGCACAGATGACCCCCAGTCCCCACATGAATCCGGCGATGGGTCCGGACTAATGCCCGTCATGCCATTGTGACCTTCCCCTGCGCTGGCCTCGACACCAAGGCTCCTGACGGCACTGGGCCCATTCTATTTCCAGACGACCCAGAGCGGCGTTGACAGAACCCTTAGGTTCTACGTCGTTTCCTCAGCCAGATCACACAGTAGTGACCGATGTGCCACTCCTGGGATGGGTGGCCATCTCTGGGAGGTGGAGATCAGAGGTCTCTAGCAGGTGCTCTGAGCAATTCATTTAAGCTGGTTCAAGTGTTCACGAACAACACCACTGCCATGTAGTACTGCAGCAGACCAGGCGGGGTGTGGTCGTGGACCCTTTGTGAAGAGGCCCTGCATCTCTGGACATGGCTGGAACAGCAGGGCATATCTCTGGTGGTTCAACACCTGGCAGGTTCTCTGAATGGTAGGACGAACAAACTCAGCCGTGGATGCCTAGCGGATCAAAAATGTCATCTCTATCCAGAGGTGGCGCAGGGTATCTCTCAACAGTAGGAAGAGCCTTGGTTATATCAGTGTAATGTCAGCAGTTTTGTGTGTTGAAGTTTCCAAGGCTGCTCTAGATCAGAGACGCTTTTCATCGTGAGTGGAGCTCAGGCCTCCTATACGCCTTCCTGCCCATATCACTCCTGTCCAGAGTGCTCAAAAAGATCAGGAGTGACCCACCTAGGCCATCTTTGTGGCTCCGGACCGGGCAAGGAGAGTCTGGTATCCCAAGCTTCTCCAAGTGCAGGAGGGAATCGGTCTTTTTCATCTGTGGTCGGTCAGGAGGACATCTCCTAGAATCGGTGCTGTAGCATGATCTGAGACCAAATCAATAGTCTTTTAATTGATTATACTGCTAAATATGTGATATTGCATAGTCTTGAAAGTTAATGACAGTATATCTATTTATTAAAAAAGTGTCTTCACTCCTGACTGGTATAGGATAGTATTTGGTTCCCCATACTTTTTTGGAGTTGGATTAAATACTTTGAAAAATTCTTTGAATTTCCTTGCCTAACCATATCAGAAAGGAAGCTCCATCCGTTTTGTATGTGGTTCTCATATTTTTAACTTACCATTTTTCAGAACAGTCCTCTTGGCTTTCTTTTCAATAGATTTTTCCAAATATTCTATCTGCTCAGGTGTCGTGATATGGCTTAATACTAATTTCTCTTGGCTCGCTCTTTGATCAGTTCTTTAAAAACTACTTTGTCTAAAATACATAAGTTCATAAGCCTTCAGATAAGCTTCCGAAGTTTTTCATGTTCAATAACCAAATTGGCAGTACTGTTAAGCTTTAAGAATTTTTTTTTGTTCTCTCTAAAAAGTTCTTTGGGTATTTAGTTAAATTATGAGTCCAGTGAAGTAAAGTCACATTTGTTTTTGTTTTAATTCCAACATTACATATATTGCATCCATTTAATAAAAAAGGCGTTAAATGGTATTGCTTGTATTGGGGAAGAGTTCGTAGTAGATAATAGCATCATCTTCTGTTAATTTGTATTTTTTGTCTAAACTAGTGGGTTTCCTGGTTTGTCTCCATCTACAGGTTTTCTGAGAAAAGACAGTAGTGTTTAATTTATTTCTATAACAACTTTTTTTTATTATGTGGTAGTGGTGTTACAGAATACTGTGTTGGGGAAATGCCTCTTTTCAAGCTGATCATCTTCTAATTATGTTGCTGCAGATTACATGAATTATGAGTTGGTCACCCGCAAACAAAAATATGATTATCCCCATTTGTTTTTTTTACCTCTTCAATTTGACGAAACCTCTCAAATACAGAACTATCATGCTCTTGCAAGATGGTATACAAACATTAAACAATAACATATCAAAACTAGAACCCTGTTTAATATCCAGAATCATAACTTTTTTTATTTCACACTATGAATATATACATTTACAATCAAACCCTACACAAAGTAATATTGAAGGGAGGATGAGGAAAGAGTGGGGGAGGGTGAATGAACTACGGGTGAGTGGAGGATGGCGTGAGTGTGAGACAGGTGTTGAGAAAGGCTGGAAGTGAAAAGTGTGGATTCTGTCATTGTGACAGCGGCCAAGAAGCAGCATTCCACTGCCCCTTTGTCTACGGTCCCACCAGAGAAGGAGAGCCGTCACATGGATTCAGCAGGAAGAAAAGTCTGCAGTATAGCTGCCACTTCGATGAAAGCGGCGAGTGCATCAGCGCTTTTGGGTCGGTATGACCTCTCCTTGTGGGAGTCCCTGCAGCAATTCATTGAGCTCCTCCCGAGGGACAGGAGGGAAGACTTCCAGGAGATCTTGAATGAGGGCATGATGGTCTCCAATCAGGTCATCAGTTTGGCAGTGGATGCCTCTCTCCTAGCTGCACATGGGTACTGCCATGGCATAAACTTGAGACAACATTCCTGGTTGCGCCTTACCTCTCTTAAGCCTGAGGCGCAACAGCGGATTGCTAACTTGCCCTTTTTCGGGATCTACCTTCTTCGGGGCTCATGCGGATGAAGAGATGGCCCGCATGAAGGCGGAAGTGGAAACGCTGAAGTCTTTAGGTTTGGAGAAACCAAAGGACCAGCGGAAGTCATTCCGCCCCTTCCAGAGGTGTTACTTTTCCCATAGATATCAGTGGGGTCAAGGTCGCCAAGCTGGCCAACAGCAGCAGCATCAACAGTAATACCAGCGACAACCCTTCCAGAAACGTCAGAGGGGCAGAGGCGGACAGCAGGCCTTCTCGGCGAATAAGGGCCCGGCCGGGTCTAAGCCCTGAGGAATTACTTCTCCCTCGTCCGTTATCTCGCTCCATGGGGGGAAGCATACAGAATTACTTGGCAAAGTGGCGAAGAATTATTCAGCACAAGTGGATGCTGAATATTGTTTGCAATGGATACAGTCTTCGGTTTGTCAGCCCTCCTCCAGCTATTCTACCGGTTCCTTTGTACTACCAGCTGCAAGAACTCCAAGCGGAGGCCGATAGCCTGTTAAGAAAAAGGGCAATAGAAGACGTCCCTTTGTCTCAAAGGGGAAAGGGTCTATACTCAAGGTTCTTTCTGGTACGCAAAAAGGACAAAAACGAGTTCAGGCCCATTCTGGATTTGCGACAAGCAAACAAATGGATTCACAGGGAGAAATTTTGCATGCTGTCCTTGCAACAGATTTATCCTCAGCTGCAACGAGGAGACTGGCTTTGCACAATAAATCTACAGGATGCGTATTTCCATGTGCCCATTGCACGGAAACTCAGGAAGTTCCTGCGCTTCCTGGTCGGCACCAATCACTATCTGTACACCGTACTAGTGTTTGGTCTGAAGTCTGCAACCAGGACTTTTTCAAAATGCATGGCAGTGGTGGCAGCGCACCTGAGACATAACAAGGTGTTTGTCTACCCGTACGACTGATTAATCAAAGCCTCCACCTTCCAGGAAGCACAATTGCATTTCAACTGGAAGGCCGTTATGCTGAATCAGCTGGGTTTGCTTATCAACATGTCCAAGTCCCTCCCGACTCCGGTACAGTGCATGCAGTACTTGCGAGCCTCCATCAATACTCTCAGAGAAAGCGTGTCTCCTTCGGAGGAGCGACGCTTATCGATCCTTCGGAAGGCTCAGGCTCTCATGTCCGTTCCATCAACGACAGTGAGGAAGGTGTCTTCTCTTCTGTGGTCGATGGCCTCTTGCATCTTCCTCACACCACCTGCACGCCTCCACATGAGACCGCTGCAGGAATGTCTGGAGGATCAATGGGACCAGAACCGAGGGATCCACCTGTCTCTACACGCTCAACTTTCCCTGAGATTGTGATGTTCAGCAGATAATCTCCTCAAGGGGGTTCCGTTCCACAAGGACATTCCCATACAGATTATTGTGACGGATGCTTCTCTCCACGGCTGGGGAGCGCATTCAGACCATCTACAGATCCAAGGAACGTGGTCCCAGACGGAATCCACGTACCAACTTTATGGAACTCCGAGCTGTTCATTTGGCGCTGAAAGCCTTTCATCCGCCCTTCCAGACCAACTCCTTGCTTGTACAGACGGACAATACAACCACAATGCAAACTTTACAAAGTGTGTAAAATTTTATATTATTTGGCTATCTTTTCACTTCGAAATGAAGTGCTGACCAATGTAGCCTTGTAGTTTTAGGCTGCATTATTTGTCTTTGATTTTCTCTTAAGTGTCTATGCAGGACTGCAGAAGAAGACAACTTAAGAGACTATTTCGATTGCTCCGGGGTTCATGCACATGGGCGGTACTATTCAGAAGATTATGACTATAACAGAGATACCCCTACTACAGAACTGGAGTTACATGTAAGAAACTACTCCTTCCTCAGAAGACCCAAAACAGCAGCAGGCACTTCCACAAAAACTCTGGGGAGCTGGGGGTTGAAGTCTGTTGTCCCTGAGACTTCAGCAGGAGGCAAGCTCTTTTCCAAGCCCTTGCAGAGCCTTCACAAGTTGAAGGATAAGGCAGTTTGGCAGTAAGGCAACCACTGCAGGCCAATCCCCCAAGCAGCACTTCAGCTTGGAGATAGTCTCTCCTCAGTTTGTTCAGGTTCCTCTCCTCAGTAAAGGTTTCTTCTTGTAGTCCAAAATGATCTAATTTCTTGGGATCAGGGTCCCAATATTTATTCCCCAAAATCCTTTGTTCTCTGAGGGGAGAGGGGCCTTTGCCCAGTCCAAATCAGTTCTGAAGCACTATGTTTACCAGACTTCTGCTTTCCTTTCACAATGCAGGGCGGGCACATCAGACGCCCCACAGGAGGTGGAGCCATCATTGTGGAAGGCAAGTACAGTCCTGGAGCACTTTGTTTACAGGACTCCTTCTCTTCTTTCAGTGTGCAGGGCAGAGACATCAGCAGCTCCCCAAGAGGTGGAGCCAGCATTGTGGAAGGCAGGCACAGCCCTATTCAAGGTTCAGGTGCAACTCCTCCCTCCCATCTAGATGCAGATCTCTCTATTCACCACTGGGTGACTCAGCCTGTCTCTTGGAATCCCCCAGCCCTGTCACTCACAAAACCAGACAACGGAATACATAACCTAGCAGAGGCAGGTTTGAATGGTTAGACAAGCAAATACCTACTTTCTAAAAGTGGTATTTGCAAACACAGAATGTTAACACCTTGGCTGCTAGGGATATTTTTATAGAGTTCAGGCATACTAAACTCTAATTTCTACCATGTTCTCTGAGAAAGTTAGGATTATAAAATGATTATAAGGATGTAATAATCTAACAGCCCATTCTGGCCTATGGAAAACAGTAGCCTTGCAATAGTGAAAAACAAAAATGGCTGTAATTCACTATTCGGACATGCCACACACATCAGGGCTTGTCCTAACATATACTTACAATGCACCCTGCCCTAGGGCCTACCATAGGGGTGACTGATATGAAGAAAAGGGAAGGTTTAGGGACTGGCAAGTGGGTGCACTTGCCCAGTCAGCATGACAGTACCAGACTGCACGCAGGCTCTGCAATGGCAGACCTTAGACACATTTTACAAGGCTGCTTCTGTGGGTGGCACAACCAGTGCTGCAAGCCCATCAGCAGCATTTGGATGTACACGCCCTGGTCACACTCAGTGCCCTAGAGTAGGGTCTGACAAGTAAACCAAATAGCCAAACATGGAACCACTGATTAATACCTCAATTTACAATAGGGAGCACTTGCACTGTGGCACTGAATAGCAGTGGCACAGTGCCCAAAGTATCTAATACCAGCAAAAACACGAGGCAACAGCAAAAAATGGAAGGGAGACCCACGCCAATGGTGCCAGGTCTCCTCCAGCTGAAATGTGGGGAGAACTACCCTAACTCCTGGGAGTTCTCATCACTAAGGTGGAAAAGTCTGGACAGACCATCCGCAGTGGCGTGTTCTTTACCAGGGCTGTGTTCCACCATAACGTCCATACCCTGTAGGGAAATAGACCACCTCAACAGCTTTGGATCCTCACCCCTCATTTGCATCAACCACCTAAGGAGCCGGTTGTCTGTGTGAACCCGGAAGTGAGTCCCAAACCGGTATGGTCTCAGCGTCTTCAGAGCCCAGACCACAGCAAAGGCTTCACGCTTAATAGCACTCCACCTCTGTTCCAGTGGAAGTAACCTTCTACTGATAAAGGCTACAGGTTGTTCTAGGCCCTCCTCATTCATCTGTTATAGAACAGCCCCACACCATGCTCTGAAGCATCTGTCTGAACGTTAAACTCACTTTAAAAGTTAGGTGCCCGGAGCACAGGCGCCGTGCACATGGCAGCTTTCAGGGCCTCAAAAGCTTTCTGACAGGTGTCAGTCCAGATCACCTTCTTGGGCTTCTTCCTGGTAGTCCGCTCTGTCAAGGGTACAACAATGTTGTCATACCCCTCGACAAACCTCCTGTAATACCTTGTGAGACCTAAGAAGGCTCTCACCTCTGTCTGGGTTTTGGGTGGCTCCCAAGCCAGGTTGGTTTCAATCTTGGGTTGTAGGGGCGCCACCTGGCCGCTCCCAACTTGGTGTCCCAAGTACACCACGGAACCCTGTCCGATCTGGAACTTACTCGCCTTGATCGTGAGGACTGCCTTCCGCAGCGCCCTCAACACTTCCCAGAGGTGGCGCAGATGATCCTTCCAACTGGCACTGAACACTGCAATGTCATCCAGGTAGGTGGCACTGAAGTCATCCAGTCCAACCAACACCTGGTTGAACTACCTCTGAAAGGTGGCAGGGGCATTCTTCATCCCAAAGGGCATAACACGGAACTAGAAATGCCCATCTGGTGTGGAGAATGTTGACCTCTCCTTTGCCCCATCATTCAAGGCAATCTGCCATTATCCTGACGTTAAGTCAAACATGCTGAGGTACCGTGCAGCCCCTAGCCGATCAATGAGCTCATCAGCTCTGGGGAAGGGCTGCTCGTCAGTCTTCGTGACTGAATTGATCCCTCTGTACTTCACACAGGATCAGAGTTCGGGTTTGGCACCTGGCGCTGCAGTCTTCGGGACCAAGACCTCTGGGCTGGCCCAAGGACTGCTAGATGACTCCATCACCCCTAGCGCAAGTATCTTTGAGACCTCCTCTTTGATGCAAGCCCTCACCCTGTCAGTTACCCTGTAAGTTTTATGCTTCGCAGGTAAGCTGTCTCCTGTGTCCACATCATGGATGCACCAATCTGTGACACCAGGAACCAGGGAGAACAGATCAATACTGTCCCAGCAACTGGTGGCAGTCATTCTGTTGCTCATGGGTCAGGGTGGACGAAATATTCACACCATCCACTGACCCATCTTGCTCTGAGGCTGACAGGAGGTCAGGAAGAGGCTCAGTCTCCTCCATTTCAGCATCTGTTGCCAAGAGCATGCCCACTTCAGACCTCTATAAGTGGGGCTTAAGGCCGTTGACATGTAGGACCCTCAAGGAGTTCCTAGGAGACCGCAAGTCCACCAAGTAGGTAACTGGACTCTTGTGCTCTACAACCTCAAATGGTCCGGTGCACTCAGCTTGGAGGGCGCAAGGCTCCACTGGGGCCATGACCCATACTTTCTGGCTAGGTTGAAGTTCTACCAGAGTGGCATTCTGGTCATCCCAGCACTTCATCTCCTCCCTGGCTGGCTTCCAGATTCGCCTCCGCGAGTTGCCTGAAACACCTAGTCTGGCTCCTGAAGGTCAGCATGTAGCTATATACATCCTGGGGAGGTTTCCTGGGAGATTGTTTCCAGCCTTCTTTAACCAGACTCAGAGGTCCTCTGACAGGGTGTCCATAGAGAAGCTCAAAGGGGCTGAACCCTAGAGATTTCTGTGGCACCTCCCAGTATGCAAACAGGCATAGTAAGAGGACGTCCCACTTACGCCTCATGGGTTCCTCAAGACCCATTATCATGCCCTTCAGGGTCTGGTTGAACCTTTCAACCAACACATTTCCTTGGGGGTGGTAAGGAGTGGTGAACTTATAAGTCTCACCACACTCCTGCCACAGGAACTTCATATATTTGGAAATGAAGTTGGTCCCTCAGTCAAACACTACCTCACGAGGGAATCCTACTCGTGAGAAAATTCCCATCAGTGCTCGTCCCACCACGGGGCCGTCACTGTCCTCAGAGGAATGGCTTCCGGGTACCGGGTGGCATGGTCCACCAAGACTAGGATGAACCTGTTGCCCATGGCTGTCTTGGGGTCCTATGGCCCCACAATGTCAATCCCCACCTGCTCAAAGGGGGTAGTGACCACAGGGAATGGCTGGAGAGGAGCCTTGTTATTCCTCCCACTCTGTCCACTTGCCTGGCAAGTCTGACAAGTACTGCAATGAGTATCTGAACTCTTGTGCATTTGGGGCCAATGAAAGTGGGCAAAAAGCCTTTCAAAGGTCTTGTCCTCCCCAAAATGTCCTGCTAATGACACATCAAGAGCCAGCCCCAGTAGGGATGCTCTGAACTTCTGGGGTACCACCAACACACGGGCTGACCCAGGTTCAGCAACCTTAGGCTCACTATATAGGAGACCATTCTCCCAGTAAATCGAGTGTGACCCTGACTGATCACCTGCTGCCTGGCTTGCAGCCTGCTGCCGCAAGCCCACAAGAGAAGGACACTTCCTCTGTTCCTGGCAGAATTTCTCCCTGGAGTGGCCTCCTTTTTTGCTGCCAATGGGTCTGCTCAGGCAGGTCCCCCAGCTCAGCTACTTGCTCCCTGGTAGGCTCCAGGGCACCCCCCTCAGGGTCTACCTCCTCATATGCCGTGGAAACTTCGGGGGCCAGTTTCCAGCGCCCCCGCCACTTCTTTCTTTGGCAGATTCCTGGCCTCCCTCTCAGGCTCCAGGTCCTCTTGAGAACCCCTACTGGCTAGGTGGTCACGCACGCCCAGTCAGGCAGTCCAACCTTTTCAAGTGAGTTGTTTTCTCGACCTTTTCCCAAGGGGAGCTCTCCAAATCATTCCCCAACAAACAGTCAACCGGCATGGTGGGCCTCACAGCTACCTGAAGAGTACCAGAGACCCCCCCTCACTCAAAGGCGACCTGAGCCATTGGACAAGGACTGTGTTGTCGCGGCAACAACTCGGCAGAATGCATGCGGGATAATCTGCTCTTGAGACACCAGGTGACACATGACAGCTGTCACACTGGCTCCTGTATCTCTAAGAGCCTCCACCTTTTGGCCATTGATGGTCACTCGCTGCCCATATTTCTTAGTGTTTCTGGGCAGCTGAGCTTCTGAGACAATCTCACAGTCTCCTAAAGAGACCAAGGTCATCTGTGTGGGACCCCACCCACCTTGGACATCAATCTCCTCCCCCAAGGCTACACTAGCCATCTGGCGGGGCGGAGCACCAGTGGGTGCTGGTTTACCAAACAGGCGGCACCTGGTATCATTCGCCTTATGACCCAGGTCGCCACACTTGTAACACTTCAGGGGCACCTGGGGAAAAGGATTACCTGTTGGGCCCCTTGCTTCTTCTCGGGGGGGGGGGGGGCTGGGAACCTTTCCCTTGGGAATTACTTTGGAGCCCTTTGCGGAACTCCTTCTCTTTACCCTTGTCCCTCCCACTCTTCTGCTGGGGACCCTGCCCACCTTGGCTGAGACTCCCACGTGACCCTTGTGGACCCGAGTGCTCACCCAGCGGTCCGCCTCCTCAGAAAGCTTCCTAGGGTTAGTCAGCTTGCTATCTATCAGATGCTGGCGCAGCTCTGGAAAACAATTATCAGACAAGTGCTCCCAGGCAATCAAATCAAAGAGACCTTGAAAATCATTAACCTTGCTGCCCTTTACCCAACCATCCAATGCTCTGCAAAAGAAAGTGACATATTCAACCCAAGTACTGTTTTCTAACTTTTTGCAGTACCTGAACCTCAGCCTCTAGAGCTCAGGTGTCATACCATATCTAGACATCAATGCATCTTTCATGTGGCTGCATGAATTGTGGTCTTAAGAAGACAAGTCTAACAATTTGTCCCGCCCCTCACTAAGGACCCTTCCCCACAACCCCGCTCCCCAGTCTCTCAGGGACCCGGTGGGAAGATATGGCTACCTCATAGGCTCTGAACTACTGACCAAAATCATCATTTTTGTAAAACTCCTTCACCACATCATTGGGAATATACGCTCTACTTTCTGTATGTACTGTGACGGTATGCTGCCACGAGAGGGAGTAACTTCTAAACTTTTGGTTCTAAACTCCAACTCTCTCATAACCTTCTCATGCTCAAACTGCATTTTCTTTTCCTCAATAACCTTCTATTTTCTAATTCCAGTTGCTTATTCCCCTTGAACTTGGCCATCTCCATTTCATGCCTTCTTGATCTCTCTCTGTCCTCCAACTCCTCTGGAGACAGATTTTTACCAGAACCGATGCAACCTGCGGGGGAAGGTACTCTTCTTCCTCCTGAGCCCACTGGCCCTTCCTGTTGCTCAATTGCCAAGTCATTCTCCTCAATCTCAGGAGTTTTCTTTGCTTCTACCCAGGCCCTCAGCGCCTTGTAGAATTCTTCCTTCACTCTGAACCCAGAGGTGGAAACATTGAACTGTTTGCAAAAGTACTTCAGGTGTGCAACTTTGTAGCTATCCAATTTCTCCTCTTCCCATTCAAGATCAACAGAAGCTACAGATTCTGCTCTCTCTACTACAACTGAATTAGGCATCTTTCAAAAATAGAACAAAAATCCAAAAAGGAATCTACCAAATAGTATGTGGTTCGTTATGGTCTGCACTCACTAAGCAGTGTTTACCAGTCACTGTACATGAGTCACAAATGCAAATCCAAAATCCCTTCCGCTGACCAACAATGTTAGATTTGGGGGTCTGTAGTTTGCACAGGTAGGTACATGTGACAAATAGGGACCCTCGCCTCTAGTCAGGATAAGGGGATTACACTCCTAAAATAATCCCTGCTCACCCCCTTGGTAGCTTGGCACGAGCAGACAGGCTTTATCTCAGAGGCATTGTTAAGCATTTGTGACCATATACAGTAACCCAGTGACAACACTACAAATGGAATATTGAGTGTATTTTGTCTGCTTAGTGTGGTATGCCATGTGCCCGTTTAAGCTTGCACGGCACTCTTGAGCCTTGTCACTAGCTTGACTGCACTTATTTGGCTAACGTCTACCCTTAGGGTGGACTCCGAGGCTTTCTCAGGCTGCATACATTATTGCTGTTGTAGTTGTGATATATATTTGGCCCGGCTCTGGAACATAGACTGACAGGATAGTTTTCAATTTTGCCACCACCTTCCCTCTTAAGCCCCACTCTTCACCTAACCCTGGAATGGAGGGAGAAAGTATGGCTTGGAGGAACTGAACAATTCACAAACTATTCTCTCCATTTCTTTGAGGTTAGAAATGATGTATACGAAACTCAATTTTTTTCATTTGAGCATCAGCGCGCATGTTTAATAAAACCACTTTATTCCCACCCCCTTCTTAACATTGGTTTCCTCCTCCGTCGCTCTACTTTCCTGCCTCCTAAGTTGGTTACATAGAGATAAATAATTTCTGGTCAAATCTAAAGAGCACGGGCCAAGCACGATCTCCTTACGCTCAGTTTCTTTGTCTCATGTTTTACAGCACTTTCTTTAATTGTTGCTGTAGGCCCGTTGCTGCTTCCGCCCTACGACCACCCTCTGACAGAAATGTAGCATTTGGCTGTGCCGCTTCTTTTTCACTTGAGAATATATATATTTTTTACATTACGGCCTTCCGTCCAGAAACTTAGCATTTGGACATCCTACTTTTTTAACCAGTTTGTTCTCATTTGCACGTTAAAGTTTTTATCCAGTTGCAGTTTGTTTTGATTGCGCCGCCCTCTCAACTATTCTGGAGCGGCAGTAATGGTGCACGTCCTCTCTTCACGCAAGCAGAGCTATGGCTGTGCCACTGCTGCTCTTCTGCTGCAGTCTGCAGCTCTCTTGTCAGGGAAGGGTCCACCACATCACCGCTCGCTCTTCATTGCAGACACCAGCTGCTTCAGTCACAGGGCTTCCTCCTTCTACCATTTAGCAGCTGCACCCTAAAGACGGCAACAACAGCCCGACACCTCCGCTTATGTCCTCCGGTTTCTCCACATTGGGTGAGTGCATTTAGTAATGCTCATGTTTCTTTCACCTTCTGCCCGTCACAGTTTATCATTTAGACGGGTGCAACTTGTTTTAACTTACCCGTCACTCTTGCTGATTTTTATTGCATTTAAAAAAAATGTTTTTAACTTGAGATATTGTACTTCCAACTAACTGCCCGGCAAGCACTTTGTTGCATGCTTATTCAAAAATAATTGTCCATTCAGGAGGGAATGAAAATAACCACATGCGTTCTCGATTTATTATGCTATTTTGTAGTTCAAGTTCAAAAGACCTTTATTCGAATTTCATAAAATTAATAAAAGTACCACATTAAAACAATTCAATTACATAACAAATCCAAATTACAGAATTCATAATTATTAAAAAATCTAATACAGCTCTCATAAGACTATTTTCAGGGGTTTTCCATCATTTTACGTACACGTGTTATAAGTCTCAAAAAAGTGCTAGTACGGTAAATTAGTTCATTTGTGTCCAGGGAAAGCAACATTGAATAGGACTCCCCCAACGAGAGGGGTCTTTGTTTTCTAAAATAAGGAGTTAAAAACCAATTAATATATTTTAAATAAAATTTTCCGAAGAATAGAAAGTGCAAATCATTCTGTTTACTAGTACCATCACACGGACATGGATTGTAATGTGTTGTGTGTTGAAAACCCAAGGGAAAGCCCAGTAGGAATTTCACTGAACCCGCCCTTAGCTGAAACAGCAGTGATCTCTCCCAATTAGTCATGGGAAAAGTGAGGTAGGGTGCAAGTGGTCTCCTACATAATTCATTCCTCATATAACTCACAACAGTTGATTTGAGGATTTCCCTTTCCATTCGTTCAGAGTTATAAAGTGCATACAGTGCTTGTTTGACCTCAATTTTATCTTTGGACTCAATCTTGCTTGGGTCAGAGAAAAGATCTCCCCTGTCCACGGCACTCAATGTTTTTAGGACTCCCGCAAGTAAGGGGATCGCCATGCCATGGTCACATTTGAGGCAGTCTTTTATAATATTTTGCGTTAGAGTGGCTGAATTATTCCTCCAGATCCTAATCCAGAATAGAGCTGGTCTAGTTCTAATAAAATCACATACATAGGGGAGGTTTAGTTCCTCATGACAAATGAATTTGGAAGATGAGATTGGGGCACCCAGTATTTTTCTACAGAATCGACCTTCTTCTCGCTGGATGCTTGGATTTTCCCCCAATCCCCAGATCTCAGCCCCATATGTAGCTACAGGTAAGCACTGTAACCTAAAAAATTTTTAAATGGCTCTAGTGGCACCTATTTTCTTTGGACGGGAAAAGCTCAAAATAGAATTGGTGGCTTTCGAGAACTTGCCCATGGCGTGGGTCGAGTGCCCACTCCATGAGCCGTTCGCAGCGAAAACCAACCCTAAATATGGGAATGTAGTTACAGATTCTAATTTATCTGTCCCTATATGTATGGTGTTGAGCTTTCGTTTCTCGGGTCCACATGGCATAATAAAAGATTTTTTTTAATTTACACGCAGATCTAAGCCCTCCATGTATTGGACGAAACTTTTAACAAGTAAACAGAGGGCATTTGCTGTTCGACCCATGAGGACCGCATCGTCTGCGTATAATAAAACTGGCAATGGTTGCCCCTGGATTGTTGGTACAGCACTAATCACTTGTTTTAGGGTTTTGGCTAAACCATTAATGTAGATAATAAACAACAGGGATGCTAAGACGCACCCATGTCTTCCCCTCTGCCAATGTTGATAGGTCCAGATACTTCTCCACCCATCCCAATCCTGCCTTGTACTTTGAGATCAGTGTGGAGGTAGGCCAGGAAGTTAACAAGAGCCTCATCCAATCCATAATTCAGAAGGATTGCCCATAGTTTAGATCAATTCACTAGATCGAAGGCAGATGAAAGATCCATAAACGCAAGGTAAATAGGAGACGATCGGGCAACGCTATACTTATCAATTATCAGTTTTAAATTCAGGCATTGCTCAACCGTCCCCAACTTGCTCCTGAATCCCATCTGACACGGGTCCAATAGACCCGTATCTTCAGTCCACTCTACCACCCTATTGTAAATTACTCGCCGCAAGATTTTTAAAGTATTGTCCAAAAGGGAGATCGGGCGGTAATTCACTGGGTCCGACCTCTCGCCCTTTTTAAAAATTTGGACTATAGTACTAGTTGCCCAGGTGGTGGGCATGGGCACTGTTGGCAGACTATTAAAAACATTAAGGAGAATTGGTGCCCATAGATCCGAACTATGCTTAATTATATCTATGATCAGTCCGTGAGGACCTGGGGCCTTGTTCCCAAGGCTCTCTTTGATAGCTATTTCCACCTCATGGAGATCGATCTCTAAGCCGCGGAGCTGTCCAGGGGCAAAGCTAGTTGATTCCTCAAATGGTGCGGCATAGATTTTGGAAAAATGGGCCTCCCAGGAGCTGCTGGTTATATTGCAGCTAATTGGGGTTAATTGTTTGCCCATTTCTCGCATTTTTCTAACAGCTGACCAGAAGGGGCCACTGCTTTTCAAGTTTGCACTTCCAACCAGCTACTCCTACTGTTCTGTCAATAATGCAGCCTTTCTTTCGGCTATTTTAAGTTTATAAAATTTCCTGGCTGCCTGTACCTCCGTTATGCGCCTTGGTTTAATGGTTAATGCCCTGCGCAATTCCCTGTTTGCTAGTGAGCAGGCAGAATCAAACCACAGTGGCTCTTTCCCTTCCTTTGGCAATAGAACTGACAAAGAAGTTTTTATGGCTAGATACAGTTTACCAAAGTCAGCGATTATCCTGTGACAGTTCCCATCCATGGATAAACAAGAGTTGATTAACTGGGGATATTCCCTTTTTACACTTTCCAATAGTGCCCCACTGTCAACTCCCCTCCATTTCAATCGCAGGACGTCACCCGAGGGTGTAATGTCTCTTGCGCCATTTAAGTTAGCATATACCTGGCTAGGGCCTAGTTGCAGAGTCACTGTGAGGGGGTTATGATCGCCAAACGATGTTTCCATCACTGTGAATTTTGTTACGCGGTCTAATAAATGGGGGGACATAAAGATAGTCAATGGTGGAAAAGCAGTCCCTGCCTCTGAACGTGGGAGCATGATATGTGCTAGGAGTGTGACTTGTATCCATGGCATTGCTGAGAGTGTGCTCAGTTAATATGTTAGCTAATTCAATGCCCCTTCGTTCAGCTTGATCAAAGTGATTTCTATCCTCAGTCCAGCAATTCTTTGGGATTTTCGCATTAAAGCTATTTTTAATTACTCGTGTTCTTTTATTCACATCCACTCATTGGCTGTTTTTCTTCAGATCGTCACCCCTCTCCAAATCTTGTTCTAAACGCTTCTTCACCAACTGCACTTTACCAACCAGCCTTAGTATTTGTTTTGTATTCCTGTCGTACCGCCTTTCTAACACATTTATATTCTTTCATCAGTCTTTGGTGTAGAGTGAATCAACACGACGTTGAGCGCAAATTTGATTTGATGCAGATGCATCAAATTATTGGTTTGGTCAGTGGTGCATGTTTCAGAGCAGTAATTGTTCATGACTTGCAGAGACAAAATAACCTGTTGCGGATTCTTATGTGAATGAATGAAACTGTAAGCAGGGCCAGAGTGTAGGCCTGGGTTCCCATTAAGTGTCCCTCATTAGCTAATCAGTTCGCTAAAAAAAGCATCGCACATTTGTAAATCAGGGCAGTTCTAAAATCATAAAGCACCCCTACACTTTGTAAGGGACGAGAGACTACACACATTTGTTCTTGCTGCAGGCAATGTTCGTTGCAGTTTCAGATTGATCAACTGGAAAAATTGCCCCTGATCATAACGGGACCACAAACAGCCCAAAAATACAAACTTAAAACAACAGCCTTTACACTGATCACCCCTTAAGACATTGCCAGATTGCGCAATAGGCCAATCCGTCACTGTATGTAAGTTGTCTAATTAACTCTGTCTGGTTACGTTGAAAAACCTGCGTATTGTCCATGTTGCTATCCGCTCTTTGCTTATGGGGAAGATTTGCTTTGACTTGTTGACTGTTCCTGCTCTAGTTTATGTTCAACGTGTTACGGATATTTGTTCAAGTAGCTTGAGTGTTACTTGAACAAATAAAACAATGAGGCGGAACGCTGGCTTATTTAGGTCGTTTTTACTTGATATGAGCTGAATTTATTTCAGTTGCTACACAGTGGTTAAACAGATTTTAAATTCTGCACAAAATGCCATTGGTACCCCTTCGCTTTCTTTATAGTTTTAACCGCTTGTATATTTGGTTTCTGAAGGGTCATTCACTAGCAGTATCTGAGCCTGTGGCAATGAGATAAAATCTCACTACCCAAATATGCCCGGCCATCAGCAGTGTCTATCGACGCAGTTTTACACTATTGATTGACAATCTGTACACAGGGGTGTAAAGCAGGTTCCTTCAGCACTGATGGGCCACCAACCTTTCAGGGGCCCCATTTAGCCCAAGGCCAATGAATATCTGTTAGATGTGAGAGTCTAAGGACCCCTCTTCGAGCAGTAGCAATGTACATAAAATATGCATATACTGTTTAGACAGATCGGAGGTGGTAAAGAGCAGTATTGTTATAAACAGCGTACAGATCCATTAAGTAGATGGTTCAGCAGCAAGGGTACTTACTTTATGTTGTTTCTTGCTAGGAAGCTCATCCACTCTCCAGGCATCCTACATTTTTGTTATTTTCATAGGTGATACCTTGTTTGATCCTTGCTGGGAGCCTGGAAGGTCTATGTCTTCTACAATGTAAAACCTCTGACCAAACTTGTTTTTGCTGAAGCTGAAGGGTGCATAATGGAGCAAAAAGTGACTTGGAAGGGGCAGTTTGGGCAGGTAAGAAAAGACTGAATCAAGAAAACAATGGTTAGGATTTGCAGACCTGCATGTGTCAAACATGTTGACCCCATACTTGTTTAACTTTAAGCCATGTTGCACATCTGCTCCTGCTGCTGTGCAACTTTTAAAATAAAAATGACAAAGCCAATAGATCTCGCAAAGGCTAAACCTACTGGCTTTGCCAAAGCTTTTTGAGGATGAAATTGCATGTTTACTCGTCTGTAGTGCTGGTGTCATGGTATGAGTGGAAAGTCTGCTTCTGTGCTGGCGATGGGCAGATTAGTTCAGCAAGTTAGAGCCTCGGCATGGGCTCAAAATCCTGTGATTCTGGGAAAATCATGTAATCTCCCTATTGCATTAAAAACAAGCATTTACAATGCAATAGGCCTCACATTTGAGAAAGATTGAGCTATTAGTATTGTGAATTACAATGCATGTTATTCATGTGTTAGTTTTCAAAACAGATAAATGAAAGGCATTGTCATTTACATTGCCAATAGCTTAAACTCTCGCAAATGCGAGACCTATTGCTTTGAAAATCCTTGTTTCTTCTGCAATGTACTTTCCTGCTGCCCAGTGGCGTTGGTAGGAAAGGACTGGGGGCGGGCTTTGCGGTACCGCCTGGCCTGGTTGGTAGTGCGTCACGTCACATTATGCTGTGTGATTCTAACTCTTCGGGGCAGCCAGAGTTGCGGTGAACCACCTACCTGTCCAGACGTGCTGCCGGAGCCTGGGGTCACTTGCAGTTGGCCTCCCTCGCCACCGCAGGAACCATCTCGCGGCCGCTGAGGGGGGGGGGGGGGGGAGGGGGGGGACTACAGCTCCCAGCTTCCCCTGCAGGCATGCCCACTTCCGCGCCCGGAGGCGCTTAAGAGAGACGCTCCTGCGGTGGAGTGGGGGTCTTCATTCTACACTCTTAGGAGCAGCCAGAATTGCGGTGAACCACCTACCTGTCCAGACGTGCTGCCGGAGCCTGGGGGTCACTTGCTGTTGGTCTCCCTCGCCGCCACAGGAACCATCGTGCGGCCCCTGAGGGGGGGCCTACAGCTCCCAGATTCCCCTGCAGGCACGCCCACTTCTGCGCCCAGAGGCGCTTATAAGAGAGACGCGCCTCCCGTGTCGCGGGACGCGCGCGGGCGGCGCCGGGAGAAGCCCGGGACAAGGGCGAGACCGTCTGTGGCCGTCAGGGGCCGGAGGAGGCCGGGCTGGGCCCCATCTCTGACATTTGTTCTGAGGAAAGGTACTGTCTCATTTTATTTGCTAACCTACAATGGGAAAGTAGAGATCCGACGGCCTTAAACCTAATGGAGGGGGAGGGGTTACCCTGGACTCCTATTTAGTGAAAATAGCCAGCTTGCTAATCGAGGAGATTGAAAGAACTGAAAGGCGTCACTCCATGGATCCAGGTCATACTATCACTGCTATTGTACATGATATCCCAGAGGTTGATGATTCCCAGCCATTAATTCTAACTCCAGGACTACCACGGGAATTGATTGATTTGGAACAGATTCCTTGCCCGTCTATAAGCTGTCATGATCAGTCCCAAAATGCATCCTTATTAGGCTCTACTAAAGTTGCCCCATTTTGTAATTCTCCGCCACCTGCTCCGATTACCAGGAGATGTACCAGAGCTGGTGGTCTGGCACCCCCTATTAAAGTTAATCAACAGAAGGCGATAAGGCACCCGAAATAAAAGCCCAAATGGACTAAACAGCCATCCCTCAATAACCAGTCATCTATGGAGGACATATCCAATTCACTTTGGGTAACATTTAAAGAGAAACTAGAATCAACCTTGGCTCCTATTATGAGCATACTATCTTCTATTGAAGAAAGGGTTAAAGCTCTCGAGCATAATAGTGGCTCTGTTCCCTCGAAAGATTATCCTACAATATTAGTCCCAGTGCCCCAGGAGAATCCTGGACAGGCAGCCATGCCGAAGGGGCAGGATCTGCAGGTGTCTTTACCTAAAGGTGTACTCACCTTCCCCCTGTTTTGGATAGTTTACCCATCCAGGTTATAACTACAAATAGCGTTACCCCAATCTCTAATAACATACATGCTAACCTAGAGAAAGGTGACCAATCTTCCATCCGTCCAGTTCCCCCCCCCAAAACAGACATAAACCTCACCAAGAGAACGAGTCCTTTCAGTTCATACCAGAGGCTATTCCATTAGTTCTTGTCCTTGCCAACGCTCCCCTTCTGGGACCAGGTCAAGTGGAATCTTCAGCCACTTTAATAGACAACACTGCATTGGCTGATCAATAATATGAAAATATCCGAAAGGGGTGGCCAGCAATTAGCTAGGGAAATTATTATGGCCAGAAGGGTGCCATGGGTGGGATACCATAAAAGATTTGGGGGAGACTGTATGGCCATGAACTTTTCTCGTCCTGAAGTGTTATCTAATGTGTTGGCAAACTTATTTCCTCCTCAACAAAGGGGCTCTGTAATAATATCATTAACTCTAGAATTCTTCTATGATAGGCTATGGTGTTCAAATAGAACCGTGAGCTGTAGGCCAAATCGTTTGTACGCATGCATGCCATATGGGAGGGGGACTCCAACTCTGTTTGATGGTATTGGCCTGAGGAATCGTTTTGGAGCCTTGACTGATATGGAGGAATGCGACTCTCTACAGGCCGACACTAGTAACTCACTGGGAAACACCTCATCTAACACCCGAGTTTGAGAGCCCCAAGTGCAAGGTAATGTGGCTAACTATCTAGATAATCTGTTGCCTGACCCCCCTTGACTAGCTTACTGATTAATGACCGGGATATCCAGGAAGCCAACACTTCTTTATTGGCACGCCCCAATCTCATTATAGATCAAGGCGCCCGTACTAAGAATCTAATTCTGGTTATTACTCCAACTACCAAACTTACAACTGCCCAGTCGATACAAGAGAGAGAGGCTGACATTTCATTCAGTAATTAGAGAGGCCCTTAAATGTTAGGACAGCCCTTAAAATTACAGAAAATATGTCCCTGCTCTCATGGGACATTGCTGGCATTGGTAACAAACTATCGTCCCCAGATTGGTGTAGATTTATAGACCAGTATGATATTTGCCTTTTCCAGGAGTCTTGGTCCGTGGCCCCTGTCTTTCGTGTTGGCTTTCTTAACTTTTATATCCCTGCATCAAAAAAATCTGAAGGCCGTCCTGCAGGTGGTCTGGTGGTTTGGGTTCGCCAGAGTTTACGTTGCAAAGTCCAGCATATTTGGTCCCCAGTTAACGATATTTTGATTAAGCTTGAATGGAGCCAGGATCGCTGGGTGGCCACTTTCAACGTCTATGCCAGGGGGCAAATTGGGGGGCATACTTCTGAGATAATATCCTCTCTTGATTCTCAGTTAGATGCTCTACCAGACCAAATTGTTTCTATTGTGGCTGGGGATTTTAACACCACTTTTGAACCACTTGGCCAAGAAGATCAGGAACAATCTGCAGATCAGGATTCCAGATGGGGCATTCCTAAACTTGATGTTCCACCTGTAAAAAAATGGTCAGCAGCCGCAATTCAATTAAAAGCCATGTGTTTAGAAAGAGGCCTTAGAGCGGCAAATGGGCGAACCCCTTCTGACCAGCGGGGTGCAAACACATTTCATAATGGACGTACCAGTAGCTGTATAGACTTCTTGCTGGTTGATATAAGATTATGGTATAGTCTAGTGGATATGGCTATCAAACCACGATCCAAAAGAGGGATATAGAGGGGCCATCGAGGGAAGGGGTATCAACACTTGACATCATTGCCTCTTAACAACATGCGCCATGTTAAAAGGAACACATTTATTGAAAATCCAGTCAAATTAGCTGCACTTAAAGCAGATTTTGTGAGCCAACTGACCTATTTAAATACTCAAACCAATGGCTCGGATTTTCCTCAAATTATGTTAGAGGGTCACACCCAACTCTTCTCTAGTCTAAAAGCCTTCTTCTCAAAAGAGTTAAAAATGGGTAACCAGGGTACAAAAACTAACGTGGCTAGGTGGTATAATGAAGCCTGTAGACTATCCCGCCATAAACTGAGTGTTGAGTTAAGATCTAAGAACCCCGTTAGAGTGAGAGAGGCAAGGGATTCCTATAGGTACACTCAGAGGGTGGCAAAAAGGGAGTGGGATCAAGATAGGTGGCGGGACTTGAAGCATGCCTGTGTAGGCAAAGATTCCAAGCAGTTCTGGAATATTGTTAAATGGGATAGGGGAGGACTGCAGAGCCCCCCAAAATAACGTTGCTCAATTCCAGTGGCTAGACTTTTTTAAGCCCCAGTATGCCTGCAGTCCGACAGAGGAAGACTACCCTATTCCTCCCTATATCTTTTATCAAAGTCAGGTGTTTTCCATTGAAGATGTTAGTTTAACACTAGACTGTGTCTCAAGTGGTAGGGCCCCAGGTATGGATGTTATCCCTGCAGATGTTTTCCTAAGCGATAGACCGACTTGGTGCCAGTACTTTGCACTGTTAGCTAATTCAGTGGCAAAGGGTGCTTCCATTCCACTCTTGTGGAAGGGAGCAGAAATAATCCCTGTTTTCAAAAAGGGAGATAAATCCCTCCCCAGTAACTATAGGCCCATTAGCCTAATAGATTCAGCACAAAAGGTAATGGGCCGACTAGTTCAAAATAAAGTTCAGTCGTGGGTAGAGGAATTTAATATATTATCCCCATTTCAAGCTGGTTTTCGCCCTTGCACCAGTTCTATATATCAAGTCTTTCGCCTTATAACAATCTATTGGAGGAATGTGGTCTTCCAAAAGGGACACTTTACGCGGTATTTGTTGACCTGAAATCGGCTTTCGATTTAGTCCCTCGTTGCAAACTCTGGAGAGTCCTCGGTGAATTGGGGATGGCACCTGAGTTATTGACACTCCTCGTCCGCTTACATGAGAGCAATTTTGCGAGGACCAGATTGGGGGGCACAGGGTGAGGTTACCGATTCATTTCCTGACGACAGGGATGTGTTCTGGCTCCCACCCTATTTTCTTTATACATCAATGGAATAGTGGATCATCTTTGTAGATCCACTACTGATGCCACTGTTTTAGCTGGGGTTCGCGTTCCTGTCCTCATGTTTGCGGATGGCACTCTGATCATCTCCAGGACCCCGAGTGGCCTGCAGAAGGCTGTTAATGCATTTGGGGAATTTTGTTTTTCACCCATGCTTGAGGTCAACACCCCAAAAACAAAGTTTATGTCCTTCAATCAGCATAAATCCTTCAAAGGCAGAATGTACTTGAATAACATTCCCCAGAGCAGGTGGACGCTTTTACCTACCTAGGTATTATGCTTCAGAACAATATGGGATGGATAAGCCACATGGATATGACTATCTTAAAATACCATCAGCTTGTAGGTGTACTAACCTCTAAACATAAATCCTCTTTCACTAAACCAATTACTCCAGCTTTGGAAATATACAACATCAAAGTGATAAGCTCTGCCCTATACGGAGCAGAGTTATGGGGATTTAATAACTTGAGCCACCTTTTAAAGGCTGAAAACAAATTCTTACATGGTTTAATTGGTGTCCCCCAAAGTACTCCCATGGCTCCGCTTTTACTAGACCTAGGTATGAAAACTGTGGTGGATATGGCAAGGCTACGCCCACTTTTGAATTTGAGGCGAATCTGGACCACCCCTGAACTTATACATTATGCCCAGGGTTTGAAGGATGTAATTCTTGTAGATCGCTTTCACAGAATTAAGAGGCTAAAAGATCTAAGGTCTCTCGTGGTAAAGCTGGATTTAAGACTATTATGGGATGAACCAGGTACTGGTAGTTAGAAAAAAAAGTCTCTATTTTTCCAAAACTGGAAAGGCATATAAAATGCGACCCTTCAAAACTCACAAACCCATTAATGCCATAACCACATTTCTAATAAAGCACAACAATAGAAAGAATATAATCAAAAACAATTTAAAATGATATTAGAAAAGTTGTACAATTTATTCAATATAAAACAGTACTTGCGTACACAGTTACAGTGCCATAAGATACAGTTAAAATTGTGTCAATTCACATGAACAGTTAAAAATACAAAGTTGTCGACGCAGCGTTTCGGTTTTGTTATAGCACCTTCATCAGGACAAAGTTCTGGTTAAAAATATTTTCTTCTTGTGCATAATACTTGTTAGCATAGCTTACAATTATAACACTAGATTTTCTTTTGGACAAGATACGATCATTCAGGGCACTATTTTTCATTTATTAAACGTGGTTTGCTGGGTTTACGTTTTGAGGGAAAGAATCGGCATCACTAATAGTTCTCATTCTTGGAACCTATTACTGCACATTAAGGCATTTATGAACTTCATTCTGCATACCTTATGAAAAAATGGAATTCTTTCGGCCTCGTTAATCAATTGATTAACGAGGCCGAAAGAATTCAATTTTTTCATAAGGTATGCAGAATGAAATTCATAAATGTTGTGGTTTATTAGAAATGTGGTTATGGCATTAATGGGTTTGTGAGTTTTGAAGGGTCGCATTTTATATGCCTTTCCAGTTTTGGAAAAATAGGGACTTTTTTCTAACTACTTGTCATTGCTCCTTGTCCCTAATTGGATTTGTAAGGAGACTTCCCTGATCTTTTTATTGTCATGAACCAGGTACTGTAATTTTCCACCACAAAAAAAAAGTTGAAAGAAAAATATTGGGAAATGGTCCTGATGTCTTCCTACCTGTCCGGTATGAATACTAATCTGACAGGCCGTTTTTTAGACCACAAATTTTGGCCGTCCTGTGAAGCATACTGGGATATAATTGAGAGTCCCCTTGATCGAAAATTGTGTTTTCAATTTAGGATAGGAACCTTACCAATAAAAGCTTTTACTCACAAATGGGCCTCCTGTTTCAGATGAAAAATGTCATAACTGTCCAGACATGGTGGAGACTACAGCCCATACATTTTTTATTTGTCCCCTATATGCAGCCCCACGACGTAAATGGTTGAGACCTATCTGTTTTTCCCTGGGCGCTCTGAGGTGTACAGAAGCTTTAAGGATACTAGGATCTGACTGTTCTCCCCATATAGCAATCGCTTTAGCCACATTTTTAAGGTGGGCTTGGACCATCCGTGCACACACTTTATTGCCAATTTCTGCTAGCTAGTCATAAGATCTTATTCCCATTTTAGAGCTGTTTTTTCCCTTTGCAATAATTTTAAATGTATTATATATGAATTTTAATAGTTTCTGCTATCCGACAGTAATTAATTGGAATTTGATACATTTTGAATTATGTGCATTGTATACGTACTATTTATTGTGTATTGTGATAGTTTTGTGTATTGTATGTGCTTTTATAACTCACTGTCGAATAAAGCTTTTGAAATTAAAATGTGTTATTGTTACATTTGGCAGTTGGTTGTTCCTTTATGCTCCTTTTACGGATGGTCGCTTGCATCGCTCGAAAGTGGAGGCGTGAATTGCTGAGTGTGCAAGATTTGCACAATTTATTCACTCTAGCACATTCAGCGCAAACCTATCCCTCTAGGCTCTCTTGAACGGATTTTGAGAGGGCAAGCATTGTTAGATGTCAGAATTCTGGAAAATATATTTTATATAAGATGTTTAACCAGGTAAACACACTGGTCTACGCAGCCAGCATTATGTACAGCTTTAATTAACATCAGCATGCAGCCTCACAAGCCATCGAATACTGCGGCAGTCCTTTGTTTTTGGGTATTTTAATTGCATCCATCTACTTTGTTTGTATAAGCAATTGTTTTTCTAAGCAACACTTTCTTTAAGAAAACAAATATTGCATAAAAGAGTAAATGCTGAGTAGTGTCAGTAGTCTAAGTTTTAATTGACGAATGTCTTTCATATATAGAGTGACTGAATTTTCAGAATCTTGATTAATTATTTTACTCGTGTGACATGCAGTTTGTACTTGCGATTACACATTAAGAATCAAGCTGTTTATCAGGGAAGCTTGTGACAGTGTGAAACGCAAGTCCGCATTGCTCCATGACTTCCGTCTCCAGTGTTTTCAAATTGGACACAAAAACACCTTTCGTTGTAAAACGCCATTGCCTGAAAGTCCTTGTTTGGTTCTCTGATCAGAGTAGTGGGAGGAGAATACCGGGGCTGTAAAAATTTGGCGGATTCAGTACATCTAATTAAAAATCCTCAAAGTGGAGCTTGGCACGAGCAGCATCTTGTTTAAAAGAGAGCGGGGGGGGGGGGGGGGGGGGGGCGGGGGGCTAAGATGCGCACTAGGCTTAAAGGTTCATTCGAGCACAACCTGTTCGTATTAAGGAATGTAAGTATATTGATCTGAAGGTAACTAACCGTTGTGATGGTGTTGATTGTGGAGTATGTTTTAAGTTGAATGTGTGCGTGGCGGCAGCGAACTCTGACTCGAAAAGAAAGTGAGCTGTAAATGTGGATTGTGCCAGGAAATATACTTTTACCTCTGTTGATATCACATTTATGCCCATGGAGAAGCATTACAGTATTTTTTAGCTTATCTTCTAATATATACAGAGGGTTCTAAGTGCATGCATTTCCATGTCCGATCGGGTCCGTTCTAGCCCGAGATCCAGTTCGAGTAAAAGATCTTGTTGATGCGATGTGCCATGGACCGAAACGACAAACAGCTAATGAGCCTGCGGCGACTGGCTGTAAAACTTCACCTTGCGCCTCTTTATCAGTGGAAGTTCTCCGCAGTCCCTTAGAATTCAAAGGGTCAAAAGCACGTTAAGAATAAACATCTAGGGCACGGTTCGCTACTCACAGTCGCTGTTAGGAATACAGAAAGCTTTCCTTGGAATGTATTCCGCCCGTTACTTACCATTGGCTTTTTGGTTTTTAACTCGAATTTTCTTGCTTTCTATTTGCTGGCCTTATTTCGTTTAGGCTTTCCTACTTTAGTTCGTTCCTTATCTTTCCTAAACCTTATTTATTGTATCCTTATGAGTTCTCTCTTTCTGTAAACAGGCCTTCACATATTGTTCTTATCTTGTCACTTTTACTGTGTATTTAAAGTCCGACGTCAAATGTGAGGTTCTGTCTTTCGAGGAAGCTTGGATATTACTTTTCTTTCTATGACTTCAGTTTCAGTTTGTTTATTTATTTCGAAGGTTAAAAACCATCATGAAAATACATCAGAGTAAAAAAACATGATCACAAACTTTCTTAACAACATATCATTAAAAGAGGAAGGGAAAGGGGCATCATTTTTTTAAAAAGAAGGGTTTTTGTGAGTAGTAGGACCAAAGTGCAGATGAGATACAAAAGCCCCGCATCACATAATAGATATCACCCTTGTCTACCAATTTCAACAGCCCATAGTGTTTCTCAGTTTATAAGCAATTTTAAGAAAAGTTATAATAGCACGTAGGGTTCGCATTTCAGTGGCTCTTTGCAGAAACAGTAAAGCAGATTTGGCATGGGTGATTTTTGAGTCTTTTAAAACCCCTACTAAAAATCTTTGACGAGGTGTTTTAAAAAAAGGACACAATAGTACAAAATGAAGGGTGTCCTGCGGAGACCTATTGTCGCAGCCGCAGGCACCCTTCTGCTCAATTGTTGGAGTAAACCCTGATGGATGAGCTAAATTGTGGTGCAACAAATTGAGCCTAAAACGAGTCATTAAAAACCTCTCGTGCTGACTATACAATAAAAAGAGGTAAGGTTCCATGCCAATTTGATTCGAGACTAGCGAGTGAGCAACTACGGAGGATTTAATAGAGTCAAGCTCCCTCCTCCTGCGACCAAATTTATCCAGCAATTGCCCTTGTACCGAGTGACTGGTATATATATCCACCAGGGATGGGTCCATAAATATTCTTTGTTCATCTATTTCCCCCAGGGTATCTTTAATATATTTCAGCCAGGGGATTTGAAGGCATTTTTCTTTCGTCAAACAATCCTGGATAATCTGTCTGGATAGTTCTGCGTTGGGGTTTAGCCAAATTTTAATCCAGGCCAGTATGGGTCTCAGTCTAATCAAGTCTGATATATATGATATTCCCAGCTCATTATGTGTTACTGCAGCGGAGGTGCTCAGTGGAAGTTTTAGCAGTTTTTAAAAAAAATTCTCCTTCTCACTTTGGATTAATTGAGCATCTCTGAAGCCCCAGACTTCAGATCCGTAAATGGTTTTTGAGATGCTGACTGATCTATACAAAGTCAACACCTGCTCAGGGGACCACCTTCCCATTCGGCGAGCAAAGTTTGAAATGGCTCCATTTGCTGAGACAAGTCTCCTCGCCCTCTCCTCTACCAACGGGGCGAACTTCAGCTTCTCATCGAATAAGAGACCCAGGTATGGGAATGTTTTAACACTGCCCAGAACATGATCCCCTAGTTTAAATACGAATTTCTTCCGAGGTTTCTTCCCCACTATCATGATAAAGGATTTTGTCATATTTACAGATAGGTCCAATTTCCGCATAAAATCTGCGAAACCCTTGATTAGGAGTTTCAGTCCGACCGCCGTCCGGGCTAGGAGGACGGCGTCATCAGCATACAAGAGTACTGGCAGATGACGTGAGCCCACCTTTGGGCAATCAGTTCCTAGTGCTATTAGGTCGCTCTCCAGGCCGTTTATGTAGAGGGAAAACAAAAAAGGTGCCAGGATACACCCCTGCCTAACCCCGCCCGAGCACAGGAAGGGATCGGTACTCACCCCCCCCGCGCTGTAGCGGACCTTGGCAGTGGTGTTCCAATGGAGTTCCCTCAGGATGTTGATCCGGGTCAATTCCCAAGTTGAACATGATCGACCATAGTTTGGCTCTATTAACATTGTCAAACGCCGCTGCTAAGTTCATGAACCCCATATACATGGTGCCTTCAGACGCTTTAGTGTACTTGGCAGTGAGCAGGTACAGGTTGAGGCACTGATCGGTGGTTGATCTCCCCGTTCTGAACCCATACTGGGTATCCACCAGAATGTTATGGGTGTCAGTCCAGTCCAGTAGGCGATTAAGGAGTGCCCTCCCCAGTACCTTGGCAGAGACGTCGATGAGCGAGATTGGTCTATAACACTGCGGGCTGTCCCTACAGCCCTTCTTGTAAATCTGGACAATCACCGCAGTGGACCATGATCTCGGCAGGCCCGTTTTGATGGCTGAATTCAATACTCTCATTACCATTGGTGCCCAAAGGTCCGTGTTACTCAGGAAAAGATCCGGGGGGGGGGTTCCATCTGGGCCCGGGGCTTTGTTTCGTGTTAACCCTAGTATTGCCTTGAGAACTTCATCCAAGGATAATTCGAGTTTTTCCGCCCTTGGCCCCCTCCATATTCCGTCGCCAATGTCTACATCCTGCTGATTGTACAGTGATTTAAAATGGGCAATCCATTGTTCTGGCAGAATGTTTGAGCTAATGACTGGGGAGCTTGAATCGTGAAAACATGGTTTGTTTATGATTTTCCAGAACTGGGTATAGTCCTTGTTTTCGCCGGCCTCCCTTAAGTCTGCCCAGATTTCTTTTTGAAGGGTACTTTTTCAGATCTTGATCTGGGTTTTATAGTTTTGTCTGCAGCGAGTGATTTCATTTTTGTCCCTTGGTATCATTTTCAGGCTCTGTTTTAAGTCTCTTGGCGCTTTTGAACAGTTAGCATCAAACCATCTGGGCATAGATTGCAGGTTTATGGGCTTCTTGGTTGTCAGGAGTTTCTCTACAATTTTAGTTAAGGATTCAAACGCCTCTACTACTCCTCTGCCCTCTATTGTAACATCTAGACAGGTCTCTATGTGATCTTTCCCTTCGTTAACTAATTTAACATAAAAGTCTTGGGGGTTAATCAGTGACCACCTTAGGCGTCTCCCTTGATCTGTTGGTTGGATTTCTGCTTGTTGGATCACCCCTGGTACTTTTTTAATGAAATCATTCCCTTTCATTTCTGTTATAATGGGGTTGTGGTCGCTAAAGGGACTCCACTCTGTCCTGGTATTTATGATCCTTTCCCTAGCCCAGGCGGATATCATAACGTAATCTATTATAGAACCCCCGCCTTTACCCTTAAATGTTGGTATTGGGGATTCACCTGCCTTATGAGTGGATAAATCCATGACCTTTGTAAGGGCAAAGTTATCTAATAACTTCATCAGTAGTGTACCCTCTTTGGTATGTGTAAAGTTGGGGCCCTTTTCTAAAGGACAAGCTGACCAATCAGGAGTTAAGGGGAGTAATTTGGGGCATAGATGGCAATTAAAATCCCCCATCAACAGGACAGTTGGTTCAAGCCCCGTCGCCCTTTGATCTAATTCCTTGGTTAAACAGGTCTCCAACTGCTCCAAGATTGGGAAATTTCCTTCCACCGGTCCGGAATTGTAGAAATTCACAAACAGGAAACGCCCCCCCTGATGAGTAAGTCTAACTGCTTGTATATTATCTGAGGGACCATCAGTAAATGACCAGGAACCTTTCAGATCCAAGTCTGCATATAGGACTAAGCCTCCCTTTGCTCTTCCCGAGATTGTGCCCTGTGCTGGTTTAAAGAAGCATTTGTAGCCCTCCAATTTACATGGGCCCGAGTCTCTTGCCCATGTTTCCTGGAGCGCTATCAAATGGAAACATTTGATAAATTCTAGCCATTCCTTATTTTTTAATTTGGCTTCCAGCCCTGCGACATTCCAAGATAGGATGGTCAGGCCCTCCCGCTTTTCTTTGCCTCTTGCCCTGTGGGTTTCAGTTGCTCTCTCCATCCCATCTGATGGGAAATCTATTTTAGTTGTATGTTCCTTTTCCCTCTGGGGGCGGGGTGAGTCTAGTCCCCTAGTTAATATACTCTCCACGCTCCCCCCTGTATTCCCTACTTGTGGGCCAAGATGGCAACTATTGGCCGGGCTTCCTGTTGTGTTCTTTTGAGTGGAGGGGGTGAATTTGAGTCAATCTATGTCCTCTAAAGATTGAAATGGGGCATATCTGTTTCTCCATTGAGGGTAGTCACGCTGGGGATAGGGCTGTTCGAGGTGGCTTGCTAGTCTAGGTCTGTGTGGGCGCTGTGATCTAACCAGCGTCCATCCTCCCTCATCCTCCCCACGATTGTTGTTTCGTGTCCTTGGGTAGAAATACCCAAGTGGGAGGGCACAAATCGTGCTGGTTTGGTTCCTATTGGAGTTCTTTAGGATGTACTCTACCAGACTAGTGTCCGTGAAGTTTGCGACTATACAGGCACCTCTGATATCTTTCTTTCTCCTCCCAACCCAGTTTACCCTTCTTACACTTAGAATCTCTCCTCTTTCCCCAGTATCTAAGGGTCTGTGGATGTTCAACCATCTAGAAATTTTTGAGAGCAATTGTGGATGGGTTTCTCTCTCATTAGGCCTATTTTCTGGGACCCCTGCAAAGATTATTACAAAGGGATTCGCCTCGGGGGTAAATCTAAGTGTGGTGCCTGATTATTGGTGTTGTAAAAGGGATCAGAGTCTGTGTAACAGTGATTGTAATTCCCTTCTCTCTGCAGGCGCTCGTCTTGTCTCCATTGCATTAGTGGTTGTATGGGAGGTTTTTCCCTCTGTGTGTTATTCGCACCTTGTTGATGTCTCCCTCTAGGGTTATCGTTTGTCCCCTTTGGGGTTTTGGACAGTGCTGGGGGCCTCATGAATCTGAGCTATAGCCTGTTGGACAGGGCTAACACAGTTGTTATTTTGGGCCCTCTTTGTGTTTACCTTATCATTTATGGTTTCCACTGTCGGTTGTGGTTGGTCAGCGGGAGTCTTTGCGAGTGCGTGTTCTAATGCCTTAGATTATTTGGAGAACTCACACATTATTTTATCCTCCTTACTTATGATGGGTTTTAGTTGTGCCGCAATGAAGGATTCTAGCTGTTTTTTAATGTCTGTTACTACTATCTTGATCCACCCTGGGGGAATAGTGTCAACTCGGGGGTTATTTTCTTGTGAATTATATTCTTGAAGGCATATTGGGGAGTTAGTCCTTGGGGGTGCTTTCCTCTGCCTCTGCTGACCCTTATTCCTCCCCGTTCGCTTCCTTACTTTTCGAGGGGCCGTGTCGATAAGTTCAGGGGATTCTAGCCCTGAGGTTTGCGCACAAGGGACATCCACTGTGTCATAGTTTGTTTGTGACACACTGCCCTGGGTGTTTAAACTATCAATTAGTAGTACGTCTCTAGGGGGTGTTTGGGTGATGGCATTGAGAGTTGGCGAGGAGGATAAACTCCGTTCCATTCGTTCAATTTCCCCTGTGACTTTTTTTAGCATTAAGTCAATTGCTGTAGGTTTGTTCCCCTTTGCCTGGGCAGCCTCCTTTATTTCCCCCCGTGTTATCTTAGGGGTTGTTCTCTTGGTTGACTTGGTCCCATTCGAGCGTGTGTTAGGGTGAGTGGACATCGTTCCCCTTTGGTCTCTTTCCTTATCACCACAACAAAGTGCGGCTTTGGGTTCAGCCAATCCTCTAGCGTGCTGCCGTGGGGGTTTAGCGTGTAACTTTCAGGGGCTCCACTGCCCTATGCAAGAACCCTATGGCCAGGGTGCAGTACCTAGGTGTGGTGTCAGAGAAGAGGGACCAAGGGGGGAGGCCCGTCCCGTCCCTCGGCGTCCCCGGACGGCCACAGACGGCCCGCCCTCTGCCCAGGCTCCGCCCGGTGCCGCCCGCGCGCGTCCGCGATGCGGCGGAAGCTGTCTGTTTTTATGCGCCTCCGTTCGCGCCAAGCAGGAAGTGGGCGGCGATCTCCCAGGGCAGGCTGGGAGCTGTAGTCTCGACCCCGCTCCGCGGCCGAGCGATGTCAGCAGCTCGCCGTCGGGGGAGACCACAGCGTCAGGAGCCCAGCTGTGCCCAAATGCCCAATGAGTTCGGTGAAGCAAGAAGATCAGGTAAGCTGCGAGCCCCCTCGCAGCGCGTCACCACCGGTCTGATGTTTGGGGTTCCCGCTCCTCTGTGGGGGCTGTCCGCCTTTAAGCGCCTCCGTTCGCGCCAAGCAGGAAGTGGGCGGCGATCTCCCAGGGCAGGCTGGGAGCTGTAGTCTCGACCCCGCTCCGCGGCCGAGCGATGTCAGCAGCTCGCCGTCGGGGGAGACCACAGCGTCAGGAGCCCAGCTGTGCCCAAATGCCCAATGAGTTCGGTGAAGCAAGAAGATCAGGTAAGCTGCGAGCCCCCTCGCAGCGCGTCACCACCGGTCTGATGTTTGGGGTTCCCGCTCCTCTGTGGGGGCTGTCCGCCTTTAAGCGCCTCCGTTCGCGCCAAGCAGGAAGTGGGCGGCGATCTCCCAGGGCAGGCTGGGAGCTGTAGTCTCGACCCCGCTCCGCGGCCGAGCGATGTCAGCAGCTCGCCGTCGGGGGAGACCACAGCGTCAGGAGCCCAGCTGTGCCCAAATGCCCAATGAGTTCGGTGAAGCAAGAAGATCAGGTAAGCTGCGAGCCCCCTCGCAGCGCGTCACCACCGGTCTGATGTTTGGCGTTCCCCTTCAAAGTGAAAGGATTTATGTGACAATCATGCTGGCTACTTTAGGCAATTCTGAAGTGTAGTGGAAACCAATATTTTAATACCTTCAAAACAAATCAATACAGTAGGTGATGACATTTCCACACATTATAGTTTTGCTCTGTATACTCTCATCATTAAGACTGTATATCTGTGCAACTGTAATGATAATTTCAAATGAAGATGGGGTGTGGCCTGGAAACCACTGATGGCTGATGAGTGAGCCTGCAGCCCCACGCAGGCCCATCACATATCCGGTCTAGAAAGGAAACTAGCAGGCGTTTCCGACACCAGAATACCGGCATCGCGGCAGGGACATCCCCGGTGATTCAACAGAGTACCCCCAGCTACCGGAGAGCGACGTGGGAGGTACTTGGTGCACCTGAATGATGGGGCAGCGGAGGCCTTAGGATAGCGGCTTGGACTCCTGACTAGCGAATCCAGGTCTGCAGCCCTTTCTTCCAGAGCGTGTAGCTGTGAGACCCTTTAGAAGCCTGTGGCATCGAGCTGTGGGCACACAAGGAGCACACAACCTGCACCCCCTCTGGCCTGAAGTCTTGCTGTGTTCGGGGCATGGCATTGTTGTTCATCCTGGGCCTTGCGGAGGAAGTTCAGGCGGAAGTGGTGAGTGGGGCACCGCAGTGTCGGCCCGGAGGCCCCTGCCTGAGCAGAGACGCACAGAGCAGTACCTCAGTCAGGCAGCAGGGGCTACCTACGGCCTCAACCAGGTGAGCGGCATATATTGAATGGGGGGGTCAGCATACAACCAACACATGGCACTAGTTACCAGGTTACAGGGATCCCTGAATGGGCCCACCCCGAAGAGGCGGACAGGGGAGTCATTTTCAGATTAATGCCAGAGCTGACTGGTGTTTTTGCGGGCCCTGGTCATGATACTCCAGAGTGGGACATGTGGAGGCCTGCGGTGCTGGGCGGCCAACGTGTGAAACATCTGTGTCCTACACCACTGCTGATCTGTTAGCAGCGTGGTAGAGGCGCAGCTCTGTTGACCGCTGCAAGACCCGTGGCGGGCAGCACACGGAAGCTTCCTGGCCAGACGGCTCATAGCAGTGAGGTGGAGAACGTCTACGAACCCCTGCCCACAGGGTAGTGCCTCAGGCGAGCGTCGAACGATTGTAGTCTTGACCAGACGGGAGACCCACATCGCCTGAGGGGGGACTGTTTGTCTTCCTGTACATACTTACCCCTAAGGCTGTAATTCAGCATTGAGTCTAAACCTAAAGTGAGGTGCACAGAAAGCTAAGGGAGTCACCCGTAGGATATTGCCAGCAACTGCAGATCCTTAAGCGGAAACCTCACCAGAAGGGCATATAATTGTTAGACTGCATTGGAAACCGGTAGCCCAGTCACGATTGCGACAGGCCGGAGTACGAGACAGAGCGGACATCCTGGTGGGTCCCACCACACAGCAAGCAAACTTACCAGCTATCGGGGGTGACAAGAGGGTCCGGGAGGGGGCCCAACAATCGTACCTCTGGGCAGCCTATCTTACCACGTTGTACACCCTGGCTAGATAACGGAGGTGAACAATGTTTTTTTACCATAGACAATAGGTGCTTATTAGTACAAGATTTGCCAGGACCCCTGGTACCCCTCACCCAATGGAGAATGGAAAAGGCCAAAATAAAGACATCAGGAGCCCCCACAGATAAAGGGAAAAGTGGAGCCCGCACAGACCCCAGCGGACTCAATGGCATCAATTGATCCGGTACAACAGCAACTGGCTAAAATCCTGGAAGTGATTGCAGACACCAAAGCCACTCTACACCAGGATATCAGCACTATCTCTGTTGGGCTGGGCTGCTCTAAACCGAGCACCGTAAGTTGATTTATAGAAAGAGAGATAACTGCAGAATCCTCGATTACGGAACTTTACCCTGCCCAACAGATCATCACTCGCCAAGTCGTTGAGCTCACAGAACGAGTCAATGTGCTAGAACGCTGAGCCGAAGACGCCGAAGGGCGGAATAGGCGAAATGATGTGCAGATAGTGGGCTTACTGGAGGGGGCAGAAGGCTCGGACATGGCCACCTTCCTGGAATCCTGTCTCCGCACAGTGGTAGTTCAGAGGGCCTCACAGCATTTTACATGCTCGAAAGAGCATACGGGGTCACCTCCGGCCCCAGGTCGCCCGCTACAACCAGTGGTGGCGAAGCTCCTCCACTATAAAGATAGGGATGTTCTCCTACAAAAGGGCCGCACCTATGGCTCGTTTACAGTAGACAACAGCAGGGTCTCCATATTTCCTGATTACACAGCTGTTGTACAGAGAAGGTGTGCCTCGTACTTCGCTATCAAGAAAGCATTATTTGAAGAGAGCTTGCAGTACTCCCCGATTTTCCCCGCCAGGCTCCACATAATATTGAATGGGAAGACTCACTTCTGCGAAAATCCAGAGGCAGCCTGGGAATGGCTTGAATCTTTCAAATTGCAGAGAAACCAGATAATACTGACGCAGCAAAGCTATCTGGTGTAAAGAGGTCAGGAAAGAGGTCAGGAAAGCGGGCAAAAACAGGGTTGAAATGGAAACTGCCTAAAAAACCCAGCTCCTCTCAGACTGAGAACTTGGCTCTGGTTCGACTAAGGGGACTGAGGGATCTGAATCGGATAGTTTGCATGCAGGCAGCATCAACCTGCAGAGCATAACTCCGAGAACGGCAGATGACCTCTGACTACACTGCGTCTCTCCGGAGGTAAGGCATACATTGGGAAAATGCAGAACGCTTTGCCATGATCATTGCCAAACAGGCTTGTGTCACAGATTTCATGGGCCGGCGCAAGAGTTGCTGGCGAAGGGGAAGACCTGTTGGAAACAGTGGTTCGCAAGCTGTGGCCTACCCCCTTGGCAGGCTCCACCTGTCGATGGTGGTGGCCTCTGTACAACCACAATGGTTTGCTTGCAGATTGGGTGGCAGGCCATTGCCAGGCTGCTCTAGGGAAATGGGAGTTCTGTTTTAAGTGTGTTGTTTCAATGTTTTGTTTCTGTTCTTTTCGCAGGAGGGGTCCTTGCTTCTTGGTTCCAGGTTGGGAGGGAAGGAGTCGTGTGGTGGGAGTTGTCGGGCTGATCACCCAGTCCTTTTATAATGGCCACCAAACAGCACACACTGGGAATGTGGACATGGAACAATAGGGGAATAGGCTCCACCGTTAAACACCACAATGTACACAGGTATCCACATAGGAGAGGAGTGCAGATCGCTCTCCTTCAGGAAACACATCTCACCCATGGCGAGGCACAGAAATTACGCAGGAAAGGGAGAGGGCAGAAATTTGCGACCTCTTACTCTGCATACGCCCCCTCCCCAGTGCTGGGTGCCCAGGCCCACTGTACAGCAGCGGGGTTTCGAGATTGGAGGTGTCATTGGGGGTTACAAGACACCTGGAAATGTAGCACGCTCGGGAACACAACTACTCATACTACTCCCCACTGCACCGACTACACACCAGAATTGACATATTTTTGAGCACTTCAACAACAAAGGCCTGGCTTTAAAAGGGGCAGACATTTTTACAGAGGAAAGGCGTCTAGTGAAAGGGTGTCTACCTCCACCTAGTAGCTGGCGATTTGTCCAGGTTAGTCCAATCCAAGATAACCCAAATATTCAAATTTCATGAAATCAGGACAATCCGCAAAAATATATACCCTCAACCACAATATGTGAATATAGGATACTTAAAAAATATGTGAAAGAGTGAGAAAGCACCTCACGTACGCAACATCAGGGAGGCTACCAGCAGGTTCTCACCAGCATGCCCACACTTATCATTGGTTGCTTACTCACTGAAAAAACAGAATGTGTGTCCAGCAAGAAGACAAAGAGTGAAAGAGTAAAGATGGATATCTCCAAAACAGAAAACCTCCCGTGAATTATTCAGGACAATGTGTCCCACAAATAAAATTGAGATAAGACTCATGGCCTCTACATGGCTAGTGGAATGGGAGGTTTTCAAGGTACTGATGAGGGGGCACTGTATGGCACAGTCAATTGGGGCCAATAGAGAATTTCATCGGGAACTGAAAGTCCCAGAAAATACTTTACACAAATTGGATAATGAACAGGGATCCAGACCAGACACTCTAGACACCCTAAAACAAACACTTGCGTTATACCACCAAGCACTTAACCGGTTGGGGTGTTATGATTACAGTAAGGAAGCATACGTCCTCCTTAAAGAGCTTTTAAAAACCCCAGAACAGGGACTGGGACTTCCCTCCGACCCTAAAGCCGACCAGGAGAAATGCCAACAACTGGCTAATTTCTTCCAGGATAAAATCCGATCAATTTTGGATTCAATTCCCCCCTCGAGCCCGTGGGAAGAAACCGTTCCTTCATACACGACATCTCCCACTTGTCTTTCCACGTGGGGCCAGGTTACCATAGACGAAGTGAGGAATACGTTTAACTCCATGAAGAGCGGCTCCCCTATGGACCCTGCTCCTCTCCGGATCCTCAAGGAGGTAGCCCCCACAATCATCCCCCCCCTCACTCATCTCATCAATGCCTCACTCCATCAAGGAGTTGTACCCCTGAGCTGGAAGACGGCCGTCGTAAAAGCCCTATTGAAGAAACCTTCTCTCGACCCTGAGAATCTGGCGAACTACAGGCCCATTTCCCTACTCCCAGGAGTCAGTAAGATTGCGGAAAAATTAGTCAATAGGATACTCTCGCAGTTTCTGGAGGCCAACAATAAACTAAAAAGTTCCCAGACGGGCTTCCGACCAGGGCAGGGCACTGACATCGCCCTCCTGGCAGCGGTAGAGGAGGCCAGAACGCTACTGGATGGGGGAGGATCAGTGGCAGTGATCCTCCTCGACCTCAGTGCGGCGTTCGATACCGTTGACCACCAACTCCTCATCGAAAGATTGGAAAGAGTTGGAGTGGAAGGTACAGCCCTATCCTGGCTTTCATCCTTCCTGGCCCAACGGACCTATCAGATCTGGGAGAAGAACGCCCGCTCCTCCGAAATGCCCCTCCAATGTGGTGTGCCTCAGGGTTCTTCCCTGAGCCCCACATTATTTAATATCTATATGTCCACATTGGAGGAGGTTATCACCCCATTTGGAGTGAGCGTCGTCAGCTATGCTGACGACACACAACTAGTGGTGTCATTGTCCCACCCCAAGCAACAGAAAGCCGATCTATTCAACTGCCTTACGCAGGTCCACCGATGGATGAATAGATCAGCCCTAAAGCTAAATGGGACGAAAACCGAGGTCCTCATACTTGGCCCGAAAGGAACCTCACTCCCCCTGGACATCTGGCCAGCCTGTCTAGGTCCTCCCCCTGATCCAAAATCAGAGGTAAAAAGTCTGGGTGTGTGGATTGACTCTGATCTCTCATTTGCTACGCAAGCAAAGAAGGTAGCAGGGGCCTGCTTTGGTCTCCTAAAATCGCTGAGGAAAGTCCTGCCCCTTCTCCCCCCAAGTCCCAAAAATTGCTAATCCAAGGTCTCATAATATCGAGACTGGATTACAGCAATGTGATTTATCTGGGCACTCCTGAAGCGACCCTTAATAAACTTCAGAGAATCCAGAACACCGCTGCCCGGATTATCACAAACACCCCGGCCAGATCATCTGCGAAACCTGCTCTCAAACTCCTTCATTGGCTCCCCATAAGGGAGCGAGTCAAATTCAAGGCCTTGTGCCTCGTCTACAAAACATTGCATAACCAAGGCCCCCCAGTCCTTAGCAACTTTATCACCCCGTATAAAACCACTAGATCCCTCCGTTCTAACGCAGAAAACCTCATCAATACCCCAAGATTCAGGAAAGCCCGATCAGGAGGAAGACGCTTTTCGGTACAAGCTGCTCGCCTTTGGAATTCACTCCCTCGCGACCTGCGTCTTGAACCACAATATCTGCGCTTCAGGAAGCAGCTAAAGACGCATCTCTTTCCCTAGTTTTTTCTTGCCCCCCCCTCTTCCTGAATCCTCATCCCTCCTCTCTTTCTGCTCTCTGCTCCTGGTCCACAGGTCTGTAGAATTAGGGTTTTTAGCCCTGGGATACCTCCGGGTGACTACGCGCTTTATAAAAACAAATAATAATAATAATAATAAGGGGGAACCGAATGAAGGTGCAGGAAGAGGCGGCCCTGTTAAATGCCACATGTTTAGAATCCTTATTTAAAGTTCGCCTTAATATTTGTAATTGTTTGTCTCATGGTAACCAGTCCAAAGGGCTTCGAGATCAGTGCACAGGAATTGGAAAAGATCCTGTCCAACTGAAGATCCTGCATGTATATAAAACACAGGCACTTTTAATGTATAATCCAGCCAAGGAGTAAAGGCTACAGCTTTTGCAGCCCTTTGTCAATATAGAAATAGTGAGAGTTGAGACACTCCCCTGATGAAGGCACTCCAGCCGAAACGTGCGTAGCTTCCACCTACTGCCAGCCTTCCCATTGTTGACAGTGAATTTAGATCGCCCTACTTGTTCACAACATGACACAAATGATTGTCTATATCAATTGTATTGTTTTCCTATGGATACATGATTGTGTTGTTTCTATGCATTGATGATTTTAACATTCATCATTATTTATGAATATTATTTTAATATTGGATATAAATAACCCAAAAACGGAATTTATAACTAAAATAAAAAGGTTTTGATAGAAAAGATATCAACAGTGGTCATGTTTTTCACTTTATTATAATGCACATTGTTATATATATTATTATTATTGTGTTGCCTTGAAATTTATAATTTCTGTTTTTTGCATACTTGCTTGAAGTCTTTTTTCCCCTAAGTTTTTATTTGCCTACGACTAGCAAGTTCATTTCCAAAACTACCACTAGGTCAGTTCCTAACTTATGCACCTTTAGGGCATTATGGGGGTTGAGGTCAAGAAGAACCCAAGACGCATGTAGTACTACTCTGTTATTACTCTAGACACTGCGAGACACCAAGTATAGTGGTTTTATGCTTCCCAACTGGAAATGACCCGCACACCCCCAGACAAAGTTGCACAGCATTTGAGATACTATTCTAGGAAAGGACATCACAGACAAAGAATGGGTTGGAATCCTAGAGTATCCTAAAAGTCTCCCGCAACACTAGATTGAAGTATACTCAATTTAACTACACCCACATGACCTATATGACACCTCACAGACTTCGGATGGTTGTTGCTGGGAAGGCATGTACATTTCAGAGATGCGACTTCGAAGACGCAGATTTTGTACACATGACCTGGAAATGTGCCATGATTTGCCGATTCTGGTAGGATGTTTTAAGGCTCTCAGGCGCACCAATGGGCAGCACATTGGAGCCCACAGCTGGGGTGTGCATGCTGGGACTATTCCCCAGGCCACCCAAAAGAAAGGTGGGAAAGAGATTCCTAGATCTCACACTAGTTCTAGCCAGGAGACTAATACCGATGACCTGGAAATCCGTGACTGGACCGGCCATATATACTTGGAAGTGAGTTATGACCCACTGGGGTGTGGGGGCGTGGAGGGCAGAGTCCTAACAAGAGAAGAACTGAGGGGGTTGAGACAACGCCCAATAGCAGGTCACTGGAGAGAGATACTAGATTCATGGGACAACCCAGACCGAGACTAGAGTGAAAGGGAATAGGACAGGAGCGACCTTTAGGCACACTTTGGATGAATCGTGGAGGGGGTGCAGACATGCAGTACCGACAGAGAAGAATCTTAATCAGAACACACCAGCACATCTTGAACCTGACACATCAATTAGAAAGGACACTGACAGTGGTTTGCCCACACTCCACGTCTGCCTCCTCTCAGGGTATATAAAACACATTCAACGTGCAGCAAAGGGGATTCAAATGTAGTACATCCACCGATTTTTTTTTTTTTTGTTTTTTTGTTTTTTTGTTTTTGTTTCCCCCCCCCCCCCCTCTGGCCCACCAATGACCCTACACTTCAAATACCCTGGACACTTGCCTCACAACGTTGATATGCATACATGACCAGGACCCCATTGCACAACCAGTTAAGTTTTAAGTTACAAAAGTTAAACAGTTCTATTAAAAATATGGGATGATTATCCCCTTCGCTGCAGGGCTAATTTCCCCGCGGTGCTGGGGGGAGGGTGGTCGCAAGCTGCGCCACGGTGCTCATGACGAGCTTGGCTCGTCACGCAGTACAATGGCGCTGTGTTCATGACTAGCCGAGCTCGTCATGACCACACCAGTTTCTTTAGAACACTCAGCACAGCAGGGGAATTATCCCCGCGTGGGAGCTGAGCTCGTCATGAGCACCGAAGGTGCTATAAGATGGCACCTCTTAAGCCTCAGTCCATAGTCAATGGATGGCTCCCTGCCAGTTATACAATGAATGCAACAAAAGTGAGCCATAAGTAGGTACGGCCCTAACACATGTAAACATTTTGTAATATATCCACAGAATGCTAATATGTGAGCCGGGGAAGGTATGAAGATAAAAATAGTAGCATATGTGTATGTGTTTATACAACTGGTATGAGATAATGCAGTGATATGATATGTTTAAGTTCCTGTTGGTTACCGAACAAAATGCCACTAAAAATGTTTGAAAGTTAATCATTTCAAATGGAAATGTGTTTTGTGTAATGGCTGTGTGCTAACCAAACCATGCATACTACACTTTACCCCACTCAACGTCACTGCACTCTGCGTCACTAAACACTATACTCTGCACAATTCCACTCTATACCACTTCAGTCTATGCCGCTCTAATGTGCATCACTATACACCAATGCACTCTTTCTCACTCTACTATGCATCACTGCACCCTTTACCACTACACTCTTTGCCACTACTCTATGCCACTCCACTCTACCCTGCACTACCTTACGCCTCTTCACTCTAATCTTAAACAGACTGCTCTACGCCACTGCACTCTGTGCTACTCTACACCACTGCACTCATAACCAATGCACTCTACACCAACTACTCTGCACCACTGCAATCTGTGCAGCTGCATGCTAAGTCACTCTACAACATTGCTTTGTCACTGCACTCTACGTTACCCTACTCTGCACCACTGTACTGTATACCACTGCTCTCTACAGCACTCTATTCCGCAACACTCTACTCTATGCTACTGCTGTCTATGTAAATACTCTACATCACTGCACTCTAAGACAATCTATTCTGCAAGACTGCACTCTTCGCCACTGAGCTCTACACCACTGCACACTACTCCATTCAACAGCATTGGCTCTATTACTGCACTCTAAGCCACTCTCCAACATTGCTTTGTCATTGCAGTCTACGCCACTCTAGTCTACTCTGCGCCACTGTGCTGTATGCCACTGCTCTCTACAGCACTCTATGCCACTGCACTCATTGGCAATGCACTCTACACGTCTGCACTTTAAGACACACTACTCAAGTCTGCACTTTCCGCCACTGCACTCTACTCTGCACCACCTGTCTCTGCATCAGGGCACTCTATGCCTCTCTTTAATCAACTTTACACCCCTTTCCTCCTTGCCACTGCACTCTAGGCCACTCTATACCACACCTGTGCACGCTATCCTGTACCACTCCACTTTACCCTGCACCACTTCCTTCTACTCTGAAACCATCTACTTTACACCACTGCACTGAACTACGCTCTACTCCACCCTGTGCCGCTCTACTCCACCCTGCACTGCTTCACTCCGCACCACTCCACTCTGCGCCATTTCACTCTACGTCACTGTAATCTATGCTGTACCACTCTTCTCTGCACCACTCTACTCTACTCCAATACACTCTACATCACTTTACTCAAAGCCAATGCTGCCTCCCTTCCTGAGCCTTTATTGACCCCGGGGCACCATCACCCAGAGCCATTTCCTTTAAAAAGGGGCAGGGCCTACATGGCTTCCCTCCACAAGCCTTTCAAGTCTGCAGGGACCTCATCCTCCGGGTCAAAAGCACATATAAAGGGGAGGCAGGCCACGTAGTCCCCCTACCCAAGCCTCATTAGGCCCTTGGGAAAAATAATGAAAATTGACCAACAGATTACGTGTTCTTCCAAAAATGTGATATACATTGTTGAATGTAAATGTGGGATGAAATACGTGGGATGTACAACCTGCATGCTAAAAAAACGGATTTTAGAACATATCCGAGCGGTGAAAAACTCAAACATGCAATATGCCACAGCTAAACACATGAGTTTATGTCAAAATGGAGACTGGAGACAGATGCAGTTCTATGGTGTTAAAATGCTTGACAAATTGGAAAGAGGCGGAGATACAGTCCGCAAACTCCGTCAAATTGAATCAAGGATGATAATCAAGCTCAGAACGGAGCATCCGAAAGGGATGAATTTCAGAGAGGATCTGCATATTCATCTGGAGTGAAATGTTCGAGAAATGAAATGGGTACTATACCCTGGAATTTCAAAAGAACTATAAACTAGAGACTTAGGGTACTATACCCAATAAATGTTTTGTTTAAACAAGCCACAGTAGACTATGAGTCACATGAGTGCAACAATTGAACAGCACACAAAGTCTTTCTTTTGTTTTTAAATTTTCATTTCACTAAGAATAACTACAAATCCCATAATGCCTCATAATTGGCTCGCTATGGGAGAATAAAAAGCAACACTGTGGAGGGACTAACCGACAGTGAGCAAGGCCAGTTGTGGTTGAAATGCGTTGGTGGGGTGAAGTCTAATAAACAAGGCTTAAAAGTATCCTGGTTGTGCCGCCTCTTTTGTATACAAAGATTTTCCAGGGTCAGGATCCGACCCCTGGGCAGAGCACACACTGCGGAGCGCTCTCGTTTGGCTTTAGGATCCCTTTGTGTATCGATATATATATATATATATATATATATCAAACAGCACTCCTGACCGCTTTCGAAGCGGTAACACAGCAGGCGCAGACCTCTTCTCAATTACGTGGATTAGGCTTAGAAGTAAAACGCCATCACACCATCAGATATCAGCAGTGGAAAATGTAATGCAAAAAGTGCAGAGGAAGTGCTCTCCTCGTTGCGTTTCGCTCCGCAGGCGGAGCTTGATCACATGACGCGCCCAAAGTAGGTGTAACAATATATAGTAAAAAAAGGCTCTATCACCCATAGAAAAAGGGTTAAAAGCACAAAACAATCGATGGGCATACAATCAATTCATGAATACATAGACGCTTTGTGTTTGTGTGCAATGGAACACACATACATAGCAAAACGAATACAAGCATAGTGCTTACGTCATTATAAAATGAAGACCATCATCATTTTTTAAATAATGTACAATTTGAAAACAAGGAAAGAAACACCAAGAAGCAATCAGGGCATAGTGCTCATGTACAAAGGTTTGAGGTTTAAATGAATGGACAATAATTCTTGATAGTGGTTTCAAAATCAAGTAGGGTGAGGTAGCAAGTTTATCAATATCAATTATTAAGAATCAAATTCCTAAATACGGCTTGATGTTTAAATAAAGTGCAATATTGCTTCAATAAATATTATGTCTCTCAAGCTCCATATAATTGTTAAAAATTGCCACTTGATCACCTAGTAACCCAACCATAATGTTCAAAAAGAGTGTATCCCCTTGTAGTCGGTGTACCCAACAACATGAAACATGAACTCAGTATGCCAACTAAACAAAAATGTGCTTGTGTGAATTGGGTGAAAAAAAACTCAAATTATAAACAGTGTATAATAATCAACGGTTATAGCTGAAGCACACAATATGAAAATCAACCTAATTCATTTGATGTATAACTAAAACCCAAGAAATGTCTAATCAGAATGTGCTTAATTAGAATGGCTTTAGATAATCATTCCAAAAAACCTCAACAATAAGTTCGACATTCCCATTATAGAAAGTTATGGAGTTCATCAATTGCATTTAAACCGTTTGGTGCCTTAGAATCAAGCAATAGAATGAAATAAGTCTCTCTTTGTCTAAGGAGTTTCTCTCTGTCTCCCCCCCCCCCCGTCCGGGGTTGGGAACTGACCCCAAAAGTGGTAATGCAGATCTTTCAATTTGTTGCCGTGGACAGCTTTAAAGTGGCGAGCCACCGGGTAATTACTGTCAGTATTTACAATTGCACGTATATGCTGTAAAATACGTTGATTGGCTGGTAGTTTAGTACTGCCAATGTAAGACAAATTGCATGTACAAGTCAGTTGGTAAATTACAAACTCACTACGGCATGTCAAATATTCTGTGATGGCGATCGGTTTGTCATTAAATGCAGATTTGTAATGTGTGCCATTCATTGCGAACGTACATGCGCGGCAAGACGTGCATTTAAAGAAACCTGTTTTGGACAACCAGGTTAGTTTAGGTGTTAATTCAGGTTGGGCTTTATCCAAAACATCCTTCATGGAGGGAGCCTTCCTGAAGGTGATCGCCGGTGTCTTAGGTAAGATGGGACCTAAAATGACATCCGTTAAAATAATTGGCCATTCTGTGTTGATAATACATCTCAGTTTGCGTTCTTGTGAGCAATAAGTGGTAATGAGACGAACTGAACTGATGCCACTGTCCTCGGAACTGGTCAAAATTTTAGGAGCCAGTAAATTATCTCTCGAAAGTAGAGATGCTTTCGAGAGGGCGCGTTGTAGTAGTTCAGATTTATAACCACGCTCGAGAAATCTTAGTTGATTCACTAAGGCATTGATCCGCTGCAATTGGATTTATTTATTTATTTATTTTTGAAGCTTATAAAGCGCACGGCTACCTCCGGCGGAGGTGTCCCGGCGCTGAGATTACCCGAATGCCACCCAGAGAAGGTACCAGAAGTAAATCCTACAGAAAAGGAATAAAAGAAACAGACATTATTATGAACAATTAGTAACAGCCAAGTTTTGAGTTTTCGTCGAAAGACCGTCTCAGATTCAATGAACCTGAGTTCCACGGGTAGTCTGTTCCAGAGTTTGGCAGCAGTGACGGTGAAAGTTCTGCCGCCACATCTGGAAAGTCTGAATCTTGGGACGATCAGTAAACGAAGGCTGTTAGATCTGAGGTGCCTAACAGAAGATGAAATTTTAAGGCGTTTACTCAGGTAAGACGGGCCTGTTCCATGAGTAGCACGAAATGCCAAGGTCAAGATCTTAAACTCAATACGCCGAGCTATGGGGAGCCAGTGGAGCTCATCTCTGTACGCTCTGACTGAGGTACGAGCAGGAATATTGCCAATAAGCCGAGCCGCGGCGTTTTGGACTATCTGCAGGCGATCAATCAAATACTGGGGGGCACCCGCATACAGGCTGTTAGCATAGTCCAAATGTGTGGTGATAAGTGCCTGGACCACCGTTTTGCGAGAAGATTGAGGAAGATACGGGAATATCTTCCTAATCATGCGCAATTTCGCAAAGCAAGCCCCCGCAACCTTGTTGACTTGGGATTTATCAGACAGGGTGTTATCGAATGTAAAGCCTAGGTTGCGGGCAGTCTGAGCTGGCTTAGGAGGGGGATCCAGGACAGTGGGCCACCACAAGCTAGCCGGGGGAGGAGATTTCTGACCGAAAAAAAGAACCTCAGTTTTTGCGGCGTTGAGCGCCAGGTGGTTAGCAGACATCCACGTGCAGATATTGCCAAGGCAGTTTCTAAAATCAGAGAAATGGGAGTCAGAGTGGCCTCTGAATGAAAAAATGAGCTGAGTATCATCAGCATAGGAGACCACCCTGACACCCCAAGATTCAACTACCTTAGCAAGAGGAGCAACGTAGATGTTGAATAATAGAGGGCTGAGGGCAGAGCCCTGGGGCACTCCGCACAGAAGAGGTTTATCCTCTGATTCAAATGGGTGCAACGTGACCCTCTGAAACCTGTTCGACAAAAAGGAATTAATCCAGGCCAGTACTGTGCCACTGATCCCGAGCTGATGTAAACGAGTTGCTAGTATATCATGGGATACAGTGTCAAATGCAGCGGATAGGTCGAGGAGGACCAACATGGCCTCCTCGCCCCTATCCACTGATTCCCTAATAATTTCTGAGACCTCTAGCAACGCCGTCTCGGTGCTGTAACCCGCTCTAAAGCCGGACTGGGAGTCGTGTAACAGCTGATTAGATGCCAGATACTGGGCCAGCTGAGTCTGTACCACTTTCTCCAAGACTTTCGCAGGTTTAGGCAGAAGTGAAATGGGCCGGTAGTTGGTGAATTGTAAAGGGTCCGCACCAGGTTTTTTTAGAATAGGGATTAGCCTGGCCTGTTTCCAATCTGAGGGAAATTGACCCCGAGACAGAGAGGCGTTCCAAATCGAGAGGAAAGGTTTAACCAGAACAGGGGCAAGATTGCCCATGAGTTTGGCAGGGACTGGGTCCAAAGGAGAACCGGACTTCACTTTAGATAGTAAGGACAAGGCTTGGTCGGAGGTAAGCTCATCAAAATGATTAAATGAGCTATAACTGGAACAGGTTATATCAGGGGGCAGGCAGAGTGCAGCAGTATCAAAAGAAGAGGCGAGTTTGATAATTTTGTCCTGAAAAAAATCCGAAAGTCCGTTGCAAAGATCTTGTGTTGGAATACATTGGGTTTTCGTGGAAGGGGGATTGACGAAGTCTTTCACGATGGTAAAGAGAGTTTTGGAGGAATTCTGTGCCTGATGGATAAGATTGGAGAAATAGGCTCTCATCGTAGAGCGTTTCAGCTTATGGAATTTGTTCCGGGCAGATTTATAGGCCAGTTTAGCAAGAGGGTCATAATTTTTTCTCCATTTGCTTTCCAGTTGTTTACATACGCTCTTTTCCTCACGAAGCAAGGAAGAAAACCAAGGAGAAGAGGGACGAGATCTGGAAGAAGACAATGGAACAACAGGGGCAACAGAATCAAGGGCCGAGGAAAGGGCCAAATTAAATCTTGCAGTTTCTTTGTCAAGGTCTTCTAGATGGTTAAATTGAAACTGAAGATGCGGTTCTAAAGACTCACAGGTCACTTTGGTCCATCTACGGCTACTGTCTCTATGAAGAGAGGACGGGGAAAAAGAAGAAGGGGAGGTAAGGGTAAAAGGAAGAAGGTAGTGATCAGTCCAGGTCAGAGGAGAAGGGGACAAAACAGATATGCCAGGATGATTAGAAAAAATGAGATCTAATGTATGCCCTGCAATGTGGGTTGGGCCTATGACTAATTGCGGCAGAGTAAGTCCCTGTAGGGTATCCAACAGGGAAGAGGCTTTGGTACAGGAAGAGTTATCAATATGGAGGTTGAAGTCTCCCAAAACCATGAAATAGGGATGTTTAAGAAGAAAGTCAGCAATAGAATGCGTCAAAGCATTGAGAGACGCTACGGTAGCTGTGGGGGGATTATAAACCAGGATACCGGCGCAGAGGGTGCCTGCTGAATCCATTATGGTGAAATAAGCAGCTTCGATGAAACAGAGATTGGGGATTTTTATTAGGTTCACTACATATCCTTTTGATACGGACAAATTCACCGAAAGGAATACTGTTAATTGTGTAGGATGGATGAGCACTCCGGGCATGCAGAATGGCATTGCCTGCCGTTGTTTTCCTATGTAGCCTGGTATGGAGCCTACCCTGCTTAATATACATCTGAACATCAAGAAACTCGGCCGAGTCTGATGAAATGGTGGCTGTAAATTTCAGATTACGAGTGTTGACGTTAATCTTGTCTACAAATTTATGAGCTTGAGCTTGCGAACCAATCCATATGATACAGATATCGTCAATGAAATGCCAGTAATGGGCTAGCTGTGGAAGCCACTGGCTGTGAGTTTTGCCGAGCACGTGCTCCTCCCACCAGCCAACATGTAAACATGAATAGCTGGGAGAGTAGCACGAGCCCATGGCAACACCCCGTTCCTGATGGAAAAAATCATTTTCAAACTAGAAATAATTGTTGGTTAAACAGCTGTTAATCATTTCTACCAACATGTTGTTATAATTTCGCAGGATAGCATTGCGTGTGTCCAAATAATATTTAGCCGCCTACAAACTTTGGGAATGGTTAATGCTAGTATAAAGTGACTCAATATCCATCACCAAAAAACAAAAATCAGAACACCAATTAACATGTTTGATCTTAACCAAAAAGTCCGTAGTGTCTTTGAGGTAGGATGGAAGTGAAGTCATGTGGGGTTGGAGAAAATAATCAATGTACTTAGATAAGTTTTCATTCATACTCCCATGTGCTGGAATAATAGGACGACCAGGAACAGGAGTGATTCGTTTGTGTACTTTGGGAAGAAGATAGAAAACAGGAGTGATTGGATGTGTGACGCTCAAAAATTTGGCCTCATCCTTGGCACTGATGGATCTTTTTTTCTAGTCACTTCATTGCTTTTCAGCATGGCAAATTTGTTGGTTTGAGTGTAACACAGGGGATCTTCCAATTGTCTTTTTGCTTCAAGGAGATAATCCACTTTAGCCCATAATACTGTGTTACCACCCTTATCGGCGTTTTTAACAATCACAGATTGATCACTTTGAATTTTCTTCATTAGTAGCCAATATTGCTCATTGTTGTAGTTAATATTGTTTTTTCTTACCCAACGTTATCCTGTTCAGTTGTTTCAATTCAGCTACAACTCGGTCGCTAAAAACATCAACTGCATCTTTTGGCATGAGAGGTAAAAAAGTCGATTTACTTCTAAAGGAACTGGAAGCTGGTTTCTTCACAGAGACAACTTGACTAACAGTGGGTGTTTCCTTCTCGTTGTCTTCATGGGCTAAAGAGAGAAGTGTTTGTAGGCCTTCAAGATTTCTCACTTGCAAGGGAGCTGGTGTTGAATCTGTTTGTGCACTTCCACAAGCAGAGACCACTGACCGATTATCCTCCGAACCACTGTCGGTGGTGAGTGATGCGTTGTCAAATTCTGTAGCATCGCTGTTGGTGGTAGTGGATTGGCCCGTTGCTTGCCCGTTTTTCTGCTGTCCAGACATTGCTTTTCGTTTATAGGAATCGTATTTGCAGACAAAAGTGAATATGCGACCTGTCGCATAATCGCATTGATCCCTCGCAAATTTCTGTATTTTACGTTCCTGAATAGATTCCTCATATTTCTTCAAACTGGCTTCAATCTCCTTCCTAGTTTTAGTGATCAGGTCAGTTTCTCCTGTGGCTTCCAACAACCCATTAATACGTTCTATTTCTACAAGCAGAGCCTCTCTGTCAGATTGGGCGTATTTAATCAAGATGTGTAGCATGTTTCTTGAGGCCTGTAAATTGTTATCGGCCCATTCTTGTAACATCTTGGGGTCCGGATTATCATAGGTGGGGACAATTAATACTCTCAGACCCCGTGGTACGCGATTGGCGTCGCAGTATTTCTCCAGGAACTTTTTTTCCCACCATTTGGACAACTCGTTACGAAGTAATTTCTCCAAAGTCCTCAACAAGTCTTTCACATTTCTATTTGTAGATGCACCCTGATTGGTGGCGGGCGGAACATCGTTAACCGGCGGAAGATTTTCATACAGCGCTTCAGCCGCCGTTTCTCTACTTTTCAGCGCATCGCTGAAAATCATGGCTGCACAATAATTCTTGGCTCTAGAGTAATGTTGCCACTACACTGCTTTCTGACGGTGATATATATTTCTTATCTTGTGATATGAGAATTATCTCAAAGAAGCCCGCTTTCAATCGCAATGCTGCAAGCACATAGGCAAAGGGCGTCTTACCGGAATCGGCGTTCCAGGCTTGCCAAGGTCAGCCGACCTCGCTGACTCCCCGAACACCACGCCAAGTAGCCACCCGATGCCGTTTCAATGCAGACAGTCTCTGGAAAACGGGGGGCCCAGCACAAAACTCGTCTAATTTTTTTTTTTTTTTTAAATATATTTTTATTGCAGGAATCAGTAAATCGTTACATAATCGACCAGCATTATAGCACAAGCAAAATCAATGAGATACAACCCTCCGTCCCCCCGCCGTAAGTTTTTTACACAGCCATTCGGCCCACAACCCTGGGGTCGGGCGGCGAAATTCAATGGGGGCTCAGAAGGATGTCGAAGCTGGTCCGGATGATCCACTGTCCGTCATCTGCTTTTCCAAACAAGCCTATAAACCCAGAAAGAAACCCCCCCCCCAAAAACGCTACAAACCAAAGAAAACCCTACCCAACCCCGCCATCAGCGCCCGGTAACAACCGCAACAGGATCTGCTAAGGGACCCATGGGGAAAGCAACAGGTCTGAAAGTGCAATCGTTTATCGGGACATGGGGCCAGCCGCTTCCTCACCTTCAGAGTCGCTGGGGGCGCAATAATCCCTAAGGGCCTGCACTAACGTCTCCCACTCCAGCGCTGCCTCCTGCGCCTTCTCATTACGCTGCCTCCAAGCTAGCTGGTATCTCAGCGTGCTCTCCCCCGCCGCCTACTTCAAGAGTTCGCTGTGCCATCGGCTTCCTGTCGGACCAACTCGTGCCTTCCAGTTCCTGGTCACCTCTCGTTTAGCAAGGAGTAGCCCTAAGTCGATGAATTTGCTGGATATTTTATTCTTGGGGGTATGAGGGAACCAGTGCAGGAGTCCCACCGCCGCGTCAAACGATAAGGACCTCCCCGTCACCTCCTCCAGGGTCTTCCCCACTTCTACCCAGTAGGATGACAATCCCGGGCAGGCCCACAGCATGTGGAGAAGGTCCGCCTCCTGGGCCGGGCACCTGGGGCAGTCCGCCGAATTCGTAGCAAAATATCGCCTGATTTTCACCGGGGTCAGATATGCTCTATGGAGCACGTAATAGTGGACCAGTTGAAAGCGGGCGTGGCGTGTGCCCTTCCAGGCTCGCCGCACCAGCTGAGACCAGGTCGTCTCCGGGATCTCCTTGCCAATGTCCTCCTCCCAGCGGTTTCTCAAAGTAGTGAGGGGAGCCAGCCCCTCGTTGATCAGTCTGCCGTAAAGGCAAGTGACCGCCTTCACCGTGCCCGCAGACAACATCACGTATTGGCACACCGGAGATAAAGTGGGCTCCTCCTGCCCGCTTTTCCAGTGCGCCTGGATCGCTCGGACAAGGGCCGAGTGCAGCAGAAAGTCGCCGCGGGGGATCTCGAAGCGATCAATGAGCTCCTGAAAGGGCAAGAGCGCCCCGTCCTCATACAGGTCCCCTATTAGCTGTAAGCCGGCGTCCTCCCAGTTCGCCAATCGTGACCAATCGCCGCCATGGGGCAAGGCCGTCATTATCCCCAAAGGTATTTCGGGCGCATACGGTGTTCTCAGATGGTCCCGGGCGTGAGCTCGGTTCCAACACAGGCGAACGGTCCGCTCCTCCAGCGACAAGTCCCGTAGGGCCAAACGTTGTCGCAGCGCTATGAAGGAGAGAACATGCCTGGCCATACCCGTCCCCCCTCTGTCTTCTGGGCCCCGGAATTCCCGGGCGATCTCCTGGGTGAAGGTCTGGAGCTGCGCCGCTAAATAATACTTTTCAAAGTCCGGCACCGCAAGCCCACCCTCATCCTTCCGCCTCATCAGGGTCTTGAGGGCCACCCGTCGGCGGCCCGAGCCCCAGAGGAATCCGACTATCATTGATCGTAGTAGTCGAAACGTGGCCGGTGGGACCCAAATCGGTAGTGTCCGGAAATAATATAACAACCGGGGAAGCGCCACCATTTTAAGCAAAGCGATCCGCCCTGCCACCGAGAGCGGTAGCGTGGCCCAGAAGTCCATACAGCCTCGAAGTGCTCGAGTGCTGCGGGCAATGTTCCCATCTAGGAGGTCGGATGGTTCGTGATAGACGTACACCCCCAGGTACTTAAAGCAGTCGGGTTCCCATCTAATCTCCCTACGTAGAGTAGGGGCGAGGGTGCCCTTGCGAACCGGGAAAAGACAGGTCTTAGTCCAATTCACCCGGAGGCCCGAGACCTCCCCAAACTCCGTGAGCGCCGTCGCAGCTCCATGTAGGGCGGCGAGCGGGTCCTCTAGGAAGAGCAGCAGGTCGTCTGCATACAGCGAAATGTAGTGCGGGCCCGAAGGAGTCCATAGGCCCGTATAATGGGCTCCCGACTGGAGATGCAGCGCGAGTGGCTCCACCGCCAGCGCAAAGAGAAGTGGGGATAACGAACATCCCTGCCTCGTGCCCCGTTCCACCGGATATTGTGAGGAAATCAGTGGTCCCGCCCGAACCCTGGCCGATGCAGAGGCATAGAGAACCGTGGTCCACCTGATGAAGCCCTCACAGAGGCCGAACCTCCGTAGCACAGTGCAAAGGTAGTCCCATTCCAGGCTATCAAAAGCCTTCTCTAGGTCTACCGATAAGACAACCGGGCACGGGGCGTCCACAAGCGGCTCCCCTAGCAAGCGGAACAACCTGCGAAAGTTCATGGTCGTGTTACGCCTAGGGATAAAGCCAGCTTGGTCCTCATGCACCAGGGAGCTCATGTGTCCCAGCAGCCACGAGGCCAAGATGCTGCTCAGTATTTTATAGTCAACCGTCAGCATTGATAAGGGACGGTAAGACCCCGGGTCGGATGAGTCCCTTCCGGGCTTGAGGAGTGGAACCACCAACGCCTCGCACATCGAGCTCGGGAGTCGCCCGAGCCTCTTCGCCTCTCTGTAGACTACCAATAACCTAGGGGCTAGGAGGTCAGCATAAGCTGCATAAAACTCCACAGGAAGGCCGTTCAGGCCCGGGGTCTTATTCCTCGCCATCCTTTTAATGGCGCTACGGATCTCTCCCAGTTCTATGTCGGACCCCAGGGCTTTCGCCACATCCTGCTCCACTGTTCGGAGCTCCAGTGGCCGTAAATAATTATCGAGCAGGTCAGGGTCTTGGGCTGAGCGACTGCGGTACAAACGTTCGTAATATTGCCGGTAGCAGCTCAGAATCTCAGGCTGAGTGTACACCTCGGTTCCGTCTGCCTTGCGCATAGATGTCGTCAATGAGGACTGACGCGTAGGGTTGGCCAGCCATGCCAGCAACGCGCTCGATCTATCCCCCTCTGCGATGGACCGAACCGTATAGGCCTTGTAGACAAAACAGCGAAGCCTTTCGACCTCCGCCGCCTTCGCCTCCGCCGTGCGTACCTGTAATTCAGGGCGCCCGGGGCGGCGAATTTCCAGCTCGCGGAGTTTCCGGTCCGCTGCATCTAGGTCGGCGAGGATAACTCGCCTCATGCCTACCTTTTTAGAAATACAGTAACCCCTCACCACCACCTTAAAAGCGTCCCACTCTAACGCTCTCGTGCTCGCGGTGCCGCCGTTGGACGCAAAGTACTCTGAGACCTTATCACCTAGGTCCGCCCTGAAAACACTGTCCTCAAGGATCTCGGGCCGTAATTTCCAGGTGGGCACCGCAGGCGCCCCGGGGAACCAACGAAGGTCCAGCAGGAGGGGGTTATGGTCTGATATGGTTCTGGTCAAATATTCAGACCGGACCGCTGCCGAAACCAGTTCGGGCGAGCCAAGAAATCCGTCCAGTCTAACGTGCAACTCATGGAGGCTCGAAAAGTAGGAATAGTCCCTAGATGTGGGGTGTTGCGCCCTCCAGATATCCGTTAGACCCCAGTGGGTCTGCCAGTCCCTACGACCCTTAGCCATGCGACGAACCGGAGAATCGGGAAGGGGTGGATGCGAGCGGTCAGTGTCGACATCCACTACTGAGTTGAAATCTCCACCGAGCAGAAGGGGCCCGGAGAAGAAGTGGGCCAACGAGCCCGATAACCTGGAAAGGAAGGCAGTCTGGTCTATATTAGGAGCGTACACACAGCAAACGTTTAAGTCCCTCCCTCCCAAAGTGCCTGAGATAGCCACATAACGCCCCTCTGGATCTATCACTGTTTTCGTGACCTGGAAGGGAACCCCAGCTCTAACCCAAATCAGCGCCCCTCTGGCATACGCGGAGTACGAAGTGCAAAAGACCTGCCCCCTCCATCTACGCTGTAGCGCCGCCCCTTCCGCCTTGTTCAGATGAGTCTCCTGCAGCAGCGCCATTTGTACCCCCCTACGCACTAAATAAGCATGGACTTTGTGGCGCCTGGACATAGTATGAAGCCCCCGCACGTTCCAAGTAACGCATTTCAGATTAGCAACATCAGCCATTGTCCCATATCGTTCTCGCAAAGTCTCCCCATCTGGGTCCCAACAAAGAAAGGATATCAATCATCCCAGCACTGATGGCGGCCATTTTCCCCAACCAAAACTGAACAACCCAAGAATGAACCAAACCCCCATCCACCCTCCCCAGAACAGGACCCAAATAGCACCATCTAGTTCCCATCCAAACCATACCCTCCAACAACCCACTAACCCCTACTAATCCTGCGGTCGCCACCGTAGGAAGGCCTTAAGGGCCAGGTGCGGGCCGGGCGGAGGCAGTGGGCCCTCTACGCTCAGGCTACCAGGACTAAAGCAAGCCCAAAACAGTGCCAAAAACCCTCGGGGCAAAAACAGGGCACCCCACCCTCCCTGCCCCGGGAGTCAGCATCAATTGTCGGCATCCGCCACCCCCCTGCCGGGCCCCCCCCCAAAATGAAGTAGCTCACCCCATTACCCCTGTCCATCCAGAAGGTCTTCCACCGATTTCGGTGTGATCACCGGTGTATGGACGCTATCAGTCACCGATTCCTCGGAGTCCGTTGGTGCCCCCTCGTCACCAGGGTCTGCTTCCTCCTCAATGGCATCGTCCCGTGAGCCAGATAGCGCAGATAACACCTCCAGCACTCCCCTCCGCTCCATCGATGTCTCTGCAGTCGAGGGCCCCCCCGAGCGGCCACGGCGACTCCGAATCCTCCTGGATCGCCGTCTCTGCTCCGGCTCCGCCGCCTGCTGGGATGAGGAGCCGAAGCCATCTTTCCCTGCTCTATAGAGTTCGAGCCAGGCACAGACATCCTCCGGGGTATCAAAGAATTGAGTTTTGTCATCGACAATTATGCGGAGCCTTGCAGGATAGAGGAGCGAGTACTGGATGCCCTCGCTCCTGAGCTCGCGCTTGACCGCCAGGAAGGAAAACCGTCTGCGTGAGTTTCGTAGGTGTAATCCGGGAAGATGTTCACCTGGCTGTTCGCCACTTTGAATGGACCATTATGTCTGGCGGCATTGAGGATGAAGTCTCTGTCCCTAAAGTGCAATAACCGCGCCACCACTGGTCTCGGGGCACGTCCCTGCTGCGGTGGCCTCGCCGGGACTCTATGGGCACGCTCCAGAGTGTAGAAGGAGGATAGACCCTCCGGGGCCACCGTGTCACGGAGCCAGGCCTCCAAGTATGCCACCATGTCGCCATCCTCGATCTTTTCCGGCAGGCCCACCACACGGATGTTGTTCCTCCTGCTGCGGCCTTCCGCATCCTCCGCTCTCTGCTCCAGGGCCGTAATCCGGGATAAAGCATCCTTCATAGTCGCAGCCAAGGTTCGCTGCGCCGGCTCCAAGGTTTTCACCGCGCTCTCCACTTCCTTGACCCGGTCCGAAAGTTTGCCGTGGTCCGCTCTAAGGAGACCTAGGCTCGTCGCTACCTGGGCAATGTCCTGCTGGAGGGCCGAGCACGTGGTCGCTATCGCCTCTAAGACGCGGTCAAATTGCTGTTGCATCGACGCACCACCAGAACTCTCTGGGTCCCCACGTTCCTCTTTGTCCTGGGTCTCCGAGTCTGAGGCGGCTGGGGTAGTCCCCTTGGCTCCTCTAGGTTTCCCCATGTCGCCGGGAGCACTCCGTGCGGGTCCAGGAGCAGGCGTCTCCGAGTGCAGGCTCCGGCTATGACTCTCCCGGTTGCTGGGCCTCAAGTCGAGTGCCGGAGATCTCCGTCTCCAGGGCCTGTTGGATCTTCTCCGCTTCGGCTCGCGCCACCACCACGTCGTCCGAGGGCACCGAGGAGGAGGCGGAGACAATCGCCGCCAGGTCGGGCAGGCCCGCACGGCCGATAAAGTCCCGGGGTGAGGGTCACCAACTCCACCGGACGATTTGCGGCGCCAGAGGGTTGCGCCTCCCATGGAAGTGGGTCGGCCAGGAAAAGGTAGCCAAGTGCGGTGTCGTGAGTGGGGCCACCGCCGGGAACTCCAGACGTCCGCGTGCGGGATCCACTATAGCGTGGGCATCCGCCCAGTCACCCATCCGAGTGCAATCCTCGTTGAAAAGGTCCGATCTGACCGATATCCAGAACACAGATCACTGGGAGATGGCAGAGCCGGGGGTGTGCCGCCGCTGGTGATGCTCCTCCAGTCTAATGGATCCGGCCAAGGGGACAATGAAGTCCGGGCGCCATGTTGGGTCGCACTTCGCAACTCCGCAAACTTCGATTTTTCGCCGGGTCACCACTCATTCAGACCGCGCCAAGGGCCCCGGTAGGTCTCCGTCGGGCCGATCAGCAGAATGCGGGGGCTGGGGTGCCCCGCAGCCTCCGGTTTACAGGATAATCACGGGCTCAGTCCCGGAGCCGAGCTCTCAGGCGACTATCGCCATCGGCGCCCAAGCCACGCCCCCAGCACAAAACTCGTCTAAGTTCAAATCACAATACTCCGAAGGGTAGCTGACTGGAAGAAACGCCGAACCTCTTTGAAAACAGGGCAGGTCTTGCGAAACCGGAAACAGCCAAAGTCCGCTGATAGAAATCAAACAGCACTCCTGACCGCTTTCGAAGCGGTAACACAGCAGGCGCAGACCTCTTCTCAATTACGTGGATTAGGCTTAGAAGTAAAACGCCATCACACCATCAGATATCAGTAGTGGAAAATTTAATGCAAAAAGTGCCGAGCGAGTGCTCTCCTCGACACGTTTCGCTCCGCAGGCGGAGCTTGATCACATGACGCGCCCAAAGTAGGTGTAACAATATATAGTAAACAAAAGGCTCTATCACCCAAAGAAAAAGGGTTAAAAGCACAAAACAATCGATGGGCATACAATCAATTCATGAATACATAGACGCTTTGTGTTTGTGTATATATGTATATAGAGATAGAGATAGATATATAGATATACTGCCCGTCCCGACTTCAGGTATGAATTGCTGCTGGCCAGTAGTATATTGTTTTGTAGGATTTCGTTTTGATAGCATTTCTTATCTGTGACAGTCCTGTGAAACGCTCCGATTCACAGTGTACTGCTGATGCACTTATTATATAGCGCGAACTCGACAACATGGCATGAGCACAATTTACATTACAGAAGAACACATTCATTTGTGGTAGGCACGGGGGGGACAAAGCGATTTGCCTGGAATCACAGGATGTTGAGCTGATGCCGAGAATCGAACGTAGCTCCCCAGCTCTAAAGTTTTCAATTCTAGAACTTGTGGCGGGAGGTGTGTCTAAAAGTGTACGTCGGTGCTGGCCATCAATGAGAGAGACCTGTGCATTTTTCAAATGGGTGGTGAAAAAATATGAGTATGTTGCTGGAGATGTGGGCCGCCGTGCCACCAATGTACTTACTGGGGGAGGGTAAGCACCCATTATTCCGCAACTTTCTTTCCGCATACCATCACTCTGCATACTTTTATTACGAAAGTACCATGACTCCGCAATGCCATTATAAGGCATCAACTATGGTGTTTGAATTGTAACGCATGGCATTACATTTTATATGCTTTTACCACGCATACATTTACAACGAAATTCGTTGTAAATGCATGAATGGTAAAAGCATGTTTTTTTAATGTGTGGATAAGGTAATTATGGGTATAGCGATCTATGTTTTGGGGTATTGAGGTATATGTTTTAGGGTGTTTGGGTAGTTTGGGTATTTTAAGGGTTCAGATATAGTTTTGGGTTATGGGGTACAGGGGTATTTTTAGAGTTCAGGGCTAGGTTTGGGTTTTGGGGTATAGGGGTATTTTCAGGGTTCAGGGCACAGGGGTATTTTAAGGGTTCAGGGGTAGGTTTGGGTTTTGGGGTACAGGGGTATTTTTAGGGTTCAGGGGTAAGTTTGGGTTTTGGGGTACAGGGGTATTTTTTGGGTTCAGGGCTAGGTTTGGGGTACAGGGGTATTTAGGGTTCAGGGCTAGGTTTGGGGGTACAGGGATATTTTAGGGTTCAGGGCTAGGTTTGGGTTTTGGGGTACAGTGGTATTTTTAGGGTTCAGGGCACAGTGGTATTTTTAGGGTTCAGGGCTAGGTTTGGGTTTTGGGGTACAGGGTTATTTTTAGGGTTAAGGGCTAGGTTTGGGTTTTGAGGTACAGGGGTATTTATAGGGTTCAGGGATGGGTTTGGGGCACAGGGTATATTTATAGAGTTACGATGGGTTAGTGTTTAAGGGTGTTAGGGTATTTTAAGGAGTAAGGGTGGGTTATGATTATGGGGTTTCAGGGGTATTTAAAAGGAGCAGGGTGGGATTCGCACACAATATGAGACATGGCATGAAGGGCAGAACGTACCACACGCCCCCAGCGTTTGTCACGCCCCCTGCACACGCCCACAGCACAACGCAGACACGCCCACAAGGGACTACTTTGCTGGCACGGTTCTTTTATCTTTTAAATGTATATGGTGGGCGTCTGCATAGCCTATGTCCTTCTGCTGCAACTGCCCTTTCCAACGCTGCATTGGGTGTTGTGATTGGTGCTGTGGTTCCTGAGATTACCCGCCTCAAAGGTTTGGGCTCTCTCTTTATTATATTAGTATGGATTATTTAAACTTTACAGAAACACAGTCACTGGATGATGTCATTTGAGATGTCATCACTGATGTCACTGACCATGACATGAATGATGTAATATGTGACGTCATCAGCAGTGCATTGCGGGGGCTCGAGTTATAGTTAGCTCAACTAACTATAAAGGCCGAATTTCTCTGGTTTTGTACGAGTGAAATGTCCAACTAACTATAATGCCCCTGAAACCTATGGTTTTTTTCATTGAAAATATATATAAATATATATATATGTTCCACACACTCTCCTTTGAAAAAAGAGACAGAAACCCAGGAGGACACGGTAGGAAGCCTTCATTTAATTACACAATGGCTAATGCATTTCAGCAGCCCTCTGCCTTCTTCAGCGCCCAAAGCATCCTGTGGTCACACGCGGTAGATAAGTCCCTCCTTTAAATCCCTTGCTGTTGCAAGTCCTCTCCACCCCTTGATATAAAGTTCACGCACCTGTGTGAAGTCCCGAAAGTAGGGCAAGACTTCATTTCCCAGAATGCAGCGTGATGAAGTCTGGGAACTGCGGTGCCGGGGTGGGACACAGATTGTCAAAAATGTCAAAGCGGGGAAGCAGGGAACAGCATGCGCCCCACAGGACACTCAGTAAGATCTTCCCATGTGGATGTAAATGTAAATGTATTGCGATTTATATAGCGCACGTATCACCCGAAGGCATCAAGGCGCTTGCCTTGGTGTGCAATTTGCAGAGTGCCTCCTCCGGTCCCCCAACACTACCGCAACCACGATATCCGAAGAGTCTATGCACCAGGGGCCGATCCACAATGTGCTCAGCCCGGCTTGGGATTAATAACCCCAAAACTGCTTGCTTGCTCCTCTGTGTTCGTGGCGGGATACTGGCCATCCAACTAACGCTGGTCAAACAAACTAACTTCAACAGGTCAGGTCCCAGTGAAGCCAGTGCCCAAGCGTGGCAGGGATTTCTGAAGGCGCCTCTGGGTGACGCTATTAATGTTCCACACACTCTCCTTTGAAAAAAGAGACAGAAACCCAGGAGGACACGGTAGGAAGCCTTCATTTAATTACACAATGGCGAATGCATTTCGGCAGCCCTCTGCCTTCTTCAGCGCCCAAAGCATCCTGTGGTCACACGCGGTAGATAAGTCCCTCCTTTAAATCCCTTGCTGTTGCAAGTTTGCTCCACCCCTTGATGTAAAGTTCACGCACCTGTGTGAAGTCCCGAAAGTAGGGCAAGACTTCATTTCCCAGAATGCAGCGTGATGAAGTCTGGGAACTGCGGTGCCGGGGTGGGACACAGATTGTCAAAAATGTCAAAGCGGGCGAAGCAGGGAACAGCATGCGCCCCATAGGACACTCAGTAAGATCTTCCCATGTGGATGTGCAATTTGCAGAGTGCCTCCTCCGGTCCCCCAACACTACCGCAACCACGATATCCGAAGAGTCTATGCACCAGGGGCCGATCCACAATGTGCTCATCCCGGCTTGGGATTAATAACCCCAAAACTGCTTGCTTGCTCCTCGGTGTTCGTGGCGGGATACTGGCCATCCAACTAACGCTGGTCAAACAAACTAACTTCAACAGTTCAGGTCCCAGTGAAGCCAGTGCCCAAGCGCGGCAGGGATTTCTGAAGGCGCCTCTGGGTGACGCTATTAATGTTCCACATATATATATATATATATATATCTCCTGAACATTTCAGAGGATATGTATACTTGCCTTTAACTTGAATGACCCTACAATTGTCATTCTGAGTCATTATGTGTTACTGAGAATTGTAATAATCAATGAGGAGACTATTTATACGATGGTATTTCCACTCTACCTCAAATGTTGATGTAATATGATACATGCTCCGAACTATAAGATTAGAAGTGATCAATTCTGTTGGTGTCACAGCAAGGTGTTTTAACCCCGGTTAAATATTGAAACCCGGATGGGGAACATATAGTTCAGGTGGTTTGATGACATAAGAAATATATAACTATGGTTTGATAAATTGTTTTTTATATAGTTATGAATTTTATCATATTTAAATATTTATTGACTATGTATTTATACAAGATATTTATTTATATATGTATATGATTGCGTATTTGCACGATTTATAATATAAAACCAACACAATACATCTGCCCATCCTATATCTCATAATTGGATGGTGATTGGGTATTTTACCACAATCAAGCCACAAATTTCAAAATGCCCAGACCTATGGACTCAAAAATTTTAATTACAAAGTGAACCGGAGGTCAACAAACACTATGCCATTACTGCACAAACAACCAAACAAGTAGTACATTCAAATAAGGGCAACCAACATTATGTAACATTATTTATATAATCTGACCCACTATCTCTGCACGGACACTTTACACTTGTTTATGACTCACTTCAAACACCACACACACCAATAGTTATTATGTGGCATAGTGGATAAATATACAACATGCAAATGCTGTAATCAATTCAGTAATTATGAAATGTTATGCCGATTTGTATATGCTGTATTTAAACAAACAAGTTTTTTTTAACTGTGACTGATATTTATATATATTAATATTTAAGTGTAGGCAGTTATAATAAAATGTAAATACATGTTTGCTATCTCAGGAGGCATTTAAAAGAATTGGATAGTTTTTCCACTATGTCTATCGTTGGAAACGTGCACGTGAACACTAATTTCAAAGCACTAGCACTTTAAAAACAAAAATAGTCTGTCTAACCGTGTCATGTGATCAAGACTCGCCCCGATCCGAAACGCGTCAGGACTGAGCAGACGAATAAAACTTTTATTTTTTGGCACAATCCAAGTGGTCCTTTTCAGTCTAAGCATGGAAGCTGGTGAATGACGGAGTGCTGCAACATTGTCAAGTCAGAAGGTCTCCAACGACTTTTGACCGATCCCCTCTCTGAAATTGATCGATGTGCGGAAGAAGGCAACTGGCTACGAGGCAACCCGGAACCAGTCCAAGCGAAGTACTTCCTGTGAAGGAATCGAGGCATCAGACTTCCATAGCCGAATAAGCTCTGTAAAACCTGAGGAAACTGCAACGGATCTCGAGTCGAAGGACTGGGGCACCGCAACGGTGAATCAGGTAGGAAACATTGCGGCATACACAGGGGAGGAGAGGAGTGCCTAAGGGGAGGGAACGCCACCTCAGCACAATTGGTAAATTTGGCTCCCCTCGCAAAAAACCTATAACTTTAAAATAGCCATGTCGGACGACACGATTTGGAACAGAGAAAAGGCGGCATTGAACGTATTCGATGATGAACAACCCGCCAGAAGTAACGATAGTGCGGTCAGACAAAAAGAAACATTTTCAAACACACTAACGGAGAAATTCAGAATATTGGAGAAAAAAAGTAGAGCGGAGCAAAGTAAATGGTGAGAATCACGCTCCCTCCAAAGGTATATTGATGTGGGGAGGATTCCCCTTGGTCTACGAATATTCCTGGCACCAAGCTACGAGAACCCCAATATAGACATAATGCGAAAGTGGGCTGAGTGCAACCTAGACTCATCCAAGCGCTTAGTCCAGATATTAATAAAATATGCCGGCATAGACAGAGCAACACTTCTAGAGGAAATATGTAAACTGAATGAGGAAATAGAAGAGATGGGAACAGATGAAGAAAGATCTAAATTGAGCAAAGAAATGATTACAAGACTAGCGAAGAAGGAAGAAGTAATAAAAGCATGCAAAAATTATAAATTTAGCCAGGACAAAATGGACTATAAAGAGGGGCAAATTTTTACATTTGCGAAAAAATATGAGGCAATTCGCTCATCTACCAAAAACAAACAAGTTACACTTCCCAAAATAGGCGCACCAAGAAGAGACAACACAGGGTCAAACTCTACACTATCTGACCTCCGCTCCCCTGCAAAAAGTAGCTCTGAAAAGAAAACGGATGGCGCATCAGGCATAACACATGGGCAAACCAGTACATTGGTACAAGAATTGGCTTTTTTATATTCAGACCGGAGACAAACGTTATGCCCCAGAAAACCAAGGAACAACGAAGGAAATACAACAACTACTGGAGGCGAAAAAGGAGACAAGCCAACAGGAAATATACAAAAGACATTCAAAAAGCAAAGAGGGGGACGATGGTCGAACAAGTAAATAATACTACCATGGAGAAAGAAGACTAAACAATCATGAATCTGGCTGATGTGGAAATAAACAATGATGAAAAACGTATTTAGCATTAGGATTATCATTCTGTCCTAGGGTAAATTTCAACTATGCAACAACAAGATTGAATATTTATAAAACAGTAAGGAAGCTAAAGTTGAAAAAATGTCAAACTCGCACAAAAGACCCAAAGGCAGATGGAAAATTCTAATGGGGATGGCGATATGGATAATCTAACGCAATCAGATGAACCGATCATTGAGTCCATACAAGAACTTTGGCTGCAGCCACAAAATATATCCAATACTACTGTAACATAACCTGAGATTAATGTGAAGTATACAGCAGCACCCTCCGGTGGCATGAGTAAACATAGAACAGCCTTCAAACCAAAGTCGACATTTAATCCTGTCACAGTAAGGGACTCAATAGATACGTTCCATGAACAGGTGGTAGAACAGATCAAGAAATTAAACTTTAAAACACAAGGCAAACATTATGAATACAGGTGGCAAGATCGGAAATACAATGAACTGATCAAGAAATTGAAAGAAAACAAATCAATAGTTGTCCGCAGTTTACAGTTTTCTGTTGCACATGCTAAAGAATATTAATGAAGAGTATATTCAAATAGTAAAAGAACACATAAGATTTATATATGTTTCTTTGTCTTTAGTCCTTTAATTCTTTTTCTTCCACTCCCTTGTGCCAACGCGTTTCGTCGTATGCGGGTGTAACCCAAACGACTTCCTCAGGGCTGGAAGCAATACATAAAAGTCTGTATTACACATACAATAAGGTAAGTTTTTAACCTTAAGTCCAAACAATGCACCAATTTGAGTGCGGGGAGTAGTATGACGTGTGCACCACACAAAATTATAAGTTATAACAACAGTTATTATTAGACCTGAATTTTTATCACAAACTTTTAAAGTACATGGGGTTCTAGTGACACCAACTGTGTATTATATATCAGGTAGTGCTACATTCCACAAACACGAAACCCCATGACCACTATACAAAGAAGAACAAAATAACCACATATTGAACCACGGTTGAAGTGACTCTGAAATGGCGTTTTTCAAAAAGGTTTCTTGCCCTGAGTTCGGGGCGTAGAGGGAGACAATCGTGAAGCGTTGGCTCCCCAAGAGGAAGGTGTGTGCTAGCATCCTACCCTTGATCTCCCCCGTCTTGTCACCTACACTGCATTACAGCCGTCTTTGGCCAGGCTCGCTTGAATCCAGCTTGAAACCGGTCCTAGGAAGCTTGTTTCCGGGCCAGGGAAGGCATGGCTTGGCAGTTCGGGCTGGACTGTTGAGGCACAGGGTCAGACTGATTTGCATATGGCCATGTCTGAACTGGGGTGGCAGAGTGAGCTAAAGAACGGTGATGGATTAATCCCAGATCTGTTGACTGGGTGTGAGTGTTTGATTGGTTCAGATGCTCCGTCCATCACCACCCCTTTTTGTACCGCTTTGTTCGCCATAAGTTGGCAGGGCATGCTCAGACGTGAGTACCTTGCTCACTTTACCATTGGATTCAAGCAAGCTTGGCTGAAGACGGCTGTAATGCCAGAAACCGGTCCTAGGAAGATTTTTTCCGTTCCAGGGAAGGCATGGCTTGGCAGTTCGGGCTGGGCTGTTCTCATGAGGCACAGGGTCAGACTGATTTGCATATGACCATGTCTGAACTGGGGTGGCTGAGTGGGCTAAAGAACGGTGATGGATTAAACCCAGATCTGTTGCCTGGGTGTGAGTGTTTGATTGGTTCAGATGCTCCGTCCATCACCACCCCCTTTTGTACCGTTCAGTGCTCCCAGCATGAGAAAGCTCTTCAGATCAGCATTCTGCATCAGAGTGATGAAACTAGCTCTGAAAGGATTTCTACTTCAATCTAGAGCGAAGTAAATACAGATCCTGACACTACGGATATGTTTTATCCTAATAAGCAGAAGCGATCCAAACGACTTAGCAACATATTGATAGAGCTCTGGCATTCTTCCATAGACAAAGTAACTGGCCTGTCAGCAGCTCATCCAGCAAGGAATGAGAGCACAACTGCAGGTGTCCCTGGCTCGCTGGAGCTAGTGACCAATGAATAGCAACTGTTGCAAGAGTTAGCAGATCTCATCTTCTAACCTATGGTATTCCAGAGAGAACAGAAGATGTCCTCAGGCTTGCTTCATGGTGTTGTCGCTCTAAGGATCCCTAGAGGATGCAGTGTCTCTTAAGTAGTTGTGTCCTGTGTTGTGTTTCCACCTGTATTGTTAATGCTGAAGGTAATTAATTGTGGAACACTCTGACTTCCACCTTTAGTGGGCACATTACTAACCATGAACTTGTGACATACTTCTAGTCCATTGTCAAGACTCTAAACTTACTTGCTTGAAACTAGAGAGGCTAACTGTCTCCTTTTATGAGCTTCCTCAAGAAGTTTCAGGCATTCTGTTTACCGTCTGGTCTTTCCGCAACAGCAGGTGAGAGACTGGTTACTCAATGTCATGACAATTTGCTTGATCCTTTTTTAGTTCAGATTGTTAAAATGTTGCTAGATTCCTAGGAGAGAAGTTGCTGAACATTGGCATGATTAATGTCTATCTTGCAGCAATTTCGTCTTGCATCTCTTAACAGAAACAAGGATCCTTATTCAAATTGCGGTCTTCTCAAGATGTCTGAGGGGTCTGCAGAATACATTTCCATTGAGACTCTTCTAGGGCCCTATTTGAGAACTAAAAGTTGTGTTGCTATTTTCTGTGGACCCTTTTTTTTTTCGACTGTACACTACTGCCTCCTGAAATTTCTTATATTGAAGATGGATTTTCTTGTGAAAGTAAATTTGGACAGACTAGTTTGTGATTTCAAACCTTTTCTGCTTTGCTCCACTGTGTTTTCTAAGGGTTCATTTGTTCTACAGATTAAAGTATCAACGCTACCTGTACTGGGTACAGCGTTTCTCAAAACACTGGTGATTACCTTATCTGCTTCTACACTACTCAAGGTAAGAGGAGAGATTACATAGTCTGGATCCCAGGAGAGCCCTCAGCCGCCACATCCAATCCTGGCATTTAGTTTTTGAGGCCATCCTTTTGGTGTTCTATTTCTGCTAAACAGTGCTGCAAGTTGGCTTGAGGTTTTCTTGATTACTTGACTAGAAGAGTTGTGGACTTTTCAGCTATTATAGAAGTTCAGGTTCAATCAACTTGCATGACCGCATCCTGGTCTGTGCACTTGTTCTCTACACAGGATTGCCTTGATAGGGAGGCCCAAGCTCATTCTTTGATTTGGAAAAGCAGTTCTCTAATCTCTTCTCTATAATTCTCTCTGGTGTCTTCAAACCACCTCGTTCCTGGACGCTTTGGAAGTGGTTCAACTATCAAGTATGTAGGTTCTAACACCTATTTTATACCTACCCAAAAAGGGATGATCAGCACTCGGCATATATTTCAATCATTGAGCACAACTTGTAAGTAAAGAATGTTTTCACATGTGACCGACTCCATTTTCAATTTTCACTAAACTGTCCTTTATTTGTTTCTTCTTTTACTTGTTATTAAAATCCCATGTAGCTCTCACCATCGCATCTCGTCCCTTGATCGAGACTTCTTCAGGTTTTCTTTTTTTTCCAAAATATGTGCTGGACCCACATTGTGACGCACTGGACTAAAAAATCCGGACCCGAGTACCTACATAGGCTTGAACCTATAGTGCCCATACCCAAAAAAGAGAGTGGAATGGCTTCCCCAAATAAAGAAGGGAAGAATGGCATGATCAGACTGGAGTAACCTGGGAATTTGGGTGGAGCAAAACCTAAATTGACGACCTATTAAGGTGGAAGTGTAGAGTTTCAAATCCAATTATATTACAATTTAAGCCCTGAAGAAGTCTCAATCAAGGGACGAAATGCGTTGGCTAACGGCTACATGGGATTTTAATAACAAGAAAAAGAAGAAACAAAGGACTATTTGGTGAAAATTTAAACGGAGTTTGTGCCATATGTGAAAGCATTCTTTACTTACACGTTTTGCTCAATGATTTAAATATGTGCTGAGTGCTGATCATCCTATTTTGTTTTGTGGCAACTTGTTCTCGTATGGGGAGTTAGGAGGTTGATCCCCGATCCCTGAACCACGGAATTTTATTTAACTTACAAATCGTAATAAGTGCGATTTATTTGTCTCACTATCATCTTTGTGGATCATCTATTTTAGTACTACTTATTTATCTTTGTTAATGCTCTTTTTGATGAATGACAGCACCTGCTGATTTTTAGTGCCCTCCCATTGCGAGGATGTTAATCAACAAAAAAACAAGCAGTAAACCTATTTTTTAGGTTTCACCCTGGCCGTAGCACCTGCGAAGCAGGTGCTCCGCCCAGGGCGAAATCCTATGATCCTACAGTATGGAGCTTCGTCCCGCCTCTGTCTTCCATTGGCTAGCTCCATAAATGGAGGCTAGCCATTGGAAGAGATTGGCTGTCAATCACGCTTTCCCCGTGAAAACGCGATTCGGGGGCGTTTCTGACTCTTTTTAAGTCCCGCCCCTTGTTGCCGTGTGTCCCGGGCCGCGCTGTGATTGGCTGCCGGCCCGGGACACCCCCGTGACGTCATTCCCCGGGCCGCGCTGTGATTGGCTGCCGGCCCGGACACCCCCGTGACGTCATTCCCCGGGCCGCGCTGTGATTGGCTGCCGGCCCGGGACCTGACTTGTTTTATTTTCCTCTCGCTTATTGGTTTTGATTAAGATATTCGATGGCTCTCGGCCGTTCCTGAGGGTTTTATTTATTTTTCTTATCTGCGAAAAGGTACCAGGGCTGGGGACTCCTTGTACTTGGCTTGACAGAGATCAGTAAAGCTGAGGTCCCATTTTGGCTGTTGCTGCTTGCTGTTTGGTAACATTTGGCGAATAAAACCCAAAATAAAGGTGTATGTCCCGCCGATCCTGTGGCGCAGAGTGTCGCTGCGCCCTCTGCTGGTGCGAGGCCTCGGGATGAGTGATGGGGTCCGCCAGGTAAGGCGGCAGGGGCTAGAAGACGAACCAGGTGACCAGGACAGGGAGGGCGGCCAGCAGCAGGGTGGGCATCGGCGCGTGGAGCCCGGAGGGCCCCGAGCCGTTGCTGCCCCCGCAGAGTTCAAAGAGGCTGCCTTGGAAATCGAGGTTTTTGGACTCCCGTTTCAGTTTTTCCCAGATGTCTTTCGCGCCTTCCTGGCAATCCGTAAAGGCCGTGATGGTGCAGGCGTGGAAGTCGTTGCAGTATCTGCAGTGTGAGAGGGGAAAACAAAGAGAAAAGAGGGGTAGGTTGGTATGGCTTCTCAAACTCTTATGGAGATACCCACCCATAGGCCACAGAGTTCTCCGCCCCACAACCCAACCCCAAGATACTCTCCCATGCATGCAAACGAGATTCTGGGGCCTTGGCGAGCACCAATCACACAGGACAGCACCAAAGTACCATCCTGTAGGCTACATCAAGGGTGTCCAATGTAGGCCCAGAAGGGCCACGTTCATGACAAGAACAGCCGTTTCTAGATATACCTGACCGGTATCCTGCCCTACTGGCATGTGAGCCCAAACCTGCAGCAGTTACCATATTAAAAGGTAACCTTGTGCTCCTAGCCCCTGGCAAACGCACCAACATACAAATATAAATGTCCAAAGTCAGACCCACTTACAAACAAGCACGCCCAGCCTGCTGAAGGCGACTGTAGAAGGGAAAAAACATCAACATGCCGCACGATACTACAGGCCAGCATATTATAGGGCACCCTCAAACATATACGGCAGGGAAGCCCACTTTGACACAAACCAGATTTTGAAAAACATTTGACGATCAACCTACACACACTGAATATGACGTCACTCCTTTACTCGTCACTGGTTATCTTGGAACTTGCATGAGTGCGGACCTCCTGGCTCCACACTGGACACCCTTAGTGTAGGAAATATTCAGCCCTGCGCCCCACATACACAGGCACACATTGTGCAGATTAGTCGCCACTACTGCTGCCGGTGCACCGTGGAAGCAAGGGGTCTGACGTTCCTGCCAAATTAATTGAGTTGTAAAGAACATTCGCTCTGAATCTGTGCGGGTCAGCGAATGACGTTCTCGGATCGTGGATTTTGTTTTTTGGGGAGCGGGAGTATCTATTTTCACATTAATAGGACTCCATTTGTGCGTTGAGGGATCGTGTGAGAAAAAGCCAGCGCCAAACGTGGCATTGCAAGAGGGAGCGCGATGGGGCGTTCGCATTTCATGAGATAAGCGTGGAAAAAAAGAAACACCTGTGATTAAATGATTAAACAAGTATTTACAATGCAACGGTTTCGCCTTTGGAAAAGTTAGAGCTATTAGCAATGTAAATGACAATGCTATTTATTTATCTGTTTTCAAAACCAACACATAAATACAAATTTTGTCATTTACAATGCCAATAGCTCAAACTTTTCCAAAGGCGAACCCGTTGCATTGTAAATGCTTGTATTTTTGTGGCCACAGCATGTGTTCTTAGCTTTTGAGGGGGCTTGGCAAATATTCAGAATTTACTTCACTTCCACTTGGGGTCTACATATAAATCTGTTGCATCACTTCCAGTGAAGTCTAGGGACAACTCTATCTGGCGCAGGGGACTCCTCATTGCCAAAAGAAGTTTCCAGAGCCAGTCTGATGCCTGGGAAGGGGGCTACTTAAGAAATTTGCTGGAGTTTTCATGTGGGTCACATACAACACGATTGTAGGCAAGTAACTTGCTTTGCTTTTGGTGTTTTAAAGAGTAACGAAAACAAACCTTTTTTTAAAAGAATTATGTCTTTGTTCTGTTCGCTTAAATTGTAGGTCTAGCTGTTTCCAGTCCACATATTTAACTGCTTTGTCAACTTTAGAACCTGCTGCCCTTCAATAGCATTCAATCTAATTACAGTTCATGTAGCACGTTTATGGAAAGTATAGAAATATGGAGCGATACGTATGTCACTCTGCAGGACTCATATGGTAGCTGATGCTATTTCTGCCTTGTATATTTGTTGGGAATTATTTCAAAATGTAAATCCATTGTTTTCTGTTTGTGATTTCAGGAAGAAATTATGCTGTTCTTTTAGGGGTGATACCGGAGTCGTTTCTGCCCGTTTCTGTTTGACAATGGATGATACTGAGAACGGTCACTTTGTAGATTGGGAAAAGATCGAACCTAGCAGCGAAGTTCAACCTTGCAAGGAACTGCAGACAACTGACTTCCAGGAACTAAAGAATTTGGCTCGTCAAGGGTACTGGGCCAAATGTCACTCACTGAGAGCTAAAGTGTACAAGCAGCTTATCAAGGACATCCCGTGCCGTACTGTGACACCTGATGCAAATGTGTACCGGGATATTGTTGGAAAGATAGTTGGAAAACGAACAGCTAGCATGATCTCACTTCCTGAATTTGTGGATGACCGTCCGATACCTACCTATTTTTTGAACACTGAGGGCATGTTGGCAGTGAGAAGAATCATCATCTGCATTGAGAACCAGTTTCCCGACATATCGTTTTGCCCAGTTCTGCCCTCTTTAGTTGCCTTGTTACTTCATTACAACAAAGATGAGGCAGCATGTTTTGAGCAGGTTTCTCGTATCCTTGCCTGCAACGATCCCAGAAAGAAGCTAATTGACCAATCCTTTGTTGCATTTGAATCCTCCTGCATGACCTTTGGTGACCTTGTAAACAAGTATTGCCAAGGGGCACATAAAATGATGGTGGCTGTATCAGAAGATGTTCTGGGAGTGTACTCTGACTGGCAGCGTTGGATTTTTGGTGATTTGCCCTTCACTTACGCAATACGGGTCTTTGATGTATTTCTTGTTGAAGGTTACAAGGTCCTATACAGAGTAGCCCTATCTCTTCTCAAGTTCTTCCACAAGCAGAGGGCTGGGCAGCACACACAGACTGGTAATGTGAAAGAGGATATCCAGGCCTTTGTCCGAGACATTGCCAAGTCAGTGTCACCCCAGAAGCTCCTGGACAAAGCTTTTGCCATCAGACTCTTTTCGCGGAAAGAGATTCAACTCCTTTACATGGCCAATGAAAAGGCCCTGAAGCAGAAAGGCATTACAGTCCAACAGAAGAGGTAAATTAATCTGAAATTAGCTCTCCAGCAACTAACAAAAAAAATCAAGGAGCTTTGAGAGCGTACATAACCTTGTACTCAAGTGGCAAGATTGCAGCAGGTGGTATGTTGCAACATTTAGATGTCAAGAAAACATGTTGCAGTATGTATTGTACAAATGCTATAAAAACAAATGGAGTTCTGAAAATAATTATAATACATTACATGCTGATGGTAATGGCACTACTGTCAACATATAGGGAAAAATGCTGATTTGAAGCATCATCTTATTGTCAATGATATGTTTAAAGACATGTGGAACCTTAGGGAAATTGTTGCGCAATTTTAGCAGGGGAGCAGGATTATTTTTTTCCATTTGATTCTGCCGACAAAGGTCTAGGATTGTATTTTCTCTTTAAAAGACTTTGTACTGTATTACAAGACCAACATATTCAATGCTATATATGTTGTTACTGTTGCTAGCGGTATATATATATAGCGGTATATATATTTTTTGCTCTATCTTCTGCCCAACCTCTTTGGTTACCTTGTTGCCAGGAGGGCGTGATGGAAATCAGCTTAAAATATAAATATAATAATAGGATTTAAATGATCTAAATGGTCCTGCACATATCTACACATAAACCTAGGCATTCACCCTGTATATACATTTTGACAATTCTCAATATATCCTCGGGACAGAGGAAAAAAACTTTCTAAATATGCTTTTTCAAACATGTATATGATTGATGTTTATTGCAAGACAAGTATTTTTCTGAAAAGCAAGACTGAATAAAAAAATAATTGGAAAGCAATTTCCTCTACATAACAGAACCATTTATTCGAATTGTTATAGATTATACACATCAATTTCAAAAGGAAAATTCAAATTCACTATATTTTCATGATCCAATGAAGTTGAACATAATATGCTGTATTCAGACGGTTGTGCTCATTCTTTAATCATTAAGACATAATTACAGCCAATGAGAGTTTCCCAGGAACAGCCACTTCTTTAGGGCTGTACAGTAGCAAAGCATACAGCAAAAGAAAAAGATATAAACGCAAAATTATTACTGTGAGAAGTTGGCCTGGTATATGCTGTCCACCAGTAAAAGTGGGCACCCTGTACCAGTCTAATCAACCCTTATGGTGATTTAAGAGGTCAAAGATAACCTTAGAAAGCTATCCAAGTGGTAGCTGTGGAGAGCAGCCTTCAGGCTTTTTCTTGAAGCAATGTTAAGCAACTTGTTTGACTAGAATGCAACCTTATTGTATTAGTTAAATTAAAGTAGAACCATGCAGTGTTATAAAAATATGTATTATCATAACACTCAAAATATGTCAAAGTTTCTGTTACACGCAGATTAACACAAAGCACACAATACTGTAGCACAGAAAAAATCAAAAGTAGCACTAATACACAGTGGGCTCCAGGGTAAGACCAGACCCTGTACTAAAATAGTGGTATAAGAACCACGACTTGAGTCAAGACCGTGTTTAGAGGATGTAGAAACATTGAGTCCTTACAATTCTATGGGAGAGTCGCGGTTGCAGTTTTAAAGTTTAAGGACCCTTCACAGTGGATTACGAGGAAGCCCTTGGGTACCATATACTAGGTACTGGCAAGGTTACCCCTGTATCCAATTTGGAGTGTACATGACATAACATTTTTGGGCAAAAGCAGACAGACTTGGGTCCTGATTTGCAAAATCCCAGTCAGATTAGTCAAAAACAGTGTAACATTAAGCAAAAAGTGGGGGTAACCATAAGAAGCAGACCCTACTTTCCTACAAGTACCATCACATTGGTCTTAAGGCAGTACCTAAAGAAGGGAAAAGTTATGGACGATTCTCAACATCTAAATTCCCTGGCAGCGACTCCCTTCAGTGTCAGTAAAATGAATATTAACCTAAATTTAAATCAGATTGTTGCACGTCATTTGAGCCCATACAATTCGGTGTTGGACACCGAAGATAATATCTGGATCTGAGTTGGGTGAGAAAACAAGCTATGGGTCTAATCGTATATACCTGCCTTGGAGGAGTTCTTTATTATCTCTCTGGCTGAGTATAATTCAGGGACTCCTGAAATCACTCAAATTGGTGACCCAGGTCTGGGCATACCCAACGCACTTTGAGCGAAAAAGCAAAAGATACACAATTGATGGACGGAATGCAGAACAAATGATCACATTCACGTTTCCGGTCCAGGGAGGACCTGACTTGGCAGTTCGGGCTGGATTGTTCCAATGAGGCACAGAGGCTCAAGACTGATTTGCATACGGCCAGGTCTAAACTGGGGTGGCACAGTGAGCAAAAGAATGATGGATGTAACCCAAATCTCTTGACTGGAGGCAAATGTTTTGAATTGTTCTGCATTCCATCCATCAATTGTGTGTGTCTTTTGCTTTCTCGCCCTAAGTGTGCCGGGTATGCCCAGACGTGGGTCTCCATCTCACTGTGCCACTCGATTCAAGCTATCCTGGCTGATGAGGAGTGATACCTCGAAACCGATCCTAGGATGCCTGTTTCCGGTCAAGGGAGGACCTGGCTTGGCATTTCGGTCTGGACTGTTCCCATGAGGCACAGGGTCAAGATTGATTTGCATATGGCCAGGTCTAAACTGGGGTGGCATGGTGAGCAAAAGAATAATGGATTTAACCCATATCTCTTGGCTGGGGGCAAATGTTTTGATTTGTTCTGCATTCCGTCCATCAGTTGTGTGTCTTTTGACTTTGTAAAGGATGCAGCTTGTTTTGAAGATGGAGCTGAATGGCAAGAAGAGCCAGTGGAGTTCCATCAAGAAGGGGGTGACTTGATCATATTGGTTTTGGCCCTGGATGAGACGTGCTGCTGCACATGGATTGCGCAGCAGTTCTATAGTTGTTTTCTGGAAGAAACCGTTTCACGTTCTTTAGAAGAGAGTGCTGGTCTTTGTGGTTCTTTTAGCGTGTGTTCCTTGAGGAAGAGGTTGGTGTCCATGGTGAATTCAAGTGACTTGGCATACCATGAAAGTTGAAGTTTGGAGCAGTCAAGGTTGAGGTTGAAGAACTAGGTTTGGTCTATGTTTTGCTTGTTGGTTTTGGCAAATAGCAATTATGCCTGGGTGGGGTTGATCTTCAGGTAGGCTCTTGGCTTCCAGATCTCAATGAGGCATATGCAGTGTTTGAAGAGCTGGGTGTCTGGAGCAGAAGAGACCTTCAAGAACATATTGTCGTCATACTGGTGAATTTTAATGCTAGACTCTGTACGTAGTGCACAAGGGGCTCTGTTGGATATGACCCTCTCTGCAGGGTCACCCTAAACTTTTTGCCTTCATCCCCCACCTCTACCCTTCTTTTCTGAATTTGTTTTTTGTTGATATTCGGATTCTGTGCACTTTACCACTGCTAGCCATGTCTAAAGTGCTTATGTCACTCCCTAAAATGGTAACATTGACTTACACTTGATTGACATATCTAAATTACTTTTAATTCCCTAGTGAAGTGGTATACCATATACCCACGGCTGGTAAATTAGACGCTTATTGTGCCATCCACTTAAGTTACCCTATAAAGTATCTCAGGCTTGCCATTGCAGCCTGAGCGCGGTTTTGAACTACAAAGTGGGTTATGTACTTTTCAGTTCTTCAACATTGGATCTTTTATATATTCCCATGCTTGAATCATTCCCTGCGTCAGGCTAGGAGCCCCCATTACACTCAAATAGCAGTATTTAGTGTAAAATGTTCATCAAAAAGTATAAAATTACCATAAGCCTGAAACATGCATGTAGTAACACATGCACCTTATTTGAAAATACCCAAACGTTAGCTAATGAGATGGAAGCCTAAGTTCTCCTACTCCCCCTAGAGGCAACCACAGCTCAGATTTCTACAGCACTTCATCTTTGAAGGAGTCCTGTGAAAGTGCTCTCTGCTCTAGCCTTCCTGTATATCTTAACGTGTTACTTTTTTATTCTGCCCTGGATTTGAACCAAACCTCTCTTCAGCACTGAAGTACATTGAGTTGTTTTTGTGAAATATTGTATAAGATTCTGGGCCAGGGAGATCTTTTTGCTTGACAGCCAGCTGTCACAATGGCTGAGTGAGACAAGAAATCTCTTTTCAAAGCTTGTTCATCCTGTGCTCTTAAACATTTATATCGATGATCCTTAAAGTGCTCATGTTCAAAGCATATGTTTATTTAGACCATCGTCTTTTAAACAACAGTTCGTAAAACAATATAAAATATGAATACAAAAATACTTAATATAAAACACAGTATAAAATACATTTAAAGCTTTAATTAATCCAACCAATAAAATCGACATTCACCAAGGTCATCATAAACAAAGAAGCGAAAAATTCCACATAAGTCAATAAGGTTTTCTTAATTTAACTGTAAAAATGTTTCAACCGATAATAAAAATAGCCCATGGAACATGCCACATCAAGAAATCTCATTTCAACCAATAATTTAATAGCTTTCCCTTATCCTTTATATCATATTTTATTAAAATAAATAGGTTTTAAAAAGGACTTCCGTTGGGCTAAAATATCCGCAAACAATCCACTAGGGTGTGGATTAAATTTCCCTTTGTAGTGAGAACACACTTACACATTTTTCCTTCACTTAACCGAATACTTCCTCTTTCAGACATTAGAACTTGATTTAGCCAGCATCTATACCCTAGGAGGCGTCTATGCATCTTGTTGTTGTTATTGTCAAGTCTCTCTAGATAGGGAAACGTCTCGCCTCCTGTCCACGAGCTTATCAAGTGGAAGACTGATTATTTCTTCCCCCAGATATAAAAGATCCTCCTCCCAGGAATCCTGCTTTATTATTTTTATCACCTCCTCGCTCACTCCTTTAGTAACATCTGCTAATTCTATTTTTAGTGCCCTACAACAGGTTTGAATACTCCCTCTAGCTCTCCGGGCCCAGTTTAGCTCACTTTGTAATATCTCCCTATTACATAACATGGAGATTTTGCGGACGTCCACACTTTCTATTCGTATCCAAAATGTTATTATAAACCCTCCAGTGCTAATACGTCCACCCTCCAGGCCCGTTTCCACCCTAACTGCCTACACTATAGAGGAAGGGGGAGACAAAGTAGGTTTTTCCAAGCACCTTCCTTGTTCGAGATCCCAACTCTTTTTGCCAATAATGCTTCCCGCAGCAAAGTTCGTTAGACCGAATCATAATTGCAAAATTAAAATCTACAAAACCACAATACAGGACCTCACACTGCTCTATAGATTTCTTGGCAATGGCCCATAAATTAAAACAAAGATCGATCGTCAAGTGGTTCTCCTTGAAACCGTCCTCTTTTTTTAAAAGGATTTTTGAGAAAACTCTCCTACTTATGTCCAATAGGTTTATTTGTCTATAATCTTCTGGGAGGGCATACTAGTCTTTTTTTTGTATATCTGCATGATCACCGCTCCGTTCCAACTATTCAGAAATATTATTGCAGAGAATATTCTCTGGAATATGGTATAAAACAAGCCTGTCCACCATGCAATATTTGTTTTTATTGTGACTGCCGACAAGTTGTCCGGACCGACAGCCTGTGTAAGTTTTAGAATTTAAACAGTTTTCTTAATCGCTAACTCTGTGAAGCACTCTATAGTCTCCTTTTTAATAAGGAATCTCCTTGTGCGCTGGACAGCGATGTCATCCTTGTTTTAAGCCTTCTCCAGGAATTCTACCCACACATCTTCACCAGACATTTGACTCTGCAATTTCCCCATCCCACTCTGCTCCAGCCTCCAGAATTTCCTTATATTTTTCAACTCTATGGTCTCCATCATTGCTCGGTAAACTATGGAGACATAGTCCCTCTATTTTTGTCATCGATAATCTGGTGTGCCTTTTGAGTTTATGAATGTTGTTTTTTTAAATTCTGCACTCTTTATCAAACCAACAGTTCCTAACTTTCTTAATGGATTTAAGTTTGTTTTCTGTGGTGTTAAAGGTAGACGTTTCTTTTTTTAAGCAAGCGACAACCTTTTTATTATTTCATCATCCCAGGATAGCAAGTCAGAAGATACCGCCCCAGATATCAGTCCAACATGTTCAAGTTGCGGGGCCTTAAATAGGCTTAAATGCTTCTCCTAAAGCCTAGTTTATGCTTAAAGTATCTGACCTTTAGAGGGAGGCGCCTCGTCTGCCTAGGTCTAGTACCCAGGTTAAGGGTTCTACTGAATTGGTAATGATTGCTCCCTTTTAACTGGAGAACCTGAACATTTCAAATGAGTTTTAATGCACTTAGCTGTACAAACACATAATCGATAGGGAATTTCTGATTATCATACTGGAATGTTTTCCTAGCAGGGGTGTCACCAGACACTCGACCATTTAGACTCACAAAGCCATTTTACATAAGGAAATCTAACAAAGCTACACCCCCTCGTTAAGACCTCATTGGATGCAGAGCGGATACATTGTATATTAAAAATAGCTAAAAAATCCTCATATTTTCTCCACAGTCTCTGAAAGCAGTTTGTGATTAAAGATCTGATCATTTTGAGAGGAGATTTTTTTGTGTACTGTGCACCTATATTAGCCACATCCTCCTTGAACACTTCGATAGTTTCCTTATAATTAGAAAACGGTCTTACATGAATATAGCGGTTCAGAATAATGATACATTATTCTCCTGTACATGTGCTTGTCATTTTAATCCCACAAGCATGAAGCCAGTTACTCTGTGTCTGAATTTACCGTATACTTGAGGCAATTTCGGTAGGTGCCAACATTACCAGACCCCTCTGATGGTTGTCCTGAAGTGTTACCTACTACCTTCGCATAGCCACGAGAAAACAATTTGTCTGCTGGGGTTCTCTGCACAGCCATGACCCCTGGAAACACAAAATTGTATATTGCTCAATTATTTTTCTAAACACCTGTAGCTTCATGATATTGTTTAACCCATGGGCGTTCCACAAGAAGAAACAAATACTGTGCAAGGAGCCCCATCCCTAATCCACGTTACTTAGATTTACCCATTCATCCAGAGCCTCATCCCAAGCCGGACAATCATACCTATTTTGATCGAAGGGGATTCCCCAATAGCTGCATCAGTCATCTTTGGGCAAGACTACTTGGAGTCTTCCTTCACTACTTTTCACTATATGCCTGTAGCTAACGTGACCCTCCTGCAGACCTCATTTGACTTGGTGTGTCAAAGTCCTCCGTGACATTTCATAAAACCCTGGTTTTGGGGAGCAGCCTGGACTTAGGGTATTTCCCTAGACATTTTCACCCCCTGAAGTTTTAGCCTGGCTTCTTCTTTAAAAAGAGTATCTCTAACTAACCTTGAAAACAGCAGGATCTTCCCAACGTCCTTCCCATTTCTATACTACAGGAAGCCCTCTTGTTTCAGATCAGTTGTTGAGACTGCATATATACTTGGGTAAAGGAAGAATAATTTGAGAAGGCGAGAACCTATTTAACCTCTTCCCTTGCCTGTTTCCCAGATCTAGTTCTAGGTAAACCTATAGGAGTTTGCCTCTTTTCCCCAGTCCTCCTTAGGCCCAAGGTAGCGGGAAGCACCTACTTCCGCAACCTTTCTCTGACGTTATTTCTCTTCTGGTACATATCTAACCTGCGGCCAGGGATCCCAGGGTTTTGCGGATGGCATAGTCTACATAGATTGCCCACACACTGCCATTTAGCTGCCAGAGCGGACTACGGCCCCGCTTGCCCCCTTTAATATGTCAAGGGCATAGACTGATCACCTCTACACTGGCGAAAATTGAGGATATCGCAAGAGGACAGTGGAGAAGAGATCAAAATCAACACAAAAAGTGGATACTGTGGCATTTTCTGTGGTGGTGGTGGCCGTCGGGTGAGTAGTAAGGACTTTTTTGTATTTAATAATAAGCAGTGCGCATCACCTTTCTATATGCCCTGAAGCAAGTCTTCAAGGGTCTATGGGGAAAACAAGGGGAGGAAAGCAAAACCCTAACTAAACTCCCAGTGTATTGTGATGAAGAAATGTTCTGGACAAACAAGTTTTCTGGATGGTGGCTCAGGGCTAGGGAAAGATGGAGCTCGGTCAACAGGAGTATCTCCCCTGTTCAAATCAATCAAGAAATTTGTGGGGAAGCATTTGAAGGGTATGCCGCCCAAAAAGGGGAAAGAAAACTCCCCTCTGCTCCTTCTGCCCCTACCCCCAGCTCGAAGATATGAATAGAATAGAGTCACATGAGTCTTGTTACCTGCTCAAAAAGGGAATTGCCCAGCTGGAGCCAAGATTATCTTCGTCTCCTTGCTAAGGGAACTGAGGAAGTAAACTCTCAAGAAGAGATCTCAGGATCCCTTTGGTGTCAAAAAGCATTTGACTTGGAGGAGTCTGCTATCAGTTATATGCTACAGGAGGCTCCAAAAGTTACGGTCTTGAGCCCAGGCTACGAGCTGGAGGGTGTCTTTGTTAAGTTATATAATCACGATGAATGAGGATTCTCCTCCGTCGCTGCCATCTGACTTTGCTGTTGATCATGCAACTCATCTTAGATGTTGGATGTTATGATCCTAATGCATAAAACACTGCAGGGCATTTTTGAGGCAGTGAACACAGATGCACTTAAACAAAACAAGGTTTATTTACAGCATACTGCCTCCGAACTGAAGCCGAAAAATGGCAGAATGCCTAAATTGGTGAGACATGGTATAAGAGGCATAAAGGGGGAAGTTGGCCAAATCTACGGTCGTGACCCAAAGTTCTGAAGGGCTGCCCTCTGAGTATATTTCAAAATATCTAATGCTAATCAAGAAAAGAGGCTGTGGTTTTGGCTATTCCTCCAGTCTGGGGTATCGATACCGAACATATGTGTAAAAAAAAAAGAGCGCAGGGTGTGACCGCATAAGGAAAGAATAAGAAAACCTCATGTGGAACACAAACGTCCCTACCCATAGTCAGTAATTCAGTGAGGAATAATGGCGGGGTATAGGCACCTCCTAGGGTAAAGGTGAATGATCTGCCTTGCAGCTGGCCTATCCTAGCAAAACATATATAAACAAGAGGAAAGTGTCTGCTCCACCGGGCTCAGAGAGTTGGCCAAGCTGACAGAACCCTGGAGGGCCAGAAGGAGGTCAAAGAGTTACAGTGGGGTCAGACTGCAGGAGCCATTAAGGAAAATAAAAGTGGAAACCAAAGGGGGAAGGAAGGTATATGCAGGCTGACGGGGCTACGGCCGATAACCCCCGGGCTCACTCTGCTGCAAATCTGACTCGACAGCTGCCCTCTCCATACTTTTTTCCTCAATGCTGCTGATGTATTCCGGGTTTCCTGGCCAAGCTTCTGGACTTAGGGCTCCGGCTAGTGGTAGTTTGCTGCTCACTGTTGTAGCGCTGCGTGACGTAACATGACAGCATTTCTGGGGCGGGCACAGTCAGGCACAAGGAAATTTTAAGTGTATTTATTGCCTTCAACCAAATCCTGAGGCATCCAAATGTGACATTTGTAGACATTTCTCAACTAAGAATCTTCAATAACAAGGAGGTTGGCATTGTATCTGTTAGCTAAAGAGAATTTCCTTCCTGAAGGAGATGCCCACTCTTCTGGGAAAGATTCTGTGAAAATGAGTCCTCCAAACACTTCCGCAAAGACAGCACAAAAAAGGAAGCTCATTCAGTTTCCTGAAATGGACTTGTTTGGAACAGCACCAGTTGCCACTCCTTCTATCACTAAGCAAGGAAGATAGGCATCTAAAGCACCAAATTCATTGAGGATCAGGAAGGAGAAAAAATTGTCTACAAAATTCGTAACTTCGTTGTAGACTATGTTTATGTTGCTGACATAGTTGACATCGTCATAGTCTGAGACTGTCAAGGACAAGACCATCCGTGCTGATGGTGACAACTCTGTTGATGGCAGTCCTGACAATGACCATGTTGACACTGACTCCGACGCTATATGCCTTGATGATGGAACCCGCTCCATCGAGTGTGGCTTTGCTGTCGACGATGGTACCGTCAACAGTGGAGAATATGCCATCATCGACGTCCGTACCTTTGACAACTGTACCGTCGACACCCTTACTGTTGACGAGGGTACAGTCAACACCTATACGGTTGACAACAATAGCAGCATGAAAAACATTGCTGAAACATCCACTTTCTTCAATTATGGTATCAATATTGCCACTAGTTCAGATTTTGCAATATGATCAACAAGAGGAGACCAGCAACTGTTTTTTGCAAACTGCATATGGTCCAACACAACTGAATGTGAAGTATGTCCCGGATTTTGGATAGTATTAATCAAACACAAACCCAATGCCTGAAAGTCCTTTTATCAATAAGCTTCGCGTCAAGGATCAAAAAATAAATAAAAGGGAGACCCAAGGGAAGGAGATGATGCACCTGTTATACAAGATCAGACAGATGATATTTCCTGATTTCATTCTCTTATGGGAAAGAGCTGCAAAGAAGGTTAATCTACCATTGAAGTCCACAGATCAATCATGTTTTCTTTATGACTTTAAATGGCAACCACAGAATCTTGTCAGAACTATAACAATTTTAGATTTTATTTGATCGGAAGGTCTTAAGTGAATGAAGACTCCAGCTATGCTTCCGGTGGTGATACCTCGCCTGGAGACAAAATATCAGGATCAAGAGTCTGCTCCAGCTTCTCTCGCTGAACATACTAAGCCGGATTGTTATCTCCTCAGGGGCTCAAATAAAAGCTGAAAATCCACTTACACAATCTTTGACCCTCCAGATAGCGACAAATAGACATTTTAGGCAAAATAATCTCTTCTATGGCAGCGACCTCCATGAAGTCAGCCAACACTTTAGCGCCATTAATGGCGTTATGGTTGACAGATGTGACCTGATATTGCACCATTGCTTCAACTCATCCCTGAGGATGACAGGGAGCTAGTGAGGGCTATCCATAAGGAAGGAGAACTCACTTCTTTCATTATTGATACAGCAATGAATGTCTCCAAAACTGGTTTTAATCAACTTGCAAGGGGAATGGTGTTAAGAAGACATGGTTGGCTAAACTCCATACCCTTCCACCTTGAGGTTCAATCAAAGATTTTGTATATGCCGTTTGATGGCCTTACTCTTTTTCGCAAACATGTGACTGAGGCCCATCAAGGTCTAAAAACAGATACTGCCAAGAGTTTGTGTCTCCTGCAGTATCGTAGATTTGAAACTTCTAATTTTCGTGCCTTTCAAAGATCACAAAGTTTTAGGGGCGGATTCAATCCATATGGAAGTCAACAATCCTATTATCCTCAAAGGTAATCTGGATATGATCATGGATATTCCTGTAACTGTAGTCAAAGGCAGCATTACAGGAAATCTGGCAAAAAGAGAAGTGCTCCCCAGTCATGCACTAATGACACCCAGAAAATAGCTAGAGACTCTTGCTTTGCCCCCTATCCCAACCCATACATTGCATTTGGGGGAGAGGAGAATTTTCCAGTATGTTCCTGCTTGAGAGGCTATAACATCAGACAAATGTGTGAGGCAAATTGTTATTTCTGATGGATACATCTGCCTGTGGATTCCTCCCCTTTTGAATTACCCCCATGTGCAGCATTCCACGTAAACCTTTCTTCTCAGCTCTGCCACGTAGAGAGGATGTCACAATAGAATGGCTCTGCATGGGACTGCGTGACCTCATCGGAGCCATGAGAAGACCTAGTCGGCATGCTGACATCGGTTCCCTTTTTTCTGCGCCGTCGTGAAATGTTTTTTTTTCCAGGGCTCTCCATTTCTGGGAGTTTTTGTTGCAAGTCTCCGGGTCTTTGTAGCAGTGGCCATGGCTTCACAGAGTAAGTCCGGATTCAAGCCATGCAGGGAATGTGGGGGTCAGATGTCTATTACTGGCCCCCATGATGACTGTTTGTGGTGTCTTGTTGTCAGACCTCGATGCCAGGGAGTGTTTGTCATGTAGGCGCATGAACCCCAAAACATTGAAGGAGAGGGAACCCAAGTTGTTTATGGTGAAGGCTAAATAAAAGTAAAGAGGTCGAAGGAGTTCGAGGTTCCGGTTCAAGTCGCCAACTCCGCAGATCTCGAAGTCCTAGAGGAAGCATAAAAAGAAGCAATGCCATGGATCTCAACGTTGATTGTTAAGGGATGAGACGCCGAAGTCTGGGTCTCTGGCTCCCCTGCATCATCGCAAGGACGAAGTCTCTCCGACCCCTTCTCCTTAGGTGACCCCAGCCCGTCTCCCGTTCAGAGAGCGGTGCCATCACCGGCGCCGACGGAAGCGACTCCTCCACTGCCGGCCACTCCTGCTCCAGGGTCTCTGGTGCCACATCCGCAGCAGAATGTTCTGCCTCCTCGAGCAGTCCCAGAGCCACTACTGGATCCAGGGAATCCTGCCCTCCCGACTCCGGGCATGAATCAGTCACATTTCCTTAATGCGATGATCGGCTTGTTTGCCAGAGTGGCTAATCCTACTTTTGCGCCGGTTGGCCCCAAGGGTCCGTTGGCATACTCCTTGGGAGGCTTGCCACCTCACTTCCCTCAGGCACCTCTAATGCCTCTTATGCTGATGGCTTCAGGGAGTTGGCCTCTCCCTACACAGAGGTTCTCGACACTGGTGCAATCCCTGGAGGGGCGAGTGCCACTAGACGGATCTTCTACTACGCCGTCTGGCTTCGGTCCGGTGCCGGGTCGACCTCATCTAGTGTTATCTACCATACCAGAGGATGTCCCTTTGCCGATCCCGAAGTCTCTGGCTCCACGTCTGGTGCCCCCGGCATCAGTCCCGAGGATGAGGTCTAGAAGGGACGCACAGAGGTGTTGATTGAAGAGGAGTAACAAGATTAACATTATAAAGGGTGAGAAAGGTGAGATTGTTGACCCTGAACAGGAATTTGAGGGCCTGCAGGAGGCTAGTGGCCTAGATACATCTCCTGAATGGGAACTCTCCTTTTCAAAAGGTCTTCTAACGCAAGTGGTGACTTCGTATCACTCTGTGATTATGAAGGCAGCGGATCTCCTGGACTTACCATTGCCCACAGAGGAACTGAAGGCCAACATTTTGATGGAAGTGCTTCATTCCTCTTCTTCTGTCTCAAAGCCTTTGCTTCCTTTCAATGAGGCTTTGACTAAGCTCATTCTGGAGGTATGGCAGAAACCGATGACTGCTCCTGCGGTGTCCAGGTCTGTGGCGAGAAGGTATAAGGTGACGCCAGGGGATCCTGCCTTCCTATCCATCCATCTGTCACCAGAAAGTCCAGTAGTCCAAGCGTCGTGTTCCTCTAAGCAGTCTGCAGGGTCATTTCCATCTACACCTGCCGATAGGGAATCCAAACGTATGGAGCAATCTGCACAGAAGGTGTTCTCTTTGGGTAGTATGGCACTCAACTCAACTAATGCTACTCCCCTATTGGGTCGCTACATCCATGTTCTGATGTGCAAGGGAAGTGCTCCTGAAACTTCCGGAAGACGCTCAAGACCATTTTTCTGAGGTACTTTCTGATGCTCAAGCTTCAGCCCGCCAAGTCATTCAATCGGGTCTGGATACTGCTGACTCTGTTGCCAGGGTAATGGGTTCCTCTGCTGCGACGAGGAGGCATGCTTGGCTACGGGTGTCGGGGTTCTGACCGGATGTCCAGACTGCCTGTTAGACCTGCCTTTCAAAAGTTCTTGTCTATTTGGGGCCAAAACGGACTTGACGCTACAACGCTTAAAAGATAGCAGAACCACAGCAAGATCGTTGGGTCTCCAGTCTCAATCTATGGGCTTTGGATACCACAAGTTTTGTGGCTTTGGCAGGACTTTATCTTTTTGTGCCAACCAGCAGCTGCAGTAGCTGCAGACAAACCTCCTGTAGAGGTCATATAGGGTAAAGGGCAGAGGTAGTCTGAGGTTCAGCTCCGCAGCAAATCTCCACCTTCTCCTTCTGCCCCTCCAACTGGTATGGCAGGGAAGCAGCTCTAGCTCCTCCATCCTAGAGCATGTTTGTCCCATGGGAGGAAGGGTGTCCCAATTCCTACTGAAATGGAGGTCTGTTATTTCAGACCTCTGGGTGTTGGACATTGTAGAGAATGGGTATGCCCTACTCTTCCAGGAGTTTCCGTCTCCTAACCCTCTCCTGTCAGTGTTGGTGCTCAGAAGAGCATCTCCTTCTACTTCAGCAGGAAGTTCGATCTTTACTGCAAAAAGGTGCAACCGTAGTGGTGCCGGAGCAGAAAAGGGGTCAGGGATGCTACTCCGGGTACTTCTTGATTCCCAAAACTGACAGTCGCTTTGGTCCGATCCTGGAGCTCAGGATCTTGAATTTCTACCTCAATCAGAAGAACTTCAAGATGTTGACCCTGACTCAGGTTCTTCTGGTGCTGCAAGAGGAAGAATGGATTGTGTTGATCGATTTACAGGATGCGTATTGTCACATTCACATTCTGAAGTCGCTTCAGAAGTATCTCTGTTTTATGGTGGGGTCTTAACGTTACCAGTTTGCGGTCCTTCTGTCAGTCTTACTTCCACACCTCGGGTCTTCACAAAGGTGATGTCTGTGGTAGCAGCACATCTCAGAAGGTTAAGGATTCCTGTTTTCCCCTATCTGGACAACTGGGTGCTCAATGCAAAGTCGGAAGAGATGGTACTGCATCATTTGCAAGTAACAACACGGCTGTTTTTTTACTTGTATTTTACCATTCACGTACCCAAATCTCACCTAGAGCCCTCTCAGTGCACGCTGTTCATAGGGGCAGTACTGGACACTTCTGTCAATCAAGCCTACCCTCCTCAGACGATTCTGGACATTCAGGCTATGATTCCGATGTCTCACAATGGAGCTATAGTTCCTGTTCTGTTGATCTTAAGACTGCTAGGTCTGATTGCCTCCTGCATTCTTTTGGTTCCCCATGCACGCTGGCACATGAGGACCCTCCAGTGTTTCTCCGCAGAGAATGCTTTCAACACAATGGGGATTTCAAAGAGTCGGTCAAGACTTGAAGGGACACTGCAGTGGATCTACAGTGGTGGGGTGTGTCCAGCAATCGGTCTCAAGGAAAGCCATTTCACCCTCCACCTCTGGTGGCCACAGTGATAACGGATGCCACCCCTCTAGGATGGGAAGCTTATCGGGGGACCGGGGGATCAAAGTTCCTTGGTCTCCAGTATTCTGATTGTTGAATATCAATCTTCTCGAACTGCGGGCGATATGTCTGGCTCTCAAGTCCTTCTTCCATTCCCTTTGTGGTCAGTCAATTCAAGTCTTAAGACAATACTACTGTGATGTGGTACATAAACAAGGAGGAGTAGAGTTGCATTCTGCCTGCAGAGAGGCTCTGCGACTCTGGTCCTGAACTCAGGACCATCCGATTTGCCTCTTGGCGAATCACTTGGCCGGAGTTCTGAATGTGCGTGCGGACAGTCTCAGTTGGCATTTTTCTGCCGATCACGAGTGGCATCTCCATCCGGAAGTGGTACAACGCATTTTCTGGCTATAGGAGACCCTTCAGATAGATCTATTTGCCAGTAAAGAGAAAACACACTGCCCGTTGTTCTACAGCCTTCAGTATCTGTTGCATCGAGCACTAGGGGACACATTTGCATTGGACTGGGGCACCAGCTGTTTTACCTATTTCCCCCCATACCCTTGATTCCTCAGGTTCTGAGGAAGATTTGCCAAGACCCCGGCCCAAGTCATATAAATATTCCTGGATTGACTGCGAAGGGTATGAAATACAGAGTTTCTTCACCTCTCTCGGAGCACTCCGCACAGTCTCCCTCACAGGACAAAGCTTCTCTCGCTGTTGCAGGGGACGATACTAAACCCCTACCTCCAGAGCCTGCCTGGAGATTTAATGGGGCATCCTGAGTTCTTTTTCTGTTCCTCCTGATGTGGTGGATGTTATAGTGTTAAAGAAGACTCCACCAAGTCTGTTTATGCTGGCAGATGGGGACATTTTGTAAAGTGGTGTGAAGAAAATTTCATTGACCCTTTAAAAACGCATTTATCTGACGTTTTGCGATTTGCCATGTCCCTAGTGCAGCAAGATTGTACGGTTGCAACGGGTAAGGGGTATTTGCCTGCCCTTTCGGCATTTCTATGCTTACCAGACCAACCTTACCTTTTTAAGTCCCCTATAGTGTTAAGGTTTATTAAGGGACTTCCTAACAAGTTCCTTCCCACTCCATTTATCCTGCCTCAGTGGGATCTCAATTTGATGTTAACCTTTCTTATGGGTATTCCGTTTGAGGCTCTACATAGTTGTACCTTAAGGTGACTTACTTTCAAAACTATTTTTCTGGGTGCCCCCTAATACCCGACTTTCTATGCAGACAAGTTGGTATCGAGTACTAGGGCTTCTTTCCTGACAAAGGTGTTTACTCCCTTCCATTTGGCCCAGTCTATGACCCTTCCTACATTCAATCCTCCCCCGCATCCATCTAAGGATGAAGAAAGGCCTCATGGTTTAGACTCTAAAAGGGCTGTGAGCTTTTATGTAGATAGAACTAGTGATCTCCGGCTGGATGATTAGCTATTTGTTGTCAATGTGGGAAAGATGAAAGGAATAGCAATGTATAGGAGGATATTGTTCAAATGGATTATCCTGTTCATCCAGATCTGCTATGCCATGGCTTACAAGGAGCCACCTGAAGGGTTTGGAGCTGATTCTACCAGAGCTACGTCGTCTGCTTTCGCTTGAGATGTCCCTGTGGTTCACATTTGCCAGGCAGCAATTTGGGCCTCCCTCTACACTTTTGCGAAAATCTATTGCTTAGACTCTGGAGTGAAGAGGTACGGTCCCTTTGCCCACTCAGTGTTGCGAGATTTTTTGGTATAAGCAGACAGGCGCCCATCTCCGAGTGCGGCACTGTTTGGGGATTCTATTCAAAAGGGGAGAAATACAAAGGTAGATGTGTCCATCAGAAGAACATGTTACTTACCTTCGGTAACGCTTTTTCTGGTGGATATAGTATCTGCCTGTGGATTTCCTGAATGAACCACTCACCTCCCCATTGCGTGTGTGCATATGCAAAAAAAGGTATTTGTATTTTGTTTATTTTGTTTACACTTCCGTATGTATACAAGTGTATATATATGTGAACGTATATAGTAGGTATATATTACATTATTTTATTTGAGACCTACCATCTGCTTCCGCGTGGGTACTGTTGGTTTCAACCCGTTTGCCTCGAAGGCACAATCAAAATAGGTTAAAACTGACATCAGCACGCCGACGAGGGCTTCTTGTGGCTGAGATGACATCACAGCGGAGTCGCGTGTGGAGCCGTGGCATTATGACGTCCTCGTCGACGCGGGAGAGCTGTAACGAAAGGTTTCTGTGGAATGCTGGTGCGTTGGGATATTCAAAAGTTAAGCAATCCACAGGTAGATACTGTTTCCACAAGAAAAAGCATTACCGAAGGTAAGTAACTTGTTCTTCAAGGCACTTCCTTTTGAGGTCCAATCAGCCCTTGAATTTTTACCAGATGCCCCGCTCAAGTAGCTGCCTTCCTAAAACAAGAAGGTCATCAGATGTTTTTTTACCTCGACAATTTGCTTATCAAGGGACCATCAAAAAAGAAGGCAAGATGGTCGCCTGCATCAACTTGTTCAAGAAACTGGGTCTCATGTTGGATAAAGAAAAAAATCTTCGTTTGATCCTCAACAAAAATCCTGTTCCTGGGTATATTAATTGACACAGTACTGGGAAAAGCTATTACATCACAAGAAAGGGCAAAGCAGTTGCAAATAATAGAGGAACATCTCTATGAAACAGTCAATAACGGCGAGGCAAAATAAATCCCTATTGGTCATAATGATGTCATATGCCCTGTTCGCTTTTGCAGACTCTGTAAGAGACCTGTTCAGCATGAGCTCTACTTGCCATGGAAGCAAGTCGAAGAAGTTTGGGAAGATGCTGTACAAGCCACAAGAAGGCTGGAACAGTCATTGCTGTGGTAGATGCTTCCAACAAACTTGAATGCAGGACTGTCTATCCTACCTGTGTCAAACAGGATGATACTTACCACAGATGCATCCATGGATGGATGGATGGATGGATGGGTAGCACATATGCAGGAACTCTGAACTGGAGGCCTATGATCAGAAATGAAAAAGATGCTTCAGGTCACTGTAATAGAACTACATGCCATACGTCTAGGCCTGCAAGCATTCCTTCCTAGGCTAATAGGTCAACCAGTCCTGGTCAGATCAGATAACATAACGTCCATATTTATATAGCCAAGCAAGGAAGAACACAGTCCTGATCCTGCTCGTGATAGACTCAACTGCTATTGAATTGGTCCATTTCTCACAAGATCAGCATCACCGTGGAAAACTTGCTAGGTTGCCAGAACAATCAGGCGGATGCACTCAGTCAGCAAATGTCAGATTATCACAAGTGAGAACTAGAGCAAAAGCAGATGGATGAAATGTTTAATCAATTGGGGGGGGCACCCTACAATTGATCTGTTTGCTACTCTGACCAACAGGAAATGTCAGTGCTTCAAATGCAGGTTTTGACATCCAGGGACAATGGGCAATGTTCTTTGGATTATTCAACTCCGGATATTTTACTACGCTTTTCCTCCTTTTCCCCATAACCCCAGGGTTCTGAGGAAGGCAAAGATTGACCATTGTGCTCAGATCCTCATTGCTCCGGTATGTCCACTCCAATATTGGGTCACTGAACTGCTGCAGTTATCAACATGTCCAGCCATTCCTCTGAAAGCGCATCCCACAAATTTTTCCAGACAGCACAGAGAGATTCTCCATCATGATCCTAAGTCATTGAACTTGACAACCTAGAGTTTGGTCATTAGTAACTGTCGCAAGCACGTAGAAACATTTTGGCTCAAGCTCCAGCAACCACAAAGACATACAGTGACAAGTATAAGTAATTCTGTTTATGATACAGTAACAATGGTCATTATCCACTGAGAATAAAATTCATCAAATCATCCATATTTATTGAGTCTAGCTAACAGTGGGCTTAAATACTCTTCAATCAAGGTCCACCTGGCTGAAATCTTGAAATTTAGGAGAAGTGAGCGGTCAATCTCGTTGTTCTCTCAAATAATCAAAAACAATTCATGAAAGGGCTCTTTGGAGCATTTCCACCGCTTTGACAGCCACTAGCTCCTTGGGAAGCTAATACGGTCCTTAGTCAATTGATGCTGCCACCTTTCAAACCCATACATAAGGCACATTTAAAATGTATCTCATGGAAAACTGTCATTCTTCTGGCTTTGACATCTGCAAGGAGAGTAGAAGAAATTCAACCATTCACCTTCACGGAACCTTCCGAGGCAAGATGGCGGCGGTGTGTTAGCCTGCTGAGAGATGGGTCCCAACCGGTGCTGGCAGTGATGCCCGTGCGGGGGAGAAACATGCTGAATTAGGCAGAGATTGAAACCCATAATCGCTATGGCTGAAACATTCTTTCTATAAGTTTGCTATAAGTTTCTGCTACAAAGTTTGCGAATTCCACCACGCCTCCCGGAATGATTAAAAGCGAAGCAGCTGATAACTGACATGGAAGCGGCGGCGTTGGAATCCACAGAGTTGTTAAATGAGAAGAGGGCTGTATTACAATCCCAGCTCTCTCTCGTTATCTCGCTAATTGGTGTTGCCGTGCTAAGGATACTACTGTCTGCCAAACCTGTGTTTGCGAGCACGGCACCAGCGGACACTCGCCTGATTACAAGGCTGGTTTCCGAAAACGCTGCTGTCATGGCCCCGAAAAATTCTGCAGCAGTGGCAGCCGCAGCAGCGAAAACGAGGGCAGCAAAACAGGCTCTCAGAGCTGACACTGAAACGAGCCAGTCCCGCTGGCATCAACAATGTAGACGTGGGAGGCTTAGCCGCGGAACACTCGTCGAAACCCACAAAACAGCCAGGAGTATTATCTGGACCCTCGGTTGTGGAGCTGATTCGATGTTGCCCTGGTGCTCTATCGTCCAAAACATCGCTGAAGCTCCCTTTGGCCCGTAAGGAGAGTGCACAGCTGGGTCATCACTCAGACTTGGTACGGGACGCGGTAGCTGGAGGCGGTATGCTGGAGCAGACTGGTCGGATTGAAGTTGCTGCTGCAGCTGACCTTGCTCCTTCCGGGGTTCCGTCAGCTGGGATCTCTCTGGGCGATGTGGTGACTACTGAGATTGTACCTGATGGTGCAGATGCTACGGATCGGCTTGGGTTGAACTCTGAGTCAAAAGGTATGACCCCGCAATTGATTGCCGCCAATAACTCAAACTCCATTAGTTATGGATATACTAACTAGCTTGACGTCCGCACCCTCTGAGCAGGACTTAACATCAGTAACAATGGATGGTGCAGCAGTATGTGATTTTGGGGATGCACTTGTTGTACCACCCGTAGTTGATGCCCGGGGGTCCCAGGGCTTTAGTCAAATAACTCCATTGGTATGCGAAGTGGGGGTGACTATGTCTACTAGCCAGGTAGTGATTGGCAATACAGATTTATCTGTAGGAAATACTGAAGGGAAACTATCAGATATAACAAATACAAAAACTGCTATTGGGGCTGTCCCTGCTATTCTGATCTCGACTCTGACTAATATTATAGACATGCCTGAGGAGAACCACGAAGGAAATGACTCAGAGGCACTAAATACTACAAACCCCCCTGTGGCATTGGTTGCAGAGACATTTGCAGAGACAGTAGAAACTGATAGGGATCCCACTGACTTCTATTCCTTTTCTGAGGATGCTGGCTGGTCAAATGAAACTGAGGAAGACGTTGATGGCGACACTGAGTCCAGTGCTACTACAGACAGTGACCAGGTCTTGAAATCTAAGGACCCTAAGGCTAGTCGTAGAACTGTTCTTAAAAAGAAAAGGAGTCATCATGGAACACCAGATCTGACTTGGGACTACTCACCTTCAGTCCAGTCCTTAAGTCAAAACCAAAATCAGAATCATCCTCTTCGTACCACACGCTCCGTATCACTAGACCACCCTGAAAACTCAGGGGCTACTTTAACTACAGTCATGGACACAGTGCTCCAGGCTATTGCCTCTCATCAGGAGGAGACCTCAAAAGATGGTCGTAAGGCACAGGCAGCCATTCATAATGTTCAGGGGGTCGTACGCAAACTAACCAAAACAGTGAGCACCTTTAATGATCGAATGACGGAAATGGAAACTCGTATTGTGTCCATCGAAACAGAAGCTGCGACAACTCGAGAACGTGTTGAATCCCACGAGGCTGAGTTAGAGGATGTCAGGTGGAAACTAGAATACTGCGAAAATTGGCTACGCCGAAATAATTTGCGCATTCTAGGCGTTCCGGAGAAAACTGAAGGTGCAGCCATCCGTGCCTTTATCATACAGCTTTTCCGTGATACATTGCCCGAAATTCCACCTGGAACTGGGACTTTGAGGTACAACGTGCTCATAGAGTACCGTTGACATTGAAGCCAACATCTAAGCAAGATGGCTATCCTCGAGTAGTTTTAGTTTATTTTGGGAATTTTCTTTTAAGACCGGCTATCTCAGATAAAGTAAGACCTGAAGCAAGGCGTAATAGAGACTCTATTTCATACTTTGTGCGGCCAGACTTCTGCCACGTAACAGTGGAAAGAAGATGGCGTTTACGCCAATTGATCTAGCCCTTTTTGGATAAGAAGGCACAGGCTTATCTTAACAACCCGGCCAAATTAAAAATCATAATTAGGGGGCAAACAAGATTTTTTACATCAGAAATTAAAGCGAAAGAATTCCTAGATAGCTTGAATTAATTTGACATGGAGTTAAAGGTTTTGCAGGGAAAGATGATAGTATTTTTTTTATTATCTATATACTTTCCTTTTCTTTTTCTTTATTGTTTTGTTCAAGACATAGCTTATAGCCATGACACAAGCTACATATAAGCTATAGTGATGAAAGAACAAAAGTACCCTGACTCTTATTGGGATATGAAGATTGTTATCTAAAGCACTGGGAAAGAGTGGCAGTATATGATGTTTTATATTCTTTGGTGTACTATGTTAAAATTAATCTGATTTGAGTTTTCTTTCCATTATCTTTCCATTATCCTTTTTTCTTCTCTTTCTTTTTTTCTTCTAGAATGTAATTTTTTATTTCACCTTCTCTTTATTTCCTCCTCTTTGTTTGGTTCCTTCTTTTTTCTATCACCGTTCTTCTGATCTTCTTTCTCTCTTTATCCGCTCTGAAACGTTTCATCTTTTCCTTACTCTATTTTAAATAAGGTCAGAACTGTACGGTACGGGTCGGGAAACATCTCACCATCGCTATAGACTCTCACAGAGTCTAATTGCCTTGGGGGGTCTGTAGGGGGGGGGGCAAGGTGGGAGGGGGGTGGGTGTGTTTAATAAAATTAAAAAGAGCAAGCTCAAATACTTTAAAGATGTATTGAATCTTATAATTCATAATGCACAGTTAATGACCAAAGATTTGGAACAATGGATATATTTACTTATGCAAATAATGATTTATATAAGCATGGCTGGTATATGTACTGAATTGATACGATGGGGAAGTTAAAGCTTTGTTGTTGGAATATAGCTGGCCTCAATGATGGGGGGAAAAGGGCTCAATTTTATCAGGCAATTCATCAAGATTCATATGATTTTGTGTGTCTACAAGAGACGCACATTGCAGTGGGGGATAAAGAGCTACTAAAGATACCTGGGTATAACATCCTGGCTATGACAACTCAAACCTCTAAAACACGAGGCGTTGCCATTTTGGCAAAGTCATTTTTGGGACAACCAACACGGAAGCTAGTAGACCCTCATGGTCGGTGGATCATAAAACACCTCGATCTAGGCTTCACCGATCTGCTCGGTTTACGGGTCAAATTTAGACGTTCCCCAGGTATTTCAAGATCTAGAGCTAGAACTGGCATCCTGGATCGGTCCATTGATTCTCTGTGGGGATTTCAATGTAGTGCTAGGTGCTACATTGAATACTCAATTACAGCAGACTTATAATGGGCGTAAACCCAAGGTATATAGTGCTATAAGACAACTTATGGCCAGTTATAATCTAACTGATGTCTGGGGTCTGAAAAATATAAATGATCCTGGTTACACCTATTTCTCCTTTCCCCACAACAAGTATGTCAGGGTAGATTACGTAATGGTATCTAATGAAAATATAGTAGATTCTAGGATAGCTAAATTACCTAAAACTATATCAGACCACAATGCCCTAATTTTTACTTTTGATGTTGCTAGCTATAGGAGGCCACCCCTTCAATGGACATTTGACCGTAAGCTCCTGGTCAATAGGGATTATATAACCTATATAACGATTTGGGCCCAGGAATTTTTCGACTATAATCAGTATAGTGCCCCTAGATTCGTGGTCTGGGACTGCTTCAAGGCGGCTCTCCGAGGTGAGACTCTTGCGTTTGTGGCCAAGCAAAAAAAGAACCAGAACATCCTAAATCAACAACTTAACTTAGAACTAGCAAATCTAGAAACTCTGCACGCTACCCAGATACAGCTTGGAGAAGAAAGTCAGAATACCCTGCAGAAAATGCTAGTTTTTAAGACCGTGATTAATACTGGCCTTACACAAAAAGCGGCCGAGACTTTTCAGGTAAACCAAAGAAATACCTGCGAGAATGGAGAAAAAATTGGTAAACAGCTTGCCCTACGAACACGCCAGAAGCAATCCCATAGAGCTATCCAAACAATTGAGTTTGAGGGGCAGGAATATACCTCCCCTGTTGATATTGCAGGTGCTTTCCAACGTTACTACCAAAAACTTTATCAAAATGAAGATCAACCGAATGTAGCAGATACCAAACATTTCTTACATCATTGGCTGTTACAAATGGAAACTAGATCAATCAACGATCTAGTCAGGGAAGATCATGATAAGGAAATTACAAGAATAGAACTTGAATTAGCATTATTAGAACTTGCTAATGGTAAGGCAGCAGGTCCAGATAAGATCCCTTTGGACCTCTATAAAATTCTTGGGAAGCAGATTATCCCCTATTTATTGGATTTGTTTCTTGGAGTACAATATAGTGGCACACCTCCCGAATCCTGGAAAAACACAAATACTGTTATTTTTCCCAAAAAAGGAAAACCTGCCAAGTTACCATCTTCATATCGTCCCATATCACTTATAAACTCTGATTCGAAACTTTATGCCAAGATACTCGCTAACCGGCTGAGCAGGGTTGTTGAGCGTCTGGTTTCCCCGTGGCAGCATTGCTTTATTCCCGGCAAGGGTACAACAGATCATACCCGGAGAGCTATTTCCCTTTTTGATATCATGGGAGCCATGGGGGGCTGGATGTCAATGATCCTGCTCGACGCCGAGAAGGCCTTTGATCGGGTTTCTTGGCAGTTCCTGTGGGAAGTATTGGAATTAAATAACTTTGGAAAGGCCTACATTAAATCTATCAAGGCTCTATATGTAGAACCCAAGGCCAAACTTTCCATAGGTGGTATCGAATCAGAGTTTATTAACATCCAAAGGGGCACGAGGCAGGGGTGTCCGTGCTCCCCAATTCTATTCGCCCTTTATATCAACCCGTTAATAATAAAATTACTCATATCTGCCGTAATAGAACCTATAATTACAGGAACATTTAGTACTAAAATTTTAGCCTATGCCGATGACTTGGCGGTATTAACTTCTAACCCCACCGAGGCCATCCAAGAGAGAGAGCAAATAACCCAGACTTTTGGTTCCTACTCGGGGTACTCCCTGAATAGGGATAAAACAATGGTGCTGTGCACTGAAAATATTGTTTTCGAGAGTCCTCGCCCTTTATATCAACCCGTTAATATTAAAATTACTCATATCTGCCGTAATAGAACCTATAATTACAGGAACATTTAGTACTAAAATTTTAGCCTATGCCGATGACTTGGCGGTATTAACTTCTAACCCCAGCGAGGCCATCCAAGAGATAGAGCAAATAACCCAGACTTTTCGTACCTACTCGGGGTACTCCCTGAATAGGGATAAAACAATGGTGCTGTGCACTGAAAATATTGTTTTCGAGAGTCCTTATAGAACTGGCCAGGCTACGTATCTAGGTGTGGTCCTATCTCCTAAAGTTAAAGAAATTACTCAGATCAATTATGATCCCCTGATTAAGAAAATAAAAACTGATCTCACCAGAGTTAACAATCTCCGGCTGTCAATAATAGGTAAAGGGAATTATCTTAAAATGAATGTTTTTCCAAAAATACTATATTTATTTCGAGCAATTCCCCTGATTGTTGAGGATAATATCATCAAGGCCCTCGATGCTAGTATGTCAAAGTTTATTTGGAACTATGGAAAAATCAGGAGAGCGTTACCATTCTTATCGCTTCCTCAACATAGGGGAGGGTTAGCCATCCCAAACTTGACACTGTATCTATGGGCAACTCTTATTCAGCAAATGGCTCCCCTATTTAACACCAAACCTATAGCTGCTACTATAACAGACCATCATATACCTTCAGTCTGTGAACTAATATTGGGGGACACCGCTAGAGGGTTGTTACTAAGACAGGTAGAGCCTTCATATTTTAAAAAGATCAATTTAAGGTTATTGCTGATGCGTGGAAGGTCTGGAAACAAATATCAAAACATCTAGCCATACCAAAGTACACCAAATATACCCCTCTTTGGCATAGCTCGATCTTACCATCGTATCTCAATGACAATACTTCTAAAAAAAAAAGGGAACAATCAGGTATTATTACTTTGGGTAATTTTGTTGGCCAGGGGCATACAGCAACATTTGAGGGCCTACAACAAAATTTTCAGATCCCCCCCCCCCCCCCAAACCGACTTTTTTAAATGTATTCAAATCCATTCGTGTATTTGGCTTAGTTTACCACAGATTAAATTAGACAATATTCCCTTTTTTGAAATTGTAGATAGGCGAACCACTAGGATAGGGACCATTTACGAAATATTGATGAAAAATCTTAGCGAGGATATGGAGCGAGTTGAGGCAGGGTGGGCTCCTAAACTAGACACCCCAAATATAGACATCGACACCTCATTGATCCTGTCATCTAAATTATTTATAGCCTCTAATCTTAAAGCCCAGTACTATAGAACTATTTATGATCTTTATTTTACACCTTCCAAATTATTCTCATGGGGTCTCCGGACTAATGACCACTGTCCAAGATGTAGTCAATCTCCTGCGAATCTTACCCATATGTTTGCCGAATGCCCTAATCTGGACTTAATAAAAAAGATGATTTCAGAATATTGGACTGAAATTTTTGGGCACTAATTAAGAACCTCATTGACTATATACGTTTTGGGTCACAATGAATCTTTGGGATATAGTAGAGAAGAACTGATGTCAGTATTTCTGGGTATGGCAGTGCTCCGAATCATACTGGCTGCCCGCTGGGAAGATTCAGAAGCCCCCACTTTTCAAATGTGGCTATGCCGGTTCTTACGAACTTATAAGCATGAGTTAGCCATCTATAAAACCAGAGGAAGGAAATCAAGAATACTTGGGGCTCAGATTTGGGCTCCTATCACTAGATGGTATGATAACAAAAGGAACCCTTTGGAATTTCAATGGCTAGAATTATACACTATTTTCTTTTGTGCATATACATATGTGAAATGATTCTTTTTTCCTTTGTAAACTGTCTTTTGTTGTTTTTCCTTCTATTTTGCTGTATCCGTATAGTTTGTGATTATTACTTTTTTTTTCTTAATCTGTGATGTATATTTAGAGGATTCAGTTTCCTCTTTGGTTGTTTACTGATATATGTATTTTGTCCTTGCTCAAATAAAGAAAAAAAAAAAGGAACCTTCCTTGGGTTGGTAAAGGTTCAAGTAATCTTGAGAAGTAATTCCAAGTTTATACCCAAGGTTCCTACTTACTTAAACTTTAACCTGTTATTCTTTGATCTTTCTTACCAAATCCATCTATGTCAGCAGAAAGATCATTACATTCATTAGACCTAAGTAGATGCCTCGGGTTCTACATAGACAAAAAAGCATACACACTACGTACCAGCTGTTTGTGTCTCTTGGACAGCCACGGGCTGGTCCTCCACTGTCCAAGCAAGTGATAGGTCTTTGGCCCCCAGCCTGTATTTTCTTCTGTCATACCAAGGCCAAGCACCCACTCCAGGGAAGAGAGATGGCTTATTCTACCAAGAGAAGGGCATCAACTGCTGCACTCTGTGTTGGAGTGTCCTTGAAAGATGTCTGCTGTGCAGCCACCTGAAAGAGTCTGCACGCATTCACGACATACTACTGCCTAGACGTAGATGCAGAAGCTGATGGAGAAGGTTTTTCAGCCAGTCCAGAGAAACCTGTTTAGGTAAAGATTACTGATTCAAGCTTGTGAATATAAATGAAATCTTCAATGTTGGAGAAGAAATTAGATGCTTACCTAATACACCAATTTGTTCGTGTTGTGCTGCTAAGGCTGGGACTGCGAGCTGCCTGGTTTTTTACTGCTCTTCCCGCCACCTCTTGCGGAACCCGCTCCGCGGGTCCCGCTTCGTCTGGGACTGTGCACTACCGCGATTTGAACGTCGCTGCAAAGAGGATCCTATTGAGCGCCCAACCACCAACTTGGGGCGCTTGTTGGAGCAGGGCTGCGAGCGAGGGTGGGTGCAGGACTATAAGTCCCAGGAGCGCCCGCCCATCTCGATTTGCAGCACCTGAGACGCTCTCTCTGCAGGCTCCTCCCCATCATTTCTGCTGAAAAAACTGGCTGGACCTGGGGCATCGTTGTATTTGTTCGCGTTGTGCTGCTAAGGCTGGGACTGCGAGCACCTGAGACGCTCTCCCTGCAGGCTCCTCCCCTTTCCTATAAATTGAACAGACTGGCCCCGCTGCGCAGGAAGCGTGCGGGATAGCGCCGGGAGAAGCCCGGGACAAGGGCGGGACCGTCTGTGGCCGTCAGGGGCCGTAAGAGGCCGGGCTGGGCCACCCCCCTTACATTGTGAAAGCGGATACGCGGTATAGTCACTACTTTTTGACATTGATTATAGCTTCATACTACTAGTATCACGCATGTATTAGTTATTGTTATGCCCTATATGACTCATTTTACTTAGCCGGGTTTGTTATTGATTTCACCCTCAGGCTCCCTTTATATCGTTCTTTTGAACTTCCTTTTATACGCCTAAAATGTCTTCACTTGAAACGAATCCCCTATCGGGCACGGCAGGGGCTCCCATTTTAGGCCCGTTGAACAAATTCTTTGCTAAAGTGAAGAGTGAAGTCGATAGGGAGATTACGCTTGCAGAGAAGCGAGCTGGGCACCGTCTTTCCATCGAGTTGTTAAAACAAAGGCCACTCCCCGCCCAGGAGGTGGATACAGGTACTGCAACAGATCTAACTAATTATAAAGAACCTGATGCTGAGCTACTTAGTACAGATGGTATCCCGCTTATATTCCAGAACAACTACCCTGCCCAAAATGACATCATAGTCATTCCTGACTTTAATTCTTCGGAGTCAACCCAAAATCAGTTAATTGACTTAAGCACTCCCTGACCTAATGATGTACCACCTCTGCACAATATAAATATACCTTCCCCTATATTTACACCCCTAGGATCTGATTGTCATCCGATTACCACACTCGACAAAAAGTTTAAAAAATCTCCCATTAAGGGATCTAATAGAAGGAAGGGTGGAATCAAAAAAGGGAATAGACTTCCTATTAGTAATATGTACTCCTCGCACAAGACTACTAAAGAAGTAGGGAATGTGGACCCAATAGGGCATTTGACTACCAAATCGACATCTGTCCCAAGTTATGAAGGTCTACTAAATGATATTGACTGCCTTATCAAGGCTTTGATACTCCCACTCACTGAAAGGGTTATAAGGTTAGGAGAGAAAATGGACCAGATCCTCCAAGGACAAAAGGTAGTACCCTGTCACAAATCTGGCGACCAAAGTAATATGCACCCGCTAGTCAAACAGCCTCCTAGTGACTTACCCAAGCAACAAATTGCCACTCCTACATTAATTAAAAAGCCCGCTGTAGTGAGACCTAACCCATTGGTGGATACTAAACTCTCCACAGTTAATGATAATACTAATAAGGAAAATCCCCATCCCCACACAGGTACACAAAAAAGAGGCCATATCATAAAAGAACCCTCAGGCAGGCTTACTCAAACAACTAGAATAAGAACTAGAAATGTTGCTGATTTGCCCCTGGAATCCCTAAATTACGTCATCGTTCTTACAGGAGTCCCGCCCACGCCAGATGGTAACTCAGAACACTACTCCAGTCTTAAAAATAAGGTCATTTACTGGCTGCGAAAAAATAGACCACTCCCAACGCACTTAAATGGAGACATAGTTTCAGTTAGGCGATGCAAGTGGGTGGGATCTAGACCAAAGGACATCGAAGGGGATGTGATCATCGTTCATTTTAAAGACCATAGACTGGTCACATATATCAGTGACTGGTTCCCAGGGAGATGTGAGGGAGGAATCTCTACGCATAACTTGAGCTACTTCTATCCGGAAGCTCTTATCAAGCCCTCAACTAATAATAATCCACCAATGATGAATAGAAATCATCTGCCACTAAATAACTGGAGATTTGAAGGGCCATATAGATCAAATCCAACTTTGAACCCAGCTCAAAGATTTTATAATGGAAATGATTCTCCTTTTTTTCCAACCTATGCCTACTCCCTATCCTCCTAAGATGTATAGACCTTATGCACCACACAGACCGGATTCATTTATGAACCCGGTTGTTCACAACTTTCACAGCAGGAATAATAATTTCTGTTTTCCATCAATGTACCCAAACCAACCATTGTCTAACAATAACAACTCCTATGTCAACAATCCTAGGGATCATTTCCAAACCCATAATCCCAGGGATTTTTGGGACATACCTTTGTCGAATTTATTCCATCCTTTCTCCGGACTGGATGAGAATGAATGACTCAATGTAACATGTACAAGGGAAAAATCGCCTGATAGGCACCTGACGCGTGGCTGTGTTTTAGGTCAAGCTGATTCAGCCAGCACACTCGAGGAGCAATGGACAAGTAAGAATTCAGGGGAAAATATAAAGAGCCCTATCTTGGATCCTAAACCTGTTCCTTACCAATCCCAGTTATCTATAAATGATTGTAGTTTTGCTATCCCCATGATGACAGCGGCCACACCACATGCACCGGTCCCGCATACTCTTAATTCAAAGGAGAAACTCTGATGCAACCAAGTTGACTCTAGCAAGGTTTTACACTCGCTGCTTTCATGGAATGTGGCGGGTCTTGGAAGCAAAATTACCCACAAGCCCTGGTTAGATTTCATCCAAAAGCATGGCATACTCTGCCTCCAAGGGACATGGCTCCTTGAGGAAGCACACCTGCTAGGATATCAGACCTTTCATTCCCCGGCTATCCCATCAGCACAGGGACACAACAAGGGAGGACTCTGTATTTATGTCTCAACCACTGTGGATGTTAAAGTATACAATTTTTTCTCTAGTCAGCACTTTCAAATATTATCATTTAAGTGGGGTCTTACTCAGAATATTGTATTAGTGAACTTTTATAATAACATGTCAAGCAGTGAGATGGAGCCCACTATGGCAAAAATGATGGAGTTGTATTACTCGATTTGCTGAAGACCTTGTAGGGGAAAAAAGGATTGTGTGGGTGGGGGATTTTAATTGTACCATTTGTTCGTTTACCGAAACAGACTTGTGTGGTCTGTTAGATTACGGGAAGGATGGTCCCATACATTTTTCCCACACCAAGATGGGGTCCCTTCTTAATGGTATTGTTTTTAACTTTGATTTTTCATTTGTCAATCAGATTTGTTCACCATCTGTCCCATTTGAGCCAACCTTTAATGGCAGAGGCTGTAATTCGACAATTGATTTCGCTTTAATCACCCCTGTCAACTCAGGATTTATAACCTCCTGGGAAGTTGGGAAAGATCTATCGAGTGATTACTATCCACTGATTATTGGTGTAAATGTCACAGGGCTCCACCGTAAGAAAGGGACTGTATGCACCTACCCATATAAGATCAATCTAACCAAAACCAACGGATATGTTGTTAAATGGGAAAAAATTGAGCCCCGAGTGTTCCTGCAGAATGTGCTTACATCATGCGCTGCTGATGTCGTTGTTTGTCTGGAGGAACACAACGACCCAAAGAACGTAATGACTGCTTTCTCAAAAATACAGCATTTTATTATAAATCTGCTGGTTCGAGTGCCTAAAGGAAACATCAAAAGGCCCAAAGGGTGGTTTAAGGGAAAGTGCACTAAGGCACTGAAAGATCTAAAAAGAGCCCTGTCCTTAAAACCGAAAAATCCAGCCTTAATACGTGAGACTAGGAGAGTATACAAATCATCTATTAAAGAAAGAAAGCTGACTTTGAAAAGGGAAGCATGGGAATCACTGATGGAGGCATCAAGGCAGAAGAACAGTTCTCTTTTCTGGAGGGCTGTAAAATCTTTATACCAGCCAAGGGATAGTGTTAACCCTATGGACTTAGCCATAACGGGTGAAAGGTGGTTAAGCCATTTTAGACAATTGTATAACCACACAATCTCTGGTGATAGTATAACATCATCAGGGGTTTGCCCATCCACAGAAAAGGGAGTAAATAATAGTGGCTTAGAATATCCCCCAGTCCATCCATTCCCTATAGATTTATTATTCACCATTGAGGAAGTTCACGATGCCATTAGGGAAAGTGCAACAGGCAAAGCCGCAGGACCAGATTGCATGCCGGTAGATGTCTATGAAGCAGAGCCAGACTTTTGGGCCCCCTTGCTCACAAATGTTTTAAATAAGGGAAACCAGAGTGGGTTCATTGATACCTGGACTGATGCTATCGTGGTCCCTATATTTAAAAAAGGTAACAGGGATGATCCCACCTGCTATAGGCCGATATCCTTACTGGACGGACTAATGAAGGTGGCTGGAAGAATTATCTTAAAGAGAATACAACACTGGGAGGAAGACCATAATGTTGTTTCCCACTTACAGTACGGGTTCAGAAAAGGAATAGGGACAATTGAACAGTGCCTAAATTTGTCCCTCCTCGTCTCCAAGTATACTCACGTCAAACGCGGAGCTCTTTTTATAACTTTTATCGATCTTAGCTCCGCGTTTGACTGTGTTGATCATGCATTGCTGTGGGCAACACTGGGTGAACTGGGTATTGATAACCGCATCATTACTTTTATTAAAGAGCTCTATAAAGATGCAGGGGCAAGAGTTAGGTATGGTAAACAGGGGGAATGTACAGAGAAATTCCCGATTACTAGAGGGGTGAGACAAGGCTGTATTCTGGCCCCGCTGCTCTTCACATTATATTAATTCAATCGGACAGCACCTTTCAACCCTACCTAATGATTATCCAACTGCTAAAGGCTCACCGGTCTCAATTTTATTATATGCCGACGATGCGGCTATAATGAGCTCCTTGTACCATATTCCTAGATAATCAAAAAATTGCAACTACAGATAAATTCTGTTATCTAGGCGTTCTGTTTGATAGACGGTGCCGCTGGCAGGCAGCGATAGCCGCTAGGAAGCTGGCCTATAGCCGCACAATAGGCGCCTTGCGTGTTTTTTCCGATAGAACTGGCGGCAAGCCTATTAAGGAGCTGATCCAGATTTATCGGGCTAAATGCGTCTCTACGGCCACCTATGACGCGGGCATATGGGGTATTGAGAAAGACCACTCCCTACAGAGCTGCGAAAACCAATTTATTTGCTACCTTTTGGGAGTGGCCAAAAGTACCTCCACGTATATGTCACATATCGAGGTAGGAGTCACACATCTCAATGACATCGTTAAGATGTCCCCCATTTTGCTCTGGCATAAAGCGTGGGTTACACATGAAGCCAGCTTCAATAGAGATCTTATCGAAGACTGCCTAGTCTTAGATGGGGCAGCCAATGTTAAATGGTTATCTTATGTGAGATCCACGCTTACTGATCTGGGCCACCCAGAGTACTTTGATAACCCTAGAACCCTGGATGGACTATCCAGATCAGCCTTGGAAAAAATGATAACCATCCATCTAGAAACTGTTAGATGGAATAGCGAAAAATCAAGGCGCACAGTATTAAATTACCAGGAAATCACACCAACTGAGGGTTTGCAAACTTACCTCGTTCTGGTACAGAGCCCATACCTTCGAATGTTGTCGACTCGCTTGCGTTTGGGTATTTTTTTCTGCATGGTTACCCTACCTAATGTTAATGACTGGTCCTCTAACAAATTAATATGCCCTTGTGATAACATCTCGGTGCAATCTAATATTCATATCATGTTTTTTTGCAAACTATATACGAACCCCAGAAAACAATTCTTGATGCCGTTATTAAAACGATGGGGGTTACGAAAATGTAGACCAGCATATCAAAATTTTTTACAGTTAGGAGATCAGATAATTTACGCCGTTTCATGTTTTTTAAAAACTGTAATAATGTACAGAAAATCTTTGTGTTAAATTTTCTCCCCGTGGTTCATCGTCGACTGTCACTAATGAAATGTTTGTATTTTACGGTTTTTTATTCTGTTTTGCATGAAATATTCTCAATGATTAAGTAAGCGTCTATTTTGTATCGATTATGTATACGATACTTTTAATCGTTGTATGTATAAATGTTTTTGTAGTGTTTTTATGATTTTACTTGAAAAATCGAATAAAGCTTACTTACACCAGTTTTCCAACATTGGTGTCTGTTATATATTCACATGCAACCCTCCCTCCTCACCAGTGAGATGCTCATCCAATATCATTCTCACACTTGTGCTTTGAAAGCTGAGATAGAGTGACTTCTGGGAAGTATGAGAGATTAAGCTTCACCACATTGACTCAAGTTTGGATGTTTAGAAAGGAGGTGGATGTGTTACTGAATGTACAATGTTGTTTCAGGCCTATGGCCATTTTACATAGTATACTGTACATTTTACACTGTGTACTGCTATTTCAGTGTACCAGGGATTCCCAACCTGACTAATGGGAATAATTCAAGCATGTGGATATATAAGAGATATCAATGTTGGAGAACTGGAATTCCAGGCATGTACCTCATTATTTTACATGTCCTGGTAATGAAAAAGTCACAAAGGCGTTTTTCACTATTGTGAGACCTATCTCTTCCATAGGCTAACACTGGGTTGCATTATTACATTTGAGTGATCACCTTTGTTTAGGATCAGGTAGAAATGGCATGTTTGGTGTCTAAGAACTTTGTAATTCATAATCCTCTTTAATGGTCAAGCCTGATCTTAAGTCATAATTCTGAAAATGTAACTTTTTAGAAAGTTGACCTTTTCTTGTCCTAAAAATGTGTTGCCTGCAGCTTATTTTCTGGCTTACATGATTAGGTGAAGTTGACAGTTGGCCTTTATGTATTCCTTCGAGACAGCCACACAATAGAGAGACTGAGTGTTGGCTGAATAGGCCATTAATGTTGGATGGGGGGGGCTGCAAAGCTGTACACAGACCCACATGCACTTTAAAGTCGGAGGAAGCAGGACATTTCAGACACATTCTGCCTCTGGGAGAACTCCATTAGTTTCTTCTAATTCAAAGCTGGGACTAGGCATAAAATAGGACCCTTGGACCCACTCTTCAGTTCATTTCTTGTCCTGTGTGAAGGACTCTGAGGTGCCTCTCAAGTGCTGGAGCCTGGGAAGTTGTCTAATAAAGCCCAGATCCAAAACTTGAGACTTAAAAATTCCAATAGGGGACAAGGACTTGACTGCTTGCCGATCAGCCCAAGGTGCATCATCGGTGAGCATTGTGAGAAATTGACCTGGTATATGCTGTCCACTAATTATAGTGGGCACCTTTTACCAGTCCAAACAACCCTTATTGATGATTAGGTTAAGGACAACTGTTGTATTCTACCTATTGCATATTGCTATGTATGCCTTTACCCGCTTAATGCCCTTCTAGTGGAATGCCTCTGCGCTGTTATGCCCTACGGAATGTTGGATGCTGGTTGAAGATAAGCCACAGTTATGATCGGGCTGAACTGCCTGTTGGTTGCTCCTGGTGGGGCTTGTTCCAGGCTACTTAACAACTTACAATAAATCTACCTGAAATACCTCAACCAGTCTGGAGTCCATTACTACATTGTTATGGCTACTAGGATGGGATAATGGGTTTTGACATTTTGACAGTTGCTAGCAGTGCGACAGAAGGTTTTATTATCGTTAAGTAATAATTTCAAGACACTCGTTCTGCCTGCCTTCGAAAAGAAATCCATATTGAGAAATGGAAGCACTAAAAATACTACCAATATCCACCAGGTGGCACCTATTCACAATGAATTGACTTAGTTTTGACTCGTTTGTGCTTTCCTGTGAAGTTTTGACAACTAACAAGTTTCTATGCTCAAAGGGAATTATTATGCACAAACCCTATATCACTTGAAATAGAAAACTCAACTCATAGACCAATGCAGGAGGAGCAGAACGTTTACCAAAAGGAAAACCAAAGTACCTGCAGTAAAACACGAGGATCTTCTGCACCAATCCAATGTCATTGAAATAAAGAATATCTTTATTGAAACACAAAGATACCAAGTTGGTTGGTAGAGAACTCTTTAAAACTAATGAAACAGCGCGACTCCCGGGTATCGGCGTACCTCAAACCCGAGATGGAGCCACGTACGTGACGCTGAGCCGCGTGGCTCACAGCTATACATGTAGACGTCCGGAAGCAGCAATGAACATCGAAGAAGATGGAACGTGCAGGAAACCATGGAGCCATCCAAGAACTCTACAAAGCAGGTAGTGCTGCGTGCGCTCTGAATCACAGCTCGAGGCAAATTTTAAAAGGCAGGCAGCAGTTCAACTGCAATTGAAAAGTTAGAGGCAGAGGCGCAAATGTAAAAAATGGGAAAGTACTGAATAAATAGATCCATAACACGGGCCTGAGTCCTCCCCATATTGAAATAAAGTACCGGATCACATGGTGGGTTGATGGTGATCATGTCGAGGGGTAACCGGGCCCAAATAGGAATAAAATAAACTTACCCCAGAAGTCCACTTGTAGAAGGCATAATGTTGTGGAATGAGACAATGTATTTGATACCACAATAACAAATGTTATCATGTTCTAGAAAGTTCACTTCCCTTTAATGTGAACACAGCAAAACAGCTTGTGTGCGCTACAGAATGCCTAGGTTGAAGCAGACCAATAACGTTTTAGGAAGAGCATAAACTGACCCTTTGAGCGTTGAGAGGTCACTGTTGCTCACCGCATACTCCACTGCTAGCTTAGTACGTCCATTAGCCTCTGGCACTGAAAGTAGACAAAGCAGCTAGTGTGCGAGCGCACTTCGAATTACGCTGAGTAGTGAGGCACAGGCAGCAGCTGGTTACCTTGCTAGTAGAGACTTTGTGAACATAGGAGTTTGAATATTGAATGTCACTTGAAAGATAGTGGATGACTTGGTTGTTAAAATACTGTTGTTGTAGTGCTGAGGTTGAAGGAGTAAAGGTTTAAAAGAACTCCGCTCTGCTTGATGTTGAAGGTGTTGAAAAACACTGGAGTTGAAGAAATATTGAAGAAGAATCTGGCATGTGCAGGTTGGGGCGACCGGTGGGAGGTCACTGATGGGAGGTCACTGATGGGGCTCAGATGCCAGAGTCTTGGCTTGAAGATTCAGATTGATGAAGATTTTGATTATCTTGTCTCCTGGAAGCTTGGCTTCTTGAGTTGAAATCGTCGCCATCGTCGCCATAAAAATGTAGTAATGGACTCCAGTCTGGTTGAGGTATTACAGGTAGATTTATTGTTAGTTAAGTAGCCTGGAACAAGCCCCACCAGGAGCAGCCAACATGCAGCTCAGCCGTATCATAACTGTGGCTTATCTTCAACTAGCACCCAACATTCCGTAGTGCATCACAGCACAGAGGCATTCCATTAGAAGGGCATTAAGTGGGTAAAGGCATACATAGCAATATGCAATAGGTAGAATAACACATACCTCCTTTTTTCCACAACAGAACAAAACATAGGAGCATAGAACATAAAAGAAAGAGAAGCGTACCAATCATTACCTGCTGACACACCCACTGGCCAGACAGATGGGACAGGAGGCACTGCACAGCATGAGGAGTAAAAAATACAGAAAATTAATGAATACATAAAGGTCAGACAAACTCCTTCTCTGTAAACACAAGGCAATGCAAAAATGCATAAATTAAAATAAAAAGACTTGAGGAGCAAAACCGAAAGGTGCGAAGACTTACATAGGTACTCTTCTTCCCTTCTCCATAAACGATAAAAAGAATAGCAAGATAAACCCAAGAACTGCTCCAGACACACCCATTAGCAGGAAAGGTATGAAAGGAGACAAGTATTGAGTTAATAGAAATAGTAAAGATAGAAGCTGAAGAAAGGACAACAAAAGATCCTTTACACCACCCTGTAAAACAGCAATTGCAAGTATCATGTAGACAGCTTTGAATATAGAGCAATACAATGCAGCAAATATAATGTAGACAACTTTGAATATAGGGCAATACAATGCAGCAGAAATGTACTGAGCAATTGAGAGTGATAAAACCCATATCATATATATTTTACCTCACGACCTCGTAAAATGTCACACATTGAAAAATTGAGGAGTGTAACCCCCCAACCTAGTGAAGGTTATATAGAAGTATCATTGGAAAATTGAGAGGGATAAACCCCCATATCGACAACCTAAAAGGTCAAACATTGAAAAACATTGAAATGTTGAGAGGCAGTAACAAAATTGACAACCTCAATAAAGGTCACAAATTGAAAAACAATGAAAAATTGTGTAATAGAACAGTTGAGAGTGACCATTCGAAACTGTGGGTACAGTGACAAGTACAACACATTGTAATCCCAACAAGGGAATGCTACTGGTATGCATGCACATTGATAAGTAAAAATGTATACACATCTCCTACAAAGGAGTACTGCACGCATGCATTTACATTGATATAATTGAGTAATTGAAACTAAGTTCAAATTGAAATAAGTTGTATGTGCAATCCCTACAGAAAACACTTCACGTGTGCAAGTGTCAACTGGGAAAACCTAATCAGAGGTAACATGGCATGCACAAATTGAAAAATAAAGAAAAATTGAGTTATTGACCTTTTGAGAACATGCAACCTGGACAATCTAGTGTTGTAGTCGATTTTGAGTCAAGGCGTCCCTTTACTGGAAAGAATCCAAATAAGCGCCAAGAACTACAACCAGGAGCAGACACATGAACTTAAAATAGAGTTCACAGTCTACCATACATCGAGACAATATAATTCTAGGACCATGGGGTTTGCTGCTATGCATTCAACCACCATCAGACGGATGTACTCCCTTTGGTGCTTTATTAAAGTATCAACCTCTTCAGATATACTATTTTGACATTTGGCAGTTACTAGCAGTGCGACAGAAGGTTTTATTATTGTTAAGTAATACTTTCAAGACACTCGTTCTGCCTGCCTTTGAAAAGAAATCCATATTGAGAAATTGAAACTCTAAAAATACTACCAATATCCACCAGGTGGCACTGTTAACAACAATGAATTGAGACTTAGTTTGGACTCGTTTGTGCTTCCCTGTGAAGTTTTGGCAACTAACTAGTGTCTGTGCTCGAAGGTAATTGTTATAAGAGTACCTATTTAAGTGTTCGTACCTTTCGGTTTTGCTTCTCAAGTCTTTTTGTTCTACTTTATGCATTTTTGCATTGCCTTGTATTTACAGAGGAGTGTGTCTGATCTTTATTTAGTCATTCCTTTTCTGTACTTTCTCCTCCTCATGCTGTGCAGTGCCTCCTGTCACATCTGTCTGGCCAGTGGGTGTGTCAGCAGGTAATGATCGGTACGCTTTCTCTTTCTTTTATGTTCTATGCTCCTATGTGCGTTGTTCTGTTGTGGAAAAAATTAGGTATGCTGTATTGTACCTATTGCATATTTCTATGTATGCCTTTACCCACTTAATGCCCTTCTAGTGGAATGCTTCTGCGCTGTGATGCACTATGAAATGTTGGGTGCTGGTTGAAGATAAGCCACAGTTATGATAGGGCTGAGCTGCCTTTTGGCTGCTCCTGGTGGGGCTTGTTCCAGGCTACTTAACAACTTACAATAAATCTACCTGAAATACCTCAACCAGTCTGGAGTCCATTACTACAACAACCTTTATTGAAAGCTATCCTAGTGGTAGCTATGGAGAGCAGCCTTCAGGCTAAGTCTCGAAGGAATGTAAAGCAGGTTGTTTCACCAGATCAGAACCTCCTGAATGACCAAGTGAAAGGAGAACTACACAAGGAATATATAAAATATATGTATTTATTACTAAACCCTCTCTACTAACCTCTTTGAGATTACAGAACAAAGCACACAATATTAGATCACTAGAACAACAGTAAATAGCACAGTACACAGTAGGCTCCAGGGGGAGACCAAACTATATACTAAGAAAGTGGTATAACAACCACAACTTGATTAGACACAGTGCCTAGGGCATGTAGAATCGCTGGGACCCCAAGGAACCACCCACAGTAGTGACCAGGGGACACACGGAGGACAGGTGCAGTGTGAGAACCCAGGCCTGAGCTCCGTACAACTCTATGGGAAAGTCACGGTTGGAATTTTAAAGATTAAGGACACTTCGGAGAGGACTTTGAGCAAGCCCTTTCATATACTGTAATCACCTAAAAACGTCTATAAGCCCAATCCCACTTTCTACATGGGAGGCATTACAATTCTCTATCACCTTAGGCCCGTCTCAACGCTTCAAAGACTTTCTTCTATATCGTCCACCAGGAAGCAAAGCTCAATTCCTAGCCACTTTCTTTGATATGGTGGAGTCCCTAGCAACAGACAACTCCACTACTATCCTTGGCGATTTCAATTTTCCGTTAGAAAATCTTGAAAACAAAGATACCAACACTCTTATTTCAGACCTAAACTCCCTCGGTCTCACACAATTGGTTCCCAACAGTACCCACGAAGCGGGGCACACATTAGATGGTCTATTCTCTAATGACAGTAACATCAAGAATATAAAGGTCCTTCCTCTTGCATGGTCGGATCACCACGCAGTGATGTTCAAAATCTTATTAGATTCTCCCCCACAGGTAGGAGCCACTACTCGCGCCTCTGGCATGTTTAGGTCGTGGAAAGATCTCGACAACCAACAACTTAGGAAAACCCTGCTCCCCCTGCAGCCAGACCTCTCCAATGACCCTAACATTGCTGCTGAAGAATACACACATTGGCTTACCACAGCCATGAACAAATTAGTCCCCACAAAATCTATCTCAAAAAATCGTAGCTCCCCCTTGGCACCTTGGTTTAATAATGCTCTTAGACAACAGAAACAGATATGCAGAAACCGAGAAAGACACTGGAGAAAGACATATTCCTGCGAAGAGAAAGGGCACTACAAAAATGAACTTACTAAATATAAATCTATGATACTTCAAGAAAAAAGCCAGTATTATTCCTCCCAGATCGAGCAGGCCAAAAACTCCAATAAACAACTCTACCAGGTTGTATCCAAACTTTCACACCTACCCCCACAATCAATCCCTACACTCTATCAAGCATTCTGCGATAACCTTGCCAGTTACTTCTTTGACAAAGTAAATAATATATATACCAACTTTTCCAACAGTGTCAAAGAAGATCCTCTCTCCCAACATATTACCAAAACCCAATCCACTTTTAAGCAGTTTCATAAAACTAACTCTACTCTTGTCGCCAATGCCATGACCACCATTAAATCAGGTTCTGCCAATGACCCCTGTCCTCCAGCTATACTTCTCCCAGTAACTGAAGCACCCTAACTCACCGAAATCTTTAACTCCATGTTCAGTACTGGGGTCTACCCCTCAATCTGGAAAGACACCCTCCACAAACCTCTTCTAAAAAAGCCGCATCTTGACGCTGAAGACACAAAAAATTACAGACCTATTGCCAATCTGCCATTTGCAGCTAAACTGGTAGAAAAATTGATGAACACTCAAATTTACCAGTATATCGAGGACCACTTCCTACTAGGTGACACCCAGTTTGGCTTTCGTAAACATCACAGCACCGAGACGGCACTCATCAAAGCCACCGATGAGATAAGAACCATCCTCGATCAAGGAGGAGCTGCTGTGCTCATCTTGCTGGATCTTACTGCCGCCTTTGACACGGTCGATCATAACATTCTGATCGACCGTGTCAATGCAATAGGCATCCAGGCTGAAGCCAAAGATCTTATTGCTTCATTTCTCTTCAATCGCTTCCAGACAGTTCAGCTGGGCAATTTCAACTCCGCACAGATTACACTCCCCTGTGGCGTACCTCAAGGCTCATCCCTCAGTCCCACGCTATTTAATATCTATGTAACAGACTTAGCAAGAATCATCAAGAACTGTGGGATGAGCCTAACATCTTACGCTGACGACACCCAACTGGTCTTGGCAATAAAGAACAATGGCGAGAAAATAGCGGCCAATTTCCAGTATGGCATGCTGGCCATTAGTAACTGGATGACCACAAACTGCCTCAAATTAAATTCTGATAAAACGGAAATTATGACATTCGGCAAGCTCAGCCCAACCTGGCCCGGCTCTTGGTGGCCTGCCAAACTAGCCCCCCCCCCTCAGCCAGTCACTTGGGTCAAAAACCCGCACTACGAACACAGAGACCCGCGAGAAACGAAGAGAACAAGACGCCTTCAGACAGCAACATTGACGAGGCCATAGAGCAACCTCTATCATTTCTCGTTACATGAGCACTTTGATACTGAATATATTGACACTTTCTGACTGTCACAATATCTCCCGGGTGACCTATAAGAGCGCATTACGCTTGAAAGCAAATTCATTCCACTTGATTATTGAATTTAATGCTGGTCTTGGGCCCCTCCGGGTCGGAATTATCACCGGAAGAGCGACCTCTTGGTCCAAGCACAACCATTCAGAGATTCGCGAGATGCGATGAAACACGTGTCGGCTGGTTGTTCTCAAGCTGTGATATATTAAACAAGGAGACCAAGACTTTTCTGCCATTATATGTCCATTTATTTGCACCAACTGTATATTACCTTGTGTTTCACTGTTGTTTCTCTGCACTTATTTGTTAATTTGTATATGGCCACATCGTGACCTTTTTGTACTTACCGAGTGTGTGCATAGGGTATGTCTTTTTTCGTATCGTTGGATTAGGAGAGCTTGCTGACTTCTCCATTGAGTGGTTATATGGTTGTCCACTCACCCAGTTGCACCACCTTCTACTATATCCTATAGTGCTTCCATACTGGCAGTGCGCCCATTCTCTGACTTCTAAAAACCATTTTCATTTCTCAAAAACCTGGGAGTACTTCTTGACGAAAAGCTAACGTTCTCTGCTCACACAAATTCCATTGTGTCCACATCTTTTTTCAAACTTAAATCTATAAAAAAGATTCTCCCTTATCTTCCCCCTAATTCAGGTAAAACATTGGTCACAGCTTTCGTCATGTCCTCCCTGGATTACTGTAATGGACTCCTTGTGAATGCCCAGCACAAAGTTATTAAAACATTACAGTCTGTACAGAATGCTGCAGCTAGAATGCTCTCCGGCACCCCCAAGTTTAAACCCATTACCCAAGTTATCAAAGGCTATCATTGGCTTGCAGTCAAAAACTGGATAAAGTTTAAGGGCCTCAGTATTGCCTACAAAGCCTCTCGCAAACAAGGACCTTGTTTTCTTCAGAACTCCCTTGCTTTCCATGTTCCCAACAGATCACTATGATCTATGAACGCTCTCCTAATGGAAGTGCCACAAACCAAAACAGCCTCTTGGGGCGATCGCTGGTACATTGGGTCAACAGCCAAACTCTGGAATTCCCGAGATCTTGACACAAGATCCTCCCTTACCCTGACTATCTTCAGGAGGAAAATAAAACATGGCTGTTTAATCAATAACTAACCCTCTCAACTCCTCTTTTCTGCCTCGTCCACAGCGCCGAGACGCCTTCGGGCATTTGTTTGCGCTTTATAAATCGCATAAATAAATAAATACATTTCAAACTTAGAAAGTTCTAAGGCCAGCATCCTTGTGAATATCGGAGTACCCGTGTTACCTAACCCAGCGGAGCCGGGTGCATAGGTGTCAATTGGTGTTGGGAATCTTCCTCATTTTCAATGGCGTGATGCGGAAAAGTGCTGCTGCTTGAAGATGAAAAGTGTCTGGTGGAATCCAAGCCTGGATTCGAGGTGAGAAGACTCTGAAAGCAGAGGGGACAGAGCCTGGGTCACTTCAGGGTGACCAGGGGCTTGGTAGAAGAATGCCCACCGATGGCTGGTGCTTCAGGTGAATTGACGCAATGCTTGACTCTGCTGCCAGGGAGACCAAGAGACGTCGATGACGACCAAAGTCGGAAGGTGAGCTGTCCCACGAAGGATGCATAGTGCTGGGGGGGTCAGTGTTTGAATGGAACACCAACAAGCCTTGGCAACTGCAATCCACGTGGTTGGAGGAAATCAGCATCGGTGAGGACCAGCAAGGTCCTGGGACTCTCCAAGCTTTGGAGACTCAGGGAAAGGCTGGAGCGACAAGGAAAACACATGGAAATTGAGTTACCTTCACCGGGACCCACATGCCAACGGCCCAGGTATCGCGAAGGGACCTCAAGATGAATCGCGAAATACCAGCCCACGGAACACTCGTGCAGTGTAGGCTGGAAATCTTCGGTGGAAACACTGTTCGGGGTCAGGACTACAAGTAGCCCAAAGCACAGCCTCGGGATCGCCGAAAAGCATATGCTGCTGCAAAAGTATACGTTGAACAGGGGTTTGGGTTGTACGGTCCCCGCGAGGGATACGGGCCTCAGAATTGCTGAGAGCACAGATCAACCTCGGAGACTTTGGGAACCCACCTCCTGTTGCAGAAATCTTAGGAGTCCTCAGGAGCTAGGGAGATGCAAACCGGTCAGATGCGTTTAGATGCCTACCTTGCAAGGGAGTAACACCTTTACTCCAGGAATTCTTCAGTCATCCAGCGTAGTGTAGATCGTCAAAGTACTTGGTTTCTGTAGCAGAGTTTAGTGTAAAATCTAAAGTCCTTTAGTCAGGGGTTCCTACTTTATACCCACGGAAGGGGTGGGACAAACTGTGGGGACCCACCTATGGAAGGGTCAGGACGGAGAGGTGGCTACACCAATGTCCTTTGTCCAGTTTCGCGCCAGAGCAGGATCAAATGGCTCCTGCAACTGGTTTAGGTGGACTATGCACAGGAAAGCCAAATATGCCCCCAGTGCTGACATCAAAGGACTCTGAGAGTGCACCCACCCAGCTCCAATACACTAACGCCTGCCTGGGAGGTGGTTACACCTTCCTGTGACATGAAGCCTATTTTCAAGCCTTCCCCTGCTCGAGCTTGGCTCAGCAGCAGGAGGGCAGACTCGTATCTGTGGCTGGCAGCATCCACTTTGTGATGCCCAGGTCGAAATAGCTGGTGCTGGGTGTATCGGTGTGTCATATATGTCCCTTTAGGAGAGTGGAATCATACGGGGAGGTACGATTCCAAGGTGTTTGACACCAAACACAACATGTTTCCAACCAGCCGTTTTAAAGTTAGCATTTACCGCAAGGTTATAATGTACTTAAAAGTATTTGGTTGGCTGCATTACAAACAACCCCGGAGAAAAGGTTTGGAAGGCTGCAGAGGGGGTCTGATCATGCATGGCACACTTTCACATTAAACCCAGCACCCTGCCTTCAGGATTGATAAGGCCTGCCATAGGGGTGACTGATAGGTTTATATGTGCAGTGATATAAGGTAGATTTAGTGAACCTATATCTAAGTGAGGGGTGCATGCACCAACTTACACAGGCTGCAGTAGCAGACCTGTGGTGTCATTTTGAATGGTCTCTCAGGGGTGGCATAATACATGCTGCAGCCCCTGGGAGGCCTCTGGGGTACCTAGTATACCATATACTAGGAACTTATAAGGGTACCCCAAAATCCAATCTGGAGTGTACCTAAAGTAAATGCAATCAATTTAGAGAAGAAAGCAGCTTGACTGGAGTCCTGGATAGCAGGATCCCAGTGAGTCTAATTCGAAAACGGTGAATCATCAGCAAAAAGTGGGGGTAACTATAAGAAGCACATCCTACTCTCCTACAAGCATGACTTTGCTGCAGCTACTACAACGTTGGTCTCCCCAGCAGCAAATTCTGTTCAGCGGCTCCTCATAGAAGGTGAGCCCTAGTCGACTAGAACCTGCAGCTTCATCCTGTTGTAGATTGGACTAACATAAGAGACTAAGTTCCAACTTAGAAATTCTCACTGCTACTTCGCCCAGCGGCTCCCCCACCACGGCTTGGCCTCTGACACCTCCTACGGTAATGGAGTCTGAGCCCCATCCACTTTGTGTATACGAACCATGCTCTGCATAGCTTTCGATTTAACCCCGGACTCGTGGTTGGCACTTTGATCTTTTAGGTGCTATTTTCACTTTAAATTTAAAAAAAATCATAATTCCAGTTCTACTGATTTGATTTTTGTTGTCAAATAATTTATTAAAATGTACTCTTTTTCTAAATTGGTGTGGAATTTTTCTTTTGTTTTCTTTTGTGTTGTTTTCACTTTACTACTGTTTAAGTGCTGCACAAATACTTTACACATTGCTTGTAAGTTAAGCCTGACTGCTTTTGTGCCAAGCTACCAGTGTCGTACAGTTCATTCTTGCTCAGTCAAACTGAGCGTTTTTTTGACAGCATACATGTCAAAACTGTACCAGACTGAGTCCACACACACACCATCAGGATATGTTGGCCTTAGTCCTGGCTAGCTCACAGTAAGCCATCTGTAACCCTAACCTAGCAAGGTAACAGGGTGGTATGTGCAACCTCAGAACATGACAACCCTGACTCCCCAAGGAATTGTGGAAACAGATCTACAGCTCTTTTATTTGGTAACTCATGCATGCCCAAAGGAAAACACAAGAAATCCTCAAATTGGCATTTACAATATTTATTGAGGCAATAACATTCTTGTGTAGAATATGTGCCCTGCAATTATTAATAGATGGAAACAAAATAGAGTAATCATCATCACAAGAATAGTAAAGAAAATGAACAGTTCCACCATTGTGCTGTTACACAGAATATATGTTTGCATATGAATATAGTTATAGTTATGCTCCTATGCTCCTTATCCTAGTGTGCTTAGGGTGGGTGAATCTGCAAAAATCCCTCAGGGTGATCTAACTCCCTAGTTACATCTAGGTATGTTTAATTTGGGAGCCCGTTTTGGTGTAGAACTGTGAACCATCCTTCTCAGGAAGTAAACCGGATTCAGCTGGGCTGGGATTCTGAAATGGGTCCACCTCAACAGTGCCAGCAAAATGCTCCTCTAAACAAAGCAGCAATGTTGTTTATTTGTAATAAACTTCACCCAGGTTGCCATGCCGAAGCTCCAGTCAGGCCGTCATTATTGATTATATCTTTACAGAGCTATCGCTGAGCAGACAATAACATTTTGTGCTGTGAACTTAGCTCTCATACAAAATGTTCAAGGCTCTGATAATATGCTTACGAAGAAATATAAATGTAAGCAAAGTCATTTCAGAGAATATTATCCTATACAGGCACTGCAAATATAATATTCAGTAATGCATCATGAATCTGGTGGAGCAACGTATTACACATTTCCAGTAGACGATTTATATCTTTTTTTTATTCACTTTATTTATCGTTTTCAGACAACGTCAAAAAGATCACAGTACCATCTTAGAGCATTCTTTACATGGTATATAATACATCAGAGAAGAATTGCATGCATTGGTGCTCACTTAGGCAATCCATCTATTATCCAGTATTCGGGTGTCTAGTCTTTCATAGATTCACATGCCTGACTCATTCCCCGTCGTCGGAGTGGGAGTCCTTTGGTACATGAAAAAGCAATAATATGTACATAATAACCAAAAAACATTGGTAATAAACAACCAGTAAGTAAAGTAGCCCTAAGCTACAAGAGAAAAACTTCCACACTCATGACTATCATAGTCATTATGTATAGTCCAAACTTCAGCCAGTCAGGCGCCGGCACCCACCAGAATGTTCTCCCCAGAGGCTTAGGCTCTCAGATTTTCTACCGCACGTCATGTGAAGGGAGTCTCCCTGAGCTCTGCTCAGTACTTCACTGTTTTTCTGGATTTTTTCTACTCTTCAGAATGTCATCTTCTAACAAATCTCTCTTTAGACCTTGTGAATCCTGTGGGAAGCTCAGGCTGTTTTCAGAAGATCCCCACAAAAAGAGCATTTACTGCCTTTTTCCAGATCATGAGGTGAGAGATTGTAAAATTTGCAGGGCCTTCCCTCAGAAGACCCTCTGGGTTAGAAAAGGGCGCCTACTTCTGTGGCTACAGAAGATTAAAGACCAGGGCAACCCCTTATCTGAGGTGGAAAGTGTGGCCTCTGGTTCATCTGTATCCTCTAGGAAGAGGATGGCTAAGGAAGATGTATCTTCTCCTGGGGCTAAGGTTTCGAGAAAAGTTCAATCCACTAAGGGTTCAAGCTTGCCTTCGTCTTTTTCCTCAAAAAAGGCTTCTCCACCTTCAAAATCCAAGCCTGTTACACCCCCGAGAAAGACTGGAAAGTCTCTGGCGTCGAAAAGACTTCCTGAGAATGATTTTCCTCAGAAAATAGCTCTGTCATCGACAGCGAGCCGTCGACGATTATCATCGTCGACCCTACTTCTACATCAACAGTTACCTTCTTGTCGCCAAGACCCAAGATGATCATGTCATCAGCTTCATCTCCGTCAACGCTGGTCTCTGCTGCTGTTTGACCCATCTCGTCGACGAAGAAGATTTCATCTTTCGTCAGCGCTCCGTCGAATGTGAAAGTTACGAAGATCTCATAGACGGTTGCTTCATTGACGACGGCTACCTCCTCTCCGGCTACCTCGTCGTCGAAGACTGCCTCGTCGTCGACAACTTCCTTCGTCGACGAAGTCTGAATCATTGTCGACATCCACATCGTCGACGAAGATTGCCTCGTCGTCGACTACCTCCTTGTCGACAAAGATTGCCTCGTCGCCGACTACCTCCTCGTCGACGAAAACAGCTGCCTCGTCGACTGTCACTTTCCTGACGACTATCTCATTGACGGCCCACTCGTCGACGCCTCTTTTGTCATCTCACACAGAAATGCAAGTTTGGTCTGCAACAACGGCTACTGACTCCTCTGCCCCGCCTACGACAACTGCTTCTTTGCTGCAAAGACGTGGCTCTGCATTGGAAGGTCTATCCCCATTGAAGTTGCCTGAGCAATTGCTGGATTCTGTGGAGGACCAAGAGGTATCCGAAGAGGATGACAGATTCCGCACTGCTAGCAGTCCGTCGGAACTGCTGATTAAGTATCAAGAAGAAGACCAGGAGGAAGACTCGTGCCCTGAGTCTGTAGCTCCAGCTCCTGTCACGGTTCCCACAGCACAAATGCCTTTGGCCCTGCTTAATAACTTACAATACATGTTGGATGACTATTAGCTGAGTTTTACTCCATCTGAATTGGCAGAGTCTATTCAATCTACTCCCATGCCTCAGGCTTCTGTAACTTCTTTAAGATCTTCTCCAGTACCATCTCATCACTCTCCTGATTCTAACACCACTGATGATGACAGGGAAGAAGTAGAAGTCGATGATAAATCTGTGCTTTGAGAGTGGGACGAATACCAAATTCAGACTCCATCACCGTCAACTCCAGCTCCGGTTGACTCACCTTCAGTAGATATCAGAGGTTTTCATCTCCTTGTGGAGAGGACGACAAAAAGGTTTCTCATACCTATGGACACGAACAAAGATGATTGCTTTCTCTATGATTTAAAAGATCGGCAACAAAGACAAGTGCGGACCACTCGCATCATAGACTTCATCTGGAAGGAAGGGTTGAAGATTATGTCAGCATCTAATTCTCTGCCTGCAGTCTTGCCTTGATTAGACAAAAAAATTATAAGGCACCTAGCAATTCATCTGCATGCCTCATAGGTCAGCCAAAAGCTGACTCTGTCATAGCCCAAGCGGCGCAGAGACGGGCCAGGAACTCCTCTTTGCCTATAACCGCTCCACCAGACAGGGATGGATGACGGCTGGATTCGATTGGGAAGAAGGTTTCCACTATGGCAGCCACAACAGTCCGTGCTGCAAATTCCACAGCCATTTTAGGGAGATTTGACGGGCAGATGTGGTCAGACATCTCCCCGTACGTTAACATGCTGCCAGAACCCTCCGAGGCCTGAAGATCTTGCATGAAATAGAGTGTACCTCTGCAGAAATAATTGACGCTGCCGTGGATATTGCATCCACAGGATTCAGACAGTTAGCAGGTGCAGCAGTGCTAAGGAGACATGGTTGGCTGAAATCTACATCTTTTTGCCAAGAGGTCCAAGCCAAAATTATTGATATGTTTGATGGGGAGTTACTATTTGGCCAGCATGTCGATGAAGCCCTTCAGGCCATTAAAAAGGACACAGAAACAGCAAGATCTCTTGGTAGCCTTCAATTTCGCAGGTCGTCCTTTCGAGGTGCTAAAGAACGTGGATCCTTCTCCACCAGGGGAGGTTACAATCAACAAAAGTCATACCAAACTTCTCAGGGCAATCAAAGATACCAGCCCTACAGGCAGCAGTCATACAGGCAGCTAGGTAACTTCTACTCGCAGTCAATAAGGAAGCCCTCCTACTGTGGACAGGATTCAACGAAAAAACAATGAGACCCGTCACCTGCCACCATTTCTGCTGTCCCCTCCCCAGTCAAAAGTCGGAGGAAAAATATCCCAATACTACTCAAACTGATCCGCAATTACTACAGACAAATGGGTTCTAGATATAGTGGCAAGAAGCCATGTTCTAGAATTCATAAAGATCCCCCCTAAACTCTCCTCCCAGGGGCCCACCTCCTGCTCATCTCAACAAGCTTTTTTCTCAAATAAATCTGATGATGCGCAAAGGAGCAATCTAAAAGGTCCCTCCTTTACAAAAAGGAACAGGATTTTATTCAAGATTTTTCCTGATACTAAAAAAGTTGGGAGAATGTCGCCCCATTCTCTACCTTCGCGCCCTCAACAAATACCTGAAAAAGTTATCTTTCCGAATGGTAACACTTAAAGAAATCCTTCAACTACTTTCGGCGGGGGATCACATGGCCACACTCTACCTCCAAGACGCTTATTTTCATGTGCCAATCCTACCCAGACTCAGAAAATGTTTACGGTTCAGAGTGGCTGGCAGGGACTTTCAATTCAGATTCCTTCCGTTTGGACGGCGATCATCGCCCTGTGTGTTTACAAAGGTTCTAGCACCGGTGGCCGCACACCTTCATGTGGAAGGAATTCAAATTTTCCCATACTTGGACGACTGCCTTATCAAGGCGAATTCTTTTCAAACCACAGACGCACATGTTCAAAGATGTATGTCACTGTTCCAATCTCTGGGTTGCTCCATAAACTTTGAAAAATCTCATCTAAGTCCATCACAGAGAAAGACCTTTTTGGGAGCCACATTGGACACCCAGCTAACTCAGGCCTTCGTCTCAAAAGAAAGGCAATGCATGATCTGCAAGCAGCTCGCTCATTGCTATCAAAAAGGTGCGTTTCAGTTCGACTATACAAGTCTTTCCTAGGGATGATTTCTTCCTGCATCCCTTTGATACCCAACTGCCGTTTCAGAATGAGACCATTACAAGAAGAACTCAACCTTCAATGGTTGCAGATTTCGGGGTCGTTCGACAATATCGTTCACATCACTCCTCGGATGCGATTAGCCTTCCTTTGGTGGACTCAAACAAAGAACGTAAAAGAAGGATGCACATTCCTGGTCAAAAACGGCCGAATTTCACTATAAACACAGATGCTTCCCTCGAGGTTTGAGGGGCGCACCTTCAAGGGATGACAGTAAACTGCAACTGGAGCATCCAACAAAAGAAGTGGCATATCAACCTTCTGGAGTTGCGAGCCATTTTCTTGGCCCTTAAGTCATTTCGTAACCTCATTTGGGGAGCCTCAGTTCTAATTCGAACAGACAATACTACAAGTAGCATTACTCAAACAAGCAGGGAGGAACAAAGTCAGCCCTACTCTCTCAACAAGCTCAAGAGATCTGGAATTGGGCGATTCATCACAAGATCAGCCTTTCAGCCATTCATGTACCAGGAGTCTCCAATGTTCTAGCGGATTCCCTCAGCAGGTCAGCAATATCCCCTCACGAGTGGGAGCTACATCACCCAACTTAAAACCGAGTCTTTCGGGAGTGAGCCACCCAGATCTGGACCGGTTTGCGACCAGCCAGAACCACAAATGCCCATCCTTTGCAAGTTGGGTTCCCCACAACGACTCATGCGGGAATGCGTTTTCGATGAATTGGTCGCAGATATCTGCCTGCGCCTTTCCTCAGATTCCATTGGTTCCCAGAGTTCTCCTCAAGATCAAGGGACAACCTTGCTGCATAATACTCATTGCTCCCAGATGGCCTCGCCAATACTGGTTCAACGAACTTCTCCTTCTTTGGGAGTGCGATCCCATACAGTTTCAACCAATACCGAACCTGCTGTCCACCCAGAATGGACGAACCTGCCAACCTGAATATTCCGGGGGACTGCCAGGAAGTTTTAGCTAATGCTCGAGCGCCTGCTACTATTAAAACATACAAGCTAAAATGGAAGAGATTTTGCATGTGGTGTCAATCTGCCAAGATACATCCGATTCAGGCAAAACCAGAACACATTTTGCTGTTCTTTCTTCACCTAGCAGGATCGGGCCTATCCCATTCCACTTTGAAAGTGTTCTTGGCGGCGATTTCAAGGTATTGGCAGGAGGGATCTAATTCTTTTTATTCAACTAGTCATTCAGCAATTCTTCAAGGAATTGTTTCGGTTGTTCGTCCTCCCCCCCCCGCCCCCCCCTCCCCCTATTCGGTGTCCACCGCCATCCTGGCATCTTAATGTGGTGCTTACACAACTTATGCGGCACCCCTATGAGCCTATTCATAAAGTGGATTTAAAGTTACTTTCTTGGAAAGTTACTTTGCTATTGGCTCTGACATCAGCAAGGAGAGTCAGTGACATTCAGGCGTTCACTATTAAACCACCTTTTCTTCAATTCACCTCAAAATCAGTAGTGCTACGCACCAATCCCAGCTTCATGCCAAAAGTTCCTGCCGGCTTCCACCTTAATGAGCCAATAAATTTAAAGACATTATTTCCAAATCCGCAGACAGCTGCGGAAAGGGCCTTGCATTACCTTGACATCAGAAGATGTCTCAAGTTTTATTTACAACGGACTGCAACAATCCTTAAATTGGACCATCTGTTTGTGGCCTATGGCAAGCTACGTCAAGGATATTCTGTTTCCAAACCAACCATAGCTCGTTGGATTTCTGCTGCGATTTCTCTATGCCATCAACAAGTGGGAAGACCTTTGCAAGCAGTGCCAAGAGCGCATTCTACGAGAGCAATTTCTTCATCTACCGCTCTTTTTGCCGGTGTCCCTCCATCAAATCTGCAGAGCGGCAACTTGGTCCAACAGACACACTTTTACCAAACACTACTGTTTGGAGACCTCAAGCGATGCAGATAAGTCAGTGGGACAAGCTGTTCTCTGCAATCTTTTTAAATAAGGTGAGCCTCTGTTCTCCCTCCTCCACTATGCTCTTTTTAGACGCTTATTGACATACTGTTTATATATCTTAAACTTGTTCTGCATATGTTAAGCACAAATGTATTTATGTACAATTATGATATTACTATTCTTCATTATAGTATATGATTATTTCTGTGTGTATGTATGTGTGTATATATATATATATATATATATATATATATATATATATATATATATATATGCACCATTCCGTATAATAATGGGATACTGTAATCAGCACCAGCAGGTGCGTAAAATCATAAACAAAAACTGGCCAATAGTCAGTAGTGATCCCTTAATAGGACAGGATCTCCCTAAAAAAGCTTCCCTAACTTTCAGCAAAGCACCTAACATGAGAGAAAGATTGGTGGTTATCTGCCCAGAAATTATTGACAGCAGCTCATGGTACCAGAATAACCTAGGTTTTTTCAGGTGTAAGACCTGCAAAGCCTGTGTTCATGCTGTTAATAAGAAAACTTACAAGGACGGATTCAGTGATCAAGAACACCGTATCACAAAGGTCTTAACATGCAAAACGGACTACGCCGTTTACGTCCTTGAGTGCCCCTGCAAATTGCAATATGTGGGGAGCACAAAGCTCCCCGTCCATAAAAGAATATTGCAGCATTTAAGGGCCATAACCACGCAGGATAACACCTATCCCGTGGCGAGGCATTTTAAAAGACACCACCAAAGCAACAACAAAGAGCTAAAATACTTTGTAGTGGATGCTGTAACTGCAAGTAGGAGGGGAGGCAATAGGGAAAACAAACTGCGTAAAATGGAAACCAACTACATACTCAAGTTTAACAGCAAACAGCCTATAGGGCTCAATGTAACTGAAGATTTGTACACATGCCTGCATACCTAAGATCAATATAAAAAATGACTGGAGTACATGCCTTTGTTAAAATGATATTTCTAAAAACAGTGTAAATAGGATGTATATATATGAAATGTGAAGGAAGAAATGTTCTGATGGTAGAACTTTTAGGAATAAGTGTGAGCCAATAGGTTCATACTTATATACATATATGTGTGTGTATATATATGTTTGTACATATGTATATGGTGTATAATATTGTAAATAGAGTACCTTGTATGGAAGTAGTTGGGCATGTAAATCAAGATCTAACCATTGGTGTAGCAAATCAGAACATATACATGAGTATAGGTAGGAGGAACAAATTACGGATACTTAGTACTGTGTCTAATAACCTGAGTAAACAGCAACAAAATGGGAGAACCACATATAGAAATATACATAATATACGTAGAAACAAAATAGAATTTAAGTAAATGGATATAATTACACAATGTCAAATAGAGGGAGAAATTTTAGATCTAGAAACAGCTTAAGGAATAATCAATAAGAATTCATTCAAAAGAAATCATGCGAAAAAAGCTCAGTCCATGAATATTGTTTTTAAATCACTGTTTTATGCACAGGAGCACTTTACACGGGTTGGGTGAAATTCAAAAGGGAGGAAATCAGTACTGAATAGAACATACATACATAGTATACAAGATTGCTGACAAATTGACAACGTGTTCTAATGTTTACCTTTGGGGATTTAACCCAGGAGTTTTATGTTTACATCAAGAAGTGTGGCTATGTTTCATTGTTCGCATATGGGGATTTAACCCAGTATTTTTTGTCTATCTTTAGGGATTTATCCTGATATTTTAAATGGTTCAGCATGATGTAATGATTGCATACGTCACTGTAAATAGTTGTAAATATCGTACTACCTCAACAACATAGTCCATCAACTATGTTTGCCAAAATGTTAGAAATTTTAAATGAACCAATCACAAACAAGCACTGTGCACTTTAAATATGCTTGAGAAATGTGGTTACGCTGTCATGTGATCAAGGCTTTGTGCCGAAACGTTATGGCGACAGCTGAATAAACTTTAACAACCAGCATCTAAATTTTGGTCCGTGTCTGTTTCCAGCGCGATTGAGAGCTAAGGCGATTGCGACAGGAGAACGGAGGTTGGTGTATGTATATATATATATATAAGCTCCAAGTTGCCTGCGCAAAGAGTCGCACACAAAACCAGCAGTGACGAAAAGTCTTTTATTCAGGTAAAGACATCGCCAGCAGCACGATCCGGTGTGACAGCCTTTCCGTCCGTAAGTACCTGACGCGTTTCAAAGGGTAAACCTTCTTCCTCAGAGGCTGGATGGATCCGGTTAGTGCGACCACACCTCCTGCTATTAAATGCCAATGTCCACGCCCCCAGATGGGCAAGTCCAATAACTGAGTGGGGCATTATGGGATGTGTGGTTTGTTCGCTCATAGTTCTGTCCCAAAAAGTTCAAAGCCCACAGATGGGCCTCGTGCAGCAGTGTCCGTCCTAGATCCTCTGAAGGTAATCCACAGGAAGGCTCCATTAATGCAGAGCCAGGGGCCCCCCTATTTCTCGGGGTGGTGCGAACTTGGCGGCCAGGTTCACCGCCAAAAAATGAAAGCTCCAAGTTGCCTGCGCAAAGAGTCGCACACAAAACCAGCAGTGACAAAAAGTCTTTTATTCAGGTAAAGACATCGCCAGCAGCACGATCCGGTTTGACAGCCTTTCCATCCGTAAGTGCCTGACGCGTTTCAAAGGTTAAACCTTCTTCCTCGGAGGCTGGATGGATCCGGTTAGTGCGAACCACACCTCCTGCTATTAAATGCCAATGTCCACGCCCCCAGATGGGCAAGTCCAATAACTGAGTGGGGCATTATGGGATGTGTGGTTTGTTCGCTCATAGTTCTGTCCCAAAAAGTTCAAAGCCCACAGATGGGCCTCGTGCAGCAGTGTCCGTCCTAGATCCTCTGAAGGTAATCCACAGGAAGGCTCCATTAATGCAGAGCCAGGGGCCCCCCTATTTCTCGGGGTGGTGCGAACTCGGCGGCCAGGTCCACTGCCAAAAAATGAAAGCTCCAAGTTGCCTGCGCAAAGAGTCGCACACAAAACCAGCAGTGACGAAAAGTCTTTTATTCAGGTAAAGACATCGCCAGCAGCACGATCCGGTGTGACAGCCTTTCCATCCGTAAGTGCCTGACGCGTTTCAAAGGGTAAACCTTCTTCCTCAGAGGCTGGATGGATCCGGTTAGTGCGAACCACACCTCCTGCTATTAAATGCCAATGTCCACGCCCCCAGATGGGCAAGTCCAATAACTGAGTGGGGCATTATGGGATGTGTGGTTTGTTCGCTCATAGTTCTGTCCCAAAAAGTTCAAAGCCCACAGCTGGGTCTCGTGCAGCAGTGTCCGTCCTAGATCCTCTGAAGGTAATCCACAGGAAGGCTCCATTAATGCAGAGCCAGGGGCCCCCCTATTTCTCGGGGTGGTGCGAACTCGGCGGCCAGGTCCACCGCCAAAAAATGAAAGCTCCAAGTTGCCTGCGCAAAGAGTCGCACACAAAACCAGCAGTGACGAAAAGTCTTTTATTCAGGTAAAGACATAGCCAGCAGCACGATCCGGTTTGACAGCCTTTCCATCCGTAAGTGCCTGACGCGTTTCAAAGGGTAAACCTTCTTCCTCAGAGGCTGGATGGATCCGGTTAGTGCGAACCACACCTCCTGCTATTAAATGCCAATGTCCACGCCCCCAGATGGGCAAGTCCAATGACTGAGTGGGGCATTATGGGATGTGTGGTTTGTTCGCTCATAGTTCTGTCCCAAAAAGTTCAAAGCCCACAGATGGGCCTCGTGCAGCAGTGTCCGTCCTAGATCCTCCGAAGGTAATCCACAGGAAGGCTCCATTAATGCAGAGCCAGTGGCCCCCCTATTTCTCAGGGTGGTGCGAGTTTTATGTTTACATCAAGAAGTGTGGCAATGTTTTATTGTTCGCATATGGGGATTTAACCCAGTATTTTTTGTCAATCTTTAGGGATTTATCCTGATATTTTAAATGGTTCAGCATGATGTAATGATTGCATACGTCACTGTAAATAGTTGTAAATATCGTACTACCTCAACAACATAGTCCATCAACTATGTTTGCCAAAATGTTAGAAATTTTAAATGAACCAATCACAAACAAGCACTGTGCACTTTAAATACGCTTGAGAAATGTGGTTACGCTGTCATGTGATCAAGGCTTTGTGCCGAAACGTTATGGCGACAGCTGAATAAACTTTAACAACCAGCATCTAAATTTTGGTCCGTGTCTGTTTCCAGCGCGATCGAGACCTAAGGCGATTGCGACAGGAGAACGGAGGTTGGTGTATATGTGCAGCCGTTACGATATCACACGGCTCAACACGGACCCCTTCCGGAAATCGGCTTGAGAGGGAAAAGCCGATAGGTCGACGCGAAGTGGTATCCTGTCTGGGGTTTCCTCGGACCTTGTTTGCAGCTTCCGAAGAGGGAGATCAGCGTTTGACCCCCGGAGTACGAAGATTGAAACGTAAGTCCAGTCTCCCGGAAAAACGGCACCGGGAGAAGGTGCACGAGACCAGGAGTAAGGACAGAGGACTACGCGACATACCAATCAAGGTACTGGCGGGAGGAAGGAACTAGTAACAGATGCGCGGGGTTACCTGTGTCTAGAATCAAAGTATTCACAGTGTGACGTGACGACCGCACAATTACTAACAGCATAATACAATGTCTGCCGACAGCGTGAAGGAGCGGGAAGCGAGGGCGAGCACAATGTTTTCGGATAGTCAGCCTGTAACAACGACTACCCGTAATCAGCCAGAAGCTGCCAGCAGCTCTAAAAATATATCCCTGCATGACGAAATCAAAATGTTAGAAAAGAAATCCCGCCAGGAACAGAGTAAATGGTGGGAGTCAAAATCCTTACAAAGATACATTGAGGTTAAAAGGATACCGCGTGGGCTACGCATATTAACAGCTCCCAGCTACGAAAATCCGAACCCGGACCTAATGAAGAAGTGGGCCGAAATAAATCTTGAAGCATCAAGGCAACAGGTCCTTGTCCTGATTAAGTATGCTGATATCGACAGAGCACGTTTACTAGAGGAGATATCGAGCATATATGATGAACTCGAGGGAATGGGACCGGAGGATGAGAAGGAGAAACTTTTGAAAGAAATGAAAACCAGGTTAAAAAAAGAGGAGGAAAAAATAATAGACCGCAAAACCTACAAATTCCAAAGAGACCGCAAGGACTACGAGTTAGGACAAATTTTCACATTTTCGAAACGGTATGACTCCTTGCATAGTGCGTTATCAGGCAAAGCACAGGCAAACAAACAAAACAAGGCACCTCAATCAAAAACGCGAAAGGATCAAACTGACTCAACAATGTCAGATTTCAGTTCCGAAGGTGGGAGTGGATCTGAGTCAGAACAAAGAGAGGTGAGCGGGGAAACACAAAAGAAAAGACCCTCCCCGGGGGAAGAAATAGTTTTTTTATGCCAGGACAGACTGCAGTCACTAAGACCTGGGACGCGAAAAAACTACAACGAAGGAGGAAGAACTACATCGCAAGGAAAAGGTGGAGGGCAAGGCAACGGAGGAAATTCAAATCAGACATCGTGGAAAGGTCGGGGGAAATGGAACAAAAAGAAGTAACCCCACAAAACAACACTATAATCAATCTGACCAAAATGGAATTAACACAGAAAGAGGAAAAAATCTTACAGCTTGGCTTATCCTTTGCCCCAAGATCAAACCTTAACTATACTAAAGCACGAACGGACGTGTACAAAGCGGTAAGAAAACTGAAACTTAAAAAATATCATAAGCAAAAGAAAACTGCTTTGAAACCCGCTCAGGAGGAGGAACAAGGCACCCTCTCACAGGAACTAGCTGAGTTATGGGACACGGAGGGCGAAGAAGTACAACCGCCCATGCCGAATATATTTGGAGGAACAAAAAATAACAAAAAACAGGGGGATACAGGGTTAACAACGCTAAAACCTCCATCCACTTTCTGCCCTATACTGCCTCGTGATGGAATAGATATTTTTCACGAAAATGTGACTAATGACCTAAAGGAATTACAAAAGCGCATAAGCAAGGGCCATTACAAAAACAACGAACAAACAAAGGACTATGAGAAACTAGTAAAGAAATTGAGCAAAGCTAAAAACATTGTGGTACGACCCAGTGACAAGGGGGGCAATGTAGTCCTGCTTACAAAGGAAATGTACGAAAAAGAGGCATTCATGCAACTCAACAACCGTGACCATTATGAGAGAGTCAATATGGCAACAGTCAAAGGATGGCAGACTGAATATCATAGCTGGCTAACAAAATGGAAAAGAAAAAAACTCATATCCGAAGCAGAATACCAGTATTTGAAGGTGGACCATCCGGTAATGCCATGCATATATTTCATCCCAAAAGTGCACAAAGACCAAAAAAATCCCCCAGGCAGACCCATCATTAATGCAATGGGGGGGTTGCTTGAGAGTACATCGGTCTATATTGACCAATTCCTACAAACCTTTGTGAAGAACTTGGAGTCATATATCCGGGACTCAAGTGATTTCCTTTGCAAAATGCGCAACATCGACTGGCAACCGGGAGATTGGTTGTTAGCACTGGATGTAAGTGCCTTATACACAAGTTTAAGACATTTGGACTGTATAAATGCGGTAAAGTACTATTTATCTAGAAGATCTGATGAATTTAAGGAACACAGTGAAATGCTAATAACAATGTTGACCTATTGCTTGGAACACAATGTTTTCATATTTAACAACTTGATATATCGTCAATGTCAGGGGGTGGCAATGGGGGCCAGTTTTTCATCAAGCGTAGCATGTTTACACATGGGGGCTTGGGAGGAGCTGGTCCTCAGGGCCAACTATGAGAAGGAAATGACAGAAAACGTTGTGACATGGTATCGTTTCATTGACGATTTGTTTGTGGTGTGGAGAGGGTCACAAGGGGATGCTGAAAAATTCATCGAAAGTTTGAATATAAATGACCTAAACATTAAGTTCACATATACAATGAGCCAGATTAACGTCCCCTTTTTGGATATAGAGATATATACCCAAGAGAACAAGCTAGCGAGCAGACTATTCCGCAAAACAACTGCAGGAAATACAATCCTACATGCCAGCAGCACTCACCCAGCCCATCTTATACGGAGTATTCTGTATGGTGAGATGCTAAGAATTCGCAGGTTATGTAGTGAACCGGATGAGCTACAGAAAGCGCAAGATGCCTGCGCCAAGCGGTTCCTGGAACGTGGATATAGTAAAGGGATCATAAAACAAGCGCTCGAAAAGTCCATGGTCAAAGACCGTATGGAATTACTGGGTATCAAGGATGTCTCGGCTGAGGCATCGGATACTGGACCCATTGCAAAAACCACCCGCACCAATCAGGCAGAACCATTCCGTATAATAATGGGATACTGTAATCAGCACCAGCAGGTGCGTAAAATCATAAACAAAAACTGGCCAATAGTCAGTAGTGATCCCTTAATAGGACAGGATCTCCCTAAAAAAGCTTCCCTAACTTTCAGCAAAGCACCTAACATGAGAGAAAGATAGGTGGTTATCTGCCCAGAAATTGACAGCAGCTCATGGTACCAGAATAACCAAGGTTTTTTCAGGTGTAAGATCTGCAAAGCCTGTGTTCATGCTGTTAATAAGAAAACTTACAAGGACGGATTCAGTGATCAAGAACACCGTATCACAAAGGTCTTAACATGCAAAACGGACTACGCCGTTTACGTCCTTGAGTGCCCCTGCAAATTGCAATATGTGGGGAGCACAAAGCTCCCCGTCCATAAAAGAATATTGCAGCATTTAAGGGCCATAACCACGCAGGATAACACCTATCCCGTGGCGAGGCATTTTAAGACACCACCAAAGCAACAACAAAGAGCTAAAATACTTTGTAGTGGATGCTGTAACTGCAAGTAGGAGGGGAGGCAATAGGGAAAACAAACTGCGTAAAATGGAAACCAACTACATACTCAAGTTTAACAGCAAACAGCCTAAAGGCTCAATGTAACTGAAGATTTGTACACATGCCTGCATAACTAAGATCTATATAAAAAATGACTGGAGTACATGCCTTTGTTAAAATGATATTTCTAAAAACAGTGTAAATAGGATGTATATATATGAAATGTGAAGGAAGAAATGTTCTGATGGTAGAACTTTTAGGAATAAGTGTGAGCCAATAGGTTCATACTTATATACATATATGTGTGTGTATATATATGTTTGTACATATGTATATGGTGTATAATATTGTAAATAGAGTACCTTGTATGGAAGTAGTTGGGCATGTAAATCAAGATCTAACCATTGGTGTAGCAAATCAGAACATATACATGAGTATAGGTAGGAGGAACAAATTACGGATACTTAGTACTGTGTCTAATAACCTGAGTAAACAGCAACAAAATGGGAGAACCACATATAGAAATATACATAATATACGTAGAAACAAAATAGGATTTAAGTAAATGGATATAATTACACGATGTCAAATAGAGGGAGAAATTTTAGATCTAGAAACAGCTTAAGGAATAATCAATAAGAGTTAATTCAAAAGAAATCATGCGAAAAAAGCTCAGTCCATGAATATTGTTTTTAAATCACTGTTTTATGCACAGGAGCACTTTACACGGGTTGGGTGAAATTCAAAAGGGAGGAAATCAGTACTGAATAGAACATACATACATAGTATACAAGATTGCTGACAAATTGACAAAGTGTTCTAATGTTTACCTTTGGGGATTTAACCCAGGAGTTTTATGTTTACATCAAGAAGTGTGGCAATGTTTCATGGTTCGCATATGGGGATTTAACCCAGTATTTTTTGTCAATCTTTAGGGATTTATCCTGATATTTTAAATGGTTCAGCATGATGTAATGATTGCATACGTCACTGTAAATAGTTGTAAATATCGTACTACCTCAACAACATAGTCCATCAACTATGTTTGCCAAAATGTTAGAAATTTTAAATGAACCAATCACAAACAAGCACTGTGCACTTTAAATACGCTTGAGAAATGTGGTTACGCTGTCATGTGATCAAGGCTTTGTGCCGAAACGTTATGGCGACAGCTGAATAAACTTTAACAACCAGCATCTAAATTTTGGTCCGTGTCTGTTTCCAGCGCGATCGAGAGCTAAGGCGATTGCGACAGGAGAACGGAGGTTGGTGTGTGTATATATATATATATATATATATATATATATATATATATATATATATATATATATATATATATATATATATGGAGCAAGATTCTGTTCCCAGTTCTGACCACAGAAGTAACGGACCACCACACGATTCAGCAGAGTGTCACAGCGAACTTTTATTATCCATTTTCAAAAGCAGTTCAGGTAAGCATGACGCGTTTCGGGCAGGGACTGCCCTTGATCACATAACGGAAATGCAGATTGTATCACCTTAAATAGCGCACACACTCATTTTTTTCTTTCAATAATCACACCACGTGTTCTATTGTTGAGTCAACATAGAAAACAGACTTTTTTTACGTGTTAAAGTGTCTTAAATGTGCACAAGGATTTACAACTTTGCCGATATAAATATAAGCATAGCAGCATAATACATATTGCACAAAAAATCGGAATTCTTTTAAATGTAATTCTCAATGCAACCAGAAAATATGACCGCTTAAATGCGTATTGGCGGGTACCCATATCAAGCCCTTGACATAATCCTTAAAACCACAATATACAACTATCGTATTTGTAAATCGTAATACAGTTAATGAAGCCAATTGCAATCAATAAATAACATATAAATATGTTAAAATAGTAGAAAAATATACCTCTAATAAAAACTTTTTATCAAATGGTAACTTACATCAATAAATATTATGTAAAAATGATTTTGCAAAAAAATGGCAATTAATCTAATAACTGGATCTAACGTAGCTGTTGTGTGATCAAGTACCTACATTGGCTCCTAAGAGTAACACGCCTAGGGGTCCCGTTGCTAATAAGGAAAGAATCCTATTTTTAAAGTGCTAGTGCTAACCTATTATGGTATTATGGGTAGCATCTCTACCCTCAAGCCACTGGTTTTCTAAAACCATAGATAACCAGATATGTGCAAAGTCGACTTCCCATTATATAAAGTGCTGAGTGAGATAAGTGCAACCAAGATAGTATAAAAGGTTTAAAAACAAAGTGATACTTGGGAGAGATATATAATCATAGGTTCAGAAAAGGTCGCTCAAAGATCATAGTCAATTTATTAACATCTTCTGTTATAGTTCTATAGACACCTGGAGATTTAGAAAGACCCAAAGTGACAAGACCAAATAACTTGATGGACCGGGTACAGGATAAATGGTTATTATAGCAGGAAGGTATGCATGTCCTCCCTGTCATTAAGGCCGTTGGGATGCTTGGAATCGAGATTGAGAATATATCTCGTCTCCAACTGCCTTAAAGCTTTATCTCTGTCGCCGCCACGCTTGGATACCGGTGCCTGATCAATTACAAAGTAAGTAAGACAGTTAACATCTTTGTTGTGACTCACTTTGAAATGCCGGGCTACCGGATATGCCGGGTCACTATGGATGATGGCACGTATGTGTTGCAGGATGCGCATGTATACGGGATTTTTTGTGCTGCCAACGTAACGCAAGCCGCAGGTACATGTGAGGACATAAATAGCGTACTCAGTGCGGCAGTCGTATTTCCCTCTGATGGTTTGCGCTTTATTTTTAAATGGGGTATTATAGGTGGCAGTATTGGCTCCAAAGTTACATGCCCTGCATGTGGCACATTTACGAAATCCATTACTGGAGGGCATCCATGTTTTTATGCTGGTAGATCCAGTGGAAATCTCTTTAGCTAGAAGGTTCTCTAAGTTTCTAGACTTCCTGAACGTCACGCTGGGATGTTCTGATAGCGTGGCTTTCAGAATAGGGTCTGTAAGAACAATGGGCCAATTCTTTTTCATAATGCTCCGTATTTTGCGCTCCTGTCTACTATAGGTGGTGATTAGCCTTGGGGAACTGTTATCATCTGCTGTGCTGAGATCTAACTCTGTGGCGCTGGGCAGCAGGGTGGATCTAGGTCTCTCATTAGTTTTATTCATGGCTTTGTCGAGGATGTCCTCGCTATACCCTCTTGCTCGCATGCGGTCTAAGCATGTTCGACTACAGATGTTAAATTGTTCTGGCGTGCTGCAAATGCGTTTAAGACGCAGCAATTCACCATAGGGTATGCTGGCAATTAGGTGGCGTGGATGAGCACTAGATGCGTGTAATATTGCATTTCCAGCAGTTGGTTTTCTATACGCTGTAGTAGTAAGTGTCTCATCAGTTATTACTATTTGAACATCTAAAAATTCAAGCATAGTATCACTTATATTAGATGTGAAGTGCAAATTGAACTCATTGTTATTCAAAAGTTCCACAAACTGTAAAGCACTCTGCTTGTCACCTTTCCAAATAACAAAAACATCGTCTATATAACGAAGCCATGAAATCACATTATTTTCAAATGTCATTTTGTGTTCCTTCATGAGGACCTGCTTTTCCCAAAACCCTACGTGCAAGCATGCATAGCTCGGAGAAAAGCAGGCCCCCATGGCCACCCCCTGCTTTTGTCTATACAGCTCCTTTTCAAATGAAAAGTAATTGTTGTTCAAGCACCATGAAATGAGTGAAATCAACATTTTGTTATGCATAGCATATTCAGCAGACCGTGTATTCAAAAAATGTTCCACACCACGTAAACCATAATCGTGCCTTATACTTGTATAGAGAGACTCTATATCAAGAGTTAACAGAATCCATTCCTTTGACCAGGTTATGCCATTAAGGTGCTGTAAAAAATCGCCAGTGTCTTTAAGATATGAGGGCATCGTTTTTACTAGGTCCTGTAGATAGAAGTCAATGTATGAGCCCACATTTTCCGTCATACTTCCTATCGCCGAGATAATTGGGCGACCAGGAACCGGAACAGTGTTTTTATGAATTTTTGGGAGTAAGTATAGATAGGGCAACCTTGGATGGGCGTTGAACAAAAACTTATGCTCATCACTTGATATTAATCCATCTGATTTCCACTTTGATAGTTCTTTTTTCAAATTTTCCTTTGCTTTGTTGTATTTACTCCATGATGTCAACTCATAACACTCATTATTATTAAGTTGTCTCTTGGCTTCCAAATCATACTGTTGTTTTGGCCATAGGACAACATTGCCCCCTTTATCCGATTTTTTAATAACAACAGAAGCGTCTTTGGCTAGTTTATCTGTTAGTTTGTTCAGAGCAATTTGTCGTTGATTGAGGATGACTTTTTTGTTACGGTTGATGGAACAGTTCAATTCCTTAATTTCCTCTATGACGCGATCATGAAAAACGTCGATTGCATCCTTCGGCATTAGAGGAATAAATGCAGACTTGGGTTTGAAAGGGCTTTCCCCTGCGCCCTTCTGTAGTAAATTTAATTCTTTTACTTTTGCTTGTGTGGGTGCCTGGGAATTCAATTCATCTTCATAATTCAAGCCATGTAAAGCCCATAACGCTGGTATTTCTCCTACTGATAGGCCAGAAGGGTTAGAGGCTTCCTGCTTGTGTTGTTTGTTGTGCGTTTCAAAGGGTAAACCTTCTTCCTCAGAGGCTGGATGGATCCGGTTAGTGCGAACCACACCTCCTGCTATTAAATGCCAATGTCCACGCCCCCAGATGGGCAAGTCCAATGACTGAGTGAGGCATCCACCCTTTGAAACGCGTCAGGCACTTACGGATGGAAAGGCTGTCAAACCGGATCATGCTGCAGGCGATGTCTTTACCTGAATAAAAGACTTTTCGTCACTGCTGGTTTTGTGTGCGACTCTTTGCGCAGGCAACTTGGAGCTTTCATTTTTTGGCAGTGGACCTGGCCGCCGAGTTCGCACCACCCCGAGAAATAGGGGGGCCACTGGCTCTGCATTAATGGAGCCTTCCTGTGGATTACCTTCGGATGATCTAGGACGGACACTGCTGCACGAGGCCCATCTGTGGGCTTTGAACTTTTTGGGACAGAACTATGAGGGAACAAACCACACATCCCATAATGCCCCACTCAGTCATTGGACTTGCCCATCTGGGAACGTGGACATTGGCATTTAATAGCAGGAGGTGTGGTTCGCACTAACCGGATCCATCCAGCCTCTGAGGAAGAAGGTTTACCCTTTGAAACGCGTCAGGCACTTACGGATGGAAAGGCTGTCAAACCGGATCATGCTGCAGGCGATGTCTTTACCTGAATAAAAGACTTTTCGTCACTGCTGGTTTTGTGTGCGACTCTTTGCGCAGGCAACTTGGAGTTTTATTTATATATATATATATTCACTGAAAAAAACATAGGTTATAGACCATATATAGTTAGTGATTAGCATTTAAAAAACCTTATTTTATTTGCACAAAACCATTGAAATTCCATATATAGTTAGTTGCACTAACTATATATCGCGGACCCGCAATCCACTGCTAATGATGTCACATATTACATCATTCATGACATGGTCAGTGACATCACTGATGACATCACTGATGACATCTCAAATGACATCACTGATGACATCACTGATGACATCACTGATGACAACACCCAGTGACTGTATGTTTCTGTAAAGTTAAAATATGTCTTACATATTGAAGAATGAGTGGATGTATAAGTGTCTGGATTAAGGATTTAGTAGGTGCATGACTGACTGTATGAGAGAATGATTAAATGTGTCTCACTGAGTGTATGGGTTAGTGATTAAAGTGTCTTAATTTGGCAATCATTATTTATGTTGTTCTGTAAACTGCTGCATGTTTAAATCAGTAGCTATATCAGTAACTATATGGGTTATTGAATGGTTGCCCAAGTATTTGTATGGGAAACTGAGTATGTGTGTGGGTGGCTGGGAGGTGTATAACTCTGTGCATAGATGTGTGAGCAGTTGATTCCCTAGGTGTATGGGTTCAAAAGTGCATGTAGAAACAGCTGTATGGACAGTTGACTGTGTGCATGAGTATATTGGTGAGTGAATGGATATCTCAGTGCTACATGTCAAAGTAAGTACATATGTAAAACACACTCCATGTGAGAGTTGCCATATATAAATAACTGAACATAAGAGCCAGTGAATGTGTGAGTGGCTGTATGAATCATTGTGAACTTGTATCAAGGATTGTATAAGAGAGTAAATATGTGTTACTATATGTTTGAATAAGTAAGGTGTGTATAACTGTATAGTTGAGGAAATGGAGATGTGATTGATTCTTTGCATGACTGACTAGGTGTGTGAGTAACTCCATGGATGTGTGACAGTCTGGGAGTGCCTGTTTACACTGAGTGTATCTAAGGTTATATTAGAGTCTGAAGATGTATTATCACATAAATGATATCATCAGTGATGTAATCAGTAATGTCAAATGAGATGTCAGTGATGTCATCAGTGATGTCATTTGAGATGTCATCAGTGATGTCATCAGTGATGTCATTTGAGATGTCATCAGTGATGTCATCAGTGATGTCACTGACCATGTCATGAATGATGTAATATGTGACATCATTAGCAGTGGATTGCGGGTCCGCGATATATAGTTAGTGCAACTAACTATATATGGAATTTCAATGGTTTTGTGCAAATAAAATAAGGTTTTTTAAATGCTAATCCCTAACTATATATGGTCTATAACCTATGGTTTTTTCAGTGAATTTTCAAGGTTTTGTAAATGCAAATTCCTAACTATATATGGTCTATAACCTATGGTTTTTTCTGTGAATTTCATTGGTTTTTTAAAAGCTAATATCTATAGCTGTAAAATATATTCTTTATTAAGTGACGTATCACGTAGCCCGTGAGACGCCTCATGATGCATCGCATAACCGTGACGTATCGTCTCTGCAGCGCAAACCAAACCCAAAACGTAAGCGCGCCAGAACACGCTTAAAGATATATATATATTTTTGTAACCTTAATTAGACAAAATCCACACGTGCACATATCACAAACGTTCAAAAAACACAATATGTCGGACTCCCGTTACGCTGCCGGTTAGCTGCCCGGTTAACGTACCAGGAAGCACCTTTACCGCGAAAAATCGCAATTTTTTTTTTCTTTTGCCCCGCAGGGAACTTTAATAGCCCCCTCATCAATCCTAGGGGTTCAGGAGGGGTCTGCCTTACCCCTTTCATTCATTTACACCTTTTTTTTTTCCACCTCTTGTCTCTCGATCCTACCGAGAGACAAGATGGCGGCTGCTCCGGACTGTTTACAATGTTGACAGCCAATCAGCTACTCCTCAGACTCCCGTTACACTGCCGGTTAGCTTCCCGGTTAGCTGTCCGGTTAGCTGCCTGGTTCGCGTACCAAGACGCGTCTCTACGGCGAAAAAATCGGATTTTTTTTTTTGGGGGGGGGGGGGGCGCGTGGCTTTATAATATCCCCCTCATCAATCCTATGGGGTCAGAAGGGGTCTACCTTGCCCTCTTTCCTTCATTTCCCCCTTTGTTTTGGTCTCCTCTTGTCTCTCGATCCTACCGAGAGACAAGATGGCGACCGCTCCGGACTGTTTACAATGTTGACAGCCAATCAGCTACTCCTCAGACTCCCATTACACTGCCGGTTAGCTTCCCGGTTAGCTGCCCGGTTAGCTGCCCGGTTCGCTTACCAAGACGCGTCTCTACGGCGAAAAAATCGGATTTTTTTTTTTTTTTTGGGGGGCCCCGCGTGGCTCTATAATATCCCCCTCATCAATCCTAGGGGGTCAGAAGGGGTCTACCTTGCCCCCTTTCCTTCATTTCCCCCTTTGTTTTGGCCTCCTCTTGTCTCTCGATCCTACCGAGGGACAAGATGGCGGCCGCTCCGGACTGTTTAGAATGTTGACAGACACCGGAGAGCCAATCAGCTTCGCTTCGCAAAGTTCCGATACGCGAAAAGTTCGCTAACCGGAGCGCTACCCGGAGCGCTGTTACAGATATATATCTTGTTTTAAACGTTAATTTCTCAAAATCCACTGAAGCACATATATTGAGACCTACCAAAGGCACATCGGTTTAACAGTCCCTACAATTTTGCCAAGTTTCGTGGAAATCCATTCAGCCGTTCGGGCTAAAAGTGAGGCCAACCGCCCTATGGAAATTAACATGGGAAAAACGCGTTTTGGGACCCCCCTTTTTTCTCGGCCCCCCCTTGACGAACCCCCCCCAAATTTCCAGGAGCTGCTCAGGAACAAAATGTGCCATTTTCCTGAAAATTTCAGCCAATTCCATCCACAAACGCCAAAGTTATTAGGCATAGAATTTTCAAAAGTTCCATAGAGAAAAAAACCTAACTATATATACCTACTGGCTATCGCCAGTAGGTAATATATATATATATATATATATATATATATATATATATTTTCACAAGAGTTGCCCCCCTTGGTGAAAGCCCAAAGACACCAGGTAAGTTTTCAGTGGTTTATTGGGGAGAGCTGCCGCTGTCACAAGCAAGACACCCTTCTAGTTCCAGTCAATTTCGCCGACGCGTTTCGTGCACTACATGCACTTCTTCTTGGGCTGACTGAATGAATGAAGCAAGCGAGGTCAAGGCACCTGTGTACTAAATCACCAACGCGCCCCAGTGGGCGTGGTCACATTGCCTGCTGGTAGTTGTAGTGCCTTGGCGGTGTAATCCCAGTGGGTGCTTGCACAAAGTCATTCACAAATGTTCAAAGGTCCCCAGTGGGTAGAGGGGGGTTTTAACCGCATCAAAAAATTTCACAAGAGTTGCACTGGGGCGCGTTGGTGATTTAGTACACAGGTGCCTTGACCTCGCTTGCTTCATTCATTCAGTCAGCGTTTCGTGCACTACATGCACTTCTTCTTGGGCTGACTGAATGAATGAAGCAAGCGGCAGCTCTCCCCAATAAACCACTGAAAACTTACCTGGTGTCTTTGGGCTTTCACCAAGGGGGGCAACTCTTGTGAAATTATTTGATGCGGCTGGTCCGGCCGCGGTGGGAGCCCTGCTGATTCTTCAGTCTGCGTGCTGGCGCCAACCGGCGTCAGTATTGGGAGGCACTAGGAGCGGTGAGGAGAGTCGGATGGTGTCGCCGTTTGCAGTTAAAACCCCCCTCTACCCACTGGGGACCTTTGAACATTTGTGAATGTCTTTGTGCAAGCACCCACTGGGATTACACCGCCAAGGCACTAAAACTACCAGCAGGCAATGTGACCACGCCCACTGGGGCGCGTTGGTGATTTAGTACACAGGTGCCTTGACCTCGCTTGCTTCATTCATTCAGTCAGCCCAAGAAGAAGTGCATGTAGTGCACGAAACGCGTCGGCGAAATTGACTGCAACTAGAAGGGTGTCTTGCTTGTGACAGCGGCAGCTCTCCCCAATAAACCACTGAAAACTTACCTGGTGTCTTTGGGCTTTCACCAAGGGGGGCAACTCTTGTGAAATTATTTGATGCGGCTGGTCCGGCCGCGGTGGGAGCCCTGCTGATTCTTCAGTCTGCGTGCTGGCGCCAACCGGCGTCAGTATTGGGAGGCACTAGGAGCGGTGAGGAGAGTCGGATGGTGTCGCCGTTTGCAGTTAAAACCCCCCTCTACCCACTGGGGACCTTTGAACATTTGTGAATGACTTTGTGCAAGCACCCACTGGGATTACACCGCCAAGGCACTACAACTACCAGCAGGCAATGTGACCACGCCCACTGGGGCGCGTTGGTGATTTAGTACACAGGTGCCTTGACCTCGCTTGCTTCATTCATTCAGTCAGCCCAAGAAGAAGTGCATGTAGTGCACGAAACGCGTCGGCGAAATTGACTGGAACTAGAAGGGTGTCTTGCTTGTGACAGCGGCAGCTCTCCCCAATAAACCACTGAAAACTTACCTGGTGTCTTTGGGCTTTCACCAAGGGGGGCAACTCTTGTGAATATATATATATATATATATATATATATATATATATATATATATATATATATATATATATATATATATATATATATATATATATATGTATACACTTGGTACAAAGAGCGTCTTACGAGCATTATGTTCTGTACTGCTATCGACTCTGATTCAGGCATGTGAATCTATGAAAGACACCCCAATACTGGAGAAGAACAATAGTTACTTACCTGTAATCTGTGGTACTCCATTATTGGTGTCCTGCATGGATTCACATGCAACCCGCCTACCTCCCTTCAGAGGCTGGTTTAGGCTATCTTGTTTTGGTTCACTCCTGTGCGATAAAATCTGAGAGCCTGAGCCACTGGGGAGAACATTCTGGTGGGTGCTGTCGCCTGATGGCTGCAGTTTAGACTATACATAATGACTATGATAGTCATGAGTGTGGAAGTTTTTCTCTTGTAGCTTAGGGCTACTTTACTTCCTGGTTGTTTATTATCAAGGTTTTTTGGTTATTATGTACATATTATTTATTTTTTATGTACCGTGGGACTCCCACTCCGACGACTGGGAATGATTCAGGAATGTGAATCTATGAAAGACCCCAATACTGGAGAACCACAGATTACAGGTAAGTAACTATTGTTCATATTTACCTTTAATTGCACAGGACCATGACATATACCATCACCCTGTCCCAACATTCAGCCCATCCATGAAATACCAATAGGTCATTGTAACATCAGAAAAATGAAAGAGACCTATGACGCACATGGACTGCGTGCAGATCAGCTCTACATCATGTTCACAATATGCGCTTGTCAAACAACACTCTGCCGTGCTATACTTCAGATGGTTCCCCCTGAGTGTCCGATGATGTAGCATTCTGAACACCCTTGGTGTGTTCCTGAAGGTATGATATTAGTGGTCCTCAAATATCTTTAGGTTGGGATGTAATTGGTAGCAACTCTGCATAGATGGTTAATTGGTCTTTACTATGGATTAAGTCATGTAGCCAGTCTTTGAATTTGGGAACCCTCCCTCTGCCCCACCTGAAAGTCACCCTCTGCTTGGCCAGGAGCAGGGCCAATGCAGTGAACTTTCGGCGCGCCTTAGGGATGTCCGCTGTGTATCCCAGGAGCGCAAGCAATGGGGATTGTGGTAAGGATAGCATAATCATTTCAACTAGCGCCTTCAGCACCTCCTGCCAGTAGACCTGGGCACAGGACCACGCCAAATGCAGGAAGTCAGCCCCCTCTTGATGACCGCGCATACATCGGTCATCTTCCTGGAGTTTGTATTTAGGCAGCAGTGTGGGCTTGAATAAGTTCTATGTAAAATCTTAAAGTGTATGGTGCGCAATCTACTGCTAGCTGTGATTTCTGCGGTCTGCGCGCAGCAGTAATCCCATTGTATATCTGTTAAAGGAGATTCCAGGTTACTATCCCGCGCACATCTGGCACCCATCGGCACAGGTGGCCTTTCCAGCAGTGCAGCTCGATAGATGCGAGACACATCATGTGAGGGGCCTGATATCTTTAATGTAGTGTGAAGGACCTCCAATGGGGTTGGCTTATGCGGGAAACTCAGTGTATTAGTGTCTATTTCATGTTTGAGTCTTTTGTAAAGGAACACCTCTGAGGGGGTAACCCTGTCTCCTGTCAATAGCTCTTTTGGTCTTTAAACCTTCCCTCATGATATAGGTCGCCCCATGTATGCAGCCCCCTCTTGCAGAGCAAGTCCCGGCACCCCGCTTCCTGTGTGACTGGGGTGTATGAGAGGTATGTCAACAGCAGTAGTGGAGAATAGGGCAGAGTATTATCCATTGCCTTTGTCAAGCGTTGCCAAGCACTATTGGTGCATGAGACTGTATGGTGCGTAAGTTTCTTGCCCGGGACTTGCGACCTCAGCAGGGACGCAAGTGGTGTAGGTGACATGTATCCCTGCTCAATGGCCAGGTGTGGCATGAAGGGCCTGGCGTGGCACCAGACTATGGCATAGTGGGCCTAAGCAATGAGATAGTATAGTTCCATGTCCAGCGCTTCAAAGCCGCCCCTGGAGAATGGCTGCGTCATAAGTTTCCAACTCAGTCGGGGTTAGACGATTGATATCTTTGGTATGGTACATTGATGCAGCACATTTTTCTTTCATGAATTCATTGTTGCCTCTTTTTTTCTGTTTACCCGAGAGGTCTAATGTTTTTCCATTCTAAAGATTATGGAGTATGATGATCATGTTCTGCTGAAGGAAATGTTTTTTACCTGTTTTCGTGGTTAATTGTTATTATAAAAACTTGTTTTTCTTTATTCCGTGCTTTATAGCTCACTTCTGCTGCCAGACATGAAATGCGCCAAGAGGAGAGGAAATGTGTTTGGCAAAAAAGTTGTGGACAACCTTACCTATCACTACTCCCAAGGAGACCTGGTGATCCTCCTGTCTAGAGAAAGCTGTTGTATTCAGTGAAACCACTAGGGTAGTCTTAACCTGTTGCAACCTCATGACAGGAGAAATCCTGTGGTATTGAATTACAAATTAATGGAATCCAATTTCTAGACCCAGACATGGTTACTTGCTTAAGTCTCTGAAGCTTTCAGGATTCAATACCTCCCCTGTGATATAGCCTCGTAATAAACCCAATGGACATTGGGAAGCTTATGTGGATCCTTGCCCTGTTGCTAAGGTCATTTAGAATGTATTGATGCCAGAATCAGTTGAGAAGTGACTGTTAGAAAGATGAGGTTCCCCTTTAACTGATAAAACTTATGTTTTTCAGTCCGTGAAATGACTACATTGTTCTTCTGCAGTGACCCCGATGAGCCTATTACGGCTTGCAGAGAAGCAGTGGGTTTAGCTATTCACGCTTACATTTCTGGAGGATTGGCGATTTAGGGATCTCCGTGGTAAGCTCTGGGATCCACTGAGTTTCAATTTACAGGAAACGAAAAACACCTATAATGGTTTCAGTTACTGTCTTTGTTTTCATTATCTTACTTGGTGTGCACTATGTACTTCCTATTCACAAAAAATTAAAAACCCAACAAATGAGGAAAGCAATATCATAAGTGTACACTAAATGTTCAAAATAGGCGGGTTTGTGCTTCTCTTGTCTTTATCTCTAAGCTTTTCACGCTAAGTCCTTTAATTGGACATGTAGCATTTCACTGATGTCTTTTTTTCTATTTCTTTTTCCTTCTGTACATACTCCTGTCCTCTCCATATCTCCCACACCTTTTGTTCGGGTGGCAGGGGTGCAGCTTATAAAAGGTAGGTTAACGAACGTCTTCAATAATAATAATTTGCTTTAAATCTGCCTGCTTGGCCTCTTCAACCCAGTCTTTGCTTTCTTTAACACTATTTCGGCTGTTGGTATCTGCCTGTCTGTCAAAACATTGGCTAATGTGCTTTGTGTGACTCATAAGCTCTACGTCTTTCAGTGAACATAAATGGACATTGTAGATTACGTTGCAACACTACCCAGCAGTCTTGAATCTTCCCTCACTGATATAGCTAAAAAAAGATGCTTTACTACGAGTGTTACTGAATAACTTGTACAATTACAGAGCTTTAAATTTCATTTGTGCATACTTATCCATATTTGTTAATAAAGTAATTTAGTTTGTCATTATTTTATATATTTTAACATACGTATTGTATATGTTTGCAAGCTATGCAAATGTATTTCATTAAAGCTCTGTGTTTCTTTTGCAGCTTCACAATTCATGGATAAGCTACTGCCATCCTGTTAGACCCAGAAATAACTTTATAAATCAGTAAAATCAAAGTATTGTTGGTACTGTGCATGCTTACCCCTATGCATGGGTTATTACACTTACTACATAGTGTACAAAGAGTAGCTACACACTCACCTTCGATCTGTTTTTCATAGTTACCTGTCTAATCTTTTGCTTGTTTTCATTACTGACCAGTGCACATTTTTGTTAATCAATAAGGATTCAGGTCATGTGTCCTGAATGCCCTCTTGATACCAGCTGCTTACTCATTAATGAAGTGGGTCCTGATCTAGTGTGCATTTCGCACACTGACTGTTTTGCAAATGGGAGTGCAACTGGCAGTCGGACCATTCCACCCTCGTACGCAGACTTAAATCTCAAATGGAATTCACAGGAAATGACCTTGGCCTTCACTGGTCTTCTTCCTACCTTCCCAACCGACACCATTGTGTTCACATGGCACCTCTAGGTCCTAAAAAAAATCCCATCACCTGCAGAGTTACACAGTGTTCCTTACAGTCCTCTGTCATCTTCAGCCTCTACATGTAGGTGCCTTGGTACTTTATTGGCAGATAATTGCATCAGGTTTCACCAGTATGCTGATGATACATAACTCCTCTTGAAAGTCTCCTCTGTTTTAAGCATCTTAAAGGATATCATTCAGACTAAGATGTCCAGCACATGTCTGAAGCTCAACCCAACCAAGACCGAATTGCTCATCATCATCAAAGAACTTTATTCGGATATCCAAGTATCCACAAAAGTACAAATACATAAAAACACTGCAAAAATAAAAAAAATCATAAAATCCCAAAGTACATACAAAAATGGACCAAATTTACTGGTCAAGCATCGTCTGTCTTGCTCGAACAGCTATTCGCAGAAAAGTGCCAGTACGAAAGATCAGTTCAACATCATCCAGGGTTAATATCATTAGATAAGCTTTTTTCCAAGCTAATGGGTTTATATTTTTTAAAATTCGAAGTTCAAAACCATTTGATATATTTCATATAAAATGTGCAAAAGAATAAAAAATGCAAAACAAATTGTCCACTCAGGCCATCACACGGGCAAGGAAAAAAATAAAGTTCATTGTGGTGGCCGAGGGGAAAACAAAGTGCAAATTTAATTGTGCCTGCCCTTAGGCGGAATAATAAGCCCCGCTCCCAATGACTCATCGGATTTGTCAAATAGCGAGACATGGGTAGGATCAAAAAATCGTGGGCCAAATAAATAGACAGTTGTCTTCAAGGATTCCCTGCATAATCTTTCTCGGCCATACAGTGTGTATAAAGCATGTCGTAGATCTTTTTTATGTGGGAGATCATTTGCAGTATGATTGGTAAAGACACTCCCTTGATTAATACTGCAAAGGCTATTATACACTCCAGAGAGCCAAGGGATATCCATACATTTATCACAATTCAAACAGTCAGTGATAATATCTCTTGTGAGTGATTCCGCAGGGTTCTTCCAGATAGAAAGCCGGAAGAGAGCAGGGCAGGCACGGATAAAATCTTCAATAAAATTCACGCCCAATTCCTCATGACAAACCTATTGTGGGGTGGAAATAGGAACGCAGAGCATCTTCCTGAGAAATCTGTTCTCTTCCGATTGAGTAGGTCGGCTCTTAGGGATACTCCAAACCTCCGCGCCACACGTGGCGACGGGAATGCATTGGGCTTTATAACATTTTTAAATTGCCAATATGGTGCCAGTATTTTTAGAACGGGGTAAGCTGAGTATTGAGTTGATGGCCTTTGAGAACCTACCCCTGGAGTGAGCAATATGCTCAGTCCAGGAGTTGTTCGCAGCAAAGACCACCCCTAAATAGGGAAAACTGTTAGTAGACCACAGCTTATCAGCGCCGACCTAAATACAACCTAGCTGTCGTTTCTTAGGGCCACAGGACATAATAAAAGATTTCTTGAAATTAGTTTTTAGGTCGAGGGACTCCATGTAATCAACGAACCCCTTGACAAAGGCACGTAAAGCATTCGGAGTGCGGCCAATAAGGACTGCATCGTCCGTGTGAAGTAGAACAGGGAGAGATTTGCCCATCATTTTGGGCACATCATAGGAAAGAGGGGTTAGGATTTTGTGCAGCCCGTTAATATAAATAATAAAAAGAAGGGGGGCTAAAACGCACCACTGACTTAACCCTCTATGAACTTTTATAGCTTTTGTCACTTCGCCCCCCTGACCGATCCTGACACAAGCATTAAGGTCCTTGTGCAAGTAGGCCAAAAAATGCACAAGGGATTCATCCAGACCATAATTCAAAAGAGCTGTCCAAAGTTTCGATCTATTAACGAGATCGAAAGCAGAGGACAAGTCCATAAAGGCAAGATAAACTACTGATCTACGTGCAATATTATATTTACCTAGGATTAGGTTTAGATTAAGGCACTGCTCAATGGTTCCTACCTTATTGCGGAAACCTAATTGTCAGCGCTCCAAAATACCATTGTCCTCGGTCCAGCTCAAAATCTTATTATGTAAAATCCTGCCGAGGATTTTTAAAGTATTGTCAATAAGAGAGATAGGTCTGTAACAGCTAGGTTGAGAGCGGTCTCTCGTCTTGAAAATAGGGACGATAATACTTGATGACCAGGTGTGAGGAAGAGGGGCGAGGGTAAGATTATTAAAAACATTTAAGAGGAGCTGTGCCCAGACTTCCAAGTTTGATTTAATAATATCGATGGGTAAGCCATCATGGCCAGGTGCCTTATTCCCTACGCTCTGAGTAATGCCATCTTCTACCTCAGATAAAGTTTTGTCAATCCTCGGTGGGTGGCAGAAGGACAGTGGAGCCGACCCCGAATGTGGTGCGGCATAAATGGTGGCAAAATGATTCACCCATGCTTCGCCTGAAATGGTACTGCTAATCGGGCTCAGGAACTGGCCTGAACATCGCAGGTCCTTGACAGCGGCCCAAGAGGCATCTCCCTTTCTTAGGTCAGCTGCTCTTGCTAATACATCCCAGCGATCTTCAAGGATCTCTGTTTTCCTTTTGTTTGTTGTCACTCTATACCTATGTCTAGCTTCTCTCACTTCAATAGGACAATTAGGTTTGGAAGACAATGCCCTGCGCAATTCCCTATTTGCCGCTGAAAACTCACGATGGAACCATCTGGGGCCTGATTCAATTTCCCTGTGAGGTGCTGATAATAAAAATGTAGAGGCGGAACAAATCTTAAAGTCATAGACAGCCTTGGGATAGGGGACCGTGTCTGACAGACATTAGTTAAAGAGACTTATATTATCTCTAACTAAGACACGGAACACTTCCTTAGTATTAATACCCCGCCATCTGAGTCTAAGTTTATCTGTCGTGGGGGATAAGTTCCTAGCACCACATTCCCTTTTAAAAATGGGCCGTAATTCCAAACTCATGACAACCCTAATGGGGTTGTGGTCCCTTTGACTCATTGGGATGACAACACCCTCTGATAGACAGTCAGCGAGGCGAGGTGAAACAAAGAAATAATCGATAGTTGAAGAACACCCCCTACCTCTAAAAGTTTGCACAAACTGGGCATTCGGTAAAAAATTGGCAGTAATATCCATGACATTTTGTAAATTGTGAGAGCTCAAAAAAGAACACAGTTCAGCACCCCTTTGTTAAGAAGTATCTTGCTCATTCGTCCCAATATGCGAAAGGGCATCGTTGAGCCTAGCATTAAAATCGCCGCCTAACAAGATGCCACCAACTTTATCGAAATCTTGCCTGGACTCTAAATTAGTAATAAAATTAAATAGGTCAATAAAATTCCTATTTGGAAAGGTATTAAAATCATTATTATAAAAATTAATTAAAAAGAAAGAAACTTTCCTTTAAAATAAAAGAGCTTGGAAATGTAAATTATCAGTTGGTATATTCTTAACACTCCCACCGGCAGCAATATTAATCCAGATAGAAAGGCCCCCGGATGGGCGGCCCAATCTGGGTTTAGCAGCTAAAATGTTATGGCACTGAAACCCATTAAGATGCGGCTCCTTGGTGGCCCAAGTCTCCTGAAACATTACAATATCCTGCTGGTTTATTAAGCTAAGCCACTCAGGGTCTTCTAGCCTTGACTGTAGGCCTGCTATGTTCCAGGACAAAACATTTAGATCGTTGGCTGCCACTTTTCTGGTTGATCTGGGTGAGTTATCATGAATAGTGGAAGGGGATAAGGGAAGAGGATCTCCTACATTCTCTGACAATTGAGCATAATAAATTCGTAAGTGTGATTGTCAGTCAGGAATATCCAGATCTGACAAGACAGAGAAGCGGTTTACTAAAGGTAAAACTACAGGCGCATTAGGGTAAGGGCGAGTGAGGGGTTTATAAACATAACCCAAGGGGAGGGCACAAATATCAGTATGTGGTGCAAGTGTTTGCTCTCGTGAGCATAAAACATTACGGACCATCTGAGGCCTACGAAAGTTAATGACCATGCAGTCTCCCGTGATGTTTTTGGGGATTGGCCACCCCACCCCACTCTACGCACCATTAAAATTTCATGTAGGTTGGAGGGGTTGAAACCTTTGTTTCTTGAGCCAATCCACACACTTGTTCCGCAAATCAACCCACAACTCCCTCCCAGTGCCTGTTAAACAAGGAACACCCGCCAGGATTAAAACATAGGGACAAGAAGCTGGGGGGAGATTCAAGACATCAGTGTTGGAATAAGTACTAGGAAGCACCAGTCTTACATTAGCCAATCTATCCTTATGCCCAATAGCGTTGCGGAGATGGGTGCCCAGTTGCAAAAGCTTATGATGTCGGGATGAGGGCTACTCAGTGCAATCCTCCAGCCCAGAACCATGGTAGCAATAGGCTTTACAGCAATAAGATCCTGAATTTTAGAACATGTTTGGCAGGGGTTAGCCAATATAGTGGGATTAGTGGTTAGGGGATTAAAACAGCCTCCAAGTCTCTCTGTGGAAGACTCCGATGTAACCAAGCATTCCAATTGATCAAGTCTATCTTGCAGAGAACTAAAGTTCTTCTCAAAGAGTGCCTTTGTGTAACTCATCGCGGTTCTCATGCTTGACTCCAAGGCATCCATAGTGTTATCCATTCTAAATGTAGATGGGACGTCATCAGTCTGAGTACCCGTGGAAAAAGTGGACACTGCATGTATAGGGAGGTCCACACTTCTTACAATTTTGGATGGGTTTTTGGGTTTTAATTTAGGGGGGGGCAACCCGTTTCCGTTTTGCTGCAGGCTCTAGTAGTTTATTTGGAGCCATGGTTTTAGAAACACGCGCCCGGGTTACAATTCTGGGGCCATTAGGTGTGGCGATAGGGGGAGTATCCATTATCAGCAGCGTTGGCGATGACGAGGGCATTACTTCAGGCATTGTCTGTAAGTTCGGCGTTAGGGAAAGACGATGATGGGGGATATCACCCTGGTTTATGGCATCCAAGGATGCTTTTATTTCTGCAGTTAGGAGATCCAGGGACAGGCGTCGTTCGGTAAGCACAATTTCATGTGTGAGTAAACTTTCAGTCCAAACGATGAAGGCATCCAGAGTTCCCGCTGCTCCCTTGCGCTTTGTCATGATAGATTAGTACTGGTGGCGCACCCCACTAACTACGGCAATTATTGACAGATGCACTTTTTAGACGTTTTAAAATAAACGCACTAAGTATGTGTCAACAGTACCTTCTAGGTGATAGCCTCCAGAAAGCAGATGTCAGAGAGATTGCCCAGCCCAGGCTCCTCCGGGCTTTGACGGGCACAGACGGGCCCGCCCTTGGCCAGGGCTTCGCCTGCGCGCGCCCCGCGCCGCGTTCTCTTAAGCGCTTCCGGGCGCTTGATGCTGACGTGTAGAATGCGCCACCCTCAGGCGCACTGGGAGCTGTAGTCCGTGGCCGTCTCTCTCGGCGGGACAGGCAGTGCGGCTGAAGCAAATGCCCGGAGCAACACAGAAGCCCCCAGCACAGAGCCCCCAACAATGGCAGGTAAGAGCAGCACGGAGTGAAATAATTTCTATTTTTAACAAGAACAAGAAACAGTACAAACTTCGCTAAATAACGTCAACCTTGATGGCTTCAAACTTAAACTATCACTGAATGCCAAGTCGCATGTATTCACCCTGGACCTCAACCTTCTCTTAAAAGAACAAATTGCCAAAAAAGCAGACCTGGTACCGGCCTTCTTTTCTAAAGAAAGTGAAACTGTTTCTTACAGAAAGTGGCTTCGGAGCTGCTGTTCAAGCCTTCGTAGTTGCACCTGGATGATAGTAATGGCCTGCTCCATGTCTTCCCAGACTCCACACTGGTCTCCCTATCCTATGTGATGCGGTGTGTCTTATCCAGGGCCTGAAGAAATATGATCACATCATTCCTATCTTGATGGGTCCCCGTTGGAACCCCTTCTGAGCCCTTGCCAAATTTAAAAACCAGCTGCAACATTTACAGAGATCTCACCTCTAGCACCTCGCTTATCTTGCAGAAAAGCTCACCATCTTTGATGGTTCTCGACACTCGCAGCCAGGACACCATCATACTACAGACTAAGAAGTATAAAAAAAAAAACCAATGCATCAGGCCTTTTCCATCTGTACAGCCAAGATCTGGTACAACATCCCCATCTGAATCAGGATTGGCCCAACTCTGCTGCTATTTAGGGAAGAGTAGAAGGCTCACCTTTTTAAAGAATGGTACATGACAATGTATAAACCATCCACAAACTATCTACATCTCGGATGCCCCATACATACACCTTTGTAGTTCTAGGTCACACTGCAAATTGTTCATTCACAGTGGGTCACAAAACAACCAGCCTAATAAATATGAAAGGCAGATCACAATTTCCGAGTCCTTGTGATTGGCTGTGAATGCAGGGATAACAGATCTCCATCCCTGTATTTGCTTTCCACAGTGTAGAAGCTGTTTTTTTCAAGCAGCCAGTGCCCAATAAAATGGACAGGTGCTGCTTTAAAAAAAATCTCTTTTGGGATGGCATCGAGTGGAGAAATCAGTGGTCCTCTGTACCATTGTCTGCTCCCCTTAAGGCCACTGATATATTCCAGTCCTCTATTGTTTTGGAGCCTCTGCTACCTTTCAACAAGTAATTTTAAGAAGCTATCCTGGCTGCCTGGGGAAAAACTTTCTTGGTCCTGGCAATCCACAAGACTAGCCTGCACAGTCCTGCTGTTGTTGTATGACCGAACAACGCATTCCTTAACAACACAGTCTCAACCACAACTACGTCTTTACAATGCATGCATTTACCATGCATACCTTTTATAACGAATGTCATTGTAAAGGAATGATTGTTAAAGGCATATGCGTTCTAAAGATTACACCCTAGGCCCCCCTCCCTGAGACCCAAAATCTGCCCTGCAATAAACCCTGCCCCAGCCCTAAAAACTACCCTGACCTCCCCTCCACACTGAGCCCTAAAACCCAGTCCCTAGCCAAAACGCGACCCCAGCCCCCCTCCCAGAGCCCTAAAACTGGCCCTGAGCCCTGAAAACTGCCCCCTAAACCCAAAACCCAGCCCCAGCCCTAAAAAGTAGCCCAACCCCAGCTTCCCGCCCTGAGCACTAAAAACTTGCCTGACAACTCTCCCCCAAGCCTTAAAACCCAGCCCCATGCTCCACTTACCAAGCCACCTCCCGGTCCTTCCTCTCCCGATCCTTCCTGCTCCTCTCCCCTCCGCAATTAGAGCACTGACTGCCTTAAGCATGCATATGGGTGGTTACGGTAAAGGTTGTTCTGCTTGCGTTGTACTGACCCTCGTGGTCTAGTCCACGTTGTTATTGACCTTTCCTTCCTGCCATGTGTGACCTCAGGTTCTTGTCACAGCATTCGCTGTAAAGTCTGGTGGCCCCAGTTTGATCACAAAATGTAACCCATATGTAATTCCTTCAGGCCCAGAGGCTAAGTGTGGAACTCAGCAGAACGCAAGGTCTTTGCATCTCGTAGCCTCATCCTCTTCACAGCGAAGCTGTGCACCCTGTGTGAACAAGCAAAACTGTCTTATCAGTCTCCACGACCACATCAAAAAGCTGTTTTCTGATATGGTCAATGATTGTTTGGACGCTTCTAAACTCTCAAAGTACAGCTTAGATTTAACATCCACCTATATATGGTCAAAGCTTTAACACTACATCAGATTTGGATAGATTCCACAAGTTTCTCTGGCAGACTCGTCGCTGGAATGTTTCAAGAATGGTAAAATTCAGTCGGTGCCTCTGGCTTTCTGAGAGATTCAGTTCTGCCACAAATAAAGAAAGTTTCGAGGCTACATCTGGGCCCAGCCTTTTTGGCAGAGACCACCTTTTCAGCCAATTCAAATGCTCCAGCAAATGAACTGCTTCTTTTTTGGTAGAGGTGGATGTCATAAAAGCAGCATTCGAGCCTAACATCTCCCATTCCCTTTTAAGCCTCCATCTTCCAGTCTCCCATTTTCCTACCAATCGGGTTCATGATGGATCGCTGGGTCATCCGCATACTCTGCAAGGGCTAAACCCTACCTTTTATCTCCCTCCCACGTTTCACTAGCTCAACACTTCTTCTACCAGGAAGTGCCCTCGATTTTGGAGGGAGCAATTCTTGCCCTGCTTGGATATTCGAGGCCATAGAGGTTGTACTTCTAGAAAAAAGTGGCACAGAATGACTCTTCTTTTGCATCTTCTTTCCCAAGAAAGATGGAGGTCTGAGACTCCTCTATCTTTGTTACTTAAACCTGTTTTATTTATTTATTTATTTATTAAAACCACAGGTAAACTTTTCAACAGATATGCTGTAAGGAAGGCCATGTAGGCATCCCGTAATTAGTGGGTAGTGTGAGCTAACATAAACTAATAAAATTAAAACAGATGTTAACAAAAAAAAACTTGTTGCAGAATAAGAACAGCAAGAACAAATAGACATGTAAAATACTTCACAGCAGAGTGTATACAATCGCCACCGAAAATAATGTTTAGGATATTTACATTGTGAGGCCCATGAGCGGAAAACACATTAATCTGTAGCATTCTAGTTTAAAGAGTTGAGTTTTTAGATTAATTTTAAAGTTATGTAGTTTCGGCCTGGCCTCATTGTGTTTAATGGGAAAGCATTTCATTTAAAGGGTTGAAGCAGGAGAACATATAAGAATCTAGAGGTGCTCTGGGTGGTTGGGGTGTTGTATGGAGGCGCTGAATAATTGCTCATAACTAGCAGGAAGGGATATACCTGGTAGAAGTCTCTGAAAGGTAACCTGGTGCTTGGGCTTGAAATTCGGTGTAAAGAGTTTGTCATGGACTCTGTTTTTAGCGCACATCCTGTCAGTGTGAAGTTTTCATGTTGACGTAGGGGACAATCTGGGGAGATTGAAAAATACTATAGTTAAACTTTTAAAACCTTGTCAAGGGAGGCGAAGGCATAATGATGAAAGTCCACCTGTAGAGAGTGGTAGTACTCCAGTTTGCATATAACTAGTAAGATGATCATTGGTTTGGCAGTGCAGAAGTAATTAGAGGATGGATTCTTTGTTTATTTAAGATATTTAGCTGCTGTGGCAATAGAGGTAATGAAGGATTCCATCAGCTTGGAGGAGTTATTGAGTGCTCCTAGTTATTATGCCGGCGGTGTAGATCTGTGTCTGGCAGGCAGTAGATGAAGGTAGGTTTGAAAGGTGTTATGGTGGCGAAGCGAAAAAACTGGACCTGTTTTAGAAGAGTTAAACATGAGGAAGTGTAAAGTCATCCAGTAATGAATGGCAGCAAGGCAATCTGACGTACGAGATTGTAGAGTAGGAGGAAAGGTTGGGAAGGAGAAAACAAGTTAGTTACCATTTGCATACAGGCTCTAATAGGTGTAACAGTGGGCCAACAACAAAGACTAGAAACATTCCACTTTCAGTGTTGAGCGGTGTTGGTTGAAGATCCAAGTTAGAGGATTGGGTTGGTAGAGGGGAAGTGGGTGTGATGAGTGGCGTGCCTTGCCTGAGTGAGCAACATCCCAGTGGATAATTATTTAGTATTTATTTATTATTTATTTAGTATACTTATAAAGCGCAAGCCTGTCACCCAAAGGGCATCCTGGCGCTTTGAGCTTAAACAACGGCACTAATCACTTACGCAGCATTTTTTGGAAATAGGTGTGTTTTTAGAGCTTTCCGAAATGGCAGATAGTTGCTGTGGCTTCTCAGAGAAAGAGGCAGGGAGTTCCACAGCTTGGCAGCAGCCACACTGAATGAACGGCCGCCCATCCTGACTCTCTGAAACCTCGGAACTACCAACAGCTGCGCAGAAGAGGAACGTAAAGGTCGCGAGGCAGAATACCAAGAGAACATGTTCTGCAAAGGGATCGGACCCTGATGGTGTACAGCTTTGAATACTAAACACGCGGCTTTGTACAGCACCCTCAGATGTACCGGGAGCCAGTGTAACTCTCTGAAAGCCAAGGTAGAAGAACTAGACCTAGGCCATGAGAGGGCCAACTTGGCGGCCATGTTCTGCACGCGTTGTAACTTCCCCACCAGATTTTTCGGGTCTCCAAGAGTAGCGCGTTACAATAATCTAAACGGCTTAGAATAGTGCCGTGAACTACTTCCGGCCTGGCATGGGCGGGGAGAAGGGGCAGAACTTTACGCAACATGCGTAACAGCATCATGCATGTGGACGTGATTTTATTCACGTGCAGGTCGAGCTGTAATATGGAAACTACCTGCATTGATGATGATCTCCATGGGCCAAATCTGCCAGATCGGCAATTTCACTGGTACCCAGGAACCGCATTCATGGCCAGAGGGGGAGAGGGAAGAGGGACGCATGTGTAGGCACCCTACATGCGTCGATAGGCTAGATGTTAATTAGGTGTGACTCTGGCTCATAAGTGGCAGGAAATACCCCACAGTAGTCCCGACAAGGACTCCTTCTACAATTATACAGTGCAGTCAATCAAATAAACTGTAGGGTATACATTGATGTGTAGCTAGTAGACAATCTATCACAAATTCTGTACCAATGGGATTCATCCACGGGTTCCACAGGATGCAAATCTTTTCAGTGGAAAATGCACTGGCTATCGGTGACCTTCAGTGGGACGTTGTAGCTTCTAGGTCAGAGGAGTCATGGAAAATGGCAATTTTGGCATGTGGCCAAAACAGTCCGTTACTTGTGATGTGAAATACTTAGCAGCACGCCTTGCCACTATTCATATAATCTGAAAGATACACGTTAGTGATAGATTCCTTACCTTAAAATATCCCCAGGCGTCAGACTGGATCCGGAAAGTTTTTCGTCAGCAGTACCCCTTCACGTCGGTATGTGGAGTCGTGCGGCTCCACATCTATCGCTGGCGTGGTAAGTGCTGAGATGATGTCACGGAGACTACTTAGGCGCCACCCATGCATGTTGACGTCCGTTCTTTCTTTTTCCGCGCCAGCAAGCGCAGATCCGGTTAGAGGACGTACCCTAGGCACTTTTTGATTAACTTTTTTGAGAATTTTTGTCTCTACTTCTTTGAGTCTTGACTCCTGGTGCCGCATAGAGATGCCTGGGTTTAAATCCTCCGGGGCCTGTCGCCTTGCGCCGGCTGACCCCCACGGCGTTTGTCTCTACTGTCTGGAGCGCGACCATGACTCCCGGTCATGTTCTGACTGTCTGGCCATGGTTCCGAAGGCTCTGGGGAGCCGTCCCGAAAGCTGCTGGAGGCCCGGCATTCCACTCCGCACTGTTCGAGGTCCTGGGGTCGCTCAAGGGACCGACCTTCTTCACCCTCATAATCGGTAAAGAGACGTCACGAGAAAAAGCCGAAGAAGCATTTACGCTCTCCGACATCCCCCCGTCGGTCTCTGGACACGGATGTGTGGGGCAGGGGTTCTTCCCCCGCGGCTCAGTTGGAGCCTGAGAGTCCCACGGCCTACCCACCTTATCCGGGTCCATCAGCGACTCAGGTCCAGGTGCAAGAATTTGTTGCCACCATGGACTGCCTTTTCAGGTCTAGGGCTCCCGCCGGCGCACCTTGGGGTCCCGCAGTCCCAGTTGAGTGCCCTTGCTTGCCACCCGCGCTGTAAGGTCCTATGCCAGCGGCTCCGGCCCTGTCGCCCCCGGTGCTCTATTCCCGACGCCACAATTGCTCCTGTTCGTTCCACCTCTACCCTTGGCCCGGTTTCCAGACAATTTTGCTCCGGCTTCGGACCCTAATTGGGACAGGGAGCCGGATTGGCGCCGACCGGCGCCGTTCCCTGCACTGTTAGACCATTTGTATTCCCCTGTTCCTCCCCCACCCCAACAACCTGTGCCTCGGGAGGTGGAGGAGAGGGAAGACTGAGAGGGGTCTGAGGACCCTCTTGCATGGCAGTGCGAGTCTGAACAGGAGTGGGCGGAGGAATCGGAGGATGCAGGTAGCCTTGACCTCCCCTCTGAGCCTGGTTTTCTGTCTCCCGCTGTCATGGAGGAGGACTCCAGATATACTGTGGTGCTCCGTAGAGCAGCAGAGGCCCTTGACCTTGATCTGCCTACTGTCACTCTCAAAACAAACCTCCTCACTGAAGTACTTCAGCCGGTGGCATGTTCTATGGAACCTCTGCTTCCGTTCAATGAGGCTTTGACGGATGTTTTGATGGGCACCTGGTCTAGACCAGCCACAGGGTTTCCTGTGGATAAGAACGTGGCCGGCACCGGGTGACCCTGCCTTTTTAACAAACCATCCGACTCCGGAGTGCCTGGTCATCTTCCCAAAGCGCATTCCCTCCCGCCCCACCGGATAAGGAATTAAAGAAGTTAGAGCAGTTTGGCAAGAAATTATTTTTCTCTGCCAGCTTGGGGCTGTGGTAAGTCAACACTGCATGCCTCTTGGGCTGCTACTCTCACGCTGTGTGGGACATGGTGGCACAGACACTGCCCCAATGCTCGAAGGCGGTTCGGGCTGTACTTTCCCAAGCTGTTGCAGAGGGGGAAGGACACCACAAAGTTCGCCATCCAGTGTGGGCTGGACACCGCCGACTCTTTTGGTAGGACGATCTCCACGACGGTGGCCCTACGTCGCCACGCCTGGCTGCGGTCCACTGGGTTTTCAGGGGGTGTCCAGAGTAGCCTCATGGACATGCCTTTTGATGGTACTCGACTGTATGGCGATAAGACAGACCGTGCGCTGGAGCGTTTCAAGGACTCTTGGGCTATGGCCAAGTCCTTGGGTCTCTCCACCACAAGCCCGGCCACGTCTACCTTTCGGGGCCACAGAAGGGGCGCCCTTACACTTTCGTTCAGCCAGAAGCCTGAGCAGAACCAACCTCGGCGCCGGCGTGGTGGCTGCGGTGGCAGCACAGGGAGCCAGCGCGCAGGTCATTCCACCTCCGCTCCTGCAGCAATTTATCCACGGGAAGGGAAGTCGCTGAGCTGCTACTAGGATTGAACTTAGAGTGCCCTTCGAAGCGCTGGTTCCTTATAGTTAAAATGATGTGCGGCAGTCCACTGTTCCGAAGTTGCACCACCCTGAATCGGGGCCAGGGAGACACTTGAACTCTGCAAAGTCTCCGGCTGGGGAATTCAATCAGCTTCATCGTCGGAAGACCTTCGCCCTGGGGGCCCACTGGAGGGCAGTTTTAAATATAAATTAATTATCGCAAGGGAATGCGCAGGACCCATTATGGTGTAAAACTGCAAAGGGGACACCAAAGCCTACTATAGAAAGACTACTAAAGACTCTAAGTACAGCATGCAGCAATGTTACCAAGTGCTGAATGACGGCAAAATAAAAGACATGCTGGAAAGATGCCTTCTTTGATTTCCTGTGCCTCCCATGTATGCCTGTGAACAAAGAGCATCACAGCTCCGAAACGGGTAAGGCAGAGCCAATTTATCTGCTGGAAGGGAAGTCGCCGAGCTGCTACTAGGATTAAACTTAGAGTGTGCTTCGAAGCGCAGGTTCCTTGTAGTTATATATATATATATATATATATATATATATATATATATATATATATATATATATATATATATATAACACACACACACAGCCTAAATGGCTGAAATTACATAGGTTTGCATAGTAGCACCTAAACTCCTCCAGCCCCTAAGGAAGAAAGAGCAGTAAACATTTGTCACATAACAATGCTTTGCCATAGAATAAAACTGTAATTGCAGGCATTTGCCAGTAGGCTGCAGTAGAGTATAAAGAAACAAAGAAAACTGACACCTTGCCTTTAAGGCATTAGAGTAGTGGTACCGTGCCTTTAAGACCTGTAGGCGACCCCCTGCTCCCATGATGCACCACAGGTGGCAGTTAGGTCAGTTCTTTTTTCCTGCTCCTTCTGAGAGGATACTGGAGCTTGAGCTCTTCAGTTTTTTGACTAAAACTGATTTTTGAAGAGAATTTTTCAGAAAATTAGACGTTTTCTGGTTTTTAAAGACTTCTTCTACTGTTTTTGTGTACTTCCACTGTTTTTTTCCAGTCAGAATGCCAGCTTTATTCAGGAAGTGTCCTTCCTGTGACAAGAAAATGGCACTGGCAGATCCACACTCAGTGTGTATTGTGTGCTTTCCATCCACACACAATCTACCTCAGTTCCACCGTATGACGGGAGATCACTTTACGCTTCTCCAACAGGAAGTTATCGCCCCTCGAGCGCGTTCCTGGGCCAGAAGTAGGATGTGGTGTTATTCCCACTACCTTCTGGTCCCCAAGAAGGAGAAAGGGGGCCTGCGCCCCATCTTGGACCTCAGGAACATCAATCGCTTCCTCCGGAAGGAGAAGTTCAAGATGTTGACTCTGGCTCAGGTCTTGGCTGCCCTCGACCCTGGAGACTGGATGGTAGCGTTGGACTTGCAGGACGCATATTTTCACATCCCCGTCCTGCTGGCCCACCGACGTTACCTGCGGTTCACGGTAGGCCAGAAGCATTTTCAGTTTGCCGTGCTTCCCTTTGGCCTTACCAGCGCCCCTCTGGTGTTCACAAAAGTTTTGGCGGTGGTCGCAGCTCATCTGCGCAGGTCAGGAGTTTCAGTCTTCCCCTATCTCGACGACTGGTTGTTGAAGGCGGGCTCGCCCCAGGCAGTCGTCTCCCACCTCCAGACTACGGCTGACCTCCTACATTTGCTGGGGTTCACCATCAGCGTTCTGAAGTCGCACCTGAGTCCCTCTCAGAAGCTCCCCTTCATCCATCAGAGGCCTCTGGCCTCCGGCGGAGTCCCGGCTCCATGTCAACCTTTTGGAGCTTCGGGTGATCCGACTTGCACTGAAAGCAATCCTTCCCTCTGTCCGGGGAAGTGTAGTGCAGGTGTTCACGGACAACCCCATCGCCTTTTGGTATTGCAAGAAACAGGGCGGTGTGGGGTCGTGGACCGTATTTCAGGAGGCTCTGCGCCTCTGGACATGACTGGAACATCAAGGCATTACCTTGGTGGTTTGCAGATTCTCTGAACGCTAGGGCGGACAAACTCAGCCGCTGGTGCTTGATGGATCACGAATGGCATCTGAACTCTGATGTGGGGCAAGGTATCTTTCTGCATTTGGGAGAGCCTTGGTTAGATCTATTCGCTACCGAAGAGAATGCACATTGTCATCAGTTCTGCCCGTTGGAATTTCCAAGGCTGCACTCGCTCAGCGATGCTTTTCGTTGCGAGTAGTAGAGTTGCGGTCTGTTGTACGCCTTTCCACCTACACCACTTCTGCCCTGAGTGCTGAAGAAAATTCGGCGTGACTGGGCCCAAGTCATCCTTCTGGCTCTGGATTGGGCACGAAGATACTGGTATGCCAAGCTACTCAGTATGACCATCGATCCCCTTATCTGATTGCCTCTTCGGGAGGATCTTCTGTCGCAGCAGCAGGGAACCGTCCTCCACCCGAACCTGTCCGGGCGGGCAGAAGATGTGTGCAGCTATGGGTTGAAGGGACTCCTCTAAATTCAAATATTTGGGGGCTTTGGTCAACTGAGATTTGACCATGCGTCAATGAGGCATTGTTCTTATTTCTTACGTTCAATGTTATGCCACCGGTCCCTCCACGAACCTGCAATGTGAGTGGTAGTTAGGGTTTTAATGTCCTATTCCAGTTCGACCTGGTCACCCTAAATTTGTTCTTGCTAATGCGGGAGTCCCTGGTCATGCTAACCTCAGGACCATGTTACACGCCGCTCAGATACCTTTTGATGACTATATGCAGTCCTTTTTCAGACTTGGGTACAGATGCAGGTGTCGACGTAAGGAGGTATTTCTGAAGGGTGGTTGAATTTGAAGATATGAATTCTCTGTCGTTTGGAAGAGAACCGGATAGGTACATGTCCAAAGTACATGTCAAACCTAACTTGTGAGTAATCAGAGATGCCTCCCTCAATTCATAGAACTACCAGTAGTGGTCACACAGGGTCAAGACTGATGTGAGAAAGTAATCCATACATGTGCATCTACCATGGATGCTGAACATGAAAGTATATTCCTTGTTCTCAGGGTGGGATGTGCACCAAGGCTCCTCCAGGTCGTGATAGTCTGTGACAACGCATGATTAACAATGTCTTTCTGTGTTTTTGGACCTTTCCTATCTGTGAATGGATCAAGAGCAAAATTCCAGTCACTGCCAGTCACAGTTTGTGTGGACCCTTCCTCTTTGACTACCCTCGAGATGGCATCCAAAAAGGGTGCTTTAACCTCTTCGATGCTCATGACGAGCTGAGCTCGTTATGAGGCACGGTTGAGCTGTGCTGATGACGAGCTGAGCTCGTCATCAACAATGGTAAATCTGGGACTGCAGCACCGGAGGGGAAACCTCTAGCAGCCAAGGTGTTAAAGGCATCTGGACTTTGACTACCGCTTTTCACTACTCTCCTAACCCAGTTCCTCTTTTATTTTACCACTTATGTCACAGGCAAATGTGTTTTCTCTAAGTGCTAGGTCAGGCGACTTGGAGGCTAGGTATGGTAACAGCTGTTTCTGCTTGGCGTGCCTTTTTCATTAAGGAATACTAATGTAAGTGGTTTCCTGCAGGCCATCTCTGCAGTAACATCCGTCCTGGGCAATAAAAGTGGTTGCAAATGTACCTTCAGAATGGCAGTTACAGTAGCAGGGGATCCAGCAAGGTTGAGGCAGGGTAGGTTGACGTATAGCTGGGATGATATGATTTCAGGAGGTTGGATCTGTTGTTGCACTTTAATATGCAGCTAGTATCCCAAAAGGCCCTGTTATATGATGAGCAGAGGGGTGTACTGGGGTGGTATCCTGACAATAGTGTATTTTGCTTTGCTACCTATAACTAACTCTAAATTAACTTCAAACCGACAAAGCTGACCCTCATTAGCTTTCCACCCTGCACATCATTACCAAAGCAAACATTGAGACATTGACACCCACATCCAGAGCCGCCAATGATCTGTAGGGGATGAAGGTTTGGAAACACTGCACTGTACAACGATCAGAGTAGGGCATTCTTTGCCAAGCCGGGTCCTGGGAAAGCGAAGTATTGGACCTAGTCGCCAAAATAGCTCCAATTGACCAAGGCTAGCCATGGAGGTATCAAAACAACATTTGGACAGTCAGGACTAGGAAGATGAGAGCAGACTCCAGGGATCGGCCCTGTCACCCACGCTGTTCAATCTGTACGTTACTCCTCTTGCTACACTAATAAAATCCCATGGCCTTCATCTCGTGTCGTACGCCGACAACACACAATTAGTAGTGTCACTCTCCCAGACGGTGGAAGCCACAGCCACGGGTTCAGGAACTGTCTTTCAGACGTCAAAAACTGGATGAACGATCACTTCTTAAAACTTAACACCGAAAAGACGGAAGTGATCGAGTTCGGCCAAAAACCATCAATCTGGAGTCACCTATGATGGCCTCCTGAGGCCGGCACCTGCCCTGTCCCAGCCGAAAAGGTCAGAAATTTCGGCTTTGATTGATAAGGACCTCTCTTGCACAGCACAAATAAGTCGGGTAACCTCGGCCTGCTTTCAAACAATAAAGATGCTTCGGAAAATCCTGCCCTACATACCCTTCACTCTTAGGAAGACAGTAGTGGGCGCGTTAATAATGTCTAGGGTAGACTATTGCAATGCACTGTATACTGGAACAGGGGAAAAACAGCTTGCTAGGCTCCAGTCTATCCAAAATACAGCGGCGAGAGTTCTACTCAACCTCCCTAAGAGACACCCTACATCTAAAGCCATACAGGAACTTCACTGGCTCCCAGTAAGGCGTAGAATTCAATTCAAAGCCCTTTGTCTGGTCCACAAATCTCTCTATGGGGAAACATCTGAAGATATTAAAATCCTCTTCCCCCGCTACATGCCTGCGCGCACGTTAAGATCTGGCAGTCTAGATCTAATCCTTGTTCCCAGAATAAAGAGAGCCCGATGGGGCGGAAAATCCTTCTCATATCAAGCATCTAAGCTGTGGAACAGCATGCCCATCGTATTGCGTTCCGAAAAGAACAGAACAAGATTCAGGAAGGCGCTAAAAACCTTGCTCTTCTCCACGTCCTAACCATCTTCTGTATCCCCGGCCGTTCTACAGCGCCAAGACGCCTCGGCATAAGAGCGCTTTAAAAATAATTCAGTCAGTCAAGACTCGGCATGGCCCACTTATCACACAGGAGGTCCCTTGCTTGTCAGTGGGTCACAAAACTGTGGGGGTACAGACTCAACTGAAGGTAACATAATAAAAGTATTAACTCATTGGAACTAGACAAGGGGCCCCAAGCCTTTAGAGGGAATCATAACTCTGCCTCTGTTAGAGTTCATCCTTGTGATGGTCTCTGTCCGTTTCCTTGAAACACTGCAAGTCTATCATTTCACAACTATTGGACACTTAAATGAATTCTGCAGCAGTAGCGCCATTAGCACCAGGTGCCTCCACCACCCTCATTCCCCGATCTTGTGAGGCAGTACTGTATCTATGACAGGCAAGTTCATTTCCTCTAGGAACCCCCTCAGGTCTTAAGGCTAAATACATTTGCTGTTCTTTCCTTTTGATAGAGACCTCTAATGGCAGAATCCTCAACTTGTGAATATCCCCAGGCTCTAGACTGGATCCTGAGAATTTTCAATAGCAATTCCCTTGCACATCGGTTGGTGGCATCATGCGGCTCTGCATTGGATCTGTCTCACCCCAGATATGATGGGGCAACTATATCTGCAACTCGCCTGTGTGCTGATATCAGTTACTTTTTTCTGCGTCTTTTGAGATTGAGCAGGTGTGCCATCAAATCCTTTTAACTTGGCAGAATTATTTCCCTTCAATTTTCAGTGTGCAAGGGACATGTTTCCACCTAAAACTAAAGGATTCAAACCATTCAGAGACTCTCGTAGCCAGATGTTGTTGACCAACATCCATGATGTTGGTTTCTAGTGTCTCGGCTCCAAGCGCAACTCTGTGTCATGGAACTGCTGTGCAAAGATGAACAGCAAGTTCATCCGTGACCGGGAAGCCAAGCTTATGGTTGCGGAATGCAGAAGGAAGTCAAAGAAGGTCTGATCACGGTTGAGGGCAAGGAATCGATCTCTCGGCTGAAGCCAATGTATTCACTGATTATCATTGAAGTCACAAAGCAGTGGTAGGTCCAAGAAATCCAAAAAAGACATGAAGTCAAAACACAGCTCTCCTTCGTCCCGCTACTCCCACTGCTCTTCACCGCACGACACCCGGGGCCTTCCTGGCTGCGGGGTTCCTTGAATCTTTCACAGTCTTTTCCGACACTTGGATGGAATCTGACCAGTTCCACTGATACCGAGCCGACTGAGACTTTAGATCCCATTGTAGAACACATATGTGCCAGCTTGCATGGTCCGCATGTAGGAGGCAAAGAGGCTAAGAAGTCTCAAAGCCTCTCTCACTGAGAACCAGGCCAATGCATGAAACATGGAGATTATAGCCTGAATGTCCTGGACTCGTTGAGGCAGGGGAAAAGATGATCACTGTATCAGGCATTTATACAGAAGAAGTGGGACTGATGCGAAGAACTTAGTTGTGACTTCGACACATTGATGGAAAAGCCCAGCAATGTCAACAGTGGTTCACAACTGTTTCAGGTGAGCCCTCATTTGGCAATCAATTGTTGGGGTATGGAAAGACTTGTATTCCTAACCTAAGCAGATGGGCTGCGACTACCACCACCAACTTTGTGAGCACCCAAGGTGCACTTGTAAGGCCAAAGACAAAGTTAGACCAAAAGAGAGAGCAGTAGCCCTGCTTTGTTTTCATCGTTCTAGAGGCGAGTCCGACTTGGCTCCAAAGAGCTAAAGCCATCAAAGGGGATATCTATTAAGGTTTTCTGAGCATCGTTGGAAAGCCATGCCCCCCACTGTATCCCAGAGCACATCTCCAGGAGGCAGTTGGTTTTGACTCGCCTAAGGTAAAGGCTAGCAGACGAAAACAGATTTTTAGTTAATGTTTGTATGCTTTTGGACTCCCTGTCAGACGGGTAATTGGAAATGCTTGACGATTGCTGCTTCCCTGCACAAACCAGTGCCTGACTGGTACATTCCCCCTGCCCCAGCAGTGACTGTGCTCTATACGTGCATTAAGACTGTAAAAGACCAAGAACTGAAGCACCTTGTTGGATTTGTCCTCCCGTATCCCGCTACACAATGCCCCCAGATAAGCGACGCACAACAGGTGGTACAGGGTAACTACAGACCATTTCAGATGTTAAATCTGAAAGGTGAGCTGTAATTACTAGACAGTTTTTACGTAACAAAAGTAAAGTCTTATTTCTTTTGCTAAAAGATCTGAAACTTTATAAAAATTGTTATTGTGTGCAATACATGTACTGAAAGCCTTGTTCAACCCCACATCCAGTTTTCAACTGTGTGTTCAGTTTTCGATTTAGATACCCCTTGAAATTGAAACACTGGAAAGAAAGTGGCAATTCAATGATGTAGCAGTAGTATCTGACTTCCGTAGTTTCAAGAACCACTGCAGTGCTTGGCATAAGCTGCTCTTAAGTCCCACATAATCTGAATTACTTGATGGATTTCAAAGACTGATTAAAATAACGGTGTAAAGAAAAACTTACCTAGATTCCCCATGGCCACACTCGTAGGAAATCGTATCAGACATGTCTTGCCGGCTAATTTGGCGGTATGGCGAGGCCCCTATACTATCTTGGCAGTAGAATGGATTTTGAAAGGTGTTCTCTGTTCTTAAGCCCCCTAGCCAATTAACACCGTCCGAGTTTTCAAGATCCAACTATTGAGGCTTGGTAGGTGTTTTTTTTCCTAAAGGGAGAGTATGTGCCCTTACGGCCAGAGCTGCCGAATTTGTAGCTGGGAAGCCAGTTTCGAGCCTCTGTGTCGGTTTAGCATCCTGTGATTGTGGATAACCACTTAATCTCTGCATGCCTACCAAAACATGAATGTAGCGCTCCACTACCTTCTGGCCGAGTTCGCGCTATATAAATCTGCACAAAAAGTTTTTTTTTAATCCATTTTCGGAACATATTCCAATTGCTTTCTTCCCTTTCAAACACTGCGTCCCGTCTCAACTCTATTGCACCTCAGCCTTATCGCACACCCCGTCAGCGAGCCTTCCCACCATCAGTTTTCCATCCGCTCCCCATTTAGGATTTCACTTCCTTTTTTGACCCTTTGGAACATGGTGGTTTCCTGGCTCTTGCTAATAGTAGTAGATTGTGCCCATCCGTCTCCTCCATTCACTATCTTGTGTTGGCTGTTCTAAAATGTTACATATTTTCCATAATAACATATTTTCAAAGTTGAGATAAGTAGTTTGTGTCCATTATGAGCAGTCCATTCATGTACAGATGCTTCTTTCTACGTGGTAAATATACATCTGCTATGAAATGTGTCACTTTTTAATATGCTCAATAAAAATGCACGTTCTACTTCATGCGCTCAGTATTTATTTTTTGATTGTCATATTTTCCCTCTGAAGTTGGTTTTTATGCATGGTGCATAATTTCAAATAGGCTTCTAACTTCCTAATTGCAGAAGTAATGACTTGTATCTACTAACTCAATGTAACTTGCCCATGATACCCTAGAATAACATATTTTGCATTTTAATTGCATGATTCATACAGTTGAGGAATTCTTACTGATGTAAACATATTTTCAAACTAAACTGCAACCGATAAATTATTTAGGGCTAGTCTGTCTGTTTTTGCAGCCCTTCCCTCATTTGGTGCGGTGACAGATGTACAAATCCGTTCGTGATCAATATTGTCATTTGCTAGGTTTTACAAATTCTTGCTTCATTATAACAACGAAGCGTGATTCTTTTTGTAAATCCATTGTGCTGAGAATGCAGGGATGGAGACACGAAAGTAGACCACTAATCTGGCATTGGCATTTAAAGAATGTCAATTTATTTTAAAAAGATGGTTGCATTCAAATTCGAAAAATAAATTGCCCCTTTATGAATGGCGTGGGTGAGAAAGCATCAGCGACAATAATTGAGTTTGTTACTGCACCTTGCCGCTTTTGATTTTAAATCATTATACTGTATCTCACAGGCAGAATGTGCACCTGGCAGTACACGCAGAAAACTTCAGCTCTGAAATAGTGTCCGTGAAAGAGATGAGGGACATTTGGTCTTGGATCCCGGAACGCTTTGCATTGTGCCAGCCCATTCTACTGTTCACCAACCTGGAACATGGCAGCACTCTAAACAGGTAAACTGGTTTCTTTCACGGCTCTGTTCAATGAAACGAGCAGCAGTAGCCGATTCAGGAATATGCAAAAGTAGAAAACTCTTTTTTACAGTTTGTCACTTCACTTTCCTTTCTGGTACCCTAAAAGTTTGCTACTTTGAGAGGCTTTAATACGGGAAAGGCTCAGACAAACCGTTCCATTTAATTACCTCATTTTAATTGAAGGCGAGTTACATGGGAATCTCATTCAACTGTCACCCAGTGACCACCAAGTCTGTTATGTAGTGATGTTATCTCCGAACTGCCTTTCTCTAGGTTCCTAGGATTCCACTGGCCAGTGGGATAGAAAGTCTCTTGCAGATTTCTGTTAACTTTTATGGAACATGAGCACCGCAGTTTCATTCTCATGCTCCAGTTGACTCCATATCTACTCCAAAGGATGCAGATTGAGGATAAAGGTGGGCATGTTTGTTGGCAAGTCGTCTGTAGGACCTCAATCTATCTGTTGGATAGGCTTGACTAGGTTTAGTGGTGTTCTTAACGATCTGTCTATGGCCAAGCTCTTCAGGATACTGGAAAAGGAAAATATGAATGAAGGTAGCCAAGCATAACAGCAGCTTAAACAAACGACGTCTTGAAGGGTCTGGCTGGTCTGATTATCATCCTGTGAGCTGATGCTAATCGAATAGTATGTACAAAAAAGCCTTTGTCTTGCAGATAGGTATTTTTTCTTTTATTTCTGTTGTTTTTCACTTTATTATAGGTGCAAAATTTAGCAACAACTACTGCAGTGAGCCTGAGAGCTACATTTAATAGGTCTCACCGTTTTCTGCATACTTTTGTGGGAGACTGTTCTATTTCCTTGCCACTATTTTGTTCCTTACTTCGTATTTTGTTTCTAAAATTCTGGTACATTTCCTGTTTGTCTCCAATGCCGTCGTTTTGTTTAGTCTGCAAATTCTTCTTTCAAAGAGATCTTTCCTAAGTTTACATCATAAAAACGTCTCGCAAAAAACATAATTTCAGGCCGCCTGTCACATTACACAGTAGAAGGCACTTTAAATATAGAATTGAGTATATCATACACTTTCTGAAAAGAGAGATAATGCAGTTTGTCTTGGGAAGGGCTGTCACCCGTTTCACATGAAGTTAAACTGGAAGCACGCCATAGTCCTTACAAAAGTCCGATATCATCTACAGACCAAAGCTGACACCCCAAATCTATATCGAAACCATCAAAACATCCAGAGGAGAATAGATGAGCGCCTGCACGTGGTGACACACTTCATAAGAAGAGAGAAGACAGAATCATCAATATCTGATAGAGACTTCTAGCTGCAGATTACTTACCTTTGAATTTCCCAGGCGTCAGGCTGCATCCAGAAACTTTTGCTAAGCAATACTCCTTGTGCACGCTGTCAGGTGGCTCCATTCGGCTCTGCTTGACATTGTCAGTAGCGTTGGTTATGATGCCACAGTACCTATATATGGGCCACAGAGGCACGCAGACGGCTGTTCTTTTCTTTTCGCACCAGAGCACGACCATGATTCAAAGTAGTGCTCGAACTGTCGGGCCATGGTTCCGAAGGCCTTTCAGCGCTGCTGTCAACACCATCCAGCAAGACTGCGCAGCGATCCTGGCCCGACCAAAAAAGAGTAGGTCACAGGACCGCTCCTAAAACTGAAAGTCCTCTTGATCCCACTTGAGGTCCTCGGGACACCCGGGGAAGAGGCACAAGAAGTCCAAGCGGACTTCATCTTCACCTTGGCTGTCATCTGATCAAAGAGGTAAGGAGCACCGATACTCTAGGCATGGTTCTGTGGAGCTGGATGCAGGGTCCATTTCGTGCCTCCCTTCTTTCCTGGGAGCCATAGCGACTCCTGCTCAAATAAAATAATTTTACGAGGCCATGCACCAGGTATTTGAGCAAACTGAGCCCTCTAGTGAGCCCTCGGGCCCCACAGAGTCGGAAGGGGCTCCATCAGGTTCCATGCCGTCGGCTCAGTCCTTGGCACCAGTGGGGTCTTAGGGATCTGATCCCGTATCCGGGTCGATGCCCGTCATGCCAATGCGATCTCCAGTGGCGGACCTGAAATCGGTGCTGCCGGTGCCACCGTCGGGACCAGCCCCATCCTTATCCCCAACGACACTCGCTCGATGCAGATTCCAGAGCTGATTGAACCCAGGGGTTCTATGTTGTGATCTGTACACTTTGAGGATGTGTTGGTCTCTGAAGAGGAATGGGAGGGGTCTGTGGACCCTTTAGAACACCAGGATGACTCTGCAGAGCAGTTGGTCTGGTACAGTGAACTTGCTGAAGCCAGTGGACTGGATATTTCTACAGATACTGGCATACTCTCTCCGCCAACATTGGCTATGGAGGAGGGGGCATCTTACGCCATGGTGGTAAAAAGGGCAGCTGAGGTCCTTGGACTAGAACTGCCCTCTGTGCAGGTCAGGACTAATCTCCAGACTGAAGTGCTTCAACCTGGGGCTTTCACCTCCGAACCCCTTATGCCCTTTAATGAAGCATTGACTGATGGCATTCCTTGCACATGGTCCAAGCCTAGCACAGGGGCTCCTGTGAATAGGACAATTGCGTGCCGCCATCGCTCAGCACCTGGTGACCCAAAGTTCCTCAGCCAACACCCCACACCTGAAAGTTTGGTAGTGCAGGCCTTAACATCCCAGGGTGCGTTCCCTTCCGCCCCTCCGGATAGGGAATCCAAGAGGCAAGATTCATTTGAGAAGATGTTTTTTTTCCTCCAGCCTGGCATTGCTTTTGGGTAATACCGCATGCCTATTGGGCTGTTTCTCCCACACCCTTTGGCAGACGGTTGGCCAAGTGCTGCCACAAGTCCCGGAGTAGGCCCTGAATGTGCTCTCACAAGCAGTTAAAGACGGGAGAGATGCAGCAAAATTCACCAATAAGTGTGCCCTTGATATGATGGATTCACTGGGCAGATCAAGTTCCACAACAGTGACCTTAAGGCACCACGCCTTGCTTAGGACAACTGGCTTCTCAGGCGATATCCAGGCTAATCTGATGGACATGCCCTTTGATAGAACCAGTCTTTTTGGAGAAAAAGCAGATTCGGCCCTGGTGAGGTTCAAGAACTCTCGAGCTACAGCCAAATCCGTGGGCCTCTCCTCTACTTCTCTTGGCCTGTCTTCCTTTGGCCCCTTTTGTGGCAACTGAAGGGGTTTCTAACCACGTCAGCCCTATCCCAGCCACCGTCCTGTGCAGGATTCCCAAGCCATGCAGGGACATGGACACAGGTCATTCCGACCTAGGAATGGAAGCCAGAAGTCATCGGCCACCCTGCCCCCGGCAGCCGCAGTATCCAAGCAATCCTAGTCTGCAAGACCACACCACTCCAGTTGGCAGGAGAATCTGTCATCTCCCCCACTGGAGATCCGTAACATCGGACAAGTGGGTCTTGTAAATCATTCAGAAGGGTTATTCTCTGCCTTTCCTTTTTTTTCCTCCTCTCATTCTGCCAAATTGGAACAGCTGACGGAGGATCATCTGAAATTGCTCAAGGAGGAAGTTGCAACCCTCTTGGCCAAGGCAGCTACAGAAAGGGTCCCGGTTTTAGCAGTAGGCAGTGACTGGTATTCCCGTTACTTTATGATTCTGGAGAACAAAGGACTGGGGCCCATTTTAGATCTTCGGACCGTCAATCTCTTCCTCAGGAAGGAGAAGTTCAAATGCTCACTCTAGCTCAGGTCTTGTCTGCCCTAGATCAAGAACACTGAATGGTAGCGATGGACCTCCTCCTCAACCTGCCAGGTCACAGGCGTTACCTGCGGTTCAAGATAGGCTGCAAGCACTTTTAATGTGCTCCCCTTACCCCTTTCCAGTGCCCCTCGGGTGTTCACCCAGGTGATGGTGGTGGTAGCAGCTCATCTGCGCAGGTTAGGGGTCTCAGTCTACCCCTACCTCGATGACTGGCTGTTGAAGGCATCCTTGCCCCAGGCTGTCGTCTCCCACCTTCAGAATACACCGGACCTCCTTCATTCACTGGGTACCTCTATAAACGAGCCCAAGTCACACCTGACTCCTTCTCAGACGCTCCCTTTCATTGTAGCTGTTCCAGACACAGTGCGGTTTTGGGCCTATCCTATTGAGCAGCAAGTCGAGAATATTCAGCTTATTATTCAGATGTTTCAGCCTCTATCCTCCATTTCGATGAGACTGACTGAGGCCTCATGGCCTTTTGCATTCTATTAGTAAAGCATGCCAGGTGGTGTATGTGGGCTCTGCATTGGGACCTGAAGTTCCAGTGGACACAGCATCAAGGGAATCTCACCGTCATGGTCCAGATCTCTGAAGGAACTGCGCTATATCTGCAGTGGTGGTTGATGAACCACGATTGGGTCAACAGCAGATTCCTCTTCCTCCCCCAACCAGATCTCACAGTCACTACAGATGCGTCACTTCTGGAATGGAGCGGCCATCTGGGAGAGGTGGAGTTCAGGGGACATTGGTCTCCGGCACATACATTTTTTTGAGCTTTGAGCGATTCGACATTGAAAAAGCTTCTTCCCTCTGTCAAGGGGAAGCTAGTGCTGGTGTTAATGCACATCACCGCCATGCGGTACTGCAACAAGCTGGGCTGGGTAGGGTCGTGGACCCTTTGTTGAGAGGCCCTGCGTCTGGACATAGCTGGAACAGCAGGGCATAACCCTGGTGGTTCAACACCTGGCAGGTTCTCTGAACACCGGTGCGGACAAAGTCAACCGGCGATGCCTAGCAGATCACGAATGGCCACTCCAGACGGAGATGATGCAAAGTATCTTTCAGCAGTGGGGAGAACCTTGGTTAGATTTGTTTGCTTTCGGAGAGAATGCGCAGTGTCCGCAATAATGCGTGCAGGAGTTTCCAAGGTGGCAATCGATCGGTGACGCCTTTCGTCGCAAGTGGAGCTCAGGCCTGCTGTATGCCTTTCCGCCCATACCGCTGCTGCCTAGGGTTCTAAAGAAGATCAGGAGCAACTGTGCCCAAGTCTTTCTTGTGGCTCCAAACTGGGTGAGTAGAGTCTGCTATCCAGAGCTTCTGAAGATGAGCATCGATCCTCTGATCAGGCTGTGCCTTCGGGAGGATCTTCTGTCGCAGCAGGAGGGGAGGGTCCCCCACCCATACCTGTCAACTCTGCGCCTCCATGCTTGGAGATTGAGTTATGTATTATAGAACAGGGTTGGACCCAAAAGTCAAAGGGACCTGGGTAGTTACTTATTGTAAACAGAGGGGTCCCCAACTAATATGGAGTGGGTAAAAGAGAAAGAAGATTGACAAGTGTTTCAAAAGGTTGAAAAGAAAACAGAATCAAAAAAGGTTCTGAGATGCAGTGTTTTATTCACTAGGTATCCATTTCGTCATAGTCATGTAAATCAATAAGAAATATCAAACAACACTAGATTAACATTAATTCATGTGCCCATAGAGAAAAGAAAAGGAAAGGGGAGGTAGTAAAGTTAACAAAATGTTGTGACTTACTTAACATTCAATAAGAACACAAATACATTAAAATTCATGTCTAAATTCTGGATGATCCCTATCCGTAACAGGGTCATATATATTGTCCACAATGTCTGGAAATAATTCAAAAAATTCAAGCTCCTATTAGGCCGTATGTATCATGCTGGTGATAGGAGTTGAAAGTGGGTAGAAGAACAGTCTACGTTTCGACCCAGGAATAGTTGTAGGATAGTTGGTCCTTACACAGAGGGTCTTCTTCAGGACATACGGGGGTGGGGCGATGGGCAGACCTCCTAGGGGTAAAGGGAAATTGGGGTCAAAATTACTTCATGTAGGGCAGTATGTCCCTAAGAGAACCGTAGCGGAGAAAAGGGTACACCGCCCGGGAACAACGATAAAAAATATGAGGACTATACATGTTGTCTAAGAGGACTATTACCTGCTGTGTATTGCAGGTCAGACTGTGACCAAGACGGTCATGATCAGATCGTGGGTTTGTAGGTGTCAGGGTTATGTTAGCTTAAAAAAGCAATCCATATCTAGAGGAAAACGTGAGGATTTTTATGAAATTATTAGATGGTTACTACTGTAGACAGAACATTGTTGCTATTCACTCTTCCCGTCGATAGAGACTCATACCTTGTTAAGATGAATATCTTGGGTAGTGCAGAGAGAGGCTACCATTTATTGCGAAGAAACCGGCTCAACTAATGTTAGAGTCCGTGTATAAAAAGACCGTATCTAGGGGGAGAAGAAAACACGGGGGGCTGGTTACTTAAATATACCCCAGCGTGTTGGTTGTTAAGGAGGCGTATTTAGATTAAAAGGCTTACCAATGAGCACCGATCCTGCTCAGTTAGAACGGTGTCTCATCAGAGCGTCCCCAGAATGCTCGGTTCAGGCCTGGAAGGGGGCGGGGATGGGGCGGGCTGGGTAACTTCGCCGTCCGTTTCTGAAACGATAGAGCGAAGTGACGGTCAAGTAAGTGTGACCGTGGGGCTCTCTCCGAAAGCGAGATTGTTTGAAGCACTTACCCGTGAGTGCAATGCTCTCTGCAGCGGCCGGGGTTTCTTCTCGGGTAACGACGTCTCCGTAACCAGGAAGTGTCCTGGCGGGGGGCGTGGTTACTGAATATAAGCTCGAGTCAACGAGATAGGGGAAAGACTTAGAGCGAGTAACTTAGCAACCATCTTCGTGTAAACAGTGAAACGAACAGCGCACTGCGCATTAAATGTGTTAAACATATGTTCGAAATCTCATTGAATGCAATCAAAGACCTTAAATTTAGCCATAACAGTAAAAATAAATATAAAATTGAAATCAGGACGCCTTGTTTACTCAGAAGAATATATATACGTTTGTAGTGATCAAATATCAAAACAGGTCGGATATATGGTTAGACTGCCCCTCGTCAGCATGGACCTGCCGACAGGGCGGTCAGATGCATAACAATGCATGGGTCATTCCATTATACATTACAGTTAAGGAGGTAAAGTGAAATATTAGTGGTCAAATGCTTGACAGGTGTATAAGTCACTCCATTGAGCATATGTAGTTAGACTGCCCCTCGTCAGCATGAACCTGCCGACACGGCGGTCAAATGCATAACAATGCATGGGTCATTCCAATATACATTACAGTTTAGAAGGTAAAGTGAAATATTAGTGGTCAAATGCATGACAGGTGTATAAGTCACTACATTGAGCATTTCAATTGTATACAGAAGCATTGACATGATTAGCATGAACCTGCCAACAAGGTGGTTTAATGCATCTCAATCAATTTACTGCAGAGCAGATCAAAAGTTCCTAAGGGTATCATAAATTAGCCAGTTGGGCAAAAGTGTTCTCAGATTTATTTAACCCATTCTTTACGGAGTTGAAGAAAGTGATCCACTTTAGTTCCCTGACATTCAGGATTGGGGTTATACTGCCGCCCCTGGGGCCCAGTTTGACCTGTTCTAGAATGACCCATCTCAGGCTTTCCGGTAAGTGGTTGTTTGCGGTACAGTGTTCTACCATTGGGGCCCCCTGTACCCTACATTTGATCCTACTACAATGTTGGAGAAATCTCACTTTTGCACGTTGTTGTGTCTGTCCAACGTAGGGTAAATCGCAAGGACATATGATGCAATATATCACATTGGTTGTGTTACAGTTCGTGTGCGACTTAAGAGTTACTCGTAGTTGTTTGTGAGTGAATTCTTTGGTTTGGATGGTCGCAGGGCATGCTTTACAGGAACCACATCTAAAGTGCCCTACAATCGGTGGAAGATTCCACATTGCGGTGATGGTGGGTTCCACACTGGTTTCAAGGAGTGAACAGACCACGTGGTCACGGATGTTCTTGGCCTTCTTAAAGGAATGTAATGGCAAGTCATTGCAGTCGAGGTCCTCCGAAATCAAGTTCCAATGTTTGGTAATAACTTTCTTTATGGAATTGCTCTGGGTGGAGAACGTTGTCACACAAATCAGGCGTTCTTCTGTGGTGCTTTTGGGCTCCTTAGACTGTAGTAAAATATCTCGGTGATTGAACCATGCTCTTTTCCTAGCTTTAGTGGTCAGGCGTTTTGGATAGCCCCGTTCTATTAGGCGTGCTTTTAGGACTTCCGATTGTTCCATGTAGTCTTCTTGCTTGCTGCAATTGCGGCGTATTCGCAAGAATTGCCCGAAAGGCAGATTGTCCCTCAAACCTCGGGGGTGGTGGCTCGAGTATTGGAGTAATGAATTCCTTTCGGTCGGTTTCCGAAACAAAGTGGTATGTAGTACATCATCCTCAGCGATGATGGAGATATCCAAGAAATTGACAGATGTTTTATCAAATTGAATGGTGAACTGAATATCTTGAGATCTTCTATTCAACCAATTGTAGAAGTCTTGAATTCTTGTCTCAGTACCTGTCCAGATTAGAAGAATGTCGTCGATGTATCGCATCCACATACGTATGTTTGGTCTGTAGGGATTGATGTCATTCAACACGAATGTCTCTTCAAATGTAGACATGAAGATTATGGCTAGGTCCGGCGCGAAAGCTGCCCCCATAGCCACCCCTTTGGTCTGGAGGTAAAACAAATTCTGAAACATGAAGAAATTCTTCATCATGGCGATTCTGAGGAGCTGGATGATGAATGAAGTGGGAACCTGGACCGGGGCCTCTCTTTTGTTGAGTGCAAGTGTGGCCACAACAAGTGCTTCTTCTTGAGGTATGCTGGTATAAAGTGACACAATGTCACATGTGACAAGTAGCTCTTGTCGAGAATCGAATGGGCATCCGTCCACCAGATTGATGGTGTGTGTTGTATCCCTGATGTAGGTTGCGGTGCCTTCGGCTAGGGGTTTTAGGAAAAAGTCTATGTATTTACATAGAGGTTCCAGTATGGAGCCACAGCCGGAGACGATTGGTCGTCCTGGTGGTTGGTTCAAGTCTTTGTGCACCTTAGGCAGGGTGTAGATTGTAGGTATCCGTGGATCTTTTTGATTGAGAAATCCAAATTCTTTGTCCGATAAGAAGCCTTGGTCCAGTCCCTCCTGGGTGATTCTTAGTATTTCCTTGGCCAGGTCTTTGGAAGGGTCCCCGGGCAGTCTTCTGTAGCTGATCCCATCTCCTAGTTGTCTCAAGATTTCATTCTTGTAGTCATCCACATCCTGAATTACGATCGCACCGCCCTTGTCTGCGGGTTTAACGACCACTGTTTTGTTCTCTTTCAAAGACATAAGCGCCAGTTTTTCAGCTCTACTGGTATTGAATTTGATATATTTTCTTTCTTCCAGGATCCTCTTTACATCCCGGGTGACAAGGCTTTCATAGGCAAGGATACGCTGGGTCATGGTGTTGGTCGGGGGAACAAAAGTTGACGGGATCCTGAGACCAGTTGTAGATAAGGAGCGTTGCATCGGTCTATCTTTGAAAAAATACCTAAGTCTAATTTTTCGGAAAAAATTATGTAGTTCCGCCAGAGTAGTAAAGGTATTGGGTAAGGCGGTGGGTACAAAAGATAGCCCGCGGTTAAGCACTCTCAATTCTTCGCTCTTCAAAGTGTATTTAGAGATGTTGATCACAGGAGATGGTGCAGACTTCACCACCTGTAGTTCTTCCTGCGGGTCGATCTCTCCCCGTGTTCTTCTTGGGCGGGGAAGTTCACCTGTTTCGTCCCTCTCCCTCTGCCAGAACCCCATTCTTCTCTCGAGTTCTGTTGACCTCTGCCCGACCCTCTGGTCCAGTTGTTGCCTCTGCCCCGGGGAGGTCTCCATCCACCTTGTCCTAAAAAAGAGTTGGGTTGATAGAGGGGGCCGTATGTTCCTTGGTATCCGCTAGGGCCGGCTTGTTCGGTGTCTTCTCCCGAACTGTAAGAGGAGTCTGAGAAGGTTGTAAAGTTTCTTCTCCCTCCCCTGTAGGCACCACGTCCACGGTTGGTGAATCTACCCTGAGAGTCCTGTCGGTAATACTCTTCTTGAAGGTAGGGGTACGTCTTTTTCTTGTCATATAGTTTCAGGTCTCGGGCTAGTTTCTCCAACTTCTTTTTTATAGTTGTTGTTTCAAAGTCTTGTAGTGTGGAGACCAGTTTAGTGAGAGCTTCCTTGGAGTTGGTTAGGGTTGAGTCACCTGTTATTTCAGCCTTTAGATCAGAGATTTGTTTTGTTAGGACGGCAATTTGTTCATTAGCAGTTTCAATGCCAAGCACCATCCAGTGTCGCGAACAATTGTTCGCGACAAAGCTGAAACCCTCCCTAAATTTAGGGACGTCGACGAAAATTGCTGGTTCCACTTTAACCTGTAAGCCTACAGGAATGATGTTAGACGTCAAGCATTGTGCGAGAAAATGTCCGTGTAATTTTGTTCTGATGAGTTTTTTCTCAAGGCGTTCTAGATTACTGATTTTGTCATTAAGTGTAAAGTCAAGGTTAGGTATATTGGATGAAAGAAAATTATTGGCTGGATCCAGGAGAAGTTGTTTAATATAGTCCTCAGTATAGGATAGAATTTCTTTGTCTGCCATTTGACATTGATAATGAATCCCAATATGCGGCACTTATTTATATTTGAGAAAGGAAAACCTCGCAGACCAGCGTCTGCCTGAAGTATGTATTATAGAACAGGGTTGGACCCAAAAGTCAAAGGGACCTGGGTAGTTACTTATTGTAAACAGAGGGGTCCCCAACTAATATGGAGTGGGTAAAAGAGAAAGAAGATTGACAAGTGTTTCAAAAGGTTGAAAAGAAAACAGAATCAAAAAAGGTTCTGAGATGCAGTGTTTTATTCACTAGGTATCCATTTCGTCATAGTGAGTAGAGTCTGCTATCCAGAGCTTCTGAAGATGAGCATCGATCCTCTGATCAGGCTGTGCCTTCGGGAGGATCTTCTGTCGCAGCAGGAGGGGAGGGTCCCCCACCCATACCTGTCAACTCTGCGCCTCCATGCTTGGAGATTGAGTTATGGCAGTTGATTGCTTTTGTTGAAAAGAAAAAATAGCAAACCAATTGATAATATTAGTGCCCTTGTTACAACCTCATTTTACATATTCATTGCACTGACATTAATAATTCGCTTAGACAGCAACGTATGCAAAATATATGATTATTTTATTTTCATATTGTTTGTTTCATTTTTATATCTTTTTTTCCATTTTGGACAACAAAGTTTAGTGTTTCTTTTTTTAAAAAATGTAAATTCACTTAATTCATAGAGTAACCATTATAGTTCATACCAGTGACAATAAATAACATACAATACCTATTGTAAACAAAAACATACAACAATACACAGTTAAATACAAAAAAGGTGCTGTACGATATGTTCGGTCGATGGAAAATTATATGAAGGCAAATGCGGTAGAATAGAACACAACGCGTTTCGGCCTGAGGCCTTCATCAGGTGACCGTCATTTCGTTTTTTACACACAGACAGGTGTACAACAAGTTCCTACATAGACAAGGATAAAACACATAAAAGTACATACATCAATATTTGATATAGATTGGTATACATTTACTGTCTGAGCATACATCGCGAGGTTGAATAGAACAAAAAGGGAGTTTTATAATAACAACCTACTGATACGTTAAGGGTCAATTGTTATTTTTTAGACATTTATTATATATTAAATCCGATTACATGATACATTTCCAATATGTGTACATAGTAGGATAGCAGTTCTATGTCCTATTTTATCTCAACAATTTACAAGCAATATATAACAGATTGTTATAAAATACTGACAGTGAAAGTCTCATTGTATTTTATCACCCATCTTGCCTATATGTTCTAACTAGGGTTTTCAGTGTTTCTGATAGATATAGTAATGAAAAAGGCATAGGGGGAGAGAACGGAGAGAGAAGAACTAGAATTATATATAACAGATAGGTGGTTGCAAAGTAAGGTGTTAGTGAAGTCATAACTACAAAAGGGAAGAGTACATGACCTCTAATTAAAAGTATTAGTTTCATGAGGGATGAAAAGAGGAGAAAAAGATTTGATACTGAGAGGCTAATCACCATGAGCTCTGAGTGAGAATGTTATTTACAAAAGGGTTGAAAGGAGGAGAAAAGAAGAGATTAGTGCTGAGAGGCTAGTTACCAGCTGCTGATTTACTCACTTTACTTAGTTATCCTGTGGAGTAGGTTCCAGTTATTTCTTAGAACGGGGGTTCTGATGTTTTTAATAATGAAGAGGTTTCAGCAGGAAATATATAGCACTAAGGAAATAAATATGCTCGGTTTTATATCACGGAAAATCTATAGGCGATCGTTTTTATTATATGTGGAGTAGTGAATTATTTAGAGATACCTGATCTTTTTTGATTCCACTTCTTATTTTTAATCAGGGTTACTCATAGGATATATTATTATGGTTGAGTAGAGATTCGCAGGCACCACTGATTTCACTCCAAATTGGTTCCACAGTTATGATCTACAGAAAAAAGCCACTTTTAGATTCTGTATATATATGTATTATTTTGTCCCTTACTATATATAGAGGCTAATCCCATTACATAGTGGGAGCCTGCAATGTTAGTCTAAATAATGATTCTCTCTCTAAAAATAGGCTTATATATAAGACTGTATACTGCATAATACTTAACCTGTTTTAGTTTTCAGAGACATGTTTACTAGAGTTACTTTGTGTCTAGCCCTGAGGACTTCGATAAAAGTTGCCATTTTCACAGGTATAAAAGAACGGTATTAGGGGATTCTTACCTTAACAATGATTGTGTAGAAGGAAGGATATTTTTCTAATGGTTATGCCAATGTTATTTATATTTTCACACACACCATTTCTGAAAATATTATTGAAAACGCAAAGTATTAATCTCTACTTTCCTTATATGTTATGTTAGGTTTTAAATTACGCCCTATTAAGTCCTTTTGGTAAAGATAATACCTTATTGTGATTTGTAGAGAGGATTGGTTTCAATAGGTGGCCTCTCCCAGATTTTAATATCTAAAAACAAAAAGATTAAAAAGAATAAAAAGATGTTTGTACCGATCGGTACAAACATCTCCTTTTGTCCAGCACTTTGGTGGCCGGACAATTCTGTTGCCCCCCCCAGACAGTTTCGTCGGCCAGGAACCTCGGCGTTACCTTTGACTCCGACCTCTCCTTCGATCAGCATGCCAGAACCGTCGCAGGCAAATGCTTTGGAATGATCAGATCCATGAGAAAGTTCTTTGACTTTCTTCCCATCGATGCCAGAAAGACGGTGTCAGTAGCACTCATTATCTCGCGACTGGACTACTGCAACGGCTTGCTCGCAGGAGCCAAAAAGAACACCATCCAAAAACTGCAGAGCGTACTACACACAGCCGCCCGTCTTGTCCTGGGCCTTCCCCGCAGATCCTCTATTTCTGCAGCACTTCGCTCACTTCACTGGCTCCCCCTTCACAAAAGGATTCTCTTCAAGATCCTGATCATAGCCTTTCGTGCCTACAACAAAACTGGCCCTAAATACCTCACCAAACGCTTCCCCCACTACCTGCCCAGCGGTCACCTTCGCTCAACCAACGACAACCTCATTCTTCTCCCCAAATACAACCTGAAAACGAAGGGTGAGAAGACCCTCAGCTTCCTTGCAACCAAAGCCTGGAACAAACTACCCAAATCCCTCAGACAACAAACCCAGGAAAAACCTTTTCGAAAACTGCTAAAGACCTGGATTTTTAATCTCCCGGACGATCACTCCAAAGCTTCCATCTAATCCTCTTGCACTGGCTCACTTAGGTTCCCTAGCGCCAAGATGCTCCCTCCGGAGCGAACGTCGCGCTCTATAAATACCCCACAAATATACAAATATACAAATATTAAAAAACGGAATACATGAGTATAGAACAAGTCTATCTCTTGTATTGGGGTGTTGCAAGGTAAGGGGGTTCTATGCTGGAGCCTACCCTGGTTTAAGTGAACTTACCTCGTAACTGTGCGCGTTTCTCCGTAGTCAGGGGGGTCTGCTGGTGTGCCTTCCAGACGTGCCGGCGTGAAACTGACAGAAATGTGGCCCGGTATTTATAGGACAGTTAAGGGCTTTAATTAGCATCAGCTGCGTGTCCTCGGTTCCGTATTATTAAAGATACATAGCCTATTTTACTTCCTATGTGAGTAGAAACTGACGACGGATGAACCGTAGTTCTTCCCGTCGCTGGCGGACTACGGTGAAAATGAAACAGACGATCCTTTTGTCTTGTATACAAGACCAACGGGCGCATATGGTTTCCTTGGTTTTATATATTTCCTGGTTTCGAATTTTAAAAGGCAAAGAAACACTTTTGTGTTTCCTGTATGGGTAGAAACTAGCGACGGATGAACTGTAGTTCTTCCCGTCACTAGCGGACTACAATAGAAAGGGACAATGTTCACGCGAGTAGTGTAAAACCAGCTTTTTGAACATGAGACAGACAATCTTTTTGTCTTGTATACAAGACCAGTGTGCGCATAAGATTTACTTAGTGATGGAGAGCTTCAATATTTTTATATATTTCCTGATTAAAAAATATTCCAGCTATTTGTCCCACGTGCATCTATGTTAATAAAAAGTATATCTTTTTTTTGAAACTGAACAAAATATTATGCTGAGACAGAAAAAGAAAAAGAAAGAGTGGTTTTGAACAATTAGAAGTGTATAATAGGTAAACATATAGTGATATGTTCCTATGAGAGCGTTATTCCAAAGAATAAAAGCCAGTATCTATTCTCATCATTCTAGAAACAGTATATGTAACCGACTATGTCATGAAAAGAGGTGAAATTGCACTATCTTACGGGGGGCATATGACATCACACGTTCTCGACCTACGCTGTTATTCTGTTTCGGAATAAAGTATATTTATATCCAAATTAGAGGTGGTAAAGGACGGTACATTCTATTTTAATGAAACTGGATGCCATGAACATGACTAGGATATTACGTAATGGCCTGCTGCCAAGGGATTTCAGAGTTTAATCCTAGTCTCACAGTGTCCAATGAAAATATCCAAAAAACTTCGCGTTTTTTGCGTATTTTTTCTGTATCCGCTCCTGGTCTGGGCACGATTTTTTCTAGTACAATCCATTTTATTTGTTCTGGATTGTGATCTTTTTCAATGTAATGTGCTACCATAGGTGCATTTTGCTTTCTGGTACGGATGGCTGATTTGTGTTCGGTCACTCTTGCGTAAACCGAACGGGCAGTTTCACCGACATATCCCTTATGGCATGGGCATATCAATAGATAGATGACGTTTGTCGTTTTACAGTTAGTCATATATGGTAAACTGATTAGAATCTCATTAAATTTGAATTCTTGTGTTTCTATTGCCAATGGGCAAATTTTACAGACCCCACATTTATGATTTCCTATTACCGGAGCCCCGGTACTTATGTTTTTAAGGTGGATATCTTTTTTGAGCGTTGGCATTCTTGATCTGACCACTATGTCTTTTATGTTCTTGTTTTTTTTATAAGCGAACAGGGGTTTAGGAATCACTCAGAACCTGTTTTGTTAACATTTAAGATATGCCAATTAGTGTAGAGGATATGGCGAATCTGATTGTTAAGCAGAGAATGTCTACTTACAAAAACTAAGCTGGCATCTCGTTTGTTTTTACTATTTGTCAGGAGGTGCTGTCGGTCGTAATATCTTGCCCTTTTGTAAGATTCTCTGATCAGTCTATGGGGGTAACCACGTTCTTTAAACTTTTCTTTCATCGTAGTAGCTTTTTCATCAAAGTCTCTTCTCAATCTAAGAAACTGACTGAACGGAATACTATCCTTTTGGGAGGTTGGATGAAAGCTACTATAATGGAGCAGAGTGTTTCGGGCAGTGGGTTTTACATAGAGATCCATGATGAGTTGGCCTTCATGATGTTTGATCGTTAAGTCTAAAAATTCTACTTGAGAATTGCTTATTTTTTCTGAGAATTTCAGATTAGGATCGCAGGAATTGAGCCATAGCAGGAATTCCTGTAGGACATCCTCATTGTCATCCCAGATAAAAATGATGTCATCAATAAATCTCGACCAGTAGAAAATTGATTCAAAAAATGGGGCCATTTCATTAAAAATATGTTTCTCCTCGAACTGTGCTACATAAATGTTGGCAATGGTAGGAGCACAGGATGCCCCCATACTGACGCCTTTTATTTGTTGATAGAGACTTCCTCTGAACTCAAATACATTGTTTTCTAGTACTATTTCAAGGCACTCTAAGATGAAAGGCAAGTTACAGTCGATTTGGAAAGATTCGATGAACCATTTAGTGGCTTCGATGGCGCCCTTACATGGAATGTTGGAGTAGAGACTTTCCACGTCCAATGTTACCATCCATTGTCTAAGGGCATTGGATGCTGTGCCCTCAAGTTGGGTAATTACATGCCTGGTGTCCTGGATATATCCTAGTATTTTACTGATGGAAGGACGTAAAATTGCATCCAAATATTTCGATATTGGCTCAGTGACACTACCGATTGTGGTAACAATTGGACGAAACGGGGGATCATACTCGTTTTTATGTATTTTGGGGGTGCCATATATACTGGCCATTTTTGGGTTTTCTATGTTCATGAAATCATGTTCCTTTTGGCAGATGATACCTCTGCTAAGCGCTCTTGCTGTTAATTTCGCAATTTTATTTTTTGTCTTTGAAGTGGGGTCCCTGAGAATTTTGTTGTAGAAACTTGTATCCCTCAGCATGGTTTCCATTTTCTCAATGTATTTGGCGGTTTCTAAAATGGCAATTCCACCGCCCTTGTCACAGCTTTTTATAGTTATTTGTGTAGAATCCTTGAGTTAAAGAAGGCCATTATGTTCTTCACGAGAAATATTAAACGGGGTGTGCGGTATATGCTTCGTGATGTTTTTCAGTTTTGCATATACAATTTTTTCAAAAATTTCCACTTCTGGACCTATTTGGTCCAAGGTGGGTGTGAACACGGATTTTGGAGCCAGGCCTGATTTGTTAACTTCATTAGTGTTGATTTCTCTATTAGCAAAAAAACTTTTTAGTCGGATCTTACGGAAGAATTCCATCATGTCATTAAAGAGCTCAAACTTGTTGAGACCAGAATGGGGAACAAACGACAGTCCTTTAGATAGTAGAGTATGCATGCCGAATTGGTCTCATGAGAACTTAAGTTAAATATGGGGATCGTTTTTACTGTCTCCAGTATTTGGCATTTCGTGTTTCCAAGAATCTGTCTGTGTTCTGTTGATGTTCCTGGGGATGAGGTTGGTATTGGCCCTGGGGCTTGTACGGCTGATTCTGGGGGTATTGAGCTTGGGGTTGATTTTGTTGATAATGTTGATTTTGCTGGTATAGATTTTGGGGACGGTATTGAGGGCGGTAATTGGGTCTCCAATTGCTTCTCTGTTGGCGTCTCCCTAAAAAAGGTCTATATCCTTGATTGGATCTGAATCTACCTCCTCTGGGTTGATAGGGTGACATGCTTGAATTACTGCCTGAGTCAGAGGAGTTTGAGAAGGTAACAAATTTGTTAGAATTGGATGCCATATTCATTGTAGGGTCCTGATCTAATCCGTCCGATTGGCCATAGAAGTTATCGGCTAGATACGGATAGACTTTTTCTTTGCTAAAGAAGCGAATATCTTTTTGCAGTTTGTCCATTTTACGTTTTATTAAATATTCACTGTATGAATTGAGATCTATCTCTATGTCTTCAAGCTTCTTTTTGATGTCTAGTATAACTGTGGAGTTTTTGATTTTATCCTCGAGTTCTGTTATTTCTTTAGCTGGTTGTTCTAGGACTTCTTTAGCAGTGTCTACTATCAGCATCATGTGGTCTCTGGAACATCTGTTGGAGATGAGGGACCAACGTTCTAAGAAATGTTTTAAATGGACAAAGAGTCCAGGGATGTTTTTAATTTGAAGTCCCTGTGGGATCACTCCCGCTTTAAGGTAGTCCAGAATGAATCTACCATGGAGCTCAATCCTTTTACTTTTCTTTTTTAGTGCTGATAGTTTTATGAGGTCTCCACATTGTTCATCATTAGTGGTCGTTCTGCTTTCAAAACTGGTAGATGATCCTACCATAGTGGCAAAATCATCATCACTATATCCAAATGCTTTTAAACTAGCCATTTTAAGATAGAATGGGTGTTTCAGTCATAGATGGCAGCTGTATAATTAGAAGAGTCAATGACAGTAGATGAAAATGGCAAAGAGGATATGAAACTATAAGATAGGGAAAGACAAGGTAGTGAGGCGATGATTCTGGACTGTATGTCAGTGTTGAGTGAGCTATTATGACATAAGAACCGTCTAGCTACTAATGTACTACATGATATTATATTAAAGTAACAAAAGAACTGATATGTTATAAACTACAAAGCACCCCTCATGGACAAGCCATGAGTAACACAAATTGGAAAGAGGGGACCCCTACAACCTAGTGGCTTGCTAATCGTAGGGAATGTACAGACATGAGTTGAAAAGAAAAAATAGCAAACCAATTGATAATATTAGTGCCCTTGTTACAACCTCATTTTACATATTCATTGCATTGACATTAATAATTCGCTTAGACAGCAACGTATGCAAAATATATGATTATTTTATTTTTCATATTGTTTGTTTCATTTTTATATCTTTTTTCCCATTTTGGACAACAACGTTTTGTGTTTCTTTTTTTTAAAATGTAAATTCACTTAATTCATAGAGTAACCATTATAGTTCATACCAGTGACAATAAATAACATACAATACCTATTGTAAACAAAAACATACAACAATACACAGTTAAATACAAAAAAGGTGCTGTACGATATGTTCGGTCGATGGAAAATTATATGAAGGCAAATGCGGTAGAATAGAACACAATGCGTTTCGGCCTGAGGCCTTCATCAGGTGACCGTCATTTCGTTTTTTACACACAGACAGGTGTACAACAAGTTCCTACATAGACAAGGATAAAACACATAAAAGTACATACATCAATATTTGATATAGATTGGTATACATTTACTGTCTGAGCATACATCGCGAGGTTGAATAAAACAGAAAGGGAGTTTTATAATAACAACCTACTGATACGTTAAGGGTCAATTGTTATTTTTTAGACATTTATTATATATTAAATCCGTTTACATGATACATTTCCAATATGTGTACATAGTAGGCTAGCAGTTCTATGTCCTATTTTATCTCAACAATTTACAAGCAATATATAACAGATTGTTATAAAATACTGACAGTGAAAGTCTCATTGTATTTTATCACCCATCTTGCCTATATGTTCTAACTAGGGTTTTCAGTGTTTCTGATAGATATAGTAATGAAAAAGGCATAGGGGGAGAGAACGGAGAGAGAAGAACTAGAATTATATATAACAGATAGGTGGTTGCAAAGTAAGGTGTTAGTGAAGTCATAACTACAAAAGAGAAGAGTACATGACCTCTAATTAAAAGTATTAGTTTCATGAGGGATGAAAAGAGGAGAAAAAGATTTGATACTGAGAGGCTAATCACCATGAGCTCTGAGTGAGAATGTTATTTACAAAAGGGTTGAAAGGAGGAGAAAAGAAGAGATTAGTGCTGAGAGGCTAGTTACCAGCTGCTGATTTACTCACTTTACTTAGTTATCCTGTGGAGTAGGTTCCAGTTATTTCTTAGAACTGGGGTTCTGATGTTTTTAATAATGAAGAGGTTTCAGCAGGAAATATATAGCACTAAGGAAATAAATATGCTCGGTTTTATATCACGGAAAATCTATAGGCGATCGTTTTTATTATATGTGGAGTAGTGAATTATTTAGAGATACCTGATATTTGTTGATTCCACTTCTTATTTTTAATCAGGGTTACTCATAGGATATATTATTATGGTTGAGTAGAGATTCGCAGGCACCACTGATTTCACTCCAAATTGGTTCCACAGTTATGATCTACAGAAAAAAGCCACTTTTAGATTCTGTATATATATGTATTATTTTGTCCCTTACTATATATAGAGGCTAATCCCATTACATAGTGGGAGCCTGCAATGTTAGTCTAAATAATGATTCTCTCTCTAAAAATAGGCTTACATATAAGACTGTATACTGCATAATACTTAACCTGTTTTAGTTTTCAGAGACATGTTTACTAGAGTTACTTTGTGTCTAGCCCTGAGGACTTCGATAAAAGTTGCCATTTTCACAGGTATAAAAGAACGGTATTAGGGGATTCTTACCTTAACAATGATTGTGTAGAAGGAAGGATATTTTTCTAATGGTTATGCCAATGTTATTTATATTTTCACACACACCATTTCTGAAAATATTATTGAAAACGCAAAGTATTAATCTCTACTTTCCTTATATGTTATGTTAGGTTTTAAATTACGCCCTATTAAGTCCTTTTGGTAAAGATAATACCTTATTGTGATTTGTAGAGAGGATTGGTTTCAATAGGTGGCCTCTCCCAGATTTTAATATCTAAAAACAAAAAGATTAAAAAACGGAATACATGAGTATAGAACAAGTCTATCTCTTGTATTGGGGTGTTGCAAGGTAAGGGGGTTCTATGCTGGAGCCTACCCTGGTTTAAGTGAACTTACCTCGTAACTGTGCGCGTTTCTCCGTAGTCAGGGGGGTCTGCTGGTGTGCCTTCCAGACGTGCCGGCGTGAAACTGACAGAAATGTGGCCCGGTATTTATAGGTCAGTTAAGGGCTTTAATTAGCATCAGCTGCGTGTCCTCGGTTCCGTATTATTAAAGATACATAGCCTATTTTACTTCCTATGTGAGTAGAAACTGACGACGGATGAACCGTAGTTCTTCCCGTCGCTGGCGGACTACGGTGAAAATGAAACAGACGATCCTTTGGTCTTGTATACAAGACCAACGGGCGCATATGGTTTCCTTGGTTTTATATATTTCCTGGTTTCGAATTTTAAAAGGCAAAGAAACACTTTTGTGTTTCCTGTATGGGTAGAAACTAGCGACGGATGAACTGTAGTTCTTCCCGTCACTAGCGGACTACAATATAAAGGGACAATGTTCACGCGAGTAGTGTAAAACCAGCTTTTTGAACATGAGACAGACAATCTTTTTGTCTTGTATACAAGACCAGTGTGCGCATAAGATTTACTTAGTGATGGAGAGCTTCAATATTTTTATATATTTCCTGATTAAAAAATATTCCAGCTATTTGTCCCACGTGCATCTATGTTAATAAAAAGTATATCTTTTTTTTTGAAACTGAACAAAATATTATGCTGAGACAGAAAAAGAAAGAGTGGTTTTGAACAATTAGAAGTATATAATAGGTAAACATATAGTGATATGTTCCTATGAGAGCGTTATTCCAAAGAATAAAAGGCAGTATCTATTCTCATCATTCTAGAAACAGTATATGTAACCGACTATGTCATGAAAAGAGGTGAAATTGCACTATCTTACGGGGGGGCATATGACATCACACGTTCTCGACCTACGCTGTTATTCTGTTTCGGAATAAAGTATATTTATATCCAAATTAGAGGTGGTATAGGACGGTACATTCTATTTTAATGAAACTGGATGCCATGAACATGACTAGGATATTACGTAATGGCCTGCTGCCAAGGGATTTCAGAGTTTAATCCTAGTCTCACAGTGTCCAATGAAAATATCCAAAAAACTTTGCGTTTTTTGCGTATTTTTTCTGTATCAGCTCCTGGTCTGGGCACGATTTTTTCTAGTACAATCCATTTTATTTGTTCTGGATTGTGATCGTTTTCAATGTAATGTGCTACCATAGGTGCATTTTGCTTTCTGGTACGGATGGCTGATTTGTATTCAGTCACTCTCGCGTAAACCGAACGGGCAGTTTCACCGACATATCCCTTATGGCATGGGCATATCAATAGATGCCTTTTTCATTACTATATCTATCAGAAACACTGAAAACCCTAGTTAGAACATATAGGCAAGATGGGTGATAAACTACAATGAGACTTTCACTGTCAGTATTTTATAACAATCTGTTATATATTGCTTGTAAATTGTTGAGATAAAATAGGACATAGAACTGCTATCCTACTATGTACACATATTGGAAATGTATCATGTAATCGGATTTAATATATAATAAATGTCTAAAAAATAACAATTGACCCTTAACGTATCAGTAGGTTGTTATTATAAAACTCCCTTTCTGTTCTATTCAACCTCGCGATGTATGCTCAGACAGTAAATGTATACCAATCTATATCAAATATTGATGTATGTACTTTTATGTGTTTTATCCTTGTCTATGTAGGAACTTGTTGTACACCTGTCTGTGTGTAAAAAACGAAATGACGGTCACCTGATGAAGGCCTCAGGCCGAAACGTGTTGTGTTCTATTCTACCGCATTTGCCTTCATATAATTTTCCATCGACCGAACATATCGTACAGCACCTTTTTTGTATTTAACTGTGTATTGTTGTATGTTTTTGTTTACAATAGGTATTGTATGTTATTTATTGTCACTGGTATGAACTATAATGGTTACTCTATGAATTAAGTGAATTTACATTTTAAAAAAAAGAAACACAAAACTTTGTTGTCCAAAATGGAAAAAAAGATATAAAAATGAAACAAACAATATGAAAAATAAAATAATCATATATTTTGCATACGTTGCTGTCTAAGCGAATTATTAATGTCAATGCAATGAATATGTAAAATGAGGTTGTAACAAGGGCACTAATATTATCAATTGGCTTGCTACTTTTTTCTTTTCAACTCATGTCTGTACATTCCCTACGATTAGCACGCCACTAGGTTGTAGGGGTCCCCTCTATCCAGTTGATGGCTTTTGACCTTCCTGCCTAAGTATGTTATGTTATTTTGGAGGCCAGGCGGCCCTCCGATAAGACGGTATACGTCTGCTGTTGGCAGAAATTTTTATTATACTGTACTGAAAGGCCTATTGACCCTCTTTCTGCTTCTTTCTACTGTCCTTCTATTCATTCTAACCCTTGCCCAACAGGGGTCTGCTTTGGGAACTCTCAGGGGTATCATTCTGCTGTCTGCTTTTTGTGGCTACCAGACCAACTCTCTCTATTTAAGGCTCCAATTGTGCATAGGTTTTGAAAGGGGTGGCTCACATGTTTCCCTCCAACGCCCTTCGTTATGCTGCAGTGGGATCTTAATTTGGTCCTTACTTATTTTATGTATGCTCCCTTTGAGCCTTTATACAACTCTTCCCTCCGACTGCTTACCATCAAGACAGCATTTTTAGTGGCAATTGCATCTGCCCGTAGAGTGAGTGAGTTGCAGGCGTTGTCCTGTACATCTCCCTAAATTACATATTTTCCGGACAAAGTGGTGTTTCGCACCTGTGCATCATTCTTGCCCAAGTTTGTGACCCTATTTCATCTGGTTCAATCCATCATGCTGCCCACATTTGTTGCTCCCCTCCATCCCTCTTAAGGAAGAGGAGGTCTCCACCGACAGGACCCAAAAAGAGCGTTGTCAGCCGCAGCTGCTGCAGGTAAGAGGGGTAGGGTGGTTGGGCCGGTTGGGAAGGGGGGGGGATTTCGAGAAACGACCACATGGGGAAATGAAATAAATAATTCATTTTCCCTTGTGGTCATCTCTCGAAATCCCCCCAGCAGGCCCCACCGCTCTTATCTTGACTGCTCAAAATAATTCCGAGTGGACGACCAACTGTTTGTGGGGTACGTGGGAGCAAAGAAGGGAAGAGCAGTGCAGAAAATGAATCTCTCTCTCTCTCTCTCTCTCTCTCTCTCTCTCTCTCTCTCTCTCTGTCGTTATCTGCATCAAGGTCTTCTATGCTGTGGCCAAGAAGCAACACTCTAAGGTATTAAGGGCTCATTCCACCAGGGGAAACGCTACAGCCTTGGCTTGGGGTGTCCCAGTTCTACAAGGCAGCAATGTGGGCATCTCTGCAGACCTTTGCAAAACACTACTGCCTGGACAATCCGGTCCGCAGGGACAAGCATTTTGCCCGTTCGGTCCTGCAGGACATATTAGCTTGAGGGATTGGTCCACAGCCTACCGCCAGGATGGTATGGCAGTTACTTTGTGGCTCTGAGCTTCTGGTGTGGAAAAAATGAAAAGTACTGACGTCTGCATGCCTGGGTGGCACCCATATAGGTCAGCGGTGTCATAACTAACGCAGCCGACGTCAGGAGGAGCTGAATGGAGCTTCCCAACGGCGAACTCAAGTTGTATTGCTCAGCAAAAGTTTCCAGATCCAGCATGATGTCTTGGAAATTCAAAGGTAAGGGATATGTAGCTAGTCTCTGCCAGATAATGTGTTACCGAAGGTAAGTAACTTGTTCACCATTACTTGGACCAGAAAGAGTCAAATCACACTTGTAGGGAGAATAGTCTTCAACCTAGACCAATAGATGCTCCTTTTAGTGCAGAGAAAAGAAGACGAACGCTGAATCAAATGTTAGATCCAGAAGAAGAAAAAGATGTGAGGGGCCTTCTTTGTAGCTGTCAGGGAATTGAATTAGTCAGGAAGGAATACCATTCATCTTGAAATCGCAGTGGTGGACTTGGGAACAAGCTTCTCCACTATCATCAGTAAATCTCAGCAGCATTGGAGCAGAATTGGAGCCATAAATTGTTTGTGATAATAATGTTCCTCCTGGTAATCATCGTCAATCTCATCATCTTGGCATTTAACGTTGAGCTCAGATGGACTGTGAGCTACATCGTAAGAACCCTCATTATCATCATCATCATAATCCTCCTCCACGAAACCTTCTAAAAGGTGTGATGGCAGTAGAGGAGATACTTTACTGTAGTCTCGAAAAGGCTGTTGTTGAAAAGGCCTTTGAAAAGTTTTGAGCTGGGCAACTCTTGTTGGCAGGGGCGTTGACGGTGCAGAAACAAGTATTACAGAAATTCCCCTCGTCACAGTAGCAAGATAACAGGCACACTCATAGAAGTCGTTGTCTGCGTGCTCGACGTCGATATTTGCTTGAAGATCTGAAGAGAAAAAACTGAGTAGCACTCAGGGAGACTACCTTCCACACAACGTGCGGTGAAAATCTGAGGAGAACTGGCCTCTGCTGAGAGTGTTCTAGGGTGCTGGTAGCTGATTGGTTGGAGCTGACTCTTGGTCCTTTTTCCTATAATGACGTAGATAGGCTACGAAGATATAGCCTTTGGCCTCTTTATTACTCATGGCACTACTTTTGTATTTTACTGTGGAGCTCCCATCCCGACGACGGGGAATGATTCAGGCATGTGAATCTATGAAAGATACCAATACTGGATAACTGTAGGTAAAGGTAAGTAACTTGTTTTCTTATAAACCCACCCACCCCCTCGTGGAGAAAAATACTGCTGTGCCAGCTGGGTTTGGTCGGCGGTAGATGCACATGCCGACATTTGTGAGTAACTTTTCCTTACCTAGAGAGAATTTGTTTCACTCTCACCTACTGGTCCACTGTGTTCAACTCTGCCACGCAAGCACCTTTATGCCTCCACTTTTTGTATTTCACCAGGACCTTCGGTGAGCCAGTTAGCGTCCATTGTGTGAAAACATGTTGACCTTCTTCTTTTGAAAAAAAAAATCAATATATCCTTCCCCAGCCAGGCTATACTTTTTAAACCATAACAAAAGAACCCAGTCATTAAAAAGTATTTTAGATTCTTTTAGTTCTCCAGTATTGGCTCTTTCATAGATTCACATGCAGTGGGAGTCCCACGGTATTATATCAAAGCAGTCATATGAATAGCATAGGCTACATGGCACTAGTCCATGAATTTAATAGCCTTGATATAACCTTTTTGAGAAAAGGACCAAACTTAGTCACCAACCGATCAGGCAACAGCACCCTTGTCTAGAACCTTACCCACAGAGACTTGCTCCCTCAGATTTTCTACCAAAGGGCATGTGAAGGGAGGCTCCCTGAGCTCTACTCTATTTCATTTGGTTCAGGAAACTTCCCTTCAGGTCAGATATATATTTAATTCTATATTCCCATGTAACTTTCTGACCATGTCATCCTTTTCTAATAAGGGATTATTCAGGTCATATAACATCTGTGGCAAAAAGAGACTTTAGATTGATGATCCTCTTAAGAAGTGCATTTATTGCCTCTATCCTGACCACACAGTCAAAGACTGTAAAATATGTCGCATTTCCTCACAGAAGACCCTCTGGACCTTTTGGTTACAGAGGATTACATCTAAAGACAATACTGTGTCCGAGTCAGAGCAATGATTCTCTTACATCAGCCAAGTCACAAAAAAAAGAAATTATCTGATAAGGAGCCTTCTGAACACCCTAAAAAGGCCCTTAAGAAATAACACCATGATACACCACACCATGATACACCTGGTCATTCTAGGAAAACCAGGACAAATCTCATTGCAAATCTTCTTCTAAGTTTTCTTCTGAGCCTTCTACCCATCTGAAAGACTTATTCCTTGCAAAAGGTCTTCACCCACCCACCTATGACTGGATCTGCTCATACTGAAAAAATAAAAATGTTCCCATCTTTTACTCCGTTGACACCGTTGATGATGCTCTCGGACGACGTTGATGTCTCCATTCACTACAGCGTCATCGCCATTAATAATCTTGTCTCCAACTGCGTCGACGACTATCATCACCTGAAGACTTTTAGCGACAACGGCATCTAAGTCTCCACCTTCATCGATGAAGCTTTCATCTAGGCGCTCGTCGACAGCTAAGGGTCCTGCGCCGTCGACGAAGATATCCGTGTCGACCGATATTCCAAAGAAACTACTGTCGATAGAGAACTTGTCGACGGCGATACAGTCGACCTTGTTGATGACAAACTCAAAGACAACCTCTTAATAACCAATCTTCAAGGAATGTTACAAGACTACTATAAACTGTTCCCGGAACCTGTTCCCTTCTACTCCTGCTCCTTGGCTCCCACCTTCAACTTGGTCCGCAAAAAAAACACCGCCTCCTAGACTGTGCTCTTTGCAAATCCCAGGATTCCCTCTATCTTTATTATCTCTGGCTGAACCCCAGAAGCATGATCCTGAAGTGTCCGACGGTGATCAAGAGGAAAAAGAGGGAGAGATCAGGGATTGTGCTTCCACTATCAATGAGTGGGATTATTATTTAATACCTACCCCATCAACCCAAATTGCTCCTCTGGTGGATTAACCTCCGGGCGATATTGGAGGTTTCAATAATATCATGGAGAGGGCGGCGAAACAAGTCCAATTGCCTTTCTCTACCAAACAGACAGCCTGTTTCCTTTATAATTTTAAGGAGCCAATACAAAAATTAGTGAGTAAGGACCATCCCTATTATAGATTTTATTTGACAGGGAGGAGTGTGTATAATGAAAGAGAACAGACGGCCACAGTGACAGCCGTTATGCCAAGGTTAGATACAAAGTACAGGGCACTAGATGACGCTCTTGCATGCCTCATTGGACAACCGAGACCAGAGTCAGTCATCAGCCAAGCAGCTGAGAGACTTTCTAGGAACCCTGCTACCCTCTCCCAACACCACCAGATAGAGAAGGGCGATGGCTGGACACGACTGGAAAATGTTTCTCTAGCATGGCTACAATAACAGAGCCGCAAATTCTCTGGCAATTCTAGGGAGAATTGACAGGCAAATGTGGTCAGAAATGGCACAGTTCATTGATCTTCTGCCAGAGGATGGCAATCCCGAACCCAGGATGAGACTCTCCTTGAAGAAGATAGCTTCTTCGGAGATTATATACTGTGCCGTCGATATAGCTTCTACAGGATTCTCATAGCTAGCTGGAGCACTGGTCCTCCGCAGGCAGGATTGGTTTTAATCGACAACTTTAAAACCAGAAGTACAGATGAAAATCCTGGACAGGAAGAAGCCTTATTAGGAAAAAATATCAACAAAGTTCTACTATCCATCAAGGTGAATACTGACACCGCCAAGGCCCTAGGAACATTGCAGTTTCGAAAGCAACCCTTTTGTGGAGCTAGAGGAAATCATGCTTATTTCTACAGAGGGGGATTCTAGAATTATAGGCAACAATACCAGTCTTATCTGGGGCAATATAGGCAACAATATGTACAACAGTACAGGCAGCCACCAGCAGCGGCTTAAAAACAAGGAGCCAGAGATAAACAGCCCACCAGGGGACGAGATGTCAACAGAAAACAATGATCTTTCCTTTTTGCCAGGTATCTTCCCAAATCCAAGATACAACTAGAATGTGTTTCTTTTTATATTCACCAGTGGTCCAGCATAACAGCAGACAAGTGGGCCCTGGAATCATAGATCAAGAGCATACCCTGGAAATTATCAGCAAACCCCCAAATGAGCCTCCAAAATGGTTGTTTATTCCCCATCTGAAACAAGTATTGAAGGAAGTCACTGTCATGTTGCAAAAGGGGGCAATAGAGAAGGTTCCAAAGTCTCAACGGGGAACAGGGTTCTACTCCTGTTTCTTCCTGATAAGGAAAAAATCAGGAGACTAGCGCCCAGTTTTGGATCTTAGACAATTGAACAAATACCTGAAAAAAACTGTCATTTCGAATGTTCACCATGCAGGATATCTTGAATCTTCTCAACCAAGGGGACTACATGACTGCTTTAGAACATCAAGATACATACTTTCATGTCCCAATCCATCACAGCCATCAGAGGTGTCTTTGATTTCCGGTAGCCTGCACACACTTTCAGCTCAAAGTGCTCCCCTTTTGACTACTTTCAGTTCCAAGAATATTCACAAAGTATACGGCCCCCTAGTGACCGCACGTCTGAGACTAAACCGCATTCTATTTTTTCGGTACTTAGACAATTGGCTCACAAAAGCTCTGTCATTCCATCAGGGCACTATGGATACTCCACTATGCCTCTCATTATTCAAACAATTGGGTCTCAAACCAAGCCTACTGAAATCCACTATCTAACAGACAACATCATTAATGTTTCTGGGAACAATCTTAAACACTCAGTCAGACAAGGCATTTGTATCCCCACAATGGCAGGACAAGATTAAAAAACGGGCTCAGGGGCTTGCAAAAGAAAGTCCTCTTCTGTCCGACTGTACAAATAATTTTTGGGAATGTGCTCCTCCTGCATTCCTCTGATACCAAACTGCAGACTTCATATGCGTCCCCTACAGGAAAAGTTAGACAAACAATGGCTGCAAGTTCTGGGTTAATTCGACAATGTGATTCAGATAACCCCCAAAAAATAATAAAAGCTATGCAGTGGTGGATGGTATCAGCCAACGTCTCTCAAGGGATGACGTTTTTCTCTCATGCAACAGATATTGTCATTACCACGGATGCTTCCCTGGAGGGGTGGGGCGCTCATCTTCAAGAGCTATTAGTCAGTGGCAAATGGACAACTGTTGAAAAAAAACCTGCATATCAATCTCCTACAATTGAAGGTCCTAGCTCTGGTGCTGTGTTCATTCCTCTGCAGAATTGCAGGCTTGTCAGTACTTATCCATACAGACAATACCACCAGTATGCAGTACCTAAACAAACAGGAATGGACAACATCAGTGGCTCTATCTCATCAGGCAAAAGTGATTTGGAATTGGTCCTTACAACACAAGGTAATGTTAAGGGCAGAACATGTCCCAGGAGCGTCCAATGTGGTGGTGGACACATTGAGCAGACTAACATCCACTTGCCATGAGTGGAAACACGGTTCTATGGTCTCGAGGACATTTTCCTTTGGTGAGGCACAATAATAATCGATCTGGTTGAAACAAAGACAAATGGGAAATGCCAATATTACGCAAGTTGGCATTCCCAGAGAATATGGTGGGGAAATGCCTCTTTGATCGGTTGGTCGAAAATATTTGCTTATGATTTTCCCCCAATTCCTCTAATACCAAGGATTTTCAAGAAAATGAAGAGGGAGCCATGCAGATTAATCCTCATTGCTCCAAAATGGCCCTGGCAGTTTTGGTAAACGGAACTTCTCCTTCTCTCGGAGCAACATCCCATTCCTCTGCCTGCTACTCCGAAATTCCTATCCATTAACAAGGGCCTAGTACTTCACCCCAAAGCAACTTCTCTTCACTTGTCGGCCTGGATCCGGACGACAATGAGCTTGGAGAGTTGAATATACTCAAAGACTGCACAAAAATTCTTTCTAAAGCGCGAGCAGAGTCCACAACAAAGTCATACCAATTTAAGAGGAAATGTTTCTGCATGTGGTGTAAAGAAACAGAATTAGTCTATTACCTGTGACACCAGTGCAGATTTTGCCTTATCGTCTTCAATTAGCTAAAACTGGTCTTGCACAGTCATCAATAAAAATGCAACTAGCAGCAATTTGTCACTTCAGGAGATCAAGTAATTAATTGTCTCTATGGTAGGCAGGATTAATGAAACAATTCCTCAAGGGACTATTGAGATATTTTCTTCCGGTGAAACAACCCCTTCAGTTTTGGCATCTAAACGTGGTATTAACAGAGCTAATGAAAAGCCCGTTTGAACCAATCTACAAAACACAGCTTAAATTTCTGTTATGGAACACAGCTCTTTACTGACACTAACTTTTGCAACAAGAGTTAGTGAATTGCAAGCATTCAAAATCAGGCAGCCGTTCATGCAATTAAAAAAAGACCAAGTAATATTAAGAACTAACCCTAAATTTATACCAAAAATCCCTTCTGATTTCCATCCCAACAAGCCTATTGTTCTGAGGACATTTTTTCAAAATCCACAACCTATGGCTGAGGAATCCCTACATACTTTGAATGTTAATAGGTGCATTAAATTCTATTTACATAGAACAAAACATTTTCGGAAATCTGATTAATTGTTCATTGCCTATGGCAATATAAATAAAGGCCTATCAGTCTCTAAATCTTACATTGCAAGATGGATTGCAACAGCCATTCAATCCTGCCATAAAGCTGCAGAACGAACCTTTTCTACTAGAGTCAAGGCTCATTTAACAAGAGCTGCATTATTTGCTGGGGTTCCCATTCACCAAATCTGCAGAGTGGCCACATGGTCAACGAGGCATATCTTTACCCAGCTTTATCGCCTGTATTCTACAGACAAAAGTGATACAGCAGTGGGATAAGCGGTGTTGCAGAATATGTTTCAGTAAGGTGAACCTCTTTCCTTTTTTGCTTTCCTATCCCACCATCCGCTATGGTTATGTTATTACTTTACTATTATTATTGCAACTATTTGCATATTATTAGTGCAACTATTTGCTTTGTTTGCAATATGATGATATGTATTTATATTACTGCTAACTATTCAAATTCATGCATGTGAATCTATGAAAGATTCAATACTGGAGAAGAAAATAAGTTAACTGTAGCAGTAGTTCTCCAGTATTGGTTTCTTTGATAGATTTGCATGCGCCGCACCCTCTTCCCCTAGAGGCTCTCCTTTTACTTTTGGGATTACATTTATTCCCTCTTGTCCTTGAAAATCTGAGGGAGCTAGCCTCTTTGGGGAAGGTTCTAGAGGGTGCTATCGCCTGAATGGTTGGTCACTAATTTTGGTTCGTTTTTAAAAAAAAAAGTCATAGCGAGGCCATTTAATCCATTGGAACGTGTAACAGGATCCTCTGAGAAATAATACTCCTTTCTGGGGATGTACTCATTGACTATTATTTTCTTAAGATTATAAACTGGATTTTTTTAATTGCCAGGTCTAAAATTAGAATAAGATTTGAGGGCACTTTGACATTTATCTTTTTACTAATACATTCTATCTAATTTGGAAGCAAGCTATCAACTCTCCCCGCAACCTTCTCTTCCTGCACAATCGAGTGGCCGGCAGATTCCAAGGCAAGTGACCCCGAATATCGTATCCAGATTTCCTGTGCACAAATGTCACCTATTTTATCACATTGTCTTGTTCGAGTACATGATATGTTTGTCACATCCCTGGAAATAAGTTTAATTTTGCTTGCATGATTAATATGTTTGGGTGGCGGTGGGCCTTTCTTGTTTGACTTGGGTGTATTTATGAATGGATTAGGATTGCTGGATACACTTATGTAACAAAGGCATAGCAATCCGATCCAAGTTTTTCTCGCCTGCTGATTTTCAACTCTATTCATGTTAATTCCAGTTAGACAGCTCCTACTTTCACTAAGTGCAATACCTTTTCCATAGTTCCCTTTTAACGGGGTGAAGTCAAAGCTAGTAACTTTCAACAGATTCATTATTTTACTATTCTGAGCTATGTTTTGGCCATTCACTTGCTTAGTAACAGTTCCTAGTACTATAGGATATGCTGGGATCATTAAGCAAGAGAGACCACATCCATTAAGAGTACTCTTAGTTGCCCACATAATCTGCTTTTTCTATGTGTCTCCAGGTTACCTTGATCACATCTTCACTATGTTTATTTACACTCACATTATCGGAACAGTAAAGAAATTCTGCTGTCAAACTATTATTTGTCCTGAATCCAGAAGGATTGGGAACAGAAGCCATAAGGCACAAGATGTTTTCATGTTTTTCCTTTGTGTGCCATAATTAGAAATAAACAATAGAATGGCATGCAAATTAGCACTTCATAGATGACCAGATGCTCTTGTCTTCCTTTTCCAAGTTCTTTAGGCTCAAATCTCTTTATTATCCTCATTATACATGTATACACAGCATGCCGCCTACAACCCAAGATGGGCCAGCCGCACAAAGTATATGCCATATCAAAGCAACAGTAACACAGCAAGCCGTATACAACCCAAGTAGGCCATCCGCGAGTCAACTAATTCCGTTAATGCTGGTATCATAATATAATGCTATATCACAAGGAATGTTTCAAACCTAGCAAAATTAACAAATCGACCTAACTTATAAAAAGGGGGATGCCCACCCCCCCACTCTAACCACCCCCCACCCACTTCCTTCCATACAGCCCCTTGTGTGGCAGATTGCGTGTTTTCAGCAATAAGTCCCTGGGGGGTAGTGGGCGGGGGTCGAACCCCAGCCCTGGGACTCGAGGGTCTCGTAAGAGTCGCTTTGCTCAGTGGATCTGGTAGCAGCCGTAGTATACATAGATATGTTGGGCATGTGAGCTCCCTGAACTCTGAGGCGAGAATGGAGATGAAGGTGGTCCATAACATGGTGTAGGTGGCGCTGTCAGAAGGATTGGCCAGTAATAAGCGCTCCATGCAAAGCAGAAGCCACAGCTGATGAAGCCACATCCTAAGGTCTGGAAGTCTGTCTGTACCCTAGGCTTACCGAATCACACGGTGTGTTGTGTTCAATGCCATAGCAATCTGTCTCCCTCTTATAGAGCAGAGTGGAAAGGTGAGGGGATTCGGGAGCCCTAAGATAGTGTATGCTGGGAAACGGAGTATTGAGGTGCAGAAGCTGAGTCTGTGTCATCCAGGATCTGGTCCCAGAATCTGCCTAGTTTCGGGCAGTGCCAGAGAAGGTGGAGCAAGGTGCCTCCGCACCTTGCTACCGCACCCCCGCCACAGTCCCCTGAACAGTTCTCCTTCCACGTCTCGAGTGGAGGCCTGGATTACGCCCTGAGCCGAGAGGTCCAGGTTGAGCACTTTGGAGGCTTCCGTTAGGGAACAGATCTGAAATGTTTTGCCCTCTAGACGAAAGATAATACAGGAAGGGTACCCTCAAGAGTAGGGGGTGCCCAACTTCTGCAACTGATTTGTTACAGGGCGAAAATCCTTTCACTTTTGTGGAGTGCTAGCGGCTAGATCCTGGAAAAGCTTTAGGGAGTGACTCCAGGAATTGAAACTGTTGAGTACCTTGGGCCTTTTGCAAAATAGTCTCCTTAGTCATGCACGCATACCAGTATGTCCGCTGGAGGCCAAGGAGCAACTCGCGGCTGTCCCAGGTGATGGCATCTGTCCAATTTGATGTGATCCTCCTTCTCCGCGTCCAGGACCATGCAAAACAGGGCCTGTAAGTACTCTTCAAAATCTGAGCCTTCTGCAGCGGTCCTGTGGTCCGAATGTTTTTTCTCCTAGACCTATTCTCCAGGTCCTCTGCATGGGCCTGGAGGTCAATCGGCTGCTCCTGGAGCCTGATAATGTATTGTAAGTTCTCAATGTATCCGTCCCGCACAGTGTTGCCGTCTTCTAGGGCCGTCACCCGCTCTCTGACTTAATCGATATCTCGTTGAGCTTCTCTCAGCCCTAAGGCCTATGCCTTTTTCACCGTCTGCAGGTCTTCACAAAGGGAGGCAAACAGAGACTCCAGGAATTCCCGAGTCACAGATCCTCATGTTCTCTCTGTGCCCACTCCCGGACCCATCTTCTCCACTTGCCCGTCGCCGTAGGACTTCAGGAGCATGCCACGGACATTACGATCTTTTTTGCCTTCAACAGAGGCCATGAGAATGAGAACCGGGCCTTTGAGCCCAGGTCTCCGGTGAGGGTTGTCCCAGGCAGGAAAAATAAGAAAAAATAAGGGGGAGGGATGGGGGGGGGGATCTTGCACGTCGCGCTAACCGGACCCAGGCGGATTTCAGCCGTAAGACAGGAGGATGGCTCCGTATCCCAGGGGGCAGGTTGGGCCGGGCTGCGTTGACCCAGGCCCAAGTTCCAAAGACCTGCTGCTGTGGTCTGTTGGGGTGTGCGCTAGGCCGCGCCACGCCCCTAGAAGGTATCCTCAGTGGCGCCCTCCACTGCCTCACCACTTGCTCTCTGACCAAGTAAGGAGGCGAGCAGTCCAAGCAAGGGGCCCCACCCCAGCCCAACTCTGAGCAATGGGGCCTCCGCATACAGCAACTCCCACTCCCGGGGTCCTGCTCTGACATATGGGAGACCCAAGGGAGGGGCAGCTAAACACTGGAGGTCGCCTAGTTGACCTCCAACGCGACCTCCTTCTCCTACCTTCTGTGGGCTATCGGCTTTTCCTTCATGGGCCAACCCACAGGGGGGCCTCCTCAGCGTGTGCAGGCAGGCCCCTGCAGTCCAAGGCTGGGCGCCTCCTTTCTCAGGGAGTCGAGCACTCCCCGCGGAGCTCTCGCCAAAGACCAGCCAGCACTGTCTTGCTTCAGCCACAAACTTCTTCGAAGGAGGCGGGCACCTCCCAAAATGGCTACTGGCAAAGATCCAGTCGCTGCGGTCGAGGTGCCCAGCCCATCCAGTCCCCGCAGCCAAGACTCGCAATCCCCTGCGTCAGTGGATCCAGCTCTACCACCAGGGGACCGCCCCCTGCCCTCGAGCTAATCAGCATCCAGCAGCAGGTGTTGCGGGCCGAGGGAGGTGCGCGCTCTCCTCCACTCCACCTGGGAAGTGCTCCGAGGCACAGCCGTACCCCCGGGGGAGGGGGGTGCAGAGGCAGAATATCGAATCACAAATATCGAGTTGCACAAATAGCAAGTTGCACAAACATCGTGGGTCAGAAAGATCGACAGGAAGAATATTGTGGTCATGAATATAGACTTAAGGTAAGTAATATAGATTTTAAATATATCAAAGTGTTTAATATTGTTTGCACAAATATAGTTAAAACATTGTTTTATTAATGTTATGCATTTTAATACATATTTTATATGTATGTGTTGTATATTTTTTTGTATAAAATTGTTTGTATTTTTAATATGCTACATTTTTAGTAGTTATTAAAACAAATATTTTAATTTTGTCTTTTTAGTTCTGTAGCGGGGTTTGGGGTTATAGGGAAATAGGGTGGGAAGTAATTTAATTATATTAAATGTATTATTTTTTATTTATTAATATCTGTTTAATTCTGATGTTATAGTGTTAAATGTGTAAAGTAATGTATTATTAATCTGCTGTTAATTCATTTTAATAAATTGGTACTTAATTATGGTCATTGTGCAATTAATGTTAGGTGTGTGTTGTCAGGTGTTACGGGTGGGAAGTAATTTATTTTTAATTTAATAATTGGTTAATTTGAATTAGTTAAATAATTATGGTAATTGTGTAATTAATTTTAGGGGTGTGTTGTGGTGTTAATAGGTGTTAAGGGTGGGAATTTATTTTTAATTGATAAATTAATAATTGGAGGTTAATCAATTTTAATTGGTAATTAATTATGTTAATTTTAGAATTAATATTTGATGTGTGTTTTGGTATTGATGTGAGTAAACAGTGGGAAGTAATTTGTATTTAAGTAATTAATACATAGTTAGTTATTTGATATGTATTTTGGGTAATTGTTTATTTTTGGTTTTTTTTACCTTTAAAGGGGTAAACGGGGAGTAATATGTACATTTTAATTACTTGATTATTAGTTGTTAATAGTCATAGTATTTAATTTATAAATACTTTTAATTGTGTTTTATTATCTTAGAGTTTAATATAGGAGTGTATTGTGCATGTCATAGTGTTAAAGTGTGTGTAGTAAATGTTTTCATTTTTTAATTAATATTTTTAAATTCATTTTTAATTATGTTAATTTTGGGGGGAAATTAATAAAAAATGTTGGTGTTCTTATTGGTGTGGTATTGGGTAGGAAATATAATAAATACATTTTTGTTAATTTATCTAATATTTTCTAGTTCAAAATAAAAAAAATAGAAATGTATTTATTTTATGATATACTTGTTGTTTTTTAATATGTAATTAATATATTGTTATTTTTATATATTTAATATATTTGATTTTTCGTTTCTAAATATTTAATAATTTTTAATGTTGAGTGTGAGTGCAACAGCAGGGTAAGTGTTGGATAGCGGAGGAGGAAACCTTACTTTTTACACTCCAAAGAGTACAGCAGTAGGAAAAGTGATGGATAGCTGAGGAGTAAACATTGTTTTTCCCACTCCAATGAATGCAACAGTAGGTAAAGTGTTAGATAGTGGAGAAGTAAAAATTACTATTCCCACTCCAATGAGTGCAACATTAGGGAAAGTGTTGGATAGCGAAGAGACAAAAAGTACTGTTCACACTCAAACAGTTAAAACGAAAGTAAATTTCATTATTTTGCTATCCAACACTTTCCCTACTGTTGCACTGATTGTATTGGGAAATTCTAGTTTAAATATTATTTGATAGTTTAATGTTTTCATTTTTTATAGAATTTTTTTATATTTTAAATTATTTATATATATATATATATATATATTTCATTTTTTATAGAATTTTTTATATTTTAAATTATTTATATATATATATATATTATGTTGATATAATTTTAAAGTGTATAATAAATCAAAGATTAGTTTAATTATTTTAAAGTTCATATATATGTATACATTGTGTGTTTCTTTTTTTAATTAAGTTTGTTATATTTTGTTAAAATGTATATTAAATGTAATTTATTTTGTCAAAATTCATATTTAATATATTAATTTATATATATATATATATATTCACTGAAAAAAACATAGGTTTCACACTAGTTATAGTTAGGAATTAGCATTTAAAAAACCTATTAAATTCACTGAAAAAACCATAGGTTTTACACCAGTTATAGTTACCTGGAAATGTTACTGACATAAAACCATTGAAATTACACGTTATAGTTAGTTGGACTCACTATAACTTGCGCGTTCAATGCACTGCTGATGACGTCACATATTACATCACTCATGACATCACTGATGAGACCATCCTTGTGACAGAGTGACAGACCTCACTGTAATGTAACCCTGGAAACACATATTCCAAAATAGAAACATTTTATTATACAAATATTTTTGTACTTACCTGTTTAGGTATGGGAGTCGATATTTTTGTAGTCTATATATTTTTTGTTGATATTTTGAACAACGATATTTATGTCATTGATATTCTATCAGTGAACCTGAGGGGGGGATCTTTCGGAGAGATGAGCTGCCCAGGTGATGTCAGACTTGCTTAGAAGCAAGTAATGGTACTCGATTTAAGTGCAGATCGGCCGAGCGGGGATTGAGGGATCATCCGCTCAGGTCACCATCGTAGCAATAGCCCCCCCTTCCAAGTTCTTTAAAGGAGGAAATTCTGAAAGCAGATATTGCAATGACCCCATTATTCATAGCTTTATTTTAGATTTTAGGTTTATTAATAACTGAATTAGACCTCTATTGAGGTCAGCAATATAATTAAAAACCTGGAAAAAAAATTAAGTACATTAAAATGAAAGTAATTTAAGCCATTTATGAATTGTCAACTAAAATTTAAAAATGTATACTCTTAAAAATGTAAGTAGGCTGTAATATACATACTCATTATAAATGAGTAAATGTTTTGAGCTATTGTATAATACACTTAATATATCTAGGATTTAAATAGAGACTCTGAAGTTCTTCTAGCGCTTGACAATTATAGAACGCATCGCATATAATTTGTGCAACTGCAATTTAAGATAGTGTCAGTCGGATTGAAGTATGCAAGAATTATTTGCTGATTAAAGCGAATTCCACGCTGGTTAAATGTTCTCCTACAGAGTTTTCTTCTGTCCTGCAGCAAAGCTGGGCATATACATACCAGATGGAGTAAGTCCTTTTGCACATCCTGCATAAACGACCGGTGATTTTCCATGGGAGGCTATAATGAAGTGAGGATAAGCATCCAAAGTGAAAGTTGAAGATCTTGCTATTTAAAAAACAGGGTAGCCAGACTTAAGAGTGGAGGAGTAGCTTCAGCTTCTTACAGTACTTTATCACCATCCAGGCATGAGATCTTTTTGATCGTGTCTCCTTATTGGCGACAATCTGAAGTTTCTTCATTCAGCATTGAATCAGTTTTGTACAATATGTTTAGATCCCAAAATGAGGCCAGATCAAAAGTTTGTAGAGCTGACTCCAGATACAGCCTGGCTTTTGTTGAAGGGCACTTGGCCTATCATCGACCAAAAAACTGTGTTAATGGAATACCCAGGTGTGATTTTTAGCCCGTAGCAACTTTTAATGTAGGCACCCTGTCTGGCGGACATTTGTTTACTTATCCCGAATTCTAAACTCATTTGGTATGGCAAGACATTTTTGGGCAAGTTAAAAAGCACCCTTGTACACTTTTGAAATGGTGTCTATCAGCGCAGTATCATGGCCTCGCAGAGCCCAACAGCCGTACGTGGGAGTAGGTAAAAGCTTGCCTGACTTTAGCTCTATGAATTGGGTAAAGCTAAGTCCCTTCAGGACTCTGTACCAAGAACTGAAAGCCTGTAACAAAGCAATTCCTTTTATGTAGGGTCTGTAACTTCTGGGGCTAAAAGGAACCATTCGCTTCAAAGAGAATGCCTAGATATTTATACTCATCCACAGTGTCCAGGGACTGGCCTTGCAGAAAACATTTGTTGTTTCCCTTGATACGTTTATTGATCACCATGACTTTGGATTTTGATTGATTTATAACCATCCCATGGGTTATAAAGTATTTATTTAGTGCATCAAGTTAGCATTGGAGGCTGATTTGCCGATTTTTGTTCGGCTTAGCATGATTACATCATCTGCATATAGGAGATTTGAAAGACTCCAATCTGTGGAGGATATGCGTTTACTTGGTTCAAAGCAGTGGTCATGTCTGCCTGAATAACTGTGGTGCCAGCCCTCCTCTCTGCTTTAGCCCTTTATGTGTGGCGATGCTTCTTGAAACTCAGGTGCCCTCAACAATATTGATTCTTAGCCAGGTACTACTATATAGTAATTTTATTGCCAGGAGCAGGTTTTGAGATATTCCTCATTTCAATAGTGTGGACCAGAGAAGGTTATGGGGTACACGGTCAAATGCTGCCTAGAACTCGATGAAGCATACATTGAACGGTTGTCGCTTTGGAAACATTTGATGTATGATTAGGGCCAGAGCCTTGATATTAGTGAAGGTCCCTTTACCACGAGTGAAGCTAGCTTGATTTAATGGAATTATGCTGTGCTCAGACGACCAAGTGCTTAATTCCTCAAGTATCTGTGAAACAAAATACTTAGCTTCATTGTCGAGTAGGGCTATTAAGCAATAGCTATTGTGAAGGAGCCTCTCCTGGGATCAGTGATGATGGTCCTGAGTGATGTAGTCAGTGTCTCTGACCAGTACCCTATGTTAATCTTCTATGTCGCCTGGAGAATGCTATTAGGGCTTGGTGCTTCTCTCAATGTCCTTTTAAAAGAAAATTTAGATTTTTCACAGCCTGCTGGGCAGAAAATCTGGATTTTATTAAGGACACGGAGGCTAATATTATGCAAATCTCCTTTATTACCACAGCTCAGCAGCAACAATTGAAGAACATGGAACTTCAATGAACATTCTAAAGTAGTATAAAGTCCCATGTAGACTATCTCTCATCCTTCTTTGTCCAAAAACTGCGAAGAAAGATCATCATGAAGAACATATGCGTAGAGTTTAAAACAACTGGAGAACCAAGAATTCCAATATCAACTTGCAGAAGAGAAGAAACAATTTATTCTGAAAGAAAAGAACAATATTATAACAATTGTATAAAGAGTAGGGTGGGATATCAAAACAAGAGGAGGGATAATATTAGCCTCTGTGTCCTTAATAAAATCCAGATTTTCTGCCCAGCAGGCTGTGAAAAATCTAAATTTTATGGCACGACACGGAGGCCATATTATGCAAGTTTAAAGTGCATTAAGAACATTGTCAATCACATTGTTGATTGGTCTGAAATAACAAGCTTTAAACATAGCATCATTAGACCAATCTGCAGCTCTAAGGATATCTTGTAATCCACCACCAAGACAGAAAGCTTTAGATGCAGAGGCACCTCTAATAGAATGAGCCCCAAAAATTGAGATATCCACACCACTTTCATACATAACATTTTTAACCCATCTGGCTAAAGTTGGGGCAGAGACTCCCTTATGAGGAGATCTATAAGAGATTAGTAATTGAGGTTTGTTTTATCTTAAAACTTTGGTTCTTTTTTCATATTCTTTTAAACACTTAACTACACAAAGTCTATTATTCCCATGAAAATAGGGGTAGAAAATAGAAGAGGAAAGTGTTTTAGTTCTTCTTTTCAAGAAAAAACAAACTCCTTCAGGTTGAAAGGCTCTGGATGAGATGTCTAAGGCTTTAACATCTGAGGTTCTTCTAAAAGAAACTAAGCATAGAAGAACAGTAAGTTTAAAAGAGATACGTTTAAGGGAAAGAGAAGAATTATCTCCCCACGAAGATAAGGTTCTAAGAACTAGGTTAACGTCCCATAGGGTAGAGTATCTTGGACCAGGTGGTTTAATAACCCTCATACTTCTCATTATTTTCTTAGTTAGAAGATTCTGTCCAACAGAAATCCCATTAATTAAGGAATGACCAGCAGAGATTGCAGATCTGTAGACATTCACGGTTCTATAAGATAGACCGGAGGTAAAGAGGTCTGAAAGATAATTAACAACATTAACTAAATCAGTTGAAATGGGATCGTAACATCGTTGAATGCACCAACGTACCCATTTATTCCATGCCAATCTATATGCTTTCCTTGTTCCTGATGCCCAGGATTCAGAAATGAGTCTGAAAGCATTAGACGAAAGGCCAGGGATTCGCCATTGTCGCCGGAAATCTTCCATGCCGTCAAAGGGAGAAGTCCCTGTTCTACTAGTGGATGGATATGACCCTCTGGATCCAGTAGGATTTCTTTGAAAGAGGGAATTAGGATGGGAAAATCTATGCTCATTTCCAGGATAATGGGAAACCAAGCTTGAGATCTCCAAAGAGGAGTTATTACTACCATACTTTGTTTGTAACGTCGAGCATGGAGAAGGACTCGAGGAAGCATTGCAAAAGGAGGGAAAGCATAAGGAGCTAGTCCCCTCCAATCTTGCAGGAATGCATCTACATTCAGGGCTTGAGGGTCTGGTGTCCAACTGAAGAAATTCTTCAGGTGGGTATTCATACGGTCCGCAAACAGGTCTGTTTTGAAGGGACCCCACTTGGATTGAATTGTCAGGAATATTTGTCTGTTTAGTCTCCAATTGCTGGAGTCTCGAAAATTTCTGGAGTACCAGTCTGCTACTTCGTTGTTCAGTCCAGGAATGTGTTCTGTCACAACAGAAATACCTTTGTTCAAGCAAAAGTCCCACAGACTCTTGGCTAGGTCTGTTAAGTCTTTCGAGTGAGGACCCCCCAGTTTCGAGACGTATCGAAACGCTGACACATTGTCCATGCGAAGGGTTACACAGCATTTCATTGAGTTCTGAGTAAAAGAACAAATTGCAAAGGAACCTGCTAGTAGTTCCAAGCAATTGATGTGTAACAATTTCTCTTGAGGAGTCCAACGACCCCCGGTAGTTAAGTTTCCACATCCCTGCACCCCATCCTTTCAAACTCGCATCTGATTCTATTATAAAATCTGGTTCTTCCCCAAAAATGGCTTTCCCTTTCCATGCCTCTAGATTCTTTAGCCACCAGATGAGTTCTGTTTTGGATTCCTGATCTAGAGAGATTAGTTGAGAATATGATTGGTTCAATCTCAGGAAATGTGTTTTGAGTCTTTGTAGAGCTCGGTAATGAAGTGGGCCTGGGAATATGGCTTGTATTGTTGAGGAAAGAAGTCCTAATAATTTGGCTAGAAGTCTCAGGGGAAATTTCTTTAGTTTCAGGACTTTTCTGATTTCCTTCCTTACTTTTTTTACTTTGTCGCTTGGTAAGCGAAGTTCTGCCTTTACAGTGTCTACTAGAAAACCCAAGAATTGAGTTTGTTGGGATGGAATTGTGCATGACTTTTTTAAGTTTATCACAAAGCCTAGATGTTGTAAGAGGTTGATTGTAAGGTCTGTGTGGAGGGTAACGGTGTTTGACGACTGGGCCATTATGAATATGTCGTCCAGATATATTATCAGTCTCACTCCCTTTTGTCTCAGCCACGAGGCGACGGGGCGGAGGACCTTGGTGAAGCACCATGGGGAGGAAGACAGACCGAAGGGGAGGCTTGAAAATTGGTATAGATGGCCTTGCCATGTGAATTGGAGAAACTTTTGGTGGTGTATCCAAATTGGTATTGTTAGATAGGCGTCTTTCAGATCTAGTCTTGTCAGCCAGTCCCCTTTTCTTAGGATGTCTCGTAGGAGGTGAATTCCCTCCATTTTGAAATGTTGATAAACTACCCATTGGTTTAATTCTTTCAGATTTATGACAGGTCTTTGTTCCTTGTTTTTCTTTTCTACAAGGAATATATTGCTCAAGAAGCCGGTTTGAGTAGCCTCTATAATTGCACCTTTTTTTAAAAGTTCCTGAACTTCTTGAGACACCAAAGCCTTGTCTTTCCCCGAGAAAACTATTTCTCGTGGGGGTTTGGATTGATAAGGGGTAGCTATGAAATCTATTTTGTAGCCCCTGACAGTGTTGAGAACCCAGGGGTCTTTTGTTATTAGATTCCAATTCCCAGCAAATTGGCGTAGTCTCCCCCCTACTTTTGGAAGGGTATCTAAAGGGTCTGGTAAGGTTCTTACCTGAAGAAAATGAACGTTGCCTTCGTTCTCCTCTAAAGTTGCGTCCGCGGTTTCTTTGCCTCTGCGGGTAGAATTGACTGAAGTTTGAATTACTAGTGTATCTTCCTCCTCCACGGGAAATGAAGGGTCTTGTGTTTGAATTTCCACGGCCGGGGAAACGACCCCGCATTCTCTCGGCCCGAGTAAAAACACGATCTTGAAAGACTTTTTTGATGTCTTTTTGTGACTTTTGAATAGAGCTGAAGGCTCCGACATATCTGGCCATGTCTTTAATGAATTCGTCTCCAAAAAGGAAACCCTGTGTATTTTCCCCTGTATTGGTTTTCGCTAATTCAATTAATTTTGGATCAATTTTAAAGAGGATCCCCTTTTTTCTCTCAATAGACAATGCAGTGTTGGCATTACCAATTAAACAAATGGCCCTTTGAACCCATTCTCTAAGTTCTTTAGGGTCTACTTGGCGTTCTTCCAGATAGGCAGATTCCGCCATCTCAAAGATTTTGGTGATAGGACCCACTGTATCAAGTAGGCGATCTTGGCAAGATCTCAAGCCTTTGTCGATGCCTTTTCTTGGATCCCTAGAGTTTTTTGAAATAAAGGCAATAACCTTTGGGTCAAGTTCTGGGGTAGCCATAATTTTGTTTGGTAGTGAAGGTCTAGGGCATTCGGAGCGCAATCGGGCTCTTACATCTTGTGGGATTTCTTTTTTAAGCCAGAATGTAAGGTAATCTGCCACATGTTGGGAGGGGGTCCAGTCTGGTGATAACGGGTGTTTGATTAAGAGGGGATCAAACATCGGATTACCCAGAGGGTCCAAGAGACCCATGTTATTGTCTTGGGCCTTTAGTGCCAATTGTGAGCTCCCTGTTCTCCTTTCTTGCGCCTCTTCCTCGTCAGAATTAAATTCAGAAGAACAAGAGAGATCTATCTCAGCTTCTGAGTTGTCACTAGTTTCAATAATAGTGGGGGGCTCCGGGCCTTCACTTTGCCCAAATGGGGTGCCCAAGGCACCATTAGTGTCACCACCCCGAGGGTGTGAGGGGAGGGAGGATATTTTAGGTCTTTTGGGGTCTTTACCCTTACCTCCTCCAAATCTCCGCTCTTGTGGAGCCTTAGATGCTCCTTCTTAATGGTTACTAGTGGAAGGGCGTTGGGGTATTAAAGATTCAAGTTTTTTTATCTGTGGTCTCATCAATTGAATCAATTACCTGCTCAAAGGCTTTATTGATGAGTTTTTCTAGCTGTCCCTCGATGTTTGAGAGGGGTTCAGACATCTTGTGTGAATAATTTTAAATAATTAATTGGCTATATTAATATATCAATCGGAATATTAAATTTAGGATCACTGTCAAGAGTTGAGTTGAAGCGCTGAATTTTCGCCGATGAACTGTAAACAATAGGTTCATAAAAGTCAGTTACAACTGTCATTATGTTACGTGTTTATCCCAATGAAATAAAATGGCCGTCTAATATTAATGATTTGGGTATTCCCAATGTTATAAAATGGCTGGCACGCACGTTACGACGTGCGTCGGCCGGCGCTAGGGTGCATTCCTCTAATCCGCCCCTTCGTTGTTATTATCGAAGGGGGCAGATGAGTGCAAGCATGGAGACGGAGCGAAGGTCGCCAAGAGAGGGGGCAGTACGCAAGACTCGCGGCTCGAAGGTATGAGCGAGCGCACAAGAGAGTGGCAGCTCGGGGCCAGCTAGGTGTTGTGCCTCGCGCGTTGGGAATTTCAGAAGTAAACACACGGGGAGAGTCAGTCTCGTGTCACAACGAAGCTAAACTATTTAATCCGCTCCGAAATAAGACCGGAGGGGGTGAAAGTTATTTTATGGAGGGTGACCTGACTAATCAGTCGATTGGGGTAAAGGCAATACGTCTCCAAAAAAACGATTATATAGAAGTACATAAAAGCACACAAAAGCATTGCAGTAAGCATATGAAACAATGAAATACAGTTTACATCTATAAAGTATATATATATAATACATCAATTATAAATAGATGTTAATAAAAAGAAGGTATATAAGTCAGACAATGAATGTCAAAGAGAGATACTTATCTTTCTGAGCAGCAGCAACAAAGAAGGATGAGAGATAGTCTACATGGGACTTTATACTACTTTAGAATGTTCATTGAAGTTCCATGTTCTTCAATTGTTGCTGCTGAGCTGTGGTAATAAAGGAGATTTGCATAATATGGCCTCCGTGTCGTGCCATAAAATTTTGACTTGGGTTGAGTTAGCATTGTTGTCCAAATGCTGAAGTATGATTGGCTACGAGAGTTGATTGTGCCTCTAAGAGAGGCAGTTTCGTAGTCTATGCCAACAGTGTCATCACTGTTTCTTCTTGTCCAATTATTTACGAGCGATCCCCGAGTGTCACAACTTGCGCTCATCCGTGCCTGGACCATGCCCAGCGCCAGGAATGCTGATTTTTCACCTACCCTCCGCCACCCTGCCACGCTCCTCCATGCTCTCAACCCCAGTCCACCCTCACCACACTGCACAACACATGGAATGAACATTCTCATGCACTCTCCCACACCGCAGACCCTCCACTCCAGCACCAACAAATCAGCCTCTCGCTCAAGCTCAGATAGACCGAATACCACCCACACAACTTGAAACACTCTCATGCATGCTCCTCAACAACTGCTTGCTCACCAAACACACCACAGATATATGCGACCACATGCACGATGACTCTCCAAAGCTGTCGGCTCATCTTCACAGAAACATGGCAAAACCCAGCCTCTGCACCAGACATTGCTACAACCTGAGCACATCAACAACTTGTCGAAATCCATCATTAACCTCAACAGCTAAACCATCACATGCATTAACATCCTGGCTCCCTTCAAGCTCAAACCAACGGCAAGAGCTCGACCACGGGCAATTGGTACACAGAGGAACCTAGGCTTATGAAACATCGCTGCAAGCAACTGCAGCACAAATTGATATCAAGTCAAGACACTAGAAATAAAGACATCTTCAAGTCACCCCTAAGATGCTACCACCAGCAGATATGTAACACCAAGCATGCAGCTCTTGCAGATTGCATCAATGCCTGCACTAACGACCAAAAATAAATTTTTGCATCATCAAAAATTTCACAGCGGCTTCTGCTGCCGTCAGCAATGTCACTCTCGCAAAAGACCTTTTGCAGTTAGCTCTCTGAATTTTCCTGTAACAAAATCACCTACTTATACAGCACCGTCGACCTTCAACTGGACCCAGTCAATGCCCCAACTCAGCCTCCCAACACGGCCAAAGAACAAACCCTGACTTTGTGGCACGTTGTTACCACTGCCTAAATTACTCCTACCAGGAAGACTATTCACTGGTGGCGCCCATGCGACCCTGCCCCCACCACATCTTTACCAAAGGACTCCTATCGATCAGTGAAGCACTTACACCCATAGTCAACACTTACTGAAAACCTGGAAAGATGCCACAGTCCTGCTCTTGCTCAAGAAAAAATCTGCTGACCCAGCCCGCTCTCCAACTACATACCTATCTCGCTCACACTATACACGGCAATGGATTTAGAGAAACTAATCAACCCATGCATCACCAACCACCTCAGTAACCACCTCCTGCCCGATGCCACACAGTGCAGATTCAGGCATAACCACAGTACAGAAACAGCACTTCTTATCACCACAGATGGAATCTGTTCCTTGACAGAAGAGACCCTGCAGACTTTATTCTCCTGAACCCGTCTGCAGCATTTGACACTGTCTCATACCCCTTCCTTCTCAGGCGCCTGCCTGAGATTGGCCTCCAATGAACAGCTCTCCAGTGGATATGCACTTTTTTAAAGGATAGATCGCAAGTTGGCATCCTAGCACCTTACTTCGCAGAAGCCCGCAAACTCCTGTGGAGTGTCTCAATGCTCATCGCTCTGCAACACCATTTTCAACATATACATGATCCCTCTGGCCAACATAATCCCCGCATGAAACCTCCTCTCCTACGCCAACGCCTCGCAACTAATACTCTTCCTCTTTGATATGACCCCTCAACACAAGAAACAAGTTCAACACCTGCATGACAGAAATTGCTAACTGGATGAAAGTCGAAGTAGTGATCTTTGGCAAGGAACTTCACCATGCGTCTATGTGGTGGCTGGCAGAACATGGACCTACATCCACACCAGGAACCTCGGAATAATCATGAACTGCAAACTGGACATAATTGCACAAGTCTACAGTCTGTTTTAAGAACAATCGCACTCCTGGGTAAGTAGTGTAGACCAAGTGAAAAAAGTGGGTAGGTACAGCTTGGTTGACCCTCCTGAGTATAAGGGTATAGAAAATACTCTGAATAGAGCTATCCCAAGCAGTGGAAAAGATCACCAAGATACACTCTGGAATGTATTTCAATAATTGTAATCCATGCTTGTTGAATTTTCCTTTATTTATCTTTATTCAGATCTTTCTTCATATTTTTTTTTCAAAACGATGATTTTATTCATCCTGTTTCTCAAACAAGCGCCCAATACATTTCGGGCCTAGCCCTTCTTTAGGGGACTTTTTTCTGTAATCGGTAAAACACACAGCATTTAGCACTTTAATCAGAAGCATATTGTCACAAAGGCACACTACCATGCTACAATTGTGGCAATTGCAATACCATAATTAAAGGAAAGGAATTCCTTCATCCAAACAAGGGGACACCAATTAAACTGAGAGTCACAGCAACTTGTGACAGTAGCAACTTGATTTATATGATAAAATGATCGTGTGGACTTGCCTATGTGGGCAAGACAGAATGCAAAATAAAAACACACTTGATTGAACACAAGAGTAATACTCGCACACAACCTGCACATACACATAACCAGATTAGGAGGACGGACATTCTCTTATATCGCTCCTAAAGTTAGGAACTGCCCTCCATTCTTCAACAGAGCCACTTCCTCTCTTCCTGCATTCCTCAAGAAGTTAAAGACCTAGCTTTTAAAATCACCATCCTATCACAGGCAAGGCTAGCTACACACACCTGCTCAGCGCCAGAATACCCTGACCGGTGATAGTGTTTTTTACAAATACACATGATAAATACAAATAATATCACCCTGACCATAAAAGGGCCCTCCGTTTTTACATCCATTGGGGCCAGAAACCATCAGTTCGATGGTAAACGTTTAGTGGGCTTCTCAGGAATGAAGAAGAGAAAAGCAGTGAGTAGGAGGCCGGCTATCTATATGCTATGCCAAAAAGAGGTACACTGTGCAAGGAGTCCAATGAGTCCCCAAAGGTATGGCAGAGGTTAAAGTAGATAATACCTTACTCTCAATTTAGTGGTAGCTGGGCTAAGCAGTTAGGCTTATCAGAGTCGTGGGAATGCATTTGTTGTACACACTCGTACAAGGCAGGAACACACACTCAATGACTTGACTCCAGGCAAATATTTGTAGAAATATTACTTTAGTTACTTTTTATTTTAGGGAACGAAGTGAATGCAGTTACACACAAGTAGACTTTCCATTTATGCGATATTTTCAATATTCTTGACAATAGTTTTGTATAGTATCAACCAACACTTTTCATGTAAATGAAACTCGTTTAGTCTAGTAGAAGAGAGTTTGTATACAGGCTACCACTGAGCGCAGTGTCCGTCGTGGGGGCTGTGCCCACTCGAAAGGGACAGAATTCAGTATCTGCGCCTGAGGGGGTCAATACTGGCAATGACATTTACCGTCATGGTTGGCGGGGCAATGAGCAGGATAGGTTTCAACAGGTGCCCAACACAGGTACAGTCACTCGTGACGGTTGCTGTAGATCGGATGGGTTTCCACCACCGTTGGACCGTCCTGGGGCAGTCGCAGACAGGCAGACTGCACCAGGAGAAGGTCAACAGGGCCACTTGTATGTGCTTTTGGGCACGGGGCTGTGAAAAGCTATGATCGTGGGACCAGGAGGATCCCTCGAGGTTGTGGAGGCCGTCCGGCTGCAGTACTTTGTTCTGGCAATGCAGAGTTGCATCGACACAAGTGCCGGTCCTCTACCACTGCCGCCTTTGGAAGTCTCGGGTAGCAGTGAGTTGCATCAACACAAGTGTCAGTCCTCCCTGTGGTGGTTCTTGTAGGTCTTGTACCAGCGGATGTCGGAGACTAGATCCTCTAGTCTGGAGGAAGGTTCTTTGCACTTTGGCAAAGGTTGCAGGGTCTCTGGATTTTCTTGGAGGCTGGGCGGGGTTTCTGGAAGGACAACAGGTCCCGTGGTCGAACCGGGTGCAGGTGGCTTGGTTTCTTCCCAGGTTCAGTCTGCAGAGGTTTAGTTCTTGGTGCAGCAGAGGTCCTGGTCAGTCTTCTTCTTTGGTCCGTCAAATCTGAGGAACAAGGTTCAGAGAAACCCTTAAATACTAAATTTAAGGGTGTTACTAAGGTCGGAGGGTAGTAGCCAATGGCTACTATCCTAAAGGGTGACTACACTCTTTGGAGAGGGGGACAATTCAAGGTGGAGATTCTAAGAGGGGGTTCACCTCATCCACCCCTGACCTTTGGGGTGTGCCAAGCTGAGGTGGGTACTCCTACTCGGTTTACTAATTGTCCTGCCTGTCCTGCCACCAAAAGTGGTGCACGGACTGGGGGGTGGGTATCTCCACTAGTTGGAAATGCCCAAATTAGCACATTGCAAGGTGAGGATTTGAGGCTCACCGCCAAGTGCTGCTGTTCTGCCAGGGTGAGGTCTGAAGCACCTCCATCTAGAGCAGGCTTTGTTCCTCACCTCTGAGAGCACAAAGGCTCTCACCCCATGAGGTCAGACACCTGTCTGGTGGTGGCTGGCCAGCGAGGACCAGTCAGCCAAGCCACCGCCCAGTGCTGCTGTTCCTGCCAGGGCGAGGTCTGAAGCACCTCTATCCAAAGCAGGCTTTGTTCCTAACCTCTGAGAGCACAAAGGCTCTCAACCCATGAGGTCAGAAACCTGTCTGGTTGTGGCTGGCCAGCGAGGACCAGTCAGCCAATACACTAGAAGTTGGTTGTATTTCAGGGGTCCTCTCTAAAATGCCCTCTGGGTCCATTTTATATTCAATCCAACCCTGGCATCAGTGTGACATTATTATGCTGAGAAGTTTGGTACCAAATTTGCCAGTTTCTACTCAAGCCATCATGGAGCTGTAATGGCAAACTCAGAGTCCATGTACTCAAAATGGCTTGACTGCACTTACAATGTCTGTGAATGGCCCCGGTACTGTAGGGACATAGTAGTAAGTAAGTAACGGCTTTATTTCGATAAAAACATATCTTAAAAGCACAAACATAAAAACAACAACAATAAAAACATGGCTTGAGGCCCATCAGCTCAAAAAATGCAATGAACTGTAGAGACCTATTGCTCACGCAGCTACGGCCACACTTGTTGTATGGTGCACCCTGCCATAGATCTGTAAGGCCTGCTGGAGGGTTGACTTACCCATGCCATAGGCAGTGTTGGTGGGCATGGCATACAGGTGTGTGTACCATGTCTACTCTTCAGTTTGGTTTGCACCAAAACATGCAGCCTGCAATAGCAGTGTGTGGGCTTTGAGGTGAGGGGTTTTTGAGGGTGGTATAATACTTGCTGCAGCCCTTAGAGGCCTTCCCTGGTCAAACAAACCATCTCCTGGTGGATAGTTCTGTGTTGAGATCAGCTATGGGCTAACCAAGAAGCAAGCCCCAAGAGGACTGCTTCCACTGTGCAGGAATTCGTTATGCCAGCCTTAGACATCTGCAAGGCTTCTGTGTGGGCATCCTGTGACACTCTTTCACAAAGCACTGCGGTGTGGATAGCTAGCTCTGGTGGGAGGGTCACTTCGCTCAATCTTTCCTGTAGGACTTCCTAGTCTGATTCATTCCATAGACACACCATCTGGGGAGGTACTGTTTTGGTAACTGTTCAAAAGCTTCAGAACCTGGATTAAGGAGTCTATCTGTAGTGCAAGTTACTTACCTACCATAACACTTTTTCTGGTTCACTAGTTGCCACTAGACCAAGCATACCCCTTAACTTGGCTACCAACCCTAATATATAATTATCTTCTAGCCCCAAACTGTACAGTCTGTCCAACTGCATTGTTTGCTATGGTAAAGAAAATTAGAAATCCATTTTGCTGTATAAATGGAAATGTGTATATTATTTCCATTGCTTACCATCAATTATCTGTTCAAGATCCACATACACCTATTTAGGATGTACAATCTTATGAATATCTGTAGCTGACATCTAATATACTGTATGCATATATTTTAGTGCTCCAGTAGTCCACTATTTGCATGAGTGATAACCTGATAATTTGCTTGTTCATTACTATTCTTTAAGTAGTAAGGATCATGTTACCCAAGTAATACAGGTTTTGTCTTTGTCGAAATTAGGTTTTATACTCTCTGCGAGGAACATGAACCGACTCTTCTCCTGATAAAGACATCCGCTAAAGAGGTGTGTGTGTGTTTGATAAGGATCAAAGAGGTATTTGGAGCTTTTTTGGGGGGGAAAAATTGTCCTAAAGTTGTTTCTCGTTTAGGTCTGTGGAGCATTCCTGTCGACTGCCTGGGATCAGCGTAAAAAAGCTGGTAACAAGTTGAGTTTCTTTGGTACCGGCGAGTGTTTCGTGTTCAAGGTAAGTGTTTTCATTCTGCTGATTTGAGACTGCATGTGTGTAGAAGAGGACTGAAGAACAGAGAACAAAAATGCTTAACAGTGTTGTGCATGGATTGTGGGAGTTGTTGAAATGAAGACCCCTTATATTCCATAAATCTGGGTTTACTGTGTTTGGGGAAGTGACCTGTTTTTGAATTGAGGCCCTCCTTGTGCATAATGTGTGCAATTTCATTCATGTTTTTAGCATAGAGAAGGCCATGGGAAATCGTCGGCCTCTCCTATTCAGACTGTAGGTACCATGCCAACTAAACTAGTTGTGGACCAGGAACTGCATCTCCACCGTGGAAGAAGCATTTTTTAAGAAAGAATGGGAAAATATTAGTCTGATTAACTGCCTTTGTAGGAGAAATGCACTGATTTAAGGGACCTTTTTCTTCCTGGTACCTAATGAGTTGACTTATCTGGTGCTGGTAGTTAAGGTCCAGGGAGTAGCATCATCCAACCCAGAAAAACACAGTCCTTTAGAGACTACACATTTCACAGGTCCTCCAAAGATGATAGGCTTTTAATAATTGTAAATTTTTCTTTCTGGTTTCTGAGGCTTCAGTCAACCACTACATATGAGATTGTGTTTTTATCCAGTATTAGGGTATCTTTCATAGATTCACATGCCTGAATCATTCCCCGGTACATAAATAAAGTAATGTCCCATTAGACATATAGAGTAATAGGCCAAAGGCCCCACATTAGTAACATATCCATGTCCTTTTGTAAAAAGGACCAAACTCTAGAGAAGAGTCAATCAGCCATCACCTCCCTCTAGAACCCTCCTGGAAGGAGCACCAGTCCCTCAGATTTTCTACCACACGTTATGCTAAGGGAGTCTCCTCTGAGCTCTGCACAGTTTACTTCTCTTCTGGATTTCCAGTGTTCTCTTGTTTCATATCTACATCTTCTGATTGAAGTTATTTGGTTCTTCATGGCTGAGACACCTAAGAAAGGCCTTTTTAGGCCTTGTAGTTCCTGTAGTAAAAAGAGACTTCATGTGGATGATCAGCTTAAAGATTGTCTCAACTCCGGGCCACTCTTCTAAGGACTGCAAGGTATGTTGTACCTTTTCCACTAAAACCCTCAAAGATCTAGAGGGAAGCCTCTTAATTTGGCTGCAGAGGCTTAAAGATAAATACCAACTGGAGTCTTCTGAGGAGAGTGAGGGTTCTTCCATATCCTCCAAAACCTCTCAGAAAAGACCAAGGGTAGCTTCTCCAGGGCCTTCGTTGCAGCCACCTCAGAGGAAGACACATAAAACGTCTTCAAAGGTACATTCAAAGGCTCTACCATCGAAGGTGTCCTCTCAGGAAGTTGTTCACACCTTTAAGAAGCCTTCTTCCACTCCGTCGACGACGACATCGCCGACGGTGGCTTCAGCGACGAAAAGATCTGTGTCTATGGCAGAGGTCTTCAATCTGTATGGCACGACCCCCAGGAGGGCCCTGGAGCCCTGGGAGGGGGGTCGCGCATTTCCAGGCCTCACTTCTGCCTGGAATTTAAAACATGCTCTTTTTTTTTTTTAAACCGGGACGCGTCGTTAAAATGCTACAGCTGAAGTTAATTGTCTCCTGTGCTGTGAAACCAAGAGGCTGGGCTGGGCCTGAAACAATCCTTCTCCAGTATTAGGGGTGTCTTTCATAGATTCACATGCTTGAATATTCCCCGTCGTCGAAGTGGGAGTCCCACGGTAATAAAAATAGCAATAATGCTAATAATATATATATGTAATAACATAATACATAATAAAATAGAGATAATACACAGTGAAAAACCTGTACAAAGATTCCTCCATAGGAATGCATTATAAGAGAAAAACTCATTTGTAACATATCAGTGTCATTATGTTAGTCCAAACTGCAGCCAATCAGGCTCAAGCACCCTCTAGAACCTTCTCCTCAGAAGCTCCTGTCCTCAGATTTTCTACTGCACGTCGTGTGAAGGGAGTCTCCCTGAGCTCTGCTCAGTTTTTTCTTCATACCTACTCTTCTACTCAGTGTTTTCTCAGGATGTCAAGTAAGAAGTCTTTATTTAGACCTTGTTCTTCCTGTGGGAAACTATGTTTATTTGAGAAGGACCCCCACCAAAAGTGTATTTACTGCCTGTATCCAGAACACAAGGTGGCTGACTGTAAGTTCTGTAGAACTTTCCCTCCTAAAACCCTCAGAGACGGGGAGGGTCGTCTTCTTTTATGGCTGAAGCGTGTTCAAGATAAGGACGCAGTTATTTCAGACGCAGAAAGTCTCCAGTCAGTTCCTTCTTCTGTGGCTTCTAAGCGTGGCAGTGTTCAGGAGTTACCATCTCCTTTTCTAAAAAAGAGAAACCTGGCTTTGACTGTGGCTACAGTGCCACCTACTGCTACTGTGACTGCTGTGTCTACGCCCACGAGACCTGGTTCTCAGGCGTCTTTTCCAGCCTCTATAAGTGTGGTTACACTTATGACAGCGCGGTCGTCGACGGGCTCGTCGACAACCATTCCGACGACGAGATTGACTACTGTGGCTTCGTCGACGACTACAGTCACGACGACGACGTCGGCGTCGTCGTCGGCGGCAAAATTCTCGTCGACGGCTATCACGTCTACGAAAACCTCTATCTCTTCGGTCCCGTCGACGATCCCTATTATATCGTCGACGAAAAAGCCACCGTCGACGAAGAAGCCATTGTCTACGGTTCCGTCGACGTCGAAGATCCCGTCGACGGCTAAGCTCCCGTCGACGACGAAGATTCCGTCGACGAAGGCACCGTCGAGGACACAGTCGACGTCGAAGACACCGACGACGTCGAAGACACCGTCGACGACCCAGTCGACGTCGAAGACACCGTCGACGACCCAGTCGACGTCGAATACACCGTCGACGTCGAGAAACACGTCGACCAGCTCGTCGACGACCACATCGTCGACGGTAGTGGCAAAGCCTCCTAGGTCGACGGAAGCATCTAAGGCATCACTGTCTACGGCGCCTGTTTCAAGGTCATCGTCATCTACGGCTGTGTCAACGACAGCTTCAAGTTCTCTGTCCTTCGCCAATATGCCATTAGTGCCCTTGGACACTTCAGTCCCGACTACGAAGTCTTCTATCAGCATTGTAGAGGATTCTTCTCTTCAACTGCAAACACCTACTTCACAGCCACCATCTCCGTTGTTCGTGTCGGACCATGAGACGGAATCCGTTCCGGATGAAACTGTTTATGGTGACGCTCAGAGTCCATCGGATTTGATAATCAAATGTCAGGACACTAGTTCTGAAGAAGATGAAGAAGAACCTGTAGACCAACATGAGGATCAATGCGTGCAAGTTCCTATGGCGGCAATTCCTATGTCGCTGTTTTCCAACCTCCAACATATGTTGGATGATTACAATAGACGATTTCCACCTACCCCCCAGGGTACTCCGGTACATATAACCTCTGACGCAGCACTGTCGTTTCCGCCTCAGCAAACACCTCCTAGGCAATCTGCTTCAGACCATTTGCGTACATCTCTTCCCGCTAATCCACAACCAGATATGGATGATGAGTCGGAGACAGAGAGGGAGGAAGGTGAGGTTAATCAGGATACGGATGATGAACAAGATCCTTATATGGCGGAATTCGATGATTATCGGGTTCAGACACCCTCGCCACAACAGGGCGCTTCAAGTGATTCACCTCCGGTGGACATCGCTAGTTTTCATAAACTAATGGATAAAGCGGCGGATCGCTTTAAATTAACAAGGGTTCAGCGAGATGAAGACTGTTTCCTTTATGATTTTAAGAACCAGCCTTATAAGCAAGTCCATACCATTCCAATTATAGAATTTGTTTGGAAAGAAGGGCAAAAGATCATGCAGGCTCCTAACTCCTTGCCTGCCCAAATACCTAGATTGGAGAAGAAGTATAAGGCCCCAACGGGCTCGCCTGCATGTCTACTATCGCATCCTAAGCCAGACTCCGTAGTGACTCAGGCAGCACAACGTCGGGCGCGCAACCCAACAGCGCCTATCACTTCCCCTCCCGATAGAGAGGGTCGACGATTAGATGCAATTGGTAAGAAGTTCTCGTCCATGGCGTCTACTTCAGCCCGTGCCGCCAATGCTCTAGCTATTCTGGGTCGTTTCGACCGGCAGATGTGGTCAGACATTTCCGTGCTGCTTGCACAGCTTCCGGAGACATCCAAGGCGGAAGCGCTTCAAATCCTTCAGGATGGGCAAAGAGCTTCGGAGGAAATAATTGACTGTGCTGTGGATGTGGCAAATACTGTGTTCCGTATCCTTGCTAGTGCTGCGGCGCTCCGACGCCAGGGATGGTTGAAATCCACGTCGTTCAGGCAAGAGGTCCAGTCAAAAATAATTGACATGCCGTATGATGGAGAATCTTTGTTTGGTTCACATATCGATAACTCATTGGAGGCCATAAAGAAAGATACCGACACGGCTAAGTCTCTTGGGTCTTAACAGTTCAAGAAGCAGCCTTTTCGTGGAGCGCCTGGATGGGGCACCTCGTCCAATTTTTCACGAGGAGGACAATCACAGTACCGCCAGTACAATCAGGGGAACCAACGGTACTCAAATCAGCAATCTTCTCGTCAACAACACTCCAAGTCCTATAGAGGGAAGTCCAACTATAGAGGTTCCAACAACTCCAACAAGCGGCAATGACTTTCCAGTTCAGCAGGAAGTTGGAGGGCGAATCTCTCAGTTTTACTCTCAGTGGTCTCAAATAACATCAGACCAATGGGTTTTGGACATTGTGCGCAAGGGTCACGCCTTGGAGTTCACAGAGATTCCCCCTCATTCTCCGCCTTCGGGTCCGCCACCTCCCCATCTAGAAGAACTGCAACATCAAGTTCTGCTTTTATTAACAAAGGGTGCAGTCAAAGTGGTTCCTATATCTCAGCGAGGGAAAGGTTTCTATTCGAGGTTTTTCCTCATTCTAAAAAAGACGGGGGAGTGGCGTCCCGTTATGGACTTGGGAACTCTCAATCTATTCCTAAAGCAGCAATCCTTCCGCATGTTGACATTGTCGGAAGTCTTGCGACTTCTCTGCAGCGGAGATTTTTTAACGACAATAGATCTGCAAGACGCCTACTTTCATGTACCAATTATCCATCGACATCGGCGATACTTGAGATTCAAAGTGGGTCACGACCACTATCAGTTCAAGGTCCTGCCTTTTGGCCTCCGATCGGCTCCTCGTGTGTTCACGAAGGTTCTGGCCCCAGTCATGGCTTACCTGCGTCTTCAGGGAGTCCAGATATTTCCTTATCTGGACGATTGTCTTCTGAAATCCCAATCTTCACTCCAGTTGGATCACAACACACGTTTGTGCCAAACCCTGTTCAAGTCTCTAGGGTTAACCATCAATGTGGCGAAGTCACACTTCACACCTCTGCGAAACAGGACGTTCCTCTGAGCTGTAATAGACACGGACGTGTCAAAAGCGCTCATTTCCGCCGAACGGCGGCAGAAGATTGTTCATCTGGTCTCCACCATCAGATCAAAAAAGTCAGTTTCAGTGCGAATGTTAAAATCATTTCTGGGGATGGCATCATCTTGTATCGCACTGATCCTAAATTGCAGGTTGCGTACCCGTCCAATACAGGAGGAATTGGATCTGCAATGGCGACAAGTGTCAGGGTCGTTCAACGACCAGGTGACAGTCACACCCTGCATGAAGACCAGTCTGCTCTGGTGGGAGCAACGACCCAATCTGGCCGAAGGGGTTTCTTTCCTTGCCCAGCCTCCGGATCTGACATTGACCACGGATGCGTCCATGGAAGGATGAGGTGCCCATCTCCTGGACCTTGCCATCAAGGGAAAATGGACGGCAATTCAGCGAACCTGGCATATCAACAGGCTGGAGTTGCTGGCAATTTTCCTGGCGCTCAAGGCATTCTTACCCGTGGTGCAAGGGGAATCGGTGCTGGTTCAAACAGACAACACCACCAGCATGCACTACATGAACAAACAGGGCGGCACGAAATCTCAGCCTCTGTCGCGTCTTGCTCAGAGAATTTGGGAATGGGCACTTCGTCACAACATTTCTTTGACGGCAGTCCATCTGCCGGGAGCATCCAACATACTGGCAGATTCCCTGAGAAGGTCTGCGTCATCCACTCACGAATGGGAGTTGCACCAACCAACTCTGGACCTAGTGTTCCGTCGATGGGGTCATCCCAAGATAGACCTCTTTGCATCTCCAGTGAATCGGAAGTGCCAGACTTTCGCCAGTTGGCATCCACATCCAGAATCCAGCGGCAATGCCCTACTCATGGATTGGAGCGGCCTATTTGCTTATGCGTTTCCACCGATTCCATTGGTGCCAAGAACGTTGTGGAAGATGCGCAGGCAACCCTGTTGCTTGATTCTAATCGCCCCATGTTGGCCCAGGCAGGCTTGGTTTTCAGAACTCCTTCTAATGTCATAATGCAAGCCCATTCGTCTACATCCACGTCCGGACCTCCTGACGATGGAAGGCGGACAAATTTGCCATCCAGACCTGTCGACGCTTCAATTGTCGGCATGGAACCTGAATACGTTGAATTTGCCTCTTTAACTATGCCCCAAGAATGTTGAGACATTCTAGCGTCTGCTAGAGCTCCATCAAACATCAAAACATATCAGTTAAAGTGGAAGCGTTTCTGTCATTGGTGCGCTGCATCCAACATTCATCCAATCGATTCCACTCCGGACCAACTTTTACCGTTCTTTCTAAGCCTTGCTCAGTCTGGTCTTTCACATGCCACATTGAGAGTCTTTCTGGCAGCCATTTCACGCTACTGCCATGATGGCTCTACGTCTCTGTTCATCCAGAATCATCCGACAGTTCTTTAAAGGACTTTTCAGGAAGTTTCCTCCATTAAGACGCCCTCCTCCGGCATGGCACCTCAACGTGGTATTATTACAACTTATGAAACCTCCATTTGAGCCGATTCACCGAGCACAAATCAAGTTTCTTACCTGGAAGGTTGCTTTACTGTTGGCTTTGACATCTTCTCGTCGTGTAAGTGATCTACACGCTTTTACCATCAAGCCTCCGTATTTACAGTTTAAGCCCGATGGAGTGTCACTTCGTACCAATCCTTCTTTCCTACCTAAAGTACCTACTGACTTCCATTTGAACGAGCCTGTCTTCTTAAAGACTTTCTTCCCGGATCCTAAATCTCCTGCAGCACAACGACTACATTCTTTAGACATAAAACGTTGTCTAAAATTCTACATTTCCAGAACAGCCCCTTTCCGTAAATCTGATCAGCTATTTGTAGCATATGGACTGCTGCGAAAAGGGCATTCAGTGACTAAACAAACAGTGGCACGATGGCTCTCTTCAGCCATATCATTTTGTCATCAGCAGGCTGGCAGGCCTTTACCGAGTCCAGTTAAGGCACATTCTACAAGAGCGATGGCATCGTCCACTGCGTTGTTTGCTGGGGTGCCTCTACACCAGATTTGTCGAGCAGCGACATGGTCCAGCAGGCACACCTTTACCAGACATTATTGTTTGGAGGCTGTCAACGAAGCGGATACCGCAGTGGGGCAAGCAGTGCTTCGTCAACTTTTTCAATAAGGTGAGCCTCTGATCCCTCCTCCATTTCTTTCTGTGATTGCGATTTGCTTTAAGCTGTATGTTATTGTCTTCAACTTTTGAGGATGTACTTTGCAATCTCAGCTCTAAGGAGGGTACTGCTATCTATTCTATTCAAGCATGTGAATCTATGAAAGACACCCCTAATACTGGAGAAGAACAATTGTTACTTACCTGTAAACAGGTGGTTCTCCAGTATTGGTGTCTTTCATACATTCACATGCGACCCACCCATCCTCCCCTCAGAGGCTCTTTTTCTCCTCAGGCACTCTACTTTACTTTGGTGCTACGAAAATCTGAGGACAGGAGCTTCTGAGGAGAAGGTTCTAGAGGGTGCTTGAGCCTGATTGGCAGCAGTTTGGACTAACATAATGACACTGATATGTTACAAATGAGTTTTTCTCTTATAATGCATTCCTATGGAGGAATCTTTGTAGAGGTTTTTCACTGTGTATTATCTCTATTTTATTATGTATTATGTTATTACATATATATATATTATTAGCATTATTGCTATTTTTATTACCGTGGGACTCCCACTTCGACGACGGGGAATATTCAAGCATGTGAATCTATGAAAGACACCAATACTGGAGAACCACCTGTTTACAGGTAAGTAACAATTGTTCTTCGTGCCAGGGTTCCAATGTGTATTTTGAGGTTTGTAGCAGTCTACCTTATAATGTGCGTAAAACAAGAATAAAATAATGACTTACCCTTTCACAGTGCTTTCTGTCACAGGCTGTGACCTCGTAGTACTAAAAATCCACAAGTCAGTGTTCCCCACTGCACCAACCAAATTTAGGGGCAGATTTACAAGGATCTGACACATCTGCATAGATGCTTCAGTTTCCTTACACCAGTGCCTAATGTCCTTGCACAACCCTTAATGCTCTGTATTTATAATACAGTGCTCCATTGCACAAAGATTAACAGATGCGTCAGAAGTAATGACGCATCTGTTGGCACAAAAGTGACGCATCGCTGAAATTGCTCATAAAAGTGCTCAAAAGCACAAAAGCAATCCTGTCTACATTGGCGCTAGGCAGCAATTTGTGCGTCAACGCAGGGGGAAAGGACAGGAATGCACCATATTTCATAAATAAGATGCATTCCTGCCCTTTCACATTGGCGTAGGCCAGTGCAGCAAGAAGACTTGCGGCGCTGCCCTAGGCCAATTCCTTATAAATGAGGCCTTTTGATTTTAGCCACACCTTTGAACACGCACCCACGCTCACTGATCTTTCATTTGATAAACACTGTTTAATATTATTTCCCCATTGTAAAAATGATTTGCTGTTGGAATTTGGGGCATACATGGTCGTCGTTAGTTGTCAATGATGAGGAGTACCAAGTTCTAGAAATTTTTGCCAGGAGGGGGTCCTTACGCCTAAAATATTTTGACAGTGGGGTCTCGGCATCAAAAAGTTTGTAGACCTCTAGTCTACGGCCTTAGGTGTGACTTAGTCGACGACGACTGTCTCCACATTTGTTGCGGCTCCTTCATTATCCGCGTCGACGACGACGACTCCATCGTCACCGGCCGGTTGGTCTGGGTCGTCGACAATAAAGATAAAGAAGACATCGTCGAAGCAACCGTCGACGCTACGATCGCCGACGACTGGGTCGTCGATGGGCTCGACGACAAAGACTGTCCCGTCGACGTCTACTCCATCGTCGATAACTGCTCTGTCGACGACGACAACACAGTCGACAAAATCTCCATTGTCGACGGCAGCGGTGTCGACGACAGCTCCGTCGACTGTATCTCCTTCGGCAATGAAACCTGTCGACGTCTCCGCGTGGACGACCACACCATCGACGGGTTTGTCGACCACGACTGATTCCAATTTAAAAAGTACATACGTACATCTAAAAATCACGAAGCGTACGTTGACGCCGGCCCTGACTTCTCCAAGTAGGGTCCAACCGCTGCCTCCAGCATGCCTTCTGGAAGAGGAGGATTCTGACGATGGCAGTATGTTTCAAACAGCGACAAGCCCCTCTGAACTTAATGTAAAGTACCAAGATAGTTCAGATGAGGAGATCCAGGATCAGGAGAATCAGACAACTTGGGAAGAATGCCAGCCGCCTCCTCCTCCTATGGTTTGCCTACCAGCATCCTTGGTTTCAGACCTACAGTTCCTCATTACAGACTATAAACAGAGGTTTCCCACATCTCCTAAGTCTCAACCCCCAACGGTGTCTCCACCACCAAGACCACGGCCTCCACCATTGTATCTACACCTTTGCCTGTCGTTTCGCCGCCTCCTCCCTCTTCTGATGATGAGAAGGAATATCCACATGAAGAGGCGGAACTTCATGATTCCCAGTCTACCCATGATGAATGGGACGACTAAGTCATTCCCTGTCCTGCTTCTCTGGTGCCTGCGCAGGCTGACTCACCACCTGAGGACATCGGGGGATTTCATAACCTAGTTGAGAGGGCGGCGCAAAGTTTTCAAATACCCATGACTTCACACCAACAAGATTGCTTCTTGTATGATTTTAAGGAGCCTTCCAAGAAATCGGTCAGATCTATACCCAAGATAGAATACATATGGGGTCAGTGTGTGAAGATTATGCATAACCCTTCCTCGGTGCCCACAGTATTGCCTCGTCTGGATAAAAAATACAGAGCGCCAGATACTGCTCCAGCTTGCTTGATAGGACATCCCAAACCAGACTGTCATAACGCAGGCCGCTCAAAGAAAATCAAAAAATTCTTCTGCCCAGCTAACCGCTCCTCCGGATAAGAAAGGCCGAAAGATTGATAACATCGGAAAGCGTTTTTCTTCAATGTCCGCGTTAACAGTACGGGCATCCAATGCCTTGGCACTGGTAGGACGTTATAACAGACAGTTATGGGCAGACATAGCTCCGTATCTGGCAGCCTTGCACGAAGAAACAAAAGAAGAAGCAAAAAAGATCTTGCTTGAAAGTGAACGCTCGGCATCGGAAATAATAGATTGCGCGATGGATATCGCATCTACTGGGTTTCGACAACTGGCTGGCGTAGCAGTGTTAGGACACCAGGGCTGGTTGAAAGCAACTTCTTTTCGACCTGAAATACAAATAAAAATTTTGGATATGCCCTATGATGGCGAGCTTCTTTACGGGCCGCATATTGATGAAGCTCTCCAAGGTATAAAGAAGGATACAGATACGGCCAGGGCTTTGGGTACCCTACAATTCAAAAATCCATCCTTTCGTGGCTCAAGAGGAAGAGGGCAGTCCTCTTCTAGAGGTGATTACCAGAATCGGTTGTCCTACTCTTCTGGTCAACAATATCGGCCACAGTACCAACAGAGTCAGCAGCAGCAATCGTCCTATACTAAATCCTCCTTTCGTGGCAAGGGTCAACAGAAAGGCGCTGCTCTGTGACAATGACCCTGCACTTCAGCCAGTCTCCATTTCATCTTCGCCTTCAAAAGTTGGAGGAAGAATTTCCCATTTCCTGAAAAATTGGAAACAAATTACAACGGACCGTTGGGTTCTGCATTTGGTTCATTCGGTCATTCACTGGAGTTTACTCAAATTCCTCCCCGAAGCCCTCCCCGACCTATGATTCACAAAAATCTACGTATTTTACTTTATGGAGCTATAAAAAGAGTTCCTCTTTCACAACGGGGTAAAGGAATTTGCTCCCATTTTTTCCTGATACAGAAAAAGGAGAAAAAATGGAGACCAATTTTAGACCTAAGATCCCTCAACAAATTCTTGAAAAAGCAGTTGTTTTGTATGGTGACAATTTAGGAAGTTCTACAACTTCTCAATGCGGAGGACTACATGGTGTCTCTGGATCTTCAGGATGCTTGTTTTCACATCCCAATTCACCGGAATCACAAGAAGTTCTTGAGGTTTGTAGTAGCAGGCAGACACTTCCAGTTCTGTGTCCTACTGTTCGGGCTCAAATCTACACCCCGCTTTTTTACAAAATGCCTATCTCCAGTGGCTGCATATCTCAGGCAACAACACAATCCGGTTTTTCCATATCTGGATGACTGGCTAATCAAGGCACCATCGGTAGAAGGTGCGTCCAGGTCTTCCAACGCTTGTCTACAGCTTTTCGATCGCTTGGGTCTCACACTCAATCGGGACAAGTAGGTCCTCCTGCCTTCCCAGTGTATAAATTTCCTAGGCGCTGCCCTCGACACGACCCAGAGGAAGTCGTTTCCATCACAAGAAAAAAAGGACAAACTTCTTTCATTGGCTATTCTCATAAGTTCCAAGAGGTCTTTAACAGTTTGCCTTTTCAAGTCCCTGCTCGGGATGATGTCATCATGCATTCTACTGGTTCCACACTGTCGACTCCGCATGCGCCCTCTATAAGAGGCGCTCTCAGCTCAATGGGTCCAATGGACAGGTTCATTCGACGATGGACATACGAATGATCCTTCAAATGGTCAAGGCTCTGAGGTGGTGGATTTGCCCTCAGAACCTTTCTCAAGGTTTGCCTTTCTTGCTTCCAGCTTCGCCGTATATCATCACAACAGATGCGTCACAGGAAGGTTGGGGAGCTTTCCTCCAAGAACTGCAGATAAGTGGAACGTGGTCCCCCTTCGAGAAAAAAATTCATATAAATCTCCTCGAACTGCGAGCCGTCTTCCTCGCCCCTCAACTTTCCTACCAAGAATCAGGAATTCTCTAGTGCTTGTGCTTATGAACAATACCACGACGATGCACTATCTAAACAAACAGGGAGGGACTCGCTCGCTAGCACTCTCTCACGAGTCGCAAAAAATCTGGAACTGGTTGATCCTTCACAATATTTCCCTTCGAGCAGAGTACTTCCCAGGAACGGATAACGTTCTGGCCGATTCTCTGAGCAGGCAACAGCAAACGTGTCCGAGCGGGAATTGGATCAGTGGGCTCTCAACCAAATATTCTCACAATGGGGCACTCCTCTTATAGATCTATTTGCTACAAGGCAGAACGCCAAATGCCAACACTTCGCAAGCTGGCATCCCCTGAAGGGATCTCTAGGGAATGCATTTTCGATCGCATGGTGCAACGTCTTTGCATACACTTTTCCACCGTTTCCAATGATTCCGTGATTTCTCAGGAAATTGAAAACGGAGCCTTGCACACTCATTCTGATAGCCCCAGCTTGGCCACAACCGCATTGGTTCACCGAGCTTCACTTTTTCTCCCTGGAACCACCGATCCGGTTGAAACAGTTTCCTTCTCTCCTCACAATGAACCACCAGCAAGTCCAGCATCCGGATCTGGCATCTCTCAGGTTATCCGCTTGTCTCCTGAGTTCAAGGAATTTCAGAATCTAGACATTTCGCCAGATTGTAGAGCTGTTCTGGCTCGGGCTCGAGCAGACAGTATTAGGAAGACATACTCTTTAAAGTGGAAAAGGTTCTGCATTTGGTGCAAGTCACAGAAAATACACCCTTTTTCTTCTTCTCCAGTACAAATATTGCCTTAACTTCTCCATTTGGTGAACTCAGGCCTTGCTCACGCTTCCATCAGGGTTCACTTGGCGGCAATATCCCATTACAGAATTTCTCCTGCTGGCCCTTCCATCTGGTCTAACAGGTTGATCAATCAGTTTCTTAAAGGCCTGTTCAGGACTTTTCCTCCTGTGAAGACTTTACCTCCCGTTTGACAACTCAAAACAATTCTTGCTCAGCTCATGAAACATCCCTTTGAGCCGATACATAGAGCTGATCTTAAGTATCTCTCTTGGAAAACGGCACTCCTTCTCGCCTTTACCTCAACGAGACGAGTAAGTGAGCTCCAGGTTTTTTCAATTCAAGGCCCTTTACTTCAATTCAAGCAAGACAGGGTGATATTACGAACAAATCCAACGTTTGTGCCGAAGGTCCCGTCGGACTTCCATCTCAACCAGCCTGTAGTCTTACGTTCTTTCTTTCCAAATCCTCGCACTATGGCAGAGAGAACTCTGCATTCTCTGGATCTTAAACGCTGCCTAAAGTTTTATATTGAGAAGACAAAGACCTTCCGCAAATGCAACCAAGTCTTTGTGGCTTACAGTCGGCCTAGAAAAGGTCTTCCACTCACGAAACAAAGTATCTCTCGCTGGATCTCTGCAGCTATTACATTCTGTCACCAGCAAGCGGGGTAACCCCTTCAATCTAAAGTCTGGGCCCATTCCACCAGAGCGATGTCTACATCCATGGCGCTCTTCGCAGGTGTGCCTATCATAGACATTTGCAGAGCGGAAACTTGTAATATGCCGCATACATTCACCATTACATGTAATGGGGTAAACCTGTAACCCTCAGAACCTGGGTGGGTAATAGACAAAATAATAATGGTTCTGTCGGAACGAAATACACACTGTTTTAGTATTTCAATGTTTCCTTTTGCAATTCTCGTTCCTAACCAGGATATCAAGACGGGTGTACTAATACATTCACAAGAAAACACACTGACCATAAAGAAAAATGTAAGCAAATTTTTACTCAAATACTTTCACATGTGAAGACAAATTATTTCAATCACTGTCCCTAATGAATACTTAAAACATATATGGCACAACGACTTTGTGCTAAAGCATAATACACACTAAAAACAACAAGTAAAATGTGTTACTTCATATACTTTTTGGAATCAACATATATATATATATATATATATATATATATATATATATATATATATATATATATATATATATATATATATATATATATATATATATATATATATATATACAATAATCCTGTAGGTGTATCAATTCAGTCTTTGATCCTACAAGGTTTTGAATAGTTTGTTCACGCCAAAAGCGAGGATTGCGTCAACGTTTCGACCCTGGGGGGCAATGCAGTGTTTTCACGCATCAAGGGCGGGTCTTCATCAGGACTGTATATATATGTGGGACAGCCTCTTACAGACCTAGCTACTCATGGAGTCCTGGTCTCTTTCTGAATCGTACCGGCGGTCCGTCTTAATCAGGCCGGCTAGATGTCCGATGAACCTCTGTAATGTTTTAGTTTATACAGATGCTGGAAAAGTTGCTCCTTTGTATTTTTAACACTCCTGGGTTGCGTCCTTCACCTTCCATTCGTGGCATACATTCACCAAGCATTACTGCTTGGATACAGAACTCATGAAGGATGCTGCAGTGGGGCAAGCAGTACTTCGTCATCTATTTTGATAGAGGTGAGCCTTCTTTTCATCCCACCATCCTTTCTTGTATCAGCACATTTCTCTATTGTATTTCATAATGGTATCTTTGATTACAGGTTGATTCTTTCTATGTGTCACTTTGATATACCCTATTATTATCTGGTGAATTTGTATATGCTGTGCCATCCGAAATGTGCTCATCATTGCTTACTACTCTGATTCAGGCATGTGAATCTATGAAAGATACCCTAATACTGGATAAGAAATGCGTTACTCACCTGTAACTGCAGTTATCCAGTATTGGCATCTTTCATAGATTCACATGCTTCCCTTCCACCTCCCCTGGAAGGGCTCATCTAATTCTCTCAGTAATACGCCTGCTTAGCACGGTGCTTACGAAAATCTGAGGGACAGGTGCTCCTTTCAGGAGGGTTCTAGAGGGAGGTGATAGCTGATTGGCTCTTCTCTAGAGTTTGGTCCTTTTTACAAAAAGACATGGATATGTTACTAATGTGGGGCCTTTGGCCTATTACTCTATATGTCTAATGGGACATTACTTTATTATGTACCGGGGACTCCCATCCCGATGACGGGGAGTGATTCAGGCATGTGAATCTATGAAAGATACCAATACTGGATAACTGCAGTTACAGGGAGGTAACGCATTTCTTCTGACCTGACTGTGATGGCTTTGAGACTTTGGAAAAAGGTGGTGTGTACTTCTTCTTCCCTGGATTTATTTCGGTTTTCACCTCCATCTACACCTGTGACAGTGTGTAGTTTCATGAATAATTGAGTCTACCTTTTCCTGTGTTCACCTTCCATGTTTACGGCCATTGAAATTCCTTCCTATCCCCAGTGTTTGGCTCTAACTTTGTTTCATAGTTGAAAGATTTAAGACAGAAAGAATATTTTACAAAGAGAAGCTAAGTACTTAGTTTTCAGCACTAGGCCAAATATCTTCCTCACCCTTTGGGTGTTACTGGTAAAAGTGCATTTACCTGGAGGCATTGGCTGCTACATACTCCACCCAATCAGCCATCCAGACACAGACAGTAGCTATTCGTGAGTATGTGATTGCAGCACCTCCACTCCATGATGCTTGAGGTAGCTGGACAGCAACCATTTCGTGATCGTGGCCTACCTCACTTAACTTTGACGAGGATTGTTGTCTCAGGCACATTGTGCTCCATGAAATGTATTTGAGACCAGAATATATTGAGCACCTCGTCTGGCAATGCAAGATCCATTTGAACCTGTGAGTGGCTGTGTCAGTGTGCTCTCTTATCGCCTGGTACTTTCTTGGATTTCCTTGAGCGTCAAGCTATGGTCAAAAGAAATCACCCTATATTTTCTTTTTTTGACTCGTACTGGCAGTTGACCTCAAAGATTAATTTCCTTTTTCTGTCACATGTGACTGGATCCTGAGAACTTTACAAACCTTTGATTCCTGGAAGAAAGTCTCGCCTATTTTAATCTTTATTTTCTCATGATATCTTAAGAACACACGCTTCTGTGTAATATGTTTCCAGCTTTTTGAGACTGTTTTCTATTAAAAATGACATTTTGCCCCTGCTATAGGAGGAAGAAATCTGCTACAGACCCTCATAATGTCTGTGTGGGGGGACTTTCCTCTTTCCTTCTTCTCAAGCTTCCAAAGAGGGTAGATTGTGACAGATTGCGAAAAGAAAGCTTAAAGACACAGAAGGCACTTATGTCAGAGTCCGACTTAGTCATGCAATACCAGGAAAAGAAGGAATCTGGGATACCCCAAATAGACTGCTCTAGTTCTTCTAGCAAACCCCACGGAGGGTGATACAATGACACAAATGGTGAGAAAAATTAATAGAAACATCACCACCCTCTCTCACCACCGGCTAACTAGTTCGCAGTTGGTAACTTTGGTGTCGCAATCAAGTCCATTGGCACTGACATGCGTGCCCTCCTTAGTGTCTATATATTCTGCCAATGTTAGTATTGTTATGTTTTTAGAAACAATAAAAATGCTGTTTAAAAAAATGCTTGCTGTCCTTAGTATCGATGTTGAGACAAGACTATAGACACTATTCCTCAAGATGCACTATGGCGCAACTTATGTCAAGGCATTCAAGACAACCAATAGCGCCCTGCTCATCATCGATGCAGTCCACAGGTTCCAAGTCGCTGCAACACTCATCGACTAAGCCGGCAGCTTGAAGGCCTCTCTCCAGTCACAAGGAACATAGACTTTGAGAATCTTGACGTTTATCCCAACTGCAAAAAAGAAATTAAGACTGTCTCCAAGCATTTAACCACCTTGACTCCCTCCAGGACTACCTAGGCTTATGATCCCTGCTGAAGATTCCCTGCAGGATCTTACGGAATCCCTCAATCTGCTAAAAAAACTTCAGGAATCTCTACTTACTCTGGTGGTAGGTTTTCTTGAGCTAGCAGAAAAATGTTTGACGGTGTGTTGGACCTGCGATGGGCAAGCCCAGCACAAAGGGGGTAGCTTGGCTCAAGTGTCAAGGCAAGTGAAGACTGTCGTGTTAAGCCGGCTTTGACCCAATAATATCTCCTTGAACAACCACCAAAAAGAAGGACACCACACCACTGTTGTAGAAAAATACGATTCCTTTATGTAAAAATTCTCTGTCGTGAATGGGGATCAATTAGGAAAGCACACACACATTTCTTTTGGCCGCAATTTGCTGGGTTTTGATTTCGGGTTGAATACAGTAGATATCTCAGGAATTAATATCATCAATAAATAGAATAAATATCAGGAATAAATATCATCAATAAATGGAATAAATATCAGGAATAAATATCATCAATAAATAGAATAAATATCACTTTTTGTTCAACAGAATAAATACTGGTTCATTTAAATAAACAACCACATGTTCATTCTGGTATCGCTGCCACCAATTAAATATTTCAGGAACTTTAACTTGCAATACGTTACAGGATGGAAAGATTACTCTTACAGTTTATGATGACTTCACTGCTAATGAATACAGGCTTCTCTGGGCACAAAAGAGTGTTGGGACTCTTTAAGAATCACTCAGGGGATGAGTGCGTAGATCTACAAAGCAAGGAAACACAGTGAGCACGTCATTTATACTCGGCTGCCACCGGGTTGAGCTCTCTGTTTGCCGGTGGGGTCTAAGTGCGCCTAGGGGCTTTGCTACCGCTCAGGCGGCACCAGTTCAAAGTCTTTAGACTGACGACCGGGGCTGCCGAAGAGGTCACACAATCTTCGCGCTCAGTCAAGTAAATGCCGGTTCACAGTTCCATTATATCACCGCTTCCCACCTGAAGAAACGGGCCCACCTCACATCGGCTGCAATCGAAAAGCGATTCAGTCGGGTTCAGCACTTCTCTCGCCAGCGACGGGTTCTCAGGGGCTCCACGAACCTCCCTCCGACTTCCTCAAACAGGGATGGTTCCCGCCCACAGCTACAGCCACCGATTCACTGGGGAGGGGCATCCTCGGCACCATTGCCGCTATCCTCAGTAGAGAATCAGGCTGAGAAACTCAATGAATGGTTACGCCTGGCCAGCGATAAAGCTGCCCCCCTGAAAACAATCAAAACAATGCGCCCCCACGATGCTCAACGCTGGTATACGGACCAACTTAAAGCAGACAAACTCGCCCTGCGGCAAACAGAGCGCCGTTGGCGTCGCCACTACGACCCTCAACTTAAACTCATATACATTGAGTCCTTAAAATCTTATAAAAAATCTATTCTGGAAGCCAAGTCAGCTTACTTCTCACAAAAAATTCTGAATTCGAATAATAAAACAAAAGATATCTTTTCAATTGTAAATGAGCTCTCCCTTCCAGATCGAGTCACTCCCCAACCTCAGCCGTCACAAGCTCTATGCGATTCACTTAATTCTTATTTCATAGAAAAAATAATAACCATAAAACATAACATCCCAAACCCCTGCATCTCCTACGCCTCCTCCTCTGCCTCCCCCCAACACTAGCACCTTGACTAAATTCCCACCGATCTCTCTACAAGAATTCTCATCACTTCTTCACAAAGTGAGTTCGGGATCCCCCAATGACTGCTGCCCCCCGCAGGTCCTCAAAGGAGCCTTTCTTGCTTGCCCGGGCCCCCCGCTAGCATTACTCAACAACTCTCTTGCTACCGGAGTGGTCCCATCTTCTTTCAAGCAAGCTGCCGTTTTACCAATTCTGAAGAAACCTAATGCAGACCCTACCATACTCCGCAATTATAGACCTATTTCCCTCCTCCCCTACTTAGGCAAGATTCTGGAAACTTATGTGACCCGCTGTCTGAGCTCCTTCATAGAACAATCATCGTTTCTAGACCCTCAACAAGCTGGATTTAGACCCCTCCATTCCACCGAGGCGGTCATAGTGGCAGTCATGGACATCCTCAGGAAAGGAGCTGACAAGAACATCGCTCAAGCCCTTGTCCTATTGGATCTCTCGGCGGCATTCGACACGGTCGATCACACCATCTTGATCGACCGTGTCTCCAACGCCGGTATCCAAGGAGTGGCCCTTGACTGGCTTAAATCCTTCCTCCACCAGCGCTCACAGTCCGTCCACCTTTCCACCTTCTCTGCGCATTTATTCTCCCCTTCACTGTGGTGTCCCACAAGGCTCGGCACTATCCCCTCTTCTTTTTAATTTATATCTCCAACCACTGCTAGCCACTCTCCGCAACTTCCCGGTCACAATTTACAACTACGCTGATGATCTGCAGTTAATTTTCCCTATCGATTCCCTCCCTTCTTCTTGCACCAATTTCCAGTCCACTATGCTAACCATAGCTGAGTGGATGTACCACTGCCACTTAAAGTTAAACCCCACCAAGACTGAGCTCGTCTTGGTGGGTGGCCCCAATCACCCATGGAACGCCTCCTTTTGGCCTACATCTCTGGGGACGGCACCAATTCCCGTGAGCTCTGTCAAAAGCCTGGGGGTGACCATCTCCCAAGATCTTTCTATGAGACCCCACATCAACGCGGTAACTTCTGCTTGCTTTTTCCATCTCAGGCAAATTCGCAAGATCAGTAGGTTTCTGAACAAAGAAGCCCTGACTCAAGTAGTCATTGCTCTCATCACCTCCAGGCTTGACTACGCCAACATCTTGTACGCAGGAATTCCCGCATGTCACCTTCATCGACTTCAGTTGGTGCAGAACCAAGCTGCCCGCTTGATTTTCTGCCAGCCCAGACACCAGCACGTCACCCCCCTACTCCGCAGTCTGCATTGGCTCCCTGTCTCAAAACGGTGCATTTTCAAACTGGCATGTACCACCTTTAAGTCCCTAGAGGACGCAGCCCCTAAGTTCATTTCATCAGCCTTATCCCGTCATATTCCTGCCAGAGCTCTACGCTCAGCATCTTTGAATCTTCTCGAGGTCCCCAGATTTAAAAGAAAAAGGCATGGAGGCCTGAGCTTCTCTGTTCTGGCTCCCGCTACTTGGAACTCCCTACCCCTCTCTCTCCGTCTCTGTCCTAAGTACGATAGCTTCCGTACTCTCCTAAAAACTCTGCTCTTTCAAGCAGCATATGATTAATTCCCCCTTCCTGGATCACCGCTATCTTTATCAAGAGCGCCAAGAAACCGATGGTGATAGTGCGCTGTATAAATATTTTTAATAGAATAATAATAATAGAATAGGAGGGGCAGAGACAGTAGTCCCGCCCAACGAAGGCCGGCCTTTCCCCGCCCCGGCGCACCACCTCACCTCAGTCTGCGCAGGAAGCACTCTACGACGGTGGAGCTCAGAGACGTCCGAGCTCCTCGCTGGAGGCGTCTGTCGCACAAGGGGCACAGAAGACGCTCGCGGTCGCGGCGAACTTGCTCTCGCCTCGCGACCCGAGTCGGTCGTAATTCACCACCCGGGGGGGGGGGCGGGGAAGGCATTTGAAAAACGGCCACAGTCTTTTGGGGGAGACGAGGCACTCGCTGGGCAGGCGCTGTAGGCGCGAGGTCACCGCACACACGGCTGACTGGAACGCCAGTCAGGATCCACGCCAGTGACTCTTGCTTGCTCTACTGCCCGCGCTACCAGCTGCCTCAGGGGTCAACAGGGCAGGTGTCAATCTGGTGTCAAGTCTGGAATCTCCTTCTTCACCTAGATCTGGAACATCATTATCCTATCTAGTCTTCTGGTCATCTACAATGGCCGCCAGGGACTGGACCTTATATAGTCAGTGCCCTGAGGTGCTGGCTCGTGCCAGTAGGTTCTAGAGCCTTCTTTGGGCTAGGCCAATGACATGGCACTTCTGGGGTATTTGGGTCCCTAACAGCCACCATACTGGGGTTCTAGAGCAGCCATTTTGTGTACCTGAGGGAAATAAGGTAATTCCGGTCAGGAATGCGTGCCAAATAAAAGGGCGCCAAAACCTTGAAAGGTCAAGGTTCATGGAGGCTCCAAGGGGAGTCACTCACATGAGGGAAATGGATGGCCACCATTTTGAGGACATTCATATAGGTTACCATTCCCAGTCTATAATGTCACAGGTTTCACCAGGTGTCTTGTAAATAGGTGCCAAAAACCTTGTGAACAACTGGGCGTCAAGGAACATCCAGCCCCATGAAACAGCACACAAAAGGTCCTGGTAGACAAAGAAAAGCGTCAAATTTTGGGAGGTACAGGGGAACAAAAGAAATCATAGTGGTGAGGGGACTTTCAGAAGCAGACGGGTCTAACACAGTGCCATTGGTAAAATCAACTAATCCTAGATTAATAAAAAATTCCAAGCGTTCTCTGCAAGATTCATAGAGGTTACCCTAGGCCTGACTCCATCCTGGTATTATCTGTCATAGTAGGTATAAACCTGCTTCAGCTCGTAAAATGGTTGCTTCTCAACTTCAGAAAAGTAAGATAATTGAGATAGCTTGGATAGAAAATATGTAGCCCAGCAGGCACACAACTAAGCTGCTGGCACTGCACTTCTTGGTCGGTATGGTCATGAAATATGAGATTGCCTGAAATAAACTATAAAGCACCTACAGATTATTAAAGGAGAGGTCTTAGAGGAAATGGTAATTGATTAAAATGTGCTCTCAAAACAGACGATTAGCAATGCTGTGGTGGCAGACAAGCTTTCAGCGTCAGGCTGTTGCAATGGAGTTGCCTGCCAGGTTCCTAACGGCTGAGACTGACCCTTAGTCGAACATTTTCAACCTACCCATCTCTGTCACATCTCAGTCTGGCAGCATACAAAAGAGAAGATAGACAGAAGGAAAACTTAAGCTAAAACACTGAAGGTGGCAGTGTTGGAGCCTGGGATGTCAGGTCAACTAGGGTAGCCCGGCCTAGGGCAAGACATGCAATTCTAGAGGCACAAGTGTGAAGGTTGCAAACCACCCAGCAGTAAATCCACGCAATAACACATAAAAAGGACGCTACACCAATGTTGGAAAAATACGTGCTTGTTTATAAAAATAATATACTCTGCTTCATACCTCTGGAAATCATATCTCAGTACATACAGATGTCATAAAAAGAATTAGTAATAGCACTTTCAGAAGTATCAACTTATCACATTAATCAGTATTAACAGTACATCTCATTAAACTCTATAATTGATTAAACTTTGCTATTATGACTTCCTATGACTTTCATCACAAACATTACTTTAGAAGAGGCAGTGTCAGCACTTTACATTTAGTCAGATATGAAATAACCATTTCATTGTCAACCATACAATTCCCCTTCTTGGCTTGTCACCTTCCCATCAAAGATCAGTAGTTTCCTTGAAGAAGAGCCTGTACTCCTCTAGCAAAGAGGACACCTTTCCTTTCTCCTCACTACTGACAACTGAAAATGTGACTATTCCAATTAGAGCAACGTTTCATATAGACCTTCCAGGGATTTCCCAAGGGCGCTTCACACTCTGGAATGGACTCTTTATTCCCCTACTTGTTAACTCTCGCTCCCCTGCCCTCGCGTTAATCTCCTTACTTGTGGTTGTAGTCTTGAAATGCCAGAGAGTGGGGGTAACCGCTTGACAGGATAAAGGAGCCAAGCGCTGGCGAGGCTCACCAGCCTCCAGGGCACCTCAGCTCCCCTCTCCCGCTCGAGCCAGCTCCTCCGGTGGTGCTCGAGCGGGGAAAAGAGATCTTTGCAATGCTTACAGCAGGCTGCCGGGCTCCTCAGCTCCCCCCTCCCGCTCGCGCCGGCTCTTCCGTGAGGCGCTTGAGCGGGGGAGAGATGATTCAACAACGTTTCCTAGCCGCTGCTGGGCTCCGGCGCTTCCCTGACTGGTCCCGCCTCCACCTTCCTGACGGAGAGCGGCGCGACCGGGCATGCGCGGGAGTGCAGCGGCTCAGGACGGAGTCTGCCCGGCTCACGGGGACTGCCTCCTCCGGTCCCGCCCCCACGCGCCAGCAAACATGCTCCTTCGGCAGGGCCAGCACTCGCTCAAACCCAGGAAAGAGGAAGGGCACTTCTCCTCACAATTCTACCGCCGCAGTCACCGGATGCAGGACAACGTCGGTGATCTGATACAGGCGGCCAGTGCACTCTGTGGTGCCCCGCTAAGGACACGTTTCCAGCCCCACCACAGTCACCTCAATTCCTCCTTGGCAAGGCTGCCCCAGGTAACAGGTAAAAAGGGGGAATAAACTTGAGTTATATTGCGAGTGACTCCTCTCCTGCTCACAGACCCTTTTAGTTGACAAGAGAAGTATCTTAGGGTCACTTCCCTCAGGTTCCGCCCTAAGCCTCCGTTCCTACTGGGTAAGGAGGGGGTTAGGCTTCCCTCAGAAATAGTCTCCCTCAAGTCTCTTTACTGGGCAGAGGACTGCGCTCCACAGTGCTGTAGTCTCCTTCTCCTGTACACCTCCCTATTCTTCCAGGCTAGGGATTAGTCAGGCGCCCAGGGTCTCCCTTAACCATACACAGCGGGGACAAGACAAGGATCCCAAAGGAGGAGTAGAGAAGTGGATTAATTAGGCTGCTTCCCAGTCCAGGAGGTCAACCCTTTCACTAGCCTCCCCCCACCTTCCAAGATAGCCTGTCCTCCAGCTGACTCCCTCTGGCCAGACAAAATGGCTGCCCAGCATTCTGCCTTTTATAGGCTGACCCTCAAGAGTCCAGAAGGGACCAGAAGGTTCTGGAATGCCCTATACTAGTCTATGGGCAAGTTCTGGGTTTGGCAGTTAGGGCAGTTGGTAGCCACCATTTTGTGACTCCAACAACTTCTGTCAGAACAGGCCTCTAGGCCTGAGGTGAAAAACTGTGAGGGGGAGAAAAAGAACACCTATCCCCTTGACCAACACCTAGAAAAGCTAGTGGACACAAAAATTATTAAGGGTATGAGTGGCAAAAAGGGGACAAAATAAATAATAATTTGGAGGGACTACGCAAAAAAACCAGACAGGTCTAACACGCGTCCTCCCCAGCTGAAAGTGGGGAGAACTACCCAACCCCTTGGGAGTCCTCATCACTAAGGCGGAAATACCTGGAGAGACCGTCTGCATTGGCGTGGTCCACTCCAGGCCGATGTTCCACCCGGAAGTCCATTCCCTGTAGGGAGATGGACCACCTCAACAGCTTGGGATTTTCCCCCTTCATTTGCATCAGCCAACGAAGGGGGCCGGTGGTCAGTCTGAACCAGGAAGTGCGAGCCAAAGAGGTATGGCCGCAGCTTCTTCAGAGCTCACACCACCGCAAAAGCTTCCCTCTCAATTGCACTCCACTTCTGTTCCCGGGGAAGCAGTCTCCTGGATAAGAAGACTACAGGCTGATCCAGGCCCTCTTCATTTAGCTGCGATAACACTGCCCCAATGCCATGTTCTGATGCATCTGTCTGGACAATGAACTCCTTGGAGAAGTCTGGGGCCTTCAGGACCGGTGCTGCACACATTGCCTGCTTCAATTTCTCAAAAGCTTGCTGACAAGCTCCTGTCCAAACTACCCGTCGAGGTTGTTTCTTTGAGGTGAGCTCTGTGAGGGGCGCTACAATAGTGCCATACCCCTTCACAAAGCGACGGTAGTAGCCTGTGAGGCCCAGGAAAGCTCGGACCTCAGTCTGTGTCTTGGGGGGTTCCCAGGCCATGATTGCCTCAATCTTCGCCTGCAGGGGCTGCACAGTCCCCCTACCCACCAAGTGTCCAAGGTACACAACCGACCCCTGCCCAATCTGGCATTTGCTGGCCTTGATTGTCAATCCAGCTTGTTTCAGGGCCTGGAGAACTGCTTGCAAATGCTGCAAATGGTCCTCCCAACTGCTACTGAAGACAGCAATGTCATCCAGGTAAGCAGCAGAGAAACTCTCCATTCCAGAGAGGACCTGGTTCACCAGCCGCTGAAATGTGGCAGGGGCATTTTTGAGCCCAAAGGGCATCACACAAAACTGGAAGTGTCCCTCAGGCGTGGAGAAGGCTGACCTTTCCTTTGCTCCATCTGTCAAGGAGATCTGCCAGTACCCCGAAGTGAGGTCAAAGGTACTCAGATATTGGGCAGCTCCTAGCCGGTCAATTAATTCATCCGCCCTAGGGATCGGATGAGCATCAGTCTTTGTCACTGAGTTCAGTCCTCGGTAATCCACACAGAACCTCAGTTCGGGTGTGGTGCCTGGTGGCGCGGCTTTTGGCACGAGCACCACCGGACTGGACCAAGGGCTTTTAGAAGGTTCAATAACTCCCAGCTCTAGCCTCTTGGCGACCTCTCCATGAATGCTAGCCTTCACCTTGTTGGACAGCCGGTAGGTCTTTGACTTCACTGGTGAGCTGTCCCCTGTGTCCACATCATGGGTACACAGGTGAGTCCTTCCCGGGACAAGGGAGAACAACGTAGAGTACTGCTCCAGGATCTGGTGGCAGTCCTCCCGCTGCTCAGGAGTTAGAGTGGGAGAGAGAATCACTCCCTCCACTGACCCATCCTTCTCTTGAGACGAGAATAGATCTGGGAGAGGTTCGCTTTCCGCTTCCTCTTCCCCATCAGTCACCATCAACAATATGACCTCGGGCCTCTCATGGTGGGGTTTGAGACGGTTGGCATGCAGCACCTGTAGGGGCTGTCGAGGGGTCTTAAGGTCCACCAGGTATGTGGCCTTACCCTTCTTCTCCAACACTTCAAAGGGGCCTGTCCAGCGATCCTGGAGGGCGCTAAGCTCTCCAGGCTCCATCACCCACACTTTCTGGCCAGGCTCCAATTCCACCTGGTGAGCATTGTGGTCATACCACTCTTTCATAACTGCCTGGCTGGCCTCCAAGTTGTCGGAAGCCTGCTTCCACAACTTCGCCATTTGGCTCCTGAAGGCCAGCATGTAGCTCACCACATCCTGGGGGGGTTTCCTGGGAGACTTCTCCCAACCATCCTTCACCAGGCTGAGAGGTCCGCGTACAGGGTGCCCATACAGAAGCTCAAAGGGGCTGAAGCCCACTCCCTTCTGTGGCACTTCCCTGTAAGAAAAGAGCAAAGCAAACAGGGTAGGAGGATGTCCCATTTCCTCCGCAGGCTTTCGGGCAGACTTCTGATCATGCCCTTCAAGGTCTTATTAAACCTCTCAACCAGTCCATTTGACTGGGGGTGATAAGGAGTGGTGAACCGGTAGGTCACTCCACGCTCCTTCCACATTGCCCGCATGTAAGCTGACATGAAGTTGGTCCCCCTGTCGGACACAACTTCCTTGGGGAATCCCACTCGGGTAAAGATCCCCATTAGGGCTCTAGCCACCACAGGTGCAGTGACTGTCCTCAGAGGAATTGCCTCTGGGTACCGCGTGGCATGATCCACCAGGACCAGGATGAACCTGTGACCGGCCGTGGTTGGTGGATCTAAAGGCCCTACAATGTCGATGCCCACCCTCTCAAAGGGTGTGCTAACGACTGGAAGTGGTTCCAGGGGAGCCTTCAGCTTCACCCCTGTTTTCCCACTCGCCTGGCAGGATACACATGTCCGACAGTAAGTGTTGGACGCCACTTTCATCTGAGGCCAATAAAAGTGGAGGACAAGCCGAGCAAAGGTCTTGTCCTGGCCTAAGTGTCCTGCCAGAGGTATAGCATGAGCCAATTCCAGCAGAAAGGCTCGGTATTGTTGCGGGACTACCAAGGCCCTTGACGAACCAGGTAAGGGTACCTTGGGTTCACTGTAGAGGAGTGCATCCTCCCAGTAAATATGGTAGTGTCCCGTAACATCACCTGCTGCTTGGGCTTCAGCCTGTCGCCTCAGTCCCTCAAGGGTGGGGCACTCCCTCTGCCCCTTACAGAATTCCTCTCTGGTAGGACCTCCCTCCACATGCCACTCAGCAGGGATGGGTAAATCCTCCAGAGAGTCTACTTCCCCCTCCACGGACTCCTGGCCCACCACCGCAGGTGGCCAATCTGTCACATGGGGTGTGGAAGCCGGAGCAGGCTCTTCCTGTCTCCGGGTCTGTCCCTTCTTAGCAGCGGGTTGGGCCATTGTTCCAGGCTCCAACCCAGGCGAACTCCCTCTCCGGGCAGTCATAGACCGTGTGCTTACACAGGCCCAGTCAGGTGTACCCAGCATCGCAGAATGCGTCCGGTATTCCACCTCTCTCCAAGTGTTGTGCTCCATGTCATTCCCCAACAGACAATCGACTGGCACGGCAGGGCTTATGGCAACTCGAAGTGAACCTGCAACCCCCTGTGGAGGCTGTGCGGTCTGTCCCCAGTCCATACAGTGTAAAGAAATTAAGTTAACAGATTGTTTCACATGGAAACTGAATAGACATACTAATTGTAACAGCTCTAAGTGTGTCTATCTCCTTATCTGTCCTTGTGGTAAATTCTATGCAGTGATGACCATGAGACAGGTTAAGCTCAGAATAACGGAGCATAAAAGCAACATACGATGCTCCAAGACCCACACGAGACTTTATGAACATTACCTACTACATAATCACCCTGCTGACAGCCTCCAATGGTTGGTGCTTGAGTCCCAACCAGCCATAACCAGACAAGCCTTGTTCAGGCTGGAACAAAGATGGGTTCATCGTCTCCAACTAGATATAGTAGGGCTGAATGACACCATTCCCTGGGCGAGTGTCACAAGATAAGAGCCTCCAGACGACCCCCCAGGTATCCTCTTCATCCCATTAGTCTATCCGGGGCACATACCTCTAGCAAGACTCCCTTGGCCAGCGGTTTAGGACACCTACCTACCCAACCCAGCCTCTGAGTATTATTCATACCCAGGTTTACCCCCCTCTATCCTTAACAGAGCATCATCAGTCCTACACCCTGTTTTCTCACTATTACTAGTTAGCCATTACCCTGGGCCTTATGCAAGATCCAACTGACCATTGCCTCACTCCCTAAAGCCAACTACCTCTAGAATAATTGGAGGGGCCTCCTATGATCTTGACGAGAGCCCACAGTGATGAGAACCTTCAACAACATAAGGGTATATAACCCTGCCTACTTAATAGGTCCGATATTCCACTGCGTTTTTACCTTGTCTCGTCACTAGTTTTGGCTCTTTCACCTTCCAACCCCCCCCCCCCCCCCCCCCCCCACCCGGGGGCCCACCCAATATGGCAAATACACCCCTACACCTTATCATTGATTTAGGGACAGATCAACCCACTGTGCTCACATTGATTCTATCAGTGCGACTCTTGCACTATCATTTACTAATTTACTTACCATTTGGACTCCTAGCTTGGTCACCTGCTCCATGGAACATCACCCCACTAACTGCTCTATTACTGACCAAGCGACCCTTAACTTTCGCCATAAATTGCCCCTTCCAAGATGGCCCTCGTTGTGTGCCACCCGAGAACAGACACTTCCTGGTCGATTAGAAAGGTCAATGCGCATGCGCATGACGAATGACTGACGCGCCACCACCGGACCAGACCCGACGTCACAGGTCCGTCCTCCTTCATAATGGTGCCCACTGGTGGAAATCCTCACCAGCTGCTCCGCACCCTGACCAGGTGCCGCGATCGTGAGGGGTAGGTGATCCACCGTTCCGGCGCGTGATTGAAGGTAAGCCCTCGCCACTACCCCCTTAGCTCCTTGAAGTGTAGCCAGGAGCCTAGACTGCGGGACATTTTCCGGGACAAGCCTCCGTTTACTGGACTGGACCCTCGACGATTCACTTTGATTTTTGCCAGCCTTTCCCCATGTCCGGTTAGTTAGCACCCGCCAGTCATTAGGCATTAACACGCCATACACGGCCATTACCCTTTCCTGCACCCACTCTGCCAGGCCAATAACCACATGAAACGAGGGCAGCACCCTGGACTCCTTGCGCTATCCGCATGACCCCAGGCCCTGTCTACCTTAATTTCGCCCTGCATATCCCACACTGGGTTTGCCCTGATTTTCTTCACCAGCGTGGATATTTAGGCACACCGGGTTTTACACATTAAATACCCATTATCCACCCCTCTGGTTTCTACCCAGTACTATGCTGTGGACTGGAGTATGTAGTGTATCTCTAGCCCTCCACTACAGTGGCATGGGGGGGTTCGATATAGTGGAGACAATCCCTCCCAGTCTTTCCCTCCTTCATTGGCTGTGAGTCTCTTTCTGGATAGTGTCTCCTACGCTGTCTGGGGGCGCTAATACTTCTTGTCATCTGTACGACCACTCTCCACTGTGCTACTAGCCTTTACCCGAACAACCGCCGCCCCCCCCCTCTATTTCCAGTTTACCACATACCAATCCATTCCTTCCTTGTATACCCCACAGGTGCATCCAACCAAATAGCGCTGGCCTCACGGGAGTATGCTGCGAGGCCCTTTACATTCCCCTTAGGGTAAGGACATGACTATTGCTGCCTGTTTCTGTTGTTTCCTAGGTTTTGGGTGTTATCTTGTAAACTTTGGCGCCTCACCACAGCTATGTTTTATACGCACTATGGTAATCCTCCAAATGTGAAACTTTATTCATGTCATATGTAGTATGACTCAAAAGGGATTCTGCACCCAAAGTATAAATGCTCTCCTTTCCAACACACTCCACCCCCCTCACCCTTCACAGTGTGGAGCGTTTGTCACCAAAGTCACGATACACTATCTGAGCATGAAGTCACTATACAATATTTGACCTGACGTGTTCTTTCTTTGTGAAATTTCTTCCCTACCTCCAGGTCGCCTAAATAGAGCAGGACCCCCTGGCCCTCTTATCCCTCCGACCCAGCGAGGTTGTATTTGCTTTTTTTCCAAAGAGATTGAGCATTGAGTTCATACTTGTTTTTGTGTAGTACTGTATTGAGGTCCTGACGAATCGCCGGATGGCGAGAAACATGTTGACCACACTAGGGGGTTGAGTTAGCGCTCTGTACACTTTTACGGTCTCTAACTCCCCTCTCACCCCCTTTTAACTAAGGAACCAGCCACGTTAATAAAGTGGATTGTGGACTGATTACCTTTTTTATTCTCTTCACTCACTTTTGCACTGCCTACACCTCTCTACATCCTCACTTACACCATCGGCTAGGAACAAAAGAACCCCGCCAAAAGAGTACCTTTGGCTACTCCGTCAGACATTGCAGCGCCGGTCTGACGAGGGGCAGTGAGCCGATGATGACACTGGACACCCTCCAGTAACGGTGTGTTTCACACCCAATACTCTGGGTGTGTGAGGCTCTCTAAGTTCCGACTAGGGAACCCTTCCAGCCACGGTATTGACAATACCAACTTCCCTCTCCACGCTGTCACACTTCCCCTGGGGAACTTTGTACTCTGCTGCTAGCTAACCTGCAACCCCCTCCCATTCAAAGAGAACCTCAGCCACTGGATAGTGGCCCATTCTGCCGTCAGCCATCGCGGCGGGGTGGAGTACATTGGGAACCACCTGCTCTGGAGACACCAGTTGACTTCTCACCATAGGCATACTGGCTCCTGTATCTCTCAGAGCCTCCCCTCTCTGGCCATTGATGGTGACCCATTGCCCATACTTTGCAGTATTTGGGGGCACCTGGATCTTTGGAACCATCTCCCGTTCTCCCAGGGACACTAAGGTGACACCCGCCCACTCACCCCCCCTTATCTAAGGGCAACTCCTCCCCGAGCGCTACACTAGCTACTCCCGGTGGTTTTCCTCCGGTGGGAGGGGGTGGTCTCTTTGGGCATCTGACATCTCCCTTAAAATGTCCAACACCACCACACTCAAAACAGTGGAGAACCCTTGGCTGCTGGCTTTGGCCAGGATTAGGGTTTCTGGGCGGGTTTGCCTTAGGGGTGAAACCTGCTCCCTTTCCTTGGAAATTATTTTGGGGACCTTTGGAGAACTCCTTCTTTTTATCCCCCCCCTCCTTCTTCTGGGGGGCGCCCTGTCCGGCTTTTTGAGAATCCCCTCCAGTCCCCTTTGAGGACACCCGGGTACTTGCCCAGGTATCCGCCTCCTCTGCAAGCTTCCGGGGATTGGTCAGCTTGCTGTCCACCAGGTGTTGGCGCAGCTCAGGAAAACATTTCTCGAGGAGGTGTTCTTTCAAAAATAGATTGTACAGCCCCTCATAATCCTTCACCTCGCTGCCCTTGACCCAACCCTCCAAAGCTTTCTTGGCGTAATCCAAGAAATCTACCCAATTCTGGGTACTCAGTTTGTGACTTCCCCTGAATTTCTGTCTGTATCTTTCAGGGGTAAGTCCAAACTTCTTCACCAGTGCCACCTTCATTGTAGGGTAGGGGGTTTGCTCATCCTGCTCCAAAGCCAACAAGGTGTCTCTGCCAGCAGGTGGCATGTATTTATACAGCGCACCCCCCAGTAAGTTTCTAAGATCCCGTGAGCCCTTAAAGAAACTTCATATGCGGCTAACCATTTGGTAATGTCATCGCCTGTGGTGTAACTGGCAATGACATCCTTGGGTAGATAGGGTCTGGATTCCCTGGTATTCACTTTATTTTCGCTGCCACCATTATCTGGATTGGGAGACCTTAGTGTTAAAGCTTGTAGGTCCATCTCCTTTATGGTTCGCTCATGGGCTAACCTCTTGTCCTCCCTTTCCATATCCATCCTAGCTAATTCCAACTTCATTCTCCTCTCCTCCCTCCTATCTTCTAGCTCGGCGTCAGTTAAACCCCTCTCTGAGACACTGCTGCCCACCCTTGAAGGTGTCCTGGGACCTGTCAGCAGATTTCCCCCCTCCAGCTTGGTACAACATTGCAGTCTCAAGGACAGTGTCCCTGTCAATCCCTTCTGTGTTCAGTTCCTCCCCTGAATGAGCTTCCACCCATGCCCTTGTGCTTGTCAGCAACTCGCCTTTCCTGGCACCTTTTTTAAAGAATACCCCCTGTTGCTGACACCATTCCTTGAGTTGGGTCACAGTGTAGGATTCTAGCTCTTCAAAATTTAATTCCATCTTTCCCTATGGAATAAAATAAGCACTCAGGAGAGAACCCAGAAGTGTGACCTGAGGTTAACCTCCACCCACCACCAGAAATAAATTTGGAAAAAACAAAATTCAAATTAGGAGGGCGGCAAGGAGAAAACTCCTGGTGTAGGCCAGTGTATTGTGTTGAATTACTATTGAGTAGCTGCAACCAAGTCAGAATCCCACCGCTAGGCACCAATCTGTTGGAGCCTGGGATGTCAGGTCACCTAGGGTAGCCTGGCCTAGGGCAAGACATGCAATTCTAGAGGCACAAGTGTGAAGGTTGCAAACCACCCAGCAGTAAATCCACGCAATAACACATAAAAAGGACGCTACACCAATGTTGGAAAAATACGTGCTTGTTTATAAAAATAATATACTCTGCTTCATACCTCTGGAAATCATATCTCAGTACATACAGATGTCATAAAAAGAATTAGTAATAGCACTTTCAGAAGTATCAACTTATCACATTAATCAGTATTAACAGTACATCTCATTAAACTATATAATTGATTAAACTTTGCTATTATGACTTCCTATGACTTTCATCACAAACATTACTTTGGAAGAGGCAGTGTCAGCACTTTACATTTAGTCAGATATGAAATAACCATTTCATTGTCAACCATACAATTCCCCTTCTTGGCTTGTCACCTTCCCATCAAAGATCAGTAGTTTCCTTGAAGAAGAGCCTGTACTCCTCTAGCAAAGAGGACTCCTTTCCTTTCTCCTCACTACTGACAACTGAAAATGTGACTATTCCAATTAGAGCAACGTTTCATATAGACCTTCCAGGGATTTCCCAAGGGCGCTTCACACTCTGGAATGGACTCTTTATTCCCCTACTTGTTAAGTCTCGCTCCCCTGCCCTCGCGTTATTCTCCTTACTTGTGATTGTAGTCTTGAAATGCCAGAGAGTGGGGGTAACCGCTTGACAGGATAAAGGAGCCAAGCGCTGGCGAGGCTCACCAGCCTCCAGGGCACCTCAGCTCCCCTCTCCCGCTCGAGCCAGCTCCTCCGGTGGCGCTCGAGCGGGGAAAAGAGATCTTTGCAATGCTTACAGCAGGCTGCCGGGCCCCTCAGCTCCCCCCTCCCGCTCACGCCGGCTCTTCCGTGAGGCGCTTGAGTGGGGGAGAGATGATTCAACAACGTTTCCTAGCCGCTGCTGGGCTCCGGCGCTTCCCTGACTGGTCCCGCCTCCACCTTCCTGGCGGAGAGCGGAGCGACCGGGCATGCGCGGGAGTGCAGCGGCTCAGGACGGAGTCTGCCCGGCTCACGGGGACTGCCTCCTCCGGTCCCGCCCCCACGCGCCAGCAGACATGCTCCTTCGGCAGGGCCAGCACTCGCTCAAACCCAGGAAAGAGGAAGGGCACTTCTCCTCACAATTCTGCCGCCGCAGTCACCGGATGCAGCACAACGTCGTTGATCTGATACCGGACGGTCAGTGCACTCTGTGGTGCCCCGCTAAGGACACGTTTCCAGCCCCACCACAGTCACCTCAATTCCTCCTTGGCAAGGCTGCCCCAGGTAACAGGGAAAAAGGGAGAATAAACTTGAGTTTTATGGCGAGTGACTCCTCTCCTGCTCACAGACCCTTTTAGTTGACAAGAGAAGTATCTTAGGGTCACTTGCCTCAGGTTCCGCCCTAAGCCTCCGTTCCAACTGGGTAAGGAGGGGGTTAGGCTTCCCTCAGAAATAGTCTCCCTCAAGTCTCTTTACTGGGCAGAGGACTGCGCTCCACAGTGCTGTAGTCTCCTTCTCCTGTACACCTCCCTATTCTTCCAGGCTAGGGATTAGTCAGGCGCCCAGGGTCTCCCTTAACCATACACAGCGGGGACAAGACAAGGATCCCAAAGGAGGAGTAGAGAAGTGGATTAATTAGGCTGCTTCCCAGTCCAGGAGGTCAACCCTTTCACTAGCCTCCCCCCACCTTCCAAGATAGCCTGTCCTCCTGCTGACTCCCTCTGGCCAGACAAAATGGCTGCCCAGCATTCCGCCTTTTATAGGCTGACCCTCAAGAGTCCAGAAGGGACCAGAAGGTTCTGGAACTCCCTATACTAGTCTATGGGCAAGTTCTGGGTTTGGCAGTTAGGGCAGTTGGTAGCCACCATTTTGTGACTCCAACAACTTCTGTCAGAACAGGCCTCTAGGCCTGAGGTGAAAAACTGTGAGGGGGAGAAAAAGAACACCTATCCCCTTGACCAACACCTAGAAAAGCTAGTGGACACAAAAATTATTAAGGGTATGAGGGGCAAAAAGGGGACAAAATAAATAATAATTTGGAGGGACTACGCAAAAAAACCAGACAGGTCTAACAGGCAGGTTTAGAGAAACAAAAAATATACTGCAAGTCCCAGTACAAACACAAAGACAGACTTGTTGTTAACCCAGAGAGGGTGCAACCCACCAGCTGGCCTCCAACAGCAAAAGCACCCCCAACTAGGCCAGTGGCACCCAAACAAGAAGTGGCAGTTGAAAGGAAAAAGGTATTACCCCTAGGCCTCAAACACTATAAGCCAGCAATAGACAGTGACATCCTAACTACCCGTTCTCTTCTGTTCACCACCCCAGTGGGTTACAAAGAAGAGTGGAGAAAAATGACACCAGATAAATGGGTTCTCACTATTGTTGAGCATGGTTTTGATTCAACATAAAACTGCCTCCAGCACCACCAAAGAAGGCACCCTCTTACAATCTTGCAGAGTTAAAAAAAGAAACTGCAATCTTACAAAAAATAACTGAGCAATTATCAAGTACCAGCCCACCTCAAAGGAAACAGAATGTACTCAATCATTCAGAAAAAAAGCCTGAAGAGGGGATTTGGATCAATATTAGATCTGCGAACCACCAACAAGTGGATCAAGAGAAATTTTGTATGCTAGCCGTCCGTCATATCATCCTTCACCTTAGGCAGGGCGACTGTATGTGAGCAATAGTTCTCCAAGTTGCATAATTTCATTTACCCATCTGCAGGACATGCAAGACATATCTTTGATCTGTAGTAGGGAAATCACATTACCTATTAACAGTCCAGCCATTTGGTCTGAAATCAGCTTCTCGCATGTTTTTAAAATGCATGGCAGCCCATCAAAGACTTCATGAAATTTTTGTTTACCCTTTCCTAAACAACTGGCTAATAGTAGCTAAAAGCCAGGTCACAGTTGTTAGAAATGGGATCCCTGGTAGGCCAGGGCTTGCTCCAAAGTCAGTCAGAGACCACCACTCCTAAGTCAGGGTAAGGGAGTTACACGCCAAGATAACCCCTGCTCAACCTCTAGGTAACGTGGCGCGAGCAGCAAGGCTAAACTTGGAGGCTATGTGAGTTGCGCACGCACCCCAGCAACAACACCCATGGCCCACCACAAAGGAACCTCCACACAAGGTATATGTAAAAGAAGCCTTTGTATTGAAAAACACATTAGAATCATAATCACAGGTTGTACATTGTGCCAACTGGCACGGGAAATATTTACAAGGGATTATATGTACACAGGACAGGGCCACACGGGCCACTGTCAGGAATAAGCACTTGATAAAGAAATAGCACTTTTACAACTTAGAATACAATACTTGAAGGCCTAGAACTTAGAACATAGAGCCTAACGGACAGTACCTTCCGTCCTGGTTGCGCGGGATAATCCTTAGTAGGCTTGAGCGGGCGGCCGGCTAGCAACAAGCGTCTGTCTGGGACGACCAATGTGTGCGGCTCAGAGGAGGATGGGGAGGCAGGATGTGGGTGGCCCAGCGAAGCGGCGCGGCTCAGGGGAGAGCAGCGCGGTTCGAGGCTTGGACGGGCGGCCGGGCACGAGCTGCCGAGGGGAGTGAGCGAGGCACACTTCAGCGAGGCCCCAGTGGCCCAGGGAGATCAGACAAGCCCAGCAATTTGTCAGGGAAAGCACAATAGAGTCCACTGGTCCTGGGACTCTGGTCAGGGGGCAAGCTCAGTATCAAGCCCTTGGAGATAGTTAAACACCAAATAATCATGTAGCACACAACCAGTAACTACTGGTACCAGGTAAGCACCACCTAAGCAACCCTAACCACCTTAGGAGAATACTACACAGGGAACCTGGGCTTCGCTAGCAACACCTGTACTAGCAAGAGAACAACCACCTAAGTATCACAATACCTGTAGGGGTATAGGCATATCACACATGATGTATCACAACACATTCAGAGGTGTAGGGAAGGAAAACACATGATGCAGAACCTACATTCAGCGGTGTGAGAACAAGGCACATGACGCATAAGAATACATTCAGAGGTGCAGCACAGGAGAACACATGATGCATAAACACACATTCAGAGGTGTAGCAAAGAACACTTTGCAGACATCACATTAACACAGAACTTACATCAAAAGTCCAGGGTCCAGGTTGCGCCACTGCGCCAAAAACCGAAACGTGGCAGCTGCCCACGAAGTGCTGGGCAACTGTAGATGATGGGGCCAACGTGGGAGCCTCGCTGGGCTCAGAACAAATATGCAAATGGTGGAGCCTCTGGCTCGAGAACAAAGATGCTGGGGCTGAGCCTCGCAGGCTCGGAAGACAAATGCCAGCGGGGGAGCCTCTCAGGGCTCGAGAAACACAGGGCGCCTTGAGCCTCTCATGGGCTCTTAAAGCAAATGCGGCGCTGGAAGCCTCTCGGGGCAATAGAGCAAAGTGGGGCCTTCGTTGGAGTCCCTCCCGGGGCACTCGAAAACAACTGGGGCCCAGGGGAGCCTCTCGGGCTCTTGACTTCCAGGTAGGGGTAGGCGGAGTCCCTCTCGGTGGACTCTGCATCGCTTGAGGCCTCACGGGCCTCCCCGCACAAGGAGACTCGCTCTGGAGAGGAGGGGCGGGCACCGGCAATGTCCTCTGACGCCCCTCCAAACCCTCCATGCACTCACCGGCTCTTCCTGCGGCGACGGCTGCTTCTCCTTCTCGGCGGCGGTAGCGGGGATCTCCCAGCCCCTGGGAGCCCCGCCCGTCAGCGGCTATGTTCACCCGGTCCCCCATCTCGGGACCGGGACTCAGGGTGAGGCGGCCCCGGGGCTCTCCCTAGCTCACAGGAGCCCCGGGCCGCGGGAGGACTCTGCTTCCCCTTCCAGATAGGCCGGCAGCCAATCACGGCACAGCAGCGGGCGGGACTTCCCTCGCAAACAGGAAGTTCCGCCCAACATCAGGCACGCCGGTGCCTGGCTTCCTTTTTGCGGCGCGAGGGCCGCAGCGGTGATTTCACGGGGCGATGCCGGGTGGGCACCGGCAGTGGCAATTAAAGCGCTCCAAAGCGCTATAGACCATAAAGCGCCCCTAGGCGCTTAGTACACAAATAACGCGCTCCCAGCGCTAGAGCAGGAAATAAAGCGCTTCCAAGCGCTTAGTAGGCAATCCAGCGCTCCAAGGCGCTAGAAGGGCACAAGGTAAAGGTCCACAAGTCAAGCAAAATCCTTCAGGAGTCCAGGGGCTGGGCAGGGCCCAGGGGAGCAAGCCTTCCACTGGGCCCCAGCAGCAGCATGCCCCTGGCAGATTCAAGTGTCAGAACAAGAACATTTTAGAAGAGGTCACAGCCTCTTTTTATACATGAAATTCCTTTGTCTAAAGGTGCAGGGAGGGGGAAGAACCAGTCGCAGCTGGTTTGGGAGCACTCTTGATGTGCTCAGCCCCTCACTCTATTCACTGGCAGGGCTAGGGTCGTTAGACGCGCCACAGGGGGCGGAGCCAGCATTGTGTGGGGAAAGCCCAGCCCTATTCAGGAACCAGGTGCACTCCTCCCCAGCCATCAGCATGCTAATCTCACACTCACCACCGGGCAGACCCATCATGACTCATGGAGCCTGGCATCCCAGCCAGCTCCAGCCAATCACAAGCCAGACACAAATTACACAAACAGGCACACTTCTAGAAGTGGCACTTCCACATTAGACACATCCACACCGCATATATCATTTCGCAGCATTCAATCACACGAGTCCGCACATACCAAACTCGAGCCTGTACACCCCACGCATCAGGAACTACCAGGGACACATACATTCCCCATGCATTCCTATGGGAGGGCAGGCCAACCTCACTACACGCACTCAGAGTGCGCACACACTTTCCACTGGTATGTAAGGAACGGGGGATCTGCCCAAATTACCCTCGCATACCTGGGCAGGGAGCATCAAAAGATGAAAAAGTAGAAAAAAGGTACTGAGGAATCAATGACACATATGCTATTTCAAAACAAGATACAATTTATTATCCTGTTTTATACAGTAATTTCTGTTTGCATTAAATGATATGAGTAAAAACGGACAGTATTCAAAGTCAAAAGACAAGGAGGTAAACAAGTGTACAGTGTAAAAAACAACAACAAAACATATCAAAGCAATATATACATTATATATACAACAGTGTGTACCCTCAACAGGGAAAAAAAACGGAGAAGAACACATTCAATTCTCTGTAAATACCCACTCCTCAATTTGGGTGGAGTATCACAACCAAGGTAGTCCTTGAAGCGCAAAAGTTATAATTTCTCCTAAAAAAACAATATAGTTTTTATACAAAGCGCTTGGTAATATTTACACAGTATATACAGTATAGTCGGACTCCTTAATCAGATGTCAAAACAATGAAGGATCAAACATATAATCACAATCAAATCATACAGACATGAAAAAAACTCACCACTGTTAGACCTGGCACCTTGGCGTGAGTCTCCCTTCCACTTTTTGCTGATGTGCCTCCGATGTTTTGCTGGTTTTCCGATACTCAGGGCACTGCGCCACGGCTGATCCGTGCCGCAGTGCAAGTGCTCCCTACTGTAAATTGTACATGTGATTGGTATCCATGATTGGTTCTTTGGATTTACTGTTAGTCCCTAGTAACGTGCACTAGAGAGTGCCGGGGCTTGTAGATGCCAATACTGCTGGTGGGCCTGCAGCGCTGGTTGCGCCACCCACCGAAGCAGCCGTAAAGATGTGTCTGGGAACTGCGACCGCAGAACCCGCGTGCGGTCTCGTACTGTCACGCTAGCTGGGCAAGTGTCCCCACTTGCCAGCACCGACCCTTCCCTTGACTACATATTAGTCACCCCTATGGTAGGCCTGCGGGCAGGGTGCGTTGTAGGTGTAAGGTAGGACAAGCCCTGATGTGCGTGGCATGTCCTAGTAGTGACTTACAACCAAGACCGTATTTCACTATTGAAGGCTACCTGCTCCATTAGGCCAGACTGAGCTGCGAGGATTGTTACACCCTATAATCCCCGCAGGCTCAAGGAGCATGGTAGTGAGTCATGTTTAGTATGCCTGAACTCAGGATGATAAAATATTTCTTGTAGTCCAGTTTATTTTAGTATCCTGGGTTTGCAAATGCTACTTTTAGAAAGTTAGCATTTGCTTGCTTAACCATTTCAGCCCGCCTCTGCTGGTATGTGTATCTGACTATCTGGGATGTGTGAGTGACAGGGCTGGAGGGATGACAGGTGGTGAATGCGCAGATTACACCTTAGTGGGAGGTAGGAGTGCCTCTTGACTCGAACTGTAGCTGTGCTCGACCACCACAATGCTGGCTCCACCCTCCTGGGGAGCGGCGGATGACTCTGCCGACGCCTGGCCCAGGAAAGGCGCAGCCCCCATCAACAAGGTACTCTGGCCACCCCTGTCCGGACAATGCTGGCTCCACCTCCTGTGGGGCGTCTGATGCGCCTGCCCCTCACACTGAAAGCAGAAGCCGGAGTACACCCACCGGGGTACTCAAGGACTGAGAGTGGCTATGCAAAGGCCCCCCTGGCCTGCCAGAACAAAAGAATTGGCCTATAAAAGAAGGAGCCCTGCTCCTTGTAAATTAGATCCTGTTTGGGCCACAGAAGGACTCTGCCCTACGAGAAGGACCGTGAGAGACAAGGAAGGGTGCTGACTCTTGCCTGTGTCTGGTGCCTTGCTGCTGAAGGAGAGGAAGAAGAAAAGACTACGAGAAGACTTTTGCTTCACTTTGTGCCAAACTCTGCTAACGAGATCTCCAAGGGCTTGCAACTGAACTTGCCCCCTGACCAGCGTCCCAGGACCAGTGGACGCTACCCCCTCGGAAGAAAGCGACTGCGGGTGCTGACCATCGCCGCAGCACCGACGGAGGAATCTCCTCCAAGGCAACGACATCCACCTGACCACCGTGACCGGGGCCCAAAGCAACAGCGAGAGCAAAGTAAGGACCAGCCGCCGCTGGCCCGAACACCGTGACCGCAACTGCACCGGGAGCCCGAGAGCAAAGCGAAGGTGGACCCGTCCGGTCCGAGCTCTCGAGGTGACTGCATAACGAGCAGCCACTCACCTGCAAAGACGGACAGTTGCCCTGTGAGAATCCGCAAGGTCGGCAGCCTGCCCGACAGCCCAGCTGTGAGCCCACAGCTGCACCGGCACTTGGCCGGGTACGTCCTGCACTTGGGGACCGTACTGCCACTTGCCACCGCCGCACAGCCGCCGCCTCCAGGGTCGGAGCGGACGACGAGGAGAGGACTCTGCCGCCACAGAACACCGCTGCCCCGGATGACCAGTGACCTGCTCGGCTGAAGAGCCGCAACGATGAGCGACCCCGGGAAGGCAACGCGACGTGGGACAGATCCCCTGGAAGCCGCCGGCTCCACAAGAACTTTGGTTAACACCGGCCTACGGGCCTCAAGAGAACTGCATAAGAACTGTGGTAACCTGAACTAAGTAAACTTGCAACCGTTATCATAAAGTACGTTGACTGTATTCACAAGCCTGCTTAAAATCTATATAAAGATATATATTTTCACAGAATACAGTCTGGTCTCGTTGTGTGGTGGGTTGGTTGTAAAGGTGTACTATTGCAAGTGTTTAACCCTATGTGCCCCAAAGATTAGCCTACGACTGCTTAAGCCACACTACCTAGAGGGTAAGCAGAGGTTGTCTGGAAGGTAACCCTCAGCCCTGACGAGGAAGAGAGAGTCCCTGCTTGTCGCTAGTGTTGCACTGCGCCAACTAGAGCCTCCCCCTTCCTACACTCACACTTAAAAAAGTGTGCAGAAATACTATGTAAGGAACGGGGGTTCTGCCCAAATTACCCTCGCATACCTGGGCAGGGAGCATCAAAAGATGAAAAAGTAGAAAAAAGATACTGAGGAATCAATGACATATATGCTATTTCAAAACAAGATACAATTTATTATCCTGTTTTATACAGTAATTTCTGTTTGCATTAAATGATATGAGTAAAAACGGACAGTATTCAAAGTCAAAAGACAAGGAGGTAAACAAGTGTACAGTGTAAAAAACAACAACTTTTCACTGGGACACAGTGAAAGTGTGCAGAAACAAAGACATCACTATAATTATTTAATAACATCAGGAAAAAAGTTCAGAGGTGAACCTGCCAGAAGGGCCAAGTCCAACATCAGTTCAACTGGAAAAATAAAATTGCTCCAGCACCTAGGGCTGAAGATCCTCCTACAAAAGTCCAAACCAGCATGAGTGATTTCATATGTAGGAGCATTACTGTATGCAATTCTGGGAAGAGTGTTTCCTTCATGAGATAATGTGATCGGTTCAGGAGAAATGCCATATTTTCCTAAAGACAATCAATCAGCAAGACAAGTTTCTGCTCTACCAGGTTCCATGGCTTCTTGCATTTTTATTAGGGTGAATGCAAGGCTCACGATCGAGACCGCTCCAACAGTGTCTAGATTCTAGAAGACCAATGGTCACAGAAATGCAATATTTGGAATGACAGAATACTTCTCACAACAGCAGCAAAACAATCCCTCTCTTGGAGGAGGAGAATGGAAAATCTGAATCGAGGCGTTTTAATCCAAGAGAAAGCTCCTTATTTGACAGTTCCTTATCAGAGAGGTTTTGGATACTGGAGGGAAGGCCATTTTGGTTATGCTGGATCTGTCGGCGGCTTTCGACACCGTCCCCCATGAAGGTCTCCTTTTAAGACTCCAGGAAATCGGTTTTCGAGGGACGGTGTTGAATTGGTTTAAGTCATTTCTGACCGGCCGCCGGCAAGTGGTCTGGGCACCTCCGTTCTCCGCTGAAATGCCGCCGCTGGAGGTGGGGGTGCCGCAGGGTTCTATTCTGAGCCCTGCGCTTTTTAACATCTACATGGCCCCCTTGGCGGCGGTTGCGGAATCTTTTGGTGCCCAGATCATAACCTATGCGGATGCCACCCAGCTGCTCTTCACATTTGATAAGGGCAAGGACTTCGACGGCCCGCGGATTAGAGACTGTTTGGGAGCTGTCTTTGCCTGGTTCCAGCGTCACAGCTTAAAATGCAATTCTGATAAATCGGAATTGCTTTTTTTTGGATGTCCTCCTGATCCTGGCTGGAAGGCCTGGTGGCCTTCAGACATGTTTCCACCGGATGTTGCTTCTTCTAAAGCCAAAAATGTAGGCGTTGTGGTAGATGATGGCCTCACCTTTGGCCCCCAGATCATTGGACTGACTGGCAAATGCTTCGGCCTTTTGAAAATGCTGCGGAAATTTCTTCCGCTGCTCTCGCTGAAGCCTAGAAAGATTATCGTGCAGGCCTTGATAGGTTCGCGTCTGGATTACGCGAACGTTCTCTATCTTGGCCTGCCGAAATATCTTTTGGCCCGACTGCAGATTGTGCAGAACTCTGCGGCTAGAGCCATTTTTGGCCTCCAGCGCAGAGCTGGAGCCACAGAGCTGCTAAAGAAATTGCACTGGCTTCCAGTCGCTAAAAGGATCGCTTTCAAGGCGCTTATTTTTGCCTTCAAGTCCCTTCATCGGATAAGCCCCAAATATCTTCAGAAACGCTTGGTTTTTTATGTGCCTCGCCGGACGCTATGATCTGCGTCTTTATTCAAAGCCTTGATTCCCCCTATCCTCCTGACTAGAATCGGAGGACGCTCCTTCCGATTTCTAGCGCCTCAAGTTTGGAACGACTTGCCTGTTCTGCTCAGGAAAGCTGATGACTTGCTCTCCTTTAGAAAAGGACCTAAAACCTGGCTTTTCACTCACTAATTGGTTTCGCTTCCTTTTTTTTTATGTCTGTTGTGTTGTGTTCTCTCTATTCCTTAGGCTCTTTGCCAAAGCGCCGGGACACTCCTAGGAGTAGCCGTGCGCTATAAAAGAGCATTTTTAACATTTTTTTAACATAACAGTTGTCATATATACCTCATTTTTGGAATGGTGTGCGTATCTAGGAAGTTTGGCATTGCAGGGTCAGTTGAAAAAGAAGGAAGCCCTGTGCCACATCAACTGCTTGGAAAGAAGGTCAGCCCTTCTAACTCTCAAGGTTATCCTGCCTGTCCTTATGGAAAACACAGCCAACAGTACTACATCAGTGGATAACCTAAACCCACAGGGCGACACAAGGTCTAGGCCTCTCTCTTTAGAGTCTCGTTAGATCAGGACTTGGGCCTGACCAGAGGTCTATCTCTAAAAGCAGTTTACCTGCCAGGAACTCTCAACTAACAGGCTGATTTCCTTAGTCTATTCTATGAAGAGATTCACAAGTGGGTTCTAGACTATGCAGTCCTAGAGCAAATGAATACCTCTGGAATGGGACACTCCAGGAATACCTAATTTTTCCAAGCAGAAAACAAAAAATGGCCTGACGTTGCTCCAAGGCTACTAGAGATGGGGTCACTGGGAAATGCACTTTTGATTCCCTGGTTTTGTTGTTTTACACTTTTCCTCCAATTTCACTGATTACTACGAAGATATCAGCTAACACCGATCCTCATTGCACTGGACTGCCTTGCATTCTCAGTGGTGGTATCTGGACTTTATATACATGTTGGTTGACCACAAGACGTTGCTTTGAAAATAGAATCTTCTAAACAGATCTCTTTGAGCCTATTCACAAGGCGTTGTTGTGCCATCTATTTTGGAACGCTGCTTTCCTCATAGCTATAACAGCAGCATGTAGAGTAAACGAAATTCACACATTATCTTCAAATGACCTTTCTAGTCTTTGATGCCAACAGGTTGGTTTTGAGGACCAATCCTTCATTTATTCCTAAGCAAGCTTCTGAAATTCACGCCGATCAGACCACTACCTTTTAAGGTCTTGCTTGGCGTTGCAGGGCAGAGCTCTGCTCCGCCTCCTCGAGAGATTTAGTAAGAGAGGACTTTCAGAAGAGGGCTTTAATGAGGCCCCGCCCCTCATTTCCATTGGCTAGCGTCAGCGTTTATGGTAAATGTTGACTTCCCATTGGAAAGGAAGGTTTTTCGTTGCCTCCCTTTCGCTTTTTGCCAGACTAGCTTGCCTGATTCACGACTATCGTAAAGACTTTTCTTACCTGCTTGTTCATTTAACAAGCAGATAAGAAAAGTCTTCACGGCGGCTCTCCCTCACACTGCCTGCATGCACCAGTCCGGCTCTGTGATTGGGCATGTATTACCAATCACGCTGCGTTCCCGTTGCATTCTCTCCATAGAGACGTCACTGTCCCTCACTTTCACTTTTACCTTCCCACTCTTCTTTCAGCTCAGCTTTTCCAGTCACCCTCACCCTCTGTTACCTTTTAAAAGAGAGCAGAGCCATCCAAGTCGAGTTCAAAGCCATGGAAAGCAGAGAGGAATGGGGGGGTGTGGGAGATGCATACAGCTTACAGTAATTGTTAATGGATTACTCCCCGAAACAACCCAAATATCACTGGTAACAGAGATTCTTGGTTTACATAGCATAAGAAGTTATGGGCTCTAACATAATGGCCCTCCCTGTAGGAGAGTAGGGTCTGCTTCCTGTGGTTCCCCCACTTTTTGCTGTGTTTCACTGTTTTTTTTGCTTTAGCAGGGTCACAGCCATATTAATCAGGCCCACAGCCTAGCTGTTCTCTCTCTAAATTGATACCATGTACTTTAGGTATACATACCAGATTGGTTACTGAGTCACCAATATGAGCCCCTGTATATGGTACCTTAGGTACCCAGGGCATAGGGACCCCAGAGGCCTACCAGGGGCTGAAGCATGTATTGTGCCACTCCTGGTTAGCCTTCCAAACTGATACCACAGATCTGCACTTGCAGCCTGGGTAAGGTGGTGTAAGCACCCCGTACTTAGATAAAGTATACCTATATCTACCCTTATATATAGACACATAGCAACCTATAAGTCACTCCTATGTCAGGCCTTAACAATCCTGGAGGCAGAGTGCTTGGTTTTGTGTGAGAGGGTGCCCTAGCATGAGCTGAGCTCCTCTGCAGCTTTCGGAACCTTCTCCTTATAGCTGTTCTATGATATAGCCATACCATATACTCTATAAGTGCATTATGATCCTCTCGTCTAATGCTAACTTTGGTTTGGCTTTATCAAAACATGTTGTGTAAGGTGTCAAACACTTTGGAATACTAACCCCCCCCCACCACCACCACCACCAGTTCTGGTGGTGGGGGTAGCATTCCACCCTTCTAGAGGGATAAGACATGTTAGCATGTAGCATTCCAGCCTTCTAGAGGGAGAAGACATGTACATACTGGTAAACCCGGTTTAAGTTAAACAGAGCGCCAGCATCACAAAAAGGATGCTGCTGCTATAGACACAAGTCTGCCCTCCTGCTGCTGGACGAAACTCCGGCAGGGGAGGCCTGGACAATAGGTTCCTTGTCCAGACAGGCTTTAGTGTATTAGGGCAGGGTGGGTTGCATTCAGTGAATGCTTTTCAGACACTGCCTGGGACACACAAGGTGGCCCATGCATTTCCCAGTTCAAACCGGTTGCCGGGGCACTCAGCCCCAGCTCGGGCGCGAAACTGGAAAAAGGGGAAGGGCTGTAACCACCCCCTCCCCAGGTCCACCCATAGGTGGGACCTTAGAGTTAGTCCAACCCTAAACTTGCTATAAGAATAGGATCCCAGTCCCTAGGACTCTAGATTACCCTGGACGAAACTCTGCAACATATATCTTGGACCTTCGACATTCCATATCGACTGGAAGACTGAAGAAATCTCCCTTGTGGTCAAGGAGTGTCCACCCTGTTCAAACAGGCAACAAAAGCATCTTTGCCGGTCTGCATTTTCTAGGCTCCCGCCGGATCCTGAAGAGTCTGCGACACAGGACACGGCCTTCCAGACATCTCTGAAGCTGACCCGAGCTCCCAGCAAAGCTGAGAACCGTAGCGGACACGAGGGACGTGGGACCGGAACTCCTGGACATCCTGCATTTCGGCACCTGCACAAACTTCCCGAGGTATCCCGAAGTTGTGCATTGGGGTATTTGAAGCCCCTGCCCGAGCACCTTTTGCACCGAAGTACAGAGACCAGCACTCCACGAGTGACCCTTGAGTCACCTTTCTTCAACGCAGCTCGAGGTGCCTTCGCGGTTACAAGTCCGTTGGCTAGTGAGCCCCTCGAAGGCCAATCCTTGTTTTCTTGAGCTTTCCTGGTTGCTCCAGACGTGCTCTGACTTCCCTCCAAAGGAGTAGTCCCCCAGACCTTGCTGGTCTGCACCGAAGCCAATCTTGCGTGGATTGCTGTTGCCAAGGCTTGTTAGGTCCAATCCGGATTCTGACGCCGCAGCAAGCTAGATCCTTTGTGGGACAGCTCAAATCCAGCTCCTGGTCGTCGTCGACGCCTCCTGGTCCTCGCGGCTGAAGAGTCCAGCTTCACCTCTTTCACCTGAAATTACCCGACATCGGCTTGCATCATCTCCTCGCCATCCTTGTCACTGGCTAGTGGCCCAGACACTGTCCCCTCTGCTTTCAGGTTCTTCACATCCCCGATCCACCCTTGGATCCACCTGGACACTTTTCCCCTGGTCGCCTGCAGCATTTCTTCGCAGCTCTCCATAGGAATCGACAACGAAGCCCGACACCAAAAGACACCTATGCACCCGGCTTCCCTCGGTGAGGTAACACTAGTACTCCGACGCTCCCGTGGGTCTTGACTCTCGAAGTGTCCTAAGTCTAAAAGGGTTCCATCGCAGTTCACCTCTAAGTGCCCTTAATCTTTAAAATTGTAACTTGTTCGTTCTCCATAGAAAGTCAATGGTGATCCCCGGCTGTGTTTAGACACTGCACGTGTCCCCCGTGGGCCTCCTGTGTCCCTACCTTGGGTGGTTCCTGGTAGCCCAGCGGTTCTACAGGCCCTAGGCCTGCTTTCTAAGCCTCACCTGGTTCTTATACCACTATTTTAGTATATGTTTTGTGAGGCCCCTAGGGCATGACTTATACTGTGCAACTTATTGTATGCTAATTAAGTTCCTTGTATTGTACTTTTACCTCTGACCTCATAAAGAGTCCAGAGAGGTTGTGTTTAGAATAAATACATATATATTTGATATATACCTTGTGTGATGTGCTTTCATTTGATCATTCAAGAGATTATAATTGGTAAACAACTAGCTTAACTCGCCTCTAAGTCTTAGCCTGAAGGCTGCTCTCCTCAGCTACCACTAGGATAGCTTTCTATAAAGGTTGACTTTAAACCTACCATCAATAAGGGTCGTTTGGACTGGTGCAAGGTGCCCACTAAAATAGTGGACATCATATGCCAGGCCAACTTCTCACACTCCCCTCCCAAAAAATGAAGATATCTGTGTGCTCAAATTCGGGCGCAGACACTTCCCCTCCCACTGCCCGTCTAAGAGGCGGAGGGGTTGCTTTTCCCAGCTCACAAATGTATTCCATTAGAGCTGTTGGACAGGCGAAGGGCAGAACTTGAGAGGAATGTGGGCCCACCAGGGGGGGTATTCCGTTCATCCTGACAGAACTCCATTACGTTCTACTATGAAGGACAGTCATATGAGGCGCTCCGTACTCTAATAATGGCTTACATTTATATGGCGCTTCATACCGCACTTCTACCGTTTCTAAGTGGCGTAAATCGCTGGTGTTACCTCTACATTCCTCAACGAAACTACATTTACCGACATCGGGAGGATGAAAGGCCTTTCGGGGATTCAAACTGGTGACCTGCACATCAGTGCATTTGCAGCAACAAGCAACACCTTAATGAGCCTTCCAGCCAGTTGTGTAGAATGCTATTGAAGCAGAGCTGATGAATTAGCCATTTTTAGGTTTGCAGGTCGGGTGTTCTGGGCCGGCTGGTAGGTTGTGGTGTAATGTAACTGTTACTCATGTACATGTAAAGCACTCCAATACCTTCAGGTCGACTTTGTGCTATTTAAAGTTGCAAAACAATAAAAATAATAATCCTGCCTGTGTTTCACATAAGAGTTCGGAGCTACAGTATGTCCTTGTCTCTGTTCCCAATCCTCAATGGATGTCTGAAAAACATGGGTCCGATTCTGCCAGGTGGTCACCCCGGTGCTTGCCGGAGGTGTGGTTTGGACACGTACTAGCCTATGCTCCCGGGGGGTGCAAGGACAGTGTACTCCAGCTCAGTGACACCACGCCAAGCTCTCGGACTGCTTCTGTCAGAGTATCTGCAGAGTTTTCGATAACTGGCAGAAAGGGAGACCCCGCCACGGGTAGGAACATGGATGTGTAGAGTAATCACATCCGATGACCTAGCCTAGTTGTTTTTTTTGTTGCATCTGCTGCGGCGATCCGCTTCCAGCCCAAATGTCACGTGTCAGTAAATGCACTAAGCAGGAACACTGTTGGGGCTGGTTAAGTGACAGTTGTCACTCAAAGGACTGTAGAAATACTTGTCACCTTCTCGTGAACGTCGAGGGACCCGTCAGAGGAGACCTAAGCACTGTCTCTCTAAAGTGTGCATCTTTGTCCCTGTGACCGGTGTCTTGTTTAAATCCCACACCTGTTAATGTCTCTTTCAGACCGCATCTGTTTCCTGTGTGTCTCTGTCCAGGGTGGGGCCTATATTTTGTGTGGATGTCTCTCTTTCAGCCTTTAGTTATCCGTGATGACTCTTGTGTCTCGCCCTGTCTATTCGCTTGGGGTGTGTGGTTCATAGTGTGTTTCTCTCTCACATGTTGTGCTACCTATTGCTGTTTGTAATTGCCATTGCCTTTCTCTCGTTCTCACCTATGCACCTTCTCCTGTGGGATATTTTGTTGGCCTCCTTGTGTGTCTCTTGCAGTACGCAATCACTGGCTATCTCTTCTCTCACTTGCATAGTCTCTTGGTGTCTGTGTGATTATTTTATGTATATGTCCTCTCTCACAATTTGAGCAGTCTCTTGCACTTTGTGATTGTACTTGTCTATCTCTGTTTTACTCTTGCACCGTCTCTTTGGATCCATGCAATGGTTAATTTTTTTTAATTAATATTTTTCTATATATTTCTCTCAGGCCTTCAGTGTCCTTTCCAGCTTGTTTAATTCATGTTCTAGCTACAATTGGCACTAACCGTATTACCCAGAAACAAGTATTGATGTTCAGACCTTGGAGTACACTTAACTCCCAAAAAATGGCTGTCATATTAGATGACTTCTGCCCTATGTTTGAATATCTAAAGTCAAAGGTAGTAGATTTGTGCATTTCCGCTTCCTTCAATACCATCACTTCCCTAGGAGGACAGATACCTAAACAAGCATTTGCAATGCAATAGGTCTCGAATTTACAAGAGTTTGAACTATTGGCATTGCAAATAACAATGCCTTTTTTTGTTTTCGTTTTTAAAACATAAATAAAAGGCATTGTCATTTACAATGCCAATAGCTTAAACTCGTGTAAATGCGAGACGTATTGCATTGCAAATGCTTGTTAACTTTCTTTCACAGACGATCAATTCCAGCAGAATGTGCCTTGCATTCCTTAGATTTTAGGAGACTCCCTCGCATTATTTAGATGAATCCAAGACATTAAGAAAGTCCAAGCGTCTTTTTAACAATTATGGTCACATGCATCAGGGTCTGGCTACTAAACAATACATTTCCAGGTGGGTAGTAGCTCGCATAGTTCTCTGGTATCTGTTTTCAAAACATTAGTGCCATGATACGGATACAAGGGCCTACTGTATAGTTTGTCATGCAGCTCTAAAGAATATTAAATTTTTCTTAAAGATAGTGTATATGTAACGACCTACAATATTTTTGTAGCTGTTGTCTTTTAAGCACATCAGCCACTCATTTTTCTTTTATAGCTTGCTGCTTCATTGTAATTTTTATGACTATAAAGATTCTATGATGCCGAAGATATGATTACTTGCAGTCCTGGTTCTGCATCGAAGGACTCTTTATTGAAGTTATAAATGACCTTTGATCCCACCCCTCACACAACTAGCAGAAGGTCCTAGAGCCTCAATTGGTAGTACATATTTTCAATTCTCATACTGAAAGTCTATCAGGCTGCATTTTTTTCATTCTTGCTTCTGATGGTCAATGCTGCAATGTAGCTTGAAAAAGGTGCTTTTTCATGTTTCCAATGACTGCAGTTTGCAAACCCGCCCCCCCCCCCCCCCCCCCCCCCCCCCCATTTTTAGGTCTTGCCTGGCATTGAAGCGCGAAAGCGCGGTCTCCAGCGAGACCCATTGTTGTTGTTTTTCCTCCCAAGGGAGAAGACCGGTGCACAAGCCGCTTAGGGTCTGTGGACGCGCTTCGCGCGCGCAAACACACACAGCGTTACTGAGACCGGCCAAAGACACGCACACACGCACATACACAAAGACAGACGCACACACATGCGTGCGCAAGCACACACACACATTCACACAGATACACACACACCGCCGCCCACGCACACACACACACACACACAGACGCACACACACGCATACACACAGACGCACACACATAAAACACACACCGCCGCCCCCCCACAACTAAGCCCAACTTACCGCACCAGCAGCCTCAGCCCCAGCTCCTGACTTTTGCTGCCAACGCGGGGCTCCCATGCCTGATGGAGAGCCCCGCGTGCTCCTGGACCATCCACTCTGTGGGCGCGGGCTTCTCGCAGAAGATGGAAGTCCCGCCCCACGACTGGCGTGACGTTCCCGAACTTTCGGTTTCGGGATGTGCACGCTCACGGCTTGTTATGAATGTGCCTGTTTGTATGCGTGGTTGTACCTGTGCGTGTTAGTGTGCCCTCGCCTGTCGGAGAATTGGTTTGTGTGTTGGTGTTCCTCCCTGTGTTTAAAGAGGCTGCGGTGGAACTCGGAGCCCTGGTGTGTAACGAGCACAGGCGCTGGAGTCTGTTGGGTTGGTGTTCGTCCGCCCGAGTTATCTTGGCTTTGTAAACCTTTCAGGTGTCCTTACACACCCATCTCCTCCCACAGAACTCGGACTGTCCAACCCCTCAACCCCTTACTCGCAGCTCGTCCCTCTGACTACCCTCTGAGCCCCACCTTTATCTCTCTGACCGCACACGTATGCCCTGCCTTCACCGGCCCCTCTCACTGTACACACCTGTGCTCTGCTCCCAGATTTTTTACCTTACTTTATACATGTATGCCCGCCATCTACAGGACTCTGTGGATGGGCACGCCTATGCCCTACCCCCAGATTCCCTTGGCTGTTCCCACATATGCCCTGCCTCACAGCTCCGTGTCATTACACATCTATGCACCACCCAGATCTCCCTGACACTACACACTAAACCTGGCTGTTCCCACCCCTGACATCTCTCTTCCCTGCTTCCCTGTCAAAGACAGGATGTTCATTCTCACTGCAATCACTCTGCTAGATCACTATTATCAGGTCTCGTCAGATGACCACAATCTAAAATAAATGTAAATTACTACTGAAGAAAAAAGAAATGTGCACATGGAGAAGAAGGAAACAGAAACTGCAATTAACTACATGATGACACCCATGGATGGGGGGTGTCAAAGAGGCCTAGCTTGGATTGAATGGACCAAACACAGTGGCAGATTGTTTTGTGAGTATTCGTGAACTAGACCACAATTTCAGAGTGGGCTTTTATCGAGGGACTTGGGGGTCTTGCCACGTCCAGCTCGGGTTCTGTTGCTTTAGAAACGTCCTGGGAATTTACAGTGGTTCAAACACTGAGGAACTGTCACTGTGTATAACGGTGCCGCATGTCACCCCCTACTGGCACTGCAGTGTACTGCAACAGTGCGTCCAAACGCACTCGATTCTCACCTTTTATCTCTGCTGCTTGGCGCTGAGGTCCAGCATGACTGGTGTCCCATAATGTAAATACCAAAATCCCATGCCGCTGCGGGACCATGCTGTGAAGCTGTAAAGGCAGAAAAGACCCTAGGGACAAGGAAGAACCTGATCGTCGTAAATGTCCAGAACTCAGATAAAGACCCCACTGATATCATCTGACCTGACTGTGAAGGGCTTATATCCAGGACTCCAAACAATCAATTGGGTAAGTGTAGAGGAGATGATAGAATCACCCTCCTGAACTAGACTTGTAAACAATGGGATTCTATCAATGTGAGTGGTGACAAATTTTATATGATTTTGTATATTCTCTAAACTCGTGGATACACTGCAATTTGAAAATCAGGCCTCTCTGCGAGTGGCAGAATGAGGGCACTGTGTGTTTTTAAAATACCTCTCACACACTATGAATCCCATAGTGTCATTCTCCCATCATTTGGGTCTTCCCGTTCCTCTACTGGGCGGGGCGTGCTTCGACCTACGAGTGACGCAGGAGCACTTATATTTTTGACAATAGGCTATGTGATGTGATGAGGATAGTGATATGTGTTAGGGAGTGTAGGGACCTATTTACGTGAATGGTGGTGTAAAAAAGGTTAAAAATTCCCTGGCTAGCCGAAACAAATCAACTTTAATGGCTTCGCAAGCTGGGAACATTAAAAAGGGGGTTAGTAAGTAGAATTACAAGTGTGGTCTACTTTGTCGACATGACATGTTTCATAGGCAGACCCCTCCTGCCTACTCATCAGGACCTCTGTTGATCCCTACAAAAAAACTCAATTCTAAACTAAATGTTAAATGCCTATGATCCTAAAACTTAACAGCAAAAATTGGCTGCTAGGTTTAGCCTCGGGGCTTGAGTTGGCCCTTAGTGAGGCATTATCATGAAAAATGACCTAATATGGTCTATTAGAAGCATGGTGATAGGGCCTCATGAGCCTGCGTCTTAGGGTGATTAGTTGACTGGTTAGTGACCGCATGCCTAATCTGGCTTTATTCCATACCCTTCAGCAGCTCCACGGTGTATCCACAAGTTTAGAGAATATACAAAAACTTATATCCATGACGTCACCTCGGAAGAGAGTTGTAAAACCACGACCACAGTGAGTAATGTTTGATACCGTAGCCAAACTGGTGTCTTGTATCCGTAAATCGTGTTTGGTGTACAATAATAGGGAACCCCCAATGCAGCAGAAAGTCCCTAATTTTAGTAGTTGAAACGGAAAAATTTACCAATTTTCTTTGTGTGCCACTCCTCAGCATGAAGCATGACAGTTCCTAGGGGGGCATCATAAAATGCCGGAACACTATCACTGAAGCATCATCAAACCTTTATGGAAACATCAAAATAACTCCCCCCCCCCCTCCCCCTCCCCAGTGCTAATATTTCAAACCATGCTACCAGCCCCATTGGGTTCATGGGGCCTTCATAGTGCCAAAAGAACACATATTTAATCTCTCCCTGACCTCCAGGGTTGCACAAGCTAGATTTATTGCGAAATTTGGAGTGTCATTCCTCAGCCAACGGGTCCGCTTCAGTGTCCTGAAAGTGATCAAGGCTGCTGGCACCAACAACCATTATTGGAGAGGTAAAGCTGAAACTTGTTGATTACAGGATCAGTAAAACAATATGCAAAAATATGACGCCCTAAATGATAGTAAACAGTCAGTCAACTTGTAAATCTTGACATCTAGCCTACTTTCATACAATAATAGACATTTGGGAACAGACGTTCATTGCAGCAGAAGGTACATTGCAGCATTGTGACAGAATGTCCGGAAGAAGGCCAAGGATGATGGACCCTATAAACGGCCAAAACATATGTGAATGCATGCATTGCACTGAAGATGTATTTAGGTGATGTTGCATAACTTATTTGTCAACTTGTGTCTCTAAATATGATCTGCGTTATAGGAAACAAAGGTGCTTAGCTTATTCAACATAAATACAATACAGTATAGGAACACAATGGAATACTATACGATTTTAGGTTTCCAAACCCAGCCGGGAAAGGAATTTATTTTCAAGAAACAATGTCCAATATTCAATACATTTAGAATAACATGACACAAGCCTGTGCCGTACCAAAAGAGGGAAAAGAAAAATAGGAGTAGGGTGAAAGGGTGTTTTTCAGGCAAAGGAAGAGAGCAAGAACAGGGCACTGTAAGTAAATCAAAGATCAATAGCAGTGTCGCCTGGAGTGGAGTGTACACAATCTCATTTGACAATGTTGTGAGTGAGAACCCACTGGGTTTGGAAACCTAAAATCGTATAGTATTCCATTGTGTTCCTATACTGTATTGTATTTATGTTGAATAAGCTAAGCACCTTTGTTTCCTATAACGCAGTTATACCCATGGTACTTAGCTATCCGTTGGGTCCCCCTTGTTTCTAAAAAACGTCTAAATATGATCTGGTGACGGTATGGAGGGACATGGTGAAGTGTGGTTATGCACTGTATTTTATAAATCCGCATTTCGAGGTGTTTGTACAAACCCGTATCTCCTATGTGGTTTTAGAAATCACTCCCCATCATCTTCCGTGGTGGAGAATGTGCTTGGTAGTGTTTGATGCATGGTTAGAGTTCCCAGCCATAGTGTAAAGATTACTGGATTATGGAACAAAGAAAGCCAGAGTCTTATAGACTATTTGTCTTAACATGTGCCTATCTAGTGTTTTTGTAGACATTGTAGGGTGGTCATGCTGATGTATGTGTACGGTGAGCCTGCCTGTCATAACTGTGATATCTCATTATGATGGTGCAAGAGTGTTACGTACTTACCCTACAGGAGTGGCTGTTGAGCCTTATGAATCTGGTGTACCTTGATTTGTTGGTGCAAGAGTGTTACATACTTGCAGCCTAGTATGAGTTGTGAGTGTCATGAAGGTGGTGTATACCCCATTGTGCTTGTGCTAGTGTTAACATACTTGCAGCACACAACCACACATACAACCACACACAGCCACAACCACACACACAACCACACACACACCCAACCACACACACACCCACACCCACACACACACACACCCACACACACACCCACACACACACCCAATCAAACACACACACACCCACACGCACACACACCCAAACACAATCGCAACCACACACACAACCACACCCACCCACCCACACACACAACCACACACACAAACACAACACACACAACCACACACACAACCACACACAGTCAGTGCACACTTTCAACAGGCACAGACACCATCAGTCATCAGTGCACGCTTTCACCGGGCACAAACATCACCAGCCATCAGTGCACGCCTTCACCCGGCACAAACACCACCAGCTGTCAGTGTACGCTTTCACCAGGCACACACTCACCACCAGCCGTCACTGCACACTTTCACCAGGCACACACACACACCTCCAGCCCTCAGTGCACGCTTTCACCAGGCACGCTCCACCAGCCGTCAGTGCACGCTTTCACCAGGCACACACACCACCAGCCATCAGTGCAAGCTTCCACCAGGCACACACACCACCAGCCATCAGTGCACAATTTCTACAGGCACACACACCACCAGCCATCAGTGCACACATCAATTGTTAACGCATCCACAATTAATTATTATAGCAATCGCAGTATTGCGCTCTTTACTTTTAAACCTATTCATCTAAAGCGCAGCATGCCACCATTTCTACAAAAATCAATACACATTTTTTTGGCCTACATTTTATAGACTTTTGTTGCAATTGGTGTTGCAATATTTAGCAATGCCAATAGCTCAAACTTAATTAATGCGAGACTGATTGCACTGCAAATGCTTGTTGGGGCTTCTAGAAAGTAATCTACAGTATAAGATATGTTAGATGCTTCTCCATTTTACTAATTTTACGACAATGCTAAAGACTTATTTTGTTGAAGGAGGGTTCTGGTATCCCTCAACACAGCGAGCATTATTCCAACAATTATGACTTCATTGAAGACTCCTATCGTGGAGAATTACATTTACAAGAAAGTTACCATTTCTCATCCATGGCTCACCTCTTTATTGTTGGAGTTGCAGGGTGCATGGAAAATTACGTATCAAAAGTGGCTTCTGAATCTTCTTTGGTTTGTAATTGCTTTGCTCTACAGCTACTCCTCCCACGGTTACCCTGCACAAAAAATGGAGTTGACCTTCTCACTATGCTGGATTTATTTGGTCTGTGCCAGTGCAAGAGTATGACTCTGGCCCAGTTATCTACAGCAATTGAGTCTATTGACTGTTTTGCTAGTATACATTATGAATAATTTCATGGCAGGCTAACTGTTCCTCAGGTTCAATGTAGTGATGTATTGGTGTATGTAGTACAGTCTGCAACCCTTGGTCATAACAATCTAATATTTCCTCAAAATGTCATAGAAAAACACTGATTAGTGTGACTGACTTTAGTTGTCCTGATCGTGTTATGCTTATGCAGTTTTGTTGCCTAAGATGTGAAAGGAGACATTGGTTTTTTCTGTCTTTATTGTTATAAATTTTCCTTTTCCTTCTTTCATTTTTCTGCTTGTCTTTTTTCCTGCACATAAAGTGCTCCCAGTATAGCCACAAACATTTCTAAGAGGCATATATCTAAATCCTGCTTATCTTCACCGATTAATATAGTTCATGTATTATCCAGCTTTATTTTTTGGCCCACATTAGTGTCACTCTTTCCAATTCTGGCTCCAACGATTCCATACCACCATCCTCCTCACAAACCAATTGTAGTTGCAGCTCAGGTTAATTTTCAGATTCTACTACAGCTTTAACTTTTTATTTGGACCTTCCATAAGCAAATGGGTTAGGAATGTAATCAACTCTTCCTTTGTTCCTATTAAGGGCATCTGTTTTCTTTGTTTCTAGATTGTGCCAATGAAAGTAAGCGGCATGGGATCATCTCACTTGCCCTTTCTTCTCTTGCCTTCTCCCTCCCCCATTTATACTACCTCACCCTCCATTTATTTTCATTATTTCTCTTTCACCTAGTATTTTCCATCTTTTTCCTCTGATTGTTTCAAGTGTTTTACCATTCCTTATCCACTGGAACATAAACATGTCTCTCTGTTTCTGAAAAGCTTTTTCTGCGCAAGAAAGGATGCTGCCAATGCTCCATAATTTGAGATTTCCATTCCTTTACTGTTAGTGAAGGAATTTGAATTTTGCCAGAAAATGAACATTAAAAGACCATTTGGCCTTAGGAGGAATCCGGAAGACATGAGCAAGGGATGTGCATTTGAGAGTGATATGGAAATGGCTACTTCTGTTGTGTTTGAGCTCTGAGCTCCCAAGCATTGCCACATAGGTAGATACAGAGAAAAAAGAAAGCGATTGAAGCATTGACATTGCCCTTTGTTCTAATCCTGAGTAATTTTTAATGTCGAACTTTGCTGTGATCGCCACATGTTCTCATCCAAGAATGTATGCAACATCATGCATGTTTTTGGCGTCAACATGGAAACCATTTTTGATACCAAAATACCAGTTGATAGTCTACTGTATTGAAAGTCACCAGCTAGCCATTCAGATTGACTCCACTCGATGCATAGAACATAGACATCTACAATAAAATGTTTTAGGTAAAGAATAGTTCCAAAACATCCACTTTTGCTACCTTTCCAACTTCCTCAGTATGTTTCTAATTGTGTCAAGGCACAGAACTTTAACTGTGGCATGAAAATGTCCTACTGCCCCTTGGGAAATGAAGACATCACCTTGGTCAGTACCAGTTGCTCTAAGTCCTTTTTTCGAAGCCTTCACACAGAATTCTATCAGATGCTGCCAGTGACCTGATCTTGGTCAAGCTGCCTCCAGTGAAATGATGAAAGGGAACACTTGTCTGCCAGGAAATGAAACAGACAGTGACATTGATCCAGGCACCTTTACTTTCTGTACTCGACCTCTCTACCTCGTTCTCCATTTAGAATCTTGCCAGTGGATGGTATTACCTTTTTTGACAACACGTTGGTTAGAGGACCTACAGAGCTTGACACCCAAATTTAAACAGAAGATACTACTACTGTTTATTGTAGACATTGCATTGCACGTGTCCTAGATTCACATACTTGAATCCTTCCCTATTGTCGCTCTGAGAATCCCTGGTAACTTTACCTAGCAGTAAACATTGTTTTAAAATGGCCATTAGCCCAGCAAGTGTGTTAGTAGCAGCACAAACATCTCGTTTGAAGCAGACCAAACTTGAGCCTATTGGCGTCTGTACTCCCCCTCCCCCTCCCTTCCCTTCCAGGTCACCACAGCTCAGATTTCTTCTGCATGCCATGCATGGGGTAATCCCAGAGGGTAGTTCTTATCTGTTTTGCTTTTTACCTTGGTTTTCCTACATCTTGACCACTACTCGTGTTTACCTGGACTTTATCCAGTACTTGATTCAGCCTCTATAAACTGTGAATTGTTTGTAGAGGTTTTGTGTTTTTTTTCCACCTTCTGGCCAAGGGGCTTTTCCGGTTACCGACTGCCACTTTGACAGCAAAGGAAAAAGATCTCTGCAAGTCCTGCACAGATTGCGGACAAAATAATTTATAAGGATAATCTGTACAATCAATGAAATCTGAGAAAGACTTCTAGCCGCAGATTCCTTACCTTTGCATTTTCCCTAGGCATCAGACTGTATCTGGAAATTTTTCTTGAGCAGTACCCTTGTGCACCGGTAGATTGGCTCAATGTGGTGTTGTCCACGGCAGACGTGACTTGCTTGGTGCCCATGTAGGCCCCACTCTCGCACGCTGATGTCAGTTCCTTACTTTCGGCACCAGTCAGTGCGGATCATGACTGAGCTTTTTTAGACTTTTGTCGAAGCCTTTTCGAGAATATATTTCTCCTGGCGTGGCAGGAATGTCATTGAGGGAGGCCGGCTTCAAGCCCTGTGGTGCCTGCCACCGGCCAATGTTGGTAAAGGACCCACACCTTGTTTGCCTTTAGAGCCTTGAGTGTGACCATGACACTAAGACGTGCGTCAACTGCCGCTCCATGAACCCGAAGGCCTTGAGAGAGTGGCCCCTGAATCTCCTGGTGGCTTGACTTGTTATTGTACGACTGCTGGAGAGGAGGAAGTTCCCCGGATTCGTTGCGGAGTCCAGGCTCTCCGTCGTATTTGAAGTCAGGCCACTCTGGTAAATCCTACCAAAAAAAGAAGAGCACAGAGTCGAAGAGGTTTTTGACTTTGCTTCGTCTGTCAAAGTCATCTGACGAGACGAGAGAGCGTCGTCACTCGAGGCCTGGCGCCGCGGTTGAGCCTGAACCGACTCGGAACCTTTTCGCATATCTAGGAGTCTGAGTGACCCCCGCTCAACTCTCTAGAGTTTTATGAGGCCATGAACCCCATATTTTAGCAGCCTATTCTTGCTGGTGCACCTTTCGAACCTTGCGGGTTTAGGATAGATGCCTACTGGATCCATGGACGAATGCAGACGGCAACTGTTGTTTCACCTCAACTTTCCCCAGCGCCAGTCCAGATGCAGACACTTTTCATACCATCCTCATTCTGATCCCCAACACATAGCCGGAGGGGTGTCGCTCAAGGCCAATTTCAACTGGGGCCTTCCCTCCCAGGCTGAATCCGGAACCCTATTCCTATGGTTTGGGACTTTGCGTGGAGTGGGACAGGTCTCTGGACCTTGAAGATTACCAGCCCCTAGACGCAAATATGGACTTGTGTGAGGACCTGGTGGACGCCAGCGAACTGTATACTTCTCCAGATACTGCCATGGTCTTTTCTAACATAGCTATGGAGGAGGGAGCCTCTTTCGTTGTGGGGGTGAGGAGGGTGGCTGAGGTACTGAGCTTTACCCTGCCCTCAGTGGCAGCCAAGACTAGTATCTTGATAGTGGTGCTTCAAACAAGAGTATCCCTTTCAGCACCGCTTCTTCATTTCAATGAAGCTTTCACAGCCGTCCTAATAAGTTTTTGGTCCTAACCCTACATAGGGGCTACTGTGAACAGGACGATTGCCCGCTACCACCTTCCCTTCCCAGCGGACCCCAGCTTCCTCACGCAACACCCTAGACCTGGAGAGCTTGGTGGTCCAAACCTCCACATTCTGTGTAAATGCTGGCACATTTCATGCCACTTCGCTGGATAGGAAATCAAAGAGGCTGGATAGATAGGGGAAGAAATGTTTTCTTCTGCCAGCCTGGTACTGCGGTGTATGAACACACACACTGGGATTCAGATACTCCGATGCTGTCAAAGGTCCTGGAGGAGGCCCGGGCAGTACTAACCTTAGCTCTTGCTGATGGGAGGAATACAACTAAGTTCACCATCCGATGTGGATTGGACACCACCGACTCGTTGGCAGAGTGGTTTTATCGATGGTGGCCGTACAGCACCATGCCTGGCTAAGGACAACTAACTTTTTACGGTATGTTCAAGCATCGCTTATGGACATGCCCTTTGATGGCACCAGTCTCTTCTGAGACATGGCAGACTCAGCGTTGGAGCACTTTAAGGATAGTAGGCTATGGCCAGATGCTTGGATCTATCCATGGCCCCTTGTCAACCTCAGTCCACCTTTTACTTCTTTCCTGTCCACTGAAGGGGCTGTCAGCACTGTCTTTACACTCCCAGCCAACATAGCATGCATGCTTCCCAGCTTCTGCGTCGCCAAGAACGCTGTACCCACAGGCCCCTGTGGATCGGCCAGCCAGAGTTCGGCCCAGTCCATAACTCCCCCGGCAGTGGTAGCCCCCAAACCCCCTTTAGTTTGCCATTAATACATCATGGGCACCCAGTGGGAGGCAGGACACACCATTACCTTCCCCACTAGCAGTCTAGAACATCAGACAAGTAGGTTCTTCAGATTATCTGAAAGGTCTTCTCTTTTCCTTTCAAGACTTCCTCTCTACCCATGCAACCCACTTGCAAAAGACTGATGGGGGACTACCTCTCCTTTCTCCGCCAGGAAGTGACCGTTCTCTTGGACAAGAGTGCCATAGAGAGGGTGCTCGTCTCAGAAGTAGGTCATGGTTGCCATTCCTGCTACTTTCTGGTGCCCAAGAAGGACGGAGGCCTTTGTCCTATCCTAGACCTGTGCCCTCTCAAATGTTTCCTCAAGGAGAAATTCAAAATGCTCCCGCTTGCTCGAGCCTTGTCTCCCCTGGACCTGTGAGACTGGATGGTAGTGTTGAACTTGTTGGACTATTACTTTCACATTCCTGTCCTGCCTGCTCACAGGTGTTACCTGCAGTTTACTGTAGGCTGAAGTATTTCGGGGTTCCCAAGGCCTACACGCTCCAGAGATTACCCACATACACAAAAGAACTGTTGGCACGGAAGCTGTAAAAGGCAAAGAACAAGTTTATTAAAACCCCATGGGGTGGTGGTACACTCAAACAGCACCCTTCGGTATTGCAAGAGGTATCACACCGAACACCGGTGTGACCCCGTTTATATACAATTTTGGGGCAATAAAAGATAGGCGACACAAGTTAAGACACAGTTTTAGAGACATACATGGTCATGTTTTGGAATACTGCCAGCTCATTGGAGGGTTTCAAACCCGCTGGTCAGTTAGCGGCACATTCCTGAAGGTATACGGGTCAGTGAGAACTGCGCATGTGTGGCTTGACCAGTACTAAAAATAGCCTGTTGCTGGGCAGATGTGAGTGGTCAGTGGAACGGACAAAGGACTAAAGGGCACGTCGGCCACGAGGCCGCTCATGATCTAAGATGGCCGCCACAGTATTCAAAATGGCGTTTATCGTATACAGCCAAGTTAAGGAGGACAACGTGTAGGTTCAGCTAATCGCTAACACGGACGGGCCAATTACGACAGACGACCCTTTTAGCGTTTAGCTGAATCTACCTCATAATGAACATAGTCTGGATGTTCGTCCTCGATGTCAATTAACATAATTTGTGTCACCTCCTTATGTAGCATCATTTTATCGTGGGCAAGAGCTCGTCTCGATGGCAAACAGGCCGATAGGCACATTGAACAAAATGCAGGACCACATTGGATACACAAGCAGATAAAAAACATTGCTCCCACAAGTATACAGAAAATTGTCAACAGTTTCCAGCCCCAAGTTGCAATCATGGACCAGAACCATCCAGAAAGTGTCCAAGTTCCATTGTCCGGGTGTATTTCGGCAGCTATTTTATGCAGCTTTGAAATCGCATCATACACAGATGGAGAATTATCAGGCACGTAAACACAGCAGCTGCTTCCGATGATCCTACATGCCCCCCCACGATCAGCCAAAACAACATCCAGCACCATCCGGTTTTGGAGGGTGACAATTCTGGAAATCTGCAGTTCTTCGGTGATATTCCCCAGGGCAATAGCAGTGTCATTCGCAACAGCCTCGACAACACGTGTCAGGCGTCTGATCTTCCGACTGTTCAGTGCGGCCCCCACAAAGGAGAATAGTCCCAGATTGAAATCCACATATTGTTGCAACGCAGTGTCCGTTTGATCAATGTCCTCTAGTGCAACAGTTCGCTTAACTCTGTTCAAAACAAAATCGTGGTACAGAGTATAGTCGTTGTGATACATCGGAGGGGCAATGAATACAGGAGGTAGCACAAACGATACATAACATGTGCCCAACCACCCCACTGGAAGCTGATGGTACCCCTTCGTTCCACAGATGAAGTAGGTGTTTCGAGATGCAACAAATGAAATGCCATTCGGGCTATCAAACGTGAGAGTAACGTTACATTCACTTTTCCCCACAGCAATCGTGCCCTTATTCCGGATACATAAATCGGCTTTTGTGGCAATGACATTTATAACATGAGCACTGGATACATTCACGTTTCGCTGATTGCTGTATATTCGTGGGGCAGATACATTGTCGGGCCTATACTCCTCCCATTCAAAACGTGTACCCTCAGCCCGTGGAAACCCATCCTTGTCATGGGGACATTCTTTATTTAGGCGAAAAAGCACCCCCCCTTTGGTTGGCCATCTCAGGGTAAAGAGGAGGGTGTACCAGGCGTTGCAAGACCCATTATGCGAAAACGGGAGTGGAATAAGTGGGGTGCCCCCTCTCTTCTGGTGCCCAGGCAACATTCCACACACCCAGCAATTAGAGGTATTGGTCATATTATGTGTGTGGTGAAGAATCTGAATGAAGCTGTTATTTAAATACGTTTGACGGTGGCGTTCTTCATGAAAAGGCAAGGTAAAGTGAAAATGTTCAGACGGTGCCGGGGTAGTCGGCAGCAAATGTTCACGTACAGGCACCACAAGTTCGACTACCCAGGCAATAACAGCTATCACCACAATCGTGAAAACAAAAAGAAAGGCACCCAGTATTTTCTTATCACGCGATACCATTGATGCCATAGTTCAAGAAAGTTTAGTGCAAAGTCTCAAATAACACAAATTGTTCACAGTTTCTCACAAATAGTCTCTGATACACGTACGTGTATACCTAAAAAAGGAAAAAAAAAATGCGGTGCTGAACTCCGAGGTAGCCGTTGTTTTCTTCTCCGGGCCAAGACGGGTGTCGCTACTCTGGCAGAACTGATCCCCCCCCCTTGGAATTCCCGGTTTCCGTTTCACAAACCTGGAGCGGTTACCAACCAGTTCAAAAAGGAAAAAATCTTCTTTATCGCGGTCGTAGATTGTAGCGCTCTCTTCCAGCAGCAGATTGGTCCGGGAAGGCTCCCTCTACTTCGGCCGACGTCACAGCTGGGCTCTTTTCTTTCTCCAAGATCTCTTTATAATCAGTCAGCACAGCAGGAGTCACCAGATCCGGAGAGACTCGGCGACAATGTGTCGAATGCACCCACCGCTTCCTGTTGGTCACTCGTACGGCGGTGCGGGTCGCCAGAAGGACCTGCTCGGGGCCCTTCCACCTGGGCTCCAGACTGCTTGCTCTTTCAAACGAACGGATCATCACATGATCCCCAGGACGAAGATCGTGGCCCTCTCCAGTAGAGTTATCAGGGAGCGCTTCTCGAACCTGTTGATGAATGGAGAGCAAATCATTTGTTAATCGTGCCAAATAATCATTCATCATAACACAAGGCACATCATGTATCAATCGCGGCTTGGGCACTCCCCAGATATTCATGGGGCGGCCAAACACCACCTCATAAGGTGTAAGGCCAGTTCGTGAATGGGGCACTGATCTAAGAGACAGTAGTGCTAGCGGCAACGCATCTGGCCACTTCAATGATGTAGACGCCACAATTTTGGCCAGCTTAAGCTTCAACGTTGCATTGTACCGCTCGACCAAACCTGCCGACTGAGGGTGGAATACAGCGTGGAACTTTTGCTGAATCCCTAACCCCTTCAGTACATATTCCACAATCTTTCCGACAAAATGGGGCCCATTATCGCTCCACAAAAATTTGCAAACTCCAAAGCGAGGAAAGAATTCCTTAAGCAACACCTTAGCTGTTGTCAAAGCCGTATTGTCTTTCGTGGGGTAGGCCTCAACCCATTTGCTAAAGGCACACACCACCACTAAGACGTACTTCAGGTTATTGCAGCGCTCGAGTTGAATGTAATCCATTTGAAGGACTTCAAACGGTGCAGAAGGTGGAACGAACCCTCCTTTCGGAGTATAGGCCCCCTTTCCAGGATTGTGTTGCAAACATACCAGGCAGGTCTGCACTACTCTCTTTGCAGTGTTCGCAATCTCGGGATGTTCCCAAACTCGTGTTAAAAGCTGAGTGATTGCAAGAGCTCCGACATGCGCCAGTCCATGTGTCATCTGGACCATCGCCTGTAAGTAAGCCGCAGGCAATTTCCACTTCTCCATGTCTTTGCTTCTCCAACATCCCTCATCATCTAGCACCCCATCTGCTGCCCAAGCCGCTAGCTCAGATTCTGTAGCTGAATTTTGTATATCCCGTATCTCTGCTCTAGCATCACTCCATCGTTCAGCCTGCGATTGTACCACGTACATGGGGGAGCTAGTTCGGGACATAGCCGTTTGCCTTGCTATGCTGTCTGCAAAGGCATTTCCTTGGCCCACCTTATCCGTAATTTTCTTATGGGCACTGCACTTCACTATCGCTACTTTTTTAGGGCCAAGCAGCGCATTTAGGAGATCACGCACTAACTCTCCGTGCATAATGTGCTCCCCATGTGACGTCAGAAACCCGCGTTCCCTCCAAAGAAGCCCGAAGTCATGGGCCACTCCAAAGGCGTACCGGCTGTCTGTGTATATGTTCACACATAGGCCAGCACTCAATTCGCAGGCTCTTGTTAAAGCTATCAGCTCTGCTGCCTGAGCCGATTTTTGTGGTATTCTAGCTGTTTCTACCACCGTCTTAAGAGTCGTGATCGCATATGCTGCGGAAGTCGTGCCATCTGGCAGCCTCAAACACGATCCATCAACCCACAGTTCCCCATCCACATCTGGAAGTGGCACATCCTGTAAGTCAACACGACCCTTTGTCTGTTCCTCAGTCAGGAAAACACAATCATGATGTTTTTCTTCCTGACCCTCCTCGGCCGGATAGGGCAATAAAGTCGCGGGGTTCAAAGTAGCGCATCTCTTCAATGTTATGTGTGGCGCTAAAAGTGTCAGCTCATATCCTGTAAGTCGTGCACTCGTGAGGTATTGGGTCTTTGTTTGGTTTAACAGGGCGTCTACTGCGTGAGGAACCAACACCAGCAATTTGTGTGATAACACTATGCCCTCACTCTGTCGTATGGCTACTGCTGTTGCCGCTACTGCTCGAAAACACCCAGGCAGCCCTCGTGCTACAGGATCCAAAATGGCAGAGAAGTATGCACATGGTCTCTGCTTATCCCCGTGTAACTGCACTAACACTGACAACGCGCACCCATCATTCTCGTGCACGTACAATGTGAAGAGTTTCGTGTAGTCTGGTGTTCCTAACACGGGTGCAGAACAAAGGGCCTGTCTCAACTGTTCAAAGGCTTTCTGACATTCGTCTGTCCACTCAAGAGGCATCGGTGTAGTTTTGGACAATAATGCTAGCAGAGGTTTTATGATATGTGAGAAACCCATGATCCATTGTCTACAAAAAGATGTCAACCCTATAAAGGCACGCACATCTCTCTGCGTGCGGGGGACTGGTGTATCTAAAATCGCCTGAATTCGATCAGATGTTAATGCCCTCCCCTCCTTAGACAACAGATGACCGAGGTAGGTCACCTGGGGTCTACAGTATTGAAGCTTTTTCTTGGAGACCTTGTGATTGTTTTGTGCCAAAAAGGACAGCAACGCAAGCGTGCTCTGTTCACATTGTATATAGGAGTCAGCAGCAAGCAAAAGGTCATCCACGTACTGGATGAGCGCAACACCAGACTGCAATTCGAAGGAATCTAGTTGTCGTTTCAAAGCCTGGCTGTAGATGCTAGGGCTCTCAGTATAGCCTTGGGGAACACGACAAAATCTATACGATTTATTATTGAGCGTAAAACCAAACAGATATCTGCTATCTGGGTGAACAGGGATAGAAAAGAACGCATTCTTTAGATCGATGACGCTAAAAGTGGTGGCTGTCGGTGGAACCAAAGTAAGCAAAGTCGTGATATCAGACACCACTGGGTATTGGGGAATGACAATTTTATTTATTTCACGCAAATCAATAATAAATCGATAGATCTTGCCATCTGAGTCTCTCTTAAGAATTGGTAGAATAGGGCTGTTACAGACATTATAAGGGACCTCCTCCACTACCCCTGCAGAAATCAAATCCTGAACAATATGTGTTAGTGCAATTTCGCCTTCCTTCGAGATCTTATACTGTGGCACTCGTGGTAGAGGGGCCCCCTCCTTAACAGTGATATGTATTGGTGGAATACGCATCTCTCCCACATCCGTATCTGATGTCGCCCACAACGTGTGCGGCAGAGAGGCCAAAGCGGGAATATCTAAAATGACACAAAATCTGTCACGTTCAGGGCAATCATCAGGATCAGGGTAGTTGTCATTCAGAATAACCCGCACTCCTTCTGGAGCGCAGCGTATTGTTGCTCGAAAATATTTAAGCAAATCAATGCCCAAGATATTATCTGGGGTATGGGGCGATAACAAAAATTGGCCAAAACTAAAGTACTTGTCAATGCATAGTGCAAGGGGCTTGGACAATGGGCTGGGGGAGGGTGTGCCATCAAACCCTACACACGTAATCATTTCGCCAGACAGGGGAGCCCTTGGAACCAAGTTTTTCGACAGAGCGCTACGAGTAGCTCCTGTGTCGACTAGAAACTGATCAGTAGAACCCAAAATACCCGCTGTTACATATGGACCTTGCTGATCTACTGGCACTTCGACTGATTCCTTACCCCATCCTACGCAATCCTATGCATGCACATAATCCTGATGTTCCACATTCTCTCCTTCCAAAATCTGATATTGATTCCGTCTATCAAACGTATTTCGTTCGTCCTGGCCACGGCCCCTCTCCTCAACCTGTCTACGATCACCTCCGCCACCTCTCGCTCCAGTATAACCTCCTCTTGACCTTCCACTGCCTCGACCACGCTGACTACGCTGTTCACGAAGTACCGGACAATCATCGGCCCAATGCCCAAACTCCTTACAATAAGCACACTGATCCTCCGCAATGTCCGTACGACCATACGACGCATTTCCTCCACCTCGTCTACCTCTATCATTCCCTCTACTCTGTGTTCCCCGAACCTGTGCCAACATCACCTTCGTTTTCAATTCCTTCGTCTTTTTCTCTACATTTTCTTTAGCCTCCACTTCCTGCCGCTCATAATACTGAGCCATAGTTAACAAGGACGCAGGGGTCGCCGTGGCCCAGGAACTCTCACTCGATTTCAATCGCTTAGCAATCTCCGGTAGGAGATTAGCTACGTACTTATCTACAAACAGATGCCGACCCGTATCGTCTGTTAAAGATTGACCACTGTAATCATGAAAGGCCTCCTCGAAACGCGTAAAGAAATCTGAAACCGTTTCATCATGTTTCTGCTTGCATGACGTTAACATGGTCCAATCAATCTTTTTGGCGGGAACAAGCGTTTTCAATTTACGCAAAATAGCTGCCGGGAGTTCTAGGATTAGCTGACAAGGCTTGCATGCTGGTGCCCTGTCTAAATCTGCAGCATTTATTTCTTTCCATGTCCCTCCCAATATTGTCTCATCATTATTTTTACGAATCTGCCGCCACATGTCAGGTGGTAATATCAACCCAAAAAACAAATCTATATCTACAAGAGTCATCACACAAGACGATATAGCCCCCTCCACCCCCTCATAAAATGCCGCTGGATTCTTTCGGAGATCAGGTAAAGAATTTTTAAGTGCCATGACATCTGCTCTATTCCATGGTGTATACACCCAATTATACACAAAATATCCCTTCGCATCCTTTGACAATTTATCATCATCCGTACCTTCCCCTTTTGGTGGAACATACAAAGGCGCGGCTTCACGCATAGGCATAACATGCAACGCAGAGCTCTTATCTGAACCACGAAGAGAACACTCCTTAACCGCCCCGTCGTTTCCCGGCTCGGACTCCTTTTTCCTCCGTTTCAGTTCCTGTCGCAAATACGTCGTCTCATCCCGCAGCGCGATCAAATGTTTGAACAGGTCATCCACATCTGTAAGATCAAAATCACCTTTAGCTAAATTCTCACGATATACCGACAAAGCTTTAGGTTCTAACGTTTCAGAAACTTCACGATATGCATTTACAACTTCATCCGCTAAAGTGGACAAGAAATACATTAATTCAAGATCCGACCACCCCTGTTTCTCCGCTACCAACTGTTCCTGAGTAACACAATGCTTATTCACTTTACGAGCCCAACTGCGTAAATGAGCGGACCTCTCCGCAGTAAACCTGAGAGCCGATACCCCTTTCTGGCTCACTTGAATCTGCCCATCATCCTCGGAATCCGCAGCCGGAGCCGTCGGTGAAACGTACGGAGGCGGTGACCGATCTAACAAAGAAAAATCATCAATTTCATTATTAAGGACAGGATAAAGCGGTCGGCGAATAGGAAACTGACCAGTCGTTTGCAATTTACGTTCCCGTTCCTCCCTCTCTTTCTTCTCCTGAGCCTCCTTCTCCTCAAGCTGTAAAGCCTTATCCCGAGCAGCCTTACGCTGCTCTTTGTCCGCCAAGGCAACCTCACGCTTCATTCGTTCACGCGCCGCTTTCTCCCACATTCGTACACAATCAAACATATTTTGTCTAGACCTACGTTGAAACATACATTGCTCGACAAATTGGATTTTACTCAAATCGTATGACCCGTGTAGGGGCCATTGCAATTCGGGATCGGCCTTAGTGTACTTATGCCATAATTTACTGTACATAATAGGTGGAAGGCCGTGCTTGATGTACATGTCCCTATTTGGTGTTCCCTCTGGGGGAGCTGGCTGTGATTCCGCTAACCTAATTGATGCATCATCTCTTAAGCAACACATTCCCCGGAGTTTGCTGAAAACAGGCATGTTCAAAAAGTATCACGAAAGCGTGACACCAAACCAAATGGCACTTACAGTTCTTCACACAATTGTGCCGCTCAAAGGAAAAACAAGGTTAGAGAAACATCTCTACATGCCTGCCTATGTGAAGTGCACTACACATATAAGTTCAAAGATCACAAATTCAAAATGTTAGCTAACTCAGATCAAAATTCACAAAATTCGGCGAGCGTCCGAAGACTACCTCACCGATCACAAATCTCAAGACTTCAGTAAGCGTCCGAAGACTACCTTACCGAACACAAATCTCAGGACTTCAGTAAGCGTCCGAAGACTACCTTACCGAACACAAAGCTTACCAATTCTCAAAAGTCCAGATTCCAACTGCCAAGGTCTTGTAAGCCAAATCAGCCAAACGGCACTTTCTCAGTGAAGCGGACACTCGAAAACTCAGTCGGAGACCGGCGCCACCTGGAAGGTCAGATCGGAAGGAAAGGAAAAAACACCTTGGCAGCCAAGACTCGGGTCACTCGTGGCAGTGCGCGTCCATGGCGAGTTTCCAAGCCTTCGTCACGACCTCTCCTTCGGGCATCCGAGTCGCCGATGAGTCCCTTCGTGGTCGCCAATTGAAGTATTTCGGGGTTCCCAAGGCCTACACGCTCCAGAGATTACCCACATACACAAAAGAACTGTTGGCACGGAAGCTGTAAAAGGCAAAGAACAAGTTTATTAAAACCCCATGGGGTGGTGGTACACTCAAACAGCACCCTTCGGTATTGCAAGAGGTATCACACCGAACACCGGTGTGACCCCGTTTATATACAATTTTGGGGCAATAAAAGATAGGCGACACAAGTTAAGACACAGTTTTAGAGACATACATGGTCATGTTTTGGAATACTGCCAGCTCATTGGAGGGTTTCAAACCCGCTGGTCAGTTAGCGGCACATTCCTGAAGGTATACGGGTCAGTGAGAACTGCGCATGTGTGGCTTGACCAGTACTAAAAATAGCCTGTTGCTGGGCAGATGTGAGTGGTCAGTGGAACGGACAAAGGACTAAAGGGCACGTCGGCCACGAGGCCGCTCATGATCTAAGATGGCCGCCACAGTATTCAAAATGGCGTTTATCGTATACAGCCAAGTTAAGGAGGACAACGTGTAGGTTCAGCTAATCGCTAACACGGACGGGCCAATTACGACAAGGCCACAAGCACTTCCAGTTCCCTGCGCTTCATATTGATCTTAATAGCGCCCCTCGGATGTTCACCAGGCTGATGGCAGTGATAGCAGCTTGACTGCGGAGATCAGGGGTGCCAGTCTTCCCCCTAACTCGATGACTGGCTGTTGAAGGCAGGCTTGCCCCATGTTGTCATCTCCCACCTCCAGACTATGGTAAACCTCCTGCATTCGCTGGGGTTCACAATCAGCATGCCAAAGTCACACCTGACTCCCTCTCAAACACTCCCTTTCATCGGAGCTGTTCTGGACACAGGCTATTTTCTTGTTTATCCTCCTAAATGGCGAGTCGAGGATATTCAGGCTATGATACAGATTTGCTCAAACGCTCCGTCCATCATCCCCTTTTGTTTCGCTATGATACAGATGTGTCTATCCTGGATTTTGGTGGGACTGACTCAGAGGCTGCTGGGCCTCAAGGCCTCCTGCATCCTGTTTGTGACACATGCTTGTTGGCATATGAGTTCTCTGCAGTGGGACCTAAAGTTCTAGTGGGCGCAGCATCGGGGAAATCTCTCTGACATGGTCCAGATACCAGAGGGAGCTGCAAAAGACCCGCAGTGGTGGGTAATGAACTGCGATTGGGTCAGTGGCAGGCCCCTCTCCAACCAGATCTCACGGTAGCGACAGATGCATCACTCTTGGGATGGGGATGCCATCTCGGAGAGTTAGAGATTGGAGGTTTCTCATCTCCAGTGAAATCCGGATTCCACTTAACCTTCTGGAGCATCTGGTGATCGAATGGCATTGAAAGCCTTTCTACTTTCAATGGTAGGCTAGTGCAGGTGTTCACAGACAACACCACTGCCATGTGGCACTGCAACAAACATGGCAGTGTGGTGTTGTTGACCCTTTGTCAAGAGGTCCAGTGTCTCTGAACATGGCTGGAATGCTAGGGCATATGTCTGGGGGTTCAACACCTGGCAGGCTCTCTGAATGCCAGAGCAGACAAACTCAGCCGAAGCTGTCTAGTGGATCACGAATGGTGTCTCCATTCAGAGGTGGTGCAAGGTCTATTTCAGCAGTTGGTGGGGGCCTTGAATAAATCTGTTCACCACCACAGAGAACATGCATAGTCAGCAGTTCCTCGTGCTGGAGTTTCCAAGGTGGTTCTCGCTCTGAGATGCTTTCCGTCTCGAGTGGAGCTCAGGCCTCCTGTACGCCTTTCTGCCCATATCCTGAGAGTGACCCAGATTTCTCAGGGACAGGAATGACCAGGCCCAAGTCATCCTTTTGGCTCTGGGCTAGGTTCGGAGAGATTTGCTATTCCGTGCTGTTGAGTATGGCCATTGGACCTCTGATCAGGCTACCCCTTTGAGAGGATCTTCTTTGCTGAAGTAGGAGAGGATTCTCCATCTGAACCTGCTAATGCTCCACCTTCATGGGAGAAGCTAGTTCAGCGACAATTGACCGCTTTCAACCTTGCAGACAAAGCCTGTACAGTTATCTAGGCAGCCAGGCATCCCACACCTGCTGCTGGAACAAATTTGTGGCATGGTGTGCAGAGAAGCAGATTGACCCCCTCTCTCTTTATTCTTTCGCTCGCCGAGCAGTGATCTGCTCTGGGCCTCTTAAGGGCTATCTTTCTGCTTTTTCAGCCTTCCTGCGGCTACCTGATCAGCTGAACAATTCCCTGTTAGCAGATTCTTGAATGGTGACACCATGTTTCCTTCTCCACCCTTCATCATGCTTCAGTGGGACCATAGCCTTGTGCTTGCTTTCCTCATGGGCACTCCTTTTAAGCCTCTACATAATTGTCTCCTCAGGCTTCTTTCCATCAAGATGGCCTTCCTCATGGCAATAACATCTGCCCAGAGGGTCTGTGAACTTCAAGACTTATCTTCGAAGCCTCCATATCTGAGCATCTAGCTAGAAAAGCTTGTTCTGCATTCTGCGACCTCTTTTTTATTGAAAGTCGTTACTTCGTTCCATGTAGGCCAATCCATCATCTTGCATACTTTTTACACTCTGCCACATGCCTCCAAGGAAGAGGAGTAGCTTTACTGTCTTGTCCCAAAAAGAGCGTTGTGCTACAATGACCACAGGAAAGAGTTCCTGGTGGACAACAAACTCTTCATGGGATATATCGGAGTGAAGAAGGCAAAGGCCTTGCAGAAATGGACACTATCATGTTAGATCATGTTCTGCATTAAGATCTACTACGCATTGGCCAAAAAGTAACCCCATGAGGACTTGGGTACTCATTCCACTAGAACAAAACCTGCCACCTTGCTTTAGCACACAGATTACCAGTCCTAAACATCTGCCATGCAGTAACGTGGCCTTGTTGCACTCATTCACCAAACAATTCAGCCTGGATAATCTGCTCCGTCAAGATGGGAATTTTGCCCTTTCGGTCCTAGGGGACTCTCTCATCTAAAATCGGTCTCACACCCCATCTCTGGCGAGGTATTGCTTTGGTATCAATTTATGGTAAGGTATCGGTGGCTAGAAGTCTGTATCAGATGAAGAAGTTACTTACCTTTAGTAACACTTTATCTGGTAAAGACTATATCTAGCCATAGATTCCTTACCGTTCCTCCCATCCTCCCCATTCTGTGAGCTGATTCGAAGGTCCAGGTTAATCCCCTTTCAAGACCCTAGTAGTCCACACCAGTGGTCCGTGTTCTTAGAGGCTCCACACTCCTGGTGTGGAAAGTCGCGAAAAGAAACTGACATCAGTCCGTTTGGGTGATGCCTAGATGGGTACTGTGCCCGTCATTTCTGGCACAGACGGTGCCATGCGGAGCCGATCAATGCCACCTACAGGCATGCATGGCTGCTGCTCATGAAAGACTTCCAGATCCAGTCTGACGCCGAAGAAAATTCAAAGAAAAGGAATCTGCGGCTAGGTAAAGGCTACCAAATAAGGCATAGCTGAAGATAAGTAACTTGTTCTTTGCTGCCTTTATCCAGCTTTTAAGGCATCTGACTACAACGTGGGTAAAACCTTTCCTCCCAAGGTGCTTAAAGATAAAAGAAGGTGGCTGGCTATCTTCTGGAAAAAGAGTGCTTCCCATTCTAAAGGCGATAACCTCATGCTCCCTTCTCTGGGTTTGGTGGAATGTTTGGTTTCTTCAGCTGGATTTTACTAAGGAATATTTTGCAGCCACCTCCACCAAGGAAAAGACCGGAATGCCCTCTGAAAAGGCATAAAAAAGAATTAGCAATGGCCTGCACAAAACGTGGCACACATCTGTCTAATCTGATGTCTTATCAGATGCAAAAATTTATCAATAAGGACTTGCTGTCATCAACAGTTTCCATTGTCGAGAACCATCCCTTCAATGACCACTTCGACAGTGAAATTTTCTGGCATGTTCCAGTTGTCGAAGAAGATCGGATTGATTAGCAATACTGTTGGTGACTGGCAGATTGTTGATGATAACACCATCAACAACTCTAATAACTGTTAACAAGGGCTACAGTAGCACCATCTTCATTGACGATGACTATTACATCGACTGCGACCCCATCAATTGTTGAAATATCTTCCAGCACTTGCCTCTTCTCATGGACACTTGCAGCTCTCCACACACCTGCCACACTTGTCTATATCGGATTGTGTTTGTTTGGAAGGTTTATGCAGACGCCAGCCATGGTGCAAGCAGTGGTACCACTCCTCGAGAAAGAATGTAGAGTGCCTGATTCTACCCTAGCATGCCTAACTGGACATATCAGCTTGGCTGTTGAGCCAGTTGTGTAGAGATAGCCGCAAAAGCTGTGAATACTTTGACCATTCTAGGCTAATATGACTGCTTTGGTGACATGACATTTTTGCCACTCATTAACTTAATACCGGTGTAGGAAAGAGGTTAGGGTCTGATTCAGCAAAGGATGTGTTAAATGCTGGTTTCCGCTAGCTCATAGGAGTGGTCGTTCTGAGAAGTTGGCTAGGTTATATACCATTTCATCCCTAAGTGACAAGCCAAGATTCTGGACATTTCACATTCAGTGAAATCTGATGAGACTGACATTTAAACAGTATGGGCCTGAGAGCCTTACAGTACAGACTTGTGCCTTCCTTTCATGTCCCCTGATGCGCCCAGACCTACCATTGAGGCTTGAGTCAGTATGAGGGTCGAGGGGGTGAAGTTTACTCCACCAGCCTTTGTTTTTAGGGCCACTAATCCGAATATACGTTTTTATGGTTGATCTTGAGCATCAGATCACCCATAAGGGTATTGAACCCATCCAGCCAAATGTGCAGCCCTTTAGCAGTACGTGATAAAAACACTGCATAATTTCCGTAAAGGAGTACGGTAACCCACTTTGGGAGTATCAGTGGTTAGGGACCTTAAAAATGCATTAAGTGCATTCATATACAATTTAAACAAAAAGGGAACCAAAATGCAACCTTGTCTGATCCCACAAGTAATTCGAATCCGAGAAGTGGAAACCCCGTCCTTTGTAAAAGGAACACTCATGGTAGTGTCTTGATGTAACCTTCTCAAAACATTCAAAGAGGAGGATCAACGCCAGAATGACCCATAATCCTGCAGAGTTTCTCTGTCCGCTAGATCGAAGTCTGACGAGAGGTCCATAAAATCCATATGCATGGCACCTCTTGTGACCTTGGCAAACGTATTTATTATAAGGGAGAGACTGAGAGCTTGTTCTGGGGTGCCTAAGACTGATCGAAACCTGTATTGGACCTCCGTAAAGAAGGCTCTCTCTTTTGAAGCAATCATTTTAAATGGTTACCTTACAGAAGTCCTTCTGATCCTTCATGAAGAGAAGTACCTCATCTCCCTGGATCTTCAGTACTTCATAGCTCGATACATCTGAACTACATATTATATCTACTTTTAAGCAGTGGCCTGCTCTACCAATTCAAGGCACTTCCTTTAGGACTTAAATAAGTGCCCTGAATTTTCTCAAAATGCCTAGCGTCAATGGTCGCCTTCCTACACAAGCTGGGACACCATGTGTTCCTATACTTAGACGTCTAACTTGCCACGGCTCCATTGGAGTAAGAGGCTGTACCTTTAGAGCCGCTGCCATTAACCCTTCCACCAATTGGGTTTAACACAACCTCAGAATCATCCATCTCACCAGAGAGGGTGACAAAATTACAAGTAGTGGAAAAGGCTTTTTCCCCCCAAAGAGGCATTTATAACAAACAGTGAATATTGCTGTAAACATCTTCTAGGAGATCAAAACGATCAAGCAGTTACACTAAAACACGCCTTCTCAGATTGCAACAAGTAGGACCTCCACCAAGATTAACCACAGCTTATCATCAAGGAAATAGGGCCATCCGGCTGTAAACCTATTCACCATCCTACATAACAAGAAATGTCTGTGTTACACCAGTTGACATTGTCGACCTCCAAGTCCTGACCCTCAGATTGAAGGATATGAGGTGGAAGGAAAATTACTGGAGTGGATTGAATCCTATTTGTCAAATAGGACCCAACCAATCTCACTCCCTCCTTATCACTCAGAGTTTGAGAACAGAATACAGGGTCCTCAGGGTTCAGCATTTGGTCCTATCATCTACAATATATATTTAGAACCACTGTTGAGCCTTATCAGATCTTGCAGGATCTCTTTTGTAAACTATGCAGATGATACACATGTTAATCTTGTCTCTGGACAAAAATAGCCACACACTTGGAGAAGGGCTTCACACTTGATTAAAAGAGACAGCAAGCTGGTTAAAAAACGAATTCATTAAAGTTTAATGCCGTAAAAACTGAGTTCTTACGTTGCTTTCCCTCCAAAGACTCTTATTTTCTCCTGAATGATTTCTGGCCACTAGCCAGCTCTGATAATCTTAAAACATCTCAGGTAGTTGTAAACGTATGAGTGTATGTGGATGAGAAGCTATCCAGGGAAATAAATATTAACAAAAAATCAGCCACATGTTTCAAATTATTCCTTATTCTCAAGAAAATTGGCCCACTGTTGCCCCAGCCAGGAAGAAAGCTAGTGGCTCAGTGCACTGTCTTGAGTAAATTAGACTTTTTTAATGTACTATTACTGGAAGCTCCAGACTATCTAATTAAAAGACTATATAAAGTACAAACAGCAGCAAAACTTGCACAGGATAAATCCAGATAAGATTCTTCCGCAAGCTCCATGAGAGAGCTACTCTAGCTTCCAGTAAAAGAGAGAATTATTGTTGAATCCGTGTGTGTGGACTACAAGGCCTAAAATAGAACATGACCCTTTTGTTCAGACATTACTGGCCGCAGAGGAACCTGCGGTCCTCATTGGCTAACTTAGTCTGTGTCCCGAAATTCAGAAAAGAGAGATCCGGGGGGGAAGGACCTTCCAGGTAAAGGCAGCCATATTGTCGAAGAACATTCCAGCTCCCTCTAGAGCTAGTGCCAATTTACCTACTTTAGGAAAAATCCAAAGATCTGGCTCTTTTCGAAAAAGTCTTAAGGGCCATAGTTAGGATGCAATAGGAAAGATGATGCAGAAGTAAGAAGTATTTGTGTTTAAGAAGATTCAGGCAAGGCTGCTACAGCGCCAAGATACCTGCAAGGTGAATGTTTGCGCTTTACAAATGTCTGTTACTTACTTACAGCAGTTACTGGCAACTGAGATCCAAACAGCAATGGTTTTTCAATTACTTTGTGGAACTTCGCCTACTACTTTCGTTTGTATCCTCTCATTCCCAGGGTGTTAAAGAGGGTCATAGTGGAACTCTGTTCACTGATCCCGATTGCCTCAGCAAGGCTGTGCCAATTCTGATACAGAGACCGACTGAAACTGGACGTGCTTACTGATTCAGCTTAAGAACCATCTCAGCCAACTGTCCAGACATAACGCACAGATCTGAAGTTGCTGAACTTGACGTCCTTTTTCCTGAACACCTAGTCTTTGGTGCACGTGGCATCCTGGTGGATTGTTGAAGTACACTGGGCAGGTATTGGCTACAACAAAGATTTATACACTAAGTGTAAATCAAGATTGAATGTGGTACAAAGAGCACAAGTCATTATCGATACAGCCCTCTCATGTGGTGCCATACTTACTACATTTAGCCATGAATGATCTAAGACAGTGGTTCCTAAACTTTTTTAACCCGTGGCTCCCTTGACCTAATTGGCAGTTGGCCGTGGCTCCCCACCATTTTTTTACCGGTGGGCGGGTGGGAAAAGAAAGAAAGAAAATGAGGCTTCGCTTGTTACAAATGAAGCCTGTATGTTTATTCATGCACGAGTGTGCGTGTGATCATGTTTGTTCTTATAGCACACTATTACTTTGGTGTTCTGGCGCTCTGCAATTCTGACATCAGTGCACAGGGGGCCTAAAGTCTAAAAGTCAAAAGCACTTGGCAAGGGCTACGTTTGTGAAAACACAAACCATTGTACCCGCATTAAGCAGGTGGCATTTGTAACTCCCATCTACTTTGCATATCTTGCGCCGGATAAGCTGCAATACGTTAATCCTGCATTCAGGCACTGGTAGGGCCTCAAAAAGACGCATAATATACACACGGCCAGACGCTGTCTTTCCCACATCGTGCGCCGGCCCCTGGCTCCTGATAACAGTGCACCAGGGCGCCGCGGCGCACAGTTTGGTAACAACTGCCTTAGAGGGTTAGTGAAGTATATTGAGGAGTAGAGTAGCATGAGGCAAAAGAAAGGGGTGTGGGGAGAGCAGTATGAGGGAAAAGGAAGAAAGCGTGGAGGAGATTAGCCTGCTTTTCAAGGAAGGAAAGTGTGGAGAGCAGTATGAGGCATGAGAAAGGAGAGAGGAGTAGAAGAGTAGTAGGAGGGATATGAAAGTAGTGTTAGAAGTGTTGATTTTTTTTTAATGGCATTTGTGCTGGTAGATGGTTTTGTTGGTGGTAGTGGTGGTTTTGATGCTCATACAGTTGGTGGTGTTTGTGTGTTGGTGCTGTTGGTGTTTTGTTAGATGATTGTTGGTGTTTGATATTGGTGGTAGTGCAAAAAGAGTTGTTAGCAGTATAGTGCAGTTAAATATAGTAAATGTTTTTGTTAGATCTGTTAATGTTACATGTTAGTGCATATTAACAAATCGTAATACAATTTTGTTTTGAAAGTTCACGTTTCTTAAGTATACATGGGATAAGGAGAGTGCAGGAACCTGCCTTAAACCCGTACATCTGGCCCGTGATCCAGGGGTATTTCCTCTTTAGTGGCTCTCCACGTGTTGGGCACTTCGTAGAGGTCTGCAGAATTTCCGCCCCTCGGGTGTGGGGTATTAAGATAACAAGAGCAGTGGCTGCCTTTTCATGAGGTTGGGGGGTGGGGTAGCTATGACAGGATTAATCACTCTAAACTGCAGTTGTCAATCGTGCAACAGGTGAAGTGGCACAGAATTGAAAAAGTCGAGACAGCAAGAGAGAAGGAGTGTTAGTGGGTGGATGGAGAGACCGAGTTGACGGGTGGATTCATGGATCTTTTGGAAGGGGGTGGTAGGTGGACGGTTATGTCAGTGAGTGGGTGGCTTGGCAGATGTCTGTGGGACCGCCATGACATGAATCGTACGGATAAGAATGAGGCACCGACAGAAGGGGGGGGGGGGGTTATGAGAGGGTAGCAATGGAGAGGCGATGTGATGGAAAGTGGGCCACTGGGCAAACCGAGAAGGAAGAGATATGTTTTACATGTACCAAGAGCTTTCTCCACCCATATGTGCGGGTAATTCACTTCTGACCCCCACACTAATCAACGCCACCTTAAAAGCGGCGCAAAGCCTCCTGCACGAGGCGCCCGTGCTGCTGACTCTCATCGGAGGGCTCCGAGATGTAAAGAGCTGGCTAATGTCCCGGAACTGCAGCCTGTCCCATGAGCACAGTGATGGTGTGACCCCCTGGAGTCTAGGCGCCGACCAATACGCACACCTGCAGTGATGGGTGAACGCCCGAGTCAAAGTGCTTAATTAGGGGCAGGGCAGCCTATTCATCGCGGAGGTAGGGGCTGAAGACGGCTGGAATGCCAGAAACCGGTCCTCAGAAGCTTGTTTCTGGTCCAGGGAAGACATGGCTTGGCAGTTCGGACTGGACTGTTCCCATGAGGCACAGGGTCAGACTGATTTGCATATAGCCATGTCTGAACTGGGGTGGCAGAGTGGGCTAAAGAACGGTGATGGATTAAACCCAGATCTTTTGACTGGGTGTGAGTGTTTGATTGATTCAGATGCTCCGTCCATCACCACCCCCTTTTGTACCGCTTTTGGCCGCCATAAGTGTGGCAGGGTATGCTCAGACGTGAATCCCTTGCTTACTTTGCCACTGGATTCAAGCAAGCCGGGCTGAAGACGGCTGGAATGCCAGAAACCGGTCCTCGGAAGCTTGTTTCCGGTCCAGATCTTTTGACTGGGTGTGAGTGTTTGATTGATTCAGATGCTCCGTCCATCACCACCCCATTTTGTACCCCTGAATATCTCCAGGGTAATTTCTCAGAGCTATTGAACAATGCTCATGCGTCGGCCAGCCAAGTTTTTCAATCAGGTCTGGAAACTGCAGACTCAGTGGCAAGTGCCATGGGTTCTTCTGTGGCAACAAGAAGGCATGCTTGGTTGAGGTGGTGTGAGGCTACTCTCCAGATCATCAAGCTACACTTTTGAATTTTCTCCTTTGATAGGGTTCGACTGTTTGGGGTCAAGGCTGATTCTGCACTGCACTGCAGAGATTTAAAGAAAGCAAGGTGACTGCAAGATCCTTAGGGCTTTAGTCACAGCCCAAAGACTATACACAGTTTTGCAGTTTTAGGGCTTTAGCAGGAATCTGTCCTTTTGAGGATGGAATTGGCGGCAACAGAAGTAGCAGGGCTCAAATTCCCTTTATAGGAGCTACAAGGGAAGGAGCAGAGGTAGTCGGCGTGCTTCTGCCCATCAACCAGCCATTTTGTTCTCCTCTTCTTCCCTGGCCACTGTTACAGGAAAGAAGCTCTAGCTTCACCATCTTAGAGAAGGCTTGCCCAGTGGGAGGATGGGTGACTTATTTTCTGCCTCACTGGAAGTCTGTCACTACAGACCTCAAGGCTTTAGACATTGTACAAAATAGGTATGCTGTACCCTTCCAGGAGTATCCCTCCCTCCTTTTCCCCTAACAAGGGCTTTGTTTGGAAGAACATCTAAAATGCTCCTTCAGTAGGCGGTGCAAACACAACTTCAATATGGCGCAATAGAGTTGGTTCCAGAGCAAGAACGGTGTCAGGGATGCTATTTCCAGTACTTCCTGATTACCAAAAAGGATGGTCGGCCGATTCGCAATCTAAACATTTTTTACTTGTTCCTCAAACAGGAAAAGTTCAAACTGCTGACCCCAGCACAGGTTCTTCTTGCACTAGAGAAGGAAGACTGGATGGTTTTGATGGATTTGCAGGATGCGTACTTTCACATGCCCATTCAAAAATTGCATTAAATGTATCTCTGTTTTACTGTGGGTTGTCAGCATTATTAGTTGGCGGTCCTTCTGATCGTCTTACTTCTCACCTCGGGTCTTCTCAAAGGTGATGGCAGTGGTGGCAGCACAACTCCTTAGGTCGGGATTCAAGTATTACTGTATCTAGACGATTGGCTGCTCAAGTCTAAGTCGCCAAAGATAGTGTTGTGCAATTTGCAGTTGACAGCATAACTTTTATTTAACTGAGGATTTTCAATAAATGTACCCAAATCTCACTTGGAGCCCTCTCATCGCAACCTGTTCAAAGGGGCAGTTCTGGACACTACAGTGAGTCGTGCCTTCCCGCCTCCTCAGAGGATTCAGGGCATTCAGGCAGTTATTCTGCTGGTTCAGAATGGAGCTTTTGTTCCAATCCTGATGGTCTTGGACCTGCTTGGTCTGTTAGCTTCCTGCATTCTATTGGTAAACCATGCACGCTGACGGTATACAACGTTTACAACGCGCGCGTTACAACCAAGTACCATTACCACGCGGTTATAACAACGAAAGTTGTTACAACGAATTGCGCTGAGTGGCGCTCAGGGATAATAAATCATTTAATTTACTATCCCAACACCTTCCCTACTATCCACGGGGACTGGTGTTGGAATAGTAAATTATATTTTTTTAATTTGCGCCCCCCCCCCAACGCAAGTCGTTGTAACGACTTGCGTTGTTACAACCGCGTTGTAATGGTATGCGTTGTAACAGTGTGCGTTGTAGTGACATACATCCATGCTGACATATGAGGGCTCTTCAGTGGTGCCTCCGCAGGCAGTGTTTTCAACACAACAGAGCTCTTGAGGAGTTAGGATCTCTGGAGACACTGCAGCGGATCTACAGTGGTGGGGTGTATTTGGCAACCTGTCTCAAGGGAAGCCATTTAACATTCCTTCCCCAGTAGCCACAGTCATGATGGATGTTTCCACTCTAGGGTGGGGAGCTCATCTGGGAGATCTAGAGGTCAAAGGTCTTTGGTCTCCAGAGGAAATATTGTTGCACATCAATCTTATGAAATTGTGGGCGATACATTTGGCTGTCAAGACCTTCCTCCCTTCCCTTTGCGGTCAGTCAGTTCAGGTCTTAACAGACAATACTACTACAATGTGGTATATGAACAAACGGGAAGGAGTAGGCTTGTATCTTCTCTGCAGAAAATTGCAGCTTTGGTCCTGGGTTCAAGACCATCAGATTTGCATCATCGCAAATCACTTGGCCAGACTTCTGAATATATGTGTGCACATTCTCAGTTGGCAGTATTCAGCCGATCACAATTGGTGTCTTTATCAGGAAGTGTTACAGTACATTTTTGGGATGCGAGGGATTCCTTAATTAGACCTGTTTGCCACTCACGAGAACGCGCTCTGCCCGTCGTTCTGCAGCCTCCAGTATCCAATGGAGGGAGCATAGTGTTTCAGTTAGATTGAGGCTTTCTGCTTCTTTAAGCGCCCCCCCCCCCACACCCTTAGTTCCTTGGGTTCTGAAGATGATGCGCCAAGACTGGGCCAAAGTCATATTAATAGCCCCGGATTGATTGCGATAGGTGTAATATAAGGACGTTCTTTACCTCTCATTGTGCCCTCCACTCCGTCTCTCTCTCAGGTCAGACCTCTTCTTGAAATCGTAGAAGCAGGTTCAACACCCCCACCTCCAAAGCCTGCACCTTCATGCCTGGAGATTTAGCAGGGCAACCGGAGTTATTTTTCACTGCCACCTGATATGGTGGACATTATTTATTCGGCCAGAAGACACTCCACCAAGACTGTCTATGCGGGCAGGTGGGCAAAATTCATTAGATGGTGTGGCGAGAAGTCAATTGACCCTTTGAAATCTCATATATCAGATGTTTTAAGTTTTGCCCTATCCCTGGCACAGCAAGGTTGAACTGTTGCAACTGTTGAAGGGTATTAATCTGACTTACCAGCATTTCTTTGTTCGCTGAATCATCCTTCACTTTTTAAGTCCCCTACAGTTATGAGATTTATTAAAGTTTTCCCTAATAAGTTTCCCCACTCCTTTCATAATGTCTCAGTGAGATCTTAATCTTGTACTTACATTTCTTACGGGTTTTCCTTTTGAACCCTTGAATAGTTGCCCGTTGAGGCTTCTTAACTTTAAAACTATATTTTAAGTTTCTATTACATCTGCTAGAAGGGTGAGTGAGTTGCAGGCCCTTAGTTCTAAGCCTCCCTTCACATCCTTCCATGCAGATAGGATGGTGCTTAGGACCAGAGCTGCTTTCCTGCCAAAGGTGGTCACACCATTCCACTTTAGACAATCCTTCACCTTGCCTACTTTTAACCATCCCCCACATCTATCAAATGTGATGAGACTTCATTGTTTTGACTGCAAGAGGAGGGCAGTGAGTTTCTATATGGACAGAACCCGCAAGTTCAGATTGGATGACCAGCTGTTCATTGGAAATGTGGGTAAGATGAAGGGGAAAGCAGTCCACAAGAGAATTTTATCCAGGGGGATATTCATGTGCATCTAGATTTGCTACACCATGGCTAAGATGGAGCCACCTGAAAATATAAGAGCTCATTCTACCATCGCTAAATCTTCAACTTCTGCTTTGGCTAGAGATTGACATTTGCAAAGTGGGAACTTGGGCCTCCCTCCACATTTTTGCAAAGCTTTATTGCTCTGACTCGGAAGTGAGGAGGGATGGCCATTTTGCTCGTTCTGTGTTACAAGATTTTCTGGTATAGGCAGGCAGGCGCCCTCTACTGAGTTCGGGACTGCTCGGGTATTCTATTCAAAAGGTGAGGAATCTACAGGCATATGTTTCTATCAGAAGAAAAAGTTACTTACCTTTGGTAAAACTTTTTCTGGTGAATACAGTATCTGCCTGTGGATTCCTCACTGACCAACCTGCCTCCCCGTTTCCTGTCTGCTTATACCAAAAGTAAGTTTATATGGCTTACAAAGCTGATAAAGCTGAACACCTTTTGGATTGACATATATACATATATATATTTCAATTGAATATTTCTAATGAGATTTTCTCTATAACTCATGAGGATGCTATTGACTTGGCAATTCGCTTGAATGTGGTTATTTCATTAATATGACATGTACTGTATACTATGTATGCTTGTTTCAAATGTTGTTGGTACACCCATTTGCATCGAAGACATGGAAAAATTGGGTGGAAATTAACATCAGCACTCTGAAAAGGTCTTCTTATGACTAGGCCTGGGCGGTAAATTCCGTTCCGCTCGCGGAATTTGGGTAATTTCGCATTCCGCAGAGAACGCAGAATTTCCAAAAATTCGGCGGCTTCGCAGATTTTTTTGATTGTTCGCATACCCTATGTTGCACGATCACAACCTTGTGCTTGTGCACAGACTGTAATAAGGTCCGTTACGTCAATGCTGCAGATTCAAAAGAAAAACAAACCGAAGGATTGCAATAAGTATCCTCGTGCTTGGTGCAACATTACAAAGGCTATGGTAAAACGTGGGCGGACTCGCCCTCTTTAGAAAATACCTGTATTGAAAGGAGTTACCTCATTCATGTAAATAAAAAGCGGGGTTCCCAATATAACATTAAAGACAGTTGCTTTCTGGTGCAAACAAGAAACTCCTTTAAAACATTTCTGTATAAGACAAGTAAAAGTTGCGGGGCGTGGCTTGAACGCCGATGTAGGTGGAAGCGGGACTCCGGAGCTCCTCCGCGCCCGCCTCGCACCACAGCATATCCTGCACCCCGGCTCGAACCCCGACGCCCTAAAAACGCATGGGAGGGGTTCGAGAGCACAAGGAGTGACCCTGGAGAACCGGGAGTCCCGGCAATTACCTGTGGAGAACTTTGTTCGCGAGGCGACCGGAGTAAGGGGCGCTCAAAATGGCGGCCGCTGTCCCTGCCTAACCTGCCTGGCGCCGACGAGCTGACAACGGCGAGGAGCCCAAGGAGGCTGAGGGGATAGCACACACGGTAGCGGAGGTCCCTCGGAGCTGAAGGAGGTGGGTGACACCGCCTGACACCACGGCACGGGCGAGACTGGAGAGCGAAGGTCGGACAGACTGCCTGACCCCAAGATGGCGCCGCCCGCGGGACGAAGTCTACCCTAACTGCCGGTGGAGGAGACCCTGAGGCCTCGTGGTGTGGCGATCTTGCCCCACCGCGGTGAGGATAGCCCTGGTGCGCCCCCCCCCCCGGCCCTGGGAGGCGGGGCGCCTGCATTACCCACGGACTAGCGGCGCGTGGGCTTCAGCGCGGAGCTCGCTGATATGGTGGGACCTGTCACCCGCCCAGAAAGACACCCGGGCTGAAGGCGGCGAGGGGCTGCTCCCTGGCCAAGGGCACTCGCGCGCCAGGAGCTACTCTGGGCCTAGCGCTCGGAGGCGTGGAAGCATCTTGTGACGCCCCGGAGGGAGTGAACTCGCCAGGCGGCTGAAGCGAAGGCCCCTGCTTCCTGAGCCGGTCAGTGGACTGGAGCCCCGCCTGACCAAGGCCCGGTGGCGCAAAAGGGCCGAACGACTGAGGCGTACCCGGAGAGGAGTTTGAGTGCAACTTGACTCACTGGTGGTCACAGTAGAGACACCCGGGCTGACGGGGGGGAGAGACTGCTTCCTGACCAGGGACACCCGCGCACCAGAAGCTGCTCGGAGGCGCGTAACCAGTCAGTGACGCCTCGGCGGGAGAGGCCTCGTCAAGCGCCTGGAGAGGGGGCCCTGGTGCCCTGCCGCCCTAGCGGGGTGAGGCCTGCCGCCTGAGTGGCCGGATGGTCTGGGACCCTGCCTGGCAAGGGCCCGGGGGCGCACAAGCACCGAGCGACTGAGGTGAGACCGGGGAGGAGTTCAGGAGCACCCTGATCAACTGGTGGCCACCGCAGAGGCACACACGTCTTGTCACCCAGCAATATATGGTGCGAGGAAGCAGAAAGAAGGGCTTTGACGCACTGAAGTTGGATGACCCAGGCCATCTCGTGGAGGACGATGCACCGACGACTGGAGCAGGAAGCTCGACCCACCCACGGGATCCGTCTCTGGGAGACATCATACAGGCGATAGTAGCGTCACAGGAAGCTCTTGAGAAGCGGATAGACACCATCGGCTCGGACCTAACCTTGCTGAAGGACGACCACAGGAAGCTGAAGGAGGGAGTGGCGACCTCGGAGGTAACCCTGAAGGAATTGCCTGGGGAAGTGGCTACCCTGAGAACATCACTGGCGGAGGTGGCGCAAAATGTCCGGGTGCTGGAACTCAGGGCCGAGGACATTGAAGGACACTCCAGGCGTAACAACCTCCGCCTTGTGGGGTTCCCAGAGAAAGTGGAGGGCCAGGATGCGGTCTCCTACCTGGAGGGATGGCTGTGTACTGAGGTGGCTCCAGAAGGACTATCCCCGTTCTTTGCCCTAGAGCGAGCCCACAGAGTCCCGGCGCGCCCTCCCAAGCCGGGGGGACCGCCGCGGCCGATAGTGATGCGCCTCCTGCACTTCCGTGATAGAGACCACATCCTCCGGAGGGCCAGGGACCTGCCGGACCTGAGAATTGATAATAGCAAGGTCATGGTGTTCCCGGACTTCACCAGGGACGTACAAAAACAAAGGGCCTCTTTCCTGGCGGTCAAGCGGAAACTGAGGTCGCTGCAGCTACCCTATGCTATGCTGTTCCCGGCTCGGCTGAGGGTCATCGCTGGAGGTCGCTCCCACTTTTTCCTCACGCCGCAGGAAGCTTGGAGCTGGTTGGATGCCAGAGGGGAGTCGGACGCAGATGCCCCTCCGGAGACTTCGCCTGGGAGGCGCTCTACTGAGACGACGCCGATGTGGAGATCCAGTTCCCCGTCGGGGTGACAGCAGGAACGAGCCAAGGCGGTGCTGGCAGTGGTGGCCATCAGCCAGGGAGACGCCAGCCCTTCCAGTAGGGCATCGGGGCACTCGAAGGTCAATGCTCCCAGCCCTGACTCCAGTAGTGGGCACGATCTGTCGGAGACGGACCTGCTGGTGGTGACGCCCCAAACAGCAGACTGAATCCTTGGCTGATGTGAATAGCAGGAAACTGGATGCATTTGTAAGGTACTGGGTTTTGAGCTGAGGCTGCCTGCGGCCGCTGTGCGGAGAGGTATGGTTGCCTCCCGGGACTTATCACTGAGCTGTGGGGGAGGGAAGAGCTGGGGAGGCTTCTCCTGAATGTTCTGGAGGGGAGTAGGGCGGGGGCGGGGGGCTTCGGGCCTGTTGGGATTGGCATCCTGGCCACCCTAGCCCTAGTACATTACGATACACCTTCACTACTTGAGTTTGGATGGGGTTTCCACGTTGGTTGTCTGTCCTGGGGTGTGGGAGTTGGGGGAGTTTGGTTGATTGGGTTGGGGGGGATGGGGTGGGACCCGGGCGTGCCAGAGGGGTTGCTGAGAGGGTGGATGAAGCGCGATGGGCTCTGCAATGGGACCCGACTTAGGCTACAAATGTCTCACGTGGAATGTAAGAGGGATGCACACAATGCATCCACTTCGCCTTCCTCCAGGAAACACACCTACTAGCTAAGGAGGGGAAGGCGCTGCAACGGAGGTTGAGGGGGCAGGTTTACCACACTGGCTACTCCGCGTATGCTAGGGGGGTGGCCATTTGGATACGGGCGGGTGTTCCTTTCCAGTGCACACAGCAGTTGATTGACCCAGAGGGGAGGTATGTCATGGTGCGAGGCAAACTGGATGGGAGGGACCTAACATTGGGTTGTCTGTACGCCCCGAACATAGACCAGCCTGCATTTCTCTCCCTATTATCCAACAAGCTGGCCCCGTTTTTGGTGGAGCCCTTGCTCCTTGGCGGGGACTTTAATAGCGTGTCTGACATTGCCCTGGACAGATCGCACCCCCCCCCCTACCTAATGCACCAGCTGGCAGACTGGCTCTTGCGCGTTCTGCCTGGCAGCGCCAATGGGATCTGGTCGATTCATGGAGGGCTAACCATCCATCGGACAGGGACTATTCGTTTTTCTCTACTCTCCATGAGTTACACGTTCGCATAGATGCCTTCCTGTGCTCCCAGGGCGTGCATGCGGAGGTGTGCCACAGTGAGTATCTCATGCGCACGATCTCCGATCATAACCCGCTACTTGTGCAGCTGCGCTGGTCGCAGTGCCGCCCGCGGATCCCTGCCTGGAAGTTGCGCCCAGAGGCGCTAGACGACCAGCTCTTCCGCACCACAATAGCCTCGAACATCGAGGCGTACTTTCAGGTCAATGCGGGCACCGCGGGTTCAGCCGCGATTGAGTGGGACGCCTTCAAATCAGTGGTGCGGGGACAATGTATTGAGACGGCTTCGGGGGTTAGGAGGACCTTGCTAGAGGACATCACAAAGGGGGATGAGAAGCTGCGGGGGCTGGAGAGGGCGAGGCCTGAGCGACCAGACACACATGAGGCGCTACTTGAGGCGCGGGAAGTGGTGGCGGCAACAGTGGAGCGCCTCAGGTGCTTCGACTACAAGGCCTACCTCACACGCGCGCACTCGGAGCGCGACAAGTCGGGAGCTCTTTTGGCCTGACTGGCCAATCCGGCTCGCCGGAGCTCGGTCATCCTTGAGCTCAGAGATCACTCGGGAGTGGCACGGTTTGACCAACAGGGGATTAATGAGTTATTCTATGATTACTACACGGAGCTTTACCGCAGCAGGGTCCTGCCGTCGGTGGAAGACTTCCAGGGCTTCATGGAGGGACTAGATTTGCCGGAGCTGGGGGAGGAAGACGCGAAGCAACTCGGAAGCAAAATTGAGGAGAGGGAGGTGAGAGTCGCCATCAAGGGTATGGCGAGGAACAAGACGCCGGGCTCCGACGGGCTCCCGACGGAATTTTATCTCACCTATGTCGACCTCCTCGCGCCCCGATTGACGTGGCTCTACAACGAGGCGAAGCGACTGGGCAGCCTGCCGGTGACCACTGGCGAAGCGCTTATCGTCCCCCTATTAAAACCGGGCAAACAGCCGTGGGACAGGGCGGCGTATCGCCCACTGTCCATGCTCAATTTGGACTATAAGATTTTGAGTAAAATCTTGGCGACGCGTTTGCTCCCCCATATGCCCATGTTGATCCATGCGGACCAGTCCGGCTTCATCCCGGCCCGCAACACGGCGCTTAATGTACGACGGCTCCTGCATGTATTGAAGGCTGACACCTATGACGGCGCTGAGGCGGCGGTGTTTGCAGTCGACATGGAGAAGGCCTTTGACAGCCTGGAATGGCCTTATCTCTTCCATGTCATGCGTACACTGGGCCTGGGCGAGGGCTTCATGGATTGGACGGCACTGCTCTACCGGAATGCGACGGCGAGGGTCAGGACCGGGAGAATTATCTCCGAGATGTGTGCGGTGGGCAGGGGCACCCAACAGGGGTGTCTTCTTTTCCCCCCTATTGTTCGCCATAGCCGTCGAACCCCTCGCGGCGCGAGCCCGACTGGGTCAGGCGTATCAGGGACTGGATGTCTACGGGCAGGTACACCACATCGCATTATATGCTGATGACCTGCTGATGTTCTTGGCGGACTCGTCCGACTCTCTGTGTGGGGCTAAGTCCCTCCTGCAATCATTGAGCAGGGTGTCGGGCCTCCGGGTGAACTGGACGAAGTCCTACCTGTTCCCGGCCCGCCCGAGGAGACTTTGCCCGCAGGCCACAGAGGGGGTGAGGTGGGAGGAGAGGAGCTTGCGCTACCTAGGGACCTCGATCTTCCATGACAAGGCGGACATCCTTGAGGGAAATATTGGGTCGGCAATTAGGCACGCTAAAGTGAACTTTGACTTTTGGAGCACGCTCCCATTGTCACTAATGGGGAGAGTGGCGCTTCTCAAGATGGTGACCCTGCCGCGTCTGCTTTATTTCTTCAGGACCCTCCCGATCTGGATCCCGGCGAGCTACTTCCGGCGACTGAGGTCAATGGTAATTGGCTTTCTGTGGGGGGTGGGCAGACGCAGGGTGGCACACAACACACTTCTCCGCCCTAGAGCGGAAGGAGGACTTGCAGTGCCAGAATACGAACTATACTACCTGGCGGCACAGCTGCAATGGCTGACGCAATGGGTCGCGCGAGCCAGGAGAGGGGAGGACGGATCGGGGGAGCCGGCGGGCCCGGTTCAGGTGCTATCCCGGATCGTCCTGGGGCTCCCGATGGGAGATTTCCACCTCACTCAGGAATTTGCGATGGCCCGGAAATGCTGGAATAGATATCGCCGGAGGGGCCGTATTGCGGTCCCATACGCACCTGAGATCCCGCTCAAGCTATGCGGGGCACTACCGCATGGGGGCTCGTGGCATGGCCTAGAAAGTTGGGAGCTGCAGGGGCTGACTTACATGGGGGATCTCTATGAGAATGGGGTGCTGCTGCCTTTTGACCTCCTGAGAGACCGCTTTGAGCTGGCGGGGGGGGGACTTCCTCCTCCATGCGGCGCTAATGACGGCGATCCGCAAGCACTGGAAGACAGGCATGACGGAGCCACCACTGTCACTGGGCTGCCAGTACGTGGTAATGATGGCAGAGACGGTCAAGGCAGTCACGTGCCTATATAGGTGCATGGTCTTGGAGACTGTCGCCCCACTGCTGACCCTGAAGGCGAAATGGGAGGCTGACCTGACGACGGAGATCCCTGAGGAGGCGTGGTCTGGCATAGTGGAGCGGGCCCGAAATGGGACGCGCAACGCCAGGTTCCAGTTGGTGCACTTTTATGTCCTGCACAGGGCCTATCTGACCCCTGGCAAATTACATAAATATTTCCCAGCCCATCCGGCGGCCTGCCCGCGATGCCCGGCGGACTTGGCTGATTTCCAGCACATGTTCTGGTCCTGCCCAGAGTTGGGTCCCTTTTGGCGGGAGGTAGTGGATTGCCTGAGGGAGGTTACGGAGAGGGACTTGCAATTCACCATGGCACACTGCATCCTACACTGGTTCCCACACACATCGAAGAACAAGATTACTAGCAAGTTTCTGGACCTGGGTCTACTCCTAGCGAAGCGGGCCATAACATCCCAATGGAAGGCGAACAGGGGCCCCATGGTGGAGAGATGGAAGGCTGAGCTTCTTAAATGGGCCAGGTGTGAGGGAGAGCTCTGTATGCAGTCTGCGCTTAGAGCAGGCAATGACGCGGCTCTGGAGAGGGCCAGGGGTGGGAGAGGTTGGTCTTAGACCTCACACTTATGGACCTGGATGAGGAAGACACCCCGGCGCATAGCCCTGCTCCGGCAGCGCACTTGCCTGGAGAGATGGTGGCCTAGGCTCCCTCCCTTGTTCCCCTACTTCCTATGTGAAGACTGCAAGTTGTTTGTTGATTGCTCCTGATGGTCTACCTCGGGTCTGACTTGGTCGGAATGAATGTGAACTTGCACTGGTGATTCGCTGGCACGTCTGGGGGGTGGGGGGCAGGGTTAGGGGTGGGGGGAGTGGATGTAGTTGAGAGGAGGGGGGCAGGAGGGGTTGGGAGGAATGGGTGGGGAGAAGGGTTATTGGTCAGGAATGGGGAAGAGGGGGTTCGAGGCATGTGGGCTGCTGAATTCATATCTGTGCATAGTCCGCCACCTAGTGTTGGGTCCGGATGATTGCACATTGTTGTCCTGGAAGAGTCTTCGAAGTATCACGAGATAGGTGGCTCCTCCCCTGGACTACAGTGCGCATGGGCATCGCCTCCATCCCCAGATTGTTTTTTTCCGCCATAGGGTTCGGATGTGTTTTCGGTTCCCTCCATCGGAACCGATAGTTGTTCGATTTTTACTTGAGACCAAAAGGTCTTTAGGCTGGGCGTCGGTATAGTTGCGTTCGGGTTTTCTTACTGACTCTCAGCTCCGATCTCCTACTGCCCTTCCACGTGCTTCGACGCGGACGGGCCTACACTACAGCCTTTGCTATGGAGCGGACTCCATTCAAGAAGTGTCCGCTGTGTCACTCAAAATATTCGCACCTCGACGTGCACCCCGTGTGCAACACATGCTTGTCACCGGATCACCGTGAAGACACCTGCATGGCGTGTTCAAAGTTTAGGAGTAAGAAAACTTTGAAGATTCGCCGGGCTAATCGACTCCAGGCACAGTTGTCGGCTTCGGCGCCCCCACCTTTCAGGAATCTGTTGAGGAAGAGGACGACGTACAAGGGTCGGACTCAGGCCCCGCGTCCGAGGAAGAGACCTACGACGCGGATGAGGAGGCCTACGACGAAGTCTCCGGTGAGGTAGGGGACGACGAACTGATTTGTGCCACGATGGGAGATAGCTCAGAGGAAGAGCATCCCCAACCAGACTCCGGGGTTACTCCCCGTCATACGGCCCAGGTCGAGGGATCGCCTTCGGGCCTTACCCAAGATCTAACTATGAGTCCTACGTCCCCGCCTGCGGGCCCGGTCACGGACATTTCTAACAAGAAACCGAAAGTGAAGCCAACTGGTCTCGCACCCTCGGATGCGAAACCGAAACCGAAAGTGGCGTTGGTGAAGAAGGTTCTGGAGGCGTCAACTTCCACAAAACCCAAAATGGCCGACTTGAAGAGCCACGCCAAAATGGCCGACCAGAAGAGCCGCGCCAAAATGGCCGACCCGAAGCCCTCTGGGTCGGCGCCGAAGGTGAAGGCACCCGACGCGGCTGCGTCGGCACCGAAAGGGGTCGCGGACCCGAAGACGGCTTCAAAGAAGCGTCACGCCGACGGTGCGCCAGGCCATGGAGCGTCGGCACCGAAGAAGAGACCTACCGGCGACCGGGCTCTCGGAGACGAAGAGTCGCTCGAGACTGTTCAGCCCTCGGCATCCCTTACAAAGAAAGTGGGAGAATCCTTACGGCGGATCCAACAGTCCACTGTGGTTCCCAGCCAGGACACTGTAGTGCCTAGGTCCACGCCGAAGCCTGCCAAGGAACAAACGCCCATTCGTTTTACCCTTCCTCCCAAGTCGGCGCCGAAGGCCTTCGCGCCTAAGCAGAGCGGACACTCTCAGGAAGTACTGACGCCGAAGGCTGCCTTGGTGGTGTCGAAGCTTCGGCTCCAACCGCTTGCGGTGGAGGAACGTCGTGAGGTGATCATCGACGCCAACACCGGAAAATTGTCGCTCCTCAAACGAAAGATTACGTCGGAGCCGGCCATGGAACCTTTCAGGATTCCACTCAAGAACAAAGGGTACTCGGCGGAATCTTCGGCTCTGATGGAACCTCTGTCTCCACAAGCCCTGGAACACTCGCCGGCCCGTTCCCCCGTGCCTGACGTGGACGAGGAAGAGGCCGAGTACAACTATCCTGCGTACTCGGATCCGGAAGAGGAGCATGTGCCCTGGACAGCAGGAGGCGACACAGACGACCCGCAGTCGGGCCAGGACACTCAACTTTTCGCCGCAAAGACGTCCCCGACAGAGGACTCGGCGGCATTCAATGCTTTGATAGAGAGAGCTGCAGCGAACCATGACGTCGAACTGCACTCAGACCCCGTGGATGCGGATTTCTTGGTCGACACCTTCTCGGTAGCCGAAAAACAAGTCAAGACACTACCGATGCTTAAAGGGGTGCTGAAGCATGCACAGGAGGTATTCAAGGAACCCACCCGGGCACGGGTGGTCAATCCTCGCATCGACAGGAAATATAAAGCGGCGCCCACGGATCCCACGTATATTAAGGGACACTTGCCATTGGACTCCCTGGTGGTGTCCAACGCTCGAAAGAGGGCGAATTCGCAGACTACTGGTGATGCTCCTCCCCCAGACAAAGAATCCAAGGTCTTTGAGGCATCAGGCAAACGCATTGCTGCACAGGCAGCGAACATCTGGAGGATCTCTAACACTCAAGCTCTGCTTGCACGTTATGATAGGGCCCATTATGACACATTAGAGGCCATCCTGCAACACTTGCCTGACCAATACAAGGAGGCGGGGGAGATGCTCATTCAGGAGGGTAAACTCATTACAAATGCATCCATCAAATGTGCCCTAGATGTGGCAGACACTGCCTCCAGAGCTATCAATACAAGCGTTTTACTTAGACGCCATGCCTGGCTTCGAATTTCTGGGTTCAAACCCGACATACAAACCACAATACTGGGTCAAACAGTGAATCCTGACCATCTGTTCGGCCCTGAGGTGGATGCCTCCCTAGAAAAGATGAAAAAAGATACCGAAACTGCCAAGTCTATGGGGGCTTTACAAAGTCAGCAGTTTCGGGGTGGTTCCTTTCGCCGCTCCAATTCAAGGGGCACCTCGAGAGGCCAGGCATCCCAGTCCACGCAATACTACAAGGGTAACACCCAGTCCTCGTATAACAACAACAAGGGCAGAGGTGGCTACAGAGGCAATAATATCAAAGGCAGGGGACGTGGAAACAATGCCTCCAGGTCCACCACCTCCAACAAGCAGTGACGTCTTGTCACTTCCCCCCGATCACACGACACCTGTCGGGGGGAGACTCCAGCAGTTCCTGCCGGCGTGGAGGTCCATCACCACGGACAGGTGGGTGAGGTCTCTTATCCAGTACGGGTACTGTCTAGAACTTACGTCCATTCCACCGGACATACCGCCAAGAAGCCGTGCTATGTCCGACGAGCACTTGACCTTGTTGCAGCAAGAAGTACTGGTCATGCTGCAAAAAGGGGCAATAGAGCTCGTTCCATTGCAAGAACGGGGAACGGGGGTATACTCACTGTATTTTCTGATCCCCAAAAAGGACGGATCGCTCAGGCCGATCCTTGACCTCAGGCCCCTGAACTGGTACATCAACTCGGAGCACTTCCATATGCTCACATTGCAGCAAGTGCTTCCCCTGCTTCAACAGGGGGACTTCCTAGCAACGCTGGATCTGAAGGATGCCTATTTTCATATTCCCCTGCATCCTTCCCACAGAAAGTATCTCAGATTCACGATCTTAGACCAGCATTACCAGTTCAGGGTCCTGCCGTTCGGGGTCACCACGGCACCGGGAGTTTTTACCAAATGCCTAGCGACTGTGGCGGCGCATCTCCGTCGCCAGCACGTCCATGTCTTTCCATACCTAGACGACTGGCTTATTCAGGCAAAGACGGAGCAGCAGTGCGTAGACCACGTGTCACGCACCATTCACCTCCTGCACGATCTGGGATTCTCTCTGAACTACCCAAAGTCCCATCTCCAGCCCGCCCACGTGCGACAGTATCTGGGCGCGACAATCGACACTCTGGCAGCCACTGCGCAGCCGAGTTCAGTGAGAATCGCCAGTATCCAGGCGCTGATCCAAAGATTCAGACCCCAACACTCGCTTCCAGCGAGGGTGTTCATGCAGTTGATAGGCATGATGGCCTCCTGCATCTCCATTGTCCCGCACGCGAGACTACATATGCGTCCGCTTCAGGAGTGCCTGGCACGTCAGTGGACTCAGGCTCATGGGCAACTGACAGACCTAGTGTTGGTGAGCGGTCGGGCGTACAACTCTCTGCATTGGTGGAATCCACAAAACCTTTGCAAGGGCCGACCATTCCAAGAGCCTGTCCCACAGATCATCCTGACAACGGACGCCTCTCTCCAGGGATGGGGAGCGCATGTACTCCATTACACGGTGCAGGGACTATGGACACTTCAGCAAAGGAAGATGCACATCAATGTGTTGGAACTGATGGCGATCTTCATGGCCTTAAAGGCGTTCAAAGTACATCTGTGCAACAAGGTCGTGTTGATCCGGACGGACAACATGACGGCCATGTACTACATCCAGAAGCAGGGAGGAACACACTCTCCACAGCTGTCTCATCTGGCTCAGAGCATGTGGAAGTGGGCCATTCAGAGGAACATCTTCCTCATGGCAGAACATCTCCCAGGCAAGGACAACCAAATGGCGGATCTGCTCAGCAGACACAGCCATCAGATGCACGAGTGGGAGTTACATCCATCAGTACTCCAACCGTACTTCCAAAGGTGGGGTCATCCAGAGATCGACCTGTTCGCCACAAAGGAGAACGCAAAATGCCAAAGCTTCGCCGCCAGATTCCCACACCCCCAATCACAGGGCAATGCGATGTGGATGAACTGGTCAGGCAGATTTGCGTACGCTTTTCCCCCAGCACCTCTGATACCGCTGGTGGCACGCAAGCTCAGGCAACACTCGATGACTCTCATCCTGGTTGCTCCAACGTGGGCTCGCCAACCATGGTACACCACGTTTCTGGAACTCTCCGTGGTACCGCATCAAAGGCTTCATCTCACTCCCAGCCTTCTGACGCAGAGCCATGGCGACATTCAGCACCCAGATCCGCAACAGCTTAACCTGGCGATCTGGCTCCTGAAGTCCTAGAGTTTGGCTACCTCAATCTTCCTCCCGATTGCATGGACATCATTCGGGAGGCGAGAAAGCCCACTACTAGAGCTTGTTATGCGGCTAAATGGAAGAGGTTTGTCGTCTACTGCGTGGAGCACAGCATTGACCCGCTAGACGCTTCCATTCAAAACATCATATGTTACCTCTTTCACCTGTATCGGTGTAATCTAGCTTACTCTTCCATCCGCATTCACCTGTCGGCTATGGCAGCATACCTCCAAAATAGGCAACACCTGTCACTCTTTAAGGTCCCTGCTATCAAGGCTTTTCTGGAAGGACTCAAAAGAGTCATTCCACCAAGGACTCCACCAGCTCCGGAATGGAACCTCAATGTGGTTCTTACAAGGCTGATGGGTCCTCCCTTTGAGCCACTACACTCTTGCGAGCTGCAGTTTTTGACCTGGAAGGTGGCGTTCTTGGTAGCAATCACATCGCTACGGAGGGTTAGCGAACTGCAGGCGCTCACCATCCAAGAACCTTTCTTCCAGGTACATGCCAACAGGGTGGTGCTCCGCACTAACCCTAAGTTCTTACCCAAAGTGGTCTCGCAGTTTCACATAAACCAAACAATTGAATTGCCGGTGTTCTTCCAAAACCCAGAGACGCTGGCGGAGCGGATGCTCCACACCCTTGATGTGAAGAGGGCCTTGATGTATTATGTGGACAGGACAAAAGATTTCCGCAAAACCAAACAACTTTTTGTTGCTTTTGCCACACAACACAAGGGAAATGCAATCTCCAAAGCAGGAATAGCTAGATGGATAGTAAAGTGCATTCAGATCTGCTACGCTAAAGCTAAGCGCACTCTCACTATCCCACCGAGGGCCCACTCCACTAGGAAGTTGGGGGCCTCTATGGCGTTCTTAGGTAACATTCCCTTAGAAGACATCTGTAGAGCAGCCACATGGTCTACCACTCATACTTTCACTAAGCACTACTGTGTAGACGTGCATTCAAAACAACAGGCAGCTGTTGGTCAGGCTGTTCTAAAAACGCTTTTTCAGACTGCTGCAGCTGGCACGGGCGGCCGCCGCTAATGGAGGGACTGCTATGTATTCTATGCACAGATATGAATTCAGCAGCCCACATGCCTCGAACTGCAAATGCTACTTACCAGTATGCATCTGTTCTTGGCATGTAGGGCTGCTGACATTCATATCGCCCACCCTCCTCCCCGGCGCCTGTAGCAGCTGCAGTATGTATTCATATACACACATATGCTCATAGCATGGTCATCACTCACTTCTTCACTCCATCTCTGCCTATGGCTAAAAACAATCTGGGGATGGAGGCGATGCCCATGCGCACTGTAGTCCAGGGGAGGAGCCACCTATCTCGTGATACTTCGAAGACTCTTCCAGGACAACAATGTGCAATCATCCGGACCCAACACTAGGTGGCGGACTATACACAGATATGAATGTCAGCAGCCCTACATGCCAAGAACAGATGCATACTGGTAAGTAGCATTTGCACTACTGACCCTACTGGACATTGTGCACGGGGGGGGGGGACTTTAGGGACAGAAAAGCAGCACTGTCATTTCCCGGATGGCCGGTTGTCGATGAGCCATTATGTATTCTCCAGCACAAAACTATGTCCGCTGTTGTGCTGCTCGACCTCCGGGGTGTGAGCTCAATGGCTGTGTGTCATATAGGGTGGAGGGTTATATATATAAGGGTCAACAGAGGGAATGACGTAAATGCTTTGACTATACCACCTGTTTTGCTGCAATAAAAAGATATTTACAAAAAAAAAATAAGACAAGTAAAAGTTGCAAGTGGTGCATTGTAATGCTTTGTGTAACTGTCTACTTCGTGTGCTTAGCCCCCTTGCTTTTCATTCTCTTGTTTTTCCTTTCGTAAATCCTACTGTATTGTGTTTGTGCTTATTGCATTGGTGAGGCTAAATTACTTCTTTAGAGAGGCTGAGCAGATTTGCATAATTCAGTAGACCAGGTTAGAAGGGCCTGGCCCACCACTATAATCTCTGGTTTTATTCAGGTCTATCTTGAGCCAGTTTGAATCTATCTGTTTTTTGTAATTCTTAAACAGACAATCAATCGTAGATTTATGGTTACCATTAGGATAATTTAATCAAAATAAAAGTTGTCATCAGCATAGATGTGAAAATCACAGCAGAAATTTCTGAATAGCAAAGCTAGAGGGAGAGATAGAGATGTAAATAGATATAAGTAGAGAGAATAGAGCATTGACGGACCCTGATGTTTAGGGGGAAATTGCCATTTAGCTTCAAACTTTGAGCTCTGTCATTCAAAAAAGAATTTTGTCACAAGAGGATGGTTACTGTGCTCCCACCCTGTACTAGTCTGGTGGTCAAAAGTTGTGGTCTGCTATACTGAACTCCTAACAAGAATCTGGCGATAATGGGGTTATTTGGTTGGTCACACTAAACAGGCAATCTGCCAAAATATCTGTTGTTTACGCTCAACTTCCTTCAGAGGTACCGCCAACCTCCCCACAAACAAGGTAAATTCACAAACTAGGAAGGAGCGTACTGATCATACATGCACAAAAAATATAACTGAAAATTTCACAATAATTCTTCTCCATAGAGACGTCTTCTCAATTTTTCATTGATTTCTTTTATTCTTTTTAGAGAGTTTTTCAAAGTTCACAATACAATTTCAACAGCCGACGCGTTTCGTCCCGTGATGGGACGTCCTCGGGGTTGTGAAACAACATATACAAACAATAATCACAAAATTGTTCTTGTTCGTTCCACAAATATACACTGATGTGTCTTTAAATAAACTGATTAATTACAACATGTGTCCTCTCTACTCAGAGCAACATGAGCAAAATGTCTGTTGTGCTTTACAAAGTGGCTATAACCATCCCTACCTGCCTAATGAACAATGTAAACTTCCCAAATGGGTTATACAAAAATGTTTATCCTGTAAGTCAAGTTAGGTTTCATTGTTCCAACTACTTGCATTTTAAACAAGCTGAACATTTCTACATTGCTCACCTTTCAGAATTGCAATACACCCAATATATGACCTGATGAGTCAGTATTTCTCCTCTTATTCAAGGAGTTTCTGAAGGTGACCCAAAATCTACAGTAATCCCCGATCAAGAAAAAAATGTAAGATCTGAAGGGAGAAGAAATAACTCTATCAACTAACAGAACTCACTGTTTGCAGTATGGGGGTAGGAAATGTAGTCCCAAGTAATTTTTTTTTTAAATCACCATCCATATATTAACCAGGGGATACCCCCTAAAGGCAGTTCTTCACTTGTTCACATTCATTTTTATCTGGTCCTCTTTGTTATCTCAATCAGTCCTCTTTTATTATCTGCAAATCCCTGTATCCAGTGTATACTTCTAACTGTATAAAAAAGATAGACAAACCGCCAGATTACTATCATGGCCTCCCTTCCTACTTAAAATTTCCTTCAACCGTATTAAATAACTTACTTCATAGAATGTCCTGCAATCAACCGTAATCAGTTCCAAGAGTTTGCACATCCAAAGTTCAGCCAATATATTCCTACATAAATTAGTCTTCCTGCAACAATCAATAGGCACCCAACATCATTATCAGAAGAAAAGGAGCCTAACTCCTTCCAACACTCACATTTATCTCAACCCAGGCCCCTGTACTATCCTAGTATTCCCTGGGTTTCTCACCTTCTTTTAATATTCCAAAAAATGCACACTTCTTACCTCTCAGTTCTCCATTTTCGTTATCCAAGTGTCCAGGCTATGCATAAAGTGGACTAGACAAAGAAAAAAGATCACTCCATTAACCCACTGGACACCAAATTTATAATCTCCCTTCCTTCAATACCTTATAGTTATATCCTCACTTCTACTATTGTTAGCTTGTCGCCTTCCAGGACATCCTGTCTTCAGCATGGTTCCATTTCCAATGTTGCCATAAACATGCTCTGCTTATATACCCTGTGAATCACAAGTCTTCTACTAATTAGTTCATGTAATGATCGCACATTGTCAGCACCTGCTTTCAACCTAAAGTTCCCTTCGTGGTCCGCCTCCTGTCTCGTTTCTTCTCTATAGCCAATCTAATGCCTCATCCCCTCCTATACGAGGGAGGCCTGCCAGTCGATGACGTATGTTAGTATCAGGTGGTGTATATCTATCCCCGCCCGCTATTGAACCTTGGACTGGATGCAACCCTAACATTGGTTGTAATCCAGCCAATCATATTCCTTCTAACTTGATAGCCTGTATACTTACTATTTTGTTTGTGTTCCCTATCGCCAATCTACCCTACGTGCCCTTAGTCCGATCCGTGGGGCTTCCATTTCCGCATTTGTATAATGGTTAATGCCTTCACCCATTAGCTCTCCGTCCTCCTTTACAAGGGCGGCCGACCTGCCGATACCGTGTGCTGGTATCTAGCAGTATAAATCCAGTCTAGCCGGCTATTGGACCTTAGACTGGATACGGCCCTGTTGTTGATTGTCATCCAGCCAATCACAATACTTCTTACTTGCCAACCTGTGTGCTTGCTATTTTCTATACTCCTCCGCAAGCTGCCGAAATCCTCTATGTGGACCAATCATATTAAAAATGTTCAAGTACTCAATCATATGTCTTCTATATTGATGTTTTATGCAATCGTGGATCTACCGATTCTTCGTGAGAAACAAACCGTACTACGCCTACTCCGGTCCGCTATTGGGCCTCACGCCGAATACGACCCTGTCATAGGTTCGATACCAGCCAATCAAAACACGCCTTTTAGCCTTTTCCTGTCCAATTTCAATGACTACATATTTAAAGTATATAGACCAACAATGTGGATCCTCCATGCCCTATGTAGCACACGCTTCTCCATCAATAATTTGTGATGCCAGCCCTCAGTTATCCATATTTTTCGATAATTAACCGACCCGATTTCCTGTAATAGTACAGTGTACAGTAAATTCATCCCTGCCATTCTTAATAAGTACACTTCATCATCCACCTACCTATTATGCACAGCACCGTATATCAAGAAACCTTGTACTGAACATCACTGCTAGATCATTAGAAATGACTACTGAAGGCTGCAGAGAAGCCCAATAAAATCCAGGCATTCAAAGCTCATTTGTGACCGGAATCAAAGCTGATTCAGTGCTTCCGTTAAGGTGAAAACCCACCTGGGAGTCCTCCAATATTTTAAACTTTTCAAAATAGTGTGACAGCTGGCCAGCTATGAGTTTTTCAAGGATCTTGGCCACCACCGGAAGAAGAGTAATTGGTGTACAATTTTCCATTACACTGTGATCAAGACCAGGTGTTTTTTCAGGATATGTTAAAATAATTCTCAGTTTCCGTTCTTGGAGGACCAATCTGGAACTTAGAAAGAGACATTAACAATTTGCTGAATTGATTATCGGAGAAGGGATATCTTTGTGTAAGATTTTAATATGCACTGGTTCAAGAAGGGACCCTGATTTATATTCATTTTTAAAAAATCTTTAAGAGGTAGGGTTTGAAAGTATTCCAAATTATGTGAAGAGAAATGATCTTCTAGTTCAACATGATTGTAGGCCTATAAATGGCTCACCTTATATTGAGTAAATGATAAGGGCCATTGTATTTAGAAATCATTTTGATATTTCATTGGAAAATGATTGTGTACAGACCATTTTCTGTAAACCAAGGAAATAATTAGAATTTGTCTTTCTTTTTTAGAGAAATAGTGGCTCCAGCATCAGAAATAGAGGTAATCGATTGTATCAAATTAAACCATCTTGAATAATACAATCTAATACTAGTGAAGGGGACAAGAATTCCAATTCCTTCAGCTGGTCATCCTATTTTTCTAAATAGATTTTTGATTCCCTTAACATAAAACAATGTTCGATTGGTTGTAATAACTACGATGGTATCAATAAATTATGGGGGCTGTTTTAGGCTGAGTGGTGTCCATGGGTCTGCAAGATTTATTTGTCATCTCGGTCATGCAGTCCAGCAAGAAGTCTGAGGTTTGTGGTATGGTTCAAACTTTATAAGTTTGTGTTCTCCCCTTTCGTCCCATGTATTTATTGCCAAGAATCTTGGTGTGATGGCGGCTCATCTATACAGGTCATGGATACATTTATTTGCTATCTGGACGATTGGCTTGCAAATGCATGATTGCCTCTGCGGATATTTCGCCACCTTCAGCACTCTGTTTCTATCTTGTGCAGCCTGGGGTCAATGGTCACATATCCCAGTTCACATCTTCAGATGCGCACAGTTCCTCTTTATCATGTGGCGCTGGGATGCTACTGTTCTGAAAGGTTTTTTTCATCTTGAACATGGAGTCTTGGACAACTGTGACATGATCCCAGGGGCATCAATTCTGGCTCTGACAGTATTCTTCCCTCTTTGACTTCTGGCACCCTACATTCGTTTGGTGCCCCACGCAAGCTGCTAGAAGAGATTTCCTGAAAATCTATTAGCATCTCCATTGGTTCTAGCACTGGTGAAACTTCTCACACTGAATCTTCATTTTCTCAGAGATATCCCACAGTCTTCAACAGTGGATGGTTGTGAATCAGCTGACTTGCACCAACCATGTTTGCCTCTTTTCTTTCAATTAAGAGTCACAGATGTTTCTTGCTTGGTTAGGAGAACAGGTGGGGATGAGTCATCTGGAGAATATAGAAATTATTTGTCTCGAGTTGTCCATTGAGCAGCATTATCGGACCGTCCTGCTCGTTGTCACTCTGGCTATGGATCAACTAGCAAGATCCTCATTGTTGGGACAGACGTGCTCAGCGGGGTTTGGCTTGTAGGTCACGAATGGGAACTTCACTTGGAAGTGATTGTTTATCTTCACCCAGTTGGGTGTCTCTACGGGGGAACTGTTCGCCACTTTGCTGAAAGCAAAGTTCTCTCTTTTGTTTGTACTTCAGTTTCCTTAATGCCTTAGATGGATGGATGTGTTTTGAATACCTTGGCACTTCGACCTTCATTATCAAGCTGAATCTTATGTTTACATCATCTGCCTTTGTTATGCTGCAGATGATCTTCAATTTGGTAATAGCTTCACCCTTTGAACCCATGCACAGTTGTCTTCTCTGACTGCTCACTCTGCAGAGTTTTTCTGATTTGTGGTAGGTCTGTTACACTTCTCAACGAATGTTTAAGTTCTCTGTGTTAACCTACCTAACATCATGTCGTTTTCAAACAAGCTTGTTCTGTGCTCTACTTCAATTTCGTCTGAAGGTGGTGTCTCCTTTTCATGTGACTCAAACTGGCTGCCTTTCTTTCCTTGCACCCCATCACTATAAAGATGGGGAAAGGCTACACTTTTTATATTCCAGGCTGCCCCTCAGTTTCTACATGGATAGGATCAGAAGAAAGACTGGGTGACCAGCTGTTTGTTGGCTTCACTGGTCACAGGAAGGGTAGAGCCATGTAGAAACCCTATATTCTGCAAATTATTTGTAAGCTTAGTACCAACTTGGGACGGAGGGAACAGCTGCTAAAGTCAGAGCTGGGTTGTCTTCCCCACTGACTGAGTTATGGCACATTGATCTTTACTGCACTGGATGTGGAAAGGATGCTCTCTTCTCCTAAGGAGAAACGTTTCCTTTGCAAGACTTAACCCCATCGTGGACAGTGTAAAATTGAGACTGAAATTGAGGTTTTGATGAGCCATTTGTCAAAGCAGGGATTGACTTTTATTATTCTGAATAGTGTAGCAACCATTGCCATACACTTGGAGAAGGCTGGTGGCTCCGATTTTTTTTTATTTTTATTTTTTATTTATTTTGATCATTTTCATTGCGAGTGATCAGGTTATAAACAAGTTTAGTACAAAAAAAGCAGCAGAGAATATTTCATCTATACAAAGAAAATTGAGTAACACAGAAAGAACAAAAAAAATTAGACATTTTCCAATCATAATTATACATTGAAGGGACACCACTTTGATAAGAACTCAAGAAAAAAATGACTAATTAAACTGCTGCCCCACTTCCCCCTCCATCTATCGCTCTATAGGTTCCCAGATTTTTATTCCTATTGTCCTTCTTTTATGCCTTTTTGTTTTATAAATGGCACGTTCTAAAATATACCTTGCCAGGAGCCGCCCTCTCCAAGCGGAGAAAGAGGGTGGGTCTGGGCTAATCCAATCTTGGGTCACACATGATCGAAAGACTCCAACAGAAATAAATAACAGCTTTTTATGATTATCTATCATAAATGTAGAAGAGACTCCAAACAAAACAAGCTCTGATGTAAGTAGTATGGGAGTTCCAAGTATCAAAGAAAGAAAATGTTGGATTTGTGATAAAGTTCTGCTTAGATGTGGACAAAGAAAAAACATATGCACCACGTCCGCTGCGCGCAAACCACATCTACTACAAGCAACGCCTATTGAAGACCCCCATTTTGAAATTTTGGCTGGCGTATAATAAAGATTGTACAACATCATGTAATGCTGTGGGAGTCCAATATTGGAGCCTTATCACTAATAATTAAAGGGGAGATGAATTGGAGCACTGATGATAAATAATAATAGAAAAAATATGGGATGCCCCAGCCCCCCCTATCCTTCGGTATTATCATTTTTTGGTAGGCTCTTCGGTGTCGTTTATACCCCCAGAGAAATCTTCCTGTCATTTTCTCTAACTGTTTGAAAATGGGAGAAGGAAACTCCAAAGGAATACAACGGAATAAATATAAACATTTTGGCAAAATCATTATCTTCATAACATTATTTCTGCCATATAGGGACAAGTGTAGATGATTAATACGCTCAAGTAAGGCTTTGGACTTTTTTATCGTGGGTAGGATGTTTATTTCAGGGATTTGTAAAACGGGTGTTGTGATCTTGATACGCAGATATGTCGCAATGGAAACTATATTAGGAAGAGATGGGGGGGTTGTAGCCGGTGAATAAGATTTGTGTCTTGGCCATATTTAATTTATAGCCCGAAAAGGTACCAAACTGATTGGCCAGATCTTCTATCTTTGGGATTGCTTTAACTATATCCGTGGTAAGAACAACCACATCGTCAGCATATGCCAGTGCAGGTGGCTCCGATTTTGAATGAGAATATTTTGTACTTGTAAACATTCTCTGCCATTACGAACCTGAAGAATTGTCTTAAAGCTATTGGGATATTGAAGTTTATTCCTTGGAAGCGTTCATACAATTTCATAAACAGAGCTGATATAGATGCGATTAAGGGCCACCATCCTGTTAATTCTTTCCTTCGTCCATTTCCTTACCTGGCCTCGATTCTTGCTTTTGTCATTTCTTTCAAACCACCAGGTAACTGGAATTGATGCCTTTCGTCTTTCGAAAAACGGAACCTCTGTATGACTTGTTTTTCCAGCAGGATGTTGACCTCTATTTGCAGTCTTGTTTTGATGGTTTTGAACTGGGGTTTTTCAGCAATAACAAAAGCTTGAACCTTGGACAAGGAAGCTTCCGCTGGAGGTTTATCTGCTGCAGCAGTTGTTTGCTTACTGCGTTCTCTTTTGCATTTATGTTGCTGTTTTGGCGCTTGAAGTCTCTGGTGGTTATAGCAGTATTTGAGACTTGTTGTGACCTGTCTTGTCATTATTCTTTTGTAAGCATTCTGCCTTGAGTTTCTTACCTGATTTCAACGGCTACATCCTTTCCTTCCCTCGTTTCCCTACGGTTTCTCCTTTATTATTCTTGCATCTATCTTTCCGTTCTCTTTCTCTATATCTTATGTTAATTCGTTCCCTTATCTCACTTTTGCTTGCGCCTATTTTTCCTTCCTTGTCTCTGCTTCTCTTAGCATCTTACCAGATATTCCTAAAGTCCACGAAATTCCTGTCCATCTTTTGTAGTAAGTGGACTGCTCTGCATTACAGGCTTGTCCTCGAAATCCTTTACAGACAGGGTTGAAGGCATTCAAGTATAACTGTGTAGTAAATGGTCTAAAATGAATGCTTCCAAATCAAAATTGATGATATTTGATCAGTTTGAATAACAGATCCTCAATTTAGTTCATATTGGAGAACAATAGTTTTCCTTTTATATGCATGCAAGGGACGTACAGGTCAGCTTCATTTACGGGGCTAAGAGGGCTCCCCTATTCAGAGTCCATCTTGTGCATTTGAGGCAGAGCACTGGTGAATGTGGCGTGAATTGTTTAAAATGTATTTCCTCAAAAACTGAGGTGCTCTCACCAGCAATTCACTCAGTTTATGTGACAGCAGGCTGTGGTCTCTCAATATGGGGCCCTGTGTTAAGATCTAGTATTAAGACGAAATCCAGAGCCCAGTACAGATTTTGTAGTAGATTTATTAAGCAACTCCCTAGTGCTATCGTCCTACAGCAGTCTCCCACCTAACTGCCTGTATCGTATCATAACATTTCATAGAATCAGTTGTTAAAGAGACAGCACATGGGGCTTCTACAATACACGAATATTAAATGATACATATGAGTTTGAGTTTGAGTTTAAAAGCACTTTTAAAGCGCACGTATACCGGCGGTTTCTTGGAGCTGTAGCTAGCGGGGGCTGAGGTTTAAGAGCAAGGAGAGAGGAAGGTGCATTTATTCAAAGGACTTTGTGAATAAGTAGGTTTTAAGACTTTTGCGGAATTGGGGATAGAGGGTGATAGCACGAAGATGAAGGGGAAGGGAATTCCAGAGGGTAGGCGCCAGAATATCTAATTTGGAGCCGCCCCACTTCTTTCTCCGGAAGCGAGGGATGGTGAGGAGGGACTGGGAAGACGAACGTAGGTCCCTGGAGGGGACATAAGGAACAATCTCAGAGGAGATGAAGGCGGGTGCCAGATCCAACCGGGCCAGGAAAGTGATGGATGCGAGCTTAAATTGAATTCTAGCCCGCACGGGGAGCCAGTGAAGAGATTTCAGAAGTGGGGTAGAGTGGTGGAATTTGGGGAGGTTGAAAGCCAGGCGGGCCGCCTGGTTTTGGATCTGTTGTAGGCGACGCAAACTGTATGCAGGAATACCGGCATACAGAGCGTTCCCATAGTCCAGGCGGGACACCACCATGGCCAGGATGATAAGTTTGAGAGCAGAAAAAGTAAAGAAACGGGACACCTTGCGTATAGTACGCAGAGAGAGGAAAGAAGAAGATACCACAGAGCTGACCTGGGAGTGGAGGGTGAGTTGGGAGTTAAGTTTAATGCCTAGTGTTTTGACTGAGGAGGAGGGAACAGGAGGAGGGCCAAGAGAGGGTGGCCAGAAGAGGGGGGACCAGGGGCTGGATGAACCACCCGTCAATACCAACTCGGTTTTGTCCGGGTTGAGTTTGAGGTGATTGTGGCTCATCCAGTCCCTGATGTGAAACATGACGGTTTGAAAGTTAAGGACAGCAGAAGGAGAGGAAAGATCAAAGACCAGCTGGAGGTCATCCCCATAGTTAAATACGGCGACCTCCATCTGTTGGAGAGAAAAAATAAGAGGGGCGACATATAGATTGAACAAAAGGGGGGAAAGAGATGAGCCTTGAGGAACCCCGCACTGAACTTTCCGGAAGTCCGCTGTGAAGTCACCCAGGCGGACAGCCTGGGTGCGGTCGCTCAGGAAGGAGGACAACCAGACCAGGGCAGTCCCCTCGATCCCCGCCGCCCTGATACGGGAAAGTAAGATGTTGTGGTCCACCGTATCAAAGGCGGCTGAGAGGTCGAGGAGCACAAGGGCCTGGTGCTGATTGGTGTCCATACCCTCCCTGAGGGTGTCAAGGACCGACATGACAACGGACTCCGTAGAGTGTGCGGGGCGGAAACCAACTTGGCGGGAGGCAAGGGCTCCATGTTTCTCCACAAAGGAGCTCAGGGCGCAGGTGACGTGGCGCTCGAGCACCTTGGCTAGAAATGGCAGGAGGGAGATGGGACGGAAATTGGCAGGGACAGAAGGATCTGCCCCAGGTTTTTTCAGGATGGGCACAATTACCGCAGACTTCAAGGAGCTGGGGACTATGCCTTGCGTAAGGGAGCTGTTGAGGAGGTGAAGGGGGGGAATCTGGACAAGAGACAAAGATGTGACGGAGGATGTGGGCAGGACAAGGGTCAAGAGGGGAGCCAGATTTGATCGAAGGCACCAGTGAAGCCAGGTTTTCCCGAGTGATAGGGGGAAAGGTGGTCAGTTTGCCTTTGGGAGGGGGACATTGGGGATCCGCAAAAGATGGGGGAGGTGGGGGGATATTGGCCTTAATGGTGACAATTTTGTGGATGAAATAATCATTAAGAGAAAGACAGAGGTCATTGGACGGGGCTGGTTTTAGCGTAGTTCTGTCCGAGAATGCCAGGTTGTGAACGATGGAGAAAATCTCCTTAGACTGGTTCTCCGCTGCTAAGATTTTGGAGGAGAAATAAGCTGTTTTGGCCTCCAGGATGCTTTTTTTGTACTGGTTGAGGATGTTAATATATTCCAGTTTCAAAGTGGGGCAATAGTTTCTCCTCCAAGCCCGCTCTGCGCGGCGAACTGTTAGTTTGGTGGCTTTAAGCTCTTGATTAAACCACCGGTTGGCGTCTTTGTCGCGTTTAGAAGTAATGCGCTTGAGCGGGGCAACGGAGTCGCAGCTGCGGGAGAGCCACTGATCTATGGCGTCAACCTGGGAGACGGTAGTAAGGCCCTGAAGAGGCGGGAGAGAACTGGTAAGGAGAGAGGAGAGATTCTCAAGGTTGACACGGCCCCATGATCGGACCCAGGTGTTTTTGGGCCGGGAGGGCTTAGCTGGGGGGAGAATAGGAAGGAGAAATGAAATCAGGTGGTGGTCGGACCAGGTGCAAGGGGAAATAGATAGGGATTCCACAGGGCAGTTCAGGGACCAGATCTGGTCGAGCAGGTGACCCTTGATGTGGGTGGGGGATTGAACATGAGGTGTGAAGTTGAGGGAGTGAAGAGTTTCGGAAAAGTCCTTTGATGATGGACATTCGGCGGGATCGGAAGGCCAAAAATTAAAGTCGCCGAGGAGCAGGATGGAGGAATTGTTGATAGTAATGGTAGCCAAGACCTCCAAAAAATCAGGAAGAAACTGTAGGGGGGACTGAGGAGGGCGATAAGTGAGGAAACAGGTTAGAGGGGGGGAGGTAGATACTGTGCGAATCACCAGGAATTCGGTGGTAGCGATGTTCGGTAGGGAAAGAATTTGAAAAGGGAGGTCGGTACGTGCGATGACTGCCACGCCGCCCCCGGCTCTGCCCGAAGGGCGGTCGGCCCTGAGGGCGTAGTAGGAGGCTGGAAGGGTGGATAGGAGTGCAGGGAGGGAGTCATCGCAGAACCAGGTCTATGTTAAGAAGAGGAGATCTGGAGCCTGTAAATCCAGTAAGACCGAGAGTTCGTGGGCAACGGCAGAACGGGTGTTGAGGTAGAGAGCTGTGATGTTTTTAGGGTTTGGCGGGGGAGCAGACCTACAGGTCGTGGGCGGGGTATCCAGGGCAGGAGGAGGGTGAGGGAGGGGAGGGAGGGAGGCTATGCCAAGAGCAGAGATGCGAGAGCTGATACTGGCCGTGATGGGCCAGGGGCCCTGGTAGCTGCGGAGTAGGTCCGGGCTATAGGTGATAAGTGGGGCACAGTGTAAAGCCCCTAGTCCCGGCCGGTCGCGGACGGGCGCAGACGGGCTTGCCTTAGGCGCGCCTTCGGCGCGCAATCGACGCGCCCGCTGCGCTCGTCCGCTGCGCTTCCTACCAAGACACATAATTTATGGCCGCGAGGCGGGGTATTGAAAGGGGCGTGGCCAACAGAGTGGGCGTGTCTGTGGCGCGCCTCGCGCTCGAGAATGGCGGCTGGAGGAGAGGGGTCGTTGCAGCGTGGAGCGCTGTTTAAAAGATGCCAAGAAGTGCAGGTAGGATGGGGAAGTGATAGGAACACGTTATCACAAGTAAAATATTAAAAACACAGAGTTATGCTTTCTCCCGGCTTTCCGCCTCAGGAGTCCAATAGCTAGTGAAGCGCCTGGCTTCAGCGCGCACTATATATACAAACAGTCGAGGGGGCGTGGCCAACAGAGTGGGCGAGTCTGTGGCGCGCCTCGCGCTCGAGAATGGCGGCTGGAGGAGAGGGGTCGTTGCAGCGTGGAGCGCTGTTTAAGAGATGCCAAGAAGTGCAGGTAGGATGGGGAAGTGATAGGAACACGTTATCACAAGTAAAATATTAAAAACACAGAGTTATGCTTTCTCCCGGCTTTCCGCCTCAGGAGTCCAATAGCTAGTGAAGCGCCTGGCTTCAGCGCGCACTATATATACAAACAGTCGAGGGGGCGTGGCCAACAGAGTGGGCGTGTCTGTGGTGCGCCTCGCGCTCGAGAATGGCGGCTGGAGGAGAGGGGTCGTTGCAGCGTGGAGCGCTGTTTAAAAGATGCCAAGAAGTGCAGGTAGGATGGGGAAGTGATAGGAACACGTTATCACAAGTAAAATATTAAAAACACAGAGTTATGCTTTCTCCTGGCTTTCCGCCTCAGGAGTCCAATAGCTAGTGTCCTTTTTTCTTGACATACATCTATATAAATATAATCTATTTCTTATATATTTCCTGCTTACAAGTAATATATATCTATATCAATATCTACTGCTAACAAAAATGCTGGGAACTCCAGGCTTCATGATTCATTTGGTTAGTTTATTTGGAAATCTGCATGCAACCCTCCAAACTGACAAACTCGTTTCAGCTCTGTGGCCTTCGTCGATGTCTGCTATCCCCTACGATTGTGACAATTTAACATCCATCAAATTGATTGGAAGATTATGTAGTCAGTTTAATAGACATCAGGCTTCCCTTAAAAATGGTTCCCAGAGCATCGCAAATGGGGTGGCCATTTTGAAGTATCCAGTATTTACATGATTGCCTATATTACGTGGTTGGGGCAAATCTCATGATTCTTATTCACTTCATAAAATTGAAAAATAAAACCTTACCAGCTTACAATGCATTCATATGATGTCCGTTATCATAGCTAAAGACCTAGTTCTTTCCACTCTACTCGTTTTTTCCCTATTCTTGTGATCTATCTCTGCTCCAAAATCTGTAGCATTCCTCTTGTTTTCGCACACCTCAATTCTACTCTTGATCCAGAGTTCCATCCTTTAACTTCAAATAGTTTGTACCTACTTTATTTATCTCCATGGTTTCTGAAAACTTAGCAGCACCTTTCCGCACCATGCATGGATACCCCATTCTCACCATTTGACCTACGTCCACTGCAGTATGCTTTACATTTTTTTATGGAACCATAACTTTTATGTTTCATGTCTCCTCTTAACCTTCAATCCTATTTTGTCACTATCAGACTTGCTACTCCGATCTACTCCACCCACAACCAACATGGTTTTGGGTTTCCTGCCTCTCAAAAGTTTAGAAAGAGTATGTCTTGTAACATCATGACAGGTTATCCTGTATGACCACTCCATCTGACTAACCTGTTCAATAAATGGTTTGCAATTAACAGTTGCAAACGGTATACTCTCCTTAACAACACAGTTTACCCTTTCTACTAAGTCATTAGCTTTAGGGTTGTAGGCAGCCGTCTTCTTATGCACAATATTGAGGTCAACTAGATATTTTTTCTTTTCACTTGAGCACAGTTGTGCACTATTGTCTGAAACCAGCTCCTCTGGCTAACTTTCACTTTGATTTTTTTCTTCATGAATCTTATTACCTTTCTGGACCAAATGTCACCCATGACCTCCATCTCAAACCACTGTGAAAAATAATTTTACATTACCAACGCCTACTTATTCCTCATTCCAAGTAACTCAGTGGGACCTATTATCTACTGCAATTTTTGCCCAGGGCCTCTTGGGAAATGCTATTGATTGCAAAGTTTGCATATGTGTTTGATGCATTTTATCACTGTTCATGCATAACAAACACTCTCAAGCTCTTCGTCCATATATGTCCTCCATTAATATGCTCTTGATTCTGTTGCATCTCAGTGGCTTTGATGTCTCAGTCCAATTAATTTGTTCCTTAATATCTTAGAAGGAACGCACTTGCGGCCCCTCTTCTTAGACCTCACATATCTTAACTTAATTCATCTTTTAGACAATAGAACCTCTTAAAACCTTTATAAGATCAGGGCCAACCACTCTGAAATGCACTTTGCCACTGTAATGAGTTCTTCATTCTTGTCATATGCCTGCCTTCATTCTTTCTCCATCATTGCACTCAAATTCACAGTGGTCATATTCGCCACCCACGCTTAGTCCATCGTGCTCTCTACACCAATTGCCCCAATTGTGTACAATCACCAATTTAATCCTTGATCAGCAAATCCATTGTGTCTCCCTCCCACATACTCCATCACAAAATTATATTCTTCCGTGTTTGACAACCATCTTGCTATTCTGGGTAAAGCAAGCCCAGATCCTCACGTAGTTAATAAATGCATCAGTGACTTGGGGGCGTGGCTTAGGCGGCGATGCGGTGAGACGTGTCCCGGGGGAGCTCCGGTGATCCGTTGCCTTTAATAGCGATTATAGCGGAGCTGGGGTGCTGTAAATACAGCCCCGGGGGTGAAGGTTGATCACTGTGCTTGGGGGCACTCATGGAGGAGCTGCGGATTGCTTTGCGGCGATATTTCTGGCAGGCAACGGATGAGAGTGGCTGATCTGGAGGGAAAGCCCGCCATTTTGCGAGCTTGCCGGAGGAGCCTGACCCGCGCCCTGCAGGCTGCTTGAGGTCCCGGCTCCCCGATATTGCTGTCCTTCCTAAGGGTCTGGCGCAGGCTGGGGTGTCTGGACCGGCAGCGGAGAATCGAGGGACTGCGGCAGCGGAGCCCGGACTGGAGCTGGCAGCGGCAGGAGCCGATTGAGCGGTGAGGCGGGAGGCGGCGGTGCGGCCTAGTGAGGCCTTCCCTGCAGAGCACGCCGAGACGCGGCGGGGGGCGCCCCTGCTTTGGGCATCGTCTGAGGCAGCCCGGGGTTCGGTGAACAGGCCGGCCTTGGTCTGCGGCCGCCCGGAGGTGCAGTGTGCGGCTGGGGACAGGAGACCGGAGGGAGAGATCTGTCCCTCGGTGTGGGCCCAGATAGAGGGCCCCCCCTGATGCCCCAGTGAACCGTCTGGGCCCTGACACACGGGACTGTGGTGCCTGGCGGAGGCGTGGGTGGCGGGTTTGAGGCCTGCACACATCCAGAGGGAGGCCGACGAGGACCGCCGGACGGCGCCCCGGTGTTGCTCTGGCAGGGCCTGCGCCGGGGTGGTCGGAGGAGCCCCCTAGAGGTACTACGGCCTGGCGGAGCCCCCCCCGGCGGACCACCTTTGACGGATCTTTGAGAAGCGGACCCCTGGGATAAGGCCTGCGGACACGGCAGTGATGTTGAGGCTCACTTAAGGTACGGCGCGTCGGGGGACTGGGGACCTTTGGTGAGCGATATGGCAACAAGGACGCTCCCCCGTCATCGTCGAGAGTGCTGGACTGGGCGGCCCAGGGGCTCTGGACATTGTGTGCTGCTGCCCCTGAGGAACCTACTCCCTGCTCTCCCCGTGCCACCATTTAGATAGGGACCAGAGACATTGAGTGGACGGCTGTAGCAGGGAGCAAGTTGAGTGCACGCGAGGGGGGCGTCTGACTCACGGTGGACGTGCCACCATCTTGTACCTGACCAGCAGGTCACACCGGAGGCTCCGGCGGCACGTTCTAACAAAGCGGAGGCCTGCTGCTCCCACCAAGTTGGACAGCCTGAGATCTTTGCTCGGTGGGGTCGTTGGGGCGCATAGCAGGCAATGAGCGGCTGGATTCGTTGGGCTCCGCAGTAGATGGTGGGCCCTCAAAGGAACTGCGGGTGAGCGACGCCATTTTAAGGTCCGGACTCTGCGCTCTGTTGCCCCCGGAGACCGGTGCTGCAGCTGGGGGCTCCTTTCGCCTGCGCCGCTGCCTGGGGACTTGGAGAGTGTCTCTGGGGGGCCTAGTGCTGCGGCACTAGCGCTGCGAGCGTCTGCGCCTTGTGCTGTGCTGGCTAGGCGTGAGGAGGTCACGCAGACGCTGCCCTTAGGAATTTGCGAACTGGGGGCAACGCGGCTGCGGCCAGGAGTGGTCAGTGAGGGGTGGAGTGAAGTGGGTGCAGCCCCTCCTTTTGTATCCCCTGCTGAGTGACCCTTGAACATTGGTTTCCATACGTTGCTGCATCTGGGGGACTGGTGCAATCTGGGTCTCCTGCAATCGCTGGGGGGCTAGCCCTGTGCTGACGAGGCTTGGGAGGTGCATCACACTGCCCGGGTTGCGGGAGGAGACACTCAGGGTGAAGCTCCTAAGGCAGGGGAGAGAGTCTGAGAAGCATTTGGATAGCACAATATATATTGAATGGTTTGTATAAAATCCTTGGCTATACCGAGCTCTTTGATTGCCTGCTGCAGGGGGGTAAGGGAGGTCCATGCTGTTTGGTTGGGAGGTCTGGACCCCTGCATAGCGGCTCCCTGACTTTGATGACTTGAGGTGGGGGGGCTGGTGTTTGCGGCGCCCTTCCTGTGGTCCTGTTTTTGGGGAAGTGGGGCGGGTAGTGGCCTTGAGACAGGCGATACTTAAGCCCTGGGGGGATGGTGGTTGGGTGGTGGCCCTTGAGCATCAGATCCCTTAGTTGCTACCTTGGACATTGCCAGATAGGACTTGCAGTGTCGGGGGCTGGGAGGGGGACCCTTCTTGGTACACTACTCCTGGTATATAAAGAGTGCGCTGCCTGGCTGTCAACTCAACGCTGCGGAGCTGGCGATGACACGTTCCGGAGGGGGCAAGGCCGACCCGGCGGTGGCCCCCAGGAGTTGTGGCAATGTGGGGTAAAACGGGAACATTGACGCCCACTGAGGGGCCACCGCAAGCCGCTGGAGACTCGATGCCAGTGACCCAGGCATTTATGACCTCCTTCATGTCCGAAATTAAGATGGAAATTGGTTCCCTGCGATCTGAGGTGCACTCCTGCGTGCGGGAACTTTGGAAGGAGGTTACCGATCTGGGGGATCGTATGGATGTGCTAGAGAAAACGGTGGATGCCCGCACGGAAGACCAGGAGCAATTGTGGCAATGCCTGGCAGCGTTAGAAGAAAAAAACATAGAGCTACAAGTCAAACAGGAGGACTTGGAGAACCAGAGTCGCCGAAATAATCTCCGCATCCGGGGGGTTCCGCTCGGGGCGGAGGGGGAAGGACATCTTGACCTATGTGGTGCAACTCCTCCATGAGGTCTGGGGGGATGAGGACGCTTCGCCGCCGGCTTTAGATCGGGCCCACTGGGTCTCCGGGCCCACGGGGTGGCCGGGGCTCCTCCCAGACATTTTGACAAGGGTCCATTTTTTTTACTGAGAAGGAGGCCATATTAAAGGCGGAGAGGGACAAGCTGGATCCCAGTTACGAGGGGCACAAGATACAGATCTTTCAAGACTTGGCGCCCAATACCTTGCTACGACGCCATGCCTTCAAGCCAGTGACGGAGAAGCTGCGGGCCATGGGCATCTCATTTTGCAATAGGAAACCAAGCGAAGAGCAATAAGGTCCTACCTGGAAGCGGCACAGCTGCTTCGATTACCGGCGTCGCCACCGACCAGCCCTTCTCGTCCACAGCATCAGGAGCGGATCCCGGCCAAGCCGTCTTGGACCACTGTCCAGCGCCACCACGGCTCTCCATCCCTTGATGAGCGGTCTGCCTCGCAGGCCAAACAAGACATCATAGCGCATATTCGATCGCTCGAAGGGGATCGGGAAGAACCAGCCTCACGCCCTTCTACTCTATGACCAGTTGAGCAGAGATCTGCCATGTCTTGGGAATCACACCTCTGCTAACAATGTACCTTCTTCCCTGGGTCTGTTCTATGTAGCGATTCCTTAATCTACATCCCAGTTCCTGGTCAACGGGGTGGGGGACACCCGGACCCTCCCGCTAATTGCCATTGAGACTTCTACAGGCATCCCCCTGGCTGTTCCAGAGGGAGTGACATCCCTGAGTACATCCGAACCCTTGGGTGTAGGATGCCCTGTGACTGGGGCAGTATAGTGTGGCCCCGTTGGCCTTTGTTGACGTACACTGCTGTGTGGCCCGGTTGGCCTTCTTTGGGATTCTTGATCTTTTCTTCCTCTTCTTGCCGTTACTGGTCTCCCTCCTCTTCTCTTTTCCCTCTTCTGTGTGCGCCGGGTGGGGGTCCTGTGGCCGTGGCTCTGCGTGGGCTGGGGTGAATGGGCCCCTCTATGTTTCCATGTCTTTGAAGTGGCGGAACGGGGGGGCGTGGGTGAGCCTCTTTTGGCTCTCAACATGACTGCGACCTTGCCTAGTCCCTTAAAGATCTTAACACTCAATGTCAAGGGCCTGAATTCCTCCAATAAGCGGAGGCAAATGTGGCACTATTTTCTCCAGCAGAATCCTGACATCATATTCCTGCAGGAAATCCGTCTTCTGCAAGAGGATGTTAGGCGCATGGCGCACCCTAAGTATCCCCTCCAATTTTTGGCTGCAGCAGATACTAAAACGGTGGGTGTGGCGATAATGTGCAGGAATGGCTTCAGGCGGGGGGAAACTAAGCCTTTTAGGAGTAGGGATGGGCGCTTTCTTATAGTTACTGTGGAGATTGGAAGGCGCTGGTTTACTCTATGTAACGTATATGCGCCCAACCAAATGCAGGACAGATACCTCCGGACACACTCGAGGGAACATGTTCCGCACGGCGACCCTTCACTGATACTGGGTGGGGGGGGGGGGGGGGGGGGGGTGGATTTCAACTTAGTCTGGGACCCGGAAGCTTATCGTAGTGACACCTCGTTTAGCCGAATGGGGGCCAGGTCCTCAGCGATACGCACGCAGATATCAGAGTTGGGGCTTTTGGATGCGTGGCGTTATCACTCCCCGGGGCTGAGGGATTACTCGTTCTATTCCCATGCCCACCACTCGTACTCTCGCATTGATTATTTATTTACCTCGCACGCCCTGGTACGGGACATGCTTGAAGCCTCCATGTCTGATATCTCGCTGTCTGATCATGCCCATGTTGAGCTGCTCCTGCAGGACCCGGTCGCTTGCCCTGCCCGGGAGGCGCGGTGGTGCTTGCCGCCGAGTATGCTCCGGGATGCAGCCGACGTAGAAAGCATACGGGCCGCCATTGACTCTTATTTTGTTAGTAATGATCTTCCGGAGACGCCCTTCCCCGTAGTGTGGGACGCTTTTAAAGCCACGATTCGGAGCCACATCACCACTTTTTCGATTGCGCGGGCGCGCGAGGCTCGTAATTTGGAGGATAGCTTGGCGTAGGACATAAAGCGAGCCGAGCAAAAGGATCAGGAGCATTCTTCTATGGATTCCATGCGGCGGCTCGCCAACCTTAGAGGGCAGCTCCGGCTTTTGCGTACTAATAAGGCAGAAAAATCTTTGCTGGCATTAAAACAGCGATATTTTGAGGGAGGAGATATGGTGGGCCGTCTGCTGGCAGGAAGACTGAGAGCGCGTGCGGCTAAAGCCCATATAGCCAATATTCAGCTGGCAAACGGGAGAAGATAAGTGCAAGGCGTTTCGGGACTACTATACCGCCCTGTATACGGTGGAGACTCCGCCCCCGGACGTGGTGGCGGACGTCCTGAAAAGATACGTGGGACGCCGCTACACCCACATTACGCGGAGACTCTGGAGGGTCCTATCACCGAGGAGGAGGTTACTGCAGCCATGAGGGATCTCCCTTTGGGGAGGACATCGGGACCGGATGGCTTACCCCTGTCCTTCTACCGCATGTTCCAGTCGCAGCTTCGACCCTACCTTCTTAGGCTGTATAACTTTTTTACCGATTCGGTTGGACCGTCCTCTGACATGGGCATGGCAGAGATAGCATAGCGTCTTCTGAGGCTGTATAACTTTTTTACCGATTCGTTTGGACCGTCCTCTGACATGGGCATGGCGGAGATAGCGTTGATACCGAAGCCTGGGAAGGATCCCACGCTCTGCGCGTCTTACCGCCCCATAGCTTTATTAAACACTGATCTTAAAATTTATACCAAACTACTTGCAAAACGCCTGGATCCCTATATGCCGAGACTCGTGGTCCCGGACCAGCTCGGCTTCATCCGAAATCGGCAGTAAGCGGACAACATGCGTAAACTTGCGCATCTTGTGGGGAAAGCGCATCACTGGAAGCTCCCGACCTGCCTTCTATCGCTAGATGCGGAGAAGGCGTTCGATCGGGTGGATTGGACCTTTCTTCGGGCGGTTCTGCAAAAGTTTGGGCTAGGTCAGAATATGATCACAAGGATCATGGCCTCATATCTAGGGCCGCAGGACAGGATTCGGGTCAATGGACAGCTTATGGCACCGTTCTCCGTACAAGGCAGGGGTGCTCCCTTTCACCCTTGCTGTTTGCCCTTGTAGTGGAACCCCTAGCAGAGATGATCCGTCAGGCACCCGATATTCATGGTATCCCCCTTGGTGGCCGGGAGAACAAGGTGGCGCTGTTTGCAGATGACCTTATCCTCACCCTAACGTGCCATGGGGAGTCCCTCCTGGCACTGCACTCGGCGCTGTGCCTTTTCGAGAGGGCCTCAGGCCTCAAGATCAACCACGACAAGTCTTGGGCCCTTAATCTCACCATTCCGAGACAGGAGATACCCCTCCTGGAGAACCTCGTACCCTATCAGTGGGCCTCCCAGCACATTAACTATTTAGGCCTCCTGCTGACCCCCTCTTTGGAAACCTGGACACAAGTAAATTGGCGGGAATGTCGGAGAACGGTCCTTTAAGATCTACGGAGGTGGAGGCCTCTGGTGCTATCGTGTTTGGGCAGACTTAATGTCATCAAGATGTCGATCCTCCCTAAAATTTTATATCTGTTTCAATGTCTTTCCACACCTATTCCTCTCCACTGTATACAAGGCCTGCAACGTGATCTCACGGCCTTTATCTGGCGCGGGAAGCGACCTCTGTTCTCCCAAAAGTTCCTCATGACGCCACGGGATAGGGGGGCATGCCTGCCCTAATCTTGTGGATTATTGTTGAGCCTCGCATCTTCGCTTTGTGGTGGAGTGGGGGGTGCGGGAGAGTGAGAAGGGATGGTTGCACATGGATCGGACAGTGACAGGGCGAACCATCTGGGATCTTGCATGGCTGCACCGGGGGGCTCGCTCTAGGAGCACCTATATAGCGGTGCCCACAAGAACGGTCTTAGAGATATGGGATAAAATAGCTGTGCCCAGAGGCCTCACAACATTTCCCTCCCTGCACACCCCAATAGAGGGGAATCCACTCTTCCCGCCGGCTCATCATACCCATGCCTTTGACAAAAGGACACAGGGGGACTGCAGGGTGGTCTGTGATTTGTATGAGGGGGTACACTTAAGACCTTTGCCCAATGTAGGGAGGAGTTTCACGTACCATTGGAAGCGAGACTCTAGTATGCTCAGATGCGGCACTGGGTGTGCGAGAGGGAAATGTACCAGGCGGCCACTCGCGACTTCACCCCCTTCGAGTGGCTGGCGCGCTCTCTTGGGGGATCAAAAGGGCTGATATCTCAGATCTATAAGATTTTACAGCACCTGCAGACTCCACCCTCTCACCCATACCAACATCAATGGCAGCTGGCGTCCGGCGCAGACATTGCGCCCTCGCAGTGGTGTAGATTATGGCAGGATATCCCCAAAGTATATCGTAGCATCCCACAGCGGGGAAAATGCATATAAACTCATGACTCAATGGTATTACATGTCCCAGCGTCTTCACAAGATGTTTCCCACATCCTCTCCCGTGTGCTGGAGGTGTCGGTCTGCATCTGGGGATTTTATTCATGTCTGGTGGGCATGCCCAACGTTGACCCTATTTTATAAGGAGGTCCTTAGCCACATCTGGGGGGTATTGGTGTTTCCTCTGCCTGAAGCCACAAGCACAATCTTACTAGGTATTAAACCTGCTAGCCTGGAGGCGCTCACCCGAAGCGATTGGATTCTGGCGCTCCAAATGCTAGGAGCAGCTAAGCAGCTTATAGCCCTGTACTGGAAGAGAAATGAGCCCCCCCAATAGTAGCCTGGTTTGTACGTCTCTGGCATGTCATTACGATGGAACTTTTCACAGCGCAATTACAAGCATGCGACACGCGTTTTAAGGCTGTTTGGCAACCCCTAGTTAAATATCTTTGCACTGTAGAACATGCACGCCACATGCCTACCAGGCTCGGGACGCTGCGCCTTTTTGAGGATGCCATTGTTTCCCCTGATCCCCGTAGATTGCTTCCGTAGCTACTCCCAGGAACGTTAGTGCCGACCCAGGACCTCTCCCATTGCTTCCCCCCCACCCTCCCCTGTGCACACTACTCTTACTCTTGCTGTGCTCTTCCCCCCCCCCCCACCCTCTCTACTTCTATTTTCCTCTTTCTTCTTCTTCTCTCTTTCCTCTCTCCATTATTCTTACAGTTACTGGGCCCTGTTGGGCTGACTTTAGATATTGGGCTGGTTGCCCGTTCGTTGCTTGAAATAGATCTTAGGGGTCTTGCTTTTTCGAATGTCCAGATGGTATTACAATATGCAACATGAGACGCGGCCGGCCCCTTTGGGGTTGTAGGCGAAACGCTGGGTAACAACGGGCTTTTCCTGTGTACTCCTCATGGCTCCAGTGTCAAGTCAAATCTGCGGCCGACCCTGTATAGGGTTGTAGGCTTAACGCTGTGTTTTAAATGTACCTGTGGTATGTGTTTTTTCCTGAAAATAAAAACAGACCTAAAACACAAAACAAAAAAATTGTTTAACAGCCCAGAATACTGCAAGGGTTTCTCTTATAACGGAGTGCAGTTTTTCCTCTATCATCCAATGTACACAATTCATAAGCAGTGATGACTTCCTCCTTGTTTTGAACCTGGCTGAGCACTGCTCCTAGACCATGATCTCTTGCATCGGTTGTCAATATCGTATTATTCTTAATGTCAAACACCCCTAGAGGTGGTGTCACTTTAACATCAGATGTTATGTTCTCAAATTCATTTGATACTTACCTGGGCTTAATATTGGACAACAAAAGCACATTCTCGCAACAAAAAGAAGCCATAGCAAGAAGAGGGAATGCAACTGCGGTTCCATTAAAAAACATTAAACACAAGATATCCGGCCCAAGTCCTTTGCTACAGGTAATTCATGCGAAGCTCCTCCCCACTATCGCCTATGGGAGCGAGTGCCTACGAGGAAGAGACACAGGCATTTTGGACAGCACAGTAGCTAGGGCAATGAGAATAAAATTCAATCTACCCAAAAATACCTTGCCGGCACAAATAATACTAGAATTCGGCTTACGGAATCAACAAATAGCATGTAAGGGGGCAATCGTCAAATCCTGGCACAAACTCAAGGGAGTGGATTCTGGGACTCTGTACGTGCATCTTTGGAACGAGCTTAAGTAAAAAAAAAAGGTAGCACGGTCTTGACCTACTTGCAAGACTCAATAGACTGTCTGGCCCTACTAGATCTCTGAAAGAGTGCTGGGTTCCGCAAAAGCTTCAAAGAATTGGTAAACAAAATGGTAAAAATGATGTCCCTTGTGGAAGACAAAGCCGCATTGACAGCAGGCTAGCTGGACATCCCCGCCTTCAAAGCATGTTTTCACTGCCTGCCTGCATGTTATCCCCTTTTTCTTCAGGGCAGGTTTTAATATGAGTCTTCTCTCCTTGTTTAGTCTCCCACATATGCACAGTAAATGTAGCACGTCCTCTTTTGATTCTCCACATAATCGACAGTGAGATGTTATCTGTAGTCGTTTCCATAGGGACAAATGAAGCAAAGATGGAAAGATGCCTAGCAGCAGATGAAGGTATTTTTCCTTTGTTGCTCTCATGAAGCCTGCACCTAAGTAAGGTTGAGGGGAACCTCTTGAATAGCTCTGCAAGACAAATCAGCCATGTGAACTTTTCGTTTGGTCCAATTTATGGATACAGTAGGAAAATTGTTAAACATCAGCACTTAGCTGACCAACTGGGCCAGCACACCAGGTATTTAAGATTCAGCCACTGTATGCTAGCACCCAAGAGATTCATCTCACTCGCTGTTGATCTTGTATTCTGCTTGCCTCAGCTGCTGGAAGCCCCACTCAGGACCCTGTGGACCTAGAACGTGCTACACAGGAGGAAAAACTTGGAAATGGCAGGGTTCACCACACCAACAACCCTATCTCTCAATGGTACTGCAGTTTTAGACCCCTTAATTTTAATAACCCTTCTAACAATGTTGGTCCGGCTAATCTGACAAAATGTCTACTAATGTCTTATGTATGCAAAGGTCTTATCTCAATTCAGATCATGGTTTTAGAATCCGGGTAATCTGTTCAAGTAAACAGGGTTTCCTGCCCTCTTCTATGCGCGCTGTCCCTTTATTTGAAGAGTTATGGAGCTTCATGGTGTCTCAGGGACTGTATGCCGCCGAGGAAGGGAGATGCCCGAAACGCGTCCGGTTGAAGCAGCCCACTTACCGGTGAAAGCAGCGTTCTGAACCTAATAAAGGCTGATGGGGAAAAGCCGTTGTGGTGTGCGAGTTCCTCCCGCTTTTTGGTCATTCCCCGTGAGCGTCAATAATTAGCGGCCGTCCTGCCGCTGGGAAGGCACCACTCAAGAGAAGGAGGCCACGAAGCTACATCCAGTGGCTTCACTTGTGGGACACTGCAACAAGGACATTATCACGCTGCCTACGCTGGGGCTCATCCAGAGCTTCGAAATCAGTACATTCGAGCATCATGTAACTACGGACTACGCCTCCCACAAAGCAACGCATCCGATCATTCAGATCAGCCAATCCCTGGCTTGCGATATGGCTTCATATGGAGGCGGAGCTTCATGGTGTCTCAGGGACTGTATGCCGCCGAGGAAGGGAGATGCCCGAAACGCGTCCGGTTGAAGCAGCCCACTTACCGGTGAAAGCAGCGTTCTGAACCTAATAAAGGCTGATGGGGAAAAGCCGTTGTGGTGTGCGAGTTCCTCCCGCTTTTTGGTCATTCCCCGTGAGCGTCATATATATATATATATATATATATATATATATATATATCCAACAACACCAGTTCCCAAAGTGAAAGGACCACCAGGAAGATTCTTTGGAAAACGCTGGTTTATTCACAGCTTGCTCGTGGCAGGTAAACAGGTAACCATTCCGCAACGTTTTGGCAGCCAAACGCGTTTCGGGAGAAACTAACTCCCTTCTTCTGTGGCTTGAAAGTGCTTGACACGTGAACTTGCTGCTTTAGTTGATTGCTGCCCAACACGCCCCTGGGCGGGGACGCGACCACTCCTGCGGCATCTTGGGCGTTGTAGTTTGATGCACAATAAATCCCAAGTGGGTGCAAAGTTCATTTGCTGTGGCACGAATATTTATCCCAAGTGGGTAGAGGGGGTGACCTGCTTCTTGTCACGCTGCTTTGTTGCTGTGAAAAAGTGTCCGCGTGAGCACTTACTGGAATCGTGCTCACGCGTCTCCCATCCGATAGCGTCAGACATCCGGGTGGCGCTGACTCGAATCCAAAGGCTGGGGGGGTTCACCTTCGCGACCGGGACGGCCGCTAACATACAACAATACCAGTTCCCAAAGTGAAAGGACCACCAGGAAGATTATTTGGAAAACACTGGTTTATTCACAGCTTGCTCGTGGCAGGTAAATAGGTAACCATTCCGCAACGTTTTGGCAGCCAAACTCGTTTCGGGAGGAACCAACTCCCTTCCTCTGTGGCTTGAAAGTGCTTGACACGTGAACTTGCTGCTTTAGTTGATTGCTGCCCAACACGCCCCTGGGCGGGGACGCGACCACTCCTGCGGCATCTTGGGCGTTGTAGTTTGATGCACAATAAATCCCAAGTGGGTTCAAAGTTCATTTGCTGTGGCACGAATATTTATCCCAAGTGGGTAGAGGGGGTGACCTGCTTCTTGTCACGCTGCTTTGTTGCTGTGAAAAAGTGTCCGCGTGAGCACTTACTGGAATCGTGCTCACGCGTCTCCCAACCGATAGCGTCAGACAACCGGGACGGCCGCTAACATCCAACAATACCAGTTCCCAAAGTGAAAGGACCACCAGGAAGATTCTTTGGAAAACACTGGTTTATTCACAGCTTCTGACTCGCAGGATGGGAGGCGGGTGAGCACTATTCCAGTGCGTGTTCACCCTGGCGCAATTTGCAGCAACAAAGCAAGGTTAAAAAAAGGCTGGGCACCCCTTCAACCCACTGGGGTTTAATTTTGCTTACTGGGACTGAACCGCGCATCCACTTGGAACTATTATCCTTACACTACAACACCCAGGAGGCCGTGTGTACGGCCACGCCCCATCCCAAGGGGCAGGTGTTTTGTATATATTAAAGACAGCAGCGAGTTCGTCTAACTGCATCACACGCCACAGAAGAAGGGAGCTGGTTCCTCCCGAAACGCGTCTGGCGATATGAACATTTGAATTGGTTTACCCAGGATTTCTGCTACCAGCATGCTGTAAATAAACCACGCGCCCATGGTAAAACTTCCTGGTTGGTCTCCTTCAATTTGGAACTCTGGTTTTGTGATATATATATATATATATATATATATATATATATATATATATAATCACTACCACCGTTGGACGCAATGAATAAGGTTAATGCAGACGAATATTTATTTTGCCTGTTTTGAAGTCTAACCGTATTATGCCTTACAACAACATGCCAGTTGTAATAGGGAAAATATACCACCATGCATCTCTAGGTGGCACTGCTCCACCCTAAAGTTAGTTAATGTAGAAACTGAATCAGCCAAGAAACCTCCATTGCATGAAAGACAAAGAATTCCTTGAGCTTCCAGATGAAAAGCAAACTGAAAAAGATGTACCTGGAGAGAAGCGATGGATGCGCTGCCTACAGATCCAATACGTGCATATAGAACAATCTTTTACACTGTATTTTCCAGACTGATTGTCCTCACAACAAACACAGCATGTTGCTGGTTAAACTTGCCAAAAGTACTTTTTTAATAAATGCGGCATATCTGAGCTCCTTATCTGTACATCAACCAAGTCTCGCTGCCCGATGAAAGCACAGATAATGGACGGAATGCAGAGCAAATCAAGCATTCACCGTCATTCAATAGATCAGTGTTTAATCCATCGGTCTTTTGCCCACCATGCCACCCCAGTTTAGACCAGCCATATGCAAATCAGTCTTGAGCTTGTGCCTTATGAGAACAGTCCGGCTCGAACTGCCAAGCCAGGTCCTCCCTGGACTGGAAACGAGCATCCTGGGACCTTTTGGTAAGGTGGATAGACTTCCTGAAAGGGGGGTTTCTGGGGAGTTCTATAATGTGTTACCAATGTTAACATCACTTCTTAAAAGATGCAATCCATAACACAGTGTAGATTTACTAGTATATTTATTGAACAACTCCCCAGTGCTGTCTCCATACAGCAGCCTCCCATCTGACTGCCCATATCATAGCATTTCATTCCATAGAATCCCTCCTTAAAGAGACAGACTCATGGGAGTTCTACAATACATGTTGAGCATTAAATGTAACACATTGGCTCCCTATTAAGGAAGCCGTAAAAAGCCGGGGCTTTCATTTTCTTGCTATTAATGCCAAGATTTTAAGAGTGGTCAAAATCTGTTTCCCCCAACTAAGACGACTGTTTTATACCTCTTCCATTTGTTAACCTCGTGACATGGTTCTACCTTTATACATGCCATATTAACAATAAAAGTGACACATGTTTTGGCCCCCTGCAAAAGTTATAATGAAACCACAATCGGTCCACAGAACTGCTGCATGGGCCCTCTTTGGGCTTAAGAAGCACTATCGTTTATCTGGTCAAATCAGGGAGCTACACTGACTTCCTGTGAAGAAACTTTATATACCTAACACAGCCTATCTCCTTCAAACACAACCCTCTTTGTTTGCAGGTTATATAGGCTGAGCATGCACTCTACTTCGCTCAAACTTTGACCTGTATCTCAGTTTCTTCTCTATACTCAGCCATGGGTTTTGCAACTCACTTTCTCGGAGCTGAAATTTGAGCCAGGCATGCTAAATTGAGGCAATTAATGTTGCTCTCTTGCCATGCCATGCTCTTTATTTCGCCCATTAGGGCTACTTGGCAAAATGCCCTACACGTGGTGCATGTGGCACTCTCCAAATGAATAGAATAAACGTGAAAGAATGGCAGTATTCTGACAAATTGAGCTGTTATGGAGTCTGGATCCAAACGGCTCATAGATCAGTGCCAGTTTTAGAGCAATATGGAGAACACAGTGCTACTCTCAAACGTTTTTTCTCACTTTCTCTTAAAGTTGACTTCGCCTATAATTACAGCGAACAGGACTGAGCATTGTTGTCCTGTGAAGTGTGCTGTTAAGAATGGCATCCTATACTGATTATTTGGTTGACAAGCTTGAGTTGAACAGCTACAATTAGATTCAAAATCGGGTTTCTATGTGCAATAAGGCGGGTCTTTCGATATCATGCTTTTATATAATTGTATCCTTAAACCTTTATTTATGTTTTTTTAATTTGTGTTCAGAGAAAACTTCTGTTAAAAGCTGACACCATCTAATCTGTTTTTTTATTCTCGCCCTCTCCTCCCACTTAATTCTGCCTCTCTCCTTAATTTCCGTGGCATTGGTCAGAGGTCACAAAGTAGTACACCAACATCAAGTTCTTTCACTATTTCATTATAATGATATTTTTTTCCTTTCTTAAAGTCAGTATTATCTTGTCTCAATGTAATATAAATGTTTTGATTCAACGCTTTATTAAATTGTGACGCCAGGTGGTGCAAGAGGTACGGAAGGAACAATAGGAATTGATATGTTGTTTTTATCACTCAGTCCCTCCAGCAAAATTGATGTTATAAGATTTTCCTTTGTGTTTTTTTTTTTGGCGTAGTGGTCAACTGCCCCTTCTATCCCTGCAGCCGCCTAGCATCCAGTCTCCTCCGTTGCCCTAGCCGCCCAGTGTCTCTCATTCACTGCTTCATTTTTCCCCGCCCTCTGTCAGTGTCTTCTACGAGAGAGGTAGAAGGTGAGATTGTCTCCCCCTTCAAGCACAAGGCAAGAATAAGCATCCAGGGTTTCGTCCCTCCTCCTCATTTTGTTCTGAGTAGGGCCGGTGCTTCATTACATGGACTGCAGGCAGATGCCGTGCGGCACCATCACAAAAGTCCAGAAGATGTTGTTGTGTGATTTTCCCCAGTATCGAATCTTCGAAGCAAGAGGAGGTGGGGGGGGGGCAAACCAACAACAAGCTTTATTGTTCTCGGCAATATCCTTTACAATATACATAACCCTATTTAGTATACAATATAAGGTAACCTTAGCTAAAACATTTAATTAAAAATCAGACTCTAAAAGGCAATTAGGCTTTTGTGTTTTCAGTATGTTTGTTGTGAATTCTGGTGTGTTTTTTCAGTGTTTTCCATTGTTTTCACAAACTGTAAAAATCAATGTTTATTAGAGTTTACTCGTTTTCACTCCTAAACAATGAGGATGGTGTTTATCCAGTGCTTATAATAAAAAATCTGGCTTATCTTTCCTTCCTTTCCTCGTTTATTCTTATTATAATTCTTCTTTACGGCTCCTAATTCTCATCTTGTACGTTTACCTTATATTTTGTCTCCTGAGTAACTTTTCATTATTCTCCTCACCTTCCTACCGTCTCGTATCCCAGCATCAAAATTCTTCTTTCCATCAGTCCACTCCTATACTATATCCAAGATGCACATGGAAGGGGATATCTGAGCACCCATTAAAATTTGAGTCCAGCTGACAAAAGGTTAATGGTGAAAATTCAACTCCCCTTTATGCTGCTCTAATCTTTAGACAAACAACAAAGATTGACTGAATGAAGATCTTCTATTTGGGACTGGAGATATGTATTTTGTGGGATGCTCGGTGCTCTCTTATCGCTAGGCAGTGTCACACTGCCCTGCTGTTTCTCAAGATACCAATAACTTGATTAATAAATGTGATAGTACTGTGCGATCTAGGCATGTTTCTGCTCATCATAGTCTTAGGGGCGATGTCTGCTAAGGAATTAATAAGAAGGCTGTTGGCAATAAAGTTTTTGGTGACTACAAACTCTGCTGCTGTGCGGGATGCCTTGGTTGTCGGCCTGTACAGTTCACATCATGAATGAGGTTTACTTTACAGTGCTGGGTCATGCCTGTAGAACGTTGTGTTTGAGAACCAAAGCAGTAAAAATGCATCAAAATCTGGTCTTTTATGGTTTTTACTGAAAAACAAATGTTGGTGGGGATTTATCAGTTATCATTGGGTTTAACTGAAAACCCTAAATGCAATATATTTGTTTTTTAAAATACATTGCAAAGGGCTTGTGTCAATTACCAAAGCTCTAAGAATAGTATTCAACGTCCCACTAAACCGGTCTAACTATGAGTCGGGCAGACCAAATGTAAGTGACTTCAGCAGAATATATCATGAGATTGTCTGTTCTATAACAAAGTTTTAGTACTTCAACACAGGAATTTATAGAGGAAGATTTAGATAATGTTACAAGCTGTTTATAGCGAGGAGCTACTGTTTCTATGCATAAAAGTATGACGTGCATATCTATGCGCGACCCCCACAATCACTGTTTCAAAAAACATTTAACACCATACTGGTACATTTTGCTTGATAAACTTTAGTTGGTGGAGTCTAAACTTTATATATAAAGTGCATCATGCATCTGGATATAGCCAATCAAGGTAGTTCTCAGACCTATTGTAAGTTTATTCGATCGGTAAATCAGTTAGCTCAGAAAATCCCTAGGCGTGGTAGTCACGCTTTTGAACGACCTGAAACAATACTCTTATTAAATTGACTCTCCCACTTGTTCAAGGGTCGGTCCAAAGATGGTAAACAACACGAGAGATACCAGAAGTCTGAATACAGGAACCTGTAAAGTGTTCATTCTGTAAGACAAAACCAACAGGTTAATGTATGAGATATAACAATCCTAAATTATATGGATGTAGAACTTCAGGAGAAGAGAAGAATAGAAAGACAGCCTAAAGAGTGCTTGAAAAAATACCCATCAGCCCGCTCAATAGCGGAGCATCGTCATCTGGGTTGCATGGTTGAAATTGTGGTATCCAGTGTGCCCTTCCTCAGGACCAACCCAAGGCTAGCAGAACTTGGACCACTTTCTTGACCCTCAACCATTAGATGAAGTGCAGACTGAGAGGGCTAAGTTGCAGTGCTCAGAAAATTGTGAGAAAAGAAAGGGAAAAAACTTGTAATCCACGTGTTCTAAAAATACCTATCTTGATTTCATTTGAAAAACTTTATTGGGTCTGACCATCAAGGTGGTATGATTAAAAGCAGAGTGAAAAATAGCATGCAAGGAATTGCTATTCACCATGAATGTAAACTGGTCGCCATGTTTCAGCCTGGATAGGCTTTCTTCAGGACCTATGATGCACTACTGCAACATTTACTTACTGTGAAAGAAAACTACAGAACTGCTCCAAATCCTCAAATGAGAAAATGGTTTATCTTCTCCCAAATTGTAGGGAGGAACTGCCTCACCTCACCTGGCACTGGCTCAGAGTGAAAGAGGCCATGCACTCTCCGTCGTTGCCTCGCTCTGTGTCATGAGCCGAGGGGGAGGTCCTCCACAGAGCGAGGCAACGACGGAGAGTGTGTGGCCTCCTTCACTCTGAGCCAGTGCCAGGTGAGGTGAGGCAGTTCCTCCCTACAATTTGGGAGAAGATAAACCATTTTCTCATTTGAGGATTTGGAGCAGTTCTGTAGTTTTCTTTCACAGTAAGTAAATGTTGCAGTAGTGCATCATAGGTCCTGAAGAAAGCCTATCCAGGCTGAAACATGTCGACCAGTTTACATTCATGGTGAATAGCAATTACTTGCATGCTATTTTTCACTCTGCTTTTAATCATACCACCTTGATGGTCAGACCCAATAAAGTTTTTCAAATGACATCAAGATAGGTATTTTTAGAACACGTGGATTACAAGTTTTTTCCCTTTCTTTTCTCACAATTTTCTGAGCACTGCAACTTAGCCCTCTCAGTCTGCACTTCATCTTTAATGGTTGAGGGTCAACAAAGTGGTCCAAGTTCTGCTAGCCTTGGGTTGGTCCTGAGGAAGGGCACACTGGATACCACAATTTCAACCATGCAACCCAGATGACGATGCTCCGCTATTGAGCGGGCTGATGGGTATTTTTTCAAGCACTCTTTAGGCTGTCTTTCTATTCTTCTCTTCTCCTGAAGTTCTACATCCATATCATTTAGGATTGTTATATCTCATACATTAACCTGTTGGTTTTGTCTTACAGAATGAACACTTTATAGGTTCCTGTATTCAGACTTCTGGTATCTCTTGTGTTGTTTACTGTTAAGTTGGGGGACAAGGTACCAATAGGTCTATAAACACGACTCCCCTTAGGCCCTCTTTCACCCTTTGTTTTTTGATCGGTCCAAAGATGCCCAAGTTCCAAGGTCACGAGGTTTCTCCTGACATGTACTGCTCAACAAATACTAGCGCCTCCGCTAGAAGATAAAAACCCCTGCATTTCTTCAGGTATGGTGCGCTAAACCAATTTCAGTGCACTCTGAGCCTGTACAAAACCTGGCATAACTTGATAATATATGAAAAAGGTGTTTAATACTAGCCTCCAGGTAGAGGGGTGCGAAGGGCTCCCTTGACCTAGCTTCAATAATCTTAAAAACCTATTACCAATTGTTTGCAGATCCTTTGCGTTTGTGTAGCCTCACAATTTAGCTCCAAATAAAAGTGCAGCAACTGTGTTATGTCTATGCACTTGCAGAATTATACTGCGAGGTTGACTGCTGACCTAATGTTGAAATCATAGGACTGCATTATTGGTTAATAGTTGAAGCATTCTCTAAATGTTCATGCCAATTTCATTTCCAATTGAAGCCTACACCTAAATAGTCAAGTGTTCACACTTTCTACTTCTTTGGCAGTAATTGAAGGTTGTGGTCTTAGTCTGGGGACTGCCACATCGGCCTGGCAATTCAGGAAAAAAACTCAAGACCTGGCTCTTCAAATGAACAGATCATCGCAAAGCAGGTAGCAGCCAGTGCCTTGAGACCTTCTCAGGTGGTATGCTATACTTTATAAAGCCTTGATTGAAAATAATTACCATTATTTTACTCTTTTCAATGTTGATTGTCCGATCTTTCTCCTTGCAGTAGTTGATGAATTTATTTGTTTGCTTATGCATGGTATTCTCTGGCACAGATGCAAGGACAGCGTGATCTCCAAAGAGTAGTATTGATATTTTCTCGTTGCATAATTTGAGTACATAAGAGGTGTATTCACACAAGTACGTGTCAAAGTTGTTTAGAAATAATCTACAAAGGACTGAGCCTAGCACACAACCTTGCTGAATTCCTGTTGGGCTAGCAAAATCACTACAGCATTCTCCTGCCAAGTCACAACAAGCATTAGTTTTGTTGTGCAAACCTCTTATTGCCTGCAACAACGCCTTGCTGGTCCCTATAGAGTTTAGCTCTTGCCCTAGTTTGGATCTATTAACCAGCTCAAAGGCAGCATTTAGATCTATAAAAGTTAGATGCAATGAGACTTTCTTAATATTGGTGTTTACACAGGCCGTAAGAAGCTTAGTTGCCTGGTCCATAGTCCCTACTACTTTACTAAAGCTTGCTTGTGCTTCAGTAAGTATAGTTTCTGAAACAACCCAACTGTGCAGGTGGTTAAGGTAGACCTGGCCAACTATTTTGCTTCCCTTTTTATATTATGGGACAGAATTGTTTGAGTGGTGGTACTGTGTTGAAGACTTTGTTAATATCTGGCCCCAAATTTATGATCAGCTCAATTCATGCCCATAGGGTAACAAATCTGGACGGGGAGCCTGGTCTCTTCTGACAGATGATGGTGCGCTCTACCTCTGGGTGTAGTAGAAGTAATACAAGGGAAAAACTGGGGGGTAATATAAATGGTCTTCATGTCGTGCGGGGGAAGTGGTATTGAGGGATTTAGCTGTAGTCTTGTTTCCACTGTAAAGTTTCTTAAATGTTCACCCATCTATTTGAACTAATATAATTCACCAATGTATTCGCCCCTACGGAGTATCCAGGGTCACAACCTTCCAAAACCTGTTGGATTGTTTTCCGTAGTAGCAAGATTTGTTTCTTCAAAATTCTTGACCTTAACTTTTTGGCCATTTATCAATTCCTTATGACTTGTTTTGTTCTTTAACAATCAAGTTATTTGGAGAAAGGTGTCTCATACTTAAGACTCTTCTTAGCTGTTGCTGAAGATTTTTACTTTCTCATCGAACCGAGCCATAGAGGTCTGTGATATATTATTTCCTCGTGTGATTTAATGGTTGGCCAGAATGAAGTCCTTTTTGCCATTACTAGCCTAAAATGCTCTATAATGCTTTTTCTTCCATGAGGTTTGCTGCAAAGATTACTGTTGGTGGAAATCCCAGACTATTCAATTATAGTGCCCCTTCCTTGGTTTTGGTATTTGCCCCAGTTCCATTTCAGTGACCTATTGGATACCAGGACAATTTCAGTGGCATCTGGCACGGGATCAGAGTGTCAAAATGTTTCAGTCCAGCTGGCCACCAACGAGTCATGATCGCTTCCAAGCATTTCTGTAACTTCCATATTGACAACTTGCTTCCAAGATTCAACATAAATCAAAATATAGTCAGTTAAGCGTGTACTGGAATTGGACCTATAACTGTTAGAAGCGGGGTGATCAGAAAAACGTACAGCTGATGGAAGATCATCTGTCTCTTCGCTGCAAGGTGGTCACTGCTGTCTTAGCCAAGGGAGCCATAGAGGGGGTTCTGGTGCCAGAAGTAGGTTGTGGTTGTTATTCCCACAACTTTCTGGTTCTCCAAAGGGACAAGGGCTTGTGTCCTATCCTTGATGTTTAAACTCTGTGTCTTCCGCAAAAAGGAGAAATGCTCATGTTAGCTCAGGTCTGGTCTGCCCTGGACCTAGGAGACTAGATGGTAGCTTTGGACTTGCAGGATGTCTGTTTTCATATTCTTGTCCTGCTTGCCCACCAGAGCTACCTCTGGTAGGGCACAAGACTTTCAGTTCACCATGCTTCCCTTTGACTTTACCAGTGCCCCCCCGGGTGTTCACCGAGTTGATGGCCGTGGTTGCAGCTCATCTGCAGAGATCATGGGTGCCAGTCTTCCCCTACCTAGATGACCGGCTGCTGAAGGTGTGCTTCCTCCAGACGGTTGTCTCCCTTTTCTAGACTATGGTGAACATTCTGCACTCGCTGGGGTTCACTATCAACATGGCAAAGCTACATTTGACTTCTTCTCAGACTCCACCTTTTTTCCGAGCTCTTCTGGACACAGTGCAGTTTCAGGCTTATCCTTCCGAGCTGCGAGTCAAGGTTATTCATGCTATGATAACAGTATTTCATCCTCTAGCCTGGGTTTTGGTGAGACTGACTCTTAGGCTGCTGGGCCTTATTGCCTCCTGCATCCTGCTGATAGGGCATACCAGATGGCATATGCAGGTTCTGCAGTGTGACCTGAAGTTCCAGTGGGTGCAGCATCAGGGAAATCTCTCAGAACTTGTTCAAATTTCAGAGGAAACTGTAGATGATCTTCAGTGTTGGCTGACAAACCATGATTGGGTCAGAGGCAGACCCCTCTCCCTTCTCCAACCAGATCTGACAGTAGTGACTGATGTGGCACTCCTGGAATGGGGAAGCCATCTGGGAGACATGGAGAACAGAGGACTCTGGTCTCCGGCAGACAACAGAGTCCACACCACCGTGCTGGAGCCCCATGCGATCCGACAAGCCTTGAAAACCCTTCTTCCCTCCAAAAGGGTAAGGCTGGTTCAAGTGTTCATCGACAACACCATTTCCATGTGGTACTGCAACAAACAGGGTGGGGTGGAGTCCTGGACCCTGTGTCAAGAGGCCCTGCGCCTCTGGACATGACTGGAACAACAGGCCAGATCACTGGTGATTCAACACCTGGCCTGTTCTCTGAACGCCAGAGCGGATGAACTCAGCTGGAAATGTCTAGCGGATCACGAATGGCTGCTCCACCCGGAGGTGGCTCAATGTCTCTTTCAGCAGTGTAGGAGAGCCTTGGTTAGATCTGTTCCCCTCCACAGGGAATGTGCAATGTCAACAGTTCTGCATGCTGGAGTTTCCAAGGCGGCTCTTGCTCTGAGACAGTTTTCATCATGAGTGGAGTTCAAGACTCCTGTACGCCTTTCCGCCTATACCACTCCTACCCAGAGTTCTCAAGAAGATCAGGAACGACGGGCCAAAGTCATCCTTGTCTCTCCAGACTGGGTATAGAGAGTATGGTATCCTGAGCTTCTGAGCCTGGCCATCAATCAGGCTGCCGCTAAGGGGCTATCAGGCTGCCCCTTTGGGAAGATCTTCTGTCGCAGCAGCAGAGGAAGGTCCTCCACTCTAGCAATCCACTCTCCGCCTTTAAGCGTTGAGTTTGAGCGGCGAAAGTTGACAGCTTTTGAACTTCCTCCCAAAGTCTGTCATGTCATCTTGTCAACCAGTCGGCCCTCCACCAAGACGATCTACGCCCGCCGTTGGAAATAATTTGTGACATGGTGTGCAGAAAAATCATTTGATTGCCCTTTCTGCCCCACTTTCTGAAGTTCTATTTTTCTTTCTCTTGCCTAGAAAGGCTCTCTTCTGAGCACTGTGAAGGGTTATCTGTTTGCCATGTCTGCCTTCATGCGGTTGCCTAAGCAACCCTCTTTGTTCCAGTCTCCTATTGTACATAGGTTTCTCAAGGGCCTAACTCCTCATCATTACTTTCTTTATTAGATCCATTTAAAATGCAGGTCATAAAAGTATGAAAATACATGTAAAGAAATATAATAAATATGTAAACATGTTGGCACAAAATCCAGATACAAAGTCCATTTCTGAGTGCAGAAAGCCTTGCAAAGAGGTTAGGGTTTGACCCATAACTAGTCAATACAATAATACAAACCATATCAACTTGCGGGTAAAAACACCTCAAAGTGCCAATTTATAAAATGCTAGGGTGCAATTATTTCCTTCTCCTAATTCAAGCCCATAAAAAGGAAGCTATTGAACAGCATATAAAAGGATCAGAAAGTCTCTCTAAAAAATAAAGTGCAACACAGCATTGCTTAAAATTAAAACGTCTTAAAATTGGAAGGATAAGTAGTTACCACCTTAGATGCCTTTCTGGCATGGGCCGCAAATGTGTTGAATTTGTCTACTCCTCTTCCTCCTCCACTCAATGGTGGCGTGATGCAGGCGGGAGCATGAACCCAGCCTACAACAATGTGTGATGGCCGCCCATGATTTCTGTGCCCTCAGCAGCACTCTTCCCCCCACTCTCCCCACCCCATCGCACCCGATGTGTTCTCGCTGGGGGCTCCTCAGCACTGCTCAGACCTCCCTCCCCGTTCATTCTGCCTCAGTGGGATCTCAATTTAGTTTTGACTTTGTTGATGTGTGCTCCTTTTTGACCCTCTACAAAATAGTCCCCTCTGGCTGCTCATATTGAAAGCCGCCTTCCTTGTGGCCATTACTTCTGTCCACAGAGTGATTGAGATGCAGGCCACAATATCTAAGCCTACATACCTCTCAATCTATCCTAACAAAGTGGTGCTTTGCACAAGGGCCTCCTTTCTACCAAAAGTGGTCACCCATTTCATGTAGGCCACCTCTGCTTCCCTTCTATGCTCCACCCCACCCTTTTAAAGAGGAGGACCACACCCTTCTAAAGAGGAGGACCTACTCCACTGTCTGGAACCAAAAAGAGCTTTGTCGTTTTGTCTTGACCGCACATGAGCTCTGGGTGGACGCCAACTCTTCGTGGGGAACTTCCATGCATAGCAGGGTCGAGTGGTGCAGAAGCGAACCGTTTCCCACTGGGTCATGTTCTGCAAAAGAATCTTCTACGCATTGGCCAAAAGCAACCTCCTTAAAGCTTGCAGACTCATTCCACTTGAGCTAAACTGAGTCTACTGTGTTAGCTCGCAGGGTTCCGTTCCTGGATATGTGTCCCGTAACAATGTGGTCTTCCCTGCACACATTTACCAAACACTACTACCTGGACAGGCAGGTCTACAGGGGTGGGCACTTTGTCGGTTCTGTCCTGCTGGACTTTCACTTCAGGGGATGGTATTGCTTGTGTATCTTTTCAAACGGTAAGGAATCTGGTAGAGGGAACGTCTGAGAAAGAAAAACCAAGACACAATTAACACAGTAATATAGGTTTACTTAAAATATAGCAGGGAAGGTCAGTCACCTCTGTGGAGATGCAAATTGATGTCCTACGTACAGCTCAAAAGCAGTGCCATTTAATTTCTCAAATCGCAAAATGATAGTCTCGAAACTGGTGACCTTACGGCAGTTTCCATGCACAATAAGCGTAAACCTTCCACATGGGTTTCAGTTCTCAGTATTCAAGCAAAGCTAAAATATGTTTGCCTATTGGTTACATCCTGCTAAATGCTAATTGGACCAAGCTATCTGATCTTTTTCGTGTAGTTTCTTTTGCCAAGCCATCTGATCTTTAGATGTGGACATGTGGTTACTGCAGAAGATTGCACATGTGAGTCAGTAAGTTTTATGGCAGGATGCGCACCTGATATTTCATACTCTGTACATGTTCAAGCAAGGGGTGTAAGTAACCGCAGCACTTAGAGAGAAAGCAGTTCCTAATGCAATTGGTACATCTCGCCTCATTTCTCTAGCAGATGCAGATTTCAGTAACCTATTTTGTGACGTATTCGTGGTCTATTTGGTACGATTGCTCATCTGCAGTAACCACTAAATACTCTACCAAGTTTCCTGAAACTGAAGGGAAACGTGACCTATTCAGGTTGAACTAACCACAACGTGTTTTCTGAAACTAATGTGTGATGTGACCGGTCTATTTCTTGCTGAACCCACTGCTTTTCTCCACTTATTTGTTTCCAGGTGTGTGCCTGTCATAGATTACATTGGTTTGAAACTATTTATAGCCTGAAAGATTTACATAAGGGTCTCTATGCAATGCATCCCATTCTTCCCTATATCAAATATGCGTTTAGAAGTCTCTATCCGATCCTTTATCTGGTAGAGACTATATCTAGCCACATTGCTTATTGACCCACCCATCGTCACCTCTCTGAGAACTGATTTCTAGGGACATGGATGACCTTTTTTCTGGGCCCTAGTTTTGACACACCAGTGGTCAGTGCTCCATTACTTGTTGATACTTATTGAACCACTAAGACAACCTCAAAACCCAGTCTCTTTTATTTTTTTTGTATCTTCATTGCATGAATTGAGCGGTTTGTCCCATAGCATCTCTAAGAACAGTGTGTCGAACCTTTGAAGAGCCTCTGTATCTGTCTACAAAACAGCCAAGACTTTGCAATCAGGATATCAAACTCCAATTCCCGACAGTATTTTTGAGTCCCATTTCCAGTTGTCCCCTAATGCAAAAGAGAGTGAAATGTAGAAATACCAGAAAGATATTTTTTTAATTATTTGGATTGAGTGTTTCCAGAGACATAAGAACATACTAAATCTTGTAACTACTTCATAGTATTTCTTAATCAAACTTGGGGTAAAATATTAAGACGATCTTTATTTAAAGTATTGAGGTCTGTTAGAAAAATGTGTGCACTGTAGAACCTGGACTGGGTTCCTGTGCATATATAATTGTAAGTAGGGTTCCACCATATCACGGAATAAGTTCAGGCAGCGGGGGGTGTGGGGGCTGGGGGGTTAGTGATCATAGGTTAACTCAAAATGGTAATATATTTGATGTAGTAATGTGCTTCCCTTCAGAACAATCTTTATAACCTTAAACTGTAACCTAATTAACCTAACATTTTAAACAATATATCTGTAAAAATGGTCTAGGATGTGGACAGTTTGCCTTCACTCAAGGTACTAGAATGTAGCTTTAAGAAGGGTTTTTTGATGCAACAAACAGTCTAGAATTAGGAAAGTCTTAATCTGTGAAAGGCTTTTGGAGGGTGTTCTGCAGAATCTGAACAAGTTGAAGGCTTCACCATTGAGGTTCCGTGACGATCGTAAGTGGTGTTTCCGACTCGCACGAATATGTTCGAGTCTGGTATCTACGAACCGCAAATGACGAGTTTAGTGGGTGTACGCAGTTTCGCTGTACTAGCCTAAACCGTTCGTTTGTTTCGTGGGTTTATCTATCTGTACCCACGGGTTCCATCTTAGATACGGCATCCATTTTGTCTCTTGCCCTCAAGTAGCCAGCGAAAGGACGCTGTCCGCTTCGCGACCCCGGGATTCCCAAGACTCTTGCGGAAGACACGTTTCCTTTGAAAGTGTCTTTATGATGAGGGGGATGATACTGTAAGGCAGCTGGCTCCGCTTGAGGCACATCTTGCCGTGCCGGTCTATTGTCTTAGCCGTGCATCTCATTAGGCACGTCCCTTTGATGCCTGCCGCTCGTGTTTCCCGATGCCACCCCTTTTACACCCTTTCCGATCTCCCCACTGTTTCTGCCTTCCTCTGCACCTGTCCTTGTTCCTCCTTCGATCTGTTTACTGCTGATTGGAATGTACTAATGGTGGGAAGATGGGTTTTTACAGTTGGGAACCACCGAATGTTTCTGTACTTATGTTCCGGACCTTGAATGCATCAAAGCAACCCCTCTCGGAGATAATGATGGGAACCAAGTTGTAAACCTTTGTGTACTATGTTAACCTATGAGAGAAAACTGTATAAAAAGGAGCGACCCACAGTAGCAAATTGAATCCGATCCCGCGAACTTACATGCTGTGTACTTCACGTGACTTCTGTGTTCCCTGCAGTAAATAAACCTCGAATCTTTGACGCCGAAGGAAGTGTCCCGTGTCTCTGTCATTTGTATGCCGGAACAGGTTACCCATGAAGGTTTCAGGTGTTGTCCCCTGGCACCGCTGGGTCTTAAATAACCCAGTCCTTCACCATCTCTGTTGATACATAAAAATACATACTGATATGAAATGTTTCTGGTCCCTGCATGCAGTGGGGAAATATTTTATGTTGATGACTTCAATGAAGAGTCCTAAGATGGAGAACCAAGATTACAAGTAAGTATGACAGGAGTGGTAGGTTTCAGATCGTTTCCCACAAGAATACTGTGCAGAGAGTTCTTGAAATCATAATTTCTGCCAAAATCAGTCAGACTAAAGTCTTAGATCATTGACATTAAATTTATTTAGATGCAAACTGTAAATCTAACGCTTAATGTTTTAGCGATCCTTCTCCGAAGGCAGGGCTCACCACCAAAAAATCTCACATGTCAAATCTAATGAAGCTAGTAAATGGCAAATTTAAGTAAAAAAATTACCAATGTCCACACTGAAATAGATTGTTAATCTTAACATGTAATGTGGAAACACAAAAAATAATGTGATCGCAAGAATAGCAAGTGAGGTGCCGGGTTTTTAGAGACCCGTGGTGCCAGGGGACCACACCCGAAGACCTCTGGGTTCTCCCTGTTCTGGACTACAGAAGCACAGAGTCTTCTAGGTGAAGTCAGAGATCGAGTTTTATTGGCTGCAACCAAGTAACAAGCGTCCTAGAATTACAACAGCACGGGCTGTAAGTTCTCAGGAGACTGTTCGTATTTACAGAACCAGCCTTCTCATTATATACAGAAATAACAGCTGCGGGCAAGAATTCTTGAGTTTATGATATGGTTATACACATATTTCTACAATAATACAAAGAGCGAAGTCATGCTGGTCAGCACATATTTTAGATGTCCGGATCGTGATGGATTACCCCGCCAGGCCCAGAATTCCCATCAGATATCGATGAAACACCAATAAGGTCGGGCACCCTCCCGTCGTAAAACCGGTCATAAACAAGAATCTTGGACAGGTGTATGTGTATGGAAAACATGGTCTGTCTGTAGTGAATGGTTTATGGCATGTTGTGCCTTGATGATATCTTACTCGGCCACTGGGCGAGGAGCTGCCCAAACAGGTTTGGCTGGAGGCAGTGGAGTCAGCTCGGCCAGGTCATGGGGAAGTCAGCTACGGTGGACGTGTCCTTTCAGATCAAACTCGGCCTTAATCAATTGACTATACGAGGGCAAGTCATAAGATGGATGCCGTTTACAAAATGGAGTCTGAGGGTTCGGAACGGAAACCACGATTTAAGGGTGTTAGCATCACTCAATCATGATGCAAATGCATAGGGATAATGTCCTAATCATTACCAGTCCGTCGATACCAAATTCGTCATGGTACGACGATATTTTGTGATACGAGTGTTTGGACCTCGATACCGGTGGAACAGCAGGGTCTGGAATTTCAGTACCACAGACCCTCCTTTTGCCCTCATATTAGGCAATAACTCATGCTAATCTGAGTCCAAATCTGTATTGATGAATTCATGGAGATGCTGCTGTAGCATCATTCTGTTGCTCAATTCGTCCCTTGATACAGGCTTCCTTACACATGAAGTAGCACAGAGGCCACATATTGCAGGAGCGCACTGTACAAACAGACAGAACATAAACAGAACGGCCAGGATCAACCCAATGAAGATCAGAGTTTTCCATCCCCAGGCAGAAATCAGTTCCCACAGCCACCCTAGCAGGGACCAATCCCCTTTCTCCACGTGAAGGGAATCAGAGATTTTGTGTAATTTGGAGATGGCCTTGTACACTGTCGGAGCATTGTCAGGGATGAAAATGCAGCAACTAGATTGGATCACTCTACATACACCACCACGGTCTGCAAGTATGACATCTAGGGCAACCCTGTTCTGAAGGGTCATAATTCGATCCGACTGAAGCTCAGCTGTCAAGTTGCTAAGGGCACCAGCCGTTTCAGTCACGGCGGACTCAACTATCCTTGTCAATTGTCGAATGTTCCTGCTGTTCACCATAGGCCCCCAAAATGGCAGAAAACCCTTTGCGAAGTCTCCAAACTCTTGACCCGCAGTGTCGTCTTGACTCACGACACCCCTAACTGTCCTTGTCCGATGGTAATCTGCCCCGGCCGTGTAGGTGGGTGGCAGCAGAAACGAGATAAAGCATGTGCCCGAGAAGTCAGGGGGCAACCATGTATAGGCTTTGTCATGGCAGACGAAATAGGTGCCTTTAGCCGCCAAGAATGGAGGGAAAGTTCGGGAGGCAAACACATATGTTTCCGTGCATACGCTCTTCCCCAACTGTGCTTTGGGATCCCTGCCAATACCTTGCAGACATAAGTGACCTCGGTGGGGCACTATCCAGACTGGGGAGGATTTCTTTGTTTTCTGGCTTTTATTCAAAGAGATCCCGTATTTAGTTACATTCCAACGGCTGTAGGGAGTGAGTTCATCTTTAGGAATCCTTTGATACGTGTCAACATCCCTACTCATATTTCTTATTCCTACCACTAGTGCCTTGTTGCTGGAATCGCTCTCTGTGGAACGGGAAGGGTATGGTTCTAGGGCGAACAGGAACATGGTCTGGAAAGCACACAGAGAACCATAATAACTGAATGGCAGGATGAAGTATGGAATGCTCTTATCTGTCGTGTGCGGCATGAGTCCACAGATCCAACAATTCGATGTGTTCATTATAGACTGGTGCTGGTGTAGGAGCAGGATGAAGGAGTTATTTACAAACTCTAGTCTTCTGGCAGACTCGTGTTCAGGAAGAGGGTGAAAGGAGTGTAAAGAAACAGTTGGAGGAGGTGTGGGCTGAGTGTTGTTTACAAAGGTGACTTGAAACGTGGATAAAGTATAACCAATCAAGAACATCGAACTACATATTATCAAGAATCTCTTTCTTGCCATCACAGTGCACATTTTCTTGTTAAAGTTCATGTGTCTAGCAGGTCTCTCTACCCTCGGAAACTCCATCCTCTGGTTGCTGCCCGCGGTGGGAGGTTGCTTCTGCCAAGATGTGCGCTCTGTCCAGTCCGGGGTAGTTCCCTCAGACCGACCAGAACCGTTGACCTAGGCGTCCCCGGCTGCACTCCTCAGACTTCAACCGCGGCCCTAGCAGCAGAACCGATGGCGGTTCGAAAATCAAAAATGAGCTAGTTCCCTGGGCGAGAGAGCTGTAAAATCAAAAATAGTTCATGGGAAAAAGGGAAAATCGCACTAATTTGATTGTCAGTTCCTTGGTCTTGACCTCAGATTATATCGTTCTTTCCCAGGTACGGTGTGATCTTCAAACAATGTTTCAGGTTCTGTAGTGTCCAACTGCATTGACGGTGGCACAGATCCTTGCAAAATACAATCGCTCTCTTTGTCGGTACCAGTTCCTTTTAATCGTGCATCGCTGAAGGGGACAAAGCGAGGTATGAACTCTGTCTCGGAGTCAGAGACTCCTTGATGGACCCACCGGTCATATGGAAGGGGCAGCGGACCCTTTTGCAATGGGCGCCGTGCACCCAGTGTTTTTTTCCGTGGACACGTACTGCAGAGCGGGTAGATAGCAAGACCTGGAAAGGTCCGGTCCAGCGAGGCTCCTCGTTCTTTGTTCGTCTGAAGTTCCGAACTAGGATCCAGGAGCCAGGTTCGATGGCGTGGCCTGGATCGTCAGACGCCGGTGGAGAGGAGCTGTGGACCTGTTGATGTAAAGCATGCAGTGTAGTTGTTAATTCGTGCAAATAGTCAAACAGTGCGGGGTACTCTATTTCACTCAATCTCTTGGGTCTGGGCACACCCCAGATGTTAGCTGGGCGGCCGAACACAATTTCATGTGGGCTAAGTCCTATTCTGGAATGGACAATCATTCTGGTAGACAGGAGAGCTAAAGGCAGGGCGTCTGGCCACTTGAGACCTGTGCTGGCTTGGATCTTGGCCAATTTCAATTTTAACGTGCCATTATAGCACTCTACCAATCGTGCCGATTGGGGTTGGTTTGCAGCGTGGAATTTCTGGTGGATGCCTAGACACTCACACACTCTGTTCATCACTCGTCCCACGAATTCACTTCCATTATCACTCCAGACAATCCTAGGCATGCCAAATCTAGGGAAGAATTCTTTGACAAGGGCTTTGGCAGTTGACAATGCAGTGTTGTCCTTAAGGGGGTACGCTTCTACCCACCTGGAGAAGGCGCAAACGACAACAAGGACATATTTCAGGTTATTGCACCTCTCCATGTGAATGAAATCGACCTGCAAGACCTCGAACGGGTACGTTGGAGGCGCAAAATGACCAACTGGGGTTGGGGTTCCCCTACCGGGATTGTGCTTCAAACACACCATACAGTTTCTGACCAGATTCTCTGCACATTTTGGGATACCACTATTCTGCCATACTGGGGCCAACAGCTTACATATTCCTTTCACACTGATGTGCGCCATTCCATGGGCCATCATCACCACTGCGAGCACATAGGCGTTAGGTAACATCCATCGCTGATGTTCTGACAGTTCGACCCAACTACCATTCGCATCTAATCTACCCTTGCTTTCTCTTCATTCATTCACCTCTTTCTCAGTAGCATCAGCTTGTATAGATTTCACGCTTTCGATGGTGTCCTCACACATACCCACATCAGGGGTCCATCTAGCTGGACCTACAACATACATCCGACTCATTGTGTTCCTTGCAGTCTCTTTCGCGACCTCATCGGCAAATGCATTCCCTCGACCAACATCATCTTGAATCTTTCTGTGTGCGCTGCATTTCACAATTGCAACTTGTAGGGGCAAGGTCAGTGACTCGAGAAGGTCGTGTACTAGCTGGCCGTGTTGAATTTGTGCACCATGTGACGTCAGGAACCCACGTTCACGCCTCAATCTTCCAAAACTGTGGGCTACGCCAAAGGCGTATTGGCTATCAGTATACACATTCACTCGTTTTCCTTTCGCCAACACACACGCTCTTGTGAGTGCGACTAACTCTGCTGCTTGCGCGGAATTGTAGAGGATGCGAGCTGTCTCTACAATCGTGTGTAATGTTGTCACGGCATATGCTGCAGTCGTATCACCATTTGGCAACTTGAAACATGAACCATCAACCCATAACGCATCATTACATTCAGGGAGGGGAGTGTCCTGCAAGTCTACTCTCCCTTTTGTCTCTTCCTCTGTCCTAAAGCAGCAATCATGTTTTTCAACCTCATCTGTCTCTGCTGGAATGGGTAATAACGTAGCAGGGTTGAGTATATCACACCTCTTTATGTGAATGTGACTTGCTAACAGTGTCAATTCATAGCTGGATAGTCGAGCACTAGTTAGATGTTGTGTTTTCGTCCTGTTTAGTAGGATATCTACTGCATGTGGGACCATAACGATCAGAGTATTATTCATGACTAACCCAGCAGACTGTCGAATACAGACAGCTGCTGCAGCAGTGGCCCTCAAGCAACTTGGTAATGCCTTAGCTACAGGATCTAGAGTCGCAGAGAAATACGCACATGGGCGTTGTTTGTCCCCAAAGTGTTGCGTCAAGACTGATAATGCGCAACCTTCCATCTCATGGACATATAATGTAAAAGGCTTGCTGTAGTCGGGGTTGCCCAACACAGGAGCCGAACATAATGCCTCACACAACTCATGGAAACTCGTCTGACAATCTTCAGACCAAGGCAAAGAATTGGGTGTGTCTTTACGCATTAATGCCAGCAAAGGTTTGGCCAAAAGTGAGAAGTTCGGTATCCATTGTCTACAGTACGATGTAATGCCCAAGAAGGCACGCACTTCTCTTTGTGTCCTTGGGACACTCAGTTCTGCAATTGCCTGTATTCTTTCTGGGGTCAGTCTCCTTCCCTCCTTCGATAAGATGTGACCTAAGTAGGTTACTTCTTGTCGACAAAATTGTAATTTGGAAAGCGAGACTTTGTGCTTCATGTCACATAAATGATGTAACACTGACAATGTCGCTTGTTTGCAAACTTCTTCGGTGTCTGCAGCGATCAGCAGATCGTCCACATACTGAATTAAAGTTGCACCATCCTGCAGAACAATCGTGTCTAGTTGTGTTTTCAGAGCCTGACTGAATATTGATGGACTTTCACAGTAGCCCTGAGGAGCGCGTTTTAAGCGGAAGCTTCGTCCTCCTAAATTGAAGCCAAAGATATCTCTGCTCTCCTCGGCAATCGGGATGCTGAAGAAAGCGTTCTTCAGGTCAATCACTGAAAACCAATTGGCTGAAGCTGGAACCATTGTCAATAAGGCAGTAATGTCGGAGACGACTGGAAACTGTGGTACAACGATCTTATTCACTTCCCTGAGATCAATCACAAATCGGTACACAGGGGACTGTGAAGGATCGGTACGCTTTAAGACAGGCAAAACAGGACTGTTACAAATGTTGCCTGTTGTCTCTTCGATGACATCTTTCTCGATCAGATCGTAAACGATCGCTAACAAAGCCTTTTCACATTTGTTTGATATTCTATATTGGGGAATGCGTGGTAACCTAACATTAGCTTTCAATGTTATGACATATGGCGCTATTTCCAAACGACCTACATCATTAGAACCATTCGCCCAAAGTACATCCTGAAGAGATGACAATTCGGTTGGAACATTCTCCTTTGCCAAATACATTGGAGAAATAACTTTTCTTCCTACGGTAAGCTGTACTCCCGAAGGGGAGCAGTACAAAGTTGCATATAATCTCTTTAACAAATCCAAACCTAACAAGTTTTCGCCACAACCTGTTGTAAGAATGAGGGGTGCTTCTAATTCGCATGGGCCAACAGAAAGGGGCATGGGACTGGAGATCGGGTTTCTAACAGGGGCGCCAGAAAAACCTACTAAAACATTCATTTCGCCAGACAAAGGTGCGCCAGGAAGTTTTGAGTGCATAATAGAACTTTTTGTAGCACCAGTATCCAGCAGAAATGGCTCCGACACTCCGGATGTAATCACCTCGACATAAGGTCCATTCTGATCTACTGGAACTGAAACAACTCCCTCTCTTTGTCCATGGCTGTCCTAGCAATTATTACCCTCATTCTCGTTTTCTGCGTAATAGTCATCTGCATAGTACTGAGCTGACCTGGAAGACGCATTATTCTGTTGGTCAAAGCTATTCATGGAATTTTGAGGCGGAAAAGAAGTGGTATTCTGGGGGAAATTTCCACGGCCCCTACCTCTAGGAGCCTGTTGAACACCTCTACCTCTTGCGCCGGAAACACCGTTTAAACGTCGCGCAAGAGCTGGACAATTACTTTTGAAATGACCCTCTTCTTTACAATAGGCTCATTGATTCGGGCCATACGGAGAACGCTGATGGGAAAACTCGTTTCCTTGTGCGTTCCTCGAATACTGCTGTGGTTGCTGATAATTGGGCTGACTAGGAGTGCGAGGCGGATAGGCTTGCTGGAGAAGAACTTTAGTTTTTACATCTTTAGTCTTTTTGTCTGCCTTATCTAGCTCGTCTTTGCGCCTATTTTCGTAGTACTGGGCTGTGGCTAAAATCTGCGCTGACGTGGAACCAGCCCAAGCACTCTCTGAATCTTTCAATTTATTGCACAGTTCAGGAAGCAGATTATGTACAAATTTGTCTACAAACAATCTTTGGCCACCCTCGGTAGCCATATCCTGACCACTATGATCGGTGAAAGTCTCCTCGAATCTCGTGAAAAAGTCAGACACATTCTCATCTTTCTTCTGCTTGCATGCAGATAGCTTGTCCCAATTTACACGTAATTCAGGCATTAACGTTTTCATGTACGCGATAATCCTACCGGGAAGTTCTGCTATTAAAGGCTCGGGTTTAGAACCACCGACTTGTCTAGCATCGGTAGCAGTAATGTTAGCCCATGAGTCACCTAGTTCTTGATCATGATCTGTATGACGAATTTTACTCCATAAAGGCTGTGGAACAACATTCCCAAACAACATGTCTACATCCGCTAAATTCATTATACATGAGCTGGCAGTCTGTGATAACTCCTTGTAATACCCAGCTGGGTTTTTACGTGGATCAGGTAGTGTCTGTTTGAGTGCTAAAACTTCAGATCTTTTCCAGGGGACATGTACCCATACACGCTGAAAATGCGGCAGAATTGGTGGATTTACATTCGCATCACCTTCCCTCCATACTGGAGGAACCTCTCTCATAGGGTACTGTCGCGCCTTTTTCCTATCTGACACGTCATCTTCATACAATGATCTAGAGACATTTCCCTTACTCCTATAGGATAACAATAAATCTATTGCTTTTTCAACATCGGCACCTACAATCATACCTTCATAGAACTTAAAACGCATGCGAAATAATTCCTGCATTTTGCGTTTGGGATCATTTGTCTCCAAATCTTCACAAAGATATACACACATCTCTTCAAATACGTATCTCTGAGTGGGCGCATCCCACTGACGGAAAACTTCCATAACGGACTGAACATCATATTTAGCAGTGTCAGTAACCCATTTGCGTGCTAACTCATTTAGCACTTCTCTTTCCTCGTAGTCGGGCAGTTGACTACGCAACTGTCTACGTCCTATTTTAGGGGTCGTTTTAGGCGACCCAAAGAAAGGTGAGAATAGACCAGTGACAGTACTTGCCACTCTCTGTCGAACGTAAGAAGCTTGCGGCGAGGCAGATGCGCCAAAAAAGACAGGCTGATGTAAAGAGGAAGTCGAAGCAACAGCAGAGGAAGTCAAAGCAGTAGGAGAAGTAGTATCAGGATAAACAGGTGGAGCGGTAGGCAAAGTTGTAGGAGAAGTAGACGGAGTATGTAGCAAAGGCGGCGGCCCTTGAGAAGGCTGCGCCGGAGAAGTAGGAACCAGCTGAAGAGGAGCTGGTGCTTGTGCAAGAGCTGCATTTCGTGCACTGGGGCGTGGTATAACAAAGCGCTTTGGGGTTGCAGTAGCGTCTAACGCATATGGGGGTGGTGAGCTTAATAAGTGGGACATTAACGGATCTTTCTCTGATGTTCCCTTTGAGCCTTGTCCCTCATGTGGTAACATCGGGTAGCATTTATCTACTGCTAGTTTCTTGCTCCTAAGCATTCGTTCACTTTCTTGTTCTTCCTCATTATCCCTGTATGCGATGGCAGCTTGTACCATTGACATACCTTTTTTGTTTTTCTTTGCTAATTTTATTTCTTTCTGTTTGGCTTCTTTGCGCCATAAGGGAAAGGAGTCAAACATCGCCGGCCGGGCTTTCTTCTTAAACAGTTTGACCTCGAGGTTGTCTAAGACTTCTGAGTCAAACTACCATATTGGGGCCATTTTAAAACACCATCCTTGCGGGTGTTTTTCATCCATACTTCATTATACGTGATAGGACCTACTCCGTGCTTTATATATAACTCATATGTTGGAGTTCCAATCGGCGGAACCGGACACAAATCCTCTAATCGGGAGTCCTTACTACAACCAAGACAAAACAAGTTTCCAAGTCTGCTAAGACCAGGCATCTTCGCTCACTAGTCTAGCTTCAAACTTCAAGGGATTATCTAACTATGATATTTTCGTGAATACACGAATCCCTCGGTTTTGGTGCTTGCAAGAACCAATACAAACCGTATCTCTGGGATACCAAAACTAAGAACCAAACTAAGGACTGGGAGACGCTCCACTTATACTTAACTGAATATTGAAGATCGGTGACGTCACTAGAAGACTCGTCTATCGTTTCGCTGTACCAAGGATCACTGGGTCCAAAACAGGGCGATAGTCAGGGCAGCAGTCCTTCGTAGCCGTCGGGACGCGGGGAACCTCGCAGCAAAGACCTTCGGAACCACGTCGACATACAGGGGTTGCTGAAGTGGCTGGCCGTCCTCTGGAATTTTCACACGAAGCTCCTCACGAACATCTGGCTTGGACCGTCACCGCTTGATATCGCCCCACGTTGGGCGCCAACTGAGGTGCCGGGTTTTTAGAGACCCGGTGGTGCCAGGGGACCACACCCGAAGACCTCTGGGTTCTCCCTGTTCTGGACTACAGAAACACAGAGTCTTCTAGGTGAAGTCAGAGATCGAGTTTTATTGGCTGCAACCAAGTAACAAGCGTCCTAGAATTACAACAGCACGGGCTGTAAGTTCTACAGACCCAGCCTTCTCCTTATATACAGAAATAACAGCTGCGGGCAAGAATTCTTGAGTTTATGATATGGCTATACACATATTTCTACAATAATACAAAGAGCGAATCATGCTGGTCAGCACATATTTTAGATGTCCGGATCGTGATGGATTACCCCGCCAGGCCCAGAATTCCCATCAGATATCGATGAAACACCAATAAGGTCGGGCACCCTCCCGTCGTAAAACTGGTCATAAACAAGAATCATGGACAGGTGTATGTGTATGGAAAACATGGTCTGTATGTAGTGAATGGTTTATGGCATGTTGTGCCTTGATGATATCTTACTCGGCCACTGGGCGAGGAGCTGCCCAAACAGGTTTGGCTGGAGGCAGTGGAGTCAGCTCGGCCAGGTCATGGGGAAGTCAGCTACGGTGGACGTGTCCTTTCAGATCAAACTCGGCCTTAATCAATTGACTATATGAGGGCAAGTCATAAGACGGATGCCGTTTACAAAATGGAGTCTGAGGGTTCGGAACGGAAACCATGATTTAAGGGTGTTAGCATCACTCAATCATGACGCAAATGCATAGGGATAATGTCCTAATCATTACCGGCCCGTCGATACCAAATTCGTCATGGTACGACGATATTTTGTGATACGAGTGTTTGGACCTCGATACCGGTGGAACAGCAGGGTCTGGAATTTCAGTACCACACAAGCATTGAAGTAGCGCTCTGTTATAGGGCACTCAAATGTTTTCAGTAGTTTAGTATGGAAAGCATCATTACAGAAAAAGCTTAATAGAAGAAAGGGGTGTAGAATAATATACACAAACTCAAAGGCTGTAGACATGTGACTTCCAATCTAGGAATTAGCTTGTAGGTATTCACTATGAGAAACCCATTCAGGGAGTCTAAGACAGCCATATTGTAGACCTTTTCTTTATCCGCCTAGCTGTGGAGGAGGCAACATGTATGTCCTCCACTCTATCTTCCCCAATTAAGAAGTTATGAAAGTCTTGACCACTCTTCAAGGGGAGCAACTTATTTTGCTCACACTGGAAGGATTTTCTCTTTTTAAAATATTCTCAGGCTGCAAAGAAAGAGCTACCCTCATACTCGAGATTATTTATTTATTTTTACTCTTTGTGACGATCAGGGTACAATACATGCTGACCTCACAGAGAATAAAAGTGGAAGATGCCAGCACTATTACACGCTGGCTACTTTAACTTTGAACGGTGTTTTGGAGGCATATCTCAGCCCCTAAGCACCAATCAAAAAGAAAATGGTGCAATTGAAAGGGGACATTGTCTCCTTTCCAATGGTACCTCCCCCTTGTAGATCCCTGCTTGGGGATTGCTTCAGGAGGACCATCCAAAAGCAGTGATCCACCCAGTAGCCACCAGGGATGATTTTTTGGGTGGGGAGAATGCCCCCAAATGTAAATCATTTTTCTACCCCCCTGGGAAGGAAGATTGAAGCTTCTCCCTCCAATCTGCCCCCAAGCGAGACATGTTTTTTTTATTTTGTAAGAATAGCCTGCGCCATATTCCTACCTCTAAAGGCCCAACAGTATTTCTGGCAAGCAAACCCACTGACTAACAAGGATAGATTTTATTTTTTGAGGAATGGGGTGGTGACTGGCTTGTACTGGTGTCAGGCTGCACTCCCACCTCTGAAGCCCCAAAAGTATTACTTCCCTCTGGATTCGAGAGCATCCCCTTGGCAAGCGAGTGGATACTTGGATTCTTTTGGGCAACGTTTAACATCCTAACTCTGACATTCTGCCTCCTTGGGGTGGTTGTAAGTCTATCTGGTGACCGGGGTGGGGGATGCAGTGCCAGGATGGAGGTACCAAGCACCTCGTTCTGTTTTTCTCTTTGTCCCTGATGGTCTAGTGGACTGTCTGCTTTTCCTCCACCTGTCTGGACATGCTAAATGGGCTGCAAACATCCCAATCTGCCCACCAGCCCTCCAGAATATCCGGGTATAAAAGGGAGAAGGGAAATATGGTGGGTTGCTGGACCATCTTGGTAAACATAGACCTATCCAACCAACTCTGTATTGTTGTTAAATCAAGAAGGGTTGGTCTATTGCTTATAAAGGTCAAACTTATCCCAGTGCCTCTTTTGAGATGGTGTTCTAGTGTTGCATGCCAAAAATGCTAGCATTGCAGCTACATGAGTAACTCACCCATGACCACCTAGAATGTTGAGAATCTCTGGCTGTGTTTTTCTAGATGCTGGAGTTCAATTTAGAGTATAGCGCAATGTGCAAATAGAGAAGCTGCAAATTGTGGTTATTCTGACTGTATTCGCACTGTAGTGGCAGTGAAATGATGGCTTTAGCAGTGTGAGAGTACCAATAGGAGTTGGAGGCTGCTCTGCCCAGTTTGAACTTTCTAACCAATGCCCATGCCGTTCTAGGTGTTAACTTGGACAGTAACTGTGCGGTTTTGGTAGAAATCTTTCACTAGAAAGGAGATTTGAATATCTTTCACCAAATTTGATCAATTATATTTAGCTTAAGCATCGATTCTTCGATTTTGTTCATGAAGCCCAGTTGGGTTTATTTGTGGCTAATGTCATTTCTCCTTTATTTTGAGGTAGGGTGAGTGATTCTACCCTTCCTAAGGCATGCATGGGAAAAGACCCAGCCTACAAAGTGTGTTTTATTTTAAGAAATATATCAAATTCGTTTTTAGACAGTTAATGTTTCATTTAAAATTGGGCAAAGGAGAGAGTTTGGTTTTAATTAAATTGTTTCTCTATCGGTATAGTGACAGAATTAATCCAAGTATCCAAGCTGAAGAACTATAAAAAATATAAATTATGCTGTTTTTCCAGAACGTCATCAGTGTACTTCATTTAAGTGATGTAGTATATATATACTATCGGCTATATGAAGAATATCTGGTTGATCTTTGAATGTCTTAGATAAGTGGGTTACTTGTCTGGATGTAGAGATTAGATGAGAGTAGTGTCCTTTTTCTGTCCACATTTGTCATTTTAACAGTTGATTGTAGAAAAGAAGAGTAATAGTAATGTCAGTGCAATTATTAAGGTAGTATATTTTATGAAAGGCATAAATGTTAATTTTAATGCTTCTGTCTGTCCCCACCAGATCCACAATTGTGGTCACCATTTACTATTGACACCCGTGTCCTTTTAAATCGTATTGTCTGCACGGATTTGTGGTGTTTCCTCCATATAGTTTGAGGCTTTCCCCAAATATTTAAGTGCATCCTTTTGCCTTTTAAACCAAATGTTCATGTAAAGGAGCAGAGGGAACGTTTAGGTCACGAGTTCTGGTTTGCTTCTATTAAGGCACTATGCCAACCCATAAAATTATTTTGATGACTTCGAAAATTTTAGATACTACCTAGACAAAAAAATATTATGTCAGCGCATGTGCCTTATATAGATAAGGATCGCCCTACTCTGATGCCTTGAAATATAATCTTATTTTAAAGGCATCTTGACGGTGGGCTCTAGAGCTTTTGGGAATAGGAGAGGGAATGGAGAATATCTCTGTCTAGTTTCTTGGTTAAATCGGAAGTATTCAGAGAATATTCCAATGTGTTACTTTTGCTTTAGATTGTTGGTAAAGCCCACCATGAAATTCTTAATGAATAAAGTACCTTAATTGGCATGTTCTAGAGTAGCTTCTTAGGAGGACCATCAACATTTACCAAATGCATTACTGCATGATAGGCAATAGTGGTCAATGGAGGTATTTAAATTATTCATAATATGAGTGAAAGGTAGTATATTAATTAAGTTTTCCCTCTCGTGAATGCTGGATGAGGGGGCGATATAATATTTATTGGGACCTAGATTACTTTGGTAGCCAAGGCTTTTTTTCAGATTCTGCAATCAGACGTCAAGGTCAAATTAAGTTATAAGTTACTGGGTTAAAGGGATATTTCTCTTATTTATAAAAAAGCTGGTAAGGCCTCATGCTTTTCTGCAGGCAGATTCAGAGAGTATAAAATTGTCGAAAAGCACTTTGAGTTGGGGCGTTAGAATTTGATTGTGTATTTAATGGAATATATTAGTCAGACCATCCGGTCTGAGGGTCTTTCATGGCTGGCAAAGCATTTATAGCTGTGCTAATCTTTCTTTGCAATGGGAATGTTAGGTCTCTTTGCTGGAAAAGACTGGAAGATTCAGACTGGACATGAATGTTATTTTTTGGGGGTTTGTTCTGTTTCATAGAGGTTTAGAAAGAATTCTCAAGCTCTACATATGATAAATCTATCTTCAGTTAACACGCCCCACATAGGGGCAGTAAGCGCTATATAAATGTTGCAATACTGTGCAGTTCACTGACATGCTTTGACTTTGACACTTATTTTAGTGATCTACCTTTTTTTTGTTTTATGTAACTTGCCATCAACTTTTCAGAGTTCTTGGTTTCACAGAAAAACCTGTCTTTTTGTTTCTGAATTTATTATACACTTATTATAGGAACTTTTTTGTTTTTTGTTTTATATAGCGCAAACTAGACCCGAGAAATCCGGTATCGGAGCGCTTTACATGAGCACCAGTTTCGTTACAGATGGACACATCCATTTTTGTTAGGCACAGGGAGATTAAGTGATTTGCCCAGAAACACAGGATGTTGAGCGTTGTTGTCAAGACTCGAACCCGGTTACCCAGCTCCGAAGTCGACTGCTCTAGCTGGAAGGCTACATCCTCTGTTTTTTTGACAGTGTCGCTTTTAGAAAGAAAATACAAGCCATGTAGATTTATTAGGATCTTAATCCTGAGAAGACGGTCTTTCTGTTTAGATTATTATTCTTGCTTTCCATGCCACTGATTGCAACTTCCATTGCATCCCATATCAAGAGATGCTGGATATTGTAGCTTACCTTAACTTCAAGACTATGTTGATGGTCTGTTTTGATTTTTTATAGTCTCTCCCATTGCATCAGGAGGTTGATGTACAGTATCCAGCTTTTACTGTTTGGCTTGAGACATAGAATTTTACACAGATCTAGTTGAAGATGAATATTGGCTCAGTACGAAATGAGATCACAAAATATGTATTTTCCAAAATATGTGACACATCTAGGAAACATACCCTGATAGGAAACACTTAGGGCTGTATGCATGAACACATTTTTCCGATAGACTCAGAATGGGCAAACCCTTTTGATGCGTCTTGGCCTTAGTGTGTTGTTCAAACTTGTCCAAACAGTCACTTTATTTTTAGGAAACCACCCCAAAGTACCCCAATGGGATATTTGTCAAAGCGGTAATGGTGTCGTAATGGCAGTCGATGCATAGCAATAAAAACATGGTCCTGACATTTTTTGAATTCTAGTAGACTACACTAGCCCATCATACCCACACTAGAGGTAATTGGCATCTCGCTTTTTCAAGACAATTTTTAACTACAAACACCAAAATTCTTCTTTTTTTGTGTTGCTTTTAATGGTTATCGTTTGACATTTTCTACCCTTTCCATAATTTGTTCTGAAAATTATGCAATTTTTTTGTTGTCTGTTCCTGATGGTGTTTCACCTTCGCAGCCTTCTAGCCACCATTCCTTTGCTCTTTGGCAGGTGTCCCGCCCGTGGTGGAAAATGTCTAGGAAAGGACGCCATAATGTGTGTGTGTGTGGTCTGTCTCTCCGAGACACATTCCACAAAGAGCTTTGACATTTGCTGGAAAGTGCCATAGAGTAGGATGAGGTAGAGAGACAAGAGATCCTTCTCGGGGCTAAGGGAGTTGGGACTTTTCTGTGGCATCTGCTTCCGCCTCAGACTTGAAAGGGCCACTCTACTTCTCATGACACCTATTCTGCCTCTTCAAGAAGAGAGTGCGCAGCATCATGATCACCGGTATTCCATGTCGGCAAAAAAAGGCGGTCGAAATTGAGAGGCTGCTCAAGACGTTGAGGCACTTAAATTCGTTCTCCTTTCGTCCCAATGTCATTTCAGATTTAAATGTTAACCCTACTACTTAATGTACAAGAGTCTTCCCTCTGTCCATTTGTCAGACACAAAGGAGTCTTTACAGACCCATGAGGTCAAGAGAGCTTAGGGCATTATTTAGTTAGAGCCAAAGATATAAGTTAAGTTAAACTCCTTTTTGTAAATTATTATATTTACATGTATTATACGATAGTCGTTTGATTGATGCATAGATGCTTCTAAACAGGCTATATATAGCTAGATGGATAGTCTTTTGCTTTTTTTCTTTTGTTTTTGGAAATCTAATGGGCTTTTGTATATGGGATAAGTGTAGGGCCCACTCTACTAGAGGTAAAGCAGCTCCTGATGTTTGGATGAGAAATGCCTCCCCTATACCTGAGGTAGTGTTACCATTTGGGGGACAAGCAATATTGTTTGGACTTAGTATGCAAGTGTTCCTTCTGAATAGCGCTTTAAGGTTGTGTTAGCTTGTTACTCTAGTCTGCCTTTTATGACAATTGAGAAGAAAGCCATGTTTAAGAATAAAGAGTTACTTGTAGCCATAGTTCTTCCAGTGGTGGCTGCTATGGAACAGATGCGAGGGAAGATGACAAAAATACTTGCTTAATTACAGCCGTAGCTTCCCCTCCATCCTCTTCCCTTCTTGGCTAGTGGCAGCACACAGGTTTCCCTAAGCCAATCACGATTCTGCTGTTACCAGCATGGCAGCAGTGGCGTGATTGGTCTGTAGTGCCTGACAGCCTTTGGACTGTTCCCCGTCCAGCTGTGCAACACAGCCAGGTCGAGTAATGCGGAGTGCGCATGATCATTTGGCTGCCCCAAGATGGCCGGCCAAACTGTCATGGACACACTCCTCCTCCCTGAGACCCCAGCCTGCCCCACCCTACCCCGTACAAAAAATATGATAACTTTGTTATTGTTCTTATCCTTTTTCCACTGCTTTGAGAGCAGTGAGGCGACACTCATCCACGTTAGCTGAGGAACACCGCTGACATTACTGTGGGTGCTGTCTCCGAATTTATCAAAAGCCTCACCGCCTTCCTGAGTTTCAGGACCAGCTTTGAAACCTGAGCATCAGGTTGCTATATTCTCTGCACTCAAAAACAAACTGCCTTCTTGCTGACCATACTGGAATAGTGCAGTTTGCTAGAATTCTTAAAGTGGGCATGCTGTCGCTCGCTGTTCTGTATGAATGGATGGATATTAGGACATCTTTTCTGCTTTATAATTGTTTCCCTTAAGGTATTTTACGATGATGGTTTCTGTCCCATTAACTTTTTTAAATTTAGCGGTTAGCAGGTTTACAGAAGAATGCATTTTGCTTAACAGGGCATGTTTTAGATTTTATTTGTTTTGGAAAACATGTTTTTTTCTAAACGGGTTCTGGATTCTCACACATGCGGAGATAGTCTATCTTTTATGAGTTTGTAGAGACTACCTATCGTGAAGTAGGATTGCAAGTAATACAAGATAAATGTATTTTTTAATCTATTACTGCCTGAGGGAATCCTTCTCACTCAAAACGTATATTGCAGTCCGTAATTTTTTGCAGCGCCTGTAGGTAACTATTATTTCCATCTTGTGCAGCTGCAACCTGAAGTTGAACGATATGAATGGGTGGTGATCAAGAATCCAAATGTGGCCAAGACAGCTGAGCCTGAGGCCTTGAGCATTACTACAGCTGGTACTGAAGTATCTCAAGAGGACCCTTCGGAACGTCTCTCTCCCTTCCTTTCTACACGACACTTTAACCTGCCCACCAGAACAGCTTCCATGTTCATGGCCGGCAGCATGGACTGCATCATTATAGGTATGTGTTCTGTGTCCGTAGCTCAGCATGACCCATCTAAATTAACCAGGTAATTAAAGAGAAGTGAACCCTTCGGCATGTCAGCCTCTTCTTTATTCAAAAGGTAATACAAGATGCTGTAATTACTTTGATGGTTGTGTCTAAGTAGTCATGGATTTATATCTAGAGATGCCAATAGACAGAAGCAGACTGCTTAACTTTTAATGTGTTCATTAAATGTAGCTAGACTGAAGTATTGCAGTGAACTGGATGAACTGGGATGTGGCAGAAAAAGGATATACTGTTTTAGATTGTGTATAGAAAATGTATTGGAGGAATTTCTGTTTCGTTTTTTAAATTACGCAACTCCGCCCAGGCGTTGTCCACGTACATGACGTCAGCAAGGTCACATGAGTCCCACCCCGGCGCGCCTACGTCAGTTTTTTCCTTTTCTGCGTGCAACGCAGATCCGGATCGTGCTCTGGGCCTGTTTAAGCCTTTTCCCTTTACGCTATTGCATGTGTGTGGACAGTGTGCGAATGCCTTGAGGCTTTAATACGTGCTCGTCTTGTGGACGCCTGATGTCGGCGACGGACCCTCACCCCATCTGCATGTGGTGTTTGGGGGAACACCACAACTCCACCGATTGTGAGGCGTGCAAGCAGATGAAACCGAAGTCCCGGCAGGAGCGCCGGTTGAAATTTTATTTGGCCCGCATGTCCAGGTTGGCATCATCACCCCGCCTGGCCCCTGCAGAGGGTTCTCGAACCCACTACTTCCCTCGTCAACATCGTCCCTCTCCGAGGTCACCGGAGCGTCGCTCACCTGTCGGTAAGTGTCACAGTTTGTCCCTAAGAGTCGGTTCCCGTGCTGTTGGGGGCACGGGCTCTCCGTGGGTGGTGCGGCCCCACGTGTCGTCCCCTTATCTGCTGATTCCCGTGTGGGGGCGACTCGAGCCCATATGGAGACATATGCGGCGGCTTTGTAGGCCTCAGTGACGTCGCCGGCGGCTCTGGCCCTAGCGCCGACTGGCTCGGATCCAGGTTCGGAGCATGTGGTGCCGTTAGGGTGCGGCACTTCGGGGATCTCTCCTTCGGATCAAGGCGCCTCTGCTCCGCCCCAAACTCATGTGGGAGTCCCTGTGGTGTCGCGGGAAGTCGCCGGGGCTCGGGTCGCACCCCCAAGCCCCTCTCGGTCCTCTGGACAGGCGGTGATCTTGTCTAAGGCCTAGGTGACGCCGCTTCGGCGCCGGCGGCTCCTGGCCCTGGCGGCGTCACAGGGCTTACGAAGGGCCCCTCTGGTCCCGCCACAGGCCGAGGCTGGCGGGGGAATCCTTGCCCCTCCCCGAGTCCCTCTCGTTCCTCCATGCATGCGGCTGCCTCGTCGGAGGTCAGGCCGGCGCTGCTCCGGCCCAGTCCCGGTCTCCTGAGACGAGTGCTGTGTCAGAGGTCGTTCTGGCATCTTCCCTGGCGTCGGACGACGAAGTCCTGCCTTAGATTGGGGCCTCTGGGGTGCCAGGACGGCGTCAGGTCGTTGACTCGTCCTCGGACGCCTATTCTCCAGAGGTTCGACGCTTGTTGGTGTCATCCTCCCCGGAGACCGGTCGATGCCTCGTGGCTTTTTTCCCCAGCGTCATCAAAAGGCGGCTCCATGCCGTCTCCGCGGCCGCGGTCTTCGCCAGAGGAGCCGCAGGTCCCCCACTCGCGGTCCCTCTTCCTTCTTTCCGGACCTAGCCCTTCCTCCCTCTGGTTGGCTTGTGAGATGCCCGTCTTAGCTTGCAGCCGTCGCCTACCGAGGAATAGCTTTCCCGTCCGCTGGGCCCTACGGAGGTGGGTGCGGCCTTGGCTTGTGCTTGTGGGAATTTTGCGCATGGGTGATCCAGCTACCCATTTCCACACGGATCATCTTCTGGAGGATCTCCATCAGGGCTCTGGTGGTAGGGAGCTGCTGCTTCCCTTCGAGGGTTCACTCCATTCTTCTCACTTGGGGCTGTCCCGCCATGGGGGACCCAGTGCCCCAACACCTTCTACACCGCCACTATCTGGCGCCGCGTGATCCGGCGTGTCTTTCCCTCCACCCCTCTACCAGAGGCCCCCTCTTGCAGAATGCCTTTCCCTCTCTGCCGTCGCTGTTGTCTCCCCATCTCGGGAGGCTTGCTGGCTGGACTCCTGGGGGCACAATATGTTCACCTCAACCAGTGCGGCTCTGCGGGCCTTTAACACGCTGTGTGTCCGGCTGGAGCCACTTCTTGCTTGTGGGACTCAGCGGAGTCCCTTATGTCTGCCGCTTCTCAGGAGGGTGCCTGTGTTGATCTGAGGCACCATGTGTTGGATGGTTGGGAGCTGGCGGCGTTTATTCTTTGCTCTGCTCTGAACATCTCGGAGGTGCTGGGTCGATCCATGGCTTTTCGGTTCTCCTTCGTCGTCATGCCTGGCTTCGAGACAGTGTGTTCCCGGAGAATGTTCGGGAACAGCTGGTGGATAACCTTCCATGGCGCTCTTTTGTTCCACGTCCCTGCAGACTCAGCCATTCAGAGGTTCTTGGCGGGGCTTCGTCCTCCTCCTCCTCCTTCTCCCCCTCAGTGACATGTGACTTTATCTGTTCTTGGAGGTGTTCTTTCGTTGGGGCGGAACGCCCCAGTTGTGTGTTCTGTGTGCTTCATGGCCACTCGAGTCCTCCTTGTTGGGACTGTGGTTCTGTTGTCTGCTGGCCGGCCCTTCTTGACTGTTTGTTTTTGCTTTGGGTTTTCTACACCATGCTGGCCCTGAGACTAGGCCTGCTGTTTTTTTCTCTCTGGCTGCTTGACAAGCCTTATGCTGGTTTTTCCGCAGGTATTTTCTGTTGTCCTCTACTGCGGACGTTTGTTCCCGGGAAGTTCCCATGTTTTGGGACTTAACATACCCACTGTGGGGCAGTGGTAGCTATTATATAGCTCTGTTCTGCGCTGGGGAGTTGTGATTGCCTTTGGGCCTCTGTTCTCCGTGGCGTTAAGATATGTTGCAGATGCACTCCTCTTGCTGATGGCTTGGGAGGGCTTGAGTTGCGCCCAGGGTGTCCCTCTTCTGGGTCACTGCACTGTTTGCCTGGTCTAGTCTGCTATCTGCGGCCGGGTGTCTTGGTTCTGCCTGGTTCCACTTCCTTTTGGACTGTGGGTGGAGTGTGTCCGGACCCTTCTCGACTTCTGGCTCTCGGTCATCGGCTGACGTCTGGCTGGCCTGAGAGCATTCTTCCGCTGTGCTCCCAGCGTCTGGTTGCACTTGCTGGTGCTGACCTACTGTTTTTCTGCACCATTGTGTCTTCTTGGCACTTTGGTGGGACAGTCATCCTTACCTTGTCCGCTTCTTCCAGTAGGCCTTGCACTCCGTTCTACCTCCCCTCCCTGTGGGATAAGATGGTCCCTGAGTTCTTGTTCCTTTTCGGGTGCAGTCTGTCCCTGCGGTGCGCTGGGAAGTTCTTCCAGGGTGACCTTGAGTTACCCTTTTTCGGCTTCCGCCTGCTTATTGCGGACGGCGCCGTTCTGTCTGGATTTTGCCCTCTGGCTGTGTTCAGCTCGGCTGCCCTCTTTGCTGGGTGTGTTTCCGGTGGAGGGAGGCTTGCCTTTGCTTTGCCTCTTCTCCTTGGAATCTCTAGGTTGCTCTTCTCGTTCGGTGCTCCTCTTCCTTTGGACTTGGGTGGACGTTTTGTTGTCCTGTCTGAGCGTGGGGTGCTTTGGCTTCCTTTTCGCCTTGCCTTGTTTCCTCTGCTGAGCGAGGATGGGCTGCCTCTTCTCTTCTCCTTTCCCGCATCCCTTTCGGGGTTGGTAGTCTTCTGCTTGCGGGGGTTGCCTTTGCCTGAGGGACGGGGCTCCTCATCCTGTCTTTAGGACTCCGCCCCTGTGGGACCCTCTGTTATGACCAGGCTGGTGGGGTCCTCTCGCAGACCCTACTTCCCCTTGGGTATGGCTAGGGTATCAATTACTACGTGAAGGAATCTGCGGCTAGTAGTCTCTATCAGATGTATGAGTTACTTACCTTCGGTAACGATATATCTGTGGAGACGATTCTAGCCCCAGATTCCTTCACGCCCCGCCCTTCTTCCCCGTTCTGCGATGACTTGGTCTTCTGCACTCGCCTCCCTGTGGGCGGCTGTGTCTTCTATGAGTACATTCTTTCCCTCTTTCTGACAGGATGTTCGTCTTGTTTATTTGTTCCCTTTGCTCCCCTTTTGGCATATTGGAAGATAGGTTATAGGCACTTCAGTGCCCTTATGCTCTGGTTGCTCCAGGTTGGGCCCTACCTTCCACCCTGCCCCCTCCTCCCCCCCTCTTTATTGCTAGGGGTCTGGGCCCTCAGCTATCCTCTAGGTTGGGGTCTTTTGGCTGTGCCTCTGCCCTTTGTTCCTTATGACGGTTGTCACACTCTGTGATGGGGCTGTCTTGGAGTTTGGCCGTGCCTGGTTTGTCCCGGACTGGTTCCCCTTTGTTGTTTTTGGTTGGGGTTTTAGTCCTGCTACGTGTTATCATGATATTTTTACAAATTTTCTTTGTCTCAAAGGGGAGCTATCTCCGTCCTGGCAGGGTTGCTGCTCAGGGCTGGGCTCTATTCTTTATTACGTTTTCCCTGCCTTTGGGTACTGCAGTTCCTGCCACTGCTCTTTATGGTGTTGTTCCTCACCATTCCTTTTTCCACTTTTTATGCTCTTTCGCATACTGTTCCTATACTCTCCCAGTTTTGCCTGCTGGCTCCGCGTTGCGGCGCGGAAATGTTCTCCGAAGAAAAGTGACGTAGGCGTGCCGGGGTGGGACTTATGTGCAAAAGAATTTCCGGATCCAGTCTCACGCCTGGGGATAATACTACGTGAAGGAATCTGCGGCTAGAATCGTCTCTACCAGATACATCATTACTGAAGGTAAGTAACACCTTACAACACCAACAGTCCATGTATTGGCACCGAAACTTAAAACTGATTCATTGATATGCTGACTTTATTCAAAATGTAATACAAAATAAAAAACATTTAACATATATAGAGAAAAGTAGAAAGTTCCTTTTCCCTCAAAGAGCAAAAAGTAATAAAATCGACAATTTCACAAAGAATTCATTAAAAACACAACACAAGAGATAATAAAAGACATTAGATTTTGTCATTAAGTACCATAAACAATACCAAAATGCTATACACAATCACCCTAATATCTCAAACTTCATCAGCATTTAGGGTAGATTGAGAGCGGTGAGTTTATGGTGAACAGGCGTTGACGCGTTTCGAAGGTATAGTATAGTTGGACCTTATTTTTCAAGACTACATGGAATTGTACTCTGTGATTAAAACATCTGATGCATTATTCTTTAAGATAATAACCCTATTTGGCCACTGTTACACAGGTTCAAATATCAATTTGGGCAAACCAGAACTAATTTCACCTTTTATGTGTCTTTTATTAGATGAAAGCTTTGCTATACGCTTGGCTGTATCGGTTCAGGGCCAGTTCCAAATTACACTAAACTGGTTTTCATCTAAGGTCAACTGATTAAGTTTGCCTTATAACCGGATTCCCTTCATGCACGGCGGCTCTAAGTCTGTAATTCAAATTTTTATATTGGCCCGTTTATTCTGTGGGTCCTTGTACTTCTATGGCCCTTTTCCTTAGCTCATGCAGGGAACCGGCGTGCTTTGGGTTGTTCCGTCTGTTTGTTGTGGATGTTAAAATCACTGTGCTGGTGTTTTTACAGATAAATACTGACAGAAAAAATGTGTTTTCTGTATGCATTTATTTATAAAAGTGGATAAATACAGAAAATTAGATTTTTTTTTAAGTGACTCTGTACTGTCTTTCATGAATTATAGGCTAACAGCTAAGCAGATGGACAGCATGGGAAATTTAAAAAACAGGATGCAATTTCATTAAATAATGCCATGTGTCAATATACGTTTGTGGTATAATGCTAATATTTACCAGTAGATTTTTTTATATAATATTTGACATCTTAACTAGCTAAAACAGACAGACTTCAAAGTATGAGTGCGAGTCTATCAATTATATAAATATGGAAATGTACAGTCGTACAACTTCGTTTGTCCCAAAACACAAAATGAATATGGATAAATACAGACGGAAATGCTAAAAAAAAAAAAAGAAAAATGTAAACCATAAACCCGGGAGCCCTATTTATAATCCAGTAAAGTATGGAGTGCAGGTAGCACTCCAAGTTAAAAAAAAGTAAAGGCTGAGTGCACTTGATGTGGGTTGTATAGTAGTGTATTTGATAGACTTCTAGCTGCAGATTCCTTACCTTTGAATTTCCCAAGCGTCCGACTGGATACAGAAACTTTGGCTGAGCAACACACCTTGCACGCGACCTCAGATAGCTCCATTCTGCTCCGCGGGACATCGGCGGCATTGTAGGCATCAGTTATTATGTTGCAGTACATATGAAAACAAGTTACTTACCTGTAACTTTGGTTCTCCAGTATTGGTAACTTTCATAGATTCCCATAGCTTGTATCATTCCCCGTTGCCGGAATGGGAGTCTCGGTAAATAAAAAATACCATAGCAGTAGGGACAAAAGAAAAAGAAAGGCCTAGGCCTCATCTCGTTTTGTAGCATGTCCACCTCTTTTTGTAAAAGAGACCAAAATAACAACCTATCAGATTAGCCTCACCCCATAGAACCTTCCTGAGAGAGCCTCAGATTTTTGTAGCCGTTGTGGAACAGTATAATAGAATATGCAGAAGGCTGAGCTTTCCCAGGGGAGGAGGGTGGTCGCATGGGAATCTTTGAAAGTTACCAATACTGGAGAACCAAAGTTACAGGTAAGTAACTTGTTTTCCTACTCCAGTATTGGAACTTTAATAGATTCCCATAGCTTGTATCGGAATAGCTAGCAGGTAGAAAAAAACGCACATTTTGTGTAATAAACCATAGAATAACCTTGTGTCTATACCATCATAAGAAATACAAGTTACCAAAACATAAGTCAGTAAACATCATCAGATACAAAATTTGCGAACCAATAACAGGAAGGAGGGTTAGAAAGGAAATCACACCGCTCACTGGAAGAGATACCTCAGGACTGCCTGTCCCACTGCAGCATCACTCCGCATGGAAGAATCCAAGCAGTAATGTCTCGTGAAAGTATGGGCACTGCTCCATGTAGCTGCCCTGCAAATGTCTTTGATCTGCACTCCAGCGAAAAGAGCAGCAGAAGATGAAACTGATATTGTCGAGTGCGCCCGGACCAGCCCTTCTAGGGACTTACCAGCCGCTTTGTGACAGTAGTGGATCGCGCTGGCAATCCATCTTGCAACTCCTTGCTTTGAAAGGGGAAAACCTTTGTGAGGTGCACTGAAAGCGACAAAGAGCTGAGTAGTTCTCCTGAAGTCCTTGGTGCGTTGGAGATAACATTTTAAACATCTTTCAGAATGGCCGGTTCATTTAAATGAAAATCCGAAGGGACCTTTGGGATAGAGTTTGGATTTGCCCCCAGGATGAGTGTCTTTTTTAATCTGTAAGAAAGGATCCTTAATAATGAGAGCCTGAAGTTCTCCAACCCTCCTGGCTGATATTAAAGCGAGAAGGAGGGCCACCTTCCATGAGAGAAATTTAAGGTCCGCCCTATGAATTGGCTCAAAAGGAGGTGTCATGAGTTGAGCAAGGACTAAGTTGAGCTGCCGCATTGGTGGTGAAAGTCTAACTGGATGAAAAACCCTAAAAAATCCTTTAAAAAATTGTTTCACGATTCTTACAGACCAACGGGAAGGGCCAGAAGATGTTCGCCTGAATCTAGAGATCGCTGCCAGGTGCACTTTGATAGAAGAATGGGATAGCTCTGATTTGGCCAGAGTCAAAATGTATGGCAAGATTTGATGAGGAGCAGAAGAGAAAGGATGAATGTTCTCTTGGCGGCACCACAGGCAGAAACATTTCCATTTCGAATGATGGGTCTTATTCGTACTTGGTCTCTCTACATTCTTGAGGGATATTCAAGCTCTGAAATGCTCTGTGCTCAGGAGCCACCCTGTCAACTGAACCGAGCTGGGGTCCGAATGTACCACTTGGCCCTGGGACATCGTCAATAGAGAGGGAATCGGACGCAGGTGAATTGGATGATTCTGGGAGAGCAGGAGAAGCTCTGTAAACCAAAACTGGCGAGGCCACACCGGTGCCACTAGAATCATTCTGCAGGGTTCTGCTTTGAGTTTACTGAGCAGTTTTGGAATTAGCGGAATTGGAGGAAAGGCATAAACAAAGGCACCTGACCAGGCCATCGAAAGTGAATTCCCCAATGATCCCTGATGGTGTTTCCTACTTGCGTAGAACCGGCATTTCCTGTTCTCTGGAGTGGCAAACAGGTCTAAGGATGGTGTGCCCAAAGATTGAAAACTCTCTCCAGAGTACACTCATCTAATTCCCACTCGTGACTCACAGATTTGAGATGACTCAGCGTATCCGCTATCGCGTTGAGGGCACCCGGAAGATGTTCAGTCGAAAGCGAAATTTGGTGATGGATCGTCCACTCCCAAATCTCCTGGGCTTCCTTGGACAGCAGACAAGACCTTGTTCCACCATGCTTGTTCACATAATGCATGGCCATCGTGTTGTCAGTACGGACCAGGACAGGGGCTTTTCGGATTTTCTGAAGGAAAGCCAGTAACGCTAGACGAACCGCTTTGAGCTCCAGTAGTTTGATGTGGAGAAGGCGTTGCTCGGGCCGCCAGCGGCCACTCACTTGAAGGTCTTGCAAGACCGCCCCAGCATTCTAGAAAGGCGTCTGTGGTAAGTAACAGAGTTGCAGTGACTGTGAAGGTGAGACCCTGAGAGATATTGTCTCTGAGCATCCACCAGCTGGCCGCCACTTTCATAAGAGAAGTGATGACAACTTTGTCGTCGAAAGAGCCTTCTGTTTGGCGCCACTGCATTTCCAATTCCGCTTAGAGCGGGCGCATTTGAAGCCTGCAATGCGGAATTAAGGGAATTCAAGATGAGATTCATCCTAGAAGAGATTTGTACAGGCAAACCGACAGAGTCCATCTTGTTTGAAATCGTCGGGCGGAGATGATCAATTTTTGTAGTCTTTGCTCTGTTGGAAAAGCTTTGCAACAAGCTGTGTCCAAAACAGCCCCCGGAAACTTGTCCGACCTGGAAGGACAGAGGACCGACTTTTCCTTTTTAAGTTGAAGTTCCAGATGACTGAAGAGTTGAATATAGCTGTCGACTGCTTCTGATGCTGCTTGAGAAGACGGTGCTTTCACCAACCATTCGTCCAGATAAGGAAAAACCTCTAGCGTTTGTTTCCTGAGAAACGATGCGACTGGGGCTAAGACCTTTGTGAATATCTGCGCCGCTGTTCTGAGTCTGAAAGGCAGGACCTTGAATTGGAAGTGGCTCTTGGCTACTGTAAAGCGTAAAAACTTCCTGTGGACAGGGTGGATGGGAACATGGAAGTATGCGTCCTCGAGATCCAGGGTGGCCATGTAATCCCCGGATTGAGGAGCCACAAAATGTCCTGTAAGGATACCATCCAAAACGAGAGTTTTATGAGATAGGTGTTGAGCTACCTCAGGTCTAAAATTGGGCGCCATTTTTCCACGGTCTTGCAACGAGGAAGAACCGGTAATAGAATCCTTTGCCTCGTTGAGACAGAGGTACTGGCTCTATCGCTCCTTTGAGAAGTAGTTGGTGAGCTTCTAGACGTAGAAGGTGTAGATGTTTGGATTCGGTGGCGCAGGGGCTCTGGAGGGTGGATGGTCTTGGAACTCCAGTGTATGGCCAAACCGGATGATATTGAGGACCCACCGATCTGATGTTATGAGTTGCCAGTTGTGGAAGCATTGTGAGATCCTGCCCCCCCCCACTGGTGTTACACGGGGCGAAGGAACAATAGACGGTGCCAGAAAGCCACTATTGGCGCTTAGAGGAATCTCTCCCTTGTCATCCTCTAGAAGATTGGCGAGAGAAAGACAACGATTGGCCCTGATCCTGAGAATACTGGTGCCTGTAAGACTGGGAAGGCTGTGAATAGGAGGAATAGCGCTGCTGCTGGTATCCACCCCTGTATGAAGAAAAACGTCTTCCTCTCGCTCCACGGAAAGGCACTTTGCGGTATTGCAAAGTCCCAAAGAACTTCGCAGTCTCCGTGCCCTTTTTTATATCCTGAAGTGCATCGTCCACAAGCTTTCCAAAAAGAATCTCCCCATCGAACGGCAGATCCAGGATTTTTATTTTGGACTTCCGGGCGAACCAGGTGGCCCGAAGCCAGCCTTGCCGTCTAAGGACTGCGTCTCCTGCCAGAGAGCGGAAAGCTGTGGTTGCAATGTCCATTGCACAATCAATAATTTCTGAAGAGGATCATTCTCCCTCCTCTAGGATTTTCTTGGCGTCAGCCTTCGAGTCTTTGGGTAGTTGGTCTAAATACGGGGATAGGTCGCACCACATCTGCGATTATATCGCTCAAGAATCGCCAAGGCATTAGCAGCCCTGACCAGGAGGCTGGACATAGAGAACCTCTTCCCGACATTATCTAGTCGTCTACCCTCCTTACACGGCGGTTTAGTAAGGGGCGTCGACGGATTCTTCGGCTTTCTTTGGGCCACTTGAGAAATTACAGAGTCTGGTTTCAGCTGGCTGACCAGACCAGCAGGGCTATCCTCTGCAGCTTTGTACTTTTTCTCCAGTTGAGGAAGAACGGGCATGACAGTTGCTGAAGACTTCATAACTTTTATCCCCTCATCCCAGACATGGCCCACAATTGGGATACAACGGGCAGACTTTTTATAACGTTCTTTGAAATCCATAAAGAGAACATTCCGAGTGTACTGATGGAATGGGAAGATAGAAACGTTTGGAAGCTCTTTCCATTACATTGTGAAAACCTCCAATATCTACTGGAGGAGAGTCCGCCGGATCCGGAGATGGAGAAGCGGGATCCAGAATAATGCACTTGTCCCATTCCCTATCTGGATCTGGGACTGAGACTGTGCCCTGGTCATCATCTGATGAGTCATCTTGAACTGTGTTCACATTTTGTTGAGGTTGTGTTGGCTCCGAAACCGGAGCTTGGGGAAGCGGAGGAGCAACTGGACCAGAAGATTGCGCCAGAGGTGAGATACTTGTACCGACTGTTGGTCGCAAGATTGAGTTGGAAATCTTTTCCTGTAATCCAACAGCATGAATTGGAGATCAGCAATGAGTGAAGACTGCATGGCCACCATACCCTGTTGCACTGTTCCTGAGACCTAGATTGTGGCAAATATTGCTGTTGTCTGAGTTCTGATATTTTACACGTGACTGGGATGGGCTATATGCAATCCCGTAAGGACAGTCATCCTCCTCTGAAAACTCTTCCTCCAAAAGGAGCGCCGGAGGCAGTGGTGTCACTCTCCGAGGAGATGTCATTTCCGGGGTAATCTGGCATCTTCTTATCGAAATTGCCACTTTTTGTATCAACTGAGTCACCGTCGACCAAGATTGGACCGTCGAAGATACCTCGGGTTGCGGCGTCGACGAGGCTGTCGTCGACGAAGACCATGGAGATGAAGTTCTCGTTGACGAGGCTGTCGACAGAGCCAAAGTTGAGGCCGGTTGAGTTTTTGATACTGTCGTCGACTAAGCTGATGTCGTCGACGGACGGATTTTCCTGTCCGCATTCCCCTCAGGCGGGACGGTAGCGCTTTTTTTTTTTTTTTAACACAGTTTCTGTTTCTCAGAGGATGGAGGCGAAACCGAAGGCCCATGGCTAATTTTCTTAACAGATTGTACCTCAGAAACCAGTCCTTCCCTCTCCTTTACACCTTGGTGAGGAGATTTGAATGGACTACGCCTGTCAGACCTATCAGAGGTCTTTTGTAAGGCCTTGGCAGGGGGGTCAGAAGAAGTTGGAGGTGAAGACCTACCCAGTTTCTGAGATCTCCTCGAAGATGTCGCAGAGGAGGTATCATCACTGTCACTCGAAACAGTGTCTTTCCGTGACTTTAACTTTTGCAGCCAGGTGAGTAAACTTCCCTCCCGTTCTCTCAAGGTCTTTGAAGAGAAGGTTCGACAGATCTTGCAGTCAGTAGCCTTGTGGTCAGGGTACAAACAATAAATGCAGTCTGTTTGTCCTCCACATAAAGCCTCTTCTTTGAACAGGTGGCACAGGCTTTGAATAAAGCCTTCTTCTCCTTGTCAGACATCCTGAAGAATGGAAGTTGAAGAATAATAGTTGAAAACACAGAAGTTGAAGAGAAATTTGAGCAGAGCTGGATGGAGACTCCCTTGCACAACATGGGGTAAAAAATCTGAGGCTCTCTCGAAGGTTCAATGGGGTGAAGCTTATCTGATTGGTTGTTGCATTATTTTGGTCTCTTTTACAAAAAAAAAAGGTGGATATGGTACAAAACGAGATGAGGCCTAGGCCTTTCTTTCTTTTTTGTACCTACTGCTGTAGTATTTTTTATTTACCAAGACTCCCATTCCGGCGACTGGGAATGATACAAGCTATGGGAATCTATGAAAGTTCCAATACTGGAGTAAATGGGTGCCACCCAGGCACGTAGACGTCAGTACTTCACTTTCCGCGCCAGTCAAGTGCCGATCCAGGAAGAGATACCCCTCTGTCACTTCTTGACAGGGTTTTTCTTGACTTTTTTTGTCGAATTCCAGATTTTTTTCCATTGTGTGCGAGGATGTCTTCGAAGGAAGACTCGGTTGAAGCTGTGCAGGGCCTGTCCCTGCACGATGTCGGTCACCGATTTCCTCCACCTCGTCTGTCTCCAGTGTCTGAAACACGACCACGATCCGAAGTCTGGCTCGTACTGTCGGGCCGTGGCTCCTAAGATCTCACAAGAGCAGGTTTTGGAGCTCCTTGCAGCCCCATAGCCGACACAGTCAAGTGAGTCTCTGCGGCAGTCCCTATGGAGTAAGAGGTGGTCGCAGGACTAGTCTCTGAGCCAAAAGTCCTCTTCGTCCCACTCGAGGTCGTCGCGAAACTTGGCGAAGAGGCACAAGAAGAAGAAGTCCAAGAGGATTTCACCTCAGCTGTCGTCCGTCAACGAAGGAAGTAAGTTGCACAAACACTCTAGGCACGGTTTGCCGGAGACCAGGTCTACTTTGCGCCTTCCTCCTTTTCAGGAGCGGGAGTGACCCCCACTCAGGTCAAAGAGTTCTACAAGGCCGTGTGACGCGTATTTGAGTGGGCCGACCCCTCTGGTGAGCCATTGGGCCCCGTGGGGTCGGTAGGGGCAGTGTCTGATTTGATGCCGTTGGCCCTGGCCACGGCGCTGGTGGGGCCTCAGAGATCCAATCTGTGTTGAAACCAGTCACGCTAACACAACCTCCTCACAGCTTCAGACCCGAAGTCGGTGCTTTCGGCGTCTGCGGTGCCAGTCCCATCCTTATTCCTGAGAACAAGGAGTCAGAACGATATCGCTCGATGCCGACTCCAATGCTGATTGAACCCAGGGTCAGATCATTCAGGAGGGCTATTCTCTGCCTTTCCTTTCCTCCCCCCATTCTGCCAAATCAGGAACGGGTGACAAAGGATCATTTAAAATTGTTCCAGGAAGAAGTTACAGTTCTCTTGGCCAAGGGAGCTATAGAAAGGGTCCTGGGTTCAGAAGTAGGCAGTTGCTATTATTACCGCTACTTTCTGATGCCGAAGAACAACAAAGTGATGCTGCCCATTTTCGATCTTTGGACTGTCAGTCTCTTCCTCAGGAAGGAGAAATTCAAGATGCTCACTCTAGCTCACTTTTTGTCTGTCCTAGACCAAGAAGACTGGATGGTAGCGTGGGACCTGCAGGATGCGTATTTTTACATCCCCATCCTGCCGGGCCACAGGCGTTACCTGCCGTTTAAGGTAGGCCGCAAACAGTTTCAGGCTACTATTCTCCCCTTCGGCCTTACCACTGCCCCTCGGGTGTTCATTAAGGTGATGGTTGCAGCTCATCTGCGCAGGTTAGGGGTGTCAGTCTTCCCCTACCTCAGCGACTGGTTGTTGAAGAAAACCTCGTCCCAGGCTGTTGTCTCCAAACTTCAGACTACGGCGAACCTCTTGCATTCGCTGGGGTTCTCTAGAAATATGCCGAAGCCACACCGACTCCTTCTCAGAGGCTCCATTTCATCAGAGCTGTTCTGGACACAGTGCAATTTCAGGTCTATCCTCCCGAGCAGCAAGTACAGGATATGCAGCTTATGGTTCTGATGTTTCGACCTCTATCCTGGATTTCAGTGAGACTGACTCTGAGGCTGTTGGGCCTCATGGCCTCCTGCATCCTGTTAGTAAAGCATTCCAGATGGCATATGTGGGCTCTTCAGCGGAACTTGAAGTTCCAGTGTAAAAACAACAGTTGATGGACAGAATGCAGAACAATATCATACATTCACCCCAGTACAGAGATCTGGGCCTAAATCCATTGTTTTTTTGCACTCCACACCACCCCAGTTCAGACTTGGCCATATGCAAATCAGCCTTGACCCTCTGCCTCATGGGAACAGTCCAGCCCGAACTGCCAAGCCATGTCATTCCTGGACTGGAATCAAGCATCCTAGGACTGGTTTTTGGCTATCAGCCGTCTTCAGCCAGGATAGCTTGACTCCAGGGGTGTGGAGAGCATGGGACTCACTCACGTCTGAGCATACCCATCCCACTCGGGGTGACAAATGCAAAAACAACAGTTGATGGACAGAATGTAGAACAATGTCATACATTCACCCCAGTACAGAGATCTGGGCCTAAATCCATCGTTTTTTTGCACCCCACACCACACCAGTTCAGACATGGCCATATGCAAATCAGCCTTGACCCTGTACCTCATGGGAACAGTCCAGCCCGAACTGCCAAGCCATGCCTTTCCTGGACCGGAATCAAGCATCCTAGGACCGGTTTCTGGCTATCAGCCGTCTTCAGCCAGGATAGCTTGACTGCAGTGATGTGGAGAGCATGGGACTCACGTCTGAGCATACCATCCCACTCGGGGAGACTGGCTGTTGAAGAAAACCTCGTCCCAGGCTGTTGTCTCCAAACTTCAGACTACGGCGAACCTCTTGCATTCGCTGGGGTTCTCTAGAAACATGCCGAAGCCACACCGACTCATTCTCAGAGGCTCCATTTCATCAGAGCTGTTTTGGATACAGTGCAATTTCAGGTCTATCCTCCCGAGTAGCGAGTCCAGGATATTCAGCTTATGGTTCTGATGTTTCGACCTCTATCCTGGATTTCATTGAGACGGACTCTGAGGCTGTTGGGCCTCATGGCCTACTGCATCCTGTTAGTAAAGTATTCCAGATGGCGTACGCAGGCTCTGCAGTGGGACTTGAAGTTCCAGTGGGCACAGCATCTGGGAAATCTCACCAATGTGGTTCAGATCTCAGAAGGAACTGCGAAAGATCTGCAGTGGTGATTTATGAACAACGATTGCGTCAACAGTAGACCCTTCTCCCTTCCCCAACCATATCTCAGTCATAGCAGATGCATCACTTTTGGTATGGGGCGGCCATCTGGCAGAGGTGGAAATCAGAGGCCACTGGTCTCCAGCAAAGTCGGGGCTCCGCATAAATTGGTTGGAGCTCCAAGTGAATAGTTTGGCAATGAAAGCATTTCTTCCCTCAGTCAAGGGGAAGCTAATGCAGGTGTTTATGGACTACACCAACCCCCATGTGTTACTGCAACAAGCAGTTCGGGTGGGGTTGTGGACTCTTTGTCAAAAGGCTTTGCGTCTCTGGACTTGGCTGGAAGAGCAGGGCATAACCTTGGTGGTTCAACACCTGGCAGGTTCTCTGAAAGCCAGGGCGGACAAACTCAGCCGTCGATGCCTTTCGGATAACGAATGGTGTCTCTGGTCGGAGGTGGCACAAGGTCTCTCATCAGTGGGGAGAACCTTGGTTAGATTTGTTCGAAGAGAATGCGCAGTGTCAGCAATACTGTGTGCTGGAGTTTCCAAGGCGGTTATCGCTCTGACTCCTCTCATTGCGAGTGGAGCTCAGGCCTGCTGTATGCCCTTCTGCCCATACCACTTCTGCCCAGGGTTCTGAAGAAGATCAGGAGTGACCGGGCCCAAGAGATTCTTATGCCTCCGGACTCGGCATGGAGAGTCTGGCATCCAAAGCTTCTTAAGATGAGCATTGATCCTCTGATCAGTCTGCACCTACGGGAGGATCTTCTATCGCAGCAGCACAGGAGGGTTCTCCACCTGAACCTGTCTACTCTGTGCATCCATGCGTGGAGATAGAGCGGCAGCAGTTGATGGCTTTTGACGTTCCTCCCGAAGTATTTGTGAAAAGTTGGCCTGATATGTGATGTCCACTATTCTAGTGGGCACCCTGTATCAGTCCAAACAACCCTTATGGTGATGGTTGTAAAGTCAACCTTCTAGACCAGCTAACCTAGTGGTAGCATGGACAAAGCAGTCTTGGGCTAACACTGTAGAGAGCATGTGAAGCCAATTGTTTTACCAATTATAATCCCTTGAATACCAAATGAAAGGACACCACACAAGGTATATATCAAATATAATGTATTTATTACTAACACAACCCCTCTGCTCTCTTTATGAGGTCAGAGTTCGAGAGACAGCACAAGTTACTCAATTAGCATACTATAAGTTGCACAAATACAATTCTGCCCTAGGGGCCTCACAAACCATATACTAAGTAAGTGGTATAAGAACCACTTCAGGAAAAGTGAGTAGGCCTAGGAAATCGCTGGGCCTACACTTAACAACCAAAGGTTAGGAAGTAGGAGTCCCACAGGATGCATGTGCAGTATCTAAACACACACGCGAGTTACCATAGACTTTCAATGGGAACGTAAAAGTTACAAAGTAGTAGATTTCGGACACTTCCGGGTGGACTACGGGAAAACCCAGTTAAACTAGGACACTTGGATAGTTGTTCCACCGGAGCACCGGAGTACTCGAGTTACCTCACCCAGGGAAGCTGGGTGCATAGGTGTTCTTTCGTGTCGGGTTTCGTCGATCAATCCTGTGGAGAGCTGCAAGAAAATGCTGCAGGCGACCAGAAGGAAGATGTGCGGGTGGATCGGAGCAGTGAAGAACCTGAAAGCAGAGGGGGCAGAGTCTGGGTCACTAACCAGTAACCAGGAAGGAACCAGTCGATGTCCAGATGCAATCAGGTGAGGAGATGAAGCTTGTCTCTGCAGCCACGTGGGCCAGGAGGCGTAGACGACGACCAGGAGCTGGATACGGACTGTCCCACGAAGGATCTAGCTGTTGGCGGTGTCGGTATCCGGATTGGACCCAACAAGCCTTGGCAAAGGCAACCCACGCAGAAAGGGAAGATCGGCTTCTGTTCAGACCAGCAAGGTCTGAGGAGCTTCCCCTTTACAGGAAAGCAGGAGCAAGCCCAGAGCAACCAGGCAAGCAGTTTCTGATAGATACATCTGCCTTGTGGATTCCTCACCTTGTGAATATCCCCCTTGCGCCAGCAACGTTCTGAAAATTCTTTGTAGCACGCCCGCGTGGACGACGTCATAGGAGCACGGCATTACGCGCGACTCCGTCTGACGTCACCGACTCCTCATAAGGCCCACGTTGGCGTGATGACGTCAGTTCCCTTTTTTCCGCGTCGTCGACGCTAACGGTTTCTGGGATCTTCTGCGATACTTTGAGTATCTTGTTACTTTTTCGTGTTACTGTTTCTCAATTGAGTTTTTCTTCTTCGTCGAGGATGTCGTCGAGGAAGACGGGGTTCAAGCAGTGTGGTTCGTGTACCCGAATGATGTCGATCACTGATCCGCATGATGTTTGTCTGTGGTGTCTTGGGTCGGACCATGATGTTAAGAACTGTCGTTCCTGCTTCAAGATGAACCCCAAGGCCTTACGAGAGCGGGAGGCGAAGCTTCTACTTGCGAAGGTGAAAGAAAGAGAAGCTGGAAGGTCTTCGAGGTCGGCGTCCAGGCGCTCGAAGTCGAGGCAAAAGTCGCGGTCGAAGTTGAGGTAGAGGTCGGCTTCGAGATCGAGGTCCAGAGTGAGGTCAAGATCCAGAGAGAGGTCGAGGTCTGGATCCAGGTCGGCATCGGGTTATGCTTCGAGCTCCTCGAGGAAGAAGCACAAGAGGAGTAAGCATCGCTCAAAACATCACTCTGGCAAGGAGTCTTCGGATTCGAAGAAGAAGTCTCGTAGACATCATAAGGTCTTCGTGTCTCCATCTCCAGTGCAATCTCGTGGAGGTTCCCCGGTTCAGGAGCGGGAACCGGATCTGGAATCGCACCATTCTTCGGAGCATGAAGAAGAGGTACCTCGGGCTCCGACTCCGGAGGAGGAACCTGAAAGTCAAGAGGGTCAGGGTGAACCTTTGCCAGAGCAGCCTCCTTCAGAGCGGCCGTTGGGTTCGTACCCTCCCTTTCCTGGTCCGGGACAGGACCCCTCGCAATTCCTAAATGCCATGTTTGGTGTTTATTCGAGGGCTATGTACCCCACTGGCGCACCTGTTGGTCCCATGGGTCCATTGTCTTTTAATTTGGGCGTACCTCAGGCTTACGCTCCGGCTCCCTTTATGCCGTTCATGCCAACGCCTTGTGCTCCTTGGCTCGGTACGGCGCCGCCGAGGTCGTCGACTTCGCATGCGGCTTCGCCAGCTCCGGAACGACTTCTTGATTCGGATCGTGGTGCCTCCTGTCCTCCAGCTACCTCGGCTCCTCGTTCGACGCCGGTTCCGGCTCCGTCGGAGTCTTTACCGGATCCGTCGACTTCGGTTCGCATGGAATGGTCGAGATGCAGGGCTCAACGCCTCTTGGAGGAAAAGGAGTACGTAGATTCAGAAGTTGAGGAAGGAGAGCTTCTAGAACAAGGGGATTGTTTTGAGGACCTCCATAGCGCTAGTGGCCTGGAACTCTCTCCTGAGTGGGGTTTGCCATCTGTTTCGGATGCACCATCTAAGGACGTGGCACCCTATCATGTCGTGATTAGGAAGGCTGCGGATTTGCTCGGTCTGACTTTGCCTTCTGTTGAGTACAAGCCCAACATGCTCACAGAGGTTTTGCATTCGCCTTCTTCTATAATAGAGCCTACTCTTCCATTCACTGACGCTTTGACTGAGGCTATAAAGGAGGTCTGGAAGAGGCCTTTGACTGCTCCTGCGGTTTCCAAGTCGGTGGCAAGGCGTTACAGGGTGGCGCCAGGTGACCCTGAATATCTTTCTTCTCATCCTTCTCCGGAGAGTCTGGTGGTGCAGGCCGCTTGTTCCAACAGGTCTGCAGGTTCATTTTCTCAGGTGCCGGCAGACAAGGACTCTAAAAAATTGGACCAGTCTGCGAAAAAGATTTTCTCCTCGAGTAGCATGGCTCTAAAATCTACTAATGCTACTTGCCTGTTAGGGAGATATGTTCATGCATTGATGGACTCTGTGAAACAATTGTCATCTAAGCTTCCAGAGGGTGATAGAAAGAACTTTAATGAAGTGGTCTCCGATACTCAGGCTGCAGCCCGTATGGTAATACAGAGTGGCATGGACACGGCAGACTCTGTTGCCAGAATTATGGGCTCTACTGTTGCAACCAGAAGGGCCGCTTGGCCAAAATCTTCAGATTTTTCAACTGATGTACAATCTTCCCTAATGGACTTGCCTTTTGACGGGACAGTCCTCTTTGGTAAGAAGGCGGATGTGGCCTTGGAGAGGTTTAAAGACAGCCGGGCAACGGCGAGGTGTTTGGGCCTTCAGGCAAGGGTTCTGCTACTAGGAAGTTTAGGGGATTTGGCAGATCCACTTTTCGTTCCTATAACCAAGGTCAGCAGCAGCAGCGACAAAACCCCAAAAAAAAAAAATTGTAGAAAGTGAGCCCATATTACTATCGATGCCCGGGCCGCTGGCGCAAGTCGCCTCTCAGTTCCCATTCTGAATAGTTACCAAATAAAGAGACGGGCGCTGGAGGCAGGAATCACAAGAACAGGATTTATTACTCATGAGGAGAGCCTGTCATTTCGGACACGAAACACAGTGTCTTTCGGGAGGTGCTCTGCCAAGTTCTCAGAGGCATCTCCTTTTATACCTTACAGAACATTCCTTATTGCAACAACGGCATTGTGAAACAAGAAAACAACATCCCCCTAATCCTCGTGTCAATCCCACCCCACATGTATCCACAATAGAAACCCTTGACCTGCTGATAAGAGGAGGGGGTAGTCAAGCAGCTGAGTGTTCCGCCGATTCTTGGGACATGTGCGCCTGATCATAGCCCAGGGGGTGGGGAGGCCAGAATCAATAGTGGGTCCTTTGAGGAGGAACGATTTCATACAATAAGGGGCAGTAAACAGTGTCTCCCGGCTTAGGTGATGGCCTCGGACATGTGTGGATAGTCCACTGCGGAGGGAGGGTTACTGACAGAGGGGTTATTCATGAAAGGAAAGGAGGTGTTGGTCAGGCGCGGCCGTGACTCCCAAGGACAGGGTCTTGCAGAAGAAGAAGGTTTATGACTTGTCCATGTGAGGGAGGAGGGGAGAGCCAGGGTGCGCACAGGGACAGAGTCGCACAGAGAGAGAGAGAGGTCTTATGACCCGCACATGAGAGAACGGGGGCAGTCAGATACAGCTGGGGGTTATGTCAGCCGAGGCGAGGGATGCTTCTTCAAGAGGAAATGGGGGACTTTGCGCGGGTCAAGCAGGAGGGTTGCGTTTCGTAGCAGGGACGCGCAGAGGGAGAGGGTTTCATGGTCTATGTATGTGAGAGGGGGGGGGGGTTCAAAATACGCGCAGGAGGGAAGCCGGGGATTCCGGTGAGCGGGCAAAAAGGCCATGGTGCCTAAAAATGGCTATCAGGTACATGTGGGCATGGGCTTTTACTGGCGGAGTGGTGTGGTTAACGTACAGGGAAGGGAATGGGAAAGGGCAAATGAACGCTGCTTATGTACATCAATTTCGTTATTTTCCACAGTCGCCCCTTTTTACATAACAAAGTTCATTTTCCCTATTCTTCCTAGTAAATGGGCGTACATATAAACAAGTGTGGTTGACGAAACGGCATTTGTCAATACTAACATATCGCATATAATCATGAACAGTGGGTGTGATTGGCAGAATACAGCACATAGGAAATAGCATTTGCAAACGAACTTAATAGCATAAATGCTTCCGACTTTCTCAAAAATGTGACCAATGAACATTTTGACCAAGTAATTGAGGGAGGAATTCAGTCCAAATAAGATCTCTTCGTCACAGTGTCTTTTTAGCAGTGAGCCATCACTGGTAGGCTCTAGTCCGTGTCCTTTCGTTGGCGCTGTTGAGCACCGGCGGTGGAGCTATAGGTCCAGCTCGGATCCATCCTTATGCGTTGCAGGGTGCGGTCAGTCCTCTGCTGTTAGACCACAGTCCTGTTCCCTAACCAATCCTTTTAGTGGCGCCTTATGCTCGGCACCCATATTCCTGTGGCGTAACCCCATTTCCACCTAGATGCTGTTCTTCCTTTCGACAAAAAGTCACGTGGAAAAGGGGGTACGGTTCAGTAGTCGATGGGAGAGAGAGAGAGAGCGGAGTGGGGTCAGATTTCCTGGGACACACCAAAGGGACCAAGGGAGCAATGGATAACAAGCGGGCAGGCCCATCAACCGGGCTTATAAAAGGGGGGGGGGGGCGGAGGCTTCAGGCACGCGTGGGTAGGCGGACAGAGGGCTTCAGGACAGCCCTTCATCCTTTCGTTTACCACATTGGAGAGTGCTGCCTCGTCCCGTATCTTGTTGTGCTGCAGCTCCACCCTTGGTCGAGGTCGCATGTGTCTCATGATCTCCAGCCAGGCTGTGCGCCACATCCGACCCTTCTCCTCCGATGATCGTATATCTTGGAATGGGTAAAAACGAGTTTTAGAGAACTGGCAGGAGAAGAGATTTTTAACATTTGAATTCCACCCGCAATCCCAGCACCTGGGGGTCATGCTCATTGGTCATGGTCAGAAGTCTATTACCTTGAAGTAAGTATGTGGGTATTTCTACTGTGTTTGTACCAAGTCTAATCGGCGTTCATTCATGATACATATGGACAGAGGTCAGATTCCTATCACTTGCGTATTTCATCAAAGAATAAACATTCAGGGTAGACTCGTCCTTCCAACTCGAGCCTTAGCAGTCTTACATTTCCCTTATTAGAGCCGGCTAACCATTTTTAAGCAGAGCGGGGGTGCAATAATCGTAGGGCAGTGATAACGCATTTTTCTCGAGGGGCGACAGTTGGTCATGGTCATTAGTTAAGTATCGGGGACAGCAGTTGGGGTCAATCAGGTGGAGCGGGGGCGCTTCGGGCATTCGCGCTTTAAGTGAAAAAAAGAAAAGGGGGGCGGGGCAATTTGGGCATTGGGGTCAATCTGGACATTGGCGCTTGTTTCTAACGAACGAGAAAAATAGGGTGCCATTGACATATAGTTCCCCTTTTAGGAGGCCAGATTAGGGGACCTTAGTCGTCTCACCTGTCCTTTCTTTCTTAGCCAATTCGAGTTCATTCATTTTGCAGAAAGGAGGGGTAGTAATATGGCAAATTACAATCATTTTATTTTCTGTCAATTTCGCTGAACACCTTCGTGTTCGATAAGTATCCAATCAGACTGGTGCCAGTGGGGCACAATTTTACCACAAAAAAAGGAAGATGGAACAGGGGGACTCTCGTAGAGAGCGAGAGTCGTCCGCAACCTAAACGAGCCATTCAGTACACGTATGACATGTAGAGAGAGGGAGAGAGAGAGAGAGAGATAGAGGGGGAGAAAGAGAGAGAGAGAGAGAGACGTGTACGAAAATAGGTCATTTAGTGTGCTCACAACACAGGACAGCAGGGGTTAGGTAGCACAGAGACGCGAACAGAGGGGAGACATAAACTCATACATTACATACACACGAAACTTCAGACGAAGGAAGACAGTACATGTATTACATACAAAGAAATTCATGACAAGACATAGAACAGTTATTGGCCAAAAAGATCGGGCTGAGTTCTTTTTACCTATTCCTCCTTGTTCCTCCCGCTTGCTATTTTTGCGAGTGTTCTCAATTACTAATACTCATACCTCGGTCAGCCGGTCGGGAATTAACCTGGTCAAGCTATTGCCCACGGTTGGATCTCAAACCACCTTTGAGTGTCTTCTTTTGGTGGGAAGTTCTCCAGGCTGAGGCAACCGAGGGTATTGATCAGGAGAATAGTCGGACCGCTTGTTTATATCTATAAGAGGGTGAGAAGGAGGTGGCACATTTCGAACATCAACAATATTTCTACCTTCCCAGACAGGTGGTGCCTGGGTAACCCTTACCTCAGGACTTTTCCTTGTCCTTTCCCTATCTAGTTCATGGTTGCATTATTTAACGTGCTAATTTCGAGTCAATTTTCGTCATACAGTACCCGTCAAGTTTCTATGTCAGTCCATCCTCCCAGTCGCTATGTTCTAAGGAGGAACAGTCATATCTAAGTCTAGTATAAATACTATGCTGAAATCCCCTCCTTCCCTTATCGTCGGTCGTTCGATCATCGCTCTTCCATACTTCAGCCGACGTTCCGACGCGACCTGCAGAAGGAGAAGAAGAAGGGGGTGGGGGCAGCATTCAAAACACACCAACGAGCATAGATCCGAAAATGTTTTTACCTACCACATACTCGACCTATCTCCACGGGGTGCATTCTCTACCATCTCGGCGTTTAAGCCCAGAGGGACCAGTAGTGTTAGATAGATAATCATCGATGGGCTGTGTATCTGCATGAATCACTTGATCGTGGCTTTTTAGGTCATGCGCAAGGGTGGCGGTCAAGTGGCATTTCTACGGTATCGTTCTAAGGGCGTCTGAAACACTTTTCCGGCTGTCTGTGACACATAATGTAGCTGCCAAGTATCGGACCCTTTGAACCTCCAACCTTAGTAATACTGCATGTATTTTACTTATGTCGGTGACAGTAGCCATACATTTCAATAACATTCATAAATACAAACGCTACGATAATATTTGCGTGTTCAAAAACTTTAATGAAAAGGTTGGCGCACAAATACGGGCCTACAACCCAGTGGGCCGGCAACGGAGCAGACTGGAACTGGGCATAAGAGGAACGAAGTCAGTGGCCGTTTATTTCATAGAGTGCAGCAGTGCAATGAAAATCATATCGAACTTTCTTAAGGTGCAAGTATAATGCGTGCCAAGCTTTCAATAATATCATCTCATTATCCTACTATTTACTCAAGACCTACTTATATCAATTCATTGTTCAAATGCTCAACCAGTGCCTATTTCATACCAATTCATTGCTTCCAACACACAATTAGTACCCACTCTAAACCAGTTCATCGTCCCAGCACATAATCAATACCCATCTTATATCGCTTTCTTTTCCAAGCACATACTCAATATCCATCTTATCTACTTTCATTGTCCAAAAACTGCATACATATCTTGGGGCATCAAGGCTGAGCAATCAGGGTGCAACAAGGATTTTTAAAAGTCTCATTTTGTATCGGCGCCATGTTGGGCGAGGTCAGGCAAGTCCCAGTATAGTCAGATTGCCTCCACTGACTCGTAGTAGGACCAGAACCTTCCGTTGGTAGTTCAAAAGTTTTTCGCAATGTGGTAACAGTCTAGCAATATGGACCATCAGTCAAAGAGTGGGGAGGGCGGTAACAATTTTTCCCACCGGGTCATTCTGGTGTTCCACCGGAACTGAACAAGTCTGTACCTTTGCTGTATTTTAGCCATTTCCAAACTGAGGCTGGTGCCGGCAGGAGTGCGCCGATGTTGTGGTTCCCAGTGAGGGGGACGGGGGTGCCCATGCGGAGGGGTCGGGGGGGCCCCCCGGCTCTCATAGAATCTTCAAAGTTGAGGAGAGAAGGCACGGGGCGTGCGCCCGTCCCGGGCAAAAAAACTGCTTTTCGATTTGGACCCTCTTTAAGCAGGAGCGTTGGGGTGTCGCTGGAAGCCTCCACCTGGAGGGAGGTGGGGGAGGCTTGTTCACGCCGCCTCCCCCTTCCAGCGACCCTGCGCCGTTCCTCGGCTCCAGCGCTTCGGTATTGGCCGTGCCAGCTGATAAAGATGGGGGGGGGTCGGTGGCTAAGGCAAGACATCCCCCCCTTCATGTGGCGGGACTACCTGCAACTTTCAGGGGTTGCCGCTTGTGGCGGGACTACCTGAAACTCTCAAGGGTTGTCCGAGACATAATTGAAAAAACACTGACGACCTCGCCTTGGCTCCGGTCTTCGATGGTGGCCGGATCAGGCAAGAGAGGGGGGGGGGGGGGTCGGTGGCTGAGGCAAGACAGCCCCCCCCCGTGGCCTGCAGGGCAGCAGAAGAGAGGAAAAGGGGAGACCTTTACGATTTTTCGGGCCGTCCGCCCTACAGCCTCCCCTTCCGATGGCGACCAGCCAGGCCCTGCCCTGCACGCGCTGAGGCCTCGCCTTCCGGATGGGCGTAACCGCGGACCTGTTGCACTTCGGGAGTTTTCCGGAATGGGGGTAGGTGTTTTATTGATTTGTATCTATTTCATGTTACCGTTATTTGGGCGTGGCAGACAATGAGGCAGACATGTTGGGAGCAGGAATAGGCAGTGGAGCCTAGCTACCTCGTGGCTGTCTTTGCTGTCAAACTTTTCGCCATTTTATATTCTTATTACGAACTGTTTCTAATGTTTCTTATTTTTAGTGAAGTCGAAAGATCATCAGGGGGTTACTGACTTAGCCCGATTTCTTTTATTTTTCCTTCCTTTCCTTAGCGTGTTTCGAGCTAAAGTTTTCTGTTAGTAGGGTACGGTGATCACTTCATTTTTATATGTCCTTTCATTAGGGGTACTCCTGGACGGACCAGGTGAGTTACCTCCAATAAATGGTCCGGGTGGAACTAGATTATCAATCAGTTGGGGAACACATGTCCCTTCATTATGGTATCATCCTGGATGGACCGAATGATGTACCTCCAATCACTGGGGTAGTCTCCTGGACGGACCAGATGGCCTACTTCCAATAAAGGATCAATGAGTGGGGAGCATATGTCCCTCCATTAGGGCAGCCTCCTGGGCGGACCAGGTGAGCTACCCCCAATAAATAGTCAATCAGTGGGGAGTGGGTAGGCCTGACGGATTACAACGGGGACAAAAGTCTGCATCACCTACCCTTCTCTATCTGCAAAGACTAGACAGAATATTTCTATTCCACGTTGTTTGCAAACAGAAAATACCTCAAACGAACAATTCCTTGGACAACAATGTCCAGTCAATCAATCAATCAGTGGGGAGAAAAACAGGCATGACGGATTACAACGGGGACAAACGTCTGCATTACCTGCCCCTCGCTATCTGCAAAGGGAGACAGAATATTTCTATTCGTCTCTGTTTGTGGACAGGGAAGATCTCAAAGAGCAACAATCGATTATTAATCGATATCAAACAATCAGTGGGGAGAAAGGTAGGCATGACGGATTACAACGGGGACAAAAGTCTGCATTACCTACCCTTCTCTATCTGCAAAGAGAGACGAACGTTCCTATTCGCCGCTGTTTGCAAACAGAGAATGTCTCGTTCTCAAGAAGAGAACCAATATTTCAAGTAGCATCCAAAGCTAAATGAACCAATAACCAAACAATATCAGTATCCAAATACCGATTCCAATACAATCAATCAAACAATCAGATGGATAAAACCATCCTACCAATCGGGCGTAAAACGCCCTACTTAATCTTACCCGGACCGGACCATACGAACAGTTCTTCGTCTTCCTCCTCCAGCGCCCGATCGTTCTCTTACTCCATGCAGCATTCCTGTGGGATTCCAGTCAGGACAGTAGGTCACTCAAGAGAGGTCCGTTCAGAATCGGTGAAGTTCATTCGATCGGCAGCCGGACGAGGGCCCTCTCAAGGCAGGTATACTCCGATCATTTAGATGTTCACCTCATCGTCTGGATCTCTCTTACTGGACCTTATGTCACTGATGGGCCCCACGTGGGCGCCAATTGTAGAAAGTGAGCCCATATTACTATCGATGCCCGGGCCGCTGGCGCAAGTCGCCTCTCAGTTCCCATTCTGAATAGTTACCAAATAAAGAGACGGGCGCTGGAGGCAGGAATCACAAGAACAGGATTTATTACTCATGAGGAGAGCCTGTCATTTCGGACACGAAACACAGTGTCTTTCGGGAGGTGCTCTGCCAAGTTCTCAGAGGCATCTCCTTTTATACCTTACAGAACATTCCTTATTGCAACAACGGCATTGTGAAACAAGAAAACGACATCCCCCTAATCCTCGTGTCAATCCCACCCCACATGTATCCACAATAGAAACCCTTGACCTGCTGATAAGAGGAGGGGGTAGTCAAGCAGCTGAGTGTTCCGCCGATTCTTGGGACATGTGCGCCTGATCATAGCCCAGGGGGTGGGGAGGCCAGAATCAATAGTGGGTCCTTTGAGGAGGAACGATTTCATACAATAAGGGGCAGTAAACAGTGTCTCCCGGCTTAGGTGATGGCCTCGGACATGTGTGGATAGTCCACTGCGGAGGGAGGGTTACTGACAGAGGGGTTATTCATGAAAGGAAAGGAGGTGTTGGTCAGGCGCGGCCGTGACTCCCAAGGACAGGGTCTTGCAGAAGAAGAAGGTTTATGACTTGTCCATGTGAGGGAGGAGGGGAGAGCCAGGGTGCGCACAGGGACAGAGTCGCACAGAGAGAGAGAGGTCTTATGACCCGCACATGAGAGAATGGGGGCAGTCAGATACAGCTGGGAGTTATGTCAGCCGAGGCGAGGGATGCTTCTTCAAGAGGAAATGGGGGACTTTGCGCGGGTCAAGCAGGAGGGTTGCGTTTCGTAGCAGGGTCGCGCAGAGGGAGAGGGTTTCATGGTCTATGTATGTGAGAGGGGGGGGGGTTCAAAATACGCGCAGGAGGGAAGCCGGGGATTCCGGTGAGCGGGCAAAAAGGCCATGGTGCCTAAAAATGGCTATCAGGTACATGTGGGCATGGGCTTTTACTGGCGGAGTGGTGTGGTTAACGTACAGGGAAGGGAATGGGAAAGGGCAAATGAACGCTGCTTATGTACATCAATTTCGTTATTTTCCACAGTCTCCGATACTCAGGCTGCAGCCCGTATGGTAATACAGAGTGGCATGGACACGGCAGACTCTGTTGCCAGAATTATGGGCTCTACTGTTGCAACCAGAAGGGCCGCTTGGCCAAAATCTTCAGATTTTTCAACTGATGTACAATCTTCCCTAATGGACTTGCCTTTTGACGGGACAGGCCTCTTTGGTAAGAAGGCGGATGTGGCCTTGGAGAGGTTTAAAGACAGCCGGGCAACGGCGAGGTCTTTGGGCCTTCAGGCAAGGGTTCTGCTACTAGGAAGTTTAGGGGATTTGGCAGATCCACTTTTCGTTCCTATAACCAAGGTCAGCAGCAGCATCGACAAAACCCTTTGTATAAGACATACAGAGGAAAACAAAGGGGCCGTGCTCGTGGACGCCAGGCCTCCTCCTCCTCAACATCCTCTAATAATCAACCCCCTCCCTCAACAGCAAAGCAGCCCTAGATCCGCCATTCTGGATCATGCGGGTCTGGTAGGGGGTCGGCTTACTCATTTTCTACGGGATTGGGAATCGGTTACATCAGATCTTTGGGTTCTCAATCTCGTAGAAAATGGGTATGCACTTCCTTTCCAGGAGTTCCCTCCCAATTACCCTCCTTGCCAAGGTTATTGTTCGGAGGACCACCTGCTTCTCCTGCAGGAAGAAGTCCTGACTCTGTTCAGAAAAGGTGCGATAGAGGTGGTCCCGGAGCAGGAGAGGGGTCAGGGGTGCTACTCGCGGTATTTCTTGATCCCCAAGCAGGATGGCAGGTTACCTCCAATCCTGGACCTCAGGATTTTGAATCTCTACCTCAAACAGGAGAAGTTCAAAATGCTCACACTTGCGCAGGTTCATCAAGCGCTGTTGGAAGAAGACTGGATGGTGTCGATCGACTTGCAGGATGAGTATTTTCACATCCCAATCCTGAAGTCGCACAGGAAGTATCTCCGTTTTACGGTAGGATCGCAGCACTACCAGTTTGCGGTCCTCCCGTTTGGACTTACTACTGCGCCTCGAGTTTTCACCAAGGTGATGGCGGTGGTGGCTGCGCATCTCAGAAGGTCGGGGATTCCTGTGTTCCCCTATCTGGACGACTGGCTGATCAAGGCAGAGTCGCCCGAGAAGGTGCTTCATCACCTGCAAGAGACATCGCAGCTGTTGTACAGATTGGGTTTTTCGATAAACGTGCCCAAGTCTCACCTGGTGCCCTCCCAGCACAACCTGTTCATAGGTGCGCTACTGGACACTACTGTATGTCGTGCATTCCCTCCACCTCAAAGGATTCGCGACATTCAGGAAATGATTCCTTTATTCTACAATGGAGCGGTTGTTCCAGTCCTGAAGGTCCTTCGCCTGCTCGGTCTGATGGCTTCTTGCATTCTGTTGGTCAACCATGCACGCTGGCACATGAGGGCACTCCAGTGGTGTCTCCGCAGGCAGTGGTATCAGCACAACGGAGATCTCGGGGAGTCTGTGAGGATCTCCAGAGAAGCTGCAGCGGATCTGTCTTGGTGGAGCGTGGAAGGCAATCTGTCACAAGGAAAGCCTTTTCAACTACCTCCATCGGTGGCCACGGTGATAATGGATGCATCCACTCTAGGGTGGGGTGCTCATCTAGGGGATCTGGAGGTCAAGGGTTCTTGGTCTCCGGAGGAAAGGTTGCTTCACATCAACCTTCTAGAGTTGCGGGCGATACGTCTGGCGCTCAAGGGCTTCCTCCCTTCCCTACGCGGTCAGTCGGTTCAGGTCCTTACGGACAACACGACTGCGATGTGGTACATCAACAAGCAGGGAGGAGTAGGGTCGCAGTGTCTCTGCAGAGAGGCTCTGCGTCTCTGGTCCTGGGTTCAGGACCATCAGATTTGTCTGATTGCAAATCATCTGGCCGGAGTACTGAACGTTCGTGCAGACGTTCTCAGTCGGCAGTTCTCTGCCGACCACAAGTGGAGGCTTCACCCGGAGGTTGTTCACAACATCTTTCAGATGTGGGGATCTCCTCGGGTGGACCTTTTTGCCACTTGCGAGAATGCTCACTGCCCGTCATTCTGCAGTCTCCAGTATCCGATGCAAGGAGCATTGGGGGACACGTTTCAGTTGAGTTGGGGAGATCAGCTCCTTTACGCGTTTCCCCCATACCCTTGATTCCTCGTGTTCTGAGGAAGATTCGCCAGGACCGGGCCCAAGTCATATTGGTCGCCCCGGATCACCCGCCGCTCCGTCTTCCTCTCAGGGCAGACCTCCTCTCTCAGATGGAGGGGCAAGTTCTACACCCCCACCTCCAGACATTACACCTTCATGCCTGGAGATTGAACGGGGCAACTTGAATTCTTTTTCTCTCCCTCACGATGTGGTGGATGTCATTCTTTCTGCCAGGCGTGACTCCACCAAGTCCATCTATTCGTATAGGTGGTCTAAGTTTGTCTCTTGGTGCAGGGAGAGGGATGTTGACCCTTTGAAGGCTCATTTGTCTGACATTTTGCAGTTTGCTCTTTCTCTAGCACGGCAAGGATTTGCTGTTGCTACAGTCAAGGGGCATCTTTCGGCTTTGTCGGCTTTTCTCTGTTTGCCAGATCAGCCCTCTCTTTTTAAGTCTCCAGTTGTGTTAAGATTTTTGAAGGGTCTCACTAATAAGTTCCCTCCTTCTCCGTTTGTTGTTCCTCATTGGGACTTGAATCTTGTGCTAACTTATTTGATGGGTTCCCCGTTTGAACCCTTGCACAAGTGTCCCATGAGGCTTCTTTCTTTTAAAACGGTCTTCTTGGTTGCAATTACCTCGGCAAGGAGGGTAAGTGAGCTTCAGGCTCTTAGTTCCAAGCCCCCGTTCTTGTCCATTCATGCTGAAAGAATGATTCTCAGGACCAGGGCTGCTTTTCTGCCTAAGGTGGTAACTCCCTTCCATCTAGGACAATCCATTACCCTTCCTACCTTTTATCCTCCCCCACACCCTTCCAAGGAGGAGGAGAGGCTTCATCGCTTGGACCCGAAGTGAGCAGTTAGTTTCTATCTTGATAGGACTAAAGACTATCGTGTTGACGATCAGCTCTTCATGGGTTTTGCTGGCTGCAAGAAGGGCAGAGCGGTGCACAAGCGCACTTTCCAGGTGGATTATTCTGTGCATCAAGATTTGCTACTCTCTGGCGGGTAAGGACCCTCCTGAGGGTATTAGAGCTCATTCAACTAGAGCGAAGTCTGCAACATCTGCATTGTCTAGAGGTGTTCCTGTTGAGGACATTTGCAGGGCCGCGACATGGGCCTCCCTCCACACTTTTGCGAAGCACTACTGCTTGGATGCTGAGGTGAGGAGAGACGGCCACTTTGCGCGCTCTGTCCTGCAAGATTTCCTGGTATAGCAGAGTGGACACCCTCCTCCGGGAGTGGGGACTGCTGTGGGACTCTATTCACAAGGTGAGGAATCCACAAGGCAGATGTATCTATCAGAAGAACAAGTTACTTACCTTCGGTAACGCTTTTTCTGGTAGATACAGTATCTGCCTGTGGATTCCTCACATGCCCACCCGCCTCCCCGTTGTCCGCTCTGCTATACCTGGGTTTATGTGCTAATGTATTTATGTACTTATATTTCTAGTATTTAATACTTTTGCTATGCACTTTTTGTGGGTTTTTGGATTGCGTGTACTGTGTACATTGTATATATGTTTATATTTGTTGGTTCGTCCGGGTGCCTCGAAGGCACGGAAAAAAGGGCGGAACTGACGTCATCACGCCGACGTGGGCCTTATGAGGAGTCGGTGACGTCAGACAGAGTCGCGCGTAATGCCATGCTCCTATGACGTCGTCCACGCCGGCGTACTACAAAGAATTTTCCGAACGTTGCTGGCGCAAGGGGGATATTCACAAGGTGAGGAATCCGCAGGCAGATACTGTATCTACCAGAAAAAGCGTTACCGAAGGTAAGTAACTTGTTCGTTGTTTCAAAAGGATGTCTTCAGGAGGGCCACTAGTCAACGGGCTAGCAACCGCGAAGACCCGTCGAGGAGAAATACAGGCGCAGGCCCCACCCGGCACTCGTGGAGGGCTGAACTTCGGTGCACTTACTGCTTGGGGTTGGGGCTTCTCAATCCCCAATGCACAACTTCGAGGTCGCCTCAGAAGCTGCAAAGTTAGCAAAAAGCAGGTACTGCAGGATGTCTGGTCCCACGTCTCTCGTGTCCGACACGGGTCTCGGCTTTGCTGTGGATTTGGGACGGAGTCAGAGAAGTCTGTAAGTCCTGAGGCTGCGTCGCTGAGTCTTCAGTTTCCGGCGGGAGCGCGACAAAGCAAACCGGCAAGTTACTGTTTGCATCGTCCGCATACAACAAGACGGGGATCCCTCGCCGTCCTGCACTAGGGTAATCCGCACCTGTTACCCTTAATACACTGTCCAGTTTGTTAATATAAAACTTAAATAAGAAAGGGGCCAAAATACAGCCCTGCCGGACTCCCTTTTTAATATTAAAATCCCTCGTAACCTGCAGATCCTGTGAGAACCTGACATTAGTTTTAGTGGACTTGTGCAGGTCCTCCAAAAAATTAACAACACTGTTCTCCACTCCCATTGCCCTCATGGACTGCCAAAGCTTGTTCCTGTTAACACAGTCAAATGCCGATGACCGGTCCATGAAGGCAAGGTGAATGGTCCCAGAGCGAGCAACAGTGTATTTGCTCAGTATCAAAAATAAATTGAGACACTGAGCAACAGTAGACCGTCCCTGTCGAAATCCATACTGAACTTCTGACAAAATCATATTGTCCTCTGCCCAAGATGATAATCTCTGGAGTAGGACTCGTCCCACCACTTTTACCACTAAGTCTATCAGCGAAATAGGTCTATAACAGTGAGCACTGTTTCTGTCGCTTTTTTTTAAAAACAGGAACTATAGTAGCGGTTGCCCAGGACTGTGGACAACCATACTTTGTCGCCGCATTAAAAACTGACTCCAGTATCTGAGCTCAAAAGGTGGGGTCTGACTTTAATAGCTCTAGAGGAATCCCGTCAGAGCCGGGTGCTTTTCAGACAGATAATCTTGTTATACCCTCCATGATCTCACCCCTCTCAAATCTTATTTCTACCTCCTGAGTATCATGGGGCTTCCTGTAATTATGCTCAAGCAGCCAATCAAACATAGTTTCAAAATGAAGTACCCACTCCTCCTCAGTTATATGGGAATCAAGGCCCCCCTCCCCTTTCGTGGTCGAACAGGGGTCTATTCACAACGCTCCAAAACTTCAAGCTATCTCTAAGGGTGTTGGAATCAAGTAGCTCCCTCCACGCTTCGTCCTTCAATTCTCCTTTTCGTGTAGCCAGGGCTGCCTTATATTCCCTGCGACAGATGGAGACATCAGTTTGAGTTCTGGGTTTAGTTGACAAAACTTCCCTCAATCTCTTAGCTGCTTTGGAGCAATGGGAGTCGAACCATATAGGACCGGAAAAAAGCGCCTAGGATCCCTTTTGGCGAGGACCGCTCCATTATACAAAGGGACAGTTCATCGGCACATACTGTTTTAACCTTATCATACAATATTTCTGGGGATACTTGAGACCATTTTAGTCTGCGCTTTCCATCAGTTGGTCGCAGTAGGCCCTGCTTTGGTGCCTCTCCAATTTTTTCTGCCAGTGGGCCTATCAAGTAGAGCATTAGGGGGTTATGGTGGCTAAATTCACTCTCTAATTTTAAAATTGTTCACTGAATTTTGTAGAGAGGACGTAATTAAAATAAAATCAATACAATACCCCTTTCCTTGTCCTTTGAATGTGGGCACGGGAAAATTAGTGCGCGGGTCATTTATAATCATTCTAGCCACCAGATCTAGTTCACTAATGAAAGCATTTAGCACCTCTCCTTGAACAGTATGTTCAAAATGAAAGCCATACATACGGGGCAACCCAGTTCAGACATACAGGACGTTAGTGGCTCCCCTCATGGATGTATATCAAAGTCACAACACCATCAGAGAGGATAGGGTCCAAGGGAAATATTTATAGACCACTCACAGTTATAGCCCCTCAACGAAACACTATACACAATGATAATAACTGTGGGTCTAAGGAAACTCAAAAATCTGTGTTCAAAAAATGTGGGACCCTTCACTTAGTGATATGAAATCCCATCAGTTACTCTAACTGGACCGCCCTGTTTATCATCATATGGGCCAGTCTCAGCAAGTGGTATGTCCACAGCGCATATTCAGTACATACCAATGCAAGTAACTGAAAAGCAGTGCATAAAAAATTATAACAAGTGAAAGTGAGTGGTTTAAAAATGGATAGTGGTTGCAAAGAGAAACTTTAATGAAGAGCAAACCACTTCCAAGATTAAAAGAACGTAGAGTGCAAAATGACAGTAGTTTAAACAAATATCTACTGCATGTTTATATGGGTCGACATGTTTCTGCAGTTGTAGATACCAAGTGTATCTCCTGCTTCCTCAGGACCAAAATTTTATTTTGCTACTGCTTAGAAAACAAACATTAGGATATCACCTGGTAAGGCCTTCTCAATACTCCTGTTAAGTAGAAGCTGATTGCCACAGGAGAAATGAATCAAGTGTGGAGGACACATAAAAAAGAAAACAGAAAGAAAACACATTAAGGAGAGTTATCTGTCAAGAGTTTCCATTACTAGCAATTGCTTATGTACTCGCAGAATTACAAGTACACAACCCAACCATTTCTAGTTTATGAATGCCTCTCACTCACCTAGAGTTTGAGAGACCGGTGCTGCTTCTCGCCTGGCCACAGCTCAGGAATCGGGGGCACCGCTCTAATGTTGACGATAAATAACAGACCACAAAAAAGACCAGTTAGAAAGCCTCATGGTGACCGACAACCTTCAAAACTTAAACTATTAAATGCAAACAGTCGGTTAAGACTGTTGTTGACAACATCTCTTGAGGCATACCCCATCAGTTCCTATTTGTAGGAGCACCCAGAGAACATTGTGCCATGAGTTTTGGAGAAAGTTCGTATTAATGCCTATAAGCCAAAGCCACAGGGCAACAGGCAATAGATCTATATTAGACCATTGTTTCAGCTGGTATAATCACCTACTTGTAGCATATTTTTAAATCCCTTTGTCAAAGATCTTCATTGGCAGTTTAGTGTTATTAGGGAGCGAGGTTGAACGAGGCTAAAATTACAAAACGCATCCCCAGACGAGGGTGTAATATGCCGGTGATATGGCTCCGTAACGTTGCATCTGAGATGCCAAAAACTATATAGTTAGCAGAATGAGAAAGAACGCGCTCACGATCGAGTGCGTTGTCGAGAGCGCAATGCGAACAGGTCCACCTACCTGTCCGTCGATACCCCAGTCAGGCATCTGCGCTGTATGGGGAGGCGGCGAGAAAGACTTGCTCACCGTTTTTCTAGACGCGGAAGTTTGATGATTCTGGTATCGTATTCGTGCGCATGCGCCGAACTTTCAGTCGCGCGCTAGACTACGAGTCAGCGCAGCGACTGAGAATGCTGGGAAATGTAGTCAGAACACCGAGTCTGATTTACGCTGTGTTTTGAAATGATAATACAAGTGATGCGAACATATTGTGAGTTTGTAATGCAAAGTTCCAAACAAGTGTAAACTCAGCATTTAGATATTGCATCTCATATATTCAAGGCCGAGTTGATTTATGAATGTTATCAATTTGTTCGACTTCAAAGCTGAGCCGAATCATGATTGTTACCAATTTCCTAGACTTCAAGGGGGGCGAAAGAAAATCTTTAAACCGTATCATTTGTATATGTATATAGGATCAAACAAGGACTGCACAGTATAATTGACATTACAGATTATTTATTTTAAGCACAGTTATTGAACGGGGAAAGGCCCAAAGGTAATTATAAGACCTTCCAACCATTATCGAGTGCCTAAAAAATGATGTATTGTGAATATGTAGAACAGAACCAGAATCTAAGCATGCTCTCAGATATATATAGACGTAGTCCTGAATGTAAATAGGACGATATGTATGTTATCATATCTCCAAAATTGAGAGTACAGCCTACGTTACTACTTGGAGATATAAGTACTGAAGGTCAAGAGGGCATCACTCTATAGTGAGATCCAAGGTATGTCCTCATTCAGGCCATTTTTGTCTGTATTCAGACGGTATATCCATTTTTGCTCCAGTTTGAAAAGATATTTCGAGATATCCACAATATGTGTGGGGATCCGAGGTTGTTCCAGGACAGTCCAAGAAAAATCCGTGGGTGTATGTCCCACCTCTAGAAAGTGGTTTGTGAGGCGGGTCGCTTGCTTCTTGCATCGGATCGTACTCTTATGTTCCGATGTCCTCACTTTTATTTTTCTTGTTGTCATTCCCACGTATTGTAAGGGACAAGGGCATTTGATAAGGTACATAAGGTTGGAACTATTGCAGTTAGTGAACTGCTTCTGTTCCCATCGTCTGGATGTCCCGATGTCAATACTCGTTGTGTGGTCCGTTTGTGCACATGCAGCACAATTGCCGCAGGGGTGGTGACCCACCACTGGTGGAAGGTCCCACAGGGTGCCCACTTGATGAATTTTCTTCGGACCGGGTCTAATATGTACTAGCCGGTCTTTGAGACTTGATCCTCTTTTATATGCAAATAGAGGTACAGGCAGGTTGTCAGGGCCAGTATTGAGGATCCTCCAGTATTGTTTTACAATTTTCTTAATGGCATTAGTGGGCTCGTCGGCGGTAGCTCCTCGACGGTGTACTTCGACAGTCATCCTCGTCGACTGTAAACTTCGTCGATCATTGGCTTTGTTGACGGCAGAGCTGCGTTGATGGTGGGCTCGTCGACGGTGGCCTCGTCGACGGTCAGCTCCGTAGACGTTAAACTTCAGCAGCAATTACTTCGACTATCCACTTTATCCAACAGTGGACTTTGTCGACAGCGGAAAGCTTCGTCGAGGGTTGGCTTCGTCGAGGGTTGACTTTGTCGACAGTTAGCTGTGTTGACGCAGATGGCCTCGTTTATGGTTTGCCTCATCGACGGTTGACCCAGTCAACGGTTGGATTCGTCGACGGTTGACCCAGTTGGCTATATGCACAGTGCTCTTGTAGCCGATCAGTCGTAAACTGCTTTTCCGCTACATCAATGTGATGGCGTGATGGCTTCTTACTCAACGCCATAATTTCTTGGACTGGCTAAAAACTTAGCCAGACTCTCAGACTCTGATTCCTTAAGACCAGAATTATGTTTTTTTGACGACGAGGCTGCCATGTCCTGTTCCATGGCGAAATGATGCCCTCTCTTACACCTGAATCTCCATTACATTACCCTCCAGTGGATATTGGAGGATCAAATCTCCTCATGGAGAGAACGGCAACTCTTTCATCTTCCCCTCATCACGAGGAAAGAAGTAGACCGTTTTTCTCTTTGATTTTGCAATTAACAACGGACACAAGTTTGTTCAGTTCCTCTGATACCTTTTATTTGACAAGAGGTCTTTGACTCTTCCTGAGCCCAAGATCTGTGCTGGCGGTTCTTTCACGCATCGAACACAAATTTAAAACGCCAGACAATTCACCTGCTTGTCTTGTCTCTCAACTACAACCTGACTCATCTTTTGCTCGGGGGGCCCAGGGACGTCCTCGCAATTCCGCTTCTCCTTTGACGTTTTTCTCCCGACTGGAAAGGTTGATGCCTCTCATTATTGGGGGGAAAAGTTCTCCACAATGGCTGCAACCACGGTTTCAGCAGGAAACTCTTTAGCCATTTCGGGCAGGTACCACTGCCAGAGGTAGTCTGGCATGTTGGCGCAGGCAGCCCTTATTCCCGAATACTCCTCGGCTGATGCTGAAAGGATCCTGCAGAAGATTGGAAGAAGTGCATCAGAAACAATAGACCGTGCAGGGCACATTGCGTCTCCAAGTTTTTAGACAGCTCGCAGCAGCAGCAGTATGGCAAAGACAAGGTTGGCAGAATGCTCGGTTTTTCGCCCAGAGGTTCAGACAAAAATAATGGACGTACCTTTTAGGGGTAATCCCTCTTTGGCCAACATGTTGAGCAGACACTGCAGTCATTACCCGCGCCTTCGGTTCTCTCCAGTACAGAAAGTAGCCCTTTCGTGGTGCCCGAGGTTGCAGCTCCACATCCTCTTTTCCAAGGAGTTCCATCCAGAATCACTCCTACAATCAGAACCAACTGCATTATTCGACTCTAAATCGTATACAGGAGGTAATTTTTCCAGGAAACGACGACTTGCCTTAGAACCCACCCTTAATCCATCCCAAAAGTCTGATAGTGGAATTTCTCTCTTTTATTCCATTTGTCAACGATGCCATTTGTCTGTTGGGGGTTCTAATAGTTGTGTTGAAAGGGCACGCTCTAGAATTTGGCAAATTCCCTCTTGCTACACCTGCAAAGGGGACCTCTACCTCCTCATCTACGCGAGTCGTTTTGCACAAGTGTCTATTTTGATACACACAGAGATTCGGAGTGGTTCCAAATCTCCAACAACAGAGTTAGGGTTTACTCTCAGTTCCTCATCAACAAGCAAGTCAGGAAGGAAGCGCCTCATTATTTCAAATGTTGTACCTCAAGAAGGTCCTAAAGTTCTACTGCCAGAACGACTTTATAAATGCACTCGACCTCCAGGATGTCTATTTTCATGTGCCAATCCTTCCAAAGCATAGGAAGTGGCTACGATTTACAATAGGTACAAACCTTTTCAATTCAAGGTCCTACCTTTTGGGACTTTGGTCCGCTTCACGTGTCTATACGTGGATCCTGGCACCAGTGGCAGCCTGTCTACGTCTGCAAGGCATACAAATTTATCATTACTTAGACGACTGTTTAAGAAGGGCTCGCTCTTATCAACAAGCAGTCCAGCACACCCAGACTTGTCAGTCACTATTTAAAAACCTGATTTTCAAAAAATCATGAAAAGTCCCAACTAGTCCTAGCTCCGATATAAACATTTCTCGTCGCATCAATCAATACAAACCTAGCAAAGGTGTTTGTCTCACACGAATGACAGGCCTGCATCTCCCACTTGGTGGTTCTTCTAAGTACAAAAAAAAAAGGTCTGTTTCAGTAGATCCTCAAAGTAATTCCTGGCCACGGCCTCCACCTGCCTCCAGTTGGTTCCCAACTGCAGATTACACATGAGAAAATGCTAGAGGAGCTAGCCAAGCAGTGACGACAACCATCTGGCTCATTCAACCCCAACATCTTATTTGCCTTTCGAATGAGGACACCGCTGGGCTGGTTGGCTCACGCTCCCAGTGTCCCAGCAGGCCGCTCCCTCCTCGAACGCTCACCCTTACCAACGATGCCTCTCTGGAAGGTTAGGGAGCGCACCTTCAGGGTGTTTTCCATCAAAGGCAGATGGACGCCTCTCCAACGCACAAGCGGAGCGAATGCGTAACAATCGAAGATATATATAGTCTTGTAGATTACAAAAGGAGTAGGTTTGTTAGGTTTAGATCAGGTTACAGATAAATCATGTAAAGCCCCACCAGGAGGAGCCTCCTGCTGCTCAGCCTTCTCAATCCAACTGTCCACTCATCCAAGCACAAACACTCAACATTCCACCCACAAAATGATCTCACTCACTGGCTGAGCAGCAGGGAACGTCAAGACTGTGGGAACATCAAGACAGTGGGGAGAATGCATAATATAGCAAGAGACCATAACGATGTTTATTTTTTGCATTCCTTGAATACAGAAAAACTAGAATCTTTGTGCATGTTTCTACACATTCCGAGCTACTCCAACGTTTTTTAAAAATTTATTTTAAAAACTGACTTGTGTTGAACTGTTTCTAATATCTGTTTGCTACAAATATCTAACAGATTTTTGATGCATTTAATTTTGCACTAGAGGTTTTATTTGTATTCCTCATGTTACCAAACATACTCGCTCTTTCATACGAAAGAGCTACGCACCAAGGTTATAAGTGGTTTCTGGGAAAGGTGATGGTGTGACCATGTATTATATGGGATAAAGTACACTCTGGCGTACATAAGGGTTTTGCAAGCTACTTCAGAGTTTTATAACCTTATAAAGAAAATTGGAGTGTGTCCTCTACATGGTTATGGAACTCCTTGGTGACTTGCAATATCCTTATATATACAGCGGGGGTACTTGGTCCCTTATATTAAATAAAATAATGAATCTTTTGGCCATTGGGGCATACACTCTATAAAGGAGTCTTTCCTTAATAACATCATTTGTAGACATGCGACTTGGCTTATATATTGGGCAGCTTGACAGACGGACCTCACTTAGACTGACACATCTCACATACAGGAACATATGTAGAACCAACAGCACGCCTACAGACATACGTGCGCACACATACTAATATGTATGAAGTTGCCCATGCATACTAACATTCTTATTTAACAGTGTGCATAAAAACTGACATGTACCCTGATAACAGTTGTACATATACACATACACACAAACAAACACTCAGAAAATATGTATAGCGATATAAACAGATGGGTGGGTGCATGGTTGTGGGCAGATGGTACATTATATCCCTGCCAGGACAGATACATCGATGAGTGTGAGCAAGTAAAATAAGTAACTATTTTTTCATAGAACTTAATAAAAAAAATTCCATAAAAACCGCAGCCGGACAAGAAATAAAAATAAAAATATCTTTGCTCTATTTTAGGCGAAGCTATTCCTTATGGAATGGGGACACTTGCTAAGGTAGGCAGATAAGAAAGGGAAGGAAGGCTGAGGGTCAAGCCCAAGGTGCCAGCAGACCCAAACAGAGATTGCTCCCCAGAAATGTCCTCTTTAATGTCTCTACCTTTTACATGGTTGGCTTGAAGGGAAAGATGGGCCTTGCAATGTAGCAGTGGGCATGGATTGTGCATCGTTTTCATGTAGTATTAGCTACAAACCTATACACAATGAAACTAGAGGCAAACATTACAGACAAAGGCAAGAATTATGAAAATCTAGTTTAAGTGCAGTAAACCTTAGGAAGATATGCTCCCTGCTTACTAGCTACTGTGGTGCATCCTTGCACATTAAGCTAGGGCAGATGCAGCTTGAATGAATATTGCAGGCCACTGAGTTGGGCTGGTGCTAAAAATATTTCTAAATTCTGCCTAAGACGTTAAGTATGCAGTCAATTGTTCCTTTTTGCCAGACAACGTAAATTATTTCATAACCTTAGTTATCTTCCCAGTAATTTACAGAAGGGGAAGCGGTTAGCTGTTTGAAAGGGGCACAGTGGTTTTGGGGATTCGGCCTATGTGCCAGATGGGTCCTCCTTACCAGGGTCGTACATCAAAAAGCTTAGGGACCCACTTTTAAGGTACGTTACACGAGATTGACGTGAAATGTCACTTTATAGATTGACTTGATATTGTCATGTTGTTTCTGTTAATGACTTGGATACATGTATTAGCCCACAGGCTGCATTCCATTGCATTAGGGCAGCACATAATTCTTCTATTAATACTTCTTTTCGTTTGAGGTGTCACACTTTTAGAGATTTCATATTTTTAGTATATTGTTAAGAAATTTACAAATGGAAAGCATCTCAAAAAGAAGTTGGTTCTACTACCAAGATTCCCGGTCATCGCTTGCATTGCCTTTGGAGTTCTGTTATAGGCCCACTCTCTGAATCCCCTCTTGTGACGTTTTATTTGTGCATCCAAGTCATTTTCAGTCATTACGTGTTTTTGTAGTTGAAAGGGTATCAAAATATAGACAAACGTGCCTCCATTGAGAGAGCCATGTTTTAAAGGTGGCATTCTATTGAAGAATTGAAACGTCATCAACAATGAGCATTCCAGAGTGTTCCCTTGTTTGATGTCTGCTTGGGTTTGGAGGCCTACTATGGCATCATATCTATGCCCGCAAGACTGTAATGGGTCAGGTTCAGGTGTCCTGAGTACAAAAACGAATGTCAAGACTGACTGGTGTGGCATTGAGTTGCTGACTTGGATTTTCATGTTCCCACAGGTGGTGGTGATGGTCAGGCGTTGTATATTGATTCGGACCTGCATTATGGGAGAACAAGCCGTTGCAATACCTTCAACAACCAGCCACTTTGCTCAGAGACTTTCCAGATATCGGTTATGGAGGTTTGGGGGTTTAAGGATACAATGAGCACTTGAAAACCAACAGGACGTGATAGTCCTGCAGACACACCACAAAGTCCTCAGATGGAGAGAGAGAAAAAACGACTGCACGGAATATCCACCCAGTTATGCTGCACAAAATGGACTCCTCCGAGAACAAGATATGTACTTCACCAGTAAAGACTATTTTAGCTATCTGCAGCTAAAACCTCAACGCTTGGCACTAAGAGACTCTCAAGCAAGCAGAAGTGGTGGCTTCCTGCCCCATTTGGAACATGTTCACACTCTCAAGGACAAAGTGGTACCTTACCCGAAGAGCCGAAAGTCCCAACTGTGAAATGTGCATCTGATTTCTAAGCTAGTCTTCCGACTGTGTGGCTTTTGCCTGAGGAATTGATGGTGTCAGTGCTGTGTTTTCGGTAGTAGAGCCAGTGTTTGTAAACGTGTGGGTGGTCAGCTTTGAACAAGTAACATATTTGTAGCTAATGAAACTGAAGTAAATAAAAGTAGTTTTGATCTATCGTGGGCTGAAAAATAAAAGCATTATCAGCCATCTCGCGTAGAAGTAGCCGCTTCTGACGCAAACTCCACTTTAAGGGGCTAGGCACTGTCCATAAACAGTTCATATTTTTTGCCTTTGCTTTCTATCGATTTAAAAGATGAGAATAGACATCCTGTACGAATAAATTAGCGACTGCAGAGAAATTAACCTGTTTACCCAACACACTTTAATCCATGCAGGGCATATTGAAGCACCTGACTGTCGAAAGTTGCACTTGCTGTTTATTTGCTTTCACAATGCTGCCATAGGCGCCATATAGCAGAGGTGTTAAAACTACGCATATATTATTGTGTTATTAGAGGCTTACAGAACATACGAAGTGTAAGTGCTAACACTGAACAGCAGGTGTCAGCAGACCCAAAGTCTTAAGTGGTGAGGGGCTGCTTTCTGGGCTAGAGAGAAACAAAGTATGGAGACGTTCACTACAAAGAGTGCATACATCTGTCTGAACTTCATTTTACACCTCGCCCTGTAAAATAGTTGGGAATTTTGTCAAGGCCTACGTTAATTTCACTGCAGACGATTGGGAACTGGCAGTTCTATGCTTCATTAGCATACACACTTGGTGCTGATCTGTCGTCCCCTCCAACAACCTCATTTAAATCCATAGCGCGCACCTTGCTTGAACGTACCAAAGGGTAAATTCATACTGATGTGGAATCCTCTGCTTTTTCCACTTCAGTGCTGCAAGGATGTTACTAATTTCATTTAAACCTTTGTTGAAAAAATAATAAATCTCAACAACTCCACCTGGTGTTATTCACATACCTGCGTGCTTGAAATTTCCCAAAATTGCTTTCGGAAGCACCGGAGCCTTGCTGGGTTTTTTTCTGATTAGTGTTGATTCAAAAGGCTACGTCATCATTGTGAGCAAGAAAGGCATCCCTTCATTTTGGGACAGGCTTACTGGGAAGATAAGACTGTCATGTCATATGGTCGTTCCTGACCTCCAATTACAGTGTCTGTACGTGTACTCAACTTCGTCAGTGACCTGACTAGTATAGTGTGCCATTTGTCGAAAAATGTATGTCTGAACAGAGTTGAGTATTTTCCCTAATTTTTTTGTCGATTTTGCCACTGTGCAGGTGTCTCACAATTGCTACAGTGGAAAACGTAGTAAGGTTGGTGAAGCAGGTTTGCCCGTGGTTGGCAGCACATATTTTAGGCACGGCAACCAAATTAAATTCTATCTCTAGCCTTGGTTGTGGTCTGCTCATCAACCAGCACAATGAGGGAATGAGCTTGACTGGAAAGGTGTATAGCTTTTTACTTCCAACTGAGTGCACAAAATGCATTTCTGGCTATGCTTCAAAGTAAACTACATATTAAAAAGTCTCATGTAGAGGACTCCAATCTAACAGTTTCTTAGCTAATCCCTGAGCTCCAGTGAGCTAAAAAAAAATGTCTAATCGCTTTTTTTTTTTTGCGCTTGTCCTCATGCTTCCAACGTCAGTTAAGACACTTGATGAGTTTATGTTCTAGTGATCTATACATTGTCAGAGGATGAAAAGGCACATTTCACCCTGATTTTGTTTAGTTACCTCTAAGCAGCTTTGAAAGGCTTTTGCTTTCATATTTTCTTTGCCAATTTAGAAAAGCATTTATCTAGTTGATGTGGTAACTGTGCTTCCTTATCACAGTATTATGTATTTAATGTTCAGTTGGTGATATTTAAGAACCAAGAAGATAGGATTCTACCCATGTGTTGCTGTCATGTGTTGCTGTCTTAAAGTTGTCTGGTGTGTGAGTGAGGGAGATGCTCAAAATTCACTCCAAATTACATTATCTAAACGGTGTCCTGTGCTTTGATGTGGACCACCAGCAGAATGCGTTTGTGCAAGTGCAAATGTGTACAGGTCATAGAAGCTTTTGCATGAAACTTTAAATTGTCAAACTATATCTTAGATCGTTTGCAAACTTTGAAAATCAGAAACTAGACCTTTTTATTTTTAAATCTTAATAGTTTGTTGATCTGAGCATGGCATCTTCACCCAGTATCCCATCATAGAGCAGGATTGTGCAAGCAGTTGTAATTTGGAGTATCTTTTATTTTAAAATTTGGAGTCTCTAATTTGAAGATCTTATATTCAGGCCCACGGTTCTCCTCCAATTCCCATTTTTCATTTGACACTGATATTCACAGGATGTGGCATTGCCATAAAGTGTTGAGAATAAAAGCAAAATTGAAAGGGGCCATTCTCCACGCATTGCTCATCTGCTAAGAGGATAGTGTTTTTTCTAGGGAAGTAGGGTTGAAAGAGAATTTGTCCGCATAAATAACCTGGAAGTTTTTTTTAGCTTAGGCAGATCTTTAGCATTCTTTCCACAGCCCAGTTCAATAGTGACTTTGTCTGTAGATCTCCTTATGCAGTTTAAGTATGAGTTCCTTCAGTCTGTGACCTCGCGGCTGACACTGTGTTGTGTGGAAAGGGTGTACCTAAAACCCCACCTTGTGACTATTGCTGATGCACAACATACAAGTCAACACTTTCTATGTTTCTAATCAATAAACACTTGTACTCCTGCTTAAAGTCATGGGCATATCTTAAGTTTTTAAACAATAAACTTCCTTACTCTTGCTTATCCAGGGAAACAAGATTTTTCTTTTGTCAAAGAAACTATGTTTTGTTGGTTCTCTTTGATGCATTAAAACCAAATCAACGGTCCTCAACAATGTGTTGTGAAAGTAAGAATTTGAGTATTGGATGGTTGATATTTTCATGAAGAATTCATGATCTATTTCAAAAACCTAGCAGGAGATCAGAGTGTTGCATAATTGATTAAATAATGACTACTTTCTCTTGAGAACTGACTTGTTGGGAGAAGCCATTTAAGTGGGATAAAAGCAGTTTAAAGTGCAAGTATTACCTGCTTTTAAAGTACAGAATGAATTACAAAGTGGTCTAACGTCTCCATAGACTCGTTATTCACTGTTATAAATTGAGGGGAGATCTATTAGACAGAATGAATGGGATGAAAATGTCCCTCGTTTGCACAGGCTCCCACAACACCGTTTTCCATTCTTCAAAGGTAGGCCTGTCTGTGCACTTGTATAATGCTTAAAATTGCATTCTTTATGGTCCAGACGCAACATTTAACGCTTGGAGCACCTTCCTTACCATTTAAATGGCAATGTGACTTCAGTACCTTTTCTGTATGCAATAAAATCAATTTTCGTATTGCACATTACATCCGCTTTTTATTTTTTACATAGTAGAAGAAAAGGATAGAGGGAATTTCATTAGCTCCCATGATCTGTTACTTCCAAGTTCTCTCAACTTAGCTATCTGATCCTACAAAATTCCTGATCTGTGGAAATTTTGAACAAAGTCAATAAATGCAATTGTGTTGACCTTAAATAGCATCTTCAAATGTGTAGCCAGGTACTACGTGGGCGCAAACAGGCATGCCTATACTTTCTTCTGGTGATCCAACTGTGAATGTATGAGTGTTTATCTTCAACAAATTTGTTTTTGTTGCCTTGACTATTTCATTTTCACTCAATTTAATCACATCTGGGTGCGTTGCCACCCTTGGAGCATGTGCTCTTAACATGTGGACCAAATGAAAAATGGTTTAACTTAATGATAAGGAAGCTACATATCACTCTTATTTCTTTATGAAGAAAGCACCTCTCTTCTTTGCTGCTCTGGATGTATTAAAAGCAATTAAATAATATGTAATTCAATGGCATGATAGTTATGCTGCAGAAAACTTAATTTATTCATGCACTTGACAGTATGACCCTATAACTGCAGTATTTATTCTCTTGCTTGCGATCTATTGTCGTATATTGTGATGTGATGTAAATTGAAAATAAATAATTTGTACCCAGTGCCTGGTGCCTACCACTATATTTGTACACCAGTAAAACTAAATTTGATAAGTCTTTGTGCTTTCTGTGCAAGCTGCTGCTTTACCATTTCCAGTTTGACTAGATTAATTGATAACCACATCTTCTCAATGTAGATCAATGTTTCTGCGCTCTCATACATTTCAACCTAATCATTGTAGTTATAGCAATATGTAGCTCATGAAGGAAGGACGTTCGGGCATGCATTTAAATCTTGAAGGTTTGATTTGCGTGATTGTATTCTGTAGTATATGCGTTAAATAGACACTGAGTCCATGATCAGATGTTTGCATTGCGAACACACGTGTTACCCACTTTCTTGGTTCTGTGACAAGAATGTAGTGAAGTAAATAGAGCATTTTTCTACCCTTCAACAATGTTTTTCTTGTCTTCTGAAATTGTGTGATTTATCTAAAACTCACCTGAGAAAGCGTAGAGGAACCAGTGTGTTATGCGTGACTGGAAATGCAAGACTCCGACCCAGCATCTAATTTATGAGACACTTTTTATCTCCCAAGACCAACCCTAAACTGCACTACTACTCTTTTTCAAAGACATTGCAGCCAACCTTCAGGACCCTCTTCCTGCACCCTGAATTGACTACTCAAACAGATTCTCAATATTCCTGCTCGCTGTGCTCTATTCGAAATCTAAAACAAAAAAATACACTGTTCAGACCAAAGTCCAAATCCTTTCAAAGGAATATAAAACCATCCTCTGGCATGAAAACCACACTGTCCCTTCAAACCAACTCTAAGGCATTCTTAGCAACCTGCTAAATGATCCCTTTACTCAGCAGTAGACGAGAATTTTTCCTTGCAAACTTTCTCTGACAATTTAACTAGCCAAAGCTCATTCTCCCCAAACCTCACTATGATTAAATAGTACAGGAACCCTTGAGGAAAGCAGAAGTATCCTCTGGTTTGACCATAAGAGCATGTGATTAATTAACCCTCAGAAGCTATTCCAAACTATTCCACAATAACATTGAATTCCACATAGGCAGTCTCAGACAACCTTGTGTCCAACAGTGCCATTAATGCAACTTTGCCAAAGATGTTTGTGGCTCACTGTATCATAATTTCCGTTCAGATGGTGTGTCGCTTGGCAGTGCTCCAGTATTGGATCTCTCACAGATTCCCATGCTTGAATCATCCCTTGTGTCGTAGTGGGAGTCCCATGGTATCCTTATAAAAGCAGTAGATAATACTATCATAGGCAACAATGAAATGAACAGACACTGCAATAGCCTGTCTACCTTCTTTTGCAAAAAAAGAACCAAACTTGAGCAATACTCAATCGGGTGACAGCCCCCTGTAGAACACTCCCAAGGGAGACTCGGTTCCTCAGATTTTCTACTGCACATCATTTGACAGGGAGTCTCCTGAACACTACTCAGTTTTTTCCTTCAAAACTTCAGATATCTTCTAGAAAATGTTGGATTCTTCATAGAAAGGTCTCTTCAGGTTGTGTGGAACATGCGGTTGTGAGAAGTTAGCCTAGCATATGATGTCCACTAGTTCTAGTGGGCACCTTGCACCAGTCTAATCGACCCTTATTGGTGGTGGTTGTAAAGTCAATCTTATAGAAAACTATCCTAGTGGTAGCATGGGCCAGCAGTCATCAGGCTAAGACTTCAGAGAGCGTATTAAGCAAGTTGTTTTACCAATTATAATCCCTTGAGTACCAAATGAAAGGACACCACACAAGGTATATACCAAATATATATGTATTTATTCTAAACACAACCTCTCTGCACTCTTTATGAGGTCAGAGGTAAAAATGCAATACAAGTCACTGAGTTAATATACGAAAAGTTGCACAGTATAAATTATGCCCTAGGGGCCTCACAAACCATATACTAAAATAGTGGTATAACAACCCCGAGAGAATTGGAAAGCAGGCCTGGGGCCCGTGGAATCGCTAGGGCTACTCTAAACAACCAAAGGTTAGGAAGTAGGAGGCCCACGGGAGACGCGTGCAGTGTCTAAACACAGACGCGGGTTACCATTGACTTTCTATGGGAAACGTAAAAGTTACAAATATACAATTTAGGGACACTTCCGGATGGACTACGATGGAACCCTTTTAAACTAGAACACTTCGAGAGTCAAGACCCACAGGTGCACCGGAGTACTCGTGTTACCTCACTTAGGGAAGCAGAGTGCATAGGTGTCTTTTCGTGTCTGGTTTCGTCGTCATTTTCAATGGAGGGCTGCAAAGAAGTGCTGCAGGCGACCAGAGGAAAAGTGTCCGGGTGGATCGAAGATCTGAAGAACCTGAAAGCAGAAGGGACAGAGTCTGGGTCACTAGCCATTGACCAGGATGCAACCAGGCGATGTCGGGTGATTTCAGGTGAAGATGTGAAGTTTGTCTCTTTAGCCACGAGGGCCCGGAGGCGTCGACGGCGACCAGGAGCTGGATTCGAGCTGTTTCATGAAGGATCTAGTTGCCTGCGGTGTCGGTATCCGCATTGGACCCAACAAGCCTTAGCAAACGCAACCCAAGCAGGATATCGAGAATGGCTTCGGTGCAGACCAGCAAGGTCTGTGGCGCTTCTCCTTTGTAGGGAAGCTGGAGCAAGCCTGGAGCAACCAGGAAAGCAAGTTAGGTTCAAAATGGCATCTTCAGGGGGCTCACTAGCCAACGGGCAAGGAACCCGGAAGAAGCGCCGAGCTGAAATGCAAGAGCAGGCCCCACGGGACACTCGTGGAGTGTGGAGGCCTGAGCTTCGATGCAAATGGTGCTCTGGTCTGGGGCTTCAAGCACCCCAATGCACAACTTTAAGATACCTCGAGGAAGGAGCCCAGCTTGCAAAATGCAGGATGTCCGGGAGTTCCGGTCTCACGTCTCTGGTGGCAGCCATGGGTCTCAGCTTTGCTGTGGTTGTGGGTCGGGGTCAGAGATGTCTGGAAGTCCGTGTCCTGTGTCGCAGATTCTTCGGGATCCGGCGGGAGCCTAAAAAATGCAGACCGACAAAGTTGCTGTTGGTGCCTGTTTGAACAGGGTGGTCACTCCTTGACCACAAGGGAAATGTCTTACGTATTCCAGTCGAAATGGAATGTCGAAGGTCCAGGATATGTCTTGCAAAGGTTCGTCCAGGGTTATCTGAAGTCCTAGGGACTGGTTTCCTATACTTATACTAAGTTTAGGGGTTGGATTATCTTTAAGGTCCCTCCTATGGGTGGACCTGAGAAGGGGGTGGTTACACCCCTTTCCCTTTGTCCAGTTTCGTGCCAGAGCTGGGGCCGGTTTGAACTGGGAAATGCATGGAGCACCTAGTGTGCCCCAGGCAGTGTCTGGAAAGCATTCACTGAATGCAGCCCTCCCTGCCCCAATACACAAAAGCATGTCTAGGAAGGTGCTGGTACCTCCCTGGACAGAAAACCTATTGTCCAGGCCTTCCCTGCCGGAGTTTCGTCCAGCAACAGGAGGTCAGACTCGTGTCTGTGGTATCAGCATCCATTTTGTGATGCTGAGGCTCTGTTTAACTTTAACCGGGTAAACCAGTAACTACATGTCGTCTCCCTCTAGGAGGGTGGAATGCTACCTCCGCCACCAGGACTGGCGGAGGGAGGGGGGTAGTATTCCAAAGTGTTTGACACCTTACACAGCATGTTTTGATAAAGCCAAACCAAAGTTAGCATTAACCGTGAGGATTATAATGAACTTAAGAGTATATGGTATGGCTGTATCATAAAACAGCTATAAGGCGATGGTTCCGAAAGCTGCAGAGGGGCTCAGCTCATTCTAGGGCACCCTCCACATAAAACCAAGCACTCTGCCTCCAGGATTGTTAAGGTCTGCCATAGGAGTGACTTATAGGTGTATATGTGTCTATATGTGTATATATAGATATAGGTATACTATATCTAAGTAAGGGGTGATTACACCACCTTACCCATGCTGTGTGAACAGACCTGTGTGTCAGTTTGAAGGCAAACCATGGGTGGCACAATACATGCTGCAGCCCCTGGTAGGCCTAGGATGCACCTTTGCCCTGGGTACCTAGGATACACTATACAGGGGCTCACAAGGGTGACCCAGTAACCAATCTGGTATGTATCTAAAGTAAATGGTTTCAATTTAGAGAGAACAGCTGGGCTGTGGGTCTGATTAGCGGGTCCACAGCCACACTAAAGTCGAAAAACCAGAGAATCACAGCAAAAAGTGGGGGTAACCATAGAAAGCAGACCCTACTCTCCTACAGTGGTAAGAAGGGGCTCCCTGCCGAAGATCCCCATAAGAACTGTATTTATTGTTTGTACCCCCAGCATACAGTAAAGGACTTTAAAATTTGTAAAACTTTCTCTTCCAAAACCTTGAAAGATCGAGAGGGCAGGTTGTTGATTTGGCTGCAGAGACTTAAAAGTAAATCTGATGTAGTCTGTGAGGAGGAAAACTCAGCCTCACATACATCTCTGGAAAAATCTAAAAGGAGAGAAAGGTCAGAAGAATCTCCTGAGGGTAATAAAAAAGCTTCTAAAAACTCCTGCAATGAAACAGCAGGTTCCGCACAAAAAGGAAAGCTTTAATTTCCTGCTGAGGAGAAAGCTCATCTGACCTGAAAGCATGAGAAACCCTCTTCAGAGCCATCTACTATAAAGATCACAGTCTTTAGAAAGCGTATGCATCGACGGCACAATCGTCTGGGTCCCCGTTGACGCATAAATCACTGAGGGGGCATGTTTTCCCTCCCATCGTCGTAAAAAACAATTGTGAAGAAGTTCTCCGATGCGCTGTTGACGGCGGCTCCACCAACAATGCCTCGTGGCAAAGGTACACTCACCACCGACCACTTCCTCATCGACGATTCCTTCTCAGTTGATGACGACTTCCTCATCGACGTTTACATACTCGACGACGACGTATGTTCCGTCGACTACCACCTCTTCATTGACAACAACTGCAAGAGTGTCTGACACGATGGCGATGACTGTAATTTTATCGTAGGTTCCCATTATTTCCTCGTCGACAACACAGATACCACTGACGACTACTAAGCTGACGGCGCTGCATGTTACACCCAGTCTTGAGAGACGGTCAACATTGTAACTTACTCCTCTGCATCCATCGACGACATTGTCGTCAACACTGTCGACAAAGCATTTTCTTCAGAATCTATCATTGATTTCGCCTTTACCTCCTTCAACATTTTTGGAAAAGTGAGAGGAGGATGACATGTTTGACCCTGCTCACAGTCCCTCTCAGCTTCGTGTCAAGTATCAAGACAATGATAAAGATGACTATGAGGGTTATTGTCAGCAGGATTTTCACACTCTGCTTGCTAAAATGCAATACATGTAACCTGTTTGGGAACCCATTGTTCACCTTCTTGTTGCATTAGTTAAAGAATTGCAAGATATGTTGCCGGATTATTGTACTCGCTCTCCCTTATAGAGTACACCTCTGCCTCCACGAGCATCTCCGCCACGCATGTCTGAACCTTCGCCTAGGATGTCGCCAGTAACAGATAGTGTTCTACATCCGCAACAGAATGACACCTATGATGATGAGGATGTAGAGGAAGGCAAATTCAAGGTACTAGACCAGCTGGTAATGAATAGGAAGATTATATAATATCGACACCTGCTTCCCCATCTCCTCAAACAGTGGATTCTCCGCCAGAGGACATTGGCTGTTTCCACTCATTGATAGAGAGAACAGCCTCTCCGTTTCAGTTACTGATGCTAGTCAAGAAGTCTGACTGCTTCCTTTACTATTTTAAAGTACAATCTCAGAAGTCTATGAGAGCAATCCCTACGATAGACCATATTTGGGAGGAAGGTGTGAAAGTCATGAGAACACCTGCTACAGCGATCGCGGTTTTGCCCAGAAAAGACGAGAAACACAAGGCTCCTGATGATGCGCCAGCTTCTCTGGTAGGACAAAAAAAAACAGATTCGGTAATCACTCAAGCTGCACAAAGGAGGTCAAGAAATCCTTCAGCGCCTATCACCGCTCCACCAGATAAAGAAGGGAGGCACCTTGATAACATCGTCAAGAGGTTTACCACCACCTCAGATACAACTGTGTGCGCGGCCAACGTACCAGCGATATTAGGCAGATACGACTGCCAAATTTGGTCTGATATCGCTCCAATACTGAACCTTCTTCCAGAAGATAAGATGCTAGAGGCAAGAGAGTTTCTTCTAGAGGCGAGAAAGATTCTTCTAGAAGGAGAAAGATCTGCTTCGGAGACCATTGATGCATTCATGGATGTGGCTTCCCTGCCTTTCCGTCAGCTCGCTGGAGCAGCCGTCCTTAGACGTTCGGGTTGGTTGAGGGCAATAACATTCTGCTCTGAGGAGCAAAGTAAAGTGCTAGATATGCCTTTTGATTATGTGCTTTTCAGTAAACACATTGATGACACCTTACGGGCCATTAAGGCAGACACAGAAACTGCAAAAGCTTTGGGCATGCTCCAATACAGGAAGACCCCCTTTGGTGGAGCCCGTGGTAGAGGAGCCTATTCATTTCAGGGGAGCTCCCAGAAATACCAACCTCAGACCTATCAGTCATTTCGGCCTTCCTACCAACATCAACAAACCTATTGTGCACCACGACAGGCTGCATACTCCAGACAACCCAGTCATATACAACCAGTACAGTTCAGAGATGCTGTTAGAAAACAGTGACTATGTCCCAGCACCTGCAGCACAATCCCCTACGCTTCCAGCCAGAAGAGCATGCATCACACGCTATTTCAGTCAATGGCAAACAATTACCACAGACAAATAGGTCCTGGATATAATAAAGTATGTCCATACCCTGGAGTTTGCCACAGAACCACCTCCTCAGCCACCAAATAAATCTCTGCCATCCCATCTTCAGTTACTCAGGATGAAGGCATTCATCATGCTACAAAAGGAGCCATAGAAAGAGGGCCTCGTACTCAAAGGGGGTCTGGGCTTCTACTCGCGCTTTTTTTTTGTGAAGAAGAAATCGGGAGAATGGCATCCCATTCTGGACCTCAGAAAGCTCAACAAATACCTATAGAAAAAATCCTTCCGAATGGTAACTCTCCAGGAGATATTGCAGCTTCTGAACCATTCAGATTTTCTGGCAAACCTCGATTTACAGGATGCATATTTCCATATTCCTATCCATCCCAAAAATCGAAGGTGTCTTTCACTGTGGCAGGCGAGCACAATCAGTTCAAGCCCCGCTCCCTCCCCCTGCCTCCACTCTGCTCCTTGGGTATTTACCAAATGTCTCACTCGCGTATCTTGACAATTGGCTAGTTAAGGCTCCTTCTCTTCACCGGGCCTCGGAAGCCATATCCATCTGCCTACAACTGTTTTGCTCTCTGGGGCTTTCAATCAACTACTAGAAGCCCGTTCTCACTCCTTCTCAACAGATCACGTTTCTCAGAGCAACTTTAGATACACTCCAAATCAAGGCATTCTTATCCACAGTAAGGCAAAACACCATACTATCGCTGGCTCACAGTCTATCCAAAGAAGAGTTTGCTTCAGTCAGTCTCCTCAAATAATTTCTCGTTATGATGTCCTCGGCCATCCTCATGGTGCCCCACGCATGTCTCAGGAATGGACCTTACCAGGAGCAGCTGGACAGACGATGTCTTCGGGTGACTGGATCATTCGAGGACATTATTCAGATCACTCCGATTATGAAAAAAGCACTTCCTTGGTGACAATCTGCCAGCAATCTCTCAGTGGGCCTGACATTCCTCTCTCCTCTTCTGGAGTTCATTCTGACTGCGGGTGCCTCATTGGAAGGCTGGGGAGCCCACCTTCAAGACCTCAAAGTAAGTGGCAAATGGAGTCTCTCCCTCTCCAAGATACACTTCAACTTCCTGGAATTGAAGGCAATTTCCTGAGCTCTTCAGTCGTGTCTCCCAAGAATGCGAGCATCCTACATCCTCTTTCGTACAGACAAAACGACCTGCTTGCAGTATCTCAACAAGCATGGAGGAACAAGGTCTCTGATTTTATCTTTGGAAGCTCAAAAGATCTGAGAGTGGGCTTTACTGCACCGCATCATCATCAAGGCGGAACATCTTCCAGGAGTGAGAAAGAACCTAGCAGTCACCTTGAGCAGAATAGGACAAACATGTCATGAGTGGGAACTCAATCGGTTTATTCTTGAATACATCTTCCCGAAATGGGGGACACCTAACTTGGACATCTTTGCATCACAAGAGAACAAAAAATGCCGGTTCTGCGCCAGCAGGGTTCCTCGGAGAGGGTCATGGGGGAATGCGTTTTCAATAAGATGGCCAGGAATCTGTGCTTATACCTTTCTCCCATGCCCTCTCATCTACAGGGTTCGACAACCGTGCTGGCTGATCCTCATTGCTCCACATTGGCACTGCCAGCATTAGTTCACGGAGCTACTCCTGTCCTTGGATTCCAAGCCTTATCGCCTTCCAGTGATAATAACTCGACTAATCATTAAGAAAGGACAAACCCTGCACCCGCATCCAGCCTCTCTTCAGTTGCATGCTTGGCCCCTGAATACAATTAATTCAAAGTTTTAGACATTCCTCAGGAATGCAGGTCTTTTTTGTCCCGGGCTGGGGCTGAGTCCACCAATAAAACATATAGATTACAATTGAAGCGTTTTTGTTCTTGCCGCCTTCGAAGCAAAATCCACCCTCTTCTCTCATCTCCAGAACAAGTTTTGCCTTATCTACTCTCTGGCAAAGTTAGGACTGGCGCACGCATCAGTGAGGGTCCACCTCGCAGCCATCTCCCGATACAGGCGCACTTCCGATGCTTCCGCCGATATTCATCTTGCCTGCATTTCTGCCGCATCCACGTCCACTGCCAGCGCCAGGGGGTCCAGGAGGCCAGTCCTCTCCGTGTTGCCTGGGAGCAGGAACCACAGCTCCCAGGCTCCCTAGCGGTAAGGACGCTGCCGCTGACGGCCGGACATCGCACCAGGAGGCACTCTTAAGCAGACTAGGGCTCCCGCAGGGTGGGACACGTGTGGGCAAACCCCAGGCCAAGGGCTTGCCCGTCAGCGCCCGGAGGAGGCTGGGCTGGGCCACCCCCTAACACCACAGGCTCGATGCCCCAGGCCACATCTCATAAAGGTACTATTGCCGACCCACCCTTGCTATTCCACGTGTTTTTAGACCCTTAGTTGGACTTATAACCTGTTTCCCTATTGGCCATTGTAGCTCTGTTGGGGCTAGAACTCTCTGCAGCATTATTGTTGAGGTCTGATTGTCTAACTGGTGTCATGGGGAAAAAGAAAGGGTCTGAGATTGGGTTGGGAGGTGCTATTAAGAAAAGATCTAAAAAACGGCCCCAGCATCTGGTACAGGGAACTGGGTGTGAAGGGGGGCCAGGAGATTAAATCCTCTGCATTGTTGCCGACTGTGAAGAATTGCTAATTTCACCTGTACTAATTCCTACCACCCCCACTAACAATACCATCCACACCAAGTCCCCTTCCCCCCTATGCTCCACCGGACCTACTGCCATAGGGTATGAGAATATCCCTAACCTACTTAAGAAAGCAGCAAGGGAAAGCAAAATGCCCCCAGCCACAGAAGTGTGCAATAGTCATACCTCAAGTCCCCCGTTTACTCAAAGGGAAGCTAGTCTCCCCGATAGCGTTACACTAAACAAACTGCCTCTGAGTAATCGTTATGCCCTTCTTGCTGACGAGTCATCCACTACTAATATGCACACTAACATGGACTGCACCCACCTATTTAACAATGACTGAAGTCCAAACACTTTACAGGGAGCAAGGGAAGCTGATCTTGGCCCTGCACCCTTGTACCTTGATCTCCAAAGGGAAATTATAACCTTAAGAAGTAGCGTTGAGGCATTAACCACCTTGGTATCTAAACTCTACCAGCAAATAGACAGAAATAATCGACTACACTTACTGCCACCATCACTTCAATTACCTACATTATCCAACCATGCTGGCTCAAAGACGGAACTTCCAGTGCCCCCTGGGAAGCAACCTGACCAATGCTTTGCCCCTGTATCCTGACCATCAACCCTTTCACAGCACAAGAGAAACTAACAGTACATGTCTAGAGCAACGTAGGTTAAATGTTTAGCATGGTAGGAAAAGTATGGGCTTGCCACAGGACCAAGTTGGGCATGGGCTAACGACAGGGTCAGCCTTGATGAACTTGTCTACAAATTGTAACAGAGTGTCCCTACCTTTGCAGCTTTCCTTACTATCTCATTGCAAGCGAAACAATCAATTATCGTTACCAATCTACACGACCTATGTTCCTAAAGTAGACCCAAAATACATTAAGTATGAGAATGTTGACGCCTTAAAAAATAAAGCTATCCATTGGTTGAGGCACGTCAAGGTGTGTAGGTCAGTAACTAGAGACAACATTGTACATGCCAAAAGGTGCGTCTCAAACCAGAGTACAGTAGATGCAATCAAGCTAACATTAGCTTCTGAGCACCCGGTGCACGATCTATTTGCCCCAGAGGCTACATCTTACCCAACTCCACTTACTAAAATTAGGCTGAGATTAAGCATCACCTCAATACAAGATCGAGCTGAAAATGTGCGCCAGACTCCTGGGGATTCTTCTGTCTCATCCCTTTTGCAGAATGACTGACTAACTCCAGCCCCTTACAAGGTTCCTTTGAGTAACTTTACTATAGGTGCTACAAACATCAATGATCCTGTATACTCTTATCTTGACAAAACTTCCAGTGAGCAAGAGAGAACGACACATTCCACACAGATGGCTCAAGACTTTGACCCACTATTAGTGTTGAGTGATTGTACCCAGGCCATTGGCCCGGATACAATCATCGATTGCCATGTATTGCCTAAATCGAACGTCTCAACTCCCTTCCTGGCCCCTATTCCTAAAGGCAATGGACAAACGCTGAGAATCATGTCAAGTTCAAGTTCAAGAAATACTTTATTCGGTTCAGTTACAAAAACCATAAGAGTACAGAACATACAATAATTGGTCCACATGAATCATGTCATGGAACATGGCAGGCATAAGGGGGAAGCTTGATTGCCTGTATTGGCTGGAGCTCACTGCTCAAACCAAGATATGTATTCTCCAAGAAACCTGGAGTTTGACCCCCATGTTCATTCCAGGGTTTATGACTTTTCACGGACCTGCAACACTGTTCAAACATGGCCGGTCCTCAGGAGAGCTGCTCACACTTGTAAGTCTTGCATTAAATTGCGATGTAAAAGAGTTGGTTACTAATAACCCAGATATCCTTGGGATTAGGTTAACCAATGGCATGGGTAAGACAGTCGATATATACAATGTATATGCTAGGAGCACCAGAGGTGGTAGTTCCCCAACCCTCCAGGTCCTGGAAAATTTATTGGAAGCCAAGAACGAAAGTAATCCACTAATGGTTGGTGGTGACTTAAACATAAGTTTTGAGCCACTTGACTGGGCTGAGGCCAATTATGTGAACGAGGAGGACAAAGTTTGGAGGGTACCTCCTCTGGAGCTCATTCTGATTAACAAATGGTTGCAAGCTGCACTCAGTTGAATGCGATATCCCTAGAATATAGGTTAAGGGCCACTAATGGTAGAACCATATCAGACAATGGAGGAGGAATGACCGTCATTGGACCAAATGGGTCAAGTAGGATTGACTATTTATTAGTGGATTTGACACTTTGGCCCTTGGTACAGGACATGGTCATAGTTCTATCCTGTGACAGTGATCATAACCCCCTTATTCTGTCCATTGACAACCCCTGGGGTGACAATGGGAGAAATCCCCCAATACTATTAAGTACAAAGACTCTAATCTCCACAAATGATAAGCACCGACTTAAATGGTCTGTAGTTCTGGCGGATGAAACGAAAATCCAATTGATCAAGGACGCCCAAACTAAGCATTTAGCGACTAATACCAGCGACCACGGATACGCCTATACAGAGCAGTTGCAGTACCCTCCATAGGGAATTCTTTAATTGCCTGCCTGCTTTTTCCATGCCCTGATTAACAAAACCAGGTTATCTCAGGGAAGGCCTCGGGGAAAATATTCTTGGTATAATAAAGAGTGCAGGGCCCTGAGAGGGAGACTGACTGTTGCTATCAAGAATAGAGAGTCAGGGAGGAGCCAAGATGGCGACCGGAGCAGACCTGTAGGCTCCCGGCTCCGCCAGCCTGCTACCGCCGCGCCGCGATCCTGGCATGAATCCTGATGCACTTCGCTACCAGCTGGAAGACGGCGCGGCGCTGATCCCGGCGGTGTGCTCCTGGTCTCTCGACTTGCCCGGCGGCCGGAGATATCCGCGGTAATGTCCGCAGCCCTGGGAGCCCGTCTGCGCAGCAGCCCTTTGTCGTCCCCCGGAGACCCGATGGCGGCGGGGAGACCCGAGCGGCGCTGACGACCTGACACCGGTGGGGACTTCCCGAGGCACAGTTTGTACAGCGACGAACACGGCGATTGCTGAATGAGGCCAGGTGCGAGCGCCCGTTGAGCTGGAGCTCCCCATCGCAGCAGCTCCTTTGTCTGGTGCAGGTACGGGCGGAGAGCGTTGCCCGGCCATGTTTGCTGACCTGGGCTTGCCTGGCCCCGAGCCTCGCTATCCCCTTGGTGCGGGGCGCCTCTCCGCGCCGGGTGCTTCACTGGTGCCTGACGTTGCAATGTTTTAGCTCTGCAAGGACGCTCGCCTGGGCCACGACTATCCTGCGATTTCCCCCCGGACTTTAGCCGTGATGGCTTTGATTGAAACTCCGAGGAGTGGGGAAGGGCGTCCGTCCCTATCATTAGCCTGTGTTGCCCCGCCTGCGATGGGGTCCGCTTCCCGAATGTCTCCTTTGGGAATTGAGAGCCGGGGGCCCCAGCCTGCAATATCCTTTAAAACCCTCCTGATTGCTTTGCACGACCTCCGCGCTGATATGCGCCAAAGCTGCCAAGTGCTGTGGAATAAGGTGGACGACATGGCGTCGTCGCTACGGCGGGACTGTGATATCCTGACCCCGCCGACTTTACCCCCACCTCAGCTTGCACCTCAAGGCAATACAGTGTCTCCTTCTGCCGACTTGGCGGTGGTGCCCGCTTCCACATTTACTATCGCCCGAGATTGCCTGCCTGCTGCCTCTACCAGAGATACTTTGTTTCTCCTTTCATCGGAGAGTGCAACGTTGTTGAAATGCCCGTCGCGAGTGCCTTGGGACATATTTAACTCATCGTCGACTTCATTATCGGCCCCTGGGTGGTGTCTCCTTACTCTGACATCGGTGAATTTGTCTGCTCTGCAGGTTCCCAGGGTACCCATTACTATGGCTGAAGGAGTTATTGTTGGATCCCGACGGCCATTTTGTGGTTCTGCGACACTCTCACTCTCTCTGTGGCCATATTGTTTCACTGCTTTGCTGTGGCTTTGCCTGGTGGGCTTCCGACGTTCGGGACAGGGCTGATGACTTTTCCCTTCCTGGCACTGACTGTCCGCCTGTTTGTGACCTCGGACCGGACTACTTGTTGAGGTGTTGATTGTGCATTCAGTGAGACATCTACCTATTTTGTATTGTATTCCTGCTCGGTGCGCTGGACTCTCCCTGCACCTCGTGTCGCAAGTATTGTATTGTATCTTTTTTGGTCCCTCTCCGGGGGGCGACTGCTGTTTTGCGGGCGGGTTGCTCGGGGGCAAATGTTGCGGTTGGTAGCTACTGGGCCTGTACTAGATTAGCCGGGGGGGATCCGGACCGACACACTAGCATGATGTGGGGGTTGTGGATGTCTGGGAGTCCCGGGGTTCTGGTGTTGTAGTGGCTCCTCCCCGCTTCTTTCTTTTTGGGAGTGGTGGATCAGCTAGTTCTTTTCTTCCTCCCTATATTCAAGTGTTCTAGTATTTCACTTTTATTTCTTCCTTTACTTTTACTACATTTCGGGTTCTTTATGGGGCGACAGGCACATTGTCGGGGGGGGTAGGCCGTAGCCTCCGCATTGGTGTAGGGTGGGGGGGTAGATTTATTTTTCTTATTTAGTTCTATGGGCCTTTTTCTCCCTTTTCTGCGCTTTCTTGTACTGTTTTCCTTTCTGGGTCTGTGATAGAGGTTGGTTGGGAGTGGGTGGCGCTGGGAGTGGCACGAGCTTAGTTCCTGTCGTCTGTTTGTTTTTCTATTGTATTGCTACTCCGATGGGATACTTCACGCAATTGTTGCCATTATTCTCGCTGCCTACTCATGTGGGTTCTAATGTACGGGCTCGGATCTCCTTTGTACCTATCCTTTATCGATTTTTGTTTCATTTGGGAAAAAAAAAGAAAATTAACCTTCATTTCTCCTTCCCCCTGGCGACATAATTTTCAGTGTAAATGTTTTTAATGGTTGCTATATCTCCTGATGCCATTGGGGGGACTGTAATGTTGACACCTGCGCTCACACGTTCTGTGGCCGGCCGGTTGGTTGTAGGCCCGTATTTGTCTTTTGTAACATGCGCAATAAAGGTTTTCAAAAATTTAAAAAAAAAAAAAAAAGAATAGAGAGTCAGACTGTATTCGCAAAGCTAGGAAGGAATATAAACAGACGCAGGGCAAAGCCAAAAAGGAATGGGATGAGAAGAGATGGGAAGAGCTAGGAGAGCTCATTGGGCATCCTGACAGTCGGATGTTTTTGTCCCTTGTGTCTAAAAGTAATTTTCGAACGCACACCTCCCTTGGCAAACATCATTCCGGCCATAGAATGGCACAAACACTTTAGCGATTTATATTCCATTGGTTACACCAATGACAGTTCCCAGATGCTCCACAATATAGGTGTTCTTACACGTACCCTTACATTCAATAGGGAGGTGATAATGTGCTCCCTAGATACCATTATTCCCGCAAAAGCCCCCTGTCTTGATGGCATCACTGGCGATCTCTTTCGTGCTGATAGGGAGAACTGGGCAACCTATTTCATGAAATTGGCCAATGATATTGTTGGCGGGGGGGGGGAATATTCCGGACACCTGGAAGGGGGCAGAAGTAATACCCATTTTTAAGAAATGGGACAGGTCGAAGCCCGCCAACTACCGTCCAATTAGCCTAATAGATTATGCCCAGAAGGTCTTCTGCTGTTTGCTCAGTGCTAAAATCCAGACCTGGATGAATGAGAATGAAATCCTCTCCTCTCCAGGCGTGCTTTCGGAGGAAGACCGGCACCATTGATCAGGCGTTCCACCTGGTTTTGCTTTTGTTGGAAGGTAGTTGTGCTGGGTAAAGGCAGCTTATATCTTGCCTTTATAGATCTCAAAACAGCTTTTGACCTCGTCCCCAGGGATTTACTTTGGCAAGTCCTTCAGGATATGGGAATGCCTTTGGAAATCCTAGAACCACTAATTAGGCTGCATGAGGACAACTTTGCTTGTGTGAGGTGGGGAAACCAGGGTCAAACCAACGAGCCATTCAAGATCTGGCGGGGGTACGCCAAGGGTGTGTCTTGGCCCCACCCTCTTTTCCCTATATGTAAACCAAGTGGCTGATCTCTTGTGTTCCGTTCCGGCCGAATCTCCCTCGTTGGCAAATAACAAAATAGCTACATTATTGTTTTTGGACAATACACTTTTGGTTTCCAAAACCCCCATGGGCCTACAAAAACTTTTAAATCATTTTAAGGCCTTTTGTGATGTGAGAGGTTTGATCATCAACACTACAAAAACCAAGTTGATGATGCTAAATCCCCGCAAATCCTGTAAAGGTAACTTGGTCCTAGACAATGTTCCGCTTGAGCGGGTTGGTTCTTTTGAGTACTTGGGAATCAAGTTATCCGAGGGAATGGCTTGGTAGAAACACTTAGAGAAGGTGTCCCTGAAATGTTCCCAGTTAACTGGGGCCTTGCGGCGGGAGCACTAGCTCTCTTATACCAAGCCTTAAGCCCCCGCACTTAAGCTGTATAGTTGCAAGGTAGTGAGCAGTTCGCTTTACGGGGCAGAACTATGGGGTTCCACAAATGTTAACACTCTCAACAGTGGAAAACAAGTTCCTCAAGAGCTTGTTATTACTCCCCAAAGCACTTCCCTTCTTCCCTTGAAACTTGACCTAGGTGTCAAGTCTATTAATGACCAGGCGAGCTTAGGCCCACTGCTCTTTTGGCATAGACTGGTCACTACCCCAGACCTGGCCCCCTAAGCTGCTGCTTTCACCGAAGTTTCTGCTTTGGATAAAAACCATTAAATTGGGTAGATTAAAAACACATAGACACTATCCGGGCAGGCATAGGCGTACCTAAGGAGCTTGATGGTCTTCCACCCACATACTCTAGGGATCAATTAAAATCTCAATATTGGGCATGAGTAGAACAGAGAATTTCTTGAAAATCCGTCATGGTTGTCTAACTGATGTTTTTACTGACATGAAAGCCATCAGCCGGCTAGAATGCTATCTTGATTTTATTAAAGTGCCGGCAGACAGGAAATTGTACACCCAGTTCAGACATGGCTGTCTACCCATTAACGCCTTCACTAATTCACTAAGTCCGGCTAGAAAGCTACGATCCTCAGCACTTAACCAATTAGTGGTCCCACGTACCAGAACTGTGACTTGGGGTGACCGCCGTTTCCTGGTTGCGGCCCCCAAGATCTGGAACACCTTACCATATCACATTAAAACCAGTCCATCGCTCCTACAGTTTAGGAAAAAGCTGAAGACGTGGTTATTTAACCAATAAAAGTAGCACTCCAGCCGCATCCTTACCTCTAGGGAATGACATTACTGCAGTCCAGCGCCGAGACACCCAAGGGTAATTGTTCGCGCTCTATAAATGTCAGAAAATAAATAAATAAATAAATAAATTCCTGGGTGACAAATAAATCACAGCCCAAGGGCTGTCCTTCCTGTCCATGCCCTCATGAAACAATAGGCCATGTCTTTTTTTGCTTGTGTTGCCTATGCCAGACCTAGAAGGAATTTGCTAACTCTGGTATGTAGACAACTTGGGACACACAGCCACAAAAATGCCCTACGCATTTTAAAGTCAAATGCAAGACCACTCTATGCTTGTGCAACTGCAACATTTTTGGGCCATTAGAAGGAGGCCTATATCTACCTCCCCGACTGGCAGGAATTAAACAAACTGAAATTATAATCATCAGCCCTGTCGGTGTGTATTTTGCACTAGTACTTTGGCTTGTAAATAATTAATTTTATGTCACTATTTTAAGCTTTTATTCTTTTTATTGGGCACCTGGGGCACAGGTTTTAAAATGGCTGATGTTGCGTAATCAGGCCACACTCATCAGCAAATGTGATATAAACAATATTTATTAATGCACTAGAACTTTAGCTTTTTCCAGATAGGCAAAATAATAAATTATTGAGATTTGTTTAGCTTTGTTTCCTATCTGTGCTTGTACATTTGCATCAAGAATTTGTCCATTTTTATTCCTCTTTTTCATTCTTAAGAGCCTGTGTATGGAGTATTTTATAGTACCTTTTACCCTGAACATTGTCAACCAATATTCATGTGTTTGTCTCTTTTATGGTACTGTAAAACCGAAATAAAAACTTTGAGGATGACCCAAAGTGGGTCAGAAGCTGGGCTTCCTCCCTTTGTTCCTCTTGCATCATCAAACAATTCATGAAAGGATTATTCAGGACTTTTCCTCCCATTCAGCCACCTCCTCCAGAAAAGCGTCTCAATATAGTCCTATCTCAACTAACAAAACCACAATTTGAGCCAATTTACAAAATAGAGCTCAAGTTCCTGATTTGAAAAGTAGCATTACTACTGGCACTTACCCCTGCCAGGAGAGTAAGTGAAATTCAAGCTTTCACTATAAGAGAACCCGATCTATGATTCACAGAGAACTACGTTTTACTGAGAAAAAATCCTAAGGTTCCAACTCGGCTTCACCTTAATGAACCTGTTGTCCTCCGCACATTTTTTCCAAATCCATCCACTTCAGAAGAGAAATCTCTTCACTCTTTAGATGTTAACAGATGTCTTAAGTTTTATTTGCAAAGAATAAAACAGCTACACAGAACTGACCAATTGCTGGTCTCATATGGGCCTCAAAGACTGGGTGCTGCAGTCACAAAGAGGACTACTGCAAGATGGATTGCCACAACTATTCAGCTCTGCCATGCTAAAGCGGGTAAACCGCACACAATCAAGGCCAAAGCACATACTACAAGGGCAGTATCTTCTTCTGCTGTTCTGTTGTCGGCGCCCAGTTCGAAAAGATGTGCTGTGCCACAACATGGAAATGTATACATACTTTCAAGCTGCATTATTGTCTGGATCTGGCAACTTACAGTGATGCAGCTGTAGGACAGGCCATCTTACGTCATCTGTTTCAGTAAGGTGTGCCTCTACTCTTAGAGGTATTTTTTCCTTCTTCATTTATGTGTTTTTACCATTATATAGTTGTGATTTGCTGTTTTTCTCTAGCATGTTACATTACTGATATGCTAGTGATAAACAATTACATTGTATATGTATATTTGTCTGCATGTATATGTGTATATATTCAGTCACTCCAAATCGCTGGTTATCCTGCCTCTTGTGGCTGTGGGCGGTGACGAGGAACCGCATATAAGCACCACCCATGCGCCCTGACTTCAGTTTGTTTCTTTCTGCACCTTCAGACATAGTTCAAGAGTTTCTTCTTGGTCTTTCTGACCACAGATTTTATCAAGATTTACCAGTGGGCAAGCGAAAATGTTGCTTCCAAAAGTACAGACATAGTTCAAACTATGTCTGTACTTTTGCCAGCAGATATCTGTGACGGCCCCTCAAGAAGGATGCGTATGGTGTCTGTGGTCTGAACATCACTCCGGGGCCTGTGACGACTGCACCCTGATGAACTCAAAAGCCATACAGGGCTATTGTGGTCAAACTGTACAACGCTAAACACAAGACTCCACCACAGCAGGACCAGTTGAAGTAGAAAGGAAGGTCCCCTATCTGCAGCAGATTATTGCAGTAAAGGTTTTCGGGTATGTACAAGCATTAGCCCTTTCCTGCCACTCTCTGGCTCCAGAGAGAAAACAAGGGCATCAATGTGACTTCTGGTCTGGTTCCCAATCTCCTTCAGAGCCAATAGTGAGTCTGATCCCGGGCCACTCAAATACTTCAGTCCACCGGCGATGTTGCAGCAGGTAAAGGCCCTCAGGCCCTGTGCGTTTTTGACGCTTTACTGGCTCACTCTGGTGTACCTTTGGGCCCCAAGAATTAGCATAGGGCTCACGTTGGATTTTCGCCTCCTACTCCGCCCTCTGTGCCTCTGGAACCCATATTGGGTTTAGTGTTGACTCCGGTGCCAACTTAAGTTCTAGCATCATCGCCTGTATGATTCCCTGCACATTGAGGAGGATGTGCAGCCCATCATGCTGTCCAACTCCGCGTAGAATCCACCATGACCTCAACCAAAATTGCACCTGGTTTCAACCAGCATGCAGCCATTAAGCAACCTTTCAGATTCCAATACTCTGCCCTTGCCACATATCAGGGCCCAAAATATACATAATCTTTTTGTCACTGACTCGGACTATGACAATTAGGAGGGGGATGACTGTTTCCGAATGTGACAAGGAATAATGGTATGGTGAACTTCAAGATGCCAGTGATCTGGATATTTCTCAAGACACTGACCTTATGTCTCCACCTGGTCCTGCAACTAAGGAAATTTCCTCCATTACGATTGTTAAGAAGGCGGCGGCAAAAGTTCCAGACTTCCAGCTATCCACTATGGAGATTTAGACTGTGTTAACTGAGGTCCTTTAACCAGGCCAGGGACCTATGGAGCCCCTATTACCATTTAAATACGCCCTCATGGAGACCTTTTCAGACACAGGGGCAAAACCATGTTCAGGCCCGACTGTTAATAGTTAGGTCACTTTTTACCATCATCCTGCTCCAGGTGACTTATCTTTTCTAATGCAACGTCCGACGCCGGAGAGCTTGGTGGTACAGGCATCCACGATCAAAGGAATCTCAACCCTACTAATACATTGTGCGGCCACAAGACAGTTCCACCAGCAATTTTGTCTCCTCTGTGGCTACAGTCTCTGTGTTCTGGCTCGCCAAAGCCCTCCACAAGGCCAGCAGGCCTTTCAGTCCTTTCGTGGCAGAGGCTGCAGTTCTCAGAGTCCACGACAAGGGTGCCAGAGACATGCAGCTCAGTCCCAAGCACCTCCAGAATGTGCAGCCACAAAATCGCTTCAGTGTGCAATGCCAGCACACAGCCACCCTGCCGGAGGCAGAATCCGATATTTTCTCCATGGGTGGAAGGCCATTACTTCAGACAAGTGGGTCCTCCAAGTTGGCTATTGCGGCTACGACAACACTGCATCTTCCACCTCTATCAGGGTGGCTGACGGAGAACAATCTGTCCATTCTGCAGCATGAAGTGCTGGCCCTTTTGTCCAAATGGGCCATAGAGAGGGTTCCGGGCCTAAGAAGCAGGAACTGGGTATTATGACCGATACTTCCATCCTTGTTCTGATGAAGGACAAAGGTGTTTATCTTAAATTGGATATTCTCTTTCTCAATGTCTTCCTACAAAACTTCAAATTTAAGTTGCTCAGCCTTGCCCAGGTCTTGTCTGCCCTAGTAGTAGGGTGCTTCTTTCCATATACCAGTCCTGTAGGCCTAGGGTTCATGGTGGGCCACAAGCATTATCAGTTTGCAGTGTTTCCTCTTGGCTTCACGAGTGCTACTATGGTGTTCATGAAAGAGATGGCAGTGGTTGCAGCACACTTGTGCCACTACCTCCAGACTATGGGGAGCCTAACATCGTTGAGGTTCACTATCAAAATGCCAGAGTCACACCTAACTCTTTCACATATGCTCCTGTTCATTGGAGCTAGTCTGGATATAGTACGGTTCCTTGCCTTTCTCCTAGAGTGGAGACTGCAGAACATCCAGGCTTTGACCCTGATGTTTCGGCCTCAGTCCTGGATCTCAGTTCGGATGACTCTGAGGATGGCACCTGAATTTGTTAGCCTCCTGCCTTCTGCTCGCCAAATATATCACATGGCACATGTGGGCTCTGAAGTGGGACCTCAAATCCCAGTAGGTGCAGCTTCAACAGAACCAGTAGGATTGTATTCATATTTTGAAGGAGACTGCAAAAGATCTACACTAGTGGCTACTGGACTGTGCTTGGGTCAGTTGCAGACCCCTCTCCTTGCCCCACCCAGAGCGAGTGGTGGTTACGGATGCATCACTACTGCATTGGAGAGGCCATCTGGGGGATATGGCAATCCGAGGCCTCTGGTCGCCAGTGTAGACACAACTTAACATCAATTTGTTGGAGGTGAGGCTGATTAGTTGAGGGTTGAAGGTGTCCCTTCCCCCCACCATAGGAAGGTTGGTGCAGCTGCTACTCCATGGGGTACTGCAACTAGCAGAACGGATTGGGATCCTGTGTTCAGTGATCGAAGGTTGCGTCTCTGAAAGTGGCTGAACTATCAAGAAATTTCATGGTTGGTAAACCACCCGGAGGAATCTTTAAAAGTCAGGGTGTAGAAAATCTGCCACTGATTCTTGGTGGATCACAAATGGCCAGGAGAGTGTTATATGGATGGAACTCGTGGGCATGAGCATCTGTCCTTTGATCAAGCTGCTTCTTTGGGAGGATCTTCTGTTGCAGCAGCAGGGCAGAGCACTGCACTGGACCTGCACAATCTAGATCTATATACTTGGAGATTGAGCAGCAGCAGTTCACTTACTTCAACCCCCTCTTCGAGGTTGCAGGTGTCGTCTTAGCAGCGTGGTGCCCATCCACAAAAATTAGCGTACGGCAATCTTAAGGACAGATTTGTGGTTTGGTGCAGCACCTGGCAAATGTACCAATTGCAAGCATAATTGTCTAAAGTTTTGTTGTTTCTGTCCTTAGCCCAGCAAGGAATTGCTATGGGCACTGGTAAGGGCTATTTAGCGACCCTAAATCTCCACTTATGATGACATTTTTTTAAAGGTTTGCAACCTTTATTTCCACCATAATAATAATACTGTTTTTTCTATAGCGCGAACAGCTACCTCAACTAGGAGGTGTCCCGGCGCTGTGAGAGCAAAACAAAGCCAGACTGCCCAGTAAGCGAGCAAAGTTAATGATCCAGTGAAAATAACCAAAACTTGAGCTGTTTCCTAAAGCTCAGTTCTGACGGGGCCCTTTGCAAATCAGGTGGTAGGGTGTTCCACAGTCGAGCCGTGTTAGCTGAAAAAGTCTGACCGCCCAGTCTTGCCCTTTCGACTCGTGGCACACTCAGTAAAACCCGATCATTCGAGCCAAGAGAGCGGGTCTGAGTGTATCTGGGGAGTCGTGATCTCAGGTAGTTGGGGGCATGTGCCGTGCAGAGCCCTAAAGGACAGTGTGAGAGCTTTAAATTTATTCCTGCTGATTATCGGCAGCCAATACAGAGAACGAAGATGGGGGGAAAAGTGCTCTTTAAACGGTATATGCTTCAGCAGCCTAGCCGCAGCATTCTGTACAGTTTGCAGCCGTTGGGTCAGATATTTAGGAAGACCCATATACAGGCCATTGGCATAGTCCAGCCTCGATGTAATTGTGGCATGGATCACCGTTTTTTCCGACAGGACTCAGGCAGTAGTTTCAAGATTTGTCGGAGGTTCCCCATTTTACTCAAGCAGCATCCGGTGACTTGCTGGATTTGGGGCGCAAAAGAAAGATTATCGTCCCATTTTACCCCAAGGTTCTTTGCCCAGTGGCTGGGGGTTGGGGGGGGTCCCCATCTCAGCCGGCCACAATAGATGTGCCGGGGGGGGAGTGCTTTTGCCAAAGAAGATCACTTCCATTTTTCCCGGATTCAATTTCAACTTATTTGTATTCATCCAAGTTGCCACATCTTGGAGGCAGCCCTTAAAACACGCAGAGGCCATACCCCTTTACGATGCTACTCTGGGACTAGCCCTTGGTTCTTACCATTTTTATTATATGAATCTCTTTTGAGCCTTTGGACAGTTGCCCATTGAGACTTCTGAAAATGTAAATGTTCTTTATTATCGCTATAAATCAGCCAGTCATGTGAGGGGCGGAGCTTGCTGGCTCGCAAGATGGTCGCGCATTAGCAGAGCTCCTTTAAGCCACCGATATTATCTGTAATTATCCTGGCATCTTAACCACTGTTGTACCCTGAACTGTGCTGCCTTCGTTCAGGAAGCGCTGTTACACCGACACATACCACTGCTGGCCTGGAAAGCGGAGCGGAGGTGCCATAATCTGTGCAGAAAGGAGGGGGCTACACTGCCCGTCCTCGAAGCCTTCGGCTCTGTGAGCTGGGCTTCCCCGAGGCGGCTCACTAGCGGGAGCGCCCTCAACCCCCAGCCGACATTGGGCCTCAGGTGGGCAACGCTGAGTGAAGCTCTAGTGCTCGGGTCTTCCGTGGCCCGTGAGCGATCCGTGCTGGTCTCCATGCTGCCTGACTCGGGGTGTGGCCGCAGCTAGCAGTGGAGACGCAGTGAGCCTGCTGGAGACAGTGGTGAGGCCTGTTCGCGGCCCAGCGTCTTCCCTGGCGGCGTGAGAGGGTGATGCACTTTCAGTTGGTTACGTCTGCCTTTGGCTCATTCAGTGCAAGTTCCCATTGCATGAGTCTCAATAGCAGAGACAGTCTGTGGGGTAGCGAACGACGTGGACCCTTCAACGATGGGGATGGTGGATAAGGTCCAATCCAAACTTCCATTTGAGCAGCGTAAAACAAGGACCCATGAGTCGGGTGATTCTCAGCCCTCCCCAGAGCAGTGTGATATGTCTGAGGAAGCACCTGCAGATCTTCGTCAAATGCTAGCTACCATGCAACTAAGCCGAAGTTCGCTAGATGGGAAAATTAGCCTTCCGCATGGATCGTATGTCTGAATGCTTCGGTAAACCCTCTGAAAGGCTTGATATGGTGGAGAGGCGTGTGTCGGAGATTGAGGAAGCCCACTCAGAGACTAACGTAGCTCAAAAGCAACTAAATAAGGCTCTTACACAGCTGCAAGGTGGAGGACTTGGAAGCCAAGTCTAGGAGGAGCAATATTCGCATTACTGGCCTCCGCCACAGGGAATATGGAGCTGTTCACCGAAAATCTCTTAGTAACTCTACTGGGCCGGGAAATTTTCTCCTCCATGTTTGTGATTGAGCATGCCCACCGCTCTTTGGGACCTAGGCCTCCCCCGGGTGCACCTACACGTCAGATCATTGCTAAGCTCCTGAATTACAGGGACACAGCTCTTAAAAGAGCCAGGGAAATAGGGAGCTTGCAGTATGAGGGCTCTCCCATCTCGCTTACCGTCAAGGTTCAGGAAGGGCGGACTAATTACTTTAATTGATAATGCCAAAACCACACATGCATCTATAGCCCTAATTTTATTAGATACCTAAAAGGCCTTTGACCGGGTCTCCGGGGCCTGCTTATGGGAGATCTTAAAGTGGAAGGGACTCGGTCCTGTTATCATCAAGGCTATCAGGGCTCTATATCAGGCTAGATTACAGAAAATGGGGAAAGAATCTGATAGGATCCTAATAACTAGAGGGACAAGACAGGGGTGTCCATAATAAATGCTTCTGTTTCACTTTATATTTATCATCTGATTGGGGAAGAATTTCATAATTAAGCCAGTATTGGTAAATAAGGTTAACTACAAAGTTTTGGCCAGTGCGGATAATATCGCTGTTGTAACACCTGCGTGACGGAAGTAGAGAACAAGGCAAACTCTTTGGTGCACTAGCAGCATATCACCTAAAGGAGGGAAAACTCAGGTAGTATGCCCATGGAATATCGACTTGAGGGACCAATGTATGGTTGATAGTGCAACCTATGAGGGGTCAGGATGTCATCTAAACTGGACCAGATGATTGATTTGAATGTAACACCAGTGTTACTCAAGGCAGGTTCTAAGCAGAATTTATAATCTACAACTCTCATTGTAGGTGTAATGTATTGAAAATGCTAATACTATACTACCGAAAATGTCATACATGTTTAGAGCTATCCCTCTGGATTTTAATAAACAGTGGCTCTCAAATTTTGAAAATCTCTGCTTTCGTTTTTTGTGGCAGTTTACAAAACACAAGCAGAGCCTCTAAGTTTACGATACTATCCAGGAGTGTGTATGTGTGTGGTCGGTGGACAGTCCTGAACTTAACACTTTATTATTGGTTCTGCATGCTGCAACATGTGGGGATATTGATTACTGGAAGGTCACACAATGTAGAATCTGCAGAAACACCAACTATATATGAGCTTACAATGGGGTCTGAAGCCAAGGGATCTTTTTTGACAAATGTAGAACCTAGGTAGTATAAGAAGATTAGGTTTAAGACTATCAGAGGGGTATAAAAGATATGTCGGCAAGTTAAGACGAGAATATTCATATTCCATGTTAGTATCTATAAAAGATGTAAGCAGTGCAATCTTTAGTCTGGGTGATCTTTTTAGAAAAGGGCAGCTTTATTTATTTAGCTAAATACAGGAAAAATATGGTCTAACAAAAGAGGTAAAAAAAAATATTTACAGATCAGAGATGTTATTGGGAGAAGGGTTGAGAACCAAGTTTCAATCAATAAAGTTCTCATATATGCCTTCGTCCGAGGAGCCAGAATTGTGCAAATCTATAAGTTATGAATACAATCCATGCCGGATGATTTAGAGGCTCAAAATAGTAAGCAGGGAAATGAGCTGGGGCTAGAGGAGCCGAAATTACAGGAATCATTAGATATTGGGGGGAGAGGTTGTTAACAGCTAAACTTCAGAGTCCACATTTTAAGTCGGTGTTCGATCTATACTATTCTCCTGATAAATTCTCATGCTAAATGTAAATGATGTGGAGAAACACATGCCCAGAGCTAAGCTTATATTGTGGGAGTGGTCGACTTTTATTAGTGGGATACTAAGGGCTCAGATTGAGATCAATCCCCAGCTGTTGTTTCTTGGGATTGTTGAAGATGTTGTGCATTCGAAAAGGCAGTTCTATTTCATGTTTGTAGCCATGGCAGTGGCTCGTATATGTATAGCATCAGTGTGGCTGAGTACTGACCCACAAACGTTTAAAGAATAGAGGACATGGTTCCTAGCAGTGTATAACTTAGAGAAGATGACAAACAAGAAAAAGAGAGAGAGAACACTCACCTGTCTCCCCATGTCTATATATATATATAGTAAACCACAAGAGCGAGTACCTTATTTACCTAACCAAGAATCCTTTAGTGTCTCTCACTTACAGCAATGCTGGGGAAACGTTCAGGGTTTTTAAAAGAACCCGCACTCACCAACCTAGCTGGTGGCATGCTTCATCATTGGGCTCCCACTGTGGAAGCCGAGGGCCTCCAAGGTGTGCTTCGGCTCCTGATTGCAGCGTAGATGGATGTTTTAGAGTGAAAGTGAAATGAAGGCGCAAGTGACTTAAAATTGAATCAAGGTAACCTACCCAAAAGGTATTTTAATCTTGGTGACCTTGCGCAAGTTTTCAAATCAGTGTTTGGATACTTTTGAGATGTCAGTGGTCTCCTGTAACCCTTATCATAGTCCTCATGTTTCATCCATTCATGCTGAGTGCCCAAGTGGGTCAGCATGGCTTTAGTCAGGACCGTAGAATTGTATGCATGCGCACTAAGATATGCGTGAGTGGGCCTCGGTTCAAACTCACTGTTTTTCATAATCGCCTTTTGTGATAATTATCTGTAAGATATTAATGAGAGAGACATTGTAGTTAGGTAAACACAGTTTATGGAGCACAGGCATAGCCCAAGCAGGGCGCATATTAGGTCATGCACTATGCTCCATTCATGCTGGAACATCCAGCATTGCTTAATATTTATCTACTGCATTCCAATCATGCCATGGATACAAATTAGGAAACTTCCTATGGTGTTTGTGATGGCTGTGAGACATATTTATACATTGAACAAAATGAGAAAGAACCTGAATAAAATCCTATTTGCTGTGTATTTATTTATTTTATTTATAAAAGCATTACTACGCAACATGGATCCCTTGAGGGGGTTGACCCTATCGTCAGTCTCTAAAAATGTATATACACGTAGTGTTGGCTATTTTAATATATGTTCCCGTAGTCAGAAAGTGATTACCAAGTGAACCCTCATTCCCCCTCACTTAATTCATCAAGGTGTCTCACCCTCCTCGTCAGGTTTGTATCTTAATCTGGACCTGGTTACTGAGGTTTAAAGTATTGTAAATTCCTGACCTGCGCTGCATCTGGAGATGTGCAAGCCCCTTCTTTGATAGGTTAATTACCTATCCTGCTTGTACATGCCCTCATAGGGATTGAGCCATATTTTTGTATGTATCACTCTAACTAACCCCATTGAAAAGCCGGCATTAGAGTGGTGCAACGAGGAGAAACACTTATTTTCCTCGTACTTTGCTCTTTCTATGTATGCTGCATTCTTCAGCACACATGGAAGGAGCGAATCGCCTTTCGTGATTGTTCATGTGCAGGAAGGCGTCCCTTCCTGCACATACTACAGGTCATTTGAAGTTATAATAGGTAAATGGTGCCTGATACATGTTTTTCTTCATTATTATGGATGTGGCTTTATTAAAAACTATTTTTAAAATAGTTTCCCTTAACATCTGCCTTTGTTTTAATTTACGGGTTAAACTGTACTGCCTATTTTAAATTGTGCCTCCATTCATTTTCGGAACATGATCTCTGGATTAAGTCTTGAAGCAGACAGAGAGCAGTGAGTACACCTTTTGGGGCTATCTTCTCATCTCAAATGTGCCTGAATATTTTGTCAGTCGCTTTTTGAGACCGGACCATCCTTCCAACCTGAGGAATGTTGTCTTTGGACTATCTATAGTGCCTATCACATTTTCAGGAGTTGTAGGCAGTCTCTGCTTATGCATTTTTCCTGACGCCTTCTTTGAATGAAGAAAGGACCTTTCACAATCTGATATCTGCAGGGCTGTCCAATTCTACTTGGATGCACAACGCCTTTGAGCTCTACGAACAGTCTTTTTGTCATCTATAGTGGCTATAATTCCAGGAAAGAGACTTGCAAAGCCTCTTACCTTTTTTTCTCTTGCATTTTACAGTGTTTTTCATTTCATTTAATTGAATAGAAATGTCCTTATGTCTCCTTTTCAACTTCCTGCCAACCAATTCTAGCATTCTTATGCACCTTCTGTGAAGATCAGATGAAATGTACATGTACTATCACTGTTATGAAATGCGAATATAAAGTTGTTGTAGTATGGGTTTGTTTTATGTAGAAGCACTTTAGCAATTACAAAGGTATTTTCTACTAGGATTGAAAAATGTGAAATCTGGTCTGGTGTCCCTCACAGATCCATGAACTGAGTCTTCTTCCAATATGATAGAACTAAACGATCCCCCATGAGTTTTGTTTCACTAAAACACTAGAAATAGTGGCAGTGACATCATATAGCCTTTGAAACCCTCCAGTCACATCACAAGGGTGAGCCAATGTCACATCCTTCATCCTTGGACAGTCTCCTGTGTGCTTCTGAAGGCACATGTTAAGTGCCAGGGATTGAAACTAATGAAAGCAAACATAGCTTTAGGAGCCCTGTTTAATGCTGTTTATGCCGATTTCTTAATAAGATCAAGGGTATTACAGACCGGAGTTAGAAAGGACAAGCCAAGGGCACCAAATGCTCCCTAAAATAGGCTACCCATCTTGTACCGCCTGCCTCGTCACCCTTCCCCACAGATCCATCAGTCTCTTACCTCTTAACCTTATGAGTCCCTAGTAAGGCAGAAATCAAGTGTTTGTGTCAGGTGCCGAGACGTTTTAAGGCATGGGCAAAGTGGGCTTTGACCCAGGTTCCCAGCCTTTCAGGGGGACCCCTGATAGAGCCAGCTCTGTTCTGCAGAGAGACGTGCCCAGATGTCCTTATATAATTATTAAATAGATTGTTGTAAGTACCGTTTCCGTGCGACATCAATAAAAAACGTTTTCTTTTTCATCTAAACATGACCTTACATATGAATATTAGATTTAAAAACATTTCGATGGATCATAAATCCAACGTTGTTCTGAACAGGGGCCCCCAGAAATGCTTAAGATGTCCCGGGGTCAGGTGATCGCATGGCAAGGAATAGAGCCCAAAAACCTTTTAGAGAGTGAAGATGGTTTGCATGGCCAGTGACTGCTTTGAAGTATATGGAAACCCTTAAGCTTGTCAGGAGGTTGAAAATGTCATCCTCCAGGTGAGCGTAAGCGGAGAGGTATGAGATCTGGGCATGAATCTTAGTGCTTGTGCTGTGTTTGCACATGCAGCTCCTGGCCGCTGGTTGCCTGTGGCAGTAGATTCGTTGATTCAATGGTGCTTGCAGGAGGGGAATCAGGGAGGGATCTTCTTTCATTATGCCCTGCCCCTTGGTTGTTCTAGAATGCCATCGGCATCATCAACATATTGATATGCATGATATTTATGGGTATAAAGCAGCTTGCTTTGACAGTCCCCATTTACAGCCCTCCCCACGTTACGTATGTGCTGAGGATAGGATGAAACCCAATCTCGCTGCTCGTGGGAGCAGTAAGAAGCGGCGTCAAGGTGGCATCAGTACCTTATTAGCATGGTAATTCATTCAGCAGCAGCATGTCTGCCTGCCTGCCAGCTCTGAACGAAGGCTGCACTCTGCATCATGCGACGCGCGTTCCCTGACACCTTGTTTTAAACCGAGAAGGGTGCGCGCCACTGGCCCATCACCAGGAAGAAAGCGACCGTCCTTGGCACCGAGCAGTCCAGGGCTCGGCTACACTGCTCCTAGGCCGCAGGGACCAAAGAGCTATTTGAAGGGAAACTAGAAAAGGGAACCGCTTGGGTCGTTTCCCAATTTGTCAGCAAAAGCGGTTATTCCAGCGAGACTCGCGCGTTTATTGCCTCATGACAAACTCTGAATCACGAGGACACAGGCAGCAAGCACTCGAGGGGCGGGGGGAGTGGGGTGGGTGGAGGGTGAGCGCGCACTTCGCAGTCTCGTTCTCAGTTCAGCGGGGGAACATCCTTGTCATCATTTTCTTTCACGCGGCTTGTGTTCCCCTTTTATGCCGATTCTGATTCAGAAGATTTTTGCTGTTTGAAAAGCACCCCCGGTGCACAGAATTTTTATGTTGGAAGGGCTTCCCTTTAGGCCCGGCTCCAGGAATTATTATTTGGGTGGGCAATGGTCAGGATGCATTCGGGTGGGCCACTGCTTCCCGATTTCTTACGTATATGTCTAGCCAGGCATGCTTCAGGGCCCTCCTTTATCTCTTAGTCTTACAAGAGCCCAGTAAAACGCATTCTTTTCTTTCCAAATATCTTTCTAAATGTTGTGTTTTTTTCCATGTAATGTCCCTTTGATGCGAAGAGGAGGTTTCTGAGGTGGAAGTATCAGGAAAGTGACACTTCTCAGGCTCTCCCTCATTACATCCTCTTTGATTCCCTCACTGCCACCCTCCACCAGCGCCCCTCATCTCTCCCTAGCCCCCCCTCTATTGACCTACCCCTCAGATTCCCTCACTTCCACCCTCCACCAGTGCCCTCATCTCTCCGTAGCCACCCCCTCTATTCACCTCCTCCTCAGATTCCCTCACTGCCACCCTTCACCAGTGCCCTTCATCTCTATCTAGCCCCTCCCCCATTGAACTTTTCGGATTCCCTCACTACCACCCTTCACCAGCGCCCCTCATCTCTACGTAGCCACTCTCTCATATGCATTTCATTTGTTGTATAGTGCTACTTTTTCCAGTGTAGGGTGTCACAGTACTTTACATCGCACACACATTATACAGAGACGATCATTCATGCAAGTATGTAAATCAGTCTACAGGGAATGTCACATAGGCCAATGAGGATTACAAGGTGTAGGAATCACATGTCATCCATTCTGGTGGGGAGTATATTTTAAGAGGGTTTGGTCTGGAGTAGCACAAACTCAGGATTTAAACCATACCCCAGTGGTTAGGGGTTGGCTTTACTGATAAGAATGTATATCTTCCCATACATGAAATACCAAGAAGAGAGGTAGGGAGAGTATCTGACACTCTTGTTCCCCGGTCAAGTATCAATAAACAAAAGAAGAGTGTCTGGGAGGAATGAGAACCAAATTTGGAGCACAATACCAACCCCACTAGGATGTTTAGGAAGGCCCTCACTCACCACCTAGTGATGACATGCTTCATCATCGGGCCCCACCAAAGAGACCGAATGTCTCTTTGGTGTGCTGCAACGCCAGGATTACTGCGGAGCTGGTTGGTGAGTTTAAGGGCGTGTTGGGTGAAAATGAACAAATAGTGAGTGATGAGGGTATTTAAAATTGTCAGTAGTGTATCTGAAGTATTTTATTAAGTGATCACTAAAGACAAAAGGTATAAAATATGTGAGGATCCAGTCCACTATTAATTGAGTGATGGGATCCTAGAGAGTTGTCAACATGTTTCTTGCCATCGAAACGGTGTTAATTTACCTGGCAATTCTTCAGGACTGGGTGTGATAAACCCTGGCGGTATGGGCACTCTAAGGCCCACCCTTACCTAGGGACGTGATATGTGAAAATTATAAAAAGGATGGTGAAAAAAGTGCAAAAAAATTAGGAATATTGAAGTAATTCCTAATTACTCCTGGTTTAGGAGGCTTCTACTGATCGTTTCTGCACCTGAAAAGTAAGGGACAGAGACACATAGAAAGTACAAGACAAACATTTTAGAATTTTTCTCTGTTGTCATCAGTTTTGTGGTAAAATAGTGCTCCAAACGTGAAATGCACTCTAGCTGTGGACAAAATAGCGCTATGTTTAACACCACCTGGTAGCCATGGGTTCGTAAGAACTAGGAGAGGTGTGGTGTACTATTTGTGGTACAGGCTAGTAGTGACTAGGGAAAAAAAAAAACAGGTGAAGATCTTCATAGAAGACCATCAACTTAGCGATCAAGTTAAAATATATACAAGTAGTAATTAAGTTAAAATTGTCTCACTTTTGAGGTGTTGGGAATCAACACCATGGGTCTCAGGAGGGGGGTGGGAGCGTATTCGGCACACCCTAAATCATGGCATAACACAAGGAAAACAAAACCGGCGTCAGAATCAATTTTGCTCCATATGGCAGGCGGGGCGCGATCGATACTTAGCTTGTTGCAGGCAAGATGTTCCTACTTACGCCCTCGACGCTCAGCACCCGTAGTGTACCTACGTCGCCCTCGAACCGGACCCCGAAGATGAGTAAGCGGGTTCGGTTCGGTGTTTTAAATGCAGGGTAGCGAGGTGGCAAATGCTTCCGGTTGGGCGTGGCCAAATTGACGTTGTGGAACGACACGGAGGCGTCGCTCAACGTGTGCGTTCTATTGGTGTTGCTGGGAAATAGGACCGCCTTGTGGGAGTGGACGCGTTATGAGATTACCTAGGTAACCGGGAGGCAATCGCGTTTGCCGCGATGAGGCTGCTTCCCGGTGGGCGTTGTCAGTTGGCGTCTCGCACGTCATAGGGGCGTGGCTACGCCGGAACGTGCAATAGGCTAGGGATGACAGAATTTTACAGAGGGAAGGCGTCATTTTGTTGCCTAGGTAATCGGAGGACTTTACAACATATCGGTTTGCCTTGATGGATTATCAGTAAGGCAAGGAAGTAAATTCAAGCGGGATCATGGGGTTTAAATTGTTATATTATTCTGGCATCTGAAATAGAAAGAACTGATATCACAAGACTCCGACTTATTTGATTACTGTACTCCAGGGAATATTGTCATTTAAGCCAATAAGATGGGTACCCATTCTATACACCCACCTTTGTTCCTTTTCAAACAGAAGGTTAGTAGTGTTTCTCATACCACTTACATGCTCAATGACAGTCCAACGCATGTCGTTGGGAGTGTGGTTATGTTCCAGGAAGTGGCGACTCAGTTTTGTGGTGAGTTTTTTGCACCTGATATTGGAGCGGTGTTCACATATTCTTTGTTTTACTTTGCGTGTCGTCATTCCTACGTATCGTAGGTCGCAGGAGCAGGTGATCAAGTAGACAACATTGTCCGTATTACAGTTTGTATGACATTTTTGTGTCCATGTTTTCCCCGGTTCAAGTTCAAGAGTTTTTGTGTGGGTAGTAAGGTGACACACACTGCAGTTGGCACAGGGAAAGTGTCCAGTGATTTGGGGAAGACCCCAAATTTCTGTGATAGATCTCTCCCCGGTGGGATTCTCGGTTCTGGGTCGCGTGTGTACGAGGGTGTCCCTCAGGCTGCGCCCTTTTCTAAAAGAAAACAGTGGTCTCTCCCAATTAGTTTTTACGCTTGATATAATGCGCCAATTCCTGTTGATTGATTTCTTCATGTAGTTTGACATGGCATTATATGTGGTTACACAGGTCAGTGGTATGGTTTGATTGTTGATAACCTTGTCTTCCAGGAGGGACTCCCGTGGTTGATTGCGGGCCCTTTTGTAACCTTTGTTTAGTATTTGTGTGGGGTAACCACGAGACTTCAGTTTATCTGTTAATTCTGCAGACTGGGTTTTGAAGTCGTGGAGTTCTGAACAATTGCGTCTGATTCGCAAATATTGTCCATATGGGAGGTTTTCTTTTAGGGGTCTTGAGTGAAAGCTCGTAAATTCAAGTAAATTGTTACGAGCGGTGGGTTTTTGATAGGTTTTAGTTGACAGTTTGGAACCGCAGATCTGGATCCTGACGTCCAGAAAGGTGATCTCTGTTTTGCTTAGCTCAGAGGTGAATTTTAGGTTGGTGTCTAATGTGTTTATCCAACCCAGGAAAGCTTGTAATTGTTCATCACTGCCTGTCCATATCACCAGGACATCGTCAATATAGCGCCTCCATATTTTTATGGAGGACGTCCAGGGGCTGTTGGGTTGTGTTATATGTCTTGCTTCAAAGTCAGCGACATACAAACCAGCCACGCTGGGGGCAAATGTACTGCCCATTGAAGTCCCCGTTGTTTGTAGGTACAGTTTGTCTTTGTAGGCAAAGAAATTTTCTTTAAGGGCTATGGTATTCACCTCTGAGCTAAGCAAAACAGAGATCACCTTTCTGGACGTCAGGATCCAGATCTGCGGTTCCAAACTGTCAACTAAAACCTATCAAAAACCCACCACTCGTAACAATTTACTTGAATTTACGAGCTTTCACCCAAGACCCCTAAAAGAAAACCTCCCATATGGACAATATTTGCGAATCAGACGCAATTGTTCAGAACTCCACGACTTCAAAACCCAGTCTGCAGAATTAACAGATAAACTGAAGTCTCGTGGTTACCCCACACAAATACTAAACAAAGGTTACAAAAGGGCCCACAATCAACCACGGGAGTCCCTCCTGGAAGACAAGGTTATCAACAATCAAACCATACCACTGACCTGTGTAACCACATATAATGCCATGTCAAACTACATGAAGAAATCAATCAACAGGAATTGGTGCATTATATCAAGCGTAAAAAGTAATTGGGAGAGACCACTGTTTTCTTTTAGAAAAGGGCGCAGCCTGAGGGACACCCTCGTACACACGCGACCCAGAACCGAGAATCCCACCGGGGAGAGATCCATCACAGAAATTTGGGGTCTTCCCCAAATCACTGGACACTTTCCCTGTGCCAACTGCAGTGTGTGTCACCTTACTACCCACACAAAAACTCTTGAACTTGAACCGGGGAAAACATGGACACAAAAATGTCATACAAACTGTAATACGGACAATGTTGTCTACTTGATCACCTGCTCCTGCGACCTACGATACGTAGGAATGACGACACGCAAAGTAAAACAAAGAATATGTGAACACCGCTCCAATATCAGGTACAAAAAACTCACCACAAAACTGAGTCGCCACTTCCTGGAACATAACCACACTCCCAACGACATGCGTTGGACTGTCATTGAGCATGTAAGTGGTATGAGAAACACTACTAACCTTCTGTTTGAAAAGGAACAAAGGTGGGTGTATAGACTGGGTACCCATCTTATTGGCTTAAATGACGATATTCCCTGGAGTACAGTAATCAAATAAGTCGGAGTCTTGTGATATCAGTTCTTTCTATTTCAGATGCCAGAATAATATAACAATTTAAACCCCATGATCCCGCTTGAATTTACTTCCTTGCCTTACTGATAATCCATCAAGGCAAACCGATATGTTGTAAAGTCCTCCGATTACCTAGGCAACAAAATGACGCCTTCCCTCTGTAAAATTCTGTCATCCCTAGCCTATTGCACGTTCCGGCGTAGCCACGCCCCTATGACGTGCGAGACGCCAACTGACAACGCCCACCGGGAAGCAGCCTCATCGCGGCAAACGCGATTGCCTCCCGGTTACCTAGGTAATCTCATAACGCGTCCACTCCCACAAGGCGGTCCTATTTCCCAGCAACACCAATAGAACGCACACGTTGAGCGACGCCTCCGTGTCGTTCCACAACGTCAATTTGGCCACGCCCAACCGGAAGCATTTGCCGCCTCGCTACCCTGCATTTAAAACACCGAACCGAACCCGCTTACTCATCTTCGGGGTCCGGTTCGAGGGCGACGTAGGTACACTACGGGTGCTGAGCGTCGAGGGCGTAAGTAGGAACATCTTGCCTGCAACAAGCTAAGTATCGATCGCGCCCCGCCTGCCATATGGAGCAAAATTGATTCTGACGCCGGTTTTGTTTTCCTTGTGTTATGCCATGATTTAGGGTGTGCCGAATACGCTCCCACCCCCCTCCTGAGACCCATGGTGTTGATTCCCAACACCTCAAAAGTGAGACAATTTTAACTTAATTACTACTTGTATATATTTTAACTTGATCGCTAGTTGATGGTCTTCTATGAAGATCTTCACCTGTTTTTTTTTTTCCCTAGTCACTACTAGCCTGTACCACAAATAGTACACCACACCTCTCCTAGTTCTTACGAACCCATGGCTACCAGGTGGTGTTAAACATAGCGCTATTTTGTCCACAGCTAGAGTGCATTTCACGTTTGGGGCACTATTTTACCACAAAACTGATGACAACAGAGAAAAATTCTAAAATGTTTGTCTTGTACTTTCTATGTGTCTCTGTCCCTTACTTTTCAGGTGCAGAAACGATCAGTAGAAGCCTCCTAAACCAGGAGTAATTAGGAATTACTTCAATATTCCTAATTTTTTTGCACTTTTTTCACCATCCTTTTTATAATTTTCACATATCACGTCCCTAGGTAAGGGTGGGCCTTAGAGTGCCCATACCGCCAGGGTTTATCACACCCAGTCCTGAAGAATTGCCAGGTAAATTAACACCGTTTCGATGGCAAGAAACATGTTGACAACTCTAGGATCCCATCACTCAATTAATAGTGGACTGGATCCTCACATATTTTATACCTTTTGTCTTTAGTGATCACTTAATAAAATACTTCAGATACACTACTGACAATTTTAAATACCCTCATCACTCACTATTTGTTCATTTTCACCCAACACGCCCTTAAACTCACCAACCAGCTCCGCAGTAATCCTGGCGTTGCAGCACACCAAAGAGACATTCGGTCTCTTTGGTGGGGCCCGATGATGAAGCATGTCATCACTAGGTGGTGAGGGAGGGCCTTCCTAAACACCCTAGTGGGGTTGTTATTGTGCTCCAAATTTGGTTCTCATTCCTCCCAGACACTCTTCTTTTGTTTATTGATATCTTCCCATACAAACAGTTTTTAGCAACATTAGAATAATGAAAGACTGGGGAAGTTCTAACTATATTACAACACACTAAAAAGCTACGGGCCAGATGTATCAATGCATTTTACAATTGCAAACGGGCCGATTAGCAGAATCAGCCCGTTTGCGATCTCCAAAATGCGTTTTAACATGTATCAAGCAATAAGAATTCGCAATATGGGTAATCACAATTATTTGTGATTACCTAAATTGCGGATGCAGTTAGGGAATCCCAATTTGCGATTCTCTAAATGCTCTTCTTGTAGCCTTCGCAAATTGCGATATCTCTTTAAGGAATTGCAAATTACCACCAACTTCAAGTTAGTGGAAATTTGCAATTTTTTGTTAAAATGCTCTGTTTAGCTTTTTTTAAGGTGCCAAGTCCTTAGGGCATGTATGTGTGCCACATGTTCACACATGCATATATCAGGGGTGCAACAGGGTGTCCTTTTGGAACCCTTGAACCTTGAAATTGCATGTTCAATTTGCGAGTACCTATTGGGTACTCGCAAATTGCGCATGCAATTCCCATTTATTCCTATCGGCCTCTTGGCCCATAGAAATTGATTGTAAGCCATTCCTTATTTTCGACTCGCAATTTGTGAGTCGCAAATAAGGAATGCGGAGGAATAGGTATTTGAAATGCGAATCCCCCATACATTGCATTTTATGAGTCTTTAATAGCAAATCTGTAGAATTCGCTATTAAGGACTTGCAAGATGCAAGGTTGATATATTTGGCTCTCTAGCATTTAGGTTTGCATGCATCACTTTGATGACAGTTCATAGGTCACTGTCCTATGATAGGATTGAAACTTCTGAACTGCAAGTAACACAAGAATCTCTGTGACAAAGGCAGTAACCCACTGAGCTATCCACATTAAATTCAGTTTATTTGCATTTCAAAACAACCAATAGACAAAGGATTGGCAGGATCATTAATCACCAGTTATCTGGACATTTTAATTGTTGTCTTACATTCTTGGAAGAGCCGGCCGTGATTATGATGAAAACAGTTTAAATAAAGCATATTGGAAGTATGTGTCTTGCTGGGTCTTCCCTGATGATTTTGTTAGAAGGTGGTTCTGACACTATGGGCCGGCTGGATTTTTCGCTTTTTGAGCACCTAATTGTTGAGCTTTTACTGTGGGGGAGCCTCATAAGTTGGGACTCACCCACAGTAAACTCAGGATGAAAGAGACTGCATGGGGATTTTACTGGTGTCCCCCTGGCTTGACCAGGCCACTGCGCAGCATCTGGAGTAAGGGACACTAGGCTGGCTACATGCAGACACATGTGTACATGTGTGTGCAAACGTGTAGGGGCTGTGCAGGGGAGGTTTCTAGAGGGCGCAGCCAAAGAGCAGGTGCAGATAGACTGGTGTGGCAGGACTTCTGCAGAATGGGGTGGTGACATGGAATAGGCTGTAGACACTAGGAAGAAACATGCCAGGGAAAGTCAGTGTATTTTACTGTTTTTCACTTCATTATTCCCCTGTGGGGATGTGGAGCCCATGGGCTAGATTAACTTTCCTAAGGCCTACAGATTCCAGACACGCACTAAAGTCCACTACAATGGGTGTGCGAAGAAGTATTCTGCAGAGTCCAAAGTCCTATTTGTAGTACTTTTGGGTCATACAGAAATGTCATATTTCTCTGAGTCAGCCATAACCAGGGTCTGGATGAGGACTGACCTCAGCAGGCTGGATTGATGACCTTTCTTCCCAGAGTGAATACCTCCTCTACACAAAGAGAAGGTGGGTGGGGCTACAGGCTCATCCATCAGCAGCTATCACTGGGTGCCAGGCACCAGGCTGCACCAAGGAGGGAAGGCAGCAAGGGGGGAAGGGGCTTTCAGAGACCATGTGGCAGGAGACTCTGGACAATGCCATTTTGAACAAACCCAGAGGCCTGGGCAGGAAGGAGGGAGTAGGGGCAGAGAAGTGATGTGTCGCTGAGTGATAGGGCAAACAGAGGCTTCCTGTCAGAACTTGCACAGGAAGAGAAGCTCTCTCTGGCGTGTGGTCTGCTGAGGCAGAAGTTGCTGGAGGTTGGCGCAATGGGCAGTTGGAAGGAGGAACCCCCTGACTGCCCCCGGGATCCTGAACAGCGCCAGGAGAAGAGTCCAGGACCAGTGCGCAGAAGCAGGGGCCTCTGCGAAGAGAGGCCCAGGAGGAGAGAAGGCGAAAGGCTGGCGCAGGGAGCCAGTGAAGACAGCTCCCTGCTGAATCCCCCCTCTCAGAGACCCATAGGGCAAAGGAGAGTTCTCCCAGTGAAGGGGGGTGTCACCAGGAGCAAGAAGAGGCCAAAAGCAGGAAGATCGGACCCCTGGGGTCTGAGATATGCCCCAGAAGGTGAGCAACCTTTGACCTGGGGCCAACCAACGATGCAGCACATGGAGCTCCAGCGCCAGTTCAGAGAATGCCCCCGGGGTGGGTCAGATCCCGGGGGCTGCCCCTCCCAAAGAATAAAAGTCGTGGAGCACCATCGCGCTCCCTGTGAAAGATGCACCTCGGGGTGCCAGGAGCCCACCCTGGCCCCCGCCGAAGCCGTCGCGCCCCCCCTGGGAAAGGAAGGAGGGGCCTGTGATCCCAACTCCGGGCCCGTATCGCGCCCCATGAAAAGTTGCTCAAGGTGCCCGGGACCCCCTCCCGGGCCCTGAAAAAGACGAGGAGCTGGGAGCCGGGAGCGCCGTCGCGTCCCCCCGCAGAGAGGTCAAGAGGGGCCTGGGACCCCATCATGGGCCTGAAGTGAATTCGGGGAGCGCCATCACGCTCTCCGTGAAAATGCCCACAAGCGGGCGCCAGGAGCCCACCCTGGCCCCTGCTGACGGGGGATTAAGGGGAGCTCTGTCGCACCCCCGAAGATGTTCAGGGGCCCGAGATCCCATCCCCGGGCCCGAGTGCTGGCAGGCAAGTGGGGAGTGCCGTTGCACTCATCCGGGAAGCCGGAGCAACCGGCAAAGATCAGAGCGTCTGACCGCCGGAGCGGGCAAACCAGAAGAGGAGTCCCGGCTCCCGAGGCAGCAGGCGAGTGTGCTGGCCAAATGGGGAGCTGGCGGGGCCAGCCGGGGTGGGCTCCCTGAACTTTCCTCCACCGTGCAGGGTGTAGAGGTGTATACTTTATGGTCCGTAGGAAATGCTCAGTCAGGTTTGTGTGTCACCAAGGCAGGGTTAACTGTTTTGAATGCTTGTAGAGATAATGGGGTGGGTCACCACTGGGATGGTGCCAGTGTGCAGGGCCCTAGCTCCAGGTTATATTCAACTACCTGCATTGGGGGCAAGATGATGTGCAAACACGGGAGTGGTGGTACCAGACCCCTCCGTGGGAGGGGTGGAGATGGGGTGCAATATCACAAAGTAATTCCAACAGCTTATGTATATTTGTAAATTGTGCATAGTATTGAGTAGTGTGTTTAATAAATGTACTCTTACTTTTATAAAGCAAAGTGCAGACTGGACAATCAATTATTGAGTGTTATTGCTGTGCACCTATAATGGCGATTTCTAGCCCACACCACCTCCCATGAGTAAGCCTCAGACTGCTCTGCAACGCTACCCTCTGAGAGTCAGACGCTACAATTGGGTGTTTGGTTCCCAGTGAAGGACAAATGTAGTAATGTTATTTGTGCAGCCTCTTTTTCCAACAATTTTAAAAAGAAGAACAAATAGCCAGACATTCTCTCACCTGCTCGGTTCCTTGTCACAGCACGATCTGATAAGCAGCTGCAGGGGCCAGGAAAGGTGAATCCGGAGAAACAAACTTTTTTTCCCAATGTGGAATAGAAAAGAGAATATCCACACAGCAGAACGGTTAAGGTTACCCGGTGCCAAAGAGGGGATTTATCCCCTTCGCCATGCCCATATTTTACCTGCACGAGTGGGCGGGGACACAACCCACCTTTCTAAAAGGAGGTGCATGATCGGGGTGCCTATGAGAGAGAGCCCATGTCCAATCCCGCAACTCCCAGAACAGGAAGAAAAATAATGTTCGGAGGAACGTTTTAAATAAAAGTGGCCATAAACAATTGGCCTTCCTGCCGTCACTGCCAGGGCCAAGGCTCATGTTTGGGTGGGCCTGGCTTATGCTTGGGTGGGCCTGGCTCACCCTCTAGAACCAGGCCTGCTTACCTTACTAACCAGTGCAAAGCAAGGAATGAGCTCCAGGAAGCCAGGAGGACAACAACTTTAACCCTAAAAGACCTGACAACATCCCAGGTGAAATTAAAAAGAAGTCAAACTTCAACCAGAAGAACCAGATGCTTATCAGTGAAGTAACCAAGAATGAGCAACTATTATTTGTCACCTCCAAATTGCCATTAGCAAAGAAGGATGCTATCTAGAAACCTATAGTGGACAAGATCAACGGCATTGCTCAAACAAGAAGAACTGTACTGGAGTGTTAGAAGAGGTGGCACGGCTACAAACGCAGGACTAGGGGCATGACTTTTAGTTGTGCATTGTACGAAACACTCTCCTGTGTTTGATTTAATAAACTATAATGTTTTTCATGTATAATGGTAATACAGCCTAGAGAGTGCACTTGGCAGTTTACTATTTTGAGAATTTAGCTGGCTCATCAAACAGAAAATATTAATGGCATTATATTTAAAATCATTGAAGAATATCATTGTGTACATATTTTATCATCTCCAGGGGGAGGAAGCTACGAAATTTTAGGTAGACATAATACCTCAGTCACAACAGTCAACAGGACAATTTCGCCAATATTATCATTATTAGTACAAAACGAATATTTTGAAATGTATTTTCTCCACTGGCAAATATGCAAGTTCAGTCATAGTATTACTTGCAGGAAGGGCTAAAGATGCAGTAACAGTAATGATTTGATGTTGAAAATAAGTATTACATTGTGTATAATGTTAACTTTTGTGACATATACTCAAGTTCAGTTCAGTTCAGTTCAACTTTATTTCGGCTAATATAGCCATAAAAGCGGGAAGTAGACAAGAAAAAACATTTACAAACAGGAGTTTAAAAAAGTGCCTTTGACAACAATTGATAACATGACACATTACAATTAATATAGTGGGACTCAAGTTAATGTTTAGTTATGGAACATGAAAGATTCTTTGGGAGTGGAATACCATGTTATCACATCCATTCGACCTCTGCACTGTGGACAGCATATACATTTTGTGATACCTTATATTTTGATAAGGAATATATGACTTTTACTGTGTTTCTGGGTATCTATGGAATACATGACTATTGACATGATACTGGAACATATATGAGAAACACAAAAAGGTGCTACTATGAAGAAACAAAGATAATGGTCTGTGAGTGGCACACATGTGAATGGGTGCTGGATGGATAAAACCAGAACACGTTATATGCTGCCAGAGAAGTATCTCTACGCAATAACAGTAACATTACATAGCTCTGCACACAATCAGTAAAAGTGAATTATGTGACCATATTGTGAGTTAACAAGAACATTGGAAAGATATGCAATGGAGGTATGGCAGACTTGTATGGTGTGTGTAAAGCTCTAGGGGTGAGCTACAGTTCCACTGTGCCCATCACCTAGAAGCAGTGGGTGCGGTTGGAAGGAATAATGATGTGCTCAGAATTTAAGAATTGCAGATATATGTGCAGAAATATTATTAGCACGGATGGACGTTTGCTGATTGCACTTATGAGCATGAGAACCTCCCTTGATGCTAGCCCAAAATTAAATCTCATGGAATATGTACTGCCAGTGGGGATCACCATTTAACACCCCATCAAATACTTACAGGTAGACCAATGACTGCTACCATACCCCCTATCAGACGTGGTTCAAGCACTAATAGCCCAACAGAAATGCTTAATATTGAAATGCATGCCTATCTCTCTGAACTAACAAAGCCTGCAAAGTTATTTTCCAAGCAGCCAGCCAAACTAAACAAAAAGTGTGCTAAAGCAGAGGTCGACCTCCCATTCTCAGTGACAATAACAACCCACCACAGCGATAAAGTTTAACAGCAGGAATCCATGGATCAACCTGTCGGATGTTCGACTGGACTCTGCCTTGCCTCAGACGCTTCCATAGACAGAAAAAGAGAAAGAAGGGGCAAGAGCTGATGAACTGTAAAAATTCAACCTTCGAATGCACAAGTGGGATGATTATTCGATTCTGCTAATGGACAGGTATGTATTTCAGTTTTATTTTTCCTTTTAGGTCTTTTTATGTTGATTTTTACTTTGTGCTTTTACAATTTCTCATTCCTCAGCTTATGTCAAAATGTCAGGCACCTGCAGAGCAAAAAACCTACATTTAGCAATGCATCTTGTAGTATTCATGCTAGCTTGTTAGACAATATGTGGTATCCACGTATGTCAGAAATAGGGCAAGACAGCACCAATGAATCATGCTTTGTATGCTCATTGATACCCCATGCTAAAGAGTCAGACAGATTACACTCACTTAAAGAAGTACCCTTGGGAACAGCCTAATGCCTCTTTCATGTCTACCTTTGTAGGATTAATTCCTGAATCCAGCTGACCTTGTCCGATAGCACATTTTAGGGTTATCGCTACAAAGTATGACTCACTGGTAGAAGCAGTATATATCCTCACAGATATGCAGAGCACTAAGGGTGCAATTGGGCAATAAAGAAAATAGGTCATCACAAGGCCAAAGAATGGATACCAGCAGTACTAGACTTAGGCTTTTTAGGGGTGGCATTCCACTTATTGGGTGCAGCAATTAGTCAGTAAGCCTCTTTCCCCTGGACTGTGCACGCAGGCCATGACTCAAAATCATTGCCTCAGTCTATACCCATGACCTGTGACATTCCGATATTCAGTTTACCTGTAGGGCCATCCCTATGAAATGGCACTGTTATTAGTCAGGATGCAACAGGGAAGTGTGCACGTACACAGGAAAACAACATTGTATGGTACACTTGGGTGGTGCAGTAAGCCCATGGTCAATCAATGAGATTACCATCTGCTTCTTTATGTTTCAGAGGGAGTGTCACCATCAATGTAGGGAAAACATTAACTGCAATATCACAATGGGGCACCTCCAGCTTCATAGACTATTACTGGCAGTGCGGAAAATCAATCTATGTCTGCCTGCCACCTGATTGGAAAGAACTTTGTTCTCTGGGAACCTTGCACACCCCCTACTTGTTAATACCAGGAGAAGGCATTTCAGAATTGCATGACCATTCCATGAGCCGTTCAACAACCTTGCTACACCAACATCACCAGAGCAGGAGTGCAACACAGTACTTTGGTTCCGACACGTATGGCGAAATACAACAGGAGCATCACCTATTGAGTGAAGCCCAAGTATTATTTGGAAGCTGGTTCCCAGCCTTCTAGAGCAAAGCTAATATCTGTTAGTTGCAAATAACTAGGTGGGAACTGATGAAAGTCATCAATGCCACCAAGGATGGGTTCAATGCCATCAAAGAGAAATTGCAAGCCTTGAGAGTGATGCTAATGCAGCACAGGTTTGTGTTGGACTTAATGAAGGCAATGGATGGGGGTGCAACAAGATCGGGACTGCTTGCTGTGTGTATGTCGCTGCAAAGGATGCAGACTATGGGAAATTGTCAGAGGCCACACAGACGCTGCAAAACTTGCAAAAAAACAATGGTCAACGAAAGAGGTGCAATGGATGAATGGTTTATGGGTTGGTTCAATTGGTTACCATCCTGGATGTCAGGGCTGTTTAAGGCCTTGTTGCCTATTATTGTGTTTTTGCTTTTGATGTTTTGTGCCTTGTCTTTGAATTAGCTATAGCTTGCTGCAAGAGGATGAGCGCAAAGGTTTGAAGGATATTCACAGTTAGGTCACTTACACACGTAGTAGACGCACGGGGCAATATATATCAGCTACTAGTGAGCACAGTTCTATGATCACAAGAAGTTGTTGAAATATCAACTAGAGGGGGAAATGTTAAGGAAAATATAAAATGCAAGGAGATCACATAAAGACAAGAAGGCTCCCCACCAGAGACATTAGCAGAGAGCATTGTAGAACTGTACTTAATTACAGAGTACTATAAGCCTAAGCTTCACAAGAACACAGAGTAGTGGGAGTTCAGAGGAGCTCAGAACACTAGATAAGCAGACTCAGTTAAGGAGAAAATACAATTGGCAATTAGCTTGCCTGAAAGAATTTAAAGCCACAACACTTAGCACACATCCCCACTACCACCCTTGGCAGAGACAAGGTGTTTGGAAAATATGTGATCAAAAGGAAGTTTGAGTCAGCAGTGGAAGGAGTTAGACAAGACAAAACCAAGCATGTGTGCGATCATTTTTGGTGGGCTGGACAACGGAAAATGAGATTGTCTTTGACTGTCGTCATTTGCTACTTTTGAAATGCTATGTTGCTATTGGTCAGTTTGTATGCACCAAATGTAAATTGTAATGCTGCCTGAGGCACCATTTTCGGCATAAAAGACCGAGTTTCGTTCATCTACGTGTGCAGTCTCTGACGAACTACCTGTGTGTACTTCGTAGATCTCTGTCCCAGGTTGCAACCAATAAACTTTGGTCTTTGACGTCATCAAGAAGTATCCCGTGTCTCTGTTTGCCAAGACAGGGGAATCCGGGGTCTTTGGGTGTTGCCCTGACACCGCTGGATTACCGGATTAGTACCGGTTCTGAAAAACCCAGTACCTCAGGCTAACATGGCAGATGAAGGGGCGTGGCTAATGTAAATCAATGGGGCGGAGCTAACATGGCAGATAATCAGGATCGGTTAATGCTCAGGTCAAGCTGAGAAAAAAATGTGGTGAATTCTGCATTTGAAACTGGACAACAATTAAAGCACACATTTTTGTTAGTTTGATGCATTGCCCCCCAAAACCCATACTCACCCTGAATCTTAAAATTACCCCTGGCACACCAAAACACATACCCACGCTGAACCCTAAAATTAACCCCCTCACACCCTAAAACCCATACCCGCCCTGAAATCTATAATTACCCCTGGCACCCCAAAACCCATACCCATCCTATCCCTAAAATTATCTCTCCCCGGCACCCCAAAACCCATACCCACCCCACACCCTAAAATTACCCCCTGGCACCCCAAAACCCAATACCACCCTGAACCCTAATATCACCCCCCTGGAGCCCCAAAACCCATACCTACCCTGAACTTTAAATTACCCCTGGCACCCCAGAAACCATACCCATGCTGAACCATAAATTCCTCCCTTGCCCCCCAAAACCCAAACCCACCATGAACCTTAAAATTACCCCAGGCACCCCAAAACCCATACCCATGCTGAACCATAAATTCCCATCTGGCACCCCATAACCCATACCCACCCTTAACCCTAAAATAGCCCCCTGACATCCCAAACCCACACCTGCCCTAAACCCTAAAATTACCCCTGGCACCATAAAACACATACCCACGCTGAACCCTAGAATTAATCCCATGGCACCTCAAAACCCACACCCACCCTGAACCTTAAAATTACCCCTGGCACCCCAAACCCCATAGCCATGCTGAACCATAAATGCCCCCCGGCAACCCATAATCCCACACCCTCCCTGAACCATAAATTCCCCCCTGGCACCCCATAACCCATACCCACCCTGAACCCTAAAATTGCCCCCTGACACCCCAAAACCCACACCTGCCCTGAACCCTAAAATTACCCCTGGCACACCAAAACACATACCCACGTTGAACCCAAAAATGTCCCCTGGCACCCCATAACCCATACCCACCCTGAACCCTAAAGTAGCCCCCTGACACCCCAAAATCCACACCTGCCCTGAACCCTAAAATTACCCCTGGCACACCAAAACACATACCGACGCTGAACCCTAAAATGTCCCCTGGCACCCCATAACCCATACCCACCCTGAACCCTAAAGTAGCCCCCTGACATCCCAAAACCCACACCTGCCCTAAACCCTAAAATTACCCCTGGCAGTATAAAACACATACCCACGCTGAACCCTAAAATTAATCCCATGGCACCCCAAAACCGACACCCACCCTGTACCTTGAAATTACCCCTGGCACCCCAAACCCCATACCCATGCTGAACCATAAATTCCCCTCTGGCACCCCATAACCCATACCCACCCTGAACCCTAAAATTGCCCCCTGACACCCCAAAACCCACACCTGCCCTGAACCCTTAAATTACCCTGGCACACCAAAACACATACCCAGGCTGAACCCTAAAATGTCCCCTGGCACCCCATACCCACCCTGAACCCTAAAATAGCCCCCTGACATCCCAAAACCCACACCTGCCCTAAACCCTAAAATTACCCCTGGCACCCCAAAACCCATACCCATGCTGAACCGTAAATTCCCCTCGGCACCCCATAACCCATACCCACCCTGAACCATACATTCCCCCCTGGCACCCCATAACCCATACCCACCCTGAACCCTAAAATTGCCCCCTGACACCCCAAAACCCACACCTGCCCTGAACCCTAAAATTACCCCTGGCACACCAAAACACATACCCACGCTGAACCCTAAAATGTCCCCTGGCACCCCAAAACCCATACCTACCCTGAACCCTAAAATTGCCCCCAGGAACCCCAAAACCCATACCCGCTCAGAACCCTAAAATTACCCCCTGGCACCCCAATCCGTAACCCACCCTGAACCATAAAATTACTCACTGGCACCCTAAAACCCACACCCACTCTGAACTCTAAAATTACCCACTAGCACCCCAAAAAAAATGAGCACTACAAACTTACACTACATTTGCATATTTGGAGGGGACTGTCCTCTTTGACGTTTCTATGTATGTAAGTCAAGAACAACATTCACAGTAACCTAGATATGCAGGCAGTAGGTAATGCTGTGCTGAAAAATGCATTAAAGTTACTGGAACTTACACAAAAACTGCTGCCTGTTCTTCTGATACTATACTGTGGAGTCTGGCTGATCAGCAGCACTGTGTCCTGGCATCCAGCCCCTCCCGAATGTCTCGCTGTGTAGATCAATGTGGGTCAAATGCACAGACAGCAGGGGGAAAGGGATGGCCAGTGCAGGTGAAGCTTTTCCTTCGTAAATTAATTCCTGCTGGCGTCATAGCCCAGGGTTTGCTGTCTGTGCACTTGTATGGAATACACATCTATACAAGTGCACAGACAGCACACCCTGGGCTAAGATGCCAGCAGAAATTCCTTTACAAAGGAAAAGCATCACCTTAACTGGCCATGCCTTCCCCCTGCTGTGCACATCTTCACACCCCATGCTCACAACCCATCAAGTGCTTAGGTGAAATCCCTGCCTTCAGGCAAGGATTTCACCTCCGTGCCACTCTAAAGGAAAACAAGAGGTCAGAGCAGGGGGGTTCACTCGCTGAAACTGTTCAGAGGCTGGCTGTCTGGCTCGGGCTGCTGGGCCTCTCAGAAAGCATTAAAAAAATCACATTCTCGGATCGGATGCGCAGCCTTCTTGCATAATTTCTGTGCGTGTCATCTTAGCCCGGGCAGAGGAGGCGACGGGGGGGCTGAAGCCCGGTGAGCCCAATGGGTGTTGCGCGCCTGGCGCCAAGAGACGAGTCCAGGACCAGTGCGCAGAAGCAGGGGCCTCTGCGAAGAGACGCCCAGGAGGAGAGCAGGCGAAAAGCTGGTGCAGGGAGCCAGTGAAGACAGCTCCCTGCTGAATCCCCCCTCCCATCATGGGCCAAAAATGAATTCGGGGAGCGCCATCACGCTCTCCGTGAAAGTGCCCCCAAGCGGGGCGCCAGGAGCCCACCCTGGCCCCTGCTGACGTGGGATTGAGGGGAGCCCCCCGAAGATGTTCAGAGGCCCGGGATCCCATCCCCGGGCCCGAGTGCTGGCAGGCAAGTGGGGAGTCCCGTTGCACTCCTCCGGGAAGCCGGAGGATCCGGCGAAGATCAGAGCGCCTGACCGCCAGAGCGGGCAAAGCAGAAGAGGAGTCCCGGCTCCCGCGGCAGCACGCGAGGGTGCTGGCCAAGTGGGGAGCTGGCGGGGGCAGCCGGGGGTGGGCTCCCTGAACTTTTCTCCACCGTGCAGGGTGGGGGTCCCGGGTGGGACCGGGACCCTGAAAAAAACAAGGAAGTGCGGCCAGGGGCCCGGGTGGGACCGGGCCCCCAAAAATGTCCATAGGAGGCTGGGGGTGGGCTCCCGAGCGGTTTCACTCACCTGGGGGTCCGAGTGGGATCGGACCCTCCAATGAAGGACGCCACGGCTGGATCCCCACATCGCGGCTCTCCCCAACGCAGCAGGAGAGCCGCTGTTATAATATGCACGGAAAGGAGCCTGAAGCGCCCCATAATGCCTTGCAAGGCATGGGGAAATCCATTGTTTTTGGTGCCTGGTGGCCCCAAGAGGAGGGGGTCACCCTCATTTGTGAAAGAAGTGCAGGGGGAGCTGTAGGAGCAACGCAACCTCCCCCAGCACAAAGAAGAAAAGTCCCACCCTAGGTGTCCTGGGGACTTCCAAGAAATAATCCCTCAAGGACTCAGCCAGCATTTGAACATCTTTTGGGCTGGAACTTTTGTTCTACAGGTGAGGGTGTAAGGTGAAATGCATCAAGGTGTGAAGGGCTGAGTTGGGGATGTCTGGAGAAGGGTATCCCCTGGAGGTGAAGTGGTGTAATTGCACCCATAGTGCATTTACTGATGATATTTCTTTTCGAGGGACTGAAGGTCACATGTGTAATGTGAAGTACCTGGGTAAAGTGATGTCATAAACAAAGTGGGGTTATGTTGCCAGACATTCCTGCTAGGGTGTCTGGCTGTATATGCGTAATTCTGTGATTTCATCTGTGATGCCTTCGGGGCTGTAATTGCAATGCATTCTAATGATCCACAAATGTGATGAGTACTGTTATTCTAAAATGATGCTTAAATATGTATTCTTGCTTCTGCACTTAGGTGAGGAACCCAGACTGCTAGCCCTTAAGATGTAGAGGTGTATACTTTATGGTCCGTAGGAAATACTCAGTCAGGTTTGTGTGTCACCAATGCAGGGTTACCTGTTTCGAATGCTTGTAGAGATAATGGGGTGGGTCACCACTGGGCTGGCGCCAGTGTGCAGGGCCCTAGCTCCAGGTTATGTTCAACTACCTGCATTGGGGGAAAGATGATGTGCAAACACAGGAGTGGTGGTACTAGATCCCCCCGTGGGAGGGGTGGAGATGGTATGCAATATCACTAAGAAATTCCAACAGCTTAAGTATATTTGTAAATTGGTGCATAGTATTGAGTAGTGTGTGTGTGTTTAATAAATGTACTCTTACTTTTATAAAGCAAAGTGCAGACTGGACAATCAATTATTGAGTGTTATTGTTGTGCACCTATAATGGCGATTACTAGCCTACACCACCTCCCATGAGTAAGCCTCAGAGTGCTCTGCAACGCTACCCTCTGAGAGTCAGGCGCTGCAATTGGGTGTTTGGTTCCCAGTGAAGGACAAATGTAGTCATGTTATTTGTGCAGGCTTCACTGATGCAGCCTCTTTTTCCAACAATTTTAAAAAGAACAACAAATAGCCAGACATTCTCTCACCTGCTCGGTTCCTTGTCACAGCACGATCTGATAAGCAGCTGCAGGGGCCAGGAAAGGTGAATCCGGAGAAACAAACTTTTTTTCCCAATGTGGAATAGAAAAGAGAATATCCACACAGCAGAATGGTTAAGGTTACCCGGTGCCAAAGAGGGGATTTGTCCCCTTCGCCATGCCCATATTTTACCTGCATGAGTGGGCGGGGACACAACCCACCTTTCTAAAAGGAGGTGCATGATCGGGGTGCCTGTAGAAGAGAGCCCATGTCCAATCCTGCAACTCCCAGAACAGGAAGAAAAATAATGTTCGGAGGAACGTTTTAAATAAAAGTGGCCATAAACAATTGGCATTCGTGCGTCACTGCCAGGGCCAAGGCTCATGTTTGGGTGGGCCTGGCTTATGCTTGGGTGGGCCTGGCGCACCCTCTAGAACCAGGCCTGCTTACATTACTTACCAGTGCAAAGCAAGGAATGAGCTCCAGGAAGCCAAGAGGGCAACAACTTTAACCCTAAAAGACCTGACAACATCCCAGGTGAAATCAAAAAGAAGTCAAATTTCAACCAGAAGAACCAGATGCTTATCAGTGAAGTAACACAGAATGAGCAACTATTATTTGTCACCTCCAAATTGCCCTTAGCAAAGAAGGATGCTATCTGGAAATCTATAGTGGACAAGATCAACTGCATTGCTCAAACAAGAAGAACTGTACTGGAGTGTTAGAAGAGGTGGCATGCTACAAACGCAGGACTAGGGGCATGACTTCTAGTTGTGCATTGTACGAAACATTCTCCTGTGTTTGATTTAATAAACTATAATGTTTTTCATGTATAATGGTAATACAGCCTAGAGAGTGCACTTGGCAGTTTACTATTTTGAGAATTTAGCTGGCTTATCAAACAACAGAAAATAATAATGGCATTATATTTAAAATCATTGAAGAATATCATTATGTACATATTTTATCATCTCCAGGGGGAGGAAGCTACGAAATTTTAGGTAGACATAATACCTCAGTCACAACAGTCAACAGGACAATTTCGCCAATATTATCATTATTAGTACAAAACGAATATTTTGAAATGTATTTTCTCCACTGGCAAATATGCAAGTTCAGTCATAGTATTACTTGCAGGAAGGGCTAAAGATGCAGTAACAGTAATGATTTGATGTTGAAAATAAGTATTACATTGTGTATAATGTTAACTTTTGTGACATATACTCAAGTTAATGTTTAGTTATGGAACATGAAAGATTCTTTGGGAATGGAATACCATGTATCACATCCATTCGACCTCTGCACTGTGGACAGCATATACATTTTGTGATACCTTATATTTTGATAAGGAAAATATGACCTTTACTGTGTTTCTGGGTATCTATGGAATAAATGACTATTGACATGACACTGGAACATATATGAGAAACACAAAAAGGTGCTACTACAAAGAAACAAAGATAATGGTCTGTGAGTGGCACACATGTGAATGGGTGCTGGATGGATAAAACCAGAACACGTTATATGCTGCCAGACAATATCTCTACGCAATAACTGTAACATTGCATAGCTCTGCACACAATCAGTAAAAGTGACTTAGTGAATTATGTGACCATATTGTGAGTTAACAAGAACATTGGAAAGATATGCAATGGAGGTATGGCAGACTTGTATGGTGTGTGTAAGGCTCTAGGGGTGAGCTACAGTTCCACTGTGCCCATCACCTAGAAGCAGTGGGTGCGTTTGGAAGGAAGAATGATGTGCTCAGAATTTAAGAATTGCAGATATATGTGCAGAAATATTATTAGCACGGATGGACGTTTGCTGATTGCACGTATGAGCATGAGAACCTCCCTTGATGCTAGCCCAAAATTAAATCTCATGGAATATGTACTGCCAGTGGGGATCACCATTTAACACCCCATCAAATACTTACAGGTAGACCAATGTCTGCTACCATACCCCCTATCAGACGTGGTTCAAGCACTAATAGCCCAACAGAAATGCTTAATATTGAAATGCATGCCTATCTCTCTGAACTAACAAAGCCTGCAAAGTTATTTTCCAAGCAGCCAGCCAAACTAAACAAAAAGTGTGCTAAAGCAGAGGTCGACCTCCCATTCTCAGTGACAATAACAACCCACCACAGCGATAAAGTTTAACAGCAGGAATCCATGGATCAACCTGTCGGATGTTCGACTGGACTCTGCCTTGCCTCAGACGCTTCCATAGACAGAAAAAGAGAAAGAAGGGGCAATAGCTGATGAACTGTAAAAATTCAACCTTCTAATGCACAAGTGGGATGATTTTTCGATTCTGCAAATGGACAGGTATGTATTTCTGTTTTAATTTTCCTTTTAGGTCTTTTTATGTTGCTTTTTACCTTGTGCTTTTACAATTTCTCCTTCTGTAGCTTATGCCAAAATGTCAGGCACCAGCAGAGCGAAAAACCTACATTTAGCAATGCATCTCGTAGTATTCATGCTAGCTTGTTAGACAATATGTGGTATCCACGTATGTCAGAAATAGGGCAAGACAGCACCAATGAATCATGCTTTGTATGCTCATTGATACCCCATGCTAAAGAGTCAGACAGATTACACTCACTTAAAGAAGTACCCTTGGGAACAGCCTAATGCCTCTTTCATCTCTACCTTTGTAGGATTAATTCCTGAATCCAGCTGACCTTGTCCGGTAGCACATTTTAGGGTTATCGCTACAAAGTATGACTCACTGGTAGAAGCAGTATATATCCTCACAGATATGCAGAGCACTAAGGGTGCAATTGGGCAATAAAGAAAATAGGTCATCACAAGGCCAAAGAATGGATACCAGCAGTACTAGACTTAGGCTTTTTAGGGGTGGCATTCCACTTATTGGGTGCAGCAATTAGTCAGTAAGCCTCTTTCGCATGGACTGTGCACGCAGGCCATGACTCAAAATCATTGCCCTAGTCTATACCCATGACCTGTGACATTCCGATATTCAGTATACCTGTAGGGCCATCCCTATGAAATGGCACTGTTATTAGTCAGGATGCAACAGGGAAGTGTGCACGTACACAGGAAAACAACATTGTATGGTACACTTGGGTGGTGCAGTAAGCCCATGGTCAATCAATGAGATTACCATCTGCTTCTTTATGTTTCAGAGGGAGTGTCACCATCAATGTAGGGAAAACATCAACTGCAATATCACAATGGGGCACCTCCAGCTTCATAGACTATTACTGGCAGTGCGGAAAATCAATCTATGTCCGCCTGCCACCTGATTGGAAAGAACTTTGTTCTCTGGGAACCTTGCACACCCCCTACTTGTTAATACCAGGAGAAGGCATTTCAGAATTGCATGACCATTCCATGAGCCGTTCAACAACCTTGCTACACCAACATCCCCAGAGCAGGAGTGCAACACAGTACTTTGGTTCCGACACGTATGGTGAAATACAACAGGAGCATCACCTATTGAGTGAAGCCCAAGTATTCTTTGGAAGCTGGTTCCCAGCCTTCTAGAGCAAAGCTAATATCTGTTAGTTGCAAATAACTAGGTGGGAACTGATGAAAGTCATCAATGCCACCAAGGATGGGTTCAATGCCATCAAAGAGAAATTGCGAGCCTTGAGAGTGATGCTAATGCAGCACAGGTTTGTGTTGGACTTAATGAAGGCAATGGATGGGGGTGCAACAAGATCGGGACTGCTTGCTGTGTGTATGTCGCTGCAAAGGATGCAGACTATGGGAAATTGTCAGAGGCCACACAGACGCTGCAAAACTTGCAAAAAAACAATGGTCAACGAAAGAGGTGCCATGGATGAATGGTTTATGGGTTGGTTCAATTGGTTACCATCCTGGATGTCAGGGCTGTTTAAGGCCTTGTTGCCTATTATTGTGTTTTTGCTTTTGATGTTTTGTGCCTTGTCTTTGAATTAGCTATAGCTTGCTGCAAGAGGATGAGCGCAAAGGTTTGAAGGATATTCACAGTTAGGTCACTTACACACGTAGTAGACGCACAGGGCAATATATATCAGCTACTAGTGAGCACAGGTTTGTGTTAGACTTAATGAAGGCAATGGATGGGGGTGCAACAAGATCGGGACTGCTTGCTGTGTGTATGTCGCTGCAAAGGATGCAGACTATGGGAAATTGTCAGAGGCCACACAGATGCTGCACAACTTGCAAAAAACTATGGTCAACGAAAGAGGTGCCGTGGATGAATGGTTTATGGGTTGGTTCAATTGGTTACCATCCTGGATGTCAGGGCTGTTTAAGGCCTTGTTGCCTATTATTGTGTTTTTGCTTTTGATGTTTTGTGCCTTGTCTTTGAATTAGCTATAGCTTGCTGCAAGAGGATGAGCGCAAAGGTTTGAAGGATATTCACAGTTAGGTCACTTACACACGTAGTAGACGCACAGGGCAATATATATCAGCTACTAGTGAGCACAGTTCTATGATCACAAGAAGTTGTTGAAATATCAACTAGAGGGGGAAATGTTAAGGAAAATATAAAATGCAAGGAGATCACATAAAGACAAGAAGGCTCCCCACCAGAGACATTAGCAGAGAGCATTGTAGAACTGTACTTAATTACAGAGTACTATAAGCCTAAGCTTCACAAGAACACAGAGTAGTGGGAGTTCAGAGGAGCTCAGAACACTAGATAAGCAGACTCAGTTAAGGAGAAAATACAATTGGCAATTAGCTTGCCTGAAAGAATTTAAAGCCACAACACTGAGCACACATCCCCACTACCACCCTTGGCAGAGACAAGGTGTTTGGAAAATATGTGATCCAAAGGAAGTTTGAGTCAGCAGTGCAAGGAGTTAGACAAGAAACCCTGAGAACATCGCAGCGGAATGCACACATACTCAGGGAAGGACGGTCAACATGCTGTCAGTTTCCAAGTTCTGTCTTTCACACAAAGATAAGGGGCACTGACGAAAGAAAGGACATGAGCTCAAGGAAGCAAGTTGTGCATTTTTTCTTTTGTGAAAATATATCAGCGACTTGTCATATTCTGTGACTTGTTTATTGCGTTCTTTAGACAGCAAGTAATAAATCATCATTTTTTTTAGCATAAAAGGGGCTGCCTGCAAGCAGCATTTTGAGACAGTTTTTCAGTCCTACAGGATTGACTGCCTCCCCACCGTACATTGATTGAACCTATATTGCATTGCCAACCAGATCTTGTCATACTTTATGTTCCAGTCAACAACATATGCCTAATATTGGGATAGATAAATGTTCAATATACCTTAATTACAAAGACATTTCCAATTACAATATGTCAATCTTTCAAGATCAAGGTCAGTGTAGGTTAAACAAATTCTCTTCAGTCACAATATACAACCCAGCATTTCACTCACACCAGTGTTCTCCACTTATACTGATGTTTGAATGTGAAAATTAAAATCACAAGGCTGATATATAACATTTTTGAGTTGGACTTGCAAGTGGGGGTGCACGGTCAAGCCACAAACTAAGTGAGATGTGTTAAGGTAAGCAAGAGCAGCTTGTATGGCTCTGAATGTCTTGAGTAATCTGGAATTCTGCAAGGCTGCGCAAAATGTTAACTTTCCTTGCTCTGCAACATGGATGGAGGGTGGGTGTCTCACTGAACCAACCCATGTATTTTGATGACTTCCCAGATTTAGCATCAGTGCTAGACCTGGAAGTGTGTCAAAATGTATCAAACCCCCTGGTGAGCCTAAACCAGGAGAAAAATTCTACTTTTTCATAGTTTGTACTTTATTCTACATTCAGCAGCACACAAAGAAAGAGGAAAAAGCCTCTTAGGAGTGTGTACGTGCAGGCAGGTATGCGCTGTATAGTGTTCAGCGCATTCCTGCTTTTTCCCTTTCAGGCAGCGCAGTGCAGCAAGGTGACTTTCTGCGTTGTGCTGCGTGAAACATTGATAAATCTGCTCCTGTATATATTCAATATTATCTACTGATGCACACATACTTACATACACAAGAATATGTACTGCTTCTTGGTTGTACATTGAGTAGTATATTTAGGAAAATTGTGTTATGCACCAGTGCCGTGCAAGGGCACACAGAAATATTTGGAACATAAATAATAGCCTTGTCACACATAAATACCTTGCTCAACATAGGTAATGATATGTATGTAAATCTAGCCACACAGGTAGATTTAGCTACATTTTGTGCAGCGTTTGATCACAAAAGTGAGGCAAAACTGCACAAATTATTAATTACCTATTTTACTTACAAATGTAAACCTTCTTTATTGCTGGAGATTGCTTAATAGCAACTCTTGTATGGGTAAAGGGCTGGTTTGCATTGCTTAGCGTCAAGAAATTCTCCTGCCTTAAAGAAATCAACTGCTGGATGTCCAGATCGCATCTCAAACTTAACGGCAAATAAAACAGAGCTCCTACTGCTGGGCAACCAGTCAAACCTCTTCTCCAATTTCATGTGGCTGGACTGTATGGGACCCACGTTCACCCCAAAAAAAGAGATAAAAAGCCTGGGCGCCTGGCTTGACCAGGACCTAACTTTTAAAACCCAAGCAAGGAAAACCGCTAGTATCTGCTATGGTCTGCTCCGAACCACTCGAAAAATACTCCCCCTCTTACCCTGCCATTCAAGAAAGCTCCTAATTTAAGGGCTTATACTCTCCAGACTTGACTACGGCAATGCCCTCTATCTGGGTGCCCTTAAAACTGCCATTTCTAAACTCCAGGTAGTCCAGACCTCTGCAGCGTGACTTCTCACAGGCACTAAAAACCGGTGCTCAGCCAAGCCCGCCCTAAGATCTCTCCACTGGCTCCCGATTCAGGAGAGAGTCAACTTTAAAGCCCTGTGCATCACGCACAAAGTCTTCCAGGGCAAGGGTCCCCTAATCTTACATGACCTGATTAAACCTTATTAAGCCAATAGAAGGCTACGTTCGGAATACCTCCACTTGGCCGAAACCCCGAGAATCAAGAAAACATTGACAGGAGGCCGCCTCTTCTCCCACAATGCTTCCAAGCTCTGGAATTCCTTGCCTCTCAGCATCCGCAAGGAAACCAACCTCCTGACCTCCGCAAGCACTTAAAAACCTGGTTCTTCCCGTAATTTTCATCCTGTCTCTAGCCAACCCATCAGCGCTGGGAGGCCTCCGGGTAGCCACGCACTTTTTAAATCCCATTTCATTTCAAGGGGGCTACCTCCTTGTAACACAATGCAGCACAGCATTTTTGCCTGCTGTGCTGCTTTGGATGACAGTTTGATACATGTGACACCTGGTGTCACTTTGTCCTGCCTTGTGTGCCACAAAGCACCCACACATCACAACTAAATGTTGACAATGATTTATACCTCAACTATGTTATTTACATGACTTCAAGCTGATGGGAAATGTATGCATACCTACAGTGCCTCCAAACTCCAAACCCAGTAGGTCCAGCACATCTGCCTTGCATGTAATGATGTCCCCATCAATGTTTTAGCTGTTACACGACCGCTCTTCAGGGGACACCTTCAATATGTGCCTGCACACACGCTCCCATCAATCTTTTCAATCTTTAGGTGGCCTTCCCTCCAGGAGCAAGCATTTGTGGTAAGTAGTGCAAAATATGCCAAATCAGCGCACTAACTTCCCCCTCTGTGAAATTGTACGTGTGACCCAGTACAGTAATGCACACAGAAAGCCATATGTTTAATACATACATGCAATACAGCAAAACACCTAGCTAGCCTGTGATGTGTGAACGGGAAATGGCCACAATACTCCACAATCTTCCTTATATATTTGTGTTCACTCTTAGTGTTGGTACACTTTTGACTACCTTGCGTCAACACAGCCACCCTTCCATCATGTTGCAAGGGTGCCTGCCTAGCAGGATTTTTTGGTGCTGGAAGGTACACCTTTCAGCACATAAACAATCCTCCGAGGCATGTCCCCGTTTGTAAGTGAGCTGCTGAATATAACACACTTAGAAAGTGGAAACAAAGTGGAGACAATGCAATATGTTATCTGCATGTACCTCTGATGAGGAGTTGTTCAACAAGTATGCATTTGATGGTCTAGCAATATATGTAAATCCGGTGATAAGTCAAAATCCATGGCTGGATGCATGGTAACTGCCACACTTCACCCTTGTCACCTCTCCGTTGCTGAGCAACCCAAGTCTGCATTATGTTCAGACGTGTGTTACTCTAGGTTCATCAAGCCACTCGGGGCCACACAAGGTGCCTTGGCACGGCTTGCCAAACCTCATTTAGTTTTGTGATTGCCCTTGTATCCCCTTGCATGGAGCAAGTGCGACACAACACTTCATAAATATGCCCCAAAGTGAACAAAAGTATCTAGCATGCACAGGTATGCATGTAGCTGACCATTACATGGTTTACAAGTGTTTCTGGAGTTACAAATGCTATTCTGAAAATGTGTTCATATGTGTACTGTTTCACCATCCCCATACCGTTTCCACTTTGGAAGTCCTTTGTGGCAGAGGTGGTAAAGATTTTACTAAAGGTGTGTGTTCACATTTTACTCTCCTTGACCACTCACACATTGTTGTATTTGGTGTATGCTTCTTGAATACTGTAAGGTTGGCGTCAGCCTCCATCACCTCGTGTAGCACAAGTGGACCTCACAACATTCACAAAGACCAGGCTTTCTATGCTGAGTACTCACAGATAAGTCCATTGGCCTACGTGCAGTGTCCAGTTGTTATTTGTTATTGAACATAATAAATTGTGTGACATTGGCATGACACAATAGAGATTGCTGTGGACTTTTATGAACCATATAATATGATTAGGATGTGTGAAGATTGTCATAGTTGACTAAGATAGCTATATCCATTAGACATCATACACCTTTCCACTTGCACATAAATCAGGACTGTTTTGTGATTTTTGGTCATACAGTTGATGATATACCTATATTGTGGTATATTTAAGTTCTACAAACGTGACTTGTTTCCAGACCCAATATATTGGTTTGATATTCTGAGTTCTCAAGCTTTTTCAGCACTCAGATTATGTAATTCCAGTTCTTATGTCTCAATATTTTAAGTTCACTTTGATTACCAGTATACGATCAGCATTGATTGTGAGTCAGTATGTATCAACAAAATGATGTATGTATAACTTTGTACACGTACATGTTTGCCATCACTGAATATTGCTGTATTTGAAAAGTTACAGCTTTAGTGGTACTTTTTGATTTTTTTTTACAAAGTCTTTTTATTGATGAATAAAAAAAAGTACATCACAATGCTTGGACAGGGTACAGTACATTGTGAAATACAGTTTGCATCTCCAGTGCCAATGTGAGCCCCCACAGTTTACATCACACAAGTATGAGAACGCTGTTAATACATTAACGGGAGGCCTCCAGTACTCTCACAATGACCACAGTATAGGCTCAGAATAATACAGTCACCCATTGGCTGTCACACGTGGGGGCCTGTAGATAGCAATGCTGACAACTAGAATTGCATGCCTATAAAAGGTCAGGTTAAGTCCTGCAGCACAAGTACAAGTCGGTATGCTGCATTCCACCCATGGGGAGGGTCCTCATTGGCTCTTCTATAGCTATTGTCATATACCCTGTTGCATTTCAAGTTGAAATTAATATCAAGGAATTAGTGAACACTTCACAAACATTCTCAAAACAGGCCTCATCTAATACCTGTGTCCAGGTGCGTATAAGGAGCTGTAATAGCCAGCGGGAAGTGGGTCAGACGGGCCTCCCTCTGCACTCAGTGTTCCTTGCGCTAGAGGGAGAAGGCTTGTTTGTTGTCTCTAATCGAGGAGTTGGATAGCTCTAAGTTTTGGGGGACTGAAGCATTCAAATTCTATACGTATGAGGTATTGTATAAATGGCCGCCATATACGCTGGAATTTTTGGGCTCTATTAGTCAGGTTGTGGGACAGCTGTTCCAATGTCAGAAGATGCCATATTCGCACAAACCATTGAGCAATTGAGATGGGGCAGGTTGCTTTCACATGATTGCAATGAGCTGTCGCACTGCTAGCAGTAAATGGCTGATGAGGGCCCAGTCTGCGTGCATCATGGCATCCAGATTGGTGGGGCGTATGCCAAGTATGATGGTGGGGTAAAGGCCCGGGACAGAAAAGCCTATAATGCCCTTGATGTACCCCAGAATCTCCTTCCAATATGTGGCAATCACTCTACATGACCACCACACATGACAAAAACTTACTTCGCTTTCCTCACACTGCCAACACAAAGGAGAGGCATCTGAGTAAATGTGAGACAGATGGGCCGGTGTACGGTACCACTGGAACATCAGCTTGTATGCAGTCTCACATGAGCAGAGGCTATGATAGATTTTAGGGATATCTTGCCACAATGCCTCCCACTCTTCAGAAGTGATATCCCCTGTGGTGGTGTTGTGCCTTGTGGACTGATACTAATGTGTGCGACTCGGGAGTGAGTGCTGTAGAACCTGGTATGTATTAGATATTAGCCCTCGAGTGCCATCAAAGGCACGGACAAGGAGTGTATGGGTGAACAACTCCAGGGTAGACCTCAGGGTGCAGTGCCCAATGCCGCAGCTGGTGATATTCGAGGCGCGAGGTGGCCGAAAGGTGAAATCGGCTCTACACTCATCAAACGTCTTCATGACGCCTCCAGCAAAAAGGTCCTGTAGCATCCGACAGTCCCCTTCATTCCAACTATGAAATGAGGAGGGTGATAAGCCAGGGAGGAAGGCGGGGTTACAGGTTATAGGTGTGTGTGGGGATCAGAAGTTGGTTGGACCCTTTTTCAGAGCTATCTTATCCCAGATCTCAAATACTGTCCTAGTCGGTGTGGCAATGTACACCCTGTGCGGCCAAACCTCTTTGGGTAGCCCGGTGAGGTCCCACAGAGGCCTGCAGGTGACCGCGCCGTCAACGTGAGTTCCATTTCTTCCTAGCAGGAATATCATGTTTTGGGGGCGTGGCTAGCGCCCGAAGACAATGGCGGCGGATTCGTAGCTCTCCCGGGACGGTGGGAGCGGAGACGGACCATACGCAGTAACTTCTTCTTGCACCGGCTTCAAAATAGAGGAGGATTAATGTGAAGTCTGGAGGAGTTGAAAGGAATCTATTTCAGAGCATTTTAACACCTGTGGACAACCATACTCTGTGAGTACGTTGTGGCGCAGCTTCCCTCGGCTTGCAACCGCCATCTTGCGCAACCCGCTGACGGAGCGTTCTCCAACGTGGTGCTTTCCTCGTTAACCGATCGCATATTAGGATGCTGCCTCCTCTGAATTCCTGAACTTTTGAAGGTACTTCTCTTCAACTTTTCTGGTCTGCAAGGCATTTCTGTTTCTTCTGAGCTGTATGCATCACGGCTTCATCGATCTTGGGGCCATTTTGTTTCCTGTGTTTACCGATGACGGAGTTCTTTTTCACTACGGTACTTCTAATTTCGTCGCAACAGGAGTGCTAAATGTTTTGACATAACAGTTTCCTTTCCTGTTTCAACAAGCCATTTCAACCAATGCCTTTCATTGCTTTATACAACATGTTGTAGTCTCTGTACTCAATGTTATTCTGTGAGACTCTAAAGGTTACCTGACTGAATTTCTTCAACACGCTTTTTTCAAATTATGTAGCTCCCACTTTATTATGAATATTATGTTTATACAGCTATAAGTGTGGTTTGCTTCTCATTACGGTAATGCACATTTTGCCTCTCATATGAGCCATTCTAACATGATTACATATTTATGGCATGTTGTTAAGGGGGTTTTTCAATGCAACAGAGTCTAGCCTACATATTTCCTTTTTATATCTTTCTTTTGTTTCTTCTTTATTCAATTTTCTTTTAAGCAGCCAACGCGTTTCGTTCAGCAGAACTTCATCAGGGCTGTAAAAACATTTAAAAACATCACTTGTAATAATAGCTAATTAAAATCATGTCATACTTAAGTCATCAATTTCATCATTTTACAACAGAAGATAATCCTATTTACAAAATGAATCTCTAATCCTAAGGACTTACTCTAGACTTCTGAGTTTGTGAACTTTGTGTCAAAACACATAGATATGTCATTAATGAAATTCAACAATATTGTCCAAAAACCATATTGGAATATATATATATATATACACATTTCTAAAAACTCTCCATATTGGAGGGAATCCATTTTAAACTCTCATTTTTGCACTATGTCACTGTTTACAACATACATTCAAACTGAAAACATATCTTTATATAGTTCATAATGTTTAGGGAGGAGACAAGTTACGGTGTTCATTACTTATCCACCTTATATTCCTATTTCAAAAAGTGCATTTCCGGTCTTTAAGGACATGTAGCCTATACAAACTTTATTTTTTTTCTTTTTTCACACCAAGTTTCTTTAGGAACAGCATCTTTAAAACATCATTTTATCCTCTGGGCACAAACCTTTTTTGTCATTGATTTGATGCATGTACTCTTCAATAGAATTCAAATTACGGCGCTGTAGCCATTCGTTTAGTTGTGCTAACCTGTACATCCTGCTCATCCATACATACTATGCTGCAAAGCTGTTTTCTGTGGTATTGTGAAGTGCCATTGTGCTTTTGCTGATATCTTGTTTCATAGTTCCTTTTCTTCACCTATGGGAAGACAACATAAGAGCTTATCTCAGCCTAACACCTCATCTCGCAGATCTCTACTTCATACTAGCACACACTACCAGTGTTTATCCATGGATGACCCAATTAATATTTCGCCTAAGGATGCATCAGCCTGTGTTACCACCCTGACTTCTAATGTCACCAAAGCATCGACTAAGAGACTGAAAAAGGATCCACCCTCACCTCCTAAGCAATCTACTTCAGTCACGATGGACTTATTGCTAGAAGAAATTAGAGCTCTGCGCCCCTTTATTGAGGAAACTAACTCTCAGCTTCAAGTGCTCTCTGACAAATGGTCAAATGTGGAAGAACGTATTACTACGTTGGAACAGAATGTGGATTCCTTACATTCACCTAACTCTAGGGTAGACTCCTTATGCTCCCAGGTCTCAATGTTACACAAACAAATGGAAAATTTTGAAAACAAGAATAGGAGAAATAATCTCTGCATCTATGGTCTACCTGAAGGAACAGAAGGTTCAGATCCTATTGCTTTTTTCAAATCCCTTATACCAAAACTCCTCAAGATGCCGGAAAGCACTTCTCTGAACATACAAAGGGCCCACCAATTGGGTCCAGCAATGCATCTGTCATCGTCCTCCTCAGCAAATCCAAGGGGAGCGATCTTATACCTTCTTGAACATACTAATTTGTTGAAAATTCTTTCTGCGGCCAGAGCAATGAATTACATCACTTGGTCCGGTTATTTTTCTCCCAAGACTATGCTAAACCAACCGCAGATCGGCGAAAAGAGTTCTTGGCGCTAAGGCCACAACTACGTGCGATAGGTGCACGTTATGGCCTCTTTCACCCTTGCCTATTTAAAGCGACCATTAATAATAAAACTACCACCTACGAGGACCCAATAAAATTAAAGAGTTTCTCATACTCCTATCCAGCTTACTCAATGGACACTACTTCTCCATCAACAAGCTCCAGATAGATTTTTAGGATTCTGATATGTTCATATTCTTTCCATATGTTTTAACTTTGTTTCTGGTTCAATTACAGTATATTATTATGTACACATAGTAATTACCCATTCCTATTGTTCTACGTATACATTCACCATCTTTTTTCTTCCCATAGGTTGTTCCCGTGTGCTGTTACATTTCCTATGTTCTAAAATCCGTTGGTTCTGTTCGCCTTCCCGCCCTCCTGCATGGGTTTTGGACACGCCATTGTTCCATGTGGCCTTCCACCCTTCCACCCCTCGTATGTCTTGGACTATATGCAAGTCTTTTGTCTTCATTATTCTGTTTCTTTCCTGTACTATTTCTTTTCCTCTCTGCCTCTTTTACCCTGACTCAAAAGCTTTCCCTATCTTACATTACTCTTTTGCTTTTCAAATGTTGTTCAACTGCTGTACTTTCTCTTCTCCTTTGTTCTTTTTTTCATTTCAATTGTTTCATTTTACATACAGTGGGTTTGTTGTTAGACATGGTCTAATTTGTTCAGAATTTTCCTTTAATCAGTATTTAACATATAATTACAGTTCTATTCTATGCCTTCAAAAATTGTATTTTGGAATGTCAGAGGTTTACATTCACCTATTAAAAGACAGAGAGTTTTGACTCATTTAGCTAAACTTGGAACCGATATTGCATGCATTCAGGAATCTCATTTGTCAGCTGAAGAGTCTGCAAAATTGAAAAGAGGATGGGTGGGTGAGGTCCTTTTCTCCCCAGGTGACGGTAAACGTAATGGTGTTCCTATTCTCTTTCGCAAATCCCTTATGATTAAGGTGCTATCACAATGTGCAGTTCAAGTGGGTTGATGGATATTTGTTAAATTTTTGGGAGAACATGTTCCACCCTCTTTATTAAATATCTATGCGCCCACAATGGGGGATCCCTCCTTCTGGACTTCCCTGCCCCAACAAATCACACAGTGTTATGATGAGAATTTTATCCTTGCAGGAGATTGTAACGAAATTCTAGATACCTTCATAGATCAGAATTTATCAACTCCCTTCATCCCTCATAGATCTCATAAATTATTCACACAAACAATCAAACAACATAAGCTTACAGATGCCTGGAGACTTTGCAACCCCACATTGAGAGAGTATTCCTTTTATTCACCGGCACATCATACTCAGTCACGACCTGATTATTTTTTTATATCTCATAACATTTCTCAATCACTAGGGGCGGCAGATATTGGATCCATCTTAATTTCCGATCATGCTCCTGTCACTATTCATCTTGATGTTTTTCGCAAACCTAAAATATCCCAGAAATGGCGTTTTAATAACGCATTGTTGTTGGATCCAGTTTTCACGTCATCCTTTATCTCTTTTTTTATGAATATTTCCTTTTTAATCAATTAGACACCACACCTTTTCATGTAGTTTGGGACGCCTTTAAGGCCTCAGCCAGAGATTTTGTCTCAAAAAAATGTAAAAAAGCACAACAAGCCACCAACACCCTGTTAGCCAAAATAAAGCGGTTGGAACACTCCTATTATTCCTTGAAAATCAAAAGATTGTTTATCTGAACTTATCAAAGCTAAATTTCAATTTAATCAAGACACAACTAACAATGCTTCAAACTATTTGTTGAGATCCAGTGCAAAGTTCTATGGTGGCCAGAACAAAGCCGGTAAATTATTAGCTAATTATTTAAAAGTCAAACAAAACAAACTCAATATAGAATCTACTTTTGGTCAGGACCATAAACTGAAATTCAAAGACGAAGACATCCTAAATGAATTTCTCCAATTTTATAAGTCACTCTATACATCGGAAACCCCCTCCTCTGAACACTCCATTTCTCAATTTCTTTCCAATATCCAATGTACCCCCAACAAGCGCCATGACCTTTCACTCATAGAATCTGACTTAACACTAAAAGAACTCCTTGATGCCCTGAAAACACTCAAAAAAGATAAGTCCCCTGGCCCTGACTGCTTCACTGTGGAATTTTTTACTCACTTTGCGCATTTATTTATTCCTAAATTACATACCCTCATACACGCCTTCTTGCAATCCGGCGAGTCTTCTGGTTCTTTCTTAGATGCCCTTCTCTGTCTCACACCTTAGCATGGCAAAGACCCCCAATACTGTAAAAATGATTGACCTATTTCTTTGGTAAACATCGATTTATAAAATATTTTCAAAAGCTCTAGCATTACGTTTGGAATCTCAAATTCCTGATCTGCTGGGAACAGAACAATCCGGTTTTGGAAAGGGGCGACTCATTACAGATAATACTAATGCCTCTCATCCCCTGGCAGCCATAGCTCTGGACGCTGAAAAAGCATTTGATAGGGTTGAATGGCCTTATCTTTTTTGCGGACTTTAATGGTTTGGCTTTGGCCCAAAAATTATTGCTCTGATATCTATTTTATATTATAATTCAAGAGCAGCTGTATAAGTAAATGGAGCTGTTTCTTCCTACTCTAACCTTGGCAGAGGTGTCAGACAGGGCTGCCCGCTCTCCCCGTTTGTTTTTAATATCGCCCTACAACCTTTTCTGTTAAGGATTCGTCAAAATGACAATATTCAGGGTTTTACTTTCAAGGAGACTAATATTAAAATTGCTGATTATGCTGATGATGTTCTCTTATTCCTGTCACAACCTCAAGACTCTATTCCCGCTATTTTAGGAGAAGTCGATTTCTTTGCATCTGTTTCTGGATATAAACTAAATAAGAATAAATTACCCCTTACCAAATATACTTTTCATGCTGACTTTGCTGCTTCGGGTTTCACATGGAATCTCCACTTCATCAAGTATTTAGGCTTGCATTTCACTCCATCTATATCAGGGACTATATCATGTTGTTTGGAAAATTGCATACAAAGGCTGTCCTCTTTAACAACGAAATGGCATCCTCTGTATTTGTCCTGGTGGGGTCGCCTTGATACCATAAGAATTATGCTTTCTTATATACAATTTCAAACATCCCACTGTCCATTCCCTTAAAATACTTTTAAAACCTCAATTCTATTTTATCTTCTTTTTTGTGGAGTAACAGGACATCACGTATATCTATCTGAAAATTGATCCGTCCAAAATCAGAAGGTGGGACAAATTTCCCTGAATTCCCTGCTTATCATAAATCCTTTCTATTACACCAGGCGTCACAATGGCTTTCTGAACCTTCCTTAAATTGCCCTCTTTGGACTACGCTTGAACAATCCTTTATTTCACCATTCTCTTACCAGAAATATCTCTCCTTCACACGCAAACCGTAGTCTGTATCCACCCCTATAATTAAACATACTTTCAAGATTATTCCGCCTGCCTCCTTGACCTCCTTTCTCAACTTTCCTATATGGCATAACAGTTATATTTTAATAAACAATAGACCTCTATTTTGGAAATCTTGGAGACAACGGGGCCTGATTTGGGTGCGTCAGTTATATGATCAAGACCAAATTGTGCCCTTTGCACAGGCGAGCACCATTTGTGACTTCCCTCCAACATTCAGTTCCAAATACTCTCTTCTATTAAAAGCTATTCACACTGCGCATACAGAATATACTAAGTCCCCACATAACACTTCCTCAGAAATTGATTTTACAGATAAATTACGGGCCCTTATCCTTCATGATTCTAAGGCTTCCACTATATATAAGCTCTTACATAATCCACCTAGTCCGAGAGAGAAAACCAAGATAGAAACATTATGGGAAACGGATTTGGAAAAATCTTGGTCTGTAGATTTTTGGGATAGAATTTGGCTTAAACTTAAGAAATCTTCTAGAGCTGCAAATACCATGCAGACACTCTTTTTCATATACAATAGGCTCCTACTCTCTCCACTCATTCTTCATGCAAGACACTCTGATCTACCGGATACATGCTGGACTTGCTCGTCACCACACGCTGACCTATATCATTTGCTCTTCACATGTAAATTTGTCAAGAATTTTTGGGAAAAGGTGTGGTCTCAAGTTAATTCCATCTTTAATTCTAGTCACCCTTTCTCTATTTTACACATCTTTTTAGGTAGTTTTTCCCCTATTTGGGTCAATTGTGATTCCAACATTAAGATAATAAATTTACTATTGGCAGTGGCTTTTCAACAAATAACCAAGAATTGGAAGGATTTCGCTAAACTATCATTTCAAGCATGGGGGTACACTGTCTGTTACGATCATAGACTGGATACAACATTTGTTTATCCGATGCATATGGCAACAAAACGTTTAGACTTATGGACACCTGTTACATTGTTCATCGACACATGTGCCAGAAGTTCTCTGTCTCCTACTCCTTCACAACAAGAAGTAACTAAACCTCCATGACTTCCTTCATGTTGATATTATATAGTTTTATTCCTATTCTATTTTACACTATGTATTTTTGTTTATCATAAACGTTCCTTTTTCATACCGGTTTTCCATATAATATTGTTAGTTTTTTCGCATATGACATGTTTTGATTGTTCTTAATTCATGCCTTTTATGTCTTAATTCTGATTGATGTATTGTATGTACTTCTCTTATTTTCAATACTTTATGTTTTCTGCATTAATGTATTTCTTTATTCCAATAAATTAATTTTTTTTAACTTAAAAAGGAATGTCATGTTTTGATGACAGTTTCTGAAGGTTTAACTAAGCATGCCCAATTTTCTTTTAATGACACATTACAAACTCTCCTAAAAAATGCTGCAGTAGTTTGAATGGGGCAATGCTGGCACTTTTTGAAATGAAGGCTAAACATGAAATGTTTAGCATTCTGTCCATCAGTTGTTCTGTTTGCATTTGTCTCCCCGAGTGGGACTGGTATGCCCAGATTTGGGTCCTGTACTCGCCATGACATTGGAGTCAAACTAGCCAGGTAGATGAGGGCTGATACCCTGAAACAGGTCCCAGTATGCTTGTTTCCAGTCCAGGGGGGACCTCGCCTGGTAGTTCGGGCTGGACTGTTCCCATAGGGAACAGGGTCAAGACTGATTTGAATATGGCTGGGTCCAAACTGGAATGGCAAGCAAAAAAAACGATGGATTCAGGCCCAGATCTCTATACTGGGGGTGAAGGTTTGATATTGCTCAGCATTCCATCGAACAATTGTTCTTTTTGCATTTGTCACCCGAGTGGGTCAGGTATGTCCAGACATGGGTCCCGTGCTTTCCATGCCACTGGAGTCAAGCTAGCCTGGCTAATGAGCCAGCATTCCGTCCATCAATTGTTCTGTTTGCATTAAACATTATCAGAACTTCTCAGCATGATTTTAAACTCACAGTAGCAGACTGTTTTAGCCGAAATTATATACCCCCAGATGCATCAAGCCCTGATTCTGCGAATTCTAATTTGCGAAAAATACCGAATCGCAAATTAGAAATCACAGAATGGGATGCATCAATAAAAGCGATTCAAAAATGCGATTCGCAGTCAGCCGCAATCGCCGAATGCGAATTTCGCTAAATCCTTAAAAAATCGCAGAATCACCTGTTTCCCATGTTGAAATTGCGATTTCGCAATTACCGAAATCGCAAATTGCGATCTCGCTAACTGCGAGATCGCAAAAACGGGAAGTCGCATTTCGAGCACAATAATGACATCACAACCAGGAAGTAGGCAGTTCCCTCACTCATTCTGAACACAGAGCTTTTGAGAGGAAGAGGCACTGCACTGTGCTCCATCAGACACACCCTGCAGCCCCACAACAGGACACACATCCAAAACCAGAATGTCCCAGGAAGCAGCAGGAAGCAGTGCACCTGGCAGAAAAAGAAAAATTAAATTTTCAGAACAGGAGCTGGAGTTCCTCATCGAGGGAGTCAGCAGGGACCATGATAGGCTTTTTGGGAAGCAATCCCGGAAGGTGCCTGATGCAGACAAGAGGCACATTTGGCAGCGCATCAGGGCGAAGGTAAACTCTGTAGGAGTAACCCAGCGCTCAATTGATGAGCTAAAGAAGGGGTGGTACGACCTCAGAGGCCGTGCCAAAGAGCGCATAGCAGAGAGTCTGGGGGAGCAACATGCCTCGGGAGGAGGAGACCCCACAGTTGCGGCCAACACACCACTTGAAGACCTGATGGAGGACACCATCAACACTGCAGCCTGCGTGGGGGTCACTCAGCTGGACACCTTCCGACCCACCCAAAAATCCCATGGCAAGAGCCATGCAACTGCGACCCCGTCCCCTAACAATGCCCATGCCCCCAGCGCTAGCCATTTGATAACCCCAGTAATGCAGGCCATGCACATCAGAAACGCCATATTGCATTGTGGGACCTGTAGTGTGATAATAGTTCCCTGATAGCCACACACAGCCAGACCTGTCAAGTGAAACATGTCCCTAAAGCCAGTCAGGGAATGCAAACCTGCATGCATGTTGCAACATCCCATGTGCAAGATTCATATCATTAATCATGCACCCATTTACATCACAGGTGCTGCAGAACCACAGAGCACAGACAGCGAGGCACTCCAAATTGAGAAGAACACAGAGGACAACGAGGGAGAGAGCCATCCTGCCCCACGACCTGGACCGTCAAACACACCTGCACCGGTACCACCACCTCCCCATGCGAACAGGGCCACCCCTGCAGCCACAGGAGGAGAGCAACCACCCCATGCATCACACATGGCAGTGGAACAGGCCACGCCACCACCCAGGAGGCAGACACGGCGCACAGCCACTGTGCGGTCACAGTCAAGCGTCAGGATGAGGCAGCAGCGCAACGTGGCAACACGAGCTGACTGGGGGCAACATCACCAATATCCAGGGCTTGGCATCAAACGCTGGATGCTAGCTGTCCACCAAAAGCAGGCACGGCACATGCAGCCATGCAGCTGCAGCTTTACAAGACAGCGCGCAACGTGAGCCAGCTCACGGTAAGCGTGCAGGTGTTAACGGCTGCAGTGAGGGAGAACAGCCAAATCACACAGGACATCAGACGCTGCCGCCACCGCCAGCTGCTGACCCGGCTATCAGCATATACCAGGTCAAACCACCTGATCAGGAATGCTATATCCCAACTGTCACTCCGGTCCCTGGCAATACAAATCCAGATGGTGCAATGCTGCCAGGATGTTGCTAGGGCGTTGGAACAGGTCACGACCGCTGTCCAAAACCAGCAGGTGTGTGGCCATGCCCATGCAAGGGGGGGTGATGATGCCAGTCAGGCACATCCAGTCTGAGCAGCCTCTCCCTGCCGGTGGTACAAGAACGACGCCGCAGTACCAGGCCCAGTGCAGCATAAAGGCCCGATACTGGTGAGGTGGATGTGGAGAGGCGTCAGGGTGCGTCCGGCCGGAGGCGCTAGTGTTTGACTGACCATTAGCAGCAGTGCCATGCTGAAGTACCAAGCAGGCCTGCTTCGCAATCATGGGGCTGTATGATGTAATACAGTTTTCATTTTTTCTGAACACAAGAAGTAAATGAAAGATCCTGTTTACATATTAATAAGAACTTATTTCAAACACAAATCCTACTCATGTCATTATTTCATTTGGCATGCATGAGTGCAGTGTTGTGTGAGGGATATGGGTGCACTAGAAATAATTCAGTGTGATGTTGTTGCGGCGCCTGTGTCCTTCAGCAGGATTCTCCCCGCGTGCATGAAGCACATGTGCAGGTGGGCGGTTGTCTCTCTCCGACTCACTGCCAGAGATCTCCACAGGTATCCTCCACTTGATAGCAATATTGTGGAGTATGGCACACACAGCCACGATGCGGCAGCAGACCTCAGGCTGGTATTTGAGGGCCCCACCAGTCTTATGTAGGATGCGGAATCGGCTCTTTAACATCCCAAATGTCAGTTCAATGACCTTTCTGGTGCGAATGTGCGCAGCATTGTAACGCCGTTCCTGTGGTGAGGCAGGGTTGAGGTATGGGGTGAGGAGGTACTCACGGAGGCCGTAGGCGCTGTCACCTGAAGGAAAGGAGCAGAGGGTTAGTGCCTGTCATGCGCAGCTACATGGACTTGACGTACTGTATGTGGGCATGTGTACTTACCTAGGAGGTGTCCTTCGCCAAAGTCACCCCTGGCCAAGCGAGTGTGCATGCCGCTGTGCCTGAATATGAAAGAATCATGCGTGCTCCCCAGGGTATTGGGCTACTATGTCGGTGATGATTGTCTTTGCATTGCATACCATCTGGATGTTGAGTGAGTGGTAGGACTTGCGGTTCCGGTACATGTATTCTGTCTCAGTGGGTGGGCAGATGTGGATGTGGGTAGAGTCAATGCATCCAATTACATGGGGGAATTGCACAATGTTGTAGAAGTGAAACTTTGTTTGATTTAAGGCCTGTTGGGTGGTTGGTAAGGTTATGTAATGGTGTATCCGGGTCAGCATTGCGTCCAGGAAACTCCGTAGGCAGCAGGATAGTGTGCTCTGGGAGATCCCCCCTGGAACTGCAACTATCCCCTGGAAGCTTCCGGAGGCCAGGAGGTGCAGACAGCACAGGACCTGGACATGGGTGAGCACGGCATTGGTCCTCCTTGTTGGGTGCTGCATCAGGGGGTCAAGGTCTCGGATGAGCTTGGTTATCATTGCCCCATTCAGACTGTATTTTGAGTAGATCTCCTCTTCAGTCTGGCCCAGGAGTGTGATCCGCAGCCTGGAAGATCTGCTCCTGGATCCTGCGTCGGTTCCTGGCTGCATCCTGGAGCCTTCGCCGCCTTACCACGATGTAGAGTCCTGGCATTGTGAATGTCCTCATGCTCCTACTGTGTCTCCTTAAGTGTGTTTGTTTTGCGCCGCACCTGTATCTTGTTTGTACATTTTTTTTTTCCAAATTGGACTTCATGGTTACCACCTGGTTTGAGTTCTCCTTAAATAGCGCCTCGCTAAGAGCGATTTTGGGGATTTTCGCAAATTGTGATTATTGAATAATTGGCTTTGCGAATATTTTGCAAGTTTGCAAGTGAATTTGCAGAATCAGTGGAACATCGCTATTACAGAATCACAAAGGGGGTTCCACTTTGATTCTGAGAATTTAATTGCGAACTCGCAAAATATTTTTTGCGAATTCGAAATTTGGTTGTTTTTTCTATCATGAATTGCGGTAACAGAAATTGCGATCGCAATAGCTGTTTCATAAATATTACGATCGCAATTTGGGTTGATGAATCTATGCCATAGTCTTAATGATACTGCAGGGTGGTTATTTTTTAAATCAGAGAGCAATAGAATTTTTTATTTGTGGTACTTTTAATAGTGCAATACCGACAGTTGGTAGCAGTCTCAAGAGACCAGTATTTCAACGTGCATTTTCTGGGATCTTCTCTTGTGTACTATAGAGCAGGTATGACATCTAATGGTATAGTCTACATAAGACAGCATCAATTCAAGTGTTTCTAATGTTCTAACACACACGTGTTATAGCACAAGGATAAGAGTTCAAGCTTCATTCAGAACCAAAGCAAGTGCCCAACTGGCAACAGCAGTGCAAAGGTCTCTCACCAACACAGAACAAGTACAGCAGAGACATCAACTGTGCAGCCATCTCTGATTCACATACATACTCAGGCAGCACAGGGCCAGTACAGGAAATAGTGATGTTTTATTCAAGCATGGAACATACAGCAAAGTCAGCGGAAGGATAAGTATTTAAGAAAATAATGTTCTCTTAATTTCTTTGCACATATTCATTTTACTTAAACCTTTCTAGTAATAGGTATCATAATACACAGACAGAAAACAAAAAGTAGATGTGCTGCCATACCTGGCATACGTCATCTTGAAGTCGCTTACATTTGAAAGCCCAGCCGCTGGTAACAAGTTAACATGGTGGAGGGGTAGGCCACAGTGTGATTTACTTAAAAATCTTTCATGTGTTAGTGTTTCAAAGACAGATTGCTAGATGGCACGTCCAAACATAAAAATATTGCCAAAACGTGACTGTTTAAGTAATACTTTCATTAATTAAAAATAAAAAAATAGTATCTTTTGATGATTTAACCTCTGTTTGCCACTCTGTGGGCAAGCACTTGTTGGCCCAAAAAATTTGCCATATGGATCCTTAGCGTTATGCGATTTGCTCCCTCTTAATGTTAAGTTATGCAGAGTACTCACATCTTATTGTTGATAAAATCCGCTCAATTGACTGTTAACTGCTAGTGCCCAGTCGAACCTAAGCATTGATTGCACAAGCACTAAATATATTTGGACACAGCAAAGAATTACGTGCCTGATGAATCCTGCCACATTGTGTCACCTGCCAACATTTTGTAACAAGCATTGGCAAAGCCAATATGTTTCGCCTATGCAAAATCCCAAAAATGTTTTTTACATGTTGCACAGCAGCGCGAGAACGACGCCCAGGAGAAAAAGGAAGACAAGGAGGAGGCGCTGACCAATAGAAAGCAAGGAAACTAGCGTGACATGGGAGCCAGCCAATGGCAAGCCTCTAAGCCCCTTTTAATATTTTTTCTTTTAAATACAAGAGACTTCGCGAGCACTCAGGCGAAACCTAATAAGGCATGAACTGATGTGCAAGGAGAATTTAACAAGCATTTGCAATGCAATAGGTCTCGCATTTATGCAAGTTTAAGCTATTGGCATTGTAAATGACAATGCCTTTTATTTATATTTTAAATACCAAAACATAAATAAAAGGCATCGTCATTTACAATGCCAATAGCTCAAACTTGCGTAAATGCCAGACCTATTGCACTGCAAATGTTTGTTTGTACCGGTTAAGGCTATCTTCCTGCCGTGTCTTCCTATTGTTTCTGCAAGGATTGCTGCTGATGGGCCGAGCGTCAGCTAAATTGTCTCCTCTCTTTCTACAAAGATGCAACATCACAAATTCAAAGGTGATAAAAACCCGCTTGCATAACAGAGGTGAAGGAGTAATCCCGTCTGCGAGTGAGCGACCCCAGCTGGGCACATCAATGGAATTTTTTAAAACCCCTCATACTGGAGACATTCGGAAGGAGCAAACTGTACCCCCTGGCAAAATCCACCCCCCTTATTTACAGACGCGCAGCATTGCTCATATTCCAACTCACATTTTTAAAGCAATTATCTGCGTAGTGTGTGAATACTTTGGCGATTTTATTTACGTGATAACACGGCGCGACACACTAGGCCGAGCACAGACACCAAATTATGTATGTAACAAGACATCAGGAGAGGACATAATCGAAAGCAGCCTAGTTGAACGCACCGGCTGTGGAAGCTATAACAAATGATAGCAAAGTGTTTTAACACTCACGTGACCTGAATTCTGAATGTGTGGTAAGAAGAACAATTGTTACTTACCTGTAAACAGGTGGTTCTCCAGTATTGGTGTCTTTCATAGATTCACATGCTTGAATAGTCCCCGTCGTCGGAGTGGGAGTCCCACGGTACCCACGGTAAATAAAATAGCAATAAATACTAAATATATATATATATATATGATATATACCCATATATAATTAGAAGAAAAAAACAGAAATATGTAAAGAAGAGGCATAGGTCGCCTGTCCAAAATTCTACATAGGAATGCATGGGAATAGAAAAAACCCAATGCAGCCTATCCTTGTCATTATGTTGGTCCAAACTGCAGCCAATCAGGCGACAGCAGCCCTCTAGAACCTTCTCCCCAGAGCTCAACACCTCAGATTTTCGTAGCACAGAGTGACCCAAAGAGTCTATGAGGAGAAGAGAGCCTCTGAGGGGAGGAGGGAGGGTCGCATGTGAATCTATGAAAGACACCAATACTGGACAACCACCTGTTTACAGGTAAGTAACAATTGTTTTTCTCCAGTATTGGGGTGTCTTTCAATGATTCATATGCTTGAATATAGAATAGTTAGCAGTCCGTACTATAACACAAAGTTTCCATAATACAATGCATAAGCAAAGACTGAAAACAATTTAGGTGTAAGAACACATGCAATAGAAAATATATATACATATGTATACACAATGAATAGACATAAATCATATGGAAACTAATAGGAGGAGGGTAGAACAGAGGCTCGGCACCAAGGACTGGATACAACTTGCTCTACTGGGCTAAATTTTGCGTGCATATCCTATGTCAATATACTTATCATTTGACATCAGTTCCACTGAACCACTCTCTATGTAGCTGTGGATCAGGTAATGCCCGACAGTCCAAAACTACATCACTGGTAGTGTAATCTCAAATTAAGTTTGAGAGGCTCAAGCACATGCATACTACAATTTGACAGTACCCGTACTGTCCGTTCTAAAGGGAACAGACCACTCACACATCTATGGCAAATATTCTGTCCAAAATATATTGTGTCCAAAAAATATGTGGTGACAAAGAGAGGTACCTCACGGGCGCACACCATCGGGGTTGCTGGCTGATGGTACCGACTCTCACCCCTTTCTCATCATCGGTCACCTCTCTTTGTCGGAAGAGAAAGAAATAAGTGTCCAACACAAAACTTATAAACAGAAAGTTCAAAGCAAAAACATTAAGGTGCACTAGAAAAACCAAGTGTAGAGTCTTGGTGTGACTTATAGAGTGATGATTAAAATCCACAGCTACACCAATATAACTTTATTGGGAACCAGATGTAGACTGAGGAGCTAAAAGGGCTGGTAGCTTAGACTAGCGTACCATTACCTGTGGCCGACATGTTTCACTGCCTACTGAGTCTATTGGCAGTTTCATCAGGGCTCACCACATAGTCACTGCACCAGAGTTGGACATCATCCGTACAGGCACTGTCAAATTAAAACATACAGACAATCCTCTGTCAAACACACTGGACCTCAACACATCCTGTGCATAATGTATATAGAGTGTATATAATGAAAAATCATTTCTATATAGTCTCTAAAACCATTACCCTAGTGTTGCCACGTCTTCTCATACCAGCAAGACAAGGTGCATTTCATAAAAACTGTCAGTTGTTGCATCAACCTAAGGAATAACATAAAAAATATATAGAACGGGGTGTGAGAATCACCTCAGTACATTCATCAATGGGTTTGGCCCTTATCCTAAATGGCATCACCTATACCAAAGAGGTCATGTAGATAGTAGATAGTACAACATCATAGCTCTGTATTAAGGACACAGCACACTCTGCACCCTCAAAGACAGCCCATCCGGGTAGGAGCATTACTTCATGCTAACTACCCACATTGCAATCCAATTCAAACCACATTGCAATCCGATTCAAACCCTATTAGTGCCTTAGCGCTCTTAATTAGCCCCACATTGTATAGAAACAGTGATCAAGGCATATTGGTTGCGGTGCTATGGCTATCATAAGCTTAATCCTCTACAGCATATTTACTAGTACCCATTCTCAAAACGTTCTAGTGAAATAGTGGCACCCCGGGCCTGCTACCATAGTGCCTCCCAGAAAGTACGCTTACTGAACAGCTTAGTACAAGCTCCCGCCCGATACCTCCTTACCGTACAGGTCTAAACGACGGGACCTGGACTCATCCCAGGAACGCCGGTACATTATTCCGGCGTTGTTTTAAAAGCACCGAGGTTACTCCCGGGCGGCGTCACGTGATGACGAATACGTGACGTGCGCCCCTTGGAACCAAGGCGCCATCTTGGAGTGGTTACATCGGGACATGTAATTCCCCATGGTCGTCTGTTATTTCAGACACACTTCCAAGCCTTGAACTACTATTCATTAATCTACTAGCGTGGCGGGATGGCACTACACGTGCCACGCTGGCGTCGTACTCGGGTTACGATTAAATTTATTCTCCAGTATATCCGGCACGCATCCAAGACTGTACAGCATTGCGCTAGTACTTATATTGGTGTGTGGATTCGTTTACCGCTCGACTCCTTGTGATTGGCACGGGGACCCCTCCCCTCATGATAGAGTATTGTGGATAACATGGTATCGATCATGCACCACAAGGACGCCATCTTGGAGTGGTAAAAATGTAACCACAGTGTGTGTTGCTTCCTCAAAAGATACCACCCCTTTGTCCTTGAATTTGCACAATGTTGTGAACGATATTAAAATTACTACAGTTCAAGGGGTTGCAGGGCGCTGCTGTATGGTTTGGGGTGTGTCAGAAGGTTTCAAACGCCACATGTTAATATCAGTTTACTACTACTTTCCAATATATGGTCTTTATACATTAATGGCGAGATACAGGTCCTATGTAGGATACCAAGGACTACCCAACAGGAATCTTAGGGCTATGAGTAATACCAGCAAAAAAGTCTTCCAGAGGCATATTTGCCTCTGGAAGAGGTATATTGATGACGTGCTTTGCATATGGTCTGGCACGGAGACCCTGCTTTTGGAGTTCCTCACATGGCTGAATGAACAAGATCGGAGCCTGAAATTCACTTGGGACTATAGCCACACCAATGCCACCTACCTGGATCTGGAGATTGAAGCAACAGAGGAAGGAGGTTTGAGTACCCGGGTACATCAAAAACTTACCGATGGGAACTCCCTCCTACTCTATAGCTCATACCATCCGAGGGCCCTAAGGGATAACCTCCCGGTAGGCCAATTTTTGAGATACAGGAGGAATTGTTCTTCCACAGGGGTGTTCTTGGAACAATCGGCTGATCTGACCAAGAAACTTGAACAACGCAACTACCCCAGGAGAGTGGTCAAAGATGCTAAAAAGAGGGCACTTAATACACCCAGGAGTGCTCTTCTTGAACATAATAAAAAGGACAAACAGGATTGCCTTCCAGTTGTAATGCCTTTCGACCCCATGGCAACTAGGATTAGGCAATCGATCAGAAAGCACTGGAATTTGCTGTCAGTCAAAGATTTTCTCTATGCCACCCCCGAGGTTTGCATTCAAAAGAGCGGGTAATCTAAAGGACCGGCTGGTCCACACCCGGGATCGGGTGCCAACACGCAGAGAAGATTCAACAGTACCCAATGGTCACTACCCAAGTGGTACGTGCTCAGTATGTCCACTCACCAAGAAATGCAAGAGTGTGATTCTGGCTGATGGAAGAGAGTGGTTCCTAAACCAATTCAGCAACTGCAACACCACCAACGTTGTGTATAGATTGCTATGCAGTTGTGGTCTCCAATACATAGGGCTTACGTCCAGGAAAATCAAAGTGCGGATACAGGAGCACCTCAGTACGATGAAAGCGGCCAAGTTAACCACGAAACTGGTACAACATTATGTACAATACAAACATGATTTCACCTGGACTGTGTTGGAAACCATGAAAGGGAATCCCACGAACCCTGAAGCAGTTTTACTTGCGAAGGAGGCGAGATGGATTTTTAATGAAAAGAGTGACACAGAAGGATTGAATGAAATTATACTGTGGAATCAGGTGAAATAATCCTAAGTGTATGAGAAGGAACTGTGTACATTGACAGGAGGAAGGACGTGATTCAGGTGGCCCTCCTGGTTGTTCCACTCGGACTTTTTTGCTGGTATTACTCATAGCCCTAAGATTCCTGTTGGGTAGTCCTTGGTATCCTACATAGGACCTGTATCTCGCCATTAATGTATAAAGACCATATATTGGAAAGTAGTAGTAAACTGATATTAACATGTGGCGTTTGAAACCTTCTGACACACCCCAAACCATACAGCAGCGCCCTGCAACCCCTTGAACTGTAGTAATTTTAATATCGTTCACAACATTGTGCAAATTCAAGGACAAAGGGGTGGTATCTTTTGAGGAAGCAACACACACTGTGGTTACATTTTTACCACTCCAAGATGGCGTCTTTGTGGTGCATGATCCGATACCATGTTATCCACAATACTCTATCATGAGGGGAGGGGTCCCCGTGCCACTCAAAAGGAGTCGAGCGGTAAACGAATCCACACACCAATATAAGTACTAGCGCAATGCTGTACAGTCTTGGACGCGGGCCGGATATACTGGAGAATAAATTTAATCGTAACCCGAGTACGACGCCAGCGTGGCACGTGTAGTGCCATCCCGCCACACTGGTAGATTAATGAATAGTAGTTCAAGGCTTGGAAGTGTGTCGGAAATAACAGACGACCATGGGGGATTACATGTCCCGATGTAACCACTCCAAGAAGGCGCCTTGGTTCCCAGGGGCGCACGTCACGTATTCGTCATCACGTGACGCCGCCCGGGAGTAACCTCGGTGCTTTTAAAACAACCCCGGAATAATGTACCGGCGTTCCTGGGATGAGTCCAGGTCCTGTCGTTTAGACCTGTACGGTAAGGAGGTATCGGGCGGGAGCTTGTACTAAGCTGTTCAGTAAGCGTACTTTCTGGGAGGCACTATGATAGCAGGCCCGGGGTGCCACTATTTCACTAGAACGTTTTGAGAATGGGGACTAGTAAATATGCTGTAGAGGATTAAGCTTATGATAGCCATAGCACCGCAACAAATATGCCTTGATCACTGTTTCTATACAATGTGGGGCTAATTAAGAGTGCTAAGGCACCATTAGGGTTTGAATCGGATTGCAATGTGGTTTGAATTGGATTACAATGTGGGTAGTTAGCATGAAGTAATGCTCCTACCCAGATGGGCTGTCTTTGAGGGTGCAGAGTGTGCTGTGTCCTTAATACAGAGCTATGATGTTGTACTATCTACTATCTACATGACCTCTTTGGTATAGGTGATGCCATTTAGGATAAGGGCCAAACCCATTGATGAATGTACTGAGGTGATTCTCACACCCCGTTCTATATATTTTTTATGTTATTCCTTAGGTTGATGCAACAACTGACAGTTTTTATGAAATGCACCTTGTCTTGCTGGTATGAGAAGACGTGGCAACACTAGGGTAATGGTTTTAGAGACTACATAGAAATGATTTTTCATTATATACACTCTATATACATTATGCACAGGATGTGTTGAGGTCCAGTGTGTTTGACAGAGGATTGTCTGTATGTTTTAATTTGACAATGACTGTACGGATGATGTCCAACTCTGGTGCAGTGACTATGTGGTGAGCCCTGATGAAACTGCCAATAGACTCAGTAGGCAGTGAAACATGTCGGCCACAGGTAATGGTACGCTAGTCTAAGCTACCAGCCCTTTTAGCTCCTCAGTCTACATCTGGTTCCCAATAAAGTTATATTGGTGTAGCTGTGGATTTTAATCATCACTCTATAAGTCACACCAAGACTCTACACTTGGTTTTTCTAGTGCACCTGAATGTTTTTGCTTTGAACTTTCTGTTTATAAGTTTTGTGTTGGACACTTATTTCTTTCTCTTCCGACAAAGAGAGGTGACCGATGATGAGAAAGGGGTGAGAGTCGGTACCATCAGCCAGCAACCCCGATGGTGTGCGCCCGTGAGGTACCTCTCTTTGTCACCACATATTTTTTGGACAGAATATATTTTGGACAGAATATTTGCCATAGATGTGTGAGTGGTCTGTTCCCTTTAGAACGGACAGTACGGGTACTGTCAAATTGTAGTATGCATGTGCTTGAGCCTCTCAAACTTAATTTGAGATTACACTACCAGTGATGTAGTTTTGGACTGTCGGGCATTACCTGATCCACAGCTACATAGAGAGTGGTTCAGTGGAACTGATGTCAAATGATAAGTATATTGACATAGGATATGCACGCAAAATTTAGCCCAGTAGAGCAAGTTGTATCCAGTCCTTGGTGCCGGGATTTGTTGTGATTGCATGTAGTTGAGTGGAGGGCCATCCCTTGAGCACCATTAAATCCCTCTAAGCTCCTTTTTGGTTTGATGTGTATTGTACGGCGGCTCAGCCGTGAGAGCTCCGATTTCAAATTTTGAGAGGCTCAGTTTTTAATAAGTGTGATTGTTATACACCATTAGACATTGTATATGAGTGTATAGGATTGGGTTCCTGTTGAAGTGATTCACAGGAGTTTGTATCGAAGATTTCATTTGTCACCCCCTAGTGTTTGTCCAGATGGATAAAAATTGCTTAGCTTTCTCTGACGAACAGATAGCTGCCATCCTAGCAGGTCCTTCTTTATTCCCAGGGGCGCCTTTGCGTAATACATCATCAAGGGAGGAATGGGATAAATTATCTAATCTAAAAAAGAAACAAGTAAGGATCGCATTGCATGGCGCGTTGATGACCGAATATTACACCGCAGGAGTGGCACCAGCAAGTCTCCTGGTTAGGATAGAGCCTCGCATTTTTTTGGACGACAGTAAGTTCAGATTGGATTGGAGTTCCATTGCAAACAAGTGCACGAGGGACTGGCTCATCTTAATAATAAGTACAGCCCAGCGCTTGAGCGAGGAACTACTCAAAGAGATTCTGGAATTAGAGGAGACGATAGCTAACGACACCACCTTGACGGATACCAAGGATCATCTACAGAGAATACAAGACGACCTCGCTGACTATAAAAATTATATGGTCAACCAGAAAATCAAGGGGCTAACGCGCAACCTTGCAAAATATTCCCATGAATGGGCTTTCCCGTATGTAAAGGACAATATTACCAGCAGGGTCCAATGGTGCGATCGGGCGGTGCTCGTGCTGGGGGGAGAGGAGGCCATCAACATTCGAGACGTACACCTAAAAACTGGAGCTTTGAAAGCACAGGCAGTGAGGAGAAGGAAGAACCTCAACCACCACAGAACAGCAGAGTCAGGTTTAACCAACAAGGCCAACAGAACGAAGACTTGGGTGCCATTCTACGCTATTTTTTAGAGCAGGCCCAGAGATCAAACCACAACAGGAGAGGAACCGCAGGAAGGGGAAAAGGGTGAGGAAGAGGCAATCCACCGCCCACATGGCAGACGTACTCGCCAAGGCAGACCCGCAGCAGGGGAAGGATGCAGAACTGATTGAGAGTATTGTGGTCAATCTTTCTAATCATGAACTAACAGCGGAGGAGGAGAGAGTTCTGAATAAAGGTTTGGGATTCGTCCCTACCCCAAAACATGATCCTTTCAAGTGTCGCATAGAATTGCATGAAACAATCCGTAAGATCAAACTCAAAAAATTCTTTGCAAACAAAGAGATTGAAACAGATCAATCTCGGGGCACAAATCTAAGAAAGCCTTCCACCTTCTGCCCCCCCCCCCTCTACAGTTGTGAGCCCTGAAGTTGCAGTTTTTGAGGCCAAGGTCCTACAGGACATCGAGAAGTTTGAACAATCTCAGGACCGGAGCAAGAACATCAACATGACCAGAAGAGACTGGGAAGCGATCAAGAGCCTAGAGGGAAATGGATCCCTTACCATCAAGTCGGCGGACAAGGGGGGAGCAGTGGTGGTGCTCAACACCCTTGATTATGACGCAGAAGTGAACAGACTCCTCAGTGTCCGGAACAACTATGAACCCTTGAAGAAAGACCCCCTAGACGACTTACTCAAAATAATCAGAGAGATGGTTGGCAGGGCTAAGATGAATAAATGGATTAACAGCAAGGAAGCCGAGTTTCTGGTGAATGAGACCCCTAGAACTCCGGCCTTCTATATCTTACCCAAGATACACAAACCAACGAGGCCGCCACCTGGGAGACCTATAGTCTCGGGGATACAGTCGGTTCTTGAACCGCTGTCACAATACGCTGACTACTTTTTACGTGAGTCAGTGGTAAATCAGCAATCCTTCGTGAAGGACACGACTGATGTCTTAAACATCCTGGCAGATGTCGCCTTTAATCCTGAAAGCGACTACCTTGTGACCATCGATATCGAGTCGCTATATACCAGTATCCCCCAGGACGCGACGCTGGTGGCAGCAGCGCGCGCAATGGGGGAACTGGAGTGGTTCTATGACCCGCCCCAGTCCTTTGTGATGGAATGTGTGGAGTTGGCCCTCACTAGGAATTACTTTAAGTACAAAGACCAACTCTATTTACAGACGTCCGGCACGTCAATGGGGGCTACAATGGCGCCAAGCCTGGCACGCATTTATGTGGGCCAATTTGAGGAGCACGTCATGTATTCCATCTCCAATCTCTTCCAGAGGCATATTTGCCTCTGGAAGAGGTATATTGATGACGTGATTTGCATATGGTCTGGCACGGAGACCCTGCTTTAGGAGTTCCTCACATGGCTGAATGAACAAGGACCCCAGCAACCCCGATGGTGTGCGCCCGTGAGGTACCTCTCTTTGTCACCACATATTTTTTGGACAGAATATTTGCCATAGATGTGTGAGTGGTCTGTTCCCTTTAGAACGGACAGTACGGGTACTGTCAAATTGTAGTATGCATGTGCTTGAGCCTCTCAAACTTAATTTAAGATTACACTACCAGTGATGTAGTTTTGGACTGTCGGGCATTACCTGATCCACAGCTACATAGAGAGTGGTTCAGTGGAACTGATGTCAAATAATAAGTATATTGACATAGGATATGCACGCAAAATTTAGCCCAGTAGAGCAAGTTGTATCCAGTCCTTGGTGCCGGGATTTGTTGTGATTGCATGTAGTTGAGTGGAGGGCCATCCCTTGAGCACCATTAAATCCCTCTAAGCTCCTTTTTGGTTTGATGTAGAACAGAGGCTCACCTTATTGAAAAAGGTTACGGAGCACAGCTTGTCCTACTGCGGTATCCCCTTCAGCCATGGCACCCAGACAGTAGTGCTTCGTGAACGTGTGCCTGCTGGACCACGTGGCTGCTCTGCAAATCTGATGCAATGGAACACCGGCAAAGAGTGCAGTAGAAGACGCCATAGATCTCGTGGAATGGGCCCGTACTGCAGTCTGTAAAGGCTTTCCCGCCTTCTGATGGCAGAAAGCAATAGCCGAAGCCACCCATCGGGCTATTGTAGGTTTGGTGACTGGTCGTCCCCTTTGAAAGCGGCCATAGGCCACGAAGAGCTGATCCGATCTTCGGAACTGGGCTGTTTTGCTGATGTAGAACTTCAAGCACCGTCTAATGTCTAAGGAGTGCAAGCGTTGTTCCGCAGGAGACTGCGTGTTAGCAAAGAAAGACTTCAGGATAACAGGCTCATTAATATGGAAGTCTGAAGGCATTTTTGGAAGAAAAGTAGGGTTAGTGCGTAACAGCACAGAATCCGGTTTAAACTGAAGAAAAGGTGGTTTGATCGTGAATGCATGCATGTCACTCACTCGACGTGAAGACGTCAAAGCAAGAAGAAGCGCGACCTTCCAGGTGATATACTTGAGGTCTGCTCTATGGATTGGTTCAAATGGTGCATTCATTAACTGTGTTAAGACAATGTTGAGGCGCCACTCGGGAGGGGGACGCCGAACTGGAGGAAATGTTCGAAAGAGTCCCTTGAAAAATTGGCGTATTATCCTGGAGAAACATAGGGAGGCGGAGCCATCATGGCGGAAGCGTGAAATTGCCGCCAGAAAAACTCTTAAAGTAGCATGAGACAAACCCGACTGAGCTAGTTGAAAAAAGAAAGGGAGGAGCTCAGCGGGCGTGGCACACAAGGGATGCACCCCGGCGTCAGCACACCAATGGCAGAAGCGTTTCCATTTTAACTTGTAAGTCTTTATAGTTGATGGAGCTCTGGCCTGAGCAAGGATGTCACGACACTCTTGAGGAATGGCTAGATGTGCAAATTCACAGTGCTCAGGTTCCAGGCTGATAAGCTCAGAGAAGAGGGGTCCGGATGGTATACTAGACCCCTGTCCATGGAAAGAAGATCCATCCGAGGATGAAGAAGGATGGGCTTGCATTGAGACAGGAGGAGCAGCTCAGAGAACCACGCCTGCCGTGGCCACCTGGGAGCAATGAGAAGGATGTGGCAAGGTTCTCTCTGTATCTTCCAAAGCACTCGCGGCACCAGAGGGATTGAGGAAAGGCGTAAGCAAAGAGATTTGACCAATCCATCAAAAGGGCATTGCCCTGTGACCCTTTGTGGGGATGCCAACTTGCGTAAGCGGGGCATTTGCGGTTCTCTGGAGTTGCGAAGAGGTCCAGTGCTGGGTGACCCCAGCGACGAAAGATCATATCGAGTGTCGGTTGATGTAGTTCCCACTCGTGGGTGGATGATCAGGATCTGCTTAGGGAATCTGCCAGGAGGTTGGACAACCCCGGAAGATGAACTGCAGTGATTGTGATTTGATGATTGATGGACCAGTCCCAAATCGCCTATGCTAGGTGGGATAACACCGGAGACTTCGTTCCGCCCTGCTTGTTTATATAGTGCAGGCAGGTTGTGTTGTCTGTCTGTATGAGGAACGACTCTCCCTGCAGCACGGGTTGAAACGATTTCAGGGCTAAAAAGATAGCCATGAGCTCCAATTTGTTGATGTGACAGGCTTTCTGGTGCAGAGTCCATTTCTCCTTGATGGACAGGTCTTGGAGGTGCGCTCCCCAACCCTCCAGAGATGCGTCCGTAGTTAGTGTCAGATCTGGGGTGTTGAACAGGAAGGGCATCCCTGCTGCAAGATGACGTGGTTGTGCCCACCATCTGAGCGCTTTCCTCATGGGAATGGTGACAGAGATCTGATCGTTGAAGGAACCGGTGACTTGACGCCACTGTCCGTCCAGTCCCTCTTGAATAGGTTGTGCCCGTAGTCTGCAATGAGGGATAAGAGGGATGCAGGAGGAAGCCATCCCTAGAAAGGACTTCAACAGATGGACTGAAATGCACCTCTTTGTCAGTAGAAGCAAGACTAGGCGTAGAATCCTTTGTTGACGTTCCAGGGAAACAAACGCCTTTGCCAGCTTGGTGTCCAGCGTGGCTCCTAGGAAATCCTTGCAAGTTGTTGGCTGTAATTGAGATTTTTCCAGGTTGATGGACAGACCCAAGGAACGAAATACTGTCTGACAAATGGAGGTATGGTGCAGCAGTTGTGAGCGGGACTGCGATTTCAGGAGGCAGTCGTCGAGATATGGGAATATCTGGATACCTTGGAGGCGAAGGAAGGCCATGACCGGAGCCAATATCTTGGTAAAGACTCGGGGGGCCGACCGGAGGCCAAATGGAAGGACCTTGAACTGGAAATGAAGGTGCCCCACCTTGAAGCGCAGGAACTTCCGATGACCTGCGAGTATTGGGGCATGGAAGTAGGCGTCTCGGAGGTCGATGGTTGTCATGAAATCTCCGACCGAGAGTAAGCGCAAGATTTCTGCAAGCGTCAGCATACGGAAGGATTGATCCTTGAGATATTGATTGAGCGCTCTCAAGTCCAATATGGGTCTCCATTCTCCGTTTTTCTTGACAATAAGGAAAAAACGGGAATAAAACCCCTTCCCTCTCTGAGACCTTGGCACTACTTCTACCGCACCCTTCTGAATGAGAAGGCGAACTTTATGAAATAGTTTCTTGAGGTGCGGAGGTAGTGGTCCGGAAGGTGGCGTTGGAGGAGGTACTTCGACAAATTTCAATGCATGGCCTTTTTCCACAATGTCGAGTACCCAACGGTCTGATGTAATGGAGAACCATTGAGATCCAAACAGAGATATTTGACCTCCAATTCTTAGATTGACAGGCAAGTCATTGACGTTTGTTGGAAGTTCCCCTGAAAGTGGACTTTCCTCGATAGTTTCTGGCAGGCTGCTGACGAGAAGACTGTTGTCGGTTTCCGGTGAAACGTTGGTTGCCTTGGTTATAGGACCGATATTGACTGTTTCCTCCTCGAAAAGTGGAGGTAGTGCATCGTCCTTGAGCACCCCGAAAGGGCTGCTTCTTAAATTGAAGGGTACCTAAGGCACGTGCAGTGTCAGTGTCTTTCTTTATGGATTGCAACGCTTCGTCAATATGCGCTCCAAAAAGTGATTCGCCGTCATATGGCATATCTAGAATTTTTGTTTGAACTTCCTGCCGAAAAGAAGTCGAGCGTAGCCAACCTTGTCGACGTAGGACGGCTGCTCCAGCGAGTTGTCGAAAACCAGTGCAGGCCACATCCACTGCACAATCAATTAGCTCTTCGGAAGTTCTCTCACCTTCTTGCAGAAGCTGCTGCGCTTCTGCCTTGGAAGCATCTGGAAGTAACGCCACATAGGAGGACATATCCGCCCAAACTTGACGGTCATAGCGACCTAAAATGACCATAGCGTTAGCCAATCGTACAGTTGTAGAGGACATGGAGGAAAACTTACGCCCTATTGCATCCAGGCGTCGGCCCTCTCGGTCTGGAGGAGCAGTGATAGTAGATGCTGGATTTCTCGATCCTCTCTGAGCTGCCTGCGTAACGACAGAATCAGGCTTAGGCTGGCCCGTAAGGCATGCCGGAGATCCCACCGGCGCCTGATATTTCTTTTCCAACCTTGGCAATTGTGCTGGTAAAGAGTTTGGGGTCTTCATGAGTTTTACCCCTTCAGCCCAGATGAAATCTATAATCGGGACAGTGTGAATCTGTTTGAACGGTTGGTTCTTAAAATCATAGAGGAAGCAATCTTCCTCTCTCTGGACTCGTGGTAACTTGAAGCGTTGCGCCGCCCTGTCCATCAATTGGTGGAAGCTGGCAATATCCACCGGAGGAGAATCCCCTGGCGTCACCTGAGATGGGGATGGTGTCTGAGCACGATAGTCATCCCACTCCGCCATCTGTTCATCATCACCATCCACATCCGAAACTTCTCCATCCTCACGCTCTGGAGGATTCTCATCATCATCATCGGGATAAAGAGTTGCGTGAACTTGAACTGATGTGCTTCTATGAATGGTAACAGGCGGTGCTGGTTGTGAAGGAGCAGGTGACGGTTCCGTAATCGAGTTCAAAAACGATGGGACAGTAGTTACTTGTGGAGATGGCGGGAATCGCCGATTGTAATCCTCCAACATGCTTTGGAGGCTCGAAATCATAGATAAAGGCAACATCGCAGCTGGTATTTGAGAGTGAACTTCATGATGTTGGCCATACTGTTCATCTTCATCATTACTGAAGTCTTGTCACTTTATATTCAAGTCCGAAAGACTTTGAGCTTGGCCGTCAGACTCCTGGTCTGAGTCAGTAGCAAACAAAGGAGAGGGTGGAAGAGCCGTTTCCCCTTCTGTGAAAGTTCCGAAATGGTCCGATTTGCTGGACTGTAGCGGCAATAAAGGTAGTGAGGCAAATGAAGAGGCTGACATCGAAACCGCATCCTGCGACTGTGTCGACGGCAATCTATCGGTCGTCTTCTTTGAGGGAGCTGTCATTGAAATTGTCGTCGACGAAGACATCGTCGACGGAGACGTCAGCAGTGGAGCCGACGACGGAACCTTCATGGACGTAGTCGGAGACGGAACCTTCAATTTTAACTTTTTCGTCGACGAGACAGTCATCGATGGAGCAGTCGTCGACGGAGCAGCCGTCGACGGAGCAGCCGTCGACGGGACAGAGGACGCAGACACTCTCGTCGACGGGGCAACCGTCGACGGAACACTCGTCGTGGAGGGCATAGACGAAACCAACATCTTCGAGCCTTTCGTCGACGACGAACGGACTGTCGGCGACTGAAGTTTCTTCGTCGACGAGGACGAAATTGAAATAATTGAAGAAACAGTCTTGGAGCTGAGAACAACCCTCATCGACGACGAAGACGTCGACGCAGGGGCTGACGACGATCCAGAGGCCAGCGTCGTCGTGACTGTTGTCGTCGACTTTGATCCAGAGACAGCCATTCTCGTCGACGGAGTAGAAGCCACCGTCGTCAACGGAAAATCAGTTTTCTTCAGAGAAAAACTGGAAGTGGAATCAGAAGGAGCCTGAGAGCCATGTCTCGTGGGCCCAGAAGTGGTAGGCAAAGGTGAAGACACCGCAGGGGTTAATGAGAGAGAGATCTTCCTCTTCTTTAAAAATGGAGAAGGCACCTACTGCACACTACCACGCTTTGAAGATGCTTTAGACTGGCCTGAAATGACACTTTCAGCATCAGCAAGTACATTGTCTTTATCCTTCAGCCTCTGAAGCCAGAGTAGTAAGCGGCCTTCTCTATCCTTAGGAGTCTTAGTGGAGAAAGTTCTACAGAACTTACAGCTTCCCACCTCATGGTCAGGGTAAATGCAGTAAATACACTTACTGTGTGGGTCCTCATGAAACAGTCTTAGATTTCCACAGGATGAACAGGCTCAGAAAAGAGACTTCTTACTAGTAGACATTGTAGAGAACAGGAAAAAACTTGAAGAGAAAGAAACCGAGCAGAGCTCAGGGAGACTCCCTTACACACGACGTGTGGTAGAAAATCTGAGGTGTTGAGCTTTGGGGAGAAGGTTCTAGAGGGCTGCTGTCGCCTGATTGGCTGCAGTTTGGACCAACATAATGACAAGGATAGGCTGCATTGGGTCTTTTCTATTCCCATGCATTCCTATGTAGAATTTTGGACAGGCGACCTATGCCTCTTCTTTACATATTTCTGTTTTTTTCTTCTAATTATATATGGGTATATATCATATATATATATATATATATATATATATATATATATATATATATATATATATATATATATATATATATATATATATATATATATATATATATATATATATATATATATTAGTATTTATTGCTATTTTATTTACAGTGGGACTCCCACTTCGACGACTGGGAATATTCAAGCATGTGAATCTATGAAAGACACCCCAATACTGGAGAACATAGCTTACATACTAAATCTTATGTGCCAATATAAATTTACTGTTCGCTGAGCTGATGGGGGTGGGGAAAGTGAAAGCACGCGCTGTGCCGCAGGTTTCTCTGCTGAAGGGAGAAAGGAGTTGGCACGCATGGACAGGAGTTGTGCACGCGTACGGAGTGCACATCTGCTGTCCGCGTGTGCCACCTCCTGTCTCCCTTCGGCAGAGAAAGCAGCGACTAAAGGTCTCGCCAAGGTGACAGCGCATGCGCTGCATCGCTAAGGCGAGACCTTAAAAGGCTATAGTCTGAAGTCAAGCTGATGCAACACAAATGGTCGAAAATGCAGTTCTTTAGGGAGGTTTGCTGAGATAGTCAACTGTGCCTGCAGCTCCATGAGGTGCACCCGCTGGCCTAGAGCCCCAAACACCTGTCCAGCTTGCTTAAATCTATGGTCAGCCCTTATGGTTTGTTTGGTCTGAGAGAACTTTGTCCTGAAGGCAATATCCGGCGGCAGCCAGCTGGTATAAACAAGCCTAGCTCTCTAGTACTTGCCTAGCCAAGTACTCATGATTTCATTTGCATCATGAGTTCAGGGCACCGTTATGGAAGGCACGGAGACCAAAAACAACTGTCCTGTATGGTTTAGCTCGTAGGCACTGGAGTCATCTTTTCTATATTACAAATGAATCCAAAAGACTGTATATGTTTGCCTCCAAGAAAACATGATTAGAGTCTTTTGTGTGTGTGCTCTGGCTTTGATGGCACTTCCTTTCTGCTCCCAATGTTAATTTGGACATTCTAGTTGACTAAATCTCATTTCATTTGATAACTCACGATTGCAGGTCCATGTAGCCCAAATTCTTTAGTTCTGGTCAATTATATTCATTGTTTTTATGAGGTTATATGTTGCCTCAAAGTTTCAGTGCAACTCAAAATATAATTTTAGTTCTGTTTAGAGGACATCAGAAGGGTTAAGGTTGATAAGCAGCTAGATATTCCTTTAGCATAATACGTCAGCACCCGTTCAGATATTGTGCATCCTCCCAAGCTGGGAAGCCAAAAACTGAATAAAAAAATCTCTTGTTCTGGTCACAATTCCACAAACTAGCAGCAATCTCTTTGAGGTTTTTTTCACTTTGGCAGCTCTTAGTCTTCTTCTGGCCTCCCACTCCATTGAGGACCGTGCAGTTGCATATTCTGCTGTTAGCCCATCCCGTCACAGTTGCAGGTTTCAGTAGCTTGAATTCTCTTTAATGTTTGAGCTGTCTGAACCATCAGCTCCTTCATAGTGCTCTGCAATGCAGTACTGGAACTCTGGATTACAGAATTTCACATTTTTCCTACATGGCCATTTTCACTTTTTCTCGATGGTTGTGACTTCAGTGTGTCCATCGGAACCTGCATATAAATTCCAAGCAGCCACAATGAATGCCGTGAACTTTGTGGAATTCTGTGGACACTAGGAACAGGCAATGGACTTAAATCATCATGGTTCACATTTCTGTTTTCACATACAATAAAGATGACTCCCCATCTTATGTTACTGTTGCCGGGACACTCCTGGGAGTAGCCACACGCTTTACAAATAAACGTTAACATAACATAACATACACCTTTGATAACAAAAGGACATTTTGGCCAAAATAAATTTAATCACTTAGATTAATAGAAAAAGTTGGACAAAATGGCTAATAGCTATGAAAAGTCAAACTCCCCATAAAGAGTAGTTAAGGAAACTCAGCAAAGTTTCCTAACAGCTGCGGTAGCAATGGTTTAAACTGGTGAAAGGAATTATTCACAGTACTAGTTATGATCAGCATTAAGACAAAAAGCCTCTTCACAAAGGGTAAGAAAAAAAACGGGCATCCCACTTAACAGTAGCTTAAGGCTAACACAGCAAAATGCTAAGGTGCATGGCAGGGTGAGTGTGCATAGAATGTCTTAACTCTCTAGCTGGCGACTTCAACTTATTAGAAAAAGATACATCTAGGAAGGTTCTCATGAGAATCTTTGAGAGCCTACCTTGTTAGCTGTTCAGTGTCCCGTTGTTTAAAGGACTGATCTATGAAATGAAATTTTGCTATCTACCATCTCCTGTTAAATAATGGAATTTACACCTACAGCAAGCATTTTCTTTCATTAATGTACTTGTTCATTATAAGCATGTGGCAGAGGAAACTATCTTAAATGCAGTAAAGTCATATAGTGTGAGGAAAGAAAGAAATACATTTTGCAACAAACAGCTCATTTCACGAAGATGTCAAGTTCTGCAGTTCAATTATAACGTTAAATCAGCATTTACAAAAGACATTTATTTTATTAAAAGGGACGGTAAAGAATAAAGAGAAATTTTGAGGCCTAGCAATGAAAGAATAATAGAAATGGGAGCGTTTTGCAGAAATAAACAGCATTTTCACTTTTTGCACATTTAATTAAGGCCCTTTTTTTCTAACCACTATTTTGACATGCATTTACTACGTTAATGTTAAAGCACATTTCTATATTGTTATGAGGTAAATTTACATGCATATTTTCAACTTCCCAGTAGGAATACTTCCTTCATATTGACTCAATGGTTCAAAAGCCTAATTATGTTTTCTATGGTTAATATAGCCTTGATCCCATGCTGTAGATAATGATGTCACAGTGTATCTTTGCTGTCAGGTAATTTGTTATACATTTCTGGACAACAGAGTTGGGACTTGTAAAGGCAACTCATGATATGTATCTCAAACTGCAATGATCATTCAAAATACATCAAAACATGTACAAGTGTCAGAGATTTAAAAAGTGCCCATCTACGAGTGTAGGTCACAGTCTGCAGGGTGCTCAAAAACCACAGATCTCTTGGTAATTTTGGTGGGGAGTTGTGTGGGAAGGGAGCATATAGGGGCCTGGCCTCAGTCCCTAGTGCTGATGAATTAGTCAGCTGTCATTAGCACCCATGGTTCCTAGTCAACGTCAGGGCCCATACTATTGTGGACGACACAGTGGATGGCACTAAGAGTGTCCTAGGAGGAGGACAGGAGTCAAAACCCAGCTATGGATTTCACGGGAATCCAAAGGGGTTGCATTCAAGGCCAGGTAATTGATGGAAGTCTTCAATAGGGGGAAGCATTCTTCAAGCCAGTGCACCAGACAGACAATTGATCGTGGGTCCATGGTTTTTCTACCTCCATCTCATGGTGTGGTATGTAGGGATTGCTCCAACAGATGTTGCTGGTGACCGACCATGTTTGACCGTCACTCCTCTGGGACTCAGCAGGACTTCACCTCATTATGTTTTGTGTTAATTAGGAAGGCTGTCTTTACTTGGGTTTTCAACAAGTAGAATACTCTCTTCCATGCCATCCTGGGTCTTGATGTCCTCTTGGTGTTGGAGCAGCTTGAGGAGGCCAGGAACACTTCCCTCCAAGCAGGGAGGTCGTCACAGTTCCATGCTTATTTCAGGTCATGCAGTCCTGATGCTGCTTTTGGGGATATTGGCAACAGAGTACATGTTTGGAAAGTTCTCAGTCTCAACTGTCCTATAGAGCTGCTTCTGAAGTGCAGAATGTTGCGGCAGAAGACACTACTTACCCAACAAATAGTCGCACGGCAGAGGTGTAACAAACGCCCCCGCGGTGCGGGGGGCCCCACTCTCTTCAGTAAATGAGAGAGGCCCGGCCCCCTCAGCTCTTCAGTGAGAGCTGTGAGAGAGGCTTGCGCTAAAGCAAGCCTCTCTCCCTCTAAAGCAGGTGCAGGCTGTCTGCAGCCTGCTCTGAGCCCCTCCCGCTGACTGAAGAGAAACAATGTAACAACTTACATTGTTTCTCTTCAGTCAGAGCCCGCCTGGAAAAAGGATGGGGGTGGGGGCCCAGAGACAGCATTCCCCAAAGGGCTCTGCTCCTCTGAGAAGTGACAAGGACATGGATGGGGTGGGGGCCCCAGAGACAGCATTCTCCAGGGCAATGCTCATATGAGAAGGGATGAGGCAGCAAAATGGTGCTCTCAGGTAAGCACTCTTGTTAGAACGGGGGGGGGGGGCAAGGGGGATCGCCAGTGCATCTGGTGTGGGCCCAGTCAGGACCGGTCCTATTCCATCATGCTTTTGAAATGGTGCCATTGTTCCAGGTGGCAGCCCCCTCCATTGGGTGGGAAGGGTGCAAGGGGGTGGCCGAGAAGGGTGCAAGGCAGAGGGGAGAAGGGTGCAAGGTAGAGAGGAGAAGGGTGCAAGGCAGAGAGGAGAAGGGTGCAAGGCAGAGAAGGAGAAGGGTAGCGTTTTACTATCTTCACGAATTTCTCTACCTGGATTCTCTGGGTACCACATTTATCATCAGTTCCATAGGAGCACTTGGGTACTCTAAATCTTCCTCGTTATGTTTCTTTAACGTCACATTTCTTTAACGTCACATCACTTTTATCCTTTGGATGTATACCGCATGTTACTCGTTTATGCATTGTGTCTTGGTTACCGTTCAGTACTGAGATTATAGCCGGAATTTCTGTTTTTTGTTCGTAGAGTAATCCCCTGACGATGGGCTTCGCCCGAAATGCATTGGGTTGTGTGATGAAAAAACACGCCTGAAATTATGTACCCTGGTTTGGATTACAATTGCTGACATGCATTGCAAGCAATGATGCACCATCAATGAACTCAAATAAACCCGGAAATCTGAACTTTTTCCGTTGTGAACACAAATTGTTGATTATTCGTTTATTGAACTAGACCTCCTGGTCCTTCTCAAGTTGTGCGCAGGGGTGTTCTCTCCCTAGGCGGGAGAGCTACCATTCTAGTTGTTCACTCCACACTGCCTGGCCAGACAGTGTTTCCCCCAGCAGCACACAAGAATTCTTTACAACTCTATCATCTGGTTCACCTCAGCTGTGCGAGCTCCACAATATTTGTACTTAATTCCATTAGTCTCTGTCCCCCTTTTTTTCTGGGGATTAATCTGAATCTCACGTTATTCCAAATTAGATGCTGCCGTGAAGATTTCCCTCTCCACGGACTCACGGAGTCATTAATTTGGGAATAATGAAGTAAGTCATGGCGGAACCTTAAAAACGTCAATATAACAATACCTTTCGCCATCTTTGTGGTGATTTCAACATCAATATGGTACTTAATAGAGAGAGATTTAACCTGACCTGGTTTCATTCGTTCGTTTTTTTGTAGGTTTTTTCCTAACAGATTCTAAAGAGAAGGCTTGCCCTTCGTCATATTTAAGATGCACGTGGAAATCTAAAAAAGTGAGTCCCAAAATATACAGATTGTTGTAAAGTCCGATCCAGGGCCCTCTGTTCATCAATGCGTGACATTAAAATGCAGACACGAAGTGGGACAATTAACATCTTTTGCCCATAATTTTTCTCGAAGGAAACCTGTTTATTATATTTCTTTTAAAAAACATTTTTTGATCTAAAGTAGATCTAGGTTGTGAAAAAGGAGTCAGACTAACGTCACTGACTTTTGCAGAGGGACACAAGGGATGGAATGAGTATCCCAATAATATTAAAAGAGTCTGTATATCCCTCTAGTACAATGGCTGTAACCTTGTGTCGTTTCGCCCCTTTTCAATGTTTTTGTAACCAAACACATTGTGGTTTGACTGTGTCAGAGGGTGAGTGTCGGGGAGTTGAGAGTACTAACTTTGGTAAAATCTTGACAATGTGAAATGTTTCAACAATGTTTTACTTTGAATTCTGTCTATTGGTTTCTTCACAGATTCAATAAACCTCGCAGAATAGAGGTAATGCACAAGACGCTTACACATTTAAAATTTCAAGTTGGTATTAACGCGTTTTTGTGAATATCCATCCACCGTGAGTAGACACTTTAGGGGGTGTACTACGTCGTTTGGGTGAGTTTTTTATATTTCTGGTCCTGAGGAATGCTGGGTCGAACAAGACCAGATAGCTGAAACATGTCGACCTTTTTCTAAGGACAAGGGGTTCAAATTTACTTAACTCTTGTTTGTCCGATCTTACACACTGGTTTTAATTGAGTTCGAATCACCCTTCCATTAAAAGTGTTGGTTGAGGGAGTGATCTATACTCATTTTAATTGCACTTTTTTGGCTTTGATGTATTCTCACACGCACTAATCATAGGAACCCAATGAAGACAAACGGCTACCTACCTCGTGTGGGTGCCTGAGGGTTCTTTTTTTCCTCTTGATAATATACCACTTTTTTGAGACACAGCTAGTATGCTTGCATGGAGCACTGTTGGGTATAGGATGTAGGGGGCTGTTTTGCCTGACCACTCCTCTTTCGGAGCTTCTTGCTGATTACAGTTAAAAGTTACTCTCTAGTGGTTTGTGATTGTCTATTCCCAGGGTCGGGAGAGTATTTCCTTTGGCCCTCTCTCTGTAGTTGTTTATACATATTCCTGTATGTCTACATCTCTCCTCTCTGGTTACCTCTAACGTTGTCTCTCTTGGCCCTGGGCCATTTTAAGGTTTTTTGGGGCCCTGGGCCAGGCATATTTCTTTTTGGTTTTTATAAACCCTTTTTTATGGCTTTTAACTTATTAGCAGCAGGGACAGTAAGTATTTTCATCCTTACAGTGTCAATAAATATTTGATGCGTTGGTCTGTAAATTTGCATGACCTCATGTAGACATGAATTAGCAGAAAATGTGTAATAAAATGCAATCCCAAAAGGGGCCCCCAAGGTAAGTCTTATCTGGAGCTCCAAGAATTCCCAAGAGGACACTGTGCATCTGTGAGGATTCGCCAACTTGTTTCATGTTGGGCTCTCAAGCGCGACTATTTAGTCGGACTGCATGAGTCCAATCCATATAGTTCCTTCTGTCACCCTTGCCCTCTTCTGTCAGCCCTATGAGTGGCTGAATGCACTGGGCGGAACTGTGGCAATGCGAAGTCTTTTTCACGAGCGGGGAACTCGGAGAGGGTGGGAGGCAGCGCTGTAATGAGCCCTGGGACTTGGTGAGTACTCTTGAAGATTAAATGCCTCCAGGAGGTAGTTCTTTATTCACCGATCGATGGACGCTAGCAGTGACAGCACTTTGCAACCTAAGCATGTTTTAATTAATTGGGACAAAAGCCTTCAGCACTTATGAGCCGGGAGCTAATACGATGCTACGGGCCAAGGTTGGCTCCAGAGGGAGGACGGAAGCCAGATCGGACTGTAAACAGAGCAGTCTATTGAAGTCATTTTGTTTATGTCTGAATAACCAGTTTTGAGCTGCTCCTCACGGCAGCGCTTCTATTTTGAATTGTGATTTATTTTTATGTTATAATATGTGCCATATTATGTGCCCCTAGAGAAATATATTACGCTTTTCAACATATGATTTTTTCATGAGCTGACTGCTTTTGACAAAGCGGATCCTGTGCTAATGACATAAGTATTTAAAATCAATCAGGTCACTAGAAAAGCCATTTGAAAAAGTACTGCTCAAAAGCTAGTTCGAATCAGTTAGCGACTAAGAATTCCCTTTACACAACTGTCAACTGCTTAAAAATGCTACTCACTGTAACTTCTACCATGTGTGGGCCTTATTTATATGGCCTTGTGAAAGTTTTAAGCAGCAGTTGCTTCACTTTTTTTGACGCATTAGCGGCGTAACAAATGCTCCCTGCTGCGCCCTATTTACAGATTGACACATCTAATCAGATGCATTACTTTGTAAACCCCTGTGCTACATTATACCTGCGTAAGGTATAAGGTATGCAGGAGGGCGTTCCCACGCAAGTAGCCCTCCTAGAAGTGACACAGTGACATTTATGAGATTTCCCTGCGTCAGTTCTAAGACGCAAATGCGTCAAAACCGCACACCTGCCTCAAGGCAGGCATAAGGGGGGGTGACGCAGTGCTATATCCATAGCCCTTCCCCTGCATTGCTGGAGTTGCGTCACGCTTCAGACACAACTCCAGTAATGCGTAATTTTTGCACTGATGCGTCATATAGTAAATATGACCCATCCAGCATGTCACGAAGAGGGCGCAATGAAAAGTGACGCATCGCTGTTTTCACGCACCGATGCATCACTTTTCATAAACGAGGCCCTGTATGTTTCTTTTCCTGTCCACATCAGGTGCCTCTTGATTGAAAGCGGAGGGGTTGATTTACAAGCCCCTTGTGCAGTTGCAGTGTCATTTTTAACATGGGAAAAAGTGACATTCCGGCTGCGCATGGGGCTTGTAAAACGACTGCTGCAAAAACTCTTCCTTATGATGAGCCATTTTATACCATTAAGCAATTACCCAGAGAGCCTCGAATCCAACAGGTTAACAGAGTCTTTTTTTAAATCTTTTTTATAATACTTTATTTATGATTGTATTTTGATTTTATGTATGTCTTACGGAGATGGGCTGCCGTATGGTCATGCCTCTTACTCATTCCTCAATTGTACTTTGTGCTTCGAAAATTGGATAAGCCAGCACGAGAGCTGCCTCTCACAATGAGCTGGACTTCTGAAGATCTCCAGCACCGACAGGAATGTGAGGATTCTAGAATTAGCCCACAGGTGTAGGAGGAAGGGCCACGTGATGCAGCACCAGTATGGATCATTATCACGGATTCGGATCACCTCCACCTGAATAGTCGCTCTTTGTGTGGATTGCAACATTAACTTGGAACCTGCTTCATGAGTGCAGAGTAGACCTCGAGGTCTCAGGACCTGACTTGTCAAGGAGTGTAATACACAGATAGGCTACCTGTCTTTCATTGGGTAGTGCGGTCAGATGGGTCAGAGGCACTTTCCAGAGACGGGAACACTCGATAAAGTGGGGCCTTTCAACCCCTTAGGAAAGGAGCTCGGATCCTTGGTTGGAGACGTGCTGGGCATTTACTTTGTTATTGGCTACATATGTGCAAGTCATTGCAGGATGACAGAAGGCCTACAAGGCCCTGCCAGGACGAAGCTCTATTTTTAACTGCAGTAATCCTTCAAAAATTAACTGAAAACAAAATATATGGCCTCATTTATGAAAAGTGGCGCATTGCTGCGTGAGAACAGCGATGCAACAAGGCACATTTTTTACGCTGCTGGTGCATCACAAAAAGTGACGCACCGGCGGCGTAAAAGTGACGCGCGGCCTCATAAATGAGGCCCATGGTTTATCAACTTTTGATCTCCAAAATATTCTCTTTCTCTTAATTAGAGCTCTGTTCATTTTGGGTGGTGGGTTTCTCGATGACTTTATGTATGGACTGATCTTGCGAATTTTTAGCCAGATGTTGCCTGTATGTGTGCCCAGTGCTGCTGGGAAACTAGGGCAAACGTCAAGTGCAGTGCATCAATGTAAGCTTGATGTACTGTAGCGTCCTAGTTGGAGCCTTTGTGATACCTGCAAAGTGATTTGTAGTCAGGGGTCATAGTAAAAACAGGAGACTTCCTGAAGTTAACCAAAGCCGCCTGGCGCCATCCCAATGCTAAAATATGGATCATACGTGTTAGACCTGGCACCTTGGCGTGAGTCTCCCTTCCACTTTTTGCTGATGTGCCTCCGATGTTTTGCTGGTTTTCCGATACTCAGGGCACTGCGCCACGGCTGACCCGTGCCGCAGTGCAAGTGCTCCCTACTGTAAATTGTACATGCGATTGGTATCCATGATTGGTTCTTTGGATTTACTGTTAGTCCCTAGTAAAGTGCACTAGAGAGTGCCGGGGCTTGTAGATGCCAATACTGCTGGTGGGCCTGCAGCGCTGGTTGCGCCACCCACCGAAGCAGCCGTAAAGATGTGTCTGGGAACTGCGACCGCAGAACCCGCGTGCGGTCTCGTACTGTCACGCTAGCTGGGCAAGTGTCCCCACTTGCCAGCACCGACCCTTCCCTTGACTACATATTAGTCACCCCTATGGTAGGCCTGCGGGCAGGGTGCGTTGTAGGTGTAAGGTAGGACAAGCCCTGATGTGCGTGGCATGTCCTGGTAGTGACTTACAACCAAGACCGTATTTCACTATTGAAGGCTACCTGCTCCATTAGGCCAGACTGAGCTGCGAGAATTATTACACCCTATAATCCCCGCAGGCTCAAGGAGCATGGTAGCGAGTCATGTTTAGTATGCCTGAACTCAGGATGATAAAATATTTCTTGCAGTCAAGTTTATTTTAGTATCCTGGGTTTGCAAATGCTACTTTTAGAAAGTTAGCATTTGCTTGCTTAACCATTTCAGCCCGCCTCTGCTGGTATGTGTATCTGACTGTCTGGGATGTGTGAGTGACAGGGCTGGAGGGATGACAGGTGGTGAATGCGCAGATTACACCTTAGTGGGAGGTAGGAGTGCCTCTTGACTCGAACTGTAGCTGTGCTCGACCACCACAATGCTGGCTCCACCCTCCTGGGGAGCGGCGGATGACTCTGCCGACGCCTGGCCCAGGAAGGGCGGAGCCCCCATCAACAAGGTACTCTGGCCACCCCTGTCCGGACAATGCTGGCTCCACCTCCTGGGGGGCGTCTGATGCGCCTGCCCCTCACACTGAAAGCAGAAGCCGGAGTACACCCACCGGGGTACTCAAGGACTGAGAGTGGCTATGCAAAGGCCCCCCTGGCCTGGGGGAACAAAAGAAATGCCCTATAAAAGAAGGAGCCCTGCTCCTTGAAAATTAGATCCTGTTTGGGCCACAGAAGGACTCTGCCCTACGAGAAGGACCGTGAGAGACAAGGAAGGGTGCTGACTCTTGCCTGTGTCTGGTGCCTTGCTGCTGAAGGAGAGGAAGAAGAAGAGACTACGAAAAGACTTTTGATTTACTTTGTGCCAAACTCTGCTAAAGAGATCTCCAAGGGCTTGCAACTGAACTTGCCCCCTGACCAGCGTCCCATGACCAGTGGACGCTACCCCCTTGGAAGAAAGCGACTGCGGGTGCTGACCATCGCCGCAGCACCGACGGAGGAATCTCCTCCAAGGCAACGACATCCACCTGACCACCGTGACCGGGGCCCAAAGCAACAGCGAGAGCAAAGTGAGGACCAGCCACCGCTGGCCCGAACACCGTGACCGCAACTGCACCGGGAGCCCGAGAGCAAAGCGAAGGAGGACCCGTCCGGTCCGAGCTCTCGAGGTGACTGCATAACGAGCAGCCACTCACCTGCAAAGATGGACAGTTGCCCTGTGAGAATCCGCAAAGTCGGTAGCCTGCCCGACAGCCCAGCTATGAGCCCACAGCTGCACCGGCACTTGGCTGGGTACGTCCTGCACTTGGGGACCGTACTGCCACTTGCCACCGCCGCACAGCCGCCGCCTCCAGGGTCGGAGCGGACGACGAGGAGAGGACCCTGCCGCCACAGAACACCGCTGCCCCGGTGACCAGTGACCTGCTCGGCTGAAGAGCCGCAACGATCAGCGACCCCGGGAAGGCAACGCGACGTGGGACAGATCCCCTGGAAGCCGCCGGCTCCACAAGAACTTTGGTTAACACCGGCCTACGGGCCCTCAAAGAACTGCTATAAGAACTGTGGTAACCTGAACTGAGTAACTTGCAACCGTTATCATAAAGTACGTTGACTGTATTCACAAGCCTGCGTAAAATCTATATAAAGATATATATTTTTACAGAATACAGTCTGGTCTCGTTGTGTGGTGGGTTGGTTGTAAAGGTGTACTATTGCAAGTGTTTAACCCTATGTGCCCCAAAGATTAGCCTACGACTGCTTAAGCCACACTACCTAGAGGGTAAGCAGAGGTTGTCTGGAAGGTAACCCTCAGCCCTGACGAGGAAGAGGAGAGTCCCTGCTTGTCGCTAGTGTTGCACTGCGCCAACTAGAGACTCCCTCTTCCTACATTGGTGGCAGCGGTGGGATTTCGAATTTACACTTGCGATATCTATACCTGAGCTTCTGACCACTACACAAGGATTACGGTCCAGTTACTTAGCCACAGACTTTGCTTTTTGAATTTTGCCGAAAGAAGATTCCGAGTGCGAAAACCATGCCGGGCACAAAGAGCCTGGATGGAGCGGAGTCCACGACCTCCGAGGTGTTGGAGGTGGAGTGGGACGCCGCGAAGCTGGATAAATACACCAGAGCTGAACTGAAGTTTTTTTGCAAGAAACTCAAGGTTCCGCACGTTGGCTGCAAGAACAAGCCAGAGCTCTACAAGGCCCTGAAAGCTTGGATAGAGTCCAGAAAGGCCCCGGAGGATCAAGATGCCCTCGCGGAGCAAGACGCGACGGAGGAGCAGAATGCACTTGGGGACCTGACTGACCTCGAAAGGCAAGACAGCGTGCACAGCTTTGGAAAAGGCCTGTCGCCAGAGGAGCTGGCGGACAGGAAGGAAACGAGGAATCACGAAAGAAAGCTGGCAGAATTGAAAATCCAGCTGGAGCTCGAAACGAAAAGAATGGCGCTGGAAGAGCGGAAGCACCAAATGGATTATGAAGTAAAAATGAGGGAGATAAGTCTCAAGGAGAGAGACTTGGATCGTCCTCCCTCTGGTGGCAGCGCATCGCCAGTGCAGGTAGAGTCAAGAGTGCACATCCCGAAGGACGTAGTTAAGGAGTTCTTTAAGGGGGATGACATAGGACAGTGGTTTAGGGCATACGAGGTAGCCATGTCCTCCCACCGGGTCCCTGACAAGGATTGGGGAGCGGGGTTGTGGGGAAGGTTCCTTAGCGAAGGGAGAGATACCTTGCTAGATTTGCCCGTTGAAAATCAGAGATCCTATGCCCACATGAAAGAAGCTTTAATGAACAGGTACGGGATTACCCCTGAAATGTATAGACAGAAGTTTAGGGGATGTACTAAGCGGCCTGGGAATACGTATGTGGAGTATGTGACTTACTTTTGCAGAGCACTGGATGGTTGGGTGAAGGGTAGCAAAGTGAATGATTTTCAAGGTCTCTTTGATTTAATTGCATGGGAGCACTTGTCTGATCACTGTTTTCCTGAGTTACGCCAACACCTGATCGATAGCAAGCTGTCCAACCCGAGGAAGCTTGCTGAGGAGGCGGACCGCTGGCTCAGCACCAGGGTCCACAAGGGTCCCGTGGGAGACTCCGCCAAGAGTGGGCAGGGTCCCCAGCAGAAGAGTGGGGGGGACAAAGGGGGAAAACAGAAAGGGTTCCAAAAAGGCCCCCAAAGTAGTTCCCAAGGGAGCCCGCAGCAGGGTTCTCAGCCTCCCCCACCTCCGAAGCAGAATGGGGCCCCGACAGGTAAACCTGTTCCAAAGGGGCCCTTCAATTGTTTCAAATGTGGCGAGCCTGGGCACATATCCAGTGACCCCAAGTGTCGCCTGTTTGGAAAACCCGCACCCACTGGTGCTCCGCCCCGACAAGTGACTAGCGTTCACCTGGGAGAAGAAATGATGGTCCCGGGGGGTGGAGATCCCGTCCACATGACCCTAGTCTCGCTAGGAGACAGTGAGATGATCCCTACGAACTACCTGCCCTCTAACACTAAGAAATATGGGCAGGTGGTGATCATCAATGGTAAGGAAGCTGAGGCTCTTAGAGACACAGGAGCCAGTGTGACTGCAGTGAGGCAGCACCTGGTGTCTCAAGAGCAGGTTGTACCCCATGACTACTGTAGGGTTATCAACGCTGATAATTCAGAGAGTCAGTGTCCGATGGCTCAAGTTCCCTTCGAGTGGGGGGGGGTCTCTGGTACTCTGCAGGTCTGTGTAAGAAAAACCATGCCTGTTGACTGTTTGCTAGGGAATGACTTGGAGCACTCCCCTTGGGAAAAGGTGGAGAAGTCGACTCACCTGCGGATGGTGGGTCTGCCTGACTGGGCGTGCGTGACCACCCGGTCGATGGCAGCCAGTAGGGGTGATCAAGAGGTCCTGGGGCCTGAAGGAGAGGCCCAGGAACCGGCCTTAGGGAGAAGGCGCAGGGGGCGCGGGAAACCGGCCCCTGAAGTTCCCACGGTCCAGGAGGAAGCAGACCTTGAGGGGGATGCCCTGGAGCCTACAGGGGAACAGATCGCCGAACTGGGGGACCTGCCTGAGCTGACCCATTGGCAGCAAGAAGGAGGACCCTCCAGGGAGGAATTCTGCAAGGAGCAGAAAGAATGCCCTTCCCTCGTGGGTATGCGGCAGCAGGCTGCAGACCAGGCCAATGGTGTTCAGGCCAAAACACATTACGTGTACTGGGAGAACGACCTCCTGTATTCAGAGCCTAAGGCTGCTGAACCTGGGTCAGCCCGTGTGCTGGTGGTACCCCAGAAGTTCAGAGCCTTCCTACTGGGTCTGGTTCACGATGTGCCTTTAGCAGGACATTTGGGGATGGACAAGACCTATGACAGGCTTGTCACCCACTTTTACTGGCCCCAAATGCATAAGAGTTCAGACGCTCATTGCAGAACCTGTCCGACTTGCCAGGCAAGTGGGAAGACCGGAGGGAAGAACAAGGCTCCCCTCCAACCCTTCCCTGTGGTCGGTACGCCATTCCAGCGAGTGGGTATTGACATTGTTGGGCCTCTGGACCCCAAGACAGCCATGGGCAACAGGTTCATCCTGGTCTTGGTGGACCATGCCACCCGGTACCCTGAAGCCATCCCTCTGAGGACAGTGACGGCCCCCGTGGTGGGACGTGCACCGATGGGAATTTGTTCTCGAGTGGGATTCCCTCTAGAGGTGGTGAGCGACAGGGGGACCAATTTCATATCGAAGTATATGAAGTCCCTTTGGCAAGAGTGTGGCGTAACGTATAAGTTCACCACGCCTTACCATCCCCAAGGTAACAGGTTGGTTGAAAGATTCAACCGAACCCTGAAAGGCATGATCATGGGCCTAGAAGGTCCGATGAGGCGTAAGTGGGACGTCCTCTTACCATGCCTACTCTTTGCATATCGCGAGGTGCCACAGAAGTCCCTAGGGTTAAGCCCCTTTGAACTACTGTACGGCCACCCCGTGAGAGGACCACTGAGTTTGGTAAAGGAAGGCTGGGAGCAATCTCCCAGGAAACCTCCCCAGAATGTATATAGCTACATGCTGGCCTTCAGAAACCAGACCAGGCGCTTCAGACAACTTGCCGAGGCAAATCTGGAAGCGAGCCAGGAGGAAATGAAGCGGTGGTACGATCAGAATGCCACTCTGGTCGAGCTTCAGCCTGGACAAGAGGTGTATGTCCTGGCCCCAGTGGAGCCCTGTGCCCTTCAAGATAAGTGGACAGGCCCATTTGAGGTTGTGGAGCGCAAGAGCCCTGTGACATACTTGGTGGACATGAAGACGCCCAGGAACCCTTTGCGGGTCCTACATGTCAACCGCCTCAAGCCCCACTTGCGAAGGTCCGAAGTGGGCATGTTGTTGGCAACTGATGACGGAATGGAGGAGGAGTCGGAGCCTCTTCCTGACCTCTTGGTGGCCTGTGAGAAAGATGGGTCAGTGGATGGAGTTAACCTCTCACCCACCCTGACCGCCGAACAACAGGAGGACTGCCGCCAGTTGCTGGGGCAGTTTCCAGACCCTTTTTCCCTGGTTCCGAGTGTCACAGATTGGTGCGTCCATGATGTGGACACTGGAGACAGCTTACCTGTGAAGCACAAGGCTTACAGGGTGACTGACAGGGTCCGGGCCTGCATCAAGGAGGAGGTCTCCAAGATGCTTGCCCTCGGGGTGGTTGAGTCTTCCAGCAGTCCTTGGTCCAGCCCCGTGGTCTTGGTTCCGAAGGCTGCTGCGCCGGGAGCCACACCCGAACTCCGGTTCTGTGTGGACTACAGAGGACTCAATTCAGTCACGAAGACTGACGCGCACCCCATCCCCAGAGCTGACGAGCTCATTGATCGGCTAGGGGCTGCCCGGTTCCTCAGCACGTTTGATTTAACGTCTGGGTACTGGCAGATCGCCTTGACCGATGGGGCAAAGGAGAGGTCGGCATTCTCTACACCAGATGGGCATTTCCAGTTCCGGGTTATGCCATTTGGAATGAAGAATGCCCCTGCCACCTTTCAGAGATTGGTCAACCAGGTGTTGGCTGGACTGGACGAGTTCAGTGCCGCCTACCTGGATGACATCGCGGTGTTCAGTGGTACCTGGCCCGAACACCTGCGACACCTCTGGGAAGTGTTGATGGCCCTGCGCAGAGCAGGCCTCACAATCAAGGCAAGCAAGTGCCAGATTGGGCAGGGTTCAGTGGTGTACTTGGGACACCAAGTTGGGAGTGGCAAGGTAGCACCCTTGCAGCCCAAAATCGAGACCATCCTGGCTTGGGAACCCCCCAAGACCCAGACTGCAGTGAGAGCCTTCCTGGGGCTCACTGGGTATTACAGGAGGTTTGTCAAGGGCTATGGCACGATCGTGACCCCCTTGACAGAGCTGACTTCGAAGAAGCAGCCCAGGAATGTGATTTGGACTGACACCTGTCAGAAGGCTTTTGACACCCTGAAGACTGCCATGTGCACGGCGCCCGTGCTCCTGGCTCCTGATTTCTCCAAGGAATTCATAGTGCAAACAGACGCTTCAGAGCATGGTGTAGGGGCTGTTCTTTCACAGATGACTGAGGAGGGCTTTGACCAACCCGTAGCCTTCATAAGTAGGAGGTTACTTCCACGGGAAAGTAGGTGGAGTGCAATAGAGCGTGAAGCATTTGCTGTGGTCTGGGCGCTGAAGAAGCTAAGACCCTACTTGTTTGGGTCTCACTTCCGAGTTCAGACGGACCACAGGCCCCTCAGATGGTTGATGCAGATGAGGGGTGAGAACCCGAAACTGTTGAGGTGGTCCATTTCTCTACAGAGTATGGACTTTACGGTGGAACACCGCCCTGGCACCGATCACGCCAACGCTGACGGTCTGTCCAGATTTTTCCGCCTTAGTGATGTGGAACTCCCTGGGGAAGGGTAGTTCCCCCCACATTTCAGCCGGAGGGGACACATGTTAGACCTGGCACCTTGGCGTGAGTCTCCCTTCCACTTTTTGCTGATGTGCCTCTGATGTTTTGCTGGTTTTCCGATACTCAGGGCACTGCGCCACGGCTGACCCGTGCCGCAGTGCAAGTGCTCCCTACTGTAAATTGTACATGCGATTGGTATCCATGATTGGTTCTTTGGATTTACTGTTAGTCCCTAGTAAAGTGCACTAGAGAGTGCCGGGGCTTGTAGATGCCAATACTGCTGGTGGGCCTGCAGCGCTGGTTGCGCCACCCACCGAAGCAGCCGTAAAGATGTGTCTGGGAACTGCGACCGCAGAACCCGCGTGCGGTCTCGTACTGGCACGCTAGCTGGGCAAGTGGCCCCACTTGCCAGCACCGACCCTTCCCTTGACTACATATTAGTCACCCCTATGGTAGGCCTGCGGGCAGGGTGCGTTGTAGGTGTAAGGTAGGACAAGCCCTGATGTGCGTGGCATGTCCTGGTAGTGACTTACAACCAAGACCGTATTTCACTATTGAAGGCTACCTGCTCCATTAGGCCAGACTGAGCTGCGAGAATCATTACACCCTATAATCCCCGCAGGCTCAAGGAGCATGGTAGCGAGTCATGTTTAGTATGCCTGAACTCAGGATGATAAAATATTTCTTGCAGTCAAGTTTATTTTAGTATTCTGGGTTTGCAAATGCTACTTTTAGAAAGTTAGCATTTGCTTGCTTAACCATTTCAGCCCGCCTCTGCTGGTATGTGTATCTGACTGTCTGGGATGTGTGAGTGACAGGGCTGGAGGGATGACAGGTGGTGAATGCGCAGATTACACCTTAGTGGGAGGTAGGAGTGCCTCTTGACTCGAACTGTAGCTGTGCTCGACCACCACAATGCTGGCTCCACCCTTCTGGGGAGCGGCGGATGACTCTGCCGACGCCTGGCCCAGGAAGGGCGGAGCCCCCATCAACAAGGTACTCTGGCCACCCCTGTCCGGACAATGCTGGCTCCACCTCCTGTGGGGCGTCTGATGCGCCTGCCCCTCACACTGAAAGCAGAAGCCGGAGTACACCCACCGGGGTACTCAAGGACTGAGAGTGGCTATGCAAAGGCCCCCCTGGCCTGGGGGAACAAAAGAAATGCCCTATAAAAGAAGGAGCCCTGCTCCTTGAAAATTAGATCCTGTTTGGGCCACAGAAGGACTCTGCCCTACGAGAAGGACCGTGAGAGACAAGGAAGGGTGCTGACTCTTGCCTGTGTCTGGTGCCTTGCTGCTGAAGGAGAGGAAGAAGAAGAGACTACGAAAAGACTTTTGCTTTACTTTGTGCCAAACTCTGCTAAAGAGATCTCCAAGGGCTTGCAACTGAACTTGCCCCCTGACCAGCGTCCCAGGACCAGTGGACGCTACCCCCTTAGAAGAAAGCGACTGCGGGTGCTGACCATCGCCGCAGCACCGACGGAGGAATCTCCTCCAAGGCAACGACATCCACCTGACCACCGTGACCGGGGCCCAAAGCAACAGCGAGAGCAAAGTGAGGACCAGCCGCCGCTGGCCCGAACACCGTGACCGCAACTGCACCGGGAGCCCGATAGCAAAGCGAAGGAGGACCCGTCCGGTCCGAGCTCTCGAGGTGACTGCATAACGAGCAGCCACTCACCTGCAAAGACGGACAGTTGCCCTGTGAGAATCCGCAAAGTCGGTAGCCTGCCCGACAGCCCAGCTGTGAGCCCACAGCTGCACCGGCACTTGGCTGGGTACGTCCTGCACTTGGGGACCGTACTGCCACTTGCCACCGCCGCACAGCCGCCGCCTCCAGGGTCGGAGCGGACGACGAGGAGAGGACCCTGCCGCCACAGAACACCGCTGCCCCGGATGACCAGTGACCTGCTCGGCTGAAGAGCCGCAACGATCAGCGACCCCGGGAAGGCAACGCGACGTGGGACAGATCCCCTGGAAGCCGCCGGCTCCACAAGAACTTTGGTTAACACCGGCCTACGGGCCCTCAAAGAACTGCTATAAGAACTGTGGTAACCTGAACTGAGTAACTTGCAACCGTTATCATAAAGTACGTTGACTGTATTCACAAGCCTGCGTAAAATCTATATAAAGATATATATTTTTACAGAATACAGTCTGGTCTCGTTGTGTGGTGGGTTGGTTGTAAAGGTGTACTATTGCAAGTGTTTAACCCTATGTGCCCCAAAGATTAGCCTACGACTGCTTAAGCCACACTACCTAGAGGGTAAGTAGAGGTTGTCTGGAAGGTAACCCTCAGCCCTGACGAGGAAGAGGAGAGTCCCTGCTTGTCGCTAGTGTTGCACTGCGCCAACTAGAGACTCCCCCTTCCTACAATACGGACTGTGCAATTGGTGTTATGGCACTTTATCACGCTTTACTGCAAATGTAATTCAAGTTGTATTATAGTTTTAACTAGCATATTTTTTGTATGTCAATAAAATAAGTATTCTTTTTTAAAGCCCTGACTGGATATTGAGTTTGATTGTTATTACTTGTCACTGGGTACCTGATTTTAAGCACCGCTACCACCTCCTTAACAAAACACTGGCTGTTTGCCCTTATTTTTTCTGTAGAGTAAAGTGAACAAAATAAGTCAAAGTCAAAGTCAAAGTCAAAAAGCTTTATTTCGATAAAATTCCATTATCATAAAAGCAAGTTTAAAAAAAAAAAAAAAATTGGTAGTTAATAATAAATTTGGCAACACATTTCCAGTTAATAGCAAAAAAGTATAACATTTACTAGAATTAATATTATTTAAAAAGAGATTAAACAGAGTATTTAAGCTTTCTGGCTCGAATAGCCCAAGCCCAAAATAACAATTTTGCTAGGGCACAGGCGTAGGGTACATAGCTGTCCGAAACAAGAATCCTAATTGCCACATCATGGCTCCTGGTTCCCAGTTGCCGGCACAAGTTCTTCAGCCACGCCCTTCTTGGATTGGCATATTCCTTGCAGACGAATAAGAAGTGGGCTAATGTCTCTGGGTGGGCTAAACATGATGGGCACAGATCAGTTTTATCTGTGCAGGATTTCCATGATTTAGTGAAAGTATTCAGTGGCAAGGTGCCCGTTCTAAATTTAAAATACAAAGATCGGGCAAACGGTTTCCCGATTATGTCTAGGTAGGGTTCTCGTCTGGGACAGTCTTTAAACATTAAAAAATCCTCTGTGAGCCTACCAATGGATGTGCTAGAGTGCCTTTGGGAGCGAATCCAATCCCGGTAAAGGTTTTTAAGTACTTGTTTAGGAGGAGAGGTTCTGCTTGACCAGAAATCCAATAGGCCCAAGTTCGACAATAAGGTTTTCATGTCTGTTAACCATTTGACTCTGGCCCAGTGTGGTGACGCCATTATTTCTTCCAGGCCTCTGGCGTAGGCATTAAGTTCCTCTACCCGCCAAATACGAGCCCATAATAGGAGAGGACGGAATTTCGCAATTTCGCCAATCTGGGTGCAACCAAGGTCCATAAATAAGGGTAAAAGTGGAGTGCTTTGAGGGAGGGACATTATTTGTCTACAGAAATTGTTCTCAGATTTTTGTAAAGCTTGAGAAGATGCAAAGCCCCAAAGTTCAGCTCCATATAGTGCAGAGCTGACACCCTTGGCAGCGTAGATCTCTAGGACTGTTCCTATTGGTTTGAACGAACTGGAACGTTGCTCCCTCAATAGGGCACCTGTGATCCTTTTATAGTTCAGCAGCATCTTATCTAGATGGAGAGTCCAATCCATTTTGTCTGAGATGCGTATCCCTAAATAATCAAATGCTTTAACCCTTTCCAGGAACTCGGTGTTTAGGATAGGGGGACGCACTTGCTGTTTAGGGGGATTAAGGACGAGGTATTTTGTTTTATTGGTATTTATAACCAAGCCCCGGTCAGTACAAAAGGTTTGGAAGTTGTCCAAGAGTTTCTGTAGTCCCATTGGGGTCTTGGAGATTAGGAGCGTGTCGTCCGCGAAGAGGAGGGTCGGTATGCGTACCCCCGCCAGGGATGGTTCGTCGGATGGTGATTTAAGTAGGTGCTCAACCACCCCATTAATGTACAAAGAGAAAAGGGTGGGAGCCAGAACACATCCCTGGCGTACCCCTCTCTTGACCGGAATACAGCCCGTTTTCTCCCCTCCAGAGCCCCACCTAATTTGGGCAAAGCTGTCCTGATGGAGCCTGACCAATAGGGATAAAAGATACTCTGGAAGCCCAATGTTGGCCAACACCTTCCACAACAAGTCCCTGGGGACAAGGTCAAAGGCAGTCTTTAAGTCGATGAATGCGAGATAAAGACTGCCCTTGCCTATCACTACCACCTTCCAGTAAATCATCATAAGCCTGAAGGCCTGCTCTATCGTACCGGTGCCTACTTTAAAACCGGCCTGAAAGTCGGTAAGTATTTTGTTTTCATCTACCCAGTTGAGTATCCTGAGTAGAATAACTTTACCGACAACTTTTTGGCTTACATCTAGTAAGCTAATCGGCCTGTAATTGGACGGATCATCCCTAGGGCCTTTCTTGTGAATGGGAACCACCTCTGCCCCCTTCCAAGACACGGGAATTGGGGCACCCCTACAGATGGCAAGAAGGAGGGAGTGTATTAGTTTGCCCCAATTAACACCATCAGATTTTAGCAGGTCCCCGGGGATGCCATCTGGTCCTGCGGCTTTTTGTGGAATGATGGAGGTAATAGCATATTCTACTTCCTTCAAAGTAAAGTCAGGGTCACTAGGGAGATGAATATAATTAGTGAAGGGAGAGGATTGGAAAGACCCTCTTCCGTTCAGGTCGTTATGGCAGGAGTAAAGTTTGGAAAAATGAGCCTCCCATACCTCGCCCGAAATACTGCAGGTTATAAGGTCGCTATCCGGTCTATTTCGTGCCCTTATGGTATCCCAGAAGGATTTAGAGTCTTTTTTCATACTGGCTTCCTTAAGGGTTAGCCAGTAGGCATCCTCCCACTCTCTTTTAGCTACCTGTAGGGCCTTTTTATGGTTTCTTCTGGCAATTTGAATTGTTAGGGACGACTTCCCTTTGACTGCCTCTATTAGGCATGATTTGGCCTTCCTGCATGTTGCCGAATACCAATCGTGTTTGCCTTTAGGTTTAGGTTTCTGTTTCCCTGAGGGCAGTTGTACCCAAAAGAGGTCCCCAATAGTTTTTACAGCAGCTTCAAAAATAGCAGTAGCCTTGTCTGCTGCTATGGTTAGATCAATGGAGCTAATTTCAGCCTGCGTGCCCTTAACCACTTCGTCTATTGTGGATAGTTTGTCGGTGTTACACATAAACTTACTCCACTTTAGACGCCTGCCACAAGAGGCAACAGTAATCCCCTGTGGGCGGCTTAGAGAGGCTGGCAGTACTTCAATGTGCCAAGGATTTTTTAGGGATAAGGAGAGTGGGTTATGGTCGCTCTCTATGGTATTGGTAATAACCATGTCGTTAACATGGCTCCAGAGGCCCCTATCCAGCAGAATATAGTCAATCCGTGTGCATTGACCAACTCTGTTAAATGTGGGAGCACCCAGGAGGTCAGATCGAGTGCGACCATTAGCAGCTCTTAATCCAAACTCCAGTGTGAGTGCATTTAGATGGATTGCACTGCGAGTCCAGCGCTTGATGGGTGGGATAGAGAGGGTAGGGATACCCCATCTACTATCCTCTTCTCCTAGGCCTGGTATTCCTTCTAGGGGGAGTGGTTCATCTGTACAATTAAAATCCCCAGCCACTAGGATATGGCCATGTCCACTCTGCTCTCTCAGCTGAGCCTCAAGCTCCATCATTGTGGGTGAAATGCACCCATTTTTTGTTCCCCTGATGTAAACATTGTAAAGGTCAACAGTTATACTTCCCCGTAGGCCCAATAGGGAGACACCAAGGATATCCGGGGTTCCTGCCTTCTTGGTGGTTATCCTGCAGTTAAGCAGGATACTTATCCAAATAATTAGCCCCCCCGATGGCCGCCCCTTCCCTGCCTTGGATTTTATTGCTGGTGTGGAAAAGGTGACAAACCCCACCCGGTGCAGTGGTTCAGTGGCCCATGTCTCTTGAAATATACAGATTTTATGGGAATCAACCAGAGCATTCCACTCCGGGAGGCCTAGTTTCCTTGTGATCCCAGCAAGGTTCCAACTAAGAATTTTTAACTCGCCATGTGCTGAGTTTCCGTCTGGAATCACAGTACAATGGGGGTTGGATGAAACTACACTATCCCTAATTAGTGTAGATGATGAGACCTCTAAGTTTGTAGGGAGAGATGTGCCCAGCACTGCATCCTTCATGGCGATATTAGCATGAGGGAGGTCAGTGTCTGAGCCTCCCTTAGAAGAAAGTCAATCAACCTCATCCAGTACACAGTACCTATTTGGGTGGGCAAACTGTGTATAGGAGGGGTTAAGGGACAGAGATGAAAATGGATCCTGCCGTGGCTGTTGCCATTGATGATGATTGGCAGTAAGTGGTGGCTGAGGCGGTTGTTGCCACTGCTGGGTAGGTTGGAAAAAAGGTGGTAAGGGGTGGAAAGGTTGTTGCCACTGGGGGCCCACATGGTGCGGGACAAAAGGTGGAAAGTAGGGCGGCTGCTGCCAGTGGTTAGGGGCATATCGGGGGGGATGTACAGGCTCTTGATTACTTGGAATGATTGGCCGGTGGAAGTTGGGTCTTGTCGAGTTGGGGAGGAAGTAGGACAAGGGGAGTGGTTTGATCTGGGTGGCAGGACCGCTGTTAGGTGCATTACAAATAAAAGTCGCAGCCCCCACATCCCTGAAATTAACAGTAATTACATCCCCTGGTATTGTTTTCTTACCCCTACCCACCCAATCCCCTCTACGTACAGTGAGAATTTCCCCACTCATACTACTAGGTAGTGGTTTATGTATTTGGAGCCACTGTGCACATTTATTTCTTAACTCTACATAGGTCTCTTTAACTCCTTCCTTCAGTGGGGGGACAGCAGTCAACACAACCACAAAAGGAGAAACTTCTGGTGGCAGACTAATAGACTTGTAGCGGGTCTGCCTTGGCTTAGGGGTTTCAGAGTTACTAGTAGAGTGAGAGGCTAGGATATTCGTAGGTTTCCCTTTGGGACCCGTAGTTTGGGAGGTGTTAGATTTGGTACCAACGGCTGATTGCTGCACGGATGAAGGATTGCTCACCGCTGTTGTATTGGGGATCGCTTTACCAGTTATGGGCTTGATGACCTTGGCTGGCGGTTGGGGGTTGGACGGTAGTTCCCCGTGCCCTTGTTGCTGGACAGGCCCAGGCTCATTAGACTTGTTGGGCCATTTAGTATTAATGAGCGATGTTAGCCTATCGAGTTTAGAAATCAAGGGTTTGATTTGGGCCGCTATTGTGGCTTCAAGATCATGCTTGAGATCAGTGACCATGTTTTCGACCCAACATGGAATACCAGGCGCTGTATGTGGAGTAGGTGTTATCAAATTGTGGTTACTAACTTTGGCTTTAGTCTTCTCCTTGGGTTTAGACTCCTTAGTTTTGGGCTTAGTCACTACTTTTGTTGGAATAAAAGTGACCTTTCCCCTGGAATCACTAGGCACATGAGGAGTCGACTTGGCAGTTAACCCATCCAGGCCCGGCTCCGTCTCTCTGGGTGTCCGACAGGCTTCTAGGTCTGGGGTCGCCTCCAGATCCACAAAGGACGGGTCCGACTCCGAACAGGTAACCGACAAGTTAACAGCACTCGGTACTGTAACAGTGCCTATAGTGGTCAAGGGCAAGGGCAAAGAGCAATTATTCGAAGCTTGCTGAGAGGGTGAATTTGCATTTGCAAGGGAGCCCAGGGAGGAGCGCTTGGCGTTCATGAGGTCCAGGGAGACTCTTTTCTCTAGGAGTACAATGCTCTTATCAATTGTCTCATTTACCCGTGAGAGGAAAAGGTCAATGGGACCAGTCACTTGCGCTACCTCCGTAGCTTTTTTGGTACAGCTTCTTGTTTTGTGCCGCATGCTTGGCGTTGGCAATAAAAAGTGCTATACCAGGTTTTGAAAGGCTGTGGCCTCGAGAAGGCTAAGTGGCAATCGGCCTACCTGGATGGTGGTTTCAGGGCGATGAGACAGGGATTCGGGGCCTGGGCCGTCCTCTGCCGTCCTTGAACGGCCTTAAACGGCCCGCTCTTTGCCCGGTCTTCGCCCCGGCCGTTGCCCCGCGCGCGTCCCACGTGCGCGTTACCCACGCAAGTTATGAAGGCAGGGCAGGAGAAGGGGGCGGGAAGAGGACCAGCTGCGGCCGATCCCCGCCGCTCGGAATGCTGGTCCTCGCAGTCCCGCCTCTACCCTTGTCAGCAGGCTGTCAAAGTCCAAAGGGCGCGTTGGTGCACAATGCACAGGTAGAGATTAAGGAAGTGATTCTCCCAGGGAAGTCTTGCCTACGAGCGGCTCCCGCGAAGCGGGGGCCGCGAGGCGTTGCAGGAAGGTCGGGCAGCAGCACTCAGGGACAGCGCTTCCTTGTATGAGGGCTCACAGGGCACACTCGCTCCACAGAGATTTTGAAGGGAGGAGGAGGGGGCGGGAAGAGGACCAGCCAGCTGCGGCCGATCCCCGCCGCTCGGAATGCTGGTCCTCGCAGTCCCGCCTCTACCCTTGTCAGCAGGCTGTCAAAGTCCAAAGGGCGCGTTGGTGCACAATGCACAGGTAGAGATTAAGGAAGTGATTCTCCCAGGGAAGTCTTGCCTACGAGCGGCTCCCGCGAAGCGGGGGCCGCGAGGCGTTGCCGGAAGGTCGGGCAGCAGCACTCAGGGACAGCGCTTCCTTGTATGAGGGCTCACAGGGCACACTCGCTCCACAGAGATTTTGAAGGGAGGAGGAGGGGGCGGGAAGAGGACCAGCTGCGGCCGATCCCCGCCGCTCGGAATGCTGGTCCTCGCAGTCCCGCCTCTACCCTTGTCAGCAGGCTGTCAAAGTCCAAAGGGCGCGTTGGTGCACAATGCACAGGTAGAGATTAAGGAAGTGATTCTCCCAGGGAAGTCTTGCCTACGAGCGGCTCCCGCGAAGCGGGGGCCGCGAGGCGTTGCCGGAAGGTCGGGCAGCAGCACTCAGGGACAGCGCTTCCTTGTATGAGGGCTCACAGGGCACACTCGCTCCACAGAGATTTTGAAGGGAGGAGGAGGGGGCGGGAAGAGGACCAGCTGCGGCCGATCCCCGCCGCTCGGAATGCTGGTCCTCGCAGTCCCGCCTCTACCCTTGTCAGCAGGCTGTCAAAGTCCAAAGGGCGCGTTGGTGCACAATGCACAGGTAGAGATTAAGGAAGTGATTCTCCCAGGGAAGTCTTGCCTACGAGCGGCGCCCGCGAAGCGGGGGCCGCGAGGCGTTGCAGGAAGGTCGGGCAGCAGCACTCAGGGACAGCGCTTCCTTGTATGAGGGCTCACAGGGCACACTCGCTCCACAGAGATTTTGAAGGGAGGAGGAGGGGGCGGGAAGAGGACCAGCTGCGGCCGATCCCCACCGCTCGGAATGCTGGTCCTCGCAGTCCCGCCTCTACCCTTGTCAGCAGGCTGTCAAAGTCCAAAGGGCGCGTTGGTGCACAATGCACAGGTAGAGATTAAGGAAGTGATTCTCCCAGGGAAGTCTTGCCTACGAGCGGCTCCCGCGAAGCGGGGGCCGCGAGGCGTTGCAGGAAGGTCGGGCAGCAGCACTCAGGGACAGCGCTTCCTTGTATGAGGGCTCACAGGGCACACTCGCTCCACAGAGATTTTGAAGGGAGGAGGAGGGGGCGGGAAGAGGACCAGCTGCGGCCGATCCCCGCCGCTCGGAATGCTGGTCCTCGCAGTCCCGCCTCTACCCTTGTCAGCAGGCTGTCAAAGTCCAAAGGGCGCGTTGGTGCACAATGCACAGGTAGAGATTAAGGAAGTGATTCTCCCAGGGAAGTCTTGCCTACGAGCGGCTCCCGCGAAGCGGGGGCCGCGAGGCGTTGCAGGAAGGTCGGGCAGCAGCACTCAGGGACAGCGCTTCCTTGTATGAGGGCTCACTTAGGGGCCGATTACGATGACGGTGAGACCACCACCAGCAGCCCGTCGGTGGCGATCTCACTGCCATTGTGGTCAAGTTTAACACCCGCCATATTACAATGGCGAACTGTGTGTTGGAGGGCGGGAACACTGACTGCCATGCATCCGTTTGGCTCCTTCAGCCTACCTGTGAGTCGGAGGCTGACATAATCACTACAATGGTGGCGGTGTCTACCAGTCCCTGCCATAGGGATTATGATGTCCCTCCCCTCCAGCTGTTTCATGGCAGTTCAACTGCCATGAAAAGGCAGGCGGAAAGGGACATTGGGGGCCTGTAGAGGGTCCCCCTTTAACCCAGGCCATTGATTTTGGGTGTCGGGGCACCTCTGGTACCCCTACATATCCCTGAACCATGTGGCAGACACCACATGGTGCCTGCCACGTAGTGCAAGGATATGTACAGGGTTAATTTTTTGCATTGCAGCAGGTGCTGCAGCCACCACCCGCCGCAATGTACAGAATACACAATGCGACTGCCTTGCAGGCGGTCGCATAGTAATCCCTCAGATGGGACCGCCAATGGCTAGTCGGTCGGTCCCGTTTACAATAGGGTGGCGGCCCCTTAGTTATTCACTTGCTGTGCATAAGAATTCAGAGCACTTGGACACAGCATGGATACTACCCAGTAATTATTGACTACCCCAGAGAAAAGGCCTCCCAAACAGCATAGTGAATTTACTAATAACAGTGTTTTCAGAATTTCCAGAGTTCCTTTGCCTCCTGCCAAGAACACTTGATGGTCGGTTGCTCATCATCAGATGAATCTACACTTGGAAATTCCCTGGAAGTGATGTCTCATTCATCAGCACCATCACTGACTGTAAACCATCCTTTAAATTATCAGATTGCTTTTGGCGGAATCTGCCAAAATGTTACATTTCTTAAATTACAACCACTTTGTCCCATACACATACAGGCTGGCAATGACACAATTGCGTGAAGTTAGGATATAGCTCTCAATCTGTCAACACTGTAATGAGAGGTTTTTTACATTGAATCATGTTCACATTTGATTTTGACATAGGAAATAATTGTTCAGGAGGAGGATCACTGTGTTTGGCAGGCATGAGCGATGAGAGTAAAAGGAAATCAGCCTCCGTCCCTCTGAACTATGGATGCTGACCATGGATGCTGTAATGGCATACCATTTTTGCACAAATTCATTTTTATTTATAAGAAACAGATCTACAATGAGATCCACTTTACAAAGATCACAGATTACATATTCAATATATATCTAAACCCCTATTTTTTTAAGTAAACATTTTAGAACACATCATTTCATTTACTTGGTTAAACAAAAGTTGCATAGCATCGTTTGCTGAGTGTATTTCAAAAACAATGGTTTCAACAAACATCGACGGTTATTACGCAATGCGTGGCACACAAAGAGGATATTCTCTGAGGTTTGTACCGAAACCATGCAGAGATCACACAATCTGGATCTCGGAGCCACGCCCAACGATGCTATCATGCACCTGAAAAAATATTTAATGGCAAAATGTTCACTCAAAACAATACAAAAATGTAGAATACCATGATCCAGGTTCCTGTGGGGATAAACCAAAGAACATGTAGCAACAATCACCCCCGTCTTCCTTTTTTCCCTACAAGCTAGCACATCTAAATCACTTGAAGTAATCTTAATGTTATATTTAAAAAAGATCTTAAGTGCTAAACGAGATACTGCCATAAGCTCAACCCATTCAAGTTAAAGTGCTGTAGTGCTTTATTAAAATTCTCAAGAAACAAGTTAGTAAACCTACATCGGGCAAATGCTTCTGAACAAAGTAGTCTTCTAAAGAGAATCTTGTTACTAAGCAAAAGACTTAGGCCCCAACGAAGGAGGGCAGTTAGTTCCCCTTAACATAGATACGCAGGAACCCCATTTCTAAGCATAAGGCTTCAAGCAGTGCGAGGGTACTTATGTTACAGATCTTATGACATGTTTCACCCTGTGTTTCATGAAGAAAGCTCCATCATTTCACATCCATTATTTCAAGTGTATTACACAAATCGCAAGAGTAATTTGAGAGCTATGTAAACATAAACAGAAGGCTATTTACTATGGCACAGCCGCCTGTGCTTCCTAAGATTTAAAGCTTGGTCCAGGGCTCAGAGCTGGACGTTGCGTTGTTTATGCTTGGTTTTCCCTGGTATCCACAGTACTTTGGGGCACAGTCACACCCACACCCTCCTTGAACCTTTAAGAATTCACTTTGACCAACTCCCTCCAAACACACACATCAAAGGGTATGGGAAAAGAAAGGGAATATAACACACATTAGTATGTTGTCTATTGCTTATTAGGAAGAGAAGAACCTTTCTTATTTGGAAACCGTGATTCATGGCCTTAATTCAGTGGGAGAACGGTTCACTTCCTTACTTTTTGACTGGATACTTGGAAGGTCAGAGACTCCACATGTCCAAATATATGTGCTGTGGTGGTGAGCGGGAGAGCGGGAACAGAGGTCACTCTGGAAGCTCTTCTGTTGTTTGGGAGATAGGTAGAATTGGATAAGAGAACTAAAGTACAGGTAATCCTTACCATTGAATTTTGGGAAGGCCCATTTTCCTATTATTCCCTTCCCTGCTTTTTGACTCTGCTCTGACCCTTCTTCAGGTTCGCGCCGGGACACTCCTTGGAGTATCTATGCGTGTTACATTTTCATATCACATAAAATAACATAACAAAGAAACAATGGAACAGGTACCTTCTCGAATGCCAACTTACTCCTGCACCCTCTCTCACAGTTGTAATCAATGCATTTAGTGAAAACATTTTCGAAAGAATTCATGTTGACATTGGAGCCTACAGATCTGGCCTCTACTCCCAGTTAGGGCATGCAAACACAAATTGTGAGCGTGTGGGGAAATTGTTGTATGTCCCTGCATCTCAAATTATAACTATGTCTACTGTAAGCAAATTAATGAAGTAAGAAAAGAACTGTTGTTTGCACTGTCCCTCCTAATAATATGTTGCAATACTGCACATCATTACATTGCAGATTTTGTAATACTGTTTTTTTTTAACTTTATTTTGATATTTGGCAAGTGAACAACAAGAACGGTGCATTCATGGTCATACATTACATAATCAGCAATGCGCACATGTGCCTGGGCCAACAGCAGGGCATAAAATACATGGCAATACAAACTATGGAGCCGTTGGCCTCTGCCCTCATCCGTGTATCATGGGCTGTGCTATAATGCAAAGTCTACATGGCAAACGTAGTCACCCAGCAACAGACATTCTCCAGGTTAATCTAGTGTAAAGCTATGCACCTTCGTATGCACGAGAGGGATCCCCAAAAAATTAAACTGTAGGCTAAGTAGGATGACTTGTAGTGTATCGTCAGTTGGCCAATATTCAGTTCTGCAATCCACCTCTAACTCCCTCGTGTTAAGACATTAGTGGGTGTGTTCAGAGGCTCACCTCAGGAAGGCACGCAGTCTGTGTCGAGGGCGGTATTTCTGCATTGTGGGGGGGTCGTCACTTTCCGACAGATAACACTGCTGTGGGGCCCAAATATCAGCCAGCCTGGAGGAAACCGGCAGTAGCTCAGAATATGTAGCAATCTGTTCCTGACAGTATGTGAGATCATGTAACCAGTTTTTAAACAGGGGCTCTGCCTCTACCCCATCTGCACGCTACCCTCCGCTTAGCCACCAAAAACGCCAGTGCAATAAATTTACGGTGTATCGCTGGTAAAGGCTCTACATGCCCCAGCAAAGCAAATAGTGGAGAGGGCATTATGTCTGTATGTATCATCTTGGACACCGCTACAAATACCTGACGCCAGTAGGCCTGTACCCCCTCACACTCCCATGCCAAATGCATGAAGTCAGCCCCGGGGCGTGACATCTGTCGCAGGTGTTGGTGTCCCGCAGGTGAAACCTGTGCATGCGGACTGGAGTGTAATAAAGTCTGTGTATGAATTTGTAATGTATGATTCTGAATCTGCTGCTCGATGAAACGTGTTCAGTATGTTGTAAGCAAATTTCCCATTGTTTGACCGTGATCACTACGCCTAACTCCCGATCCCAGTGTGCCTTGGCCGCGAGCGGTGGGGTTTCTCTTGATGTATGTACAGTTCTGTAAATCGTAGATACAAGTTTCTTGGGTGTTTCATCCTGCAGTATACGCTGCAGTGGTTCAAAAGCTAGAGGCTTAATGGCTTTCAGTCCCTGGCGCAGCCTAATATAAAGGAAAGTGTCCAGAGGAGACTGGGGTGTATCAAACCCCAGATTGTCTAGTGTGCGAAAGATTCCTGCATCATACAGGTCTCCCCATGTTGCAACATTTAAGCGTTTAGCCAGTTTATGGAAAACTGTCTCTTGTAGCAAGGACATGTCTGGATGATAAGTAAGCGGCAGCAATGGTGAGTACAACATGACTGCATTCAGCATAGTTCCCATTCGAGCCCATGCATTCACAGTGCTCATCACCGTGGTTGGTGTCCGATCTCTACCCTGAGAGGGGGTATATAGTGCCCCTTCTATTGGGACCGGATAGGCGAGCCAATGTTCTGCCGCTAACTGGGACATGTATCGAGGCTGGTATATCCAAAAGTAAGCAAAGTGTGCCTGAGCAGAATAATAATATAATTCAAAATCGGGAATACCGAAGCCGGCCCGGTTATAGGGTCTAACAAGGACATCCCATCGCAGCCGGGCCGTTTTGCCACCCCACACCAATCGAATGAGCTCCGATCGGAGCAGCTGGAAGAAATATCTGACAGGATAGAATGGAACATTTAGGAATAGGTAAAGCAATTGTGGCAGAACAACCATTTTTATGAGAGATGCTCTGCCCGCCATGGATAATGGAAGGGTGATCCACCGTGTGATGTTGTCAGTGATGCGGGACATAGTTGTGCCATAGTTGATCCGCAATAATTCCTCCCTGTCTTTTGACACCTGGATTTCCAGGTATCTGAAGTCCTCCTCACACCAAGCAATGGGGTAGTCTAAGTTGAATTTCACTGTGGACGCCGTGAGGGGAAACAAGCACGATTTGCCCCAATTTATCTGGATGCCCGAGAGTTCGCCAAATAGACTAAACTCTCTGAGGATGGGGTTCAGGTTATGGCTAGGATCTCGAATGTACAGGGTGATATCGTCTGCGTACATTGATATCAAACTCTGTCGCTGATTGCATTGTAACGCCTTGTCATTATGATGTTGCCGCAGTCTCGCCGCTAAGGGTTCAGTAGCAATGGCAAACAGTAGGGGCGACAGGGGGCAGCCTTGTCTCGTGCCTCTTGTGATGGGGAATTTCTGAGATAGTCTGCCATCAATAGTTACTTTGGCCACCGGCGTTTCATATAATAGTCTGATCCAAGATATACATATATTTGGGAAGCCCAATCGTTCTAATACTTGGAACACATAGTCCCACTCCAGAGAATCGAAGGCTTTAGTGGCGTCCAAAAAGATGGCAGCCATAGGCAAGTCTTCATGGACATTATTCATGATTGTAAAGAAAGTGCGTAGGTTGTGCGACGTCGCCCTGCCAGGAATGAAGCCCGATTGGTCGGGTAAAATCAGATTCGGCAGAAGGAGGTTGATGCGTGTAGCTATAAGTTTAGGAAGTATCTTTACGTCGCAGTTTAGTAGCTTTTTCCGACAAGAGCCTATATGAATCACAACTATTTGCCGGCTTCCCGGGTTTAAGCAATGATGTGATAAGAGCAATGCGCATGGAAGGCGGGAGATGTCCGACCTCCAGTGCGTCCTCATAGACTTCACACAGGACCGGGGCCATGAAGTCAATATACGTTTTATAAAACTCTACCGGAATCCCGTCTAGCCCAGTAGCTTTGCCTGACTGCATGTGCATTATAGCGTCTCGCACTACATCTATTTCAAACGGGGCACTTAAAAAGTTCCTCTGTGTGTCACTCAGCCAGCCCAAGGATATATCCTGTAAATAGTCATGTAGTTGAAGCTTCCCTGTTCTCGTGGTGGTATATAATGTGGTGTAGTGTGCGACAAAAGCATTAAGAATCTGTGTTGTGTCCCTGTATAGTAGCCCATCCGGTCCCTCAATCTCTAGTATGGTATTTGGCTGGTGTGTCAACTTGATTGTCGAAGCAAGCACCTTCCCTGGTCTTTCCACTTTGCCGTATCTGCGAGCTGTCCAGTGTCGGCCCCTAAATTTAGACTCTTGTTTGGTCTCATCTGTGTATTCCGTAAGTTTTCCCCTAATTTGTGATAGCGTGAATCTATCTGGGCATCACGCCAGTGATCTTTCAAGCGATTTGAGTTCAGTTTCCAGCTTGGTCAGTTTTGTCACTATACTCTTGAGTACTCCCGATCCCTTTGCTATACAAATCCCTCTCAGGGTCACATTAAAGGCATCCCAGATAGTTTCCACATCCCTCACCGAGTCTTTGTTACATGCGAAGAAGTCTAAAACGTCCTCTCGTAATTCCTCCTGAAATACAGCATCTCGGAGCATTGTCGGCTGTAGTCGCCAGGCAGATCTCGGCGGACCTAGGTCCTCAGCCCTCAACGTTATTTTTACAGGCGAGTGGTTGGAATAAGTCCTGGCTAAGTGTTGCGCTTGAGCCAGTGCAGGGCAGAGCTGCAGGAATATGAAGACGTAGTCTAGTCTCGTCCAGGACCTAGCCTGTGCTGTGAAGTGAGTGCCCTCTCGTGTAGTAGCGTGAAGGTGTCTGCATGTGTCAACCAGGTTATATTCCTTGATCAAGTTGTGTAGTTCATTCCTTGATTTAGTATAATGGTGAGGGGCTGGGTGTGATCTATCAATGGTGGGTTCGTGTGCAACGTTAAAATCTCCGCCCCATATTATGCGATCTGGACCTGTGCTCATTATATTGACCCAAAGGTCCGTAAAGTAGTGAGGATCATCAGTATTGGGTCCTTAGCTGCAGACCATGGTGACCGCCATGTGTCCCAGCCTCCCCCATAGGATACAATATCGTCCCTGGGTGTCTTGTTTGCCGCCAACCAACGTAAACGGAGTGCCTTTTTTGATAAGAATCGCTGTTCCTCTAGCATAAGTTGAATAAGAGGAAAAGGCTGTATGAGCCGTCCATCTACTGGCAAAGATATGACTAGTGTTGGAATTAAAATGAGTTTTCTGCAGAAAGGCAATGTGCACAGCATGCCGGTCTAAGTATGACAATACCTGTCGCCGTTTCCGCGGGTCTCCCAGCCCACGCACATTCCATGTGATAAGGTTCAAGTCAGTGTCGGCCATGTATCGTATGTTACATATTGACATCGGTACTTGTCTGTCTGACCCATCCATGCAAAACACCCGATCGTAGTATGACAAGTACTATTGCTCAGTAGTATTATGTCAATCCTGTTCTGCCGTAGCTTACATGAAACGCATTTGTTGCAAAAAAAGTCCGTACTCAAATGTGTATGTCTCGAATGCACCATAAGAAAAACCCTCACCCCCCACCCCCCTCTAGTCTGGTCCACATCCCTTCTCTGATGCGGTCAGCAGTCACCCATGTCCTATAGTCATCATACGTGCACTGGGTGGCGCTAGAGAGCTGCAGTCGACAGAATCGTCAGAATCGCCAGAACGCTACGGACCGCTACGGGCGCGGTCACCATCGCCATTACTGTTCTGCCACGAAGGGAAACACGGAGGAAACAACGAAAAACAACGAAAACAAAAATCGGCGATAGGCGCAGGCAGGCGCAGCAGAAAAGACGGGCTACCGGCTACTGGATATGCCGCCGGTCCCCACTCACTGCCTATCTGCCTGACCGAGAAGCCGTTTCTCAGCCCTGCTGGTATGCTGCTGGTTTGCCGTCTTGCAGGCACTAAGTGAGGAGCGAGAAGAATTCCCCCCAACTCAGCCCGAACATCGCCATTGGGGGTTTACACCACGCCTCTCCCCAGAGAAAAGATACAAGTGCACCAAGATGGTGAGCCCATGCTAGGCTACCGCTGGGATTAAAGACTACAGATCCCACAACCCCGCTGACAGCAGCCGCATAGTCCATGGATCACGCCGTGTGAGAGGAGCGTGCAGGCAGCGATCTTCAGAGCGAGTACCAGCATTGGCTCAACCTCAGTGCGGATACGCCGTTCTTTCACCGCCGCTCTTTCCTGCCGTCAGGACCAGCCACTTCAAAGAGGTGAGGTGAGACTGTAAAGACGTGAAGTGAGCGCAGCTGGCGATAGAGGCGGCCGCCAAGTAAGAGCCGGGGGGTCTGACCTAGGCAGGTCCGACTAGGTCTGACTTTGCCAGCAGGTCTCCCCTGAGTGCTCCGCTCACAGCCTGCTCCGCTCACAGCCGTACTCTCACCCTTACTCTCAGCCTTGCTTTTCAGTTCCCCCACAGCCCTCTCATAGCCCTCTCACAGCCTACTCCAACGCCCTCATCGTCCTGGGGGACCACTCTTACAAATCTTTCCCTCTTCATCAAAATCGTACCTTAAAACCTCCCCATCCTTCTGTTTTCGACTACCGGTAAAGGAGCAAATGTACTAGCAAGGGGCGGCAAATAAGGAGGGGGGCAGTTATCTTCCACCTCTCCTTGACGGCCCCTGGGCGGTTTACAGCCCGCAAATATCATCATGAGGTCGGGGAAAGTCAGGGGCCCTCCGGAGCCAAAACCAAAGCCCACAGCAAAAATGAATGATACAACTGGAAATGGGAAAGGACATAAGAAAATGAAAATGAATGCAAATCCTGCCATTAGCACAGAGGTGAACTTTTTGCCATTAGAGCAAGCATTAGGGCTGAACCAAAGCTCAACAGAGCAGGGCTCGATAGCGGTCCTGTCATCAGAGTCTGCAGTAAAGGCGCTACAATCTACTAAAAAGTCCTACCAGCCCAAAATATACACAAAATTTGAATTCCTAAGGGACGCAGGCTCAGTCATCTCCTCGAGCAACAGCCACTTGCAGGGTTTGCAGACACCACTACTTCCAGCTGCTGTGAGCCCAGCATGCCCGCCATCATCCGCGCCAGAATCTACAAGCCCTTCTCTCCTGGGAAATCATTCGATAGACTTTACTCAAGCTAGCATCTCAAAGCACTGGAATGCAAGCACTCCTTTGGAGATTTCAAGAGCAAGCACAAGCAAAGAGTCACTTAATTCTGCTGTTGAGCTCAACCGGAATCAGAATTCTTTACCTGCTTACTCAGACAGCAGGGCCCCACACAACAGGGAAATCGTGCTACCAACCCCATTGGACGATCTCAACGCCAACGCGAATGTGAATGAGATACTCATCTCAGCACAAAAATCAGCGAACAGAACAGACATCTGCCCAACCGATAGGGCTTCTGGGAGAGGCCCACAGACAGGCCTACAGACACAAGAGCAGATTTTAACCAAGGAAGCATCACTTAGCCCGGCGCTGGCTTTACAATCTTTAGGCCAAACCCACAGTACCCCTATCAAGTCTCACTTAATGGCTGGACGTGCAACACCACCCACAGACCAGGGAACCCACGAGGCAGCTAGTCCACATGACCTCAGCCGCAAAGCAGAAGGCAGGGCTATAATGTCTTATCTCAACACACAAGAATGGGAAGACATGTTAGCAACCTACACACCAGATCACAAAGATCCTCACGCCCTCGATCCATCTTTGGCAGTCAAAAATATAAATTCGCATTCCAATACCTCCAAGGAGAACGGGCGGGGAAAAGAACAAAACACCGGAAAGTGGAATTCACTGCTAAATACCATTCAGCTAGCAGTAGATGCATTATAATACCAATCTGAAAAAATGGAGCTCCAACTCACTCTCGTTAACACACTGGCAGTTTTTACAGCTGGCATCGACGACAAGTTAGGCAATTTAAACAACTTAATAGTGAGAGCACAAACAAATATCTACCCAAGTTGCAATTGCAGTCAGGCATTGGATAAAGTAGCCACACTGCCGACTATGCTAACTGGCCTAAAAGGAGACCTAAGGAACCTACATAGAGGAAACGCAACTGTAGAAAAGGGCCTCACTAAACATGACGATGGAGCGCTAAGGAAGGAGGAGTTACCCGGAACTAAAGCAGAGCTAATTGTCGATCACATTCCCGCATACGAAGAACTAAGTCAGACGGGACAGGAACTTCCAAAGAAACTTAACGCCAAACAACGGCGTCAACTAAAAAGGAAAGGGCGGAAGCAAAAAATTGAAACTGAAACATATACTTCCAAATACTTCCCAATCTTCTTTGGTTCGAAGGAGAAATCTCCTCCTAACATCATCAATGCCCATTCCACAGAGGGCGAAGATCGCTCATCCCCTAGTTTAATTCAGCAGCAGCATAATACAATTCGTAACCTGCCGAATCAAGAAGGGCAAGGACCCCAAGGACTACCGGCAAACGACTAACTGGAACAAACAGTCACATACAGTGATATGGCAGTAAAGAACAAACAACTCACACAGCCAAACTGTGACAAGAACAAGACAACGAGGGACCTCAACGGCCACTTGGGAGCTCCAATACCGCATAATATGGATCCTCCACTTCAAAGGGAAAAGGAATCACTTGAAGCAATTATCAATCAATATATACCATCAACACCAGCAAGTAACTACCCACTCAGGCTAAATCCTGAGGCTGGGGATAGGAATGGAGAAATTGGCCAAACTTTAAGCCAAATTCATGCAGTCCACCTTAGAGATACACTAGCTAAGACTATCTATCTGGATCCAAGCCAACTTGAGCATCCCCAAACAAACTGGTCTTCTGAAACACACATAACACCAAAGCAAATGCTCCCTCTGAAAGCAACAACACACATAGCCAACTGGCAAGGCGAAGACACAACCCCGGCAACCCACGAAGCTCCCTCAGCTCAGGGCTCGTCCGCTCCAGCACTTTATACAACAAAAAAATATCAGGAGGAAAGAAGCACCAATCAGGCAACGTAGATGCTCGTCTTCCTTCCGGAGTATATGACGCAAGGGCAGCATGACACGCTGAATCGCGGCAATATTATCAAACTAATGGAACACATTTCCAGTCTGGAGGAAATAAGTTCGAATAACTTAATCTCTGTCGAATTCCTGCCAACCACAAATCCAAATAGCCCGGAGGCAACCAAAACCACTTGGTCCTCTAGCATCGTTGCAGACTTAATTGCAACAGAAGTGGAGCAATTTAAGTCCTGGGGCATTAAGCTAGTTCCTCTACCTAAACCAGCTTATCCCGCACCACTACAGAGGAGGACAAGCCCAGAATCAGTGGCAATACAGACAAACACTCTTAGCGTTCTTAGAGGTGCCTTGGGTAGCTCACCCACAAAAAGAGAGAATATATCGTGGCAATGCTCGGAAGACAGACCGAGGGCAGCAGTAGCACATTCAACAAGAGGGCGACGGTCAACGCCGAAGGTCTATCAGACCCATACTGTTGGACAGGCCTCATGAAGGGGGCCGCTCCCGCCCTGCATAGCAAAGACCGAACACCGGCCCTCCCGGTGTCACCCGAAGAACCACCCCGGCAACCCACAGAAGCAACCCGCAACCCGTCCCCAACGGAACGCCTGCTCCCGACCACCCCGACATCGGCCGGCCCGGGCCGCCATCAGCAGCATTGCCCCGGCCCAGCCGCCATCTTGGACACTGCACCACGAGGCCGCGTGGCCTCAGCCCGACCTCAACCCTGGGCCTGGCCAGGCCCCGACATCGAGGCACCACCATCCACCCAGGAGGTGAACGGACCACTTGGCAGGTCAATGGGAGAAAGGAGTGTCGATGGCTCTCCCCCGCCAGGTGCCGATCGCCCCCAGCCTCCCCGGGCGCTGGCTCCCCCCCCGGCTGGGTGTCTGGACTCCCTCATCCCGGACCTCCAGACTTCCAAGAGCGAGGGTCCGGACATCAAAGGAGGCCAGACCTATAACTGGGGCAGCTCCAGAGCAGGAAGGCAGTTGTATCCTGGAGTCGAGAGACACCTTGAAGAACTCATCCCTGACGGACTGCTGGCGCTGCCACAGCCCTGCCTTGTGAATCATCGTTCCTGCCTGCTGGCGCTGCCGCGGCCCTCTGCAACCTACATCGTCGTCGGGACCTGCTGGCGCTGCCGCGGCCCATCCTTGTGAACCATCGCTCCTGCCTGCTGGCGCTGCCGCGGCCCTCTGCAACCTACATCGTCGACGGGACCTGCTGGCGCTGCCGCGGCCCATCCTTGTGAACCATCGCTCCTGCCTGCTGGCGCTGCCGCGGCCCTCTGCAACCTACACCTTCGTCGGGACCTGCTGGCGCTGCCGCGGCACATCCTTGAGTGAACCATCGCCTTGCCTGCTGGCGCTGCCGCTGCCCTTCTCAAACAAGACTTATCATCCTAGCCTGCTGGCGCTGCCGCGGCCCGACCTTCCAGAACTCCGAGCTCGAGGATTGTGAGCTACCCATCTTGCCACCCTCCGTACCAGACCGGTACCAAGACTGTCCCGCTACCCTTTCCCCTTCAGAGACTAGAATTGAGAGGACCCTCGTGTCCCGACCTCCCTGTACCGTTGATAACCTTGCTTCAAGAATCGTATATAAAGAGTGTTGTCCTCATCCTTGTGTGGTGTCCATCTGTGGGGGGGCAGTTACTTGTCTGTACGATCGCTGGAGACGGCCCTCACCTGAGGCCTCTCCCCCTGTCCTCGGCCGACCCTTCGGGTCCCCGTCTAACATTGGTGGCCAGCGGCGCGATCCGAACCAACGCGTAATCGTACAGAGAGTAACTCACCCCACGACTCAACCACAATGACAACAAAAGAGAGCGGATCCACAGAAAAATTCCAGATGGAGAAACTAGAAGAGTACAACCACAGAGAGTTAAAACAATTTTGCATAGAACTAGGCATTGCTACCACAGGACTGAGCACGAAAGAAGACTTCAAGAAGGCCCTAGAATCTTGGGCAGAGACGGGTACGACCGTACCCCAAAACCAAAACCTCGAGGCGCCAGAAACGAGCACCACCCCGACAGAAGGAAGGAGATCGGGTCTCTCCCTGGAGGAGATCCGAGAACGAGAGAAAAGCAGACTCCATGAATTAGAGCTGGCACGACTTCGGTTAGACGGAGAACTGAAATTGGCAGAACAAAAGCTAACATTGGAACACTTGCGGCTCCGAGAGCGGGAAGAGAAGCAAAGACAGAGGGAGTTAGAAGAGAAAAAACTGGCCTTCGAACATGAGCGCAATCTAGCCGAAATAGAGCTTCGGAAACAAAATAAAGATCTCGGGGTGCCCGAGCGCCCGAACACTCCTGGCACTACAGACCCTAAGGTCCACATCCCCAAGGATGTCGTCAGAGAATATTACCGGAACGATGATATCCAGCAATGGTTCAAAGCCTACGAAGTAGCCATGACCTCCCACCGGATTCCCCGGAGCGACTGGGGAGCCGGGTTATGGGGGAGGTTTGTCAACGAAGGGCGAGACGCCCTGCTGCAACTCCCGGACCATCAGATGACATCCTACGACCACATGAAGGCCGCCCTCCTCACTCGATACGGACTCACGCCTGAGATGTACCGCCAGCGGTTCTGCAACTGCAAACGGATCCCGGGTACAACTTGGGTGGAGTACGTGAACTTTTTCAGCAGAGCATTCGAGGGGTGGATCAAGGGCAGCCAAGTAACCACCTACGAACAACTCTTTAACCTCATTGTGTGGGAGCACCTCTCCAACAACTGCTTCGTCGAGCTCAGGCAGCACCTCCTCGACAGTAAACTGACTGAACCTCGGCAACTCACCGCCGTAGCTGACCGATGGGAAAGCACGCGAGTTGCCCGAAGCGGGACCAGCGAGCCAAACAGAACCAACCAAGGTCCCCATCGCCCCCGAGGAGGAGGAGGCCAGGGTCGGGGCAGAGACGCCGTCCCGGCGGCTCCCGCCAGCAACACCCCGCCCCCGGCCGGCCGGGGAAACCCCCCGATGCGGCCTGGGTTCCGAGCCAACGTTACTTGCCACCGGTGCCAGCGGACCGGCCACTATGCCAACGACCCTAATTGCCCGAAGAACCAGAATCCTATACCCCGCCAGGTCGCTGCTGCCGCCCTGGGAGAAGAGCAAGCCCCAGAGGATTATGAAGAATACGCCCAGGAACAGCCCGAGTGGGAACCAGCCGCCATGACCCTGGTCTGCCTAGGGGAAAGAGACATGATTCCGCGGGCTCCCCTTCCCGCCAATACGAGGAAATACGGCCAGTGGGTAACCATAAATGGGCGCAAGGCCGAAGCCCTACGTGACACCGGGGCCAGTGTGACGGCAGTCCGCTGTCACCTGGTCACCCCGGAGCAGATCTTGCCAAACGTCCTCTGCCCCGTCCGATCAGCCGACAACTCAGAAAGCCTGTGTCGGATGGCCTGCGTCCCCTTCGAGTGGGGAGGAGTGTCCGGTATGCTGAAGGTGACTGTCCGCGATGATGCCCCGGTGGACTGCCTCCTGGGAAACGACCTCGAAAGTTCCCCCTGGGCAGCCGTTGAAAGAAGGGAGCACCTGGGGATGTTGGGCCTCCCTGAGTGGGCCTGCATAACGACCCGGTCCATGGCCGCCCGCGCCATCTCCAGTCCCGAAGAACCCGAGTGGCCAGAACCTCCTCCCCCAATCGTCCCGGAGGGAGACGCCCTAAGCACCAATCCACCAGAACAAAACGACGAAGGGCCCGTTCAACTCCAGGACCTTCCCGAACTGGCCCAGTGGCGTCAAGAGGGTGGTCCCACCCAGGAACAATTCCGACAAGAACAGAAGATCTGTCCCTCCCTCGAGGGACTCCGGCAGCAAGCCCTCGCCCAGAGCGCAGGAGACACCGCTGGGGCCCACTGGATTTATTGGGACAATGACCTGCTCTACAGCGAACAAAGAATTGCTGAGCTGGGGGCCAGTCGGGTGCTGGTGGTGCCCCTCCGCTTCAGAGACTTCCTTTTGAACTTAGCGCACGATGTCCCCCTTGCTGGACACTTGGGACAAGACAAAACATACAACCGCCTGGTAACACACTTTTACTGGCCCAAAATGCGAAATGATGTCTCCAACCACTGCCAGGCCTGCCCCACCTGCCAGGCCAGCGGAAAGAGCGTCCGAAAGATCAAAGCCCCCTTGCAACCCTTTCCCGTCGTCACCACCCCGTTCGAACGGGTGGGAATAGACATTGTGGGGCCCTTAGACCCCCGAACGGCCCAGGGGCACCGGTTTATCCTAGTCCTGGTGGACCACGCCACCCGGTATCCCGAGGCCATTCCTCTTCGGACAGTGACAGCACCCGTGGTAGGCCGAGCCCTAATGGGGATCTTCTCTCGAGTGGGCTTCCCCCGGGAGGTCGTCAGCGACAGGGGCACAAACTTTATCTCGAAGTACATGAGGTCTCTCTGGCAGCAGTGCGGGGTCACCTACCGGTTCACGACCCCTTATCACCCGCAAGGAAACGGACTGGTCGAGCGGTTTAACCGCACTCTCAAGGGGATGATCATGGGCCTGGAAGAACCCCTACGCCGCCAATGGGACGTGCTGCTCCCGTGCCTCCTCTTCGCCTATCGAGAAGTTCCCCAGAAATCCCTCGGCTTCAGCCCCTTCGAGCTCCTGTACGGACACCCCGTCCGGGGCCCCCTCAGCCTGGTCAAGGAAGGATGGGAGATGGCCCCCCAGAAGACCCCTCCAGACGTCTATAAGTATCTCCTGACCCTCCGCAACCAGACCCGGCGATTCAGGGAACTCGCCAAAGCCAACCTTGAGGCCAGTCAGGAGGACATGAAGAAATGGTACGATCAACATGCCTCCTCCATCGAGTTCGAACCAGGCCAGCAAGTATGGGTGATGTCTCCAGTCGAGCCTTGTGCCCTGCAGGACAAATGAACAGGACCCTTCAAGGTGATAGAGCGCAAGGGCCCCGTCACCTACCTAATAGACATGGAGTCCCCCCGGAACCCACTCCGAGTCCTCCACACCAACAGACTCAAACCCCACTTCGTACGTTCGGAGCTCAGCCTCCTAATGGCCACAGATAGTGGGACGGAAGAAGACTCCGAGCCCCTCCCTGACCTACTGAGGACCCGTGAAAAAGATGGCTCAGTGGAAGGGGTCAGACTCTCCGAGGCCTTGTCCCCGGAACAACGCCAAGACTGTTGGGCTCTCCTACTACAATTTGCGAACCTGTTCTCCCTCACCCCAGGGGTCACCCCCTGGTGCCTTCACGACGTGGACACTGGGGATAGTCCCCCTATTCGACACAGGGCGTACCGAGTGCCAGACCGGGTGCGCACCTGCATCCAGGACGAAGTCTCTAAAATGCTGGCCCTAGGAGTAATAGAGCCATCCGACAGCCCCTGGGCCAGCCCAGTCGTACTGGTCCCCAAGGCTGCCGCTCCGGGCGTTGGTCCCGAGCTCCGGTTCTGTGTGGACTATCGGGGCCTGAACGCCGTTACCAGAACCGACGCTCACCCTATCCCCCGGGCGGATGAGCTGGTTGACCGCATGGGGGCTGCCCGCTACCTGAGCATCTTCGATCTAACAGCAGGCTACTGGCAGATCGGCCACACCCCCAGGGCCCAAGAACGATCCGCCTTCTCTACCCCGGATGGCCACTACCACTTCAAAGTGATGCCATTCGGCATGAAAAACGCTCCAGCTACCTTCCAGCGACTCGTGAACCAGGTATTGGCGGGCATCGAAGAATTCAGCGCCGCCTACCTGGACGATATCGCTGTGTACAGTCGTCACTGGGCAGACCACCTTCACCATCTCCGAGAAGTCCTGCACGCCCTCCAGCAGGCTGGCCTCACCATCAAAGCCAGCAAAATTCAGGTTGGCCAGGGGTCCGTGACCTATCTCGGACACCAAGTGGGGAGCGGTCTGGTGGCCCCCCTTCAGCTCAAGATCGCTGCCACCCAGTCCTGGCAACCTCCGGTCACCCAAACCGAGGTCCGAGCCTTCCTAGGGCTCACCGGATATTACCGGCGGTTTGTAAAGGACTATGGCAGCATTGTGGGGCCCCTCACAGAACTCACATCCAAGAAGAACCCCAAAACAGTCAACTGGACTCTGGACTGTCAAGCGGCCTTCGAGAAGTTGAAGGCCGCCATGTGCACCGCCCCGTGCTCCTGGCCCCCGACTACAGCCGGGAATTCATCGTCCAGACGGACGCCTCCGATCATGGCGTTGGGGCCGTACTCTCTCAACTAAATGCCGAGGGAGTCGATCAACCAGTGGCCTTCATCAGCCGGCGCCTGCTAGCCCGAGAGCAGCGCTGGAGCACCATCGAGCGGGAAGCCTTCGCAGTGGTATGGGCCCTCAAGAAACTCCGGCCCTACCTCTTCGGTACCCATTTCAGGGTACAAACAGACCATAGGCCCCTGCAATGGCTGATGCAGATGCGGGGGGAGAACCCAAAGCTGTTGCGATGGTCCATCTCCTTGCAGGGGATGGACTTCACTGTGGAGCATCGCCCTGGCCAAGACCACGCCAACACGGACGGCCTGTCACGCTTTTTCCGCCTCGGCGAAGAGAGTACCTAAGAAGATGGGTGACTCTCCCTGCCTTCAGCTGGGGGGGACGCATGTTGGACAGGCCTCATGAAGGGGGCCGCTCCCGCCCTGCATAGCAAAGACCGAACACCGGCCCTCCCGGTGTCACCCGAAGAACCACCCCGGCAACCCACAGAAGCAACCCGCAACCCGTCCCCAACGGAACGCCTGCTCCCGACCACCCCGACATCGGCCGGCCCGGGCCGCCATCAGCAGCATTGCCCCGGCCCAGCCTCCATCTTGGACACTGCACCACGAGGCCGTGTGGCCTCAGCCCGACCTCAACCCTGGGCCTGGCCAGGCCCCGACATCGAGGCACCACCATCCACCCAGGAGGTGAACGGACCACTTGGCAGGTGAATGGGAGAAAGGAGTGTCGATGGCTCTCCCCCGCCAGGTGCCGATCACCCCCAGCCTCCCCGGGCGCTGGCTCCACCCCCCTGCTGGGTGTCTGGACTCCCTCATCCCGGACCTCCCGACTTCCAAGAGCGAGGGTCCGGACATCAAAGGAGGCCAGACCTATAACTGGGGCAGCTCCAGAGCAGGAAGGCAGTTGTATCCTGGAGTCGAGAGACACCTTGAAGAACTCATCCCTGACGGACTGCTGGCGCTGCCACAGCCCTGCCTTGTGAATCATCGTTCCTGCCTGCTGGCGCTGCCGCGGCCCTCTGCAACCTACATCGTCGTCGGGACCTGCTGGCGCTGCTGCGGCCCATCCTTGTGAACCATCGCTCCTGCCTGCTGGCGCTGCCGCGGCCCTCTGCAACCTACATCGTCGTCGGGACCTGCTGGCGCTGCCGCGGCCCATCCTTGTGAACCATCGCTCCTGCTTGCTGGCGCTGCCGCGGCCCTCTGCAACCTACACCTTCGTCGGGACCTGCTGGCGCTGCCGCGGCCCATCCTTGAGTGAACCATTGCCTTGCCTGCTGGCGCTGCCGCGGCCCTTCTCAAACGAGACTTATCATCCTAGCCTGCTGGCGCTGCCGCGGCCCGACCTTCCAGAACTCCGAGCTCGAGGATTGTGAGCTACCCATCTTGCCACCCCCCGTACCAGACCGGTACCAAGACTGTCCCGCTACCCTTTCCCCTTCAGAGACTAGAATTGAGAGGACCCTCGTGTCCCGATCTCCCTGTACCGTTGATAACCTTGCTTCAAGAATCGTATATAAAGAGTGTTGTCCTCATCCTTGTGTGGTGTCCATCTGTGGGGGGGCACTTACTTGTCTGTACGATCGCTGGAGACGGCCCTCACCTGAGGCCTCTCCCCCTGTCCTCGGCCGACCCTTCGGGTCCCCGTCTAACACATACCCTTCCCACGACTAAGCTTTTGAGAGGAAGCCAGCCAAATAACAATACATGCAGACCTTGGGGACGGACAAAAGCTACATTGAGGGGGGCCTCTCATCAAAACCAAGCATTTACAAGAGAAATATTGTCTCGAACAATCTTCTTACGCCCCGAGGAGGCCTGATGCCACCAACAGACAATAGACAATATAAAGGGCAGGGTGCCACTTATAGGCATCTGCTCATGGAATATAAATGGCCTCTCATCAAAAAAGGATGACCCGGAGTTCCAAAATTAAATTTCTCAATTTGGCATAGTTATGTTGCAAGAAACGTGGTACACAACACATCACGGGCTTCACTTGCTTTTCATCGGCAGCAACTAGAGTCAACAGATTTGGTCACCAGTCAGGAGGCTTGGCTACATACATATCTAACACAACAATCTCATCGGCAGCGCTTATGAAATCTTCCACATTGACAACTTTATCAGTAAAGATAAAATTACACCTCGGCAACAAAGAAGAAGAGATATGCCTGGTTAACGCATACGTCCACCCCAAACATAGAGTCAAGGACTCCAACTCAATTTCAAACCAACTAGCGGAGTACGTCCCTCAAATGGAAAAACCACTCCTCCTCTTGACTGGGGATTTTAACCAAAACATGCTTGGTTCATCAGCAGAAGAAGAGGCTCTGGCTTTAAACAATATTTACACCATACCTCCACAAAGCTCCCCGCTACGCAGGAAAAAGTATCCAAATAATGCTCTACTCAAAGACCTAGAACATCACAACCTTCGGGCACTAAACGGAAGATTCTCCACTGACTCCCCGCCTGTAGAAACATTCTACTCACAAACAGCGAGCTCCATCCTGGATTATCGCCAGTCTGGCCCTATTTCCCCATATCCTGGGATTCAGAATGGGGGACAAGGGCGAAAGCGATCACCGCCCCCAGGAATGCCATTTAACGGCAAAGACGCCCACTGCATTTAAGCCAGACAAAAACGATAGGGGCTATTTATTCCATCAATCAAAAAAGACTTAAATGCACGCCAACCAATCTAACAACTCTGTCAGAAACTGCCCTTCAACTACATAACACTCTACAATCAAATGTGGTCTGGCATATCCAGCACTGGGAGCTATACACTAAGTCTCTGCTATGAGATCTGGCAACCAAGCCTGCCCTAAAAAGCAACCTCCCTAAAAAGGGCATCAAATCCAACTTAAAAAGAGGACAGAGAGCACAACTAAGGCTACACAAAAAACTAATTAACTCGACCTTACGGAAGCTAAGATCATCCGCCGAGAATGCAAACCTTCGGATAGAGCTGAGGAAACAAAGAGCGGAACTCAAACGCACAAAATGGAACATAAAACAAGAGGCTGAAAACGAAACATGGGCAAAACTGCTATATGATACCAAAAGCAGTAATAGCGCACGTTTTTGGCAATCGGTGAACAGTATTCTGCGTCCACAATATAAAGAACCAGGCTCGCACATTATGGAACATTCATGGATTAACTATCTCTCCAGCCACTTCAGCAACCCCCTGGAACAGGCAGGAGCACAAGAATCCAACAAAATAGAGCCCGACCACACAACACCCTCGTCGGATTCTCAGATTAAGAAGGAGCAAGGCCTACCCGAAAGCACCATGGTTGCATCAGCCTCTCAGCAAATAACACTAATAACAAAACAGATTCGTGCTTGCCCCAATATTGTTTAATTTGTATATGGTGGATCTACCAGGCATATTAACCGCATGCAATTCCTATTCCCCGAGGCTGGGAGGGAAATCCCTGAGTAATCTTCTGTACGCAGATGATGTCGTGCTATTGAGTCATACCTATATCGGTCTCAAGCAACTATTAATTCAAATGCATAGGTATGCCACGGAAAACAAACTAAAAATAAATTTGAGCTAAACTCGCACCATGTCGATAAACATACATAAAAAGCCTCAGAAGACTTGGACACTGGGCGGCCAAAACATTGAGTCAGCTTCGGACTGCAAATACTTGGGAGTCATCTTCGACCAAGACGGTTCATTCTCACAGCAAAAGCTGGAAGCAAAAAGGTGAGGGTCTTGTATTGCCGCCACATTAAAAAGCATAGCTAACCAACTAATGGGACCAATTCTGACTCCTTATCTGAAAATCATCCAGGCTAATCTACTACCTTCCATCTGCTATGGCAGTGAGGCTCTACGTGGGAGAGACTCCAAGAATCTGGACTCAATCCAGATAAAAGCTTACCGAACAATGTTTTCGCTCCCGTCCTATACATCGCCCGCCCAACTCAGGCTAGAATTTGGATTACAAAAACAAGCTCTTGCAAGACAGGGAGCTTATATCATCTGCTGCCACAAACTTCGTTCTGCTACTACTAACACTTTAAATGTGCTGCTATGGCAAGACATTCAAAGCAGGGACGTATCTCAGGCAAGATCTTATCTGAAGACAGCCTTGGGGGCTACTAAACTATCAGCGTTCTTGGACATGCAACTCGGCCACAATACGTTAAAAAAACTGGTTTGTGAAAACTGTTAAAACTCTTTCACTACTAGAGGATAAAGAGTAATTTGCTAAAAGAAATCATGCATGGATGATCATAAATTCATATAAATCCCTGACACCACAACCATACTTCAGTCAGGGTTATTCCAAGATAATAAAACTGACATTTTTGAAATACAGACATGGGGCTTTGCCCACTAGAGAGCATTTGCCACCATGGCTCAGGAGCAATGGCCACGATGCCTGTACCTTCTGCAACACAGAGAAGGGCGATATACTTCATATGACTTGCCTCTGCCAAGAGCTTCGGCCAGCACGCCAACAGCAATTAAAGGATCAGCTTAAACAGATAGGATCTCGCACTAGAAGGCAAGCAGTGCTGGCTTGCCTAAACCCTGCAAACACGAAACTGAACTGCAGGTATGTAAAGTTCCTTGCGCTAATTGAGCAGAAACTGTCAAAAAACATTACACAGGAAACATACAGATGCTAACCAGAACTCAATGATACCTGCTCTTCTGCCCCAAAAATAATGTATCTGTACATTAGATCGGGCTTTTACTGCTTGTTCTTTTAATGACGTTTTAATGAATCAATTTTTCTTATGATATTTTAATCTGTTTTGTAAAATGTTTGCACCGGTTTTAATTAACTATGCATAATAAAATTACCTTACCTATAGTCATCATGCAACACATTCCCCTCAAATCCACCCCCCTCCCACTGAAGCATCCCCAACTTGCCAGCATACTTTACCCACCCTCCCCCCCATTCCCAAACAGTTGAGCAATCATACCCCAAAACAATACCAAAAACACTCCCCCCAAACAGTACAGTACAATATCGGGGAACACCAACACCGCCCTCTCCTCAAGCCCATGGACCTGTGCGCTCTGTAGGCTTTATACGAAGGAGGGCAGTGGAGCCCGGAATACGTTACCACTGGATGAACAGCATTCTACCCGTTGTCACGGGCCGCAGTCAGTCTCAGCCTCAGCACAGTGCCGAAATTCTTAGCTAATACCAGTTGTGTCCCGCAGGGGTGGCTAATCGGTCAGTCACTTAGTTCAGTCCTCTTCGTCTTTATGTTGGGCATCCATTACCTCCCCGGTGCGGCCCCTTCAGTGAGCGTAGGTAATCTTCAACATGTTGTGGATTTGTAAATAATCTTTGCTTCCCCTGATGCGTCACACACAGTCGCGCCAGGTACAATAATGCATAGTAAATCTGTGCTGAGCGTAATTTCTTTTTCACGGCAATGAATTTACACCTTTCCTCTTGTACCATTGGAGTGAAGTCCGGGAAGATCGAAAAGGACACTCCATTGTACACCAGATTTAGTTTGGTGTGTGCTGCGCGCAGTGCCACATCGCGGTCACGATAATTTAATAGCCGAGCGATGATGGGCCTAGGAGGCGGGCCAGGTTGCGGTCGGGGCCCAAGGGATCGATGTGTGCGCTCTACAACCAGTTGCGTGGAGAAAGCCTCAGCTCCAATAGATGTCAGGAGCAGCTTTTCAATGTAGTCCTCCATACGCCCGGTGAAGGTGGATTCCGGCACACACGTTACGCGGATGTTATTGCGCCTACTACGGGCTTCCAAATCTTCATTCTTCGAAGCAATAGCGCGCAGCAAGTTTTCCATCCTTGCCAACTGTGTCGTATACCCCGCGGTGGTGTCTTCCTTATCAGAAATGCGCAGCTCGGCTTCTGTGAGCTGCTCTTCATGTTTATCCACTTTGTGCAACATTGTGTCCAGTCTCGAAGACATGCGATCCACTTTGTCAACTACTGTGGCAAATCCTTGTCTCATTTCCTGCAAAATCTGCCTCATGTCTAGGTCTGAGGATGGTTCGCTGGCGCCCGGTCTGTTGGCTCCGTCTGCTTCCGCATCATCCGAGTTCGGCTTAGGCCCTTTTTTCCCTGCCGCCTCAAAATTGAGCTTAGGATGCCTGGTGTCTGGTTTCCCCATGGTTCCGCTACCCCCCAAGTGGTCCACAGTCAATTATGTGTGTTCGGCCCGCAGTCTTCAGCAGTATTTCCTAGACAGCGTACACCTTGTCGCAGTGGCCGTCCGGTAGTTCCCTGGGTGGACTAGCAGCTCTTCTTCACTTGGCCACAGTCAAGCAGCTCCAGTTGTGTGCCGATTAGTATCGGATCCCAGGCAGCTAGCGTGCAGTCGCGCCCGCCCACCTGTCACTACAGCGAGCGGGGGGCCATGTAAATAGCATCTCAGTTGTGCTGTCTTATTCGGTGTAATGTTCCTCCCAGGGGACCACTGGTGCAGTAATTCTTCAAACCCCGAGTCCACTGTCACCAAAGTCTCAGTAAGCAGCAGACAGTGCAGAGTGTGGTAGGAGCAAATGGCTGCAGCGCTTGGTCGTGAGAGGGGGGAGGGGGGGGGGGGGGTTAGCCTATGAAGCAGCGTTTGTTTTTTGATGCAAGTAGCCTCTATCAGGTCACGGGTATCCCAGCGCACCTCGCAGTACTTTTTGGCAGTCACTTGTGAGGCGGCGCTGACGGCGGGACGCTTTGGCTTATATTACCGCAGTGAGTGTGCAGCGGCGCTCCGGTTAGCGGTCCCACGAGCAGCTCCACACCTCGTTCGACAGGCACTTAAAACTTCATAGCGTGGGCGGTGTAATCACAGATAAGTGCCCAGAAGAGCACGACCCCACTTCACTTTAGCGAGCGCAGTCACCAGTTGTATCGGTCACAGACGCCTCGCCGCTCGCGGCCTCCAGGCCCGCCTAAGCCGCAGCAGTCCTAGGCAGCACGGCCTACTCTCCACATGGCGATCCCCGGCCTCTCCTGTCCCATTTAGCCGACTGCCGCAACCCGAGAAGGACCAGGGTCATTCACGGCAAAAAGTTCAGAGGCAAATATCTTTTGAATGCCGGTCCGGACGTGCCTCAAAGTTTCATCGGAGCTGGGCAGACCCTTACCGCATGTATAGGTGTACTTAAATGTATGTTCAATCCAGGTTTGCAGGATAAATTACGGATGTGAGATTCCAGGCAGCCGGAGCCTCACGGGATGGCGGCCATGCTGCTCGTGCGCCCTCTAGCGCCCCAGATTTTGTAATACAGTTTTGTTAGAAATTAGGGTTTCTGTTTGGCAGAGATATGTCCAACCTGGAACCACAATCCTAGTGAGGGTAGGTCACAACACAACCTAAATTATCCTGTGCTCACCCTCTCTTAGCTTGGTACAGAGCATGCAGCCTAAACTTGAGACAATGTGTAAAGTATTTGTGAAACACTTCATACAACAACACAGTGAAAACATCACAAAAAGTCTCCACACCAGTATAGAAAAATAGATTCTGATTTTATAAATGAAACAAGACCAAAATGACAAAACTCCATCCAGTGGAAGTCAAGATATTCTTTTTTAAAGATTAAGTGTAAAATATAGAGCTTAGAAAGAAGTTGCACCTAAAGAGTTAATTGGTTGCGCTGCACCAGGACAAAGTCAAGAGTTCGGGCCAACCAAGATGGAGAACGGGCCATATATAAAACCCACGCAGGCCCGTAGCAAAAGTACCTTGATCCTGGTCGCAATAGCAAGATGAGTCAGTGATCCCCACACAGTTGAGGTATTGCGCCGAATTTCTCCACGCAGCTGCAGCCATGCGTCGGTTCTTAAATGTGGCTACTGCGAATGCAATGCACCAGGTTTCTCCATGCTGTATAAGAGAGATGAGTGAATCTTCTCCATACAGTGATGGTGCTGGGTCGGTTCTGAAGCGGTGGTTCCAAGTGTGATGCGGCCGATCCAAGTGTGAAGCTCCGTTCAAGTTCCTGCAAAATTGGCAATGCGTTGATTTTGCTATCACAGAAGAGGATGCAGTGGTTCCACTGGAGCAAAAAATGCAGTCCACTTTCAAGGTTCCAGGACTGGATTGGCACCACTTGACAGGACAGACTCACAAGCAGATGAGACCAAGGGTTAGAACAGGAGAGTTCTAAGTCTTTTTTTATTCCTGAGACTTATTCAACAGGAGGCAAGCCAACAAGCCCTTGGAGTCACTCTGGGTTCAAGTGATGCTGGTCCAGTCCTTCTCACCAAGGCAGAGAGAGCGGTGCCTGTAACCAGCATGTTATATATGCCGCAAGTCATCAGTGATGTCACTGACCATGTCATGAGTGATGTAGAATGTAAGGTCATAAGCGGTGCATTGTGGGGGCGTAAGTTATAGTTAGCTCAAGTAACTATAACTGCTGAATTTCACTGGTTTTGTACTAGTGAAAACTGAGCCTACCTATAATATCCCTAAAACCTTTGGTTTTTTAAGCGAATTTCTATGTTTTTTTGGTTAGATTCTTGGCAAAGACAAACTAAACCTATGCTACAACTCACTTACTTTTTCCCTCGTACTAGACTTAGGTTAGGTACATTGGGGTAGGCGTATTTTAGAAGCACCAGTTATGTACATTTTAGACTTTGTTATTTATGTATGTATTTATCTATGGTCTAGGAACCATTCAATGCTTTCACAGTATTATTTTATAATACTCTTCTTACTGTGCGCATTATACTTTGCAACCAGTATTACGATTGTAGCAGTTCACTTTACTTGCTTGAGAAAGAAGACTGTTCAATAAACCCTTTTATTGAAAACGCCCGTCTCTCTATTTCTCTGCACCTCTGATGAAACGAAGCATGCACGATTGACTGAGTAAAATATCTATCTATTGTTTCCACGACTCTGAAGATCAGTTTTATTCTTGGGGAAACAAAGTTGTCATGTTTATGCAGTTGTTAGAAACTAATCCCTTCTTGTTTATTCGAGAAAGTTTCTAGTGACCACTGAGCTAGCTGCCACTCACAATTAAGTCTAATATATTTGATAGAGACCTAGTCGACCTAAGTCCTACGTCAATCTATAGGATATATTATTCCAATGCGCAGAGCCTATTGGGAACAACCCACCTGACCCCCTTGTGGCCACCCTGTGAGCCTTGCTTGTATGTGGCTGTTTATGAACTTAGCCAGGTCTTTGGCGCCTGGGCGGTCGTGTGTTGGCGTCTTTTGTTTTGGCCGGTAACCACTCTGGGAATTTGCATGATTTTGCCGGTACAGTTGGGCCTCACTCAATTGTTATGATGGAAGATGTCCCATTTCCAAGGTACACTTGTTGTTTCTGTTGGCTCGTTTAATAACCGTGTGTGAGCTCAGAGCGTATCAGACGAGGTGCCAGCGACACCTTTATCATATGTCGATGTGAGGCAAATGCCGCAAAAAGATTTTTTATTATTATTTCTCCTGTTTGTCGGCTGGCCGTTTTGTTTAGCCCCAGTGGGCATGTGAACCACAGATTTGAATATCCAGGGATCTGACTGTACCGTGTGAGGCTCAGCATTGCTGGATGCCCATGGGTGGTTTATCAGATGTGATTGAAACGTTGGATTCTTGATTCTGCGGTTTCACAATGTTGTGAGGGCATGTGGAAGAAAATGTCTACGTTTTCGTACAGAACGTGATGTGCTACCTGGTGTGTGATAGGTGTATATATTTTATAAAAAAAGTGGTTACTATGTGCGTGTGAAAATGTGTTAAAATATTTACAAAAAAGATGGTGATGCAAGATGTTTGCATCAGAGTGGGTTTCTATTTACATTTTGGCACGAAGGGGCAGACTGATTTTACAATTATGGTCAAATACGGGTTACAGGTGAATGCTGAGAGCTTTGTCAGCATTGTGTCCATTGGGGATCTCGAGCATAATTATGTATTTAGACTCCAACCTTCTTAGTGATTGCAGTCTGTTGCCTCCCCTGGGGTTCAGTTTGACGCTGTCTATCACGAAATAAGACAGGTCTTCTGTTTTACCATTGTGGTGTGTATTGATGTGTCTTGCAACAGGGTAAGATTGATCATCATTTGTTACGGCCCTGAGATGTTGTAGGATTCTGAGATGGACGGGATGGATTGTGCTGCCCACATATAGTTTATTGCAGGTGCACCACAAAACGTAAACTGCGTGGTCTGTCTTGCAAGTATAGTGCTCTTTTATCTACAACAGAGTTTTTCTCAGTGGTATGTCAACTGTTTTTGTGTTGCACCCATGCTTGCAAGCCTTACACTTGGTGCATTTGAAGAACCCCTTTTGGGCTTTAAGCCAGGAGTTCCCTCTGTCTAGTGATGGTGCATTTTTGACAAGTTCCTGTCTCATGGATTTCGCTTTGCGGAATGTCAGCTGGGGTAGTTTGGAGCAATTGGGACCTACGACAGGGTCGCTCCTGATTAAGGGCCAGTGCCTGTACAGAATTTTGCGAAGGTTCGCATGATACTTGTTGTACCCAGTTATCATGCGGTGTGTTGTGTTGGTTTTCGTCATTGGTGGTTCTGAATATTTGCTCCTATTCTTGTGAAGCAGATCTATTCTCTTTTTTCCCTCACATTTTTGTTTGGCTTTTGTCAAAATTTCACTTTTGTACCCTCTGGCGCTAAGTCTCTTGAACAAGCTGCTTGTACTGGATTATAGGTCAATGTCTGTGCTACAATTCCTCTTCATCCTGAAACATTCTGCATAGGGTATGCTCTCTTTTAGGCTTTTCGGGTGGAAACTCTGGGCGTGCAGTATGGTGTTCCCAGTCGTCTCTTTCCTGTGTGTGCGTATTTGTATTTTGTCATCTGCATGGTAGAGCTCCAAGTCTAAGAATACTATTTTGTCTTTGCTGGTGGTGCAAGTGAATTTGAGATTTAAGGTGTTTTGGTTAATCTCTGTGGCAAAATCTAATGCGTCCTGTTCGGAGCCCCGCCAGACTATGAAAATGTCATCAATGTAGCACCTGTAAATCATTATGTTATTGTCCAATGTTTGTTAGTGACTTGCCTTGAGTACTTGCTCCTCCCACCAGCCCATATGCAGATTCGCATAGCTGGGGGCGAAGCAAGTACCCATAGCTGTCCCCTGTGTCTGTTTATACAATCATTTTTTGTAAGAGAAGGTGTTGTTATCTAGGCACCACTCTGCCATCTGGAGGAGCATCATGGTGTGCTGGTGAAGTGTGATGTGTCTTGTGCCTAGATAGTGTTTGAGCGCCTTTAGCCCATCCCTATGTCTAATACTTGTGTATAAACTTTGGACCTCTATGGTGACAAAAACATAATCACTGTGCCAGACAAAATCAGAAATGTGGCTCAAAAAGTCCCCGGTGTCTTGTGTGTATACTGGTAATGTTTTCACAAAATGCTGGAGGAAGAAGTCTATGAATTTGCTCGTATTTTCAAAAAGGCTGCTGATGGCAGAGATTATCGGTCTTCCCGGTGGGCAGTTGATGTCCTTGTGCACTTTTGGAATGAGATATAGTTGTAGCGTGATTGGGTAATCGGTTCTCAAGAAGTCAAGTACGGCTTTTGTGATTAGTCCTTTCCCCCTCCAATCATACAGACAGGCATGGTATCTTTCCTTGATACTTGTGATGTTTGTGCTGCTGGTTCTAATGTAGCAGTCCCTGTCCTGTAACTGGTTCAAGGCTTCTTTATGGTACATCTCTAGGGGCCACAACACCACATTCCCTCCCTAATCTGCGCAGCGAACTATTATGTCAGGACACATTTTGATTTTGTCCATTATTTTGGAGTACTTGGTCTTTTGATCGTTGAAGTTTAGCTTAAAAGTTCTGCTCCTTGAAAGTGCTAGGTCTTTGAGATCCTTGAGGACCCTATCGCAAACATGTCTATGTTATCTCTTGGCATTGGAGGGTTAAATATGGATTTAGGTTTGAAGGGTGTTTTAACTGAAGCATGGATAGAAAATTTTAAAAAGCACCTGCCTCAGAGTTGCTTAGTGTTTCATTCTCCAAGTTCAATTCTATTTCTGTCATGTCTCTTAGGAGGTCAATATCTGCGACATTCAAGTTGCTTAGCTCTGATGTTATGCCAGGTTCCTCTGTTGGTGGTTTGTCTCTCATGTTGGTGAAGTATTTATTTAATTTCAGCTTCCTTGTGAAATGGTATAAGGCTATTCTTGTCTCTGTGTAATTAAAATTGGTTTCTTTGCAAAATGAAAGTCCAAGAGCAAGGGTTTTCTGCTCTTCATCGGTTAGAGCCATGTTGGTTAGATTTATCACTGTGTTTTGTTCCTCCATTGATATGTCTAACTTCTCCTGTTCCTTCTGTATGTTGGCTTTGTTCTTTGCGCCATGTCTGCCCCACCGTCTGTTCTTCCTCCTTCTGCTTTTTGAGGGTTTGTTGGAGGATTCGTTCGGTTTTGTGCCTGGTCTTGCCTGGGTGTCCTTGGTCGGAGGCTCTGGAGGCGCTCGACCCGTAAAAAAACAAATTCATCTACCGTTGGTTGCACTCTCTTATGTAGGGTGGGATTTCCTCCTGCGTCGGTGTGATAATTTTTACCTTTATCAACAAGGGAAGTAGGGAAAAGTTAGCTTGTACAGAATTAGAACTCTCTAAGTGGAAGCACACTTCTCCCAAAACAGTCTCTACTTTGTTAATATTTATTTCTTACAGTCCGGACAGTTGGAGTGTATCACTATACAAAACAAAGAAAGAACAATGCAGTCCTGGAGCACAGTCTTGGTATATAGTCTCTCAGGGTTGGCTTTCCTCTTCTAGATGTACTGCTTCCACACTGTGACCATGGCCGGTGCTTCCCAAAAGGCAAACAGAAAAATGAAAGGACACTACAGTCACTGTCTGTCTGTTTTGTCAATAGACTATAGGGTGCTCCCCATCACCAACATTCCTAGGTCGCCGCAAGTAGTGAGGTATAAAAGGTACTGGTTGGGAAAGGTAAAGGTATAGGGTTCTTGGGTCAAGGGTGTGCCAAACATTCACTAGCAAGTGCCCTCATTTGCGCCAAAACCCCCAGAAACCCTTTCCCTCCAACCTCCTCCTCCTTACTTCCTTCCACGTCACTTGCCTGGAGCTACGGTCTCCTTGGACCATAGCTTTGGGTATCTCGGTGTCCTGTGGCCTCAGGAAAATACCGGATACGAGCGCATTGTATTTTGGAGTATTCCCTTCCTGTAGCGTCGTGTCCACTTCTTTGGGCCTCCCGTCAGTCTCTGCTCATTCCTCTGCTTCCACCGCCGCTCCGCTTTCCAGACCCCCGTGACTCTCCTTCGCGTCCGGTCCTCTCCTCGCCTCCCCGCAATCTCCTCCCGATCCCTCACTCCTGGGATAACGGTCCTCCGACACTTCCTGTGGTCCGTTTTCACTGTCTCCCCTCCGGGAGACTGGACCGCTGGTTGTCGAATCGTTGGACGAACAGCCGGGCGCCATCTTGGAGTTCTCGGCTACCCTATGTTTTGGGCAGCCCATATCACAGTCGGGTTCTGACTCAGCCCCAGAGCTGATTTCTGATTCGCTCATTTCTGGTGGGCAGGGGGAGTGTTGCCTGTAGCTGACAGCTGTTGGCGACGGATGTTCTCAAACTTGCGTGCAAAGGTGTAAATCCTTCCTTGTAGGTAGTCATTCCTATCTCTTTGGAATTTTTCCGCTTTTCTTTCCTTGACCGTGTTCTCGTATTTTTGCACTCTTAGTTTAATGTCATTCAGCCCTTTGCTCACTTCATCTTGGTTTGGTAGTTTCGCCAGTTCTGCCATGATTTGTTCTATCCTCTGAAGCAGTTTGGCCCTGTCTGTAGTTGCATATTGGATTAATATGCGTAACATGTTGCTTGATGATTCCGCACTATTGTCCGCCCAATCTTGAAGCATGGCGGGATCAGGATTTTCATACGTTGGTGCCACCAATATTCTCAGTCCCCTTGGGATTCTTCCCACCTCTAGATAAGGCTTCACGGAACTGCATTCCGACCATTTGGCTACTTCTTGTTTGCGTAGTTTTTCCAATTCTCCCAAGTTTTTTCACCTCGCTGCCTGCACTTGTTGGTTGTGCATTATTCCTTGTGGCAGGCATTTTTTGTTCTGCATCTTTGTCTTTGAAGATGTCTAGTGCATCCTCTTCACGCTCTTTTTCCCCCTCTTCTGCCATCGTTATTGAAGAGATATCAGTCTTTGACCCCCACTGCCTGTCTCGTGTTTGTGGACACTCACAGGACTGCCTTTCCGGCTAGCTTATCTTTGGAGTCACGGCACTACAAAACACCCTTCCAGCCTCACCCGGTCTCACCAATTCTCTGTTTGCCCTCCGGGCCCCCACAGAATCAGGATACTCACGGTTTGCGCTGTATAGGTGATGTCGTTATCGGGAAAACAATGGTCCAAGACCTCTATGATTTATGGACTGAGTTAATCAGTGAATGATCATTGACTGAGCAAATTTAGGAGCATGTACATTAATCAGCTCTATCCATTGATGCATATATTCATGAAACAATATAATAATAAGGGCATAAAGCAAGCAACAGTATCCACAAAGAGCAATATTTTTAATCCATTGTCTCTTGGTCAAATAAATAGCATAATTTATAGCTGCAAAACATTACAGATCATAGTGGTTGCCCCAAACGGAGCGTGCAACATAGCTAAGAGGTGCAGAAAGAATGTGTAAAGTGATTGGAAAGGAAAAAAATTCAAGGAATGGTGACATAAAATATTCAAATCAATTAGCAACACAGTGGCGGATCCACATTCACCTGTCCTATGAAACCTGACCACTGGGTTATTTGAATGAAATTTCTCATCTATTTCAAAGATAAATATATCATAAATGTTTGCACATCAATACAACAAACAAAAGGGTCCAGGTTTTTTATATACAGTGTCGACGTTTCAACTCGTCTTAGGGCCATACGGTCATTTATGCCTGGGCATTGCGAGTCTTCATCAGGACAATAAAAAGGGGGGGGGCAACCAAGGGTTTCTAGATGACCCTACAAAAAAGAGAAGATGAATACATATTTAAACTGTTGCCTGACATGGGTGTCTAAGAGAGTATGCCCATTTGTGAATTTGCGTACCCTGAACGGAGTAAAGTGGTGATAATTCCCACGCAGAACAGATGGTTCTCAGTCCTATAACAATGAATGAACAGTGGGATTTGGTCAAAAACATTTTTTCAGAAACACACCTATTAACAACAGGACACTGACGTTCAGACTCTAACTGGAAATTACAAGGTACTTATTTGTAGTCCTTTTCCAGTTATAATCGACATCCAGTAGCTTCTAATACTGGTTTTTGACTAAATCCCACTGTTCATTCATTGTTTTAGGACTGAGAACCATCTGTTCTGCGTGGGAATTATCACCACTTTACCCTGGAAGCCACGGACGAAGGAGGAAGCACCGATGTGCTGGGGGTTGATTGGACCCTCAAATTACCCTTCGCTCCAGTCTTGGCTCATGGGGCACTGAATACTATTTTGTCTTTGCTGGTGGTGCAAGTGAATTTGAGATTTAAGGTGTTTTGGTTAATCTCTGTGGCAAAATCTAATGCGTCCTGTTCGGAGCCCCGCCAGACTATGAAAATGTCATCAATGTAGCACCTGTAAATCATTATGTTATTGTCCAATGTTTGTTAGTGACTTGCCTTGAGTACTTGCTCCTCCCACCAGCCCATATGCAGATTCGCATAGCTGGGGGCGAAGCAAGTACCCATAGCTGTCCCCTGTGTCTGTTTATACAATCATTTTTTGTAAGAGAAGGTGTTGTTATCTAGGCACCACTCTGCCATCTGGAGGAGCATCATGGTGTGCTGGTGAAGTGTGATGTGTCTTGTGCCTAGATAGTGTTTGAGCGCCTTTAGCCCATCCCTATGTCTAATACTTGTGTATAAACTTTGGACCTCTATGGTGACAAAAACATAATCACTGTGCCAGACAAAATCAGAAATGTGGCTCAAAAAGTCCCCGGTGTCTTGTGTGTATACTGGTAATGTTTTCACAAAATGCTGGAGGAAGAAGTCTATGAATTTGCTCGTATTTTCAAAAAGGCTGCTGATGGCAGAGATTATCGGTCTTCCCGGTGGGCAGTTGATGTCCTTGTGCACTTTTGGAATGAGATATAGTTGTAGCGTGATTGGGTAATCGGTTCTCAAGAAGTCAAGTTCGGCTTTTGTGATTAGTCCTTTCCCCCTCCAATCATACAGACAGGCATGGTATCTTTCCTTGATACTTGTGATGTTTGTGCTGCTGGTTCTAATGTAGCAGTCCCTGTCCTGTAACTGGTTCAAGGCTTCTTTATGGTACATCTCTAGGGGCCACAACACCACATTCCCTCCCTAATCTGCGCAGCGAACTATTATGTCAGGACACATTTTGATTTTGTCCATTATTTTGGAGTACTTGGTCTTTTGATCGTTGAAGTTTAGCTTAAAAGTTCTGCTCCTTGAAAGTGCTAGGTCTTTGAGATCCTTGAGGACCCTATCGCAAACATGTCTATGTTATCTCTTGGCATTGGAGGGTTAAATATGGATTTAGGTTTGAAGGGTGTTTTAACTGAAGCATGGATAGAAAATTTTAAAAAGCACCTGCCTCAGAGTTGCTTAGTGTTTCATTCTCCAAGTTCAATTCTATTTCTGTCATGTCTCTTAGGAGGTCAATATCTGCGACATTCAAGTTGCTTAGCTCTGATGTTATGCCAGGTTCCTCTGTTGGTGGTTTGTCTCTCATGTTGGTGAAGTATTTATTTAATTTCAGCTTCCTTGTGAAATGGTATAAGTCTATTCTTGTCTCTGTGTAATTAAAATTGGTTTCTTTGCAAAATGAAAGTCCAAGAGCAAGGGTTTTCTGCTCTTCATCGGTTAGAGCCATGTTGGTTAGATTTATCACTGTGTTTTGTTCCTCCATTGATATGTCTATCTTCTCCTGTTCCTTCTGTATGTTGGCTTTGTTCTTTGCGCCATGTCTGCCCCACCGTCTGTTCTTCCTCCTTCTGCTTTTTGAGGGTTTGTTGGAGGATTCGTTCGGTTTTGTGCCTGGTCTTGCCTGGGTGTCCTTGGTCGGAGGCTCTGGAGGCGCTCGACCCGTAAAAAAACAAATTCATCTACCGTTGGTTGCACTCTCTTATGTAGGGTGGGATTTCCTCCTGCGTCGGTGTGATAGTTTTTACCTTTATCAACAAGGGAAGTAGGGAAAAGTTAGCTTGTACAGAATTAGAACTCTCTAAGTGGAAGCACACTTCTCCCAAAACAGTCTCTACTTTGTTAATATTTATTTCTTACAGTCCGGACAGTTGGAGTGTATCACTATACAAAACAAAGAAAGAACAATGCAGTCCTGGAGCACAGTCTTGGTATATAGTCTCTCAGGGTTGGCTTTCCTCTTCTAGATGTACTGCTTCCACACTGTGACCATGGCCGGTGCTTCCCAAAAGGCAAACAGAAAAATGAAAGGACACTACAGTCACTGTCTGTCTGTTTTGTCAATAGACTATAGGGTGCTCCCCATCACCAACATTCCTAGGTCGCCGCAAGTAGTGAGGTATAAAAGGTACTGGTTTGGAAAGGTAAAGGTATAGGGTTCTTGGGTCAAGGGTGTGCCAAACATTCACTAGCAAGTGCCCTCATTTGCGCCAAAACCCCCAGAAACCCTTTCCCTCCAACCTCCTCCTCCTTACTTCCTTCCACGTCACTTGCCTGGAGCTACGGTCTCCTTGGACCATAGCTTTGGGTATCTCGGTGTCCTGTGGCCTCAGGAAAATACCGGATACGAGCGCATTGTATTTTGGAGGATTCCCTTCCTGTAGCGTCGTGTCGACTTCTTTGGGCCTCCCGTCAGTCTCTGCTCATTCCTCCGCTTCCACCGCCGCTCCGCTCTCCAGACCCCCGTGACTCTCCTTCGCGTCCGGTCTTCTCCTCGCCTCCCCGCAATCTCCTCCCGATCCCTCACTCCTGGGATAACGGTCCTCCGACACTTCCCGTGGTCCGTTTTCACTGTCTCCCCTCCGGGAGACTGGACCGCTGGTTGTCGAATCGTTGGACGAACAGCCGGGCGCCATCTTGGAGTTCTCGGCTATCCTATGTTTTGGGCAGCCCATATCACAGTCGGGTTCTGACTCAGCCCCAGAGCTGATTTCTGATTCGCTCATTTCTGGTGGGCAGGGGGAGTGTTGCCTGTAGCTGACAGCTGTTGGCGACGGATGTTCTCAAACTTGCGTGCAAAGGTGTAAATCCTTCCTTGTAGGTAGTCATTCCTATCTCTTTGGAATTTTTCCGCTTTTCTTTCCTTGACCGTGTTCTCGTGTTTTTGCACTCTTAGTTTAATGTCATTCAGCCCTTTGCTCACTTCATCTTGGTTTGGTAGTTTCGCCAGTTCTGCCATGATTTGTTCTATCCTCTGAAGCAGTTTGGCCCTGTCTGTAGTTGCATATTGGATTAATATGCGTAACATGTTGCTTGATGATTCCGCACTATTGTCCGCCCAATCTTGAAGCATGGCGGGATCAGGATTTTCATACGTTGGTGCCACCAATATTCTCAGTCCCCTTGGGATTCTTCCCACCTCTAGATAGCGCTTCACGGAACTGCATTCCGACCATTTGGCTACTTCTTGTTTGCGTAGTTTTTCCAATTCTCCCAAGTTTTTTCACCTCGCTGCCTGCACTTGTTGGTTGTGCATTATTCCTTGTGGCAGGCATTTTTTGTTCTGCATCTTTGTCTTTGAAGATGTCTAGTGCATCCTCTTCACGCTCTTTTTCCCACTCTTCTGCCATCGTTATTGAAGAGATATCAGTCTTTGACCCCCACTGCCTGTCTCGTGTTTGTGGACACTCACAGGACTGCCTTTCCGGCTAGCTTATCTTTGGAGTCACGGCACTACAAAACACCCTTCCAGCCTCACCCGGTCTCACCAAGTCTCTGTTTGCCCTCCGGGCCCCCACAGAATCAGGATACTCACGGTTTGCGCTGTATAGGTGATGTCGTTATCGGGAAAACAATGGTCCAAGACCTCTATGATTCATGGACTGAGTTAATCAGTGAATGATCATTGACTGAGCAAATTTAGGAGCATGTACATTAATCAGCTCTATCCATTGATGCATATATTCATGAAACAATATAATAATAAGGGCATAAAGCAAGCAACAGTATCCACAAAGAGCAATATTTTTAATCCATTGTCTCTTGGTCAAATAAATAGCATAATTTATAGCTGCAAAACATTACAGATCATAGTGGTTGCCCCAAACGGAGCGTGCAACATGGCTAAGAGGTGCAGAAAGAATGTGTAAAGTGATTGGAAAGGAAAAAAATTCAAGGAATGGTGACATAAAATATTCAAATCAATTAGCAACACAGTGGCGGATCCACATTCACCTGTCCTATGAAACCTGACCACTGGGTTATTTGAATGAAATTTCTCATCTATTTCAAAGATAAATATATCATAAATGTTTGCACATCAATACAACAAACAACAGGGTCCAGGTTTTTTATATACAGTGTCGACGTTTCAACTCGTCTTAGGGCCCTACGGTCATTTATGCCTGGGCATTGCGAGTCTTCATCAGGACAATAAAAAGGGGGGGGCAACCAAGGGTTTCTAGATGACCCTACAAAAAAGAGAAGATGAATACATATTTAAACTGTTGCCTGACATGGGTGTCTAAGAGAGTATGCCCATTTGTGAATTTGCGTACCCTGAACGGAGTAAAGTGGTGATAATTCCCACGCAGAACAGATGGTTCTCAGTCCTATAACAATGAATGAACAGTGGGATTTGGTCAAAAACATTTTTTCAGAAACACACCTATTAACAACAGGACACTGATGTTCAGACTTTAACTGGAAATTACAAGGTACTTATTTGTAGTCCTTTTCCAGTTATAATCGACATCCAGTAGCTTCTAATACTGGTTTTTGACTAAATCCCACTGTTCATTCATTGTTTTAGGACTGAGAACCATCTGTTCTGCGTGGGAATTATCACCACTTTACCCTGGAAGCCACGGACGAAGGAGGAAGCACCGATGTGCTGGGGGTTGATTGGACCCTCAAATTACCCTTCGCTCCAGTCTTGGCTCATGGGGCACTGACTCAAAACCTCCTAAGCTTACTACATCAGTACTACTGACATAGCTAGGAACACGTATATTTATAAATTATATCTATATACATTGATAAATATATTTTTTGTACATACACTCTATTTTCTGTGGTAAAACATTAGTGAGTGACAGGGGGATCTGACCCCGGTCCTGACGAAGGGGCATGGCGCCCCGAAACATGTTGACCCGCACAGGAGAGTAAGCCCATTAACTTGCTTTATCTCTCCACATCACTTTTTTAACAATATCAGCCAGTGTTTATTAAACAGTTTTTTCTACCACTAGGCCAGGTATTTTTTAACATCACTTTTTATTATCACTCCTGACCCTACTGACACTCACTCCCATTCACTCCCATAGCACCCTCAATAATAAAAGGTGCTCCAGCGTAGTCGCTTGTCGCAGCACTGCCCCGTCTCGCAGCGGGGCAGGAAGACCCCAATGATGAAGCATGACACCAAGGGCCCTTTTGGTGTGTGAGGGGTATTTTAACACACATTGTGTATTCCATGAACACCAGGATATACACTAACTCTACTTAAGGTGGACCTTTTTGATTATTTGTACTTTCAGGAGAGGAGGATGCGCCCACCTTGGTAACCGTTAAGCACCACCTCTTCACTCCCCCCTTTTTGATAATTTTTTCTGTTTATGAACTTAGCCAGGTCTCTGGCGCCTGGGCGGTCGTGTGTTGGCGTCTTTTGTTTTGGCCGGTAACCAATCTGGGAATTTGCATGATATATTCCAGCTCCACTTGCACCAACAAGCCGGTGCACTCGTAGGCGGGTGCTCTCTGTGGTGGTGCCCCACAACACAAATCAATGCTCCAAGCAACTTCACTCTTTTCTCCAAAGAAGTCAAAAGCACTCCAATCGGGTAGCATAGCAGATCTCTAATTCGCCAACAACAGTTCAAGACAGACGCATTTCGTTTCCTTCGTCAGTGTCAATATTCTGCACTGCGAGGACGTTATTTAAACTGTTTTGCTGCCCCCAGAGCAACATGCTCGATGATGGTAAGGGAACTCCACATAAGTTCAGAAAACTGTCGGCCATCTTAACACAGTATATTCAAGTGGTTTACAATAGAGCGTTCATACCGTAATGCCACAGTTCAACATATTGCACATCATATAGGCAGCAATTTCATTAGTACATTATTGGCAGATGTCGCAATTTAATTAACACTTATACTTATGCCATCATAACCCAGTGACGATCGTATATCGGCTGGTAAAATGTATAAAGTGTATAAATGCAGACTCATAATATTATGATCGCATTATAAGCATATATAGGGTAAATATCCCATGTAACTCATATTTCACGGACCGAACGTCAGAAATTACGGGTTTCGCCACTCATACGGCATAATACCATGTGATCGGGTTGCCGGAAATCCTCAGAGCTGATTGATGGATGTCCCTGAGTGAGGTGGTGGTGTCCCTGAGTGATGTGGTGGGGTTCCTGAGTGATGTGGTGGGGTTCCTGAGTGATGTGGTCATGTCCCTAAGTGATGTGGTGGTGTCCCTGAGTGATGTGGTGGTGTTCCTGAGTGATGTGGTGGTGTCCCAGAGTGATGTGGTGGGGTTCCTGAGTGATGTGGTGGGGTTCCTGAGTGATGTGGTCGTGTCCCTGAGTGATGTGGTGGTGTCCCTGAGTGATGTGGTGGTGTTCCTGAGTGATGTGGTGGTGCCCCTGAGCGATGTGGTGGTGTTCCTCAGTGATGTGGTGGTGTCCCTGACTGGTGCCCCTGAGTGATGTGGTGGTGCCCCTGAGTGATGTGGTGGTGATGTGGTGGTGTCCCTGAGTGATGTGGTGGTGTTCCTGAGTGATGTGATGGTGTCCCTGAGTGATATGGTGGTGTCCCCGAGTGATGTGGTGGTGTCCCTGAGTGATGTGGTGGTGTCCCTGAGTGATGTGGTGGTGTCCCTGAGTGATGTGGTGGTGTCCCTGAGTGATGTGGTAGTGCCCCTGAGTGGTGCCCCTGAGTGATGTGGTGGTGCCCCTGAGTGATGTGGTGGTGTCCCTGAGTGATGTGGTGGTGTCCCTGAGTGATGTGGTGGTGTCCCTGAGTGATGTGTTGGTGTCCCTGAGTGATGTGTTGGTGTCCCTGAGTGATGTGGTGGTATCCCTGAGTGATGTGGTGGTGTCTCTGAGTGATGTGGTGGTGCTCCTGAGTAATGTGGTGGTGTCTCTGAGTGATGTGGTGGTTCCCCTGAGTGGTGCCCCTGAGTGATGTGGTGGTGTTTCTGAATGATGTGGTGGTGTCCCTGAGTGGTGCCCCAGAGTGATGTGGTGGTGTTTCTGAGTGATGTGGTGGTGTCCCTGAGTAATGTGGTGGTGTCCCTGAGTAATGTGGTAGGTCCCCTGAGTGGTGCCTCTGAGTGATGTGGTGGTGCCTCTGAGTGATGTGGTGGTGCCCCTGAGTGATGTGGTGGTGCCCCTGAGTGATGTGGTGGTATCCCTGAATGATGTGGTGGTATCCCTGAGTGATGTGGTGGCGTCCCTGAGTTATGTGGTGGTGTCTCTGAGTGAAGTGGTGGTGTCCCTGAGTGATGTGATGGTGCCCCTGAGTGATGTGATGGTGCCCCTGAGGGATGTTGTGGTGTCCCTGAGTGATGTGGTGGTGTCCCTGAGTGAAGTGGTGGTATTCCTGAGTGATGTGATAGTGTCCCTGAGTGATGTGGTAGTCTCCCTGAGTGATGTGCTGGTGCCCCGAGTGATGTGGTGGTGTCCCTGAGTGATGTGGTCATGTCCCTAAGTGATGTGGTGGTGTCCCTGAGTGATGTGGTGGTGTTCCTGAGTGATGTGGTGGTGTCCCAGAGTGATGTGGTGGGGTTCCTGAGTGATGTGGTCGTGTCCCTAAGTGATGTGGTGGTGTCCCCGAGTGATGTGGTGGTGTTCCTGAGTGATGTGGTGGTGTCCCAGAGTGATGTGGTGGTGTCCCAGAGTGATGTGGTGGTGTCCCTGAGTGGTGTGGTAGTGTCCCTGAGTGATGGGGTGGTGCCCCTGAGTGATGTGGTGGTGTCCCTGAGTGATGTGGTGGTGTGCCTGAGTGATGTGGTGGTGCCCCTGAGCGATGTGGTGGTGTTCCTCAGTGATGTGGTGGTGTCCCTGACTGGTGCCCCTGAGTGATGTGGTGGTGCCCCTGAGTGATGTGGTGGTGTTCCTGAGTGATGTGATGGTGTCCCTGAGTGATGTGGTGGTGTCCCTGAGTGATGTGGTGGTGCCCCTGAGTGATGTGCTGGTGCCCCGAGTGATGTGGTGGTGTCCCTGAGTGAAGTGGTGGTATTCCTGAGTGATGTGATAGTGTCCCTGAGTGATGTGGTAGTCTCTCTGAGTGATGTGCTGGTGCCCCTGAGTGATGTGGTGGTGTCCCTGAGGTGATGTGGTGGTGTCCCTAAGTGATGTGGTGGTGTCCCTGAGTGATGTGGCGGTGTTCCTGAGTGATGTGGTGGTGTCCCAGAGTGATGTGGTGGGGTTTCTGAGTGATGTGGTCGTGTCCCTAAGTGATGTGGTGGCGTCCCTGAGTGATGTGGTGGTGTTCCTGAGCGATGTGGTGGTGCCCCTGAGTGATGTGGTGGTGTCCCAGAGTGATGTGGTGGTGTCCCTGAGTGGTGTGGTATTGTCCCTGAGTGATGGGGTGGTGCCCCTGAGTGATTTGGTGTTGTCCCTGAGTGATGTGGTGGTGTTCCTGAGCGATGTGGTGGTGCCCCTGAGCGATGTGGTGGTGTTCCTCAGTGATGTGGTGGTGTCCCTGACTGGTGCCCCTGAGTGATGTGGTGGTGCCCCTGAGTGATGTGGTGGTGATGTGGTGGTGTCCCTGAGTGATGTGGTGGTGTTCCTGAGTGATGTGATGGTGTCCCTGAGTGATGTGATGGTGTCCCTGAGTGATGTGCTGGTGTCCCTGAGTGATGTGGTGGTGCCCCTGAGTGATGTGGTGGTGCCCCTGAGGGATGTGGTGGTGTCCCTGAGCGATGTGGTGGTGTCTCTGAGTGATGTGGTGGTAGTCTTCCTGAGTGATGTGGTAGTGTCCCTGAGTGATGTGGTAGTGTCCCTGAGTGGTGTGCTGGTGCCCCGAATGATGTGGCGGTGTCCCTGAATGATGTGGTGGTGTGCCTGAGTGATGTGGTGGTGTCCCTGAGTGATGTGGTGGTGTCCCTGAGTGATGTGGTAGTGCCCCTGAGTGGTGCCCCTGAGTGATGTGGTGGTGCCCCTGAGTGATGTGGTGGTGTCCCTGAGTGATGTGGTGGTGTCCCTGAGTGATGTGTTGGTGTCTCTGAGTGATGTGGTGGTGTCCCTGAGTGATGTGGTGGTGTTCCTGAGTGATGTGGTGGCGTCTCTGAGTGATGTGGTGGTTCCCTTGAGTGGTGCCCCTGAGTGATGTGGTGGTGTTTCTGAGTGATGTGGTGGTGTCCCTGAGTAATGTGGTGGTGTCCCTGAGTAATGTGGTACGTCCCCTGAGTGGTGCCCCTGAGTGATGTGGTGGTGCCCCTGAGTGATGTGGTGGTGTCTCTGAGTGATGTGGTGGTATCCCTGAGTGATGTGGTGGTGTCTCTGAGCGATGTGGTGGTATCCCTGAGTGATGTGGTGGTGTCCCTGAGTGATGTGATGGTGCCCCTGAGTGATGTGATGGTGCCCCTGAGGGATGCGGTGGTGTCCCTGAGTGAAGTGGTGGTATGCCTGAGTGACGTGATAGTGTCCCTGAGTGATGTGGTAGTCTCCCTGAGTGATGTGCTGGTGCCCCGAGTGATGTGGTGGTGTCCCTGAGTGATGTGGTGGTTCCCCTGAGTGATGTGGTGGTGTCCCTGAGTGATGTGGTGGTGTCCCTGAGTGATGTGGTGGTGTCCCTGAGTTATGTGGTGGTGTCTCTGAGTGATGAGGTGGCATCCCTGAGTGGTGCCCCTGAGTGATGTGGTGGTGCCCCTGAGTGATGTGGTGGTGTCCCTGAGTGATGTGGTGGTGTCCCTGAGTGATGTGGTGGTATCCCTGAGTGATGTGGTGGTGTCTCTGAGCGATGTGGTGGTATCCCTGAGTGATGTGGTGGTGTCTCTGAGTGATGTGGTGGTTCCCCTGAGTGGTGCCCCTGAGTGATGTGGTGGTGTTTCTGAGTGATGTGGTGGTGTCCCTGAGTAATGTGGTGGTGTCCCTGAGTAATGTGGTAGGTCCCCTGAGTGGTGCCCCTGAGTGATGTGGTGGTGCCCCTGAGTGATGTGGTGGTGTCCCTGAGTGATGTGGTGGTATCCCTGAGTGATGTGGTGGTGTCTCTGAGTGAAGTGGTGGTGTCCCTGAGTGATGTGATGGTGCCCCTGAGTGATGTGATGGTGCCCCTGAGGGATGTGGTGGTGTCCCTGAGTGATGTGGTGGTGCCCCTGAGTGAAGTGTTGGTGTCCCTGAGGGATGTGGTGGTGTCCCTGAGTGATGTGGTGGTGTCCCTGAGTGAAGTGGTGGTATCCCTGAGTGACGTGATAGTGTCCCAGCGTGATGTGGTAGTCTCCCTGAGTGATGTGCTGGTGCCCTGAGTGATGTGGTGGTGTCCCTGAGTGATGTGGTGGTTCCCCTGAGTGATGTGGTGGTGTCCCTGAGTGATGTGGTGGTGTCCCTGAGTGATGTGGTGGTGTCCCTGAGTGATGTGATGGTGCCCCTGAGTGATGTGATGGTGCCCCTGAGGGTTGTGGTGGTGTCCCTGAGTGATGTGGTGGTGTCCCTGAGTGAAGTGGTGGTATCCCTGAGTGATGTGATAGTGTCCCTGAGTGATGTGGTAGTCTCCCTGAGTGATGTGCTGGTGCCCCAAGTGATGTGGTGGTGGCCCTGAGTGATGTGGTGGTTCCCCTGAGTGATGTGGTGGTGTCCCTGAGTGATGTGGTGGTGTCCCTGAGTGATGTGGTGGTGTCCCTGAGTTATGTGGTGGTGTCTCTGAGTGATGTGGTGGCATCCCTGAGTGGTGCCCCTGAGCGATGTGGTGGTGCCCCTGAGTGATGTGGTGGTGACCCCGAGTGATGTGATGGTGTCCCTCAGTGATGTGGTGGTGTCCCCGAGTGATGTGGTGGTGTCCCTTAGTGATGTGGTGGTGTCCCTGAGTGATGTGGTGGTGCCCCAGAGTGATGTGGTGGTGTCCCCGAGTGATGTGGTGGTGTTCTGGAGTGATGTGGTGGTGTGGTGGTGTCCCCGAGTGATGTGGTGGTGTCCTGGAGTGATGTGGTGGTGTCCCCGAGTGATGTGGTGGTGTCCCAGAGTGATGTGGTGGTGTCCCGAGTGATGTGGTGGTGTCCCAGAGTGATGTGGTGGTGTTCCTGAGTGATGTGGTGGTGTCCCTGAGTGATGTGTTGGTGTCCCTGAGTGATGTGGTGGTGTTCCCGAGTGAAGTATTCTCTTAATAGACCTGTAAACAAAACCTTCCTCCTTTTACTTTTATTTTAGGGTTTGGGGACATAACAAGTGTGGAAGAATTGCTATGGTTAGCTAATACAAAAGTGCTTTAAAAACGTAAGAATTCCCACATGGGAGAAAGCTGCGCCGTAGTATGCTAAAAGTGAATGCGGCATGGAAAAGTAAAAACTCGCATTTGAAATAATGGATGCCGCAGCTTAGTAAGCAAAAGCGCTGTGAAAATGCGTAACTGTTATCGTCACGGAAACTGTGGCCATAAATAATGCTGAAGACACATATACATTGACAGTATTACAAAAGTATTTCAAAAGTTCAAAAAGCCATACAACTAAACAAAGCGCTACAGGTTAGTAAACTGAATGCGCCCAAAAGTTCTGTAAAGGCATGTACTAATAACAAGCTCTTGGCATTGCTGTGGCGGGGGGGGGGGGGGGTTTAGCGGGAGCGCATTCCTTTGAAGTCTGATGCGGGGGACCGGCAGCCTTTGAAGACTGATTGGGGGGGAGCGGCAGCCTTTGAAGTCTGATGCGAGGCACAGACAAATGGTGGTGTGTGACGTGGCTGGTGTTGTGCATGCGCCTGTCTCACATGAACTGTGTCTAATCTGCCGCTTTGGTAGACTTTTCGGACCGTTCACTATAATCTCGCCGGAGCAATGCGCAAGCGCATTGGCTCAGGTGAGACCTAAAAAGGACACTTTCTGGACCAAGGCCTACATTTCTGCCAAATTTTGTGTACAGCAGTTTGAACTGCAGTCATGTTCAAAATCCCTATGGGAATTAACATGGGAAACACACAGTTTTTAGGTCTCGCCTGTCGATGCGCATGCGCATCGAGCAAGCGAGACTATGGGGGCTTATCCACTCTTTATCCACTGCAAGGAATCGTGGCGATTCCTTGCAGTGCCCGTGACTTTTAAGCTCAATGCGCATGCGCATTGAGCTTAAAAGCGCGTGCACATCCGTCTTGTTTTACCCGCTCCGCCCCCTCCCCTTCCCGCCGTGTCGCATTTCTCCTCCCCCCTCCCCTCTCTTCCCTCCATCTTGTTTGTTTATTTTACCCGCTCCGCCCCCTCCCCTTCCCGCCGTGTCGCATTTCTCCTCCCCCCTCCCCTCTCTTCCCTCCTTAAAAACAACTTTATGAAAACCATAGACTTGCAAAGGTTTGTTGTTTCCATAAATATTATTCAGTTGCTAAAGTTTTTTTTACTTCAGCAGTTTGAATAAAATATTTGCTTGTATATGGAGCAGTCAGGGTCTGGCAATGGTAGCTGGACACCCCCATCTCGCTCCTATCCCCCAGTTGTCATTAGCTCCGCAACCCCCCCCCCCCCCTCCTCCCACCCACCCATCCCTCGCCACCCAGAAGCAACTGTAATTAGGTCATTCCATATAGAAGCATCAATGTATTCGATATTAATGTTTCTACAATCGAACTTAATTCGTGGAGCCTGATTACAGCGAAATAATAAAGGCAAACACATTTGTGTCCGGTACTCAACAGTGGATAGAACCTTAAAATATAATAAACGCATTTCATGTAAATATTAGCATGGATGCAATATTTGCATAAGGTGCAAACCATATCCCCATCTCGCTCCTATCCCCCAGTTGTCATTAGCTCCGCAACCCCCCCCCCTCCCCACCCATCCCTCGCCACCCAGAAGCAACTGTAATTAGGTCATTCCATATAGAAGCATCAATGTATTCGATATTAATGTTTCTACAATCGAACTTAATTCGTGGAGCCTGATTACAGCGAAATAATAAAGGCAAACACATTTGTGTCCGGTACTCAACAGTGGATAGAACCTTAAAATATAATAAACGCATTTCATGTAAATATTAGCATGGATGCAATATTTGCATAAGGTGCAAACCATATAAAAAGAGCTCTTAAACAGCTTTAAACTCCCTAATGACCTAAAGGAAAAGCACAAATAATTGAAACGTCCAGGCGGGATTTTGTTCGTTACTGAAATTGCGCAGACCATTATAAAAAATATCCTTCCGGTGGAACCGTCTTTTCAAGCAATTCTTTCTTTCTTTTCTTTTAGTAGTGAGGAACGGTGACCTATTTTTCGTTGCCGAACCTTGCTCGGTATTAATTATGGAACAGGATTTCCATTGGCAGGGCTGCTCTAGAGCAATGTGTTGTGCCTACACCGCCCCAATCTCTCGGTTGACGCGGCACAGGGAACTCTAAACAAATCGGGTGCGAAAATGGTACAAAAATATAATGATGTCCGTTAATGAGACAGAGAGAGTGAAAAGTAGTGTATCCCAGTTATGTTGGGATTTTTTTTTGATATGCTATGCGTACATTATATTTATTAAAAATACATTTTGGACATTTATTCTATGCTACGGTTTGCAATATACAACTTCTCCGCTTTTCATTAGAATGTTCGTTTTAGTTTAATTTCTTTTTTTACAAATGGTACATGGTCTGAATGAGTGCCCCTTCATCCAATCCTGTGTTTTTTAACCAACATGGCCTAATGCTGAGACATGGGGTTTCATTGTTGCAATACGTAGAGAATGCTGCCTTCTGGTCTCTACCGATTGAAGTACTCGGCTATTTCGAAACGAATTGGCTGGTTTCATGTGACCTTAGCTGGGTTTGCACCCAGGACAGGAATGCTTTGCTCATTTATTTGTTTCCATCGCTTCATCTAATGCTTTTCTCTTGTCTACCTTGCCATTTCTTATTTACACCCTCACTCACCCTCAACCCCTCTCCCTCACTCACCCTCACCCTCACTCACCCTCACCCTCAACCCCTCAAACTCACCCTCACTCACCCTCACTCACCCTCAACCCCTCCCCCTCGACCCCTCCCCCTCAAACCCTCACCCTCACTCACCCTCCCTCAACCTCAACCCCTCACCCTCAAACCCTCACTCACCCTCAACCCCTCACCCTCAACCCCTCACTCACCCTCAACCCCTCACCCTCACCCTCACTCTCACCCTCACTCACCCTCAACCCCTCACCCTCACTCACTCACCCTCAACCCCTCACCCTCAACCCCTCACTCACCCTCACTCGGCCTCAACTACTCCCCCTCACCCTCACTCACCCAAAACCCCTCACCCTCACCCTCACTCACCCTCAACACCTCACTCACCCTCACCCTCACCCTCACTCACCCTCACCCTCACTCACCCTCAACACCTCACCCTCAACCCCTCACCCTCACTCACCCTCACTCACCCTCAACCCCTCACCCTCACTCACCCTCACTCACCCTCACCCTCACTCACCCTCACTCACCCTCACCCTCACTCACCCTCACACAGTGCAATAGTTCTCAGACCATTTCAGTTAGAGCTTTTAGAAATGTTTATGGCTTTTTTTATTTGTAATACTTTAGCATTGGCTACAGGAAACAAAAATGCTAAACATTTACAAAAAAACCCCATAAACAATTCTAAAAGCACTAACTCTAATGGTGCGAGACCTATTGCATTTCCAATGCTTGTTTACCCCTGTTTCTCAACCCACACTTGACAGATCACCCAACACTTTCCATGCACAATAAGAACCACCGGCACACATTTGTTTATTTCGTGTGCTTTTCTTAAAATACAACCTGCTCGATTGTATTTAACTTGTAAGGCAGGGGTGTTCCCTTAAGTGTGCCTCTGAGTTCAGTAAACAGACTTTTTTCTTTAAATATTTTTATTTTTCACTTGTGGCTGCGGGTCAGTGACTTCCAGAATAAGAACTGTGTTGTAAAAAAATTGGAGTTAAGCAAAAAACTCAGAAGTTCAAACCCTAGAAAGAGACATCACATTAATACCTTTGTGTCTTGCCCCAGGAACTCAAGCTGTATCAAACTGAGATTGCCAAGGTAGGTAAAACCGGGCTGGGGGGGTTTGTGTTTCCATTCAGAGAGGACACGGACTAGCAATTTGTGCTGTGATGTACCTTTCAAGGGGCAGACAAAAGACGGATTTACATATGGCTGGTCCTTCTCTATAATATCACAGTGAGCAAAAACTGTGGAATTGAATGCTACCCAAAGTAATATCGTTATGATTAATTGAAGCTTTCCATACATCACCTTTTCGTTTTTTCCTCTTTGATTCTTCTTAGGTGGCATTATATGTGAAATGAGTTTGCTTAGATGGCATTGGGGGTCACGCATCTCCTCACAGATGATTCCTGATGAAGTTGAAACAAGTCTGTTGTGGAAGATTTGTGAGTCAAAATGATCATTTTAAAAGTCAGGTACTGTTCCTAGTGGAGAGAAAGGGACAAGAATGCAGAGAGAAGCTTTAGGTGTAACATAAGTATCATCTGCCCACATTTTCTTTTCCACAGAGCCAAATCCAAAACTAATAATCTAGTTGTGAGGA